>NC_045429.1:254572996-255822996 GCF_902635505.1 Sarcophilus harrisii
GACTTCCTTTAAGTTCAAACTAAAATCCCATCTTTTACTGAAAGCCTTTCTTAATTCTCTTAATTCTATTAGTGCCTTACCTCTATTATTTCCTACTTTATAGCTTGCTTTGCATGTTGTCTTCTCTATTAGAGAATTACATATTATTATATGTAAGCTTCTTGAGGAAGGGGACTATTTTTCACCTCTTTTTGTATCCTCACTGCTTAGCAGGGTGTCTGGAACAGAGAAACTTAATACATTTTGATTGACTGATTGATAAGAGAAAACAAGGTTCCTAGATTTTTGTCCTTGTTTCGAACTAAAATTGAACCTATGTAAGCATTCATGGGACATTAATAGGTGGATACAACCTTAATTTTTATAAATATTATGATATTAATTACTTTAAAAATGTACTGATATATAATGACAGGCAGACCAATAGTTATAGAAAAACAAAACAAAACAACTCATTTGTTTAATCTTCAACCAAGGCCTTTAATTTGCCTAATTTTAGTTATGCAGAACCATGGAATAAAGTCTTTAAGATGGGAATAATAATATAATTCTTTGAGCAAAATATTTCCCATATCAACTTATAATCAAAGATCTTGAGCAGGAAGGGAGCAGACACCATCTAGTCCATCCTGTTCATTTTATAAAAGAAGAAACTAAAGCCCAAAGGAATTAAAGATTTGCTCAAGTTTTCAGATAGCAGGTGACAAAATCAGGATTTAAATACAAGGATCTTTGGCTCTAAATCCAGTCCTCTTGCCAGCACATTGTGCTTAATACTTCATTTGGAAAATACTAATAAAATGCAAGGGAGAAAAAATATTTTGCACTCCTCAAATTAGATTTGTTTGTTGCTACAGTGAATTCTTTACAACTAAATGGAGCAAATCCAATTTTTAAATGGCCCATATTTTTAAGTAGTCTTACAAAGAAGGTGACAGCAGGTATTATTAACTATAATTTATAGAGAAAAAAATTAGGACATGGGGAGGATAAATAGACCTTGCCAAAATCACATAATCAATGGTAGAGACAGGTAAGGAATGCCCTACTTCTCCTTATTTCTCACCTAGTGTTCTTTCTCATATACTGTAATTTTACTATATTTTAACTCAGCTTGAGAAGCAGCAAAAATACTACAAGAAAATTGTTTAGAATTATCATTTTTCTCCTAATAATGTGATGCTATCTTTTATTTTTAAGAAGCTTTGGTATTGCCAGATTAGATAAGGATAGGAAAAGTGCAATTTGTCCAAGTTCTAATTTTGGTTTTAGAGGTTAAAGGTGAAAAAAAGACTTTAGTAGGCTATAACCTGGAGAAGAATGAAGGAGGGATGAATCAAGATTAGTTGCTTTCATCCAAAAACAGAAATAAGTTCTCAAAAATGTTCATAGTATTGTTGAGATGTGGTACTTGTACTGCATGAGGTTAATACTGTTCTGATACCTCTGGCAAAATAAAATATCAAGTGAGGAGGGTATACAAGTGACACTATCCTTTGACTGCCAAACCAATTAGCTATATATGCTTCACAGTAAAATGAGCAGTATGCTAAGAAAATGCTCTAACTTATTCTGTAGAAGGCCTTAAAGCTTATTAAAAAGACATTGTGATAATATTATGTTTTCTTTTCTTTTGTTCTTCTGCTTTTGAAGCAACATAAATGCCAAAAAGATAAATTTCAATGAGCCACTAACACCATTGCTTTGTTTTTTTTTTAAAGGAAAGACTTTAGAAAATTATAATAGTGGATTAAAAGTATTCACTATCTTCCTATTTATTTCTCTTGCAAAATATTATTTTTAAAAAATCTTCAATCTAAAGAAAAATAATCATTTAAAACACATTAATTTTAAAATTGTTTTCAAAACTTTTTTGGACAAATTACACCTTCAGTGTGAAAGGATGAATTTATTGCATAAAAGTAGCCTTTACTATACAATAATATACATGTAAACATGCACATTAACTACAAAATTTTCCCCAAAGAAACCCATTTGCATTTTACAGAATCTTCCCAGTTTTATCTGTTCAAGTATTCGTGTTCATGGAAACTTTAAAATTTTGCAAAGACTGTTGAAATTAAAGCTATTTGTTTTTGTGTATGAAATTTCCAAATTTTTGCATAAATCCTCGAAATTTATTTTCATTTGTCTGATAAGGGTGATAGACAGCAGAATTGTAGTTGAACATGGGACTGCTCCTACCATAGCTATTGCTAGTGCCGAGGGTCTTTACCTCAGTATGGTGTATTCTGGGGCTTGGCATATGGCTTGTGGGTTGAACAGAGCTTTCTAGCTTACAAAATGGCTCAAAGCGACTATATACACGTCTGTCTGTTGAATGAGATCTTAGCAACTCACTAGGCTTTGGCCTTGGAGAAGGAGTTGCTCTTTCAGTAATTATCGTTGGCTTAACTTCTTTTAGATCTTGGTACTGAATCTGCTCAGTGTTGAATCTGGGAGCAGAAGCATCTCCTTCCGTTTCTAAGAATTCTTTTTCAACTGGATGTGCAGAAGGGATGATTTTGTTTTCATCTGAGCACACTGGAGATGATCTAACAGCAATATTCTCCTTGCTCTTGTGGACACTTCCTTGTGAATTGGCTGAAGGAGAACGTTTTCTTCTTGGAGATGAATCTAATTTTGGCTCTGATTTTTTTGTTTTTTGATTTTCTTCTGCCTCTGAAACCAATGTGTCAGAACTACTACACATTCTATAAAAAGCAGGAGCTTTATTTTTTGATAGAGTTTCTTTCTTTTCTGGTGTGAGACTGAGTAGTGACCTCAGCTTTTGGGAACCTTTTTTCAAAAAATTTGGGGAACCTTTCACTTCTTTCTTGGAGGATATATCTTTTGGAGGCTCCTCTTTATTTACTTCCAAAAGAGCAGCAATAGAAATAGATTTGGTGGTAGTAGTGTTTGAAGATTCCCTTTTGGGCTCTTCATCTTCACCCTCTGGGTTTTGGGTCACATTGTGCATACTTTTAGAGCTCTTCAATAAATCCTCTTTGGGTTTCTCTGGCTGCTTGATTCTATTCCTAGTCAGTGTGCTATAGACATAATTCTTACCCTCAGCATGATCCAGATTGGCCTTGGAGTTTTCAAAGAATGGAAAACTTCGTCTTTTTAGCAGGTTCTCATTTTGCTCAGTTTTTAGAGTTTCCATCTGTTTGTTCACACCTAATGTTGCATACAAATAGTTATTTGATTCAGGAGCACCATGTGTGTTTTGATTTACAATAGGTTCACGGTGGTTTTCTAGGACCTGCAAGCTGTGCCTTTTTGATTCATTGGATTGAGGTGTCTGGAGATCTGTGGTTAATTCTGATAAAGGTTGGTCTGAAGGCTGTTGAACATTTGATATTTCTTTAGATGATTCACTTCCCTGAGAACCAATTATTGTTGAGTTTGAGGATCCTGTTGTACAACTATTTACTTCTTGCTGTTCTGGTAAGGTTGGTTTAAATACAATTGATGAACGAAGCCGAGAATGAGTATAAAGGGCATTGGCTTTAACATGTTCATGTCCCTCATAACCTTCAAATCGGTCACCAGGAGCTGAGCCATTTGAATCAGGCATCCCTTCTGAGTTGTCATTTAAATAGCTCTCAATTCGCCAATTTCGTAGGAAGGATTTTGTAGTGTTTTCAAGGGTGGGCATCCTTTGTTGCAAAAAGCGAATATGATTATCAGTCCCATTAAAAGATCGTCGTACATTTGAATTTCTTTCTGGAAGATTTGTGATTTTCCTCTGTGCCAGACGATCTGCAAAACTCTGTGCAGGCATATGGTGAGGGTTCATATAGCCACCTCGTGTTGATGATGCAACACTAAGGCTATCTGAAGGCATTTTCCAATTATTTGATGGATTGTGGGCTCGATTCATAGCCCTGTTGAGCAGCAGATAAGGAGTTGTTTCTGGCTTTTCTCCAGCATAACTATGTCTCTTCCAATTCTCATTTAACTGACTTGGTTGATACTGGCGGATTTTATTTGGACCATTAAAATTTGGTAAAAAGTGTGGTTTGTATCCATGATTCCGTATGCTATGCCTGTCATGTTCATTAACTGCATATATGCCTCTATTTTTAAAATAACTAGGATTATCTTGCCTAGCAAAAAGATTCCTTTGGCTGGAAAAGGAAGCTAAAGAAGACACTGAGCGCTGATATGTACCATTTTCCCAGAAAGGCTTGCCATTTTTTGCCTTCACTGCTTCGTCCTGTGCAAATGGACTAGGAATACAGGATCTGGCATACAGAGTCCTAAATTCTTCATCAAATGATTCAACCAGCTGTCCCGTGATAATCTGTACCATGCTGAGATGTGCTTTTTCAAATGACCACATGTAGCTGAAAATATTTTTCAAAAGAAAAAAAAAGTTAGAAATTTTATATTTGATATACTTGTGCATTTTGACTACTGTTAGCAATTCACTATGAACTATATTTAATGACTGAATTATAATTGAAAATAAACTATATGTATGTCAAAGTTAATAATAATATAATTAGCATAGCACACTTTCCAGTATTTCTATGAAACAGCAACAAAGCACTTGATATATAGGACATTTATAATCTTCTATTAAATGTTACAAAAACATAAGTATGGGATAATTATTTTTGATTATTTAGGGATTATATTAAAACAGAATATTATATGAAGGTTCAGAGTGTGACTTGCATTTCTGCTTACCAAGTTTTTCCCTCCCTGAGGCTGGCATGAAATATTACAGACATATCTATCTATCGATCTATCTACCTACCTACCAATCTATATGTAGATAGACAAAATCTAAACCTTTCTTTTGCTGTGCCCATATCAATAAGTATGTATATATGTATATCTGTGTCACATTCACATATTCACAAAAATATACATAGATAAAATATCTATGTCTATATTTTTGTTTATATCTAGCTAAGCAAAAAGTGAGATATTTTTGAAAACAATACCTTGTCCATGATGTTAGAAAGCCTAGACATGATAATATTCTTTGAATGCAAGGTTCATAAAGTTTCAACACTTTGCCAAAATCTTATAATTGTGACTTAATAAGTATAATTTATTATGGTGGATGCTTTAAAAAGCAGCAAGAGATCTTGGGACAAAAGCCATAAACAAAATTTAAAGACAAAAATGCAAATATTTAATGTACAAATAACTACAGATTACAAAATGACTTCTAGTTGCATAAATCACACTGTGGAAAAAGTATTTACAACTTAAAATTTAAATGACAACACTTATAAGGTACTCAAGGAAGGCAGAATGTATAACAACTGTTATGTTTACCCTAGATCAGAAATGAGGCTAGATTATTTATTAAAAGGAATCATTTCAAAGCTTCCTTTTTTTATGGAGTTACTTCTTCAAACACTATGGAAGCTTTTAAATTACTTTTCTAAAAAAGCTAGTAAATACCCATCCACATCTAGAGAAAGAATTACGGAGTGGATCAAAACATATTTTCACCCTTTTGTGGTTTGTTTGCTTGCTTTTTCTTTTCTCATGTTTCTTTTCCCTTTTGATCTGATTTCACTGCCTAGAATGATTAATATGAAAATATATTTAGAAGAACTGCAGACGTTTAATTTATATCAGATTGCTTGCTTTGTCTGTCCCTTGACAGAGAAAAATTTAAAATGGAAGGTTTTGCAAAGGTGAGTACTTAAAACTATTTTTGCATATATTTGTTTTTTAAGCTAGTATGACATAATATATGGAATCAATGAATTTTAAAATAAAAGTATTGATTATCTACTCTATACTAAGTACTACTCTGAGTATTGTGTGGGTAAATTAAAAAAAAAATGTGAGAGAGATCTAGTCTCTTTTGGTTTACAATCCAGATCATTTTACTACTATATAATGATTAAAGAGATTACAAATATATTTTAATCTTAATTTTGAAATGTCATACTTGTGTGACTGTGGACAGAAATAAACAAACAAATGAATAAATAAATAAAATCCTCCATGGGCCTCAGTTTTCTTATCTGAAAATTGAAGTGCTAAATTAGATGATGTCTAAGATTTCTCCCTGCTGTAAATCCAGGGTGTTAGGAAATAATAGAGAAAGTCTTGGATTCAAAGATGATGAGCTCAAATTTGCAGTTTATTCATTCATTCATTAAGCAAAGTAATAATAAATAGGCACTAGGGGAAGCTAGTTAAATAGGATATTGTTCATATTCTTCAGGCTCTTATATGGAACAGAAGACACATGTAAATAGGTATGATTGAAGAAAGGAAGAAGGTTTCAGATAACATATGAAACAATGATATAGGAAACATCAATAGCTTTCTCCTGGCCGGGGTTGGGGTTGGGGTTGGGCAGGTTTTCTGGAGGAATATAGCTTGAGTGAAAAATAGTCAAGAGACAGTAATTACAAGTTTATGAGATAGAGGTTCTTATTTGCCCTTCTTTTTGAAAGACAAGATGACTAGGATACTAGAGAGATGATACACAAGGTACGAGTGAATTGGATTTGAAGGAGGGAGGACAGTACATTACCAACTTCAGTTTTTCCTCCAGAACCATCTGGATCCAATGGCCGGATATATACATTGGGAGACTCACACATATAGTGTGAGACCTTGACCTTTTAAAATTAATGTTTTTAACAGATTACAGTTTGATTGAAGCAACTGCCCATTCAGTGATCAAGGCTAAGTGAGAATGGGGGGAAAAAGTTGAGAGAAATAGAGAGAAAGGAGGCAAAAGTAATATTTGAAGTAGTATTTTTTTTAGCAGCTGTGTAAAGGAGACAGATAAGAAAGAGGTGAGAATAGAGACAGAGAGTTAAGTGATTATTATTGTAAACTACATGTTTGAAAATAATAGGGGAAACTAAGTAAGAATGTGTAGAAATGTAAAGCAAAGGGCTAATTCTAAAAATCAAGAGCAGCACATTTTCTTAAATATCTACTAAGCATAAAACATTATGTTTAGTGCTAATTTTAGAAAGATGAGAACACCATCATCCCTACTATCAGTGTTTTTAAGTCTAATGGGGGAATCACACATGAATATAAATAAGTATATTACTATAAAAAATGTGATTACTGATAACAGATAACAGAAGACTTCATGGAGGAGATGGTACCTAAGCCAAGGCTCAAAGAGATTTTTTTGAATGGTAAAGGTGAGGAAGGAATGCATAAAGTCAATTAATCAACAAGCATTTATTAACTGGAAAAAAGGCAGCTAAAGATTGGAGATGCAAAAAAATAGAAGAAAAAATTCTTTTAGCAAGGTAGAGATGACATAGCTACACTAGAACAACAAAAAAAAATATAGAAAATTAAAGTGAAAGTTAACTGTAGAGGGAAATAGAATTAGCAACAGAGAAACTATAAAAAGACCTTTTAGAGTGATGGCATTTAAAGTGAGTCTTAAATGAAACCAGAGATTTATGACTTGAAGGTTGTGTGTTTGGGTGGTGGTTGAGGGAAAGCATTCCAGCTTGGCATAAAGTCAGTATAAAATCACACGACAAAGAGATGGGATATTGTACTCAAAGAATAGCAAATAAGGCAATATGGTTAGAAGACAGAGTAAAACGATGGAAGTAAAATGGAAGAATATTTAAGAGGTAGGATATGGCTAGGGCAGATTGTAAAGGGGAAAGAAGGAAGGCCGAGTGAAATTCTAGGATACTGCAACAAGATATTACAATTAGAGAAGACGATGGAAGCAAGAGGAAGATGCCATAGAGATTTAATAAGTAAGATATAATAACTTATTGTGGCTAAAAAAGATGATTTGTACTTAATGATAGAATTGATGTTGTGAGGCACAAAGAAAAATTAATAATAATTCAAATTTTAAAGTTCTTGGGAAGCATTAAAGATCAATATAAGTTTAAAAGCAGAAATACCCACTGGAGAAAAAAAAAATCAAAGATTCTCTGAAATGATCAAAGATCTTTAAAGCTGAAAAGAAACTTAGAAGCCTTCAAATCCACCTGTCCCTCAGTTAATAATATGAGGACTGAGAAAAACAGAGGATAAGTTTCATGCCTAGTACTACATTATCTGTAAATTGCTGAGGAGGCATTTCTTGCTGACTCAAAGTACAATTCCCCATCCACCATACCATACTATCTCAAGTTAAAAATAGCATTTGAAGGGTTTCAAAGTACTTCATGTTACTTTATTTAATCTTATTATATTAAAGATACTAAAGTATGGAGAATTAAGCATACTTACTGGCAAAGACCTTCAAGAAATGGAAAGGAATGGGATATAAAGGACACTTGAAAATATTTAACTTTGAGAAAGTGAACAATGCCTTATACTGAGAAGCTGGATGCTCAAGATATTTACTTATTTGATATGAGGGATATTTCAAAGAAAGAATAGATATGGTAGTGAGGATAGAAAAGGGGTCATAATTGAGAGGATCATACCTCATTTTCTTCATAGTTTTAATTTAATACATAGAGAAGTAATCAGCCCTAAGTGAAGGTTGGCAGTGGATAGAGGCTTGTTTCTCATTATGTCTCCAAATGATGAAAGTATGTGACAAGAATCTAATGAAGCAGGAAAGTACTATGACTAGAGAACATAAAGCAACTTAGCAAAATTGCATAAATTTTTTAGCAGCACTCATCTACATGGGTGAAGAGTAAAATGATAAATTGAAGATGTCAGTATTTAGGAATGATATGTCACAATAACATAAAGATGAGCAAGGGAATTATTATTCTCATAAAGTATAAGTTCATAACAAGTTCATGTATAATCCTCTTTATTTTTTGAATAATTGAGATTTCTGTTTAATTTGTTAAATTTATAATACAAATAAAATATTAAGAAATATGATATTTAAGGAATTAGCTATTGAGATGAAGGAAGATTTTCTTATAATAAGGAAGGGAGTGAATGACTGAGTGAATTGAGTAGGGTCAAGAAATTGAAGGCATTGGTTGGTTAAGAAAGCTCTGGGAGCATAGATATAGAGCTAGAAAAGTCCTCAGTGGCCATGTAGTCTAATTCTCTCATCTATTGAAGAAACAAAGGTCCAAGGAATTTAAATGACAAATGTCTACTCACACAAGGGAATAAGCCTCAGAGGCAATATTTTAATGCTGATCCTCTGTCTCCACAGGCTATACTCTTTTAATTACATCACACTGTGTTTCACTCTTGAACTCTGGTATATGAATACATGCAAAACATTTAACAAATCCTGAGTGCTTGGATTACTACATTATAGTTTTTGGAAGAAAGAGTAATTTAAAATGAACTTGTAGCAATACCCAGAAGAATATAAACAACTGGTGATGAGGGAATAACAAGCCCCAAAGGAATACCTTCAATCATTCTACATTGTTACATTATTAATTTAATTGAAAAGCCAGCACAATGATGGAGGCATAACTGAGCTCTGAATCAGACTCCATGCGGTATGCTATGGACCAGAATCACAGTGGGAGACAAGAGGGAAGGGTTCTGTAACCCATATACCCTATTCTATATTATATATGATGGTACCCTATGTAATTATTCACTGAGGTTTTTCTTGAGAAGATATTAGAGAACAGGACAAAATATGTGATTTCATTGCTATAGAGAATTCTTGAATTAAAAAAAACCTTTCTCTGTAATTTATAGTTTTAGAAAATTGCATAAAGAACTGAGAAGCTAAATGACTCACCCAACATTATCCAGAAACCCTCCAAGAGGGTTTCTGAGTCTCGAATTAATGTATATAAGATGAATCTATTATTTTGTGATCCTATTATTCCTACTGGACATTGTTTATGAAATACAGAAAGATTATAACACAAGAATAAATAACTTCAATTAAATTATAATTGTCTTTAAATATATTGCTCTTACCTGTAGGAGCCATACATAACTTTCTGGCAGTCAACTAAAAGAAATTTCTGTTCCATTTTCCCATGAAATTTTGCCCCTGTTTTTGAAAGGTAATCTTGTCCTTTTACTGTCCTCACTCTGATGTTCTAAAAGACATATATAAATGTGAAGTTACAATTTTGGTTTAAAAGGATTATATTTTTAAAATATAAAATTCACAGGATGTTATATTTAGGTGAAAAGGGGACTTAGGAGGTCATTTTAGAATCAGTATATCATTCATTTTAGAATTAGTATAACAAAAAGATCTATTAAGTATTAAAAAATAAAAACCATCCTAGAAAACCAAACTTTTTATTTTATAAAATAGATACCAGAATATTTTATTATTTTATAATTTATATATTAAATTAAATTAAAATATATATATATATTTGGTTGGGTATATAAACATCTACATACACACACACATATGTGATTTCTCCTCCCTATTTCAACATATAAATCAGGGGTCCTCAAACTTTTTAAATAGGGAAATATTTGAGGACCATTCAGATAATATTTCAGGGGCCTTTAAATAAAGAAACTTTATAGCACTGGGTGAGGGGGATAAATGTCCTCAGCTGCTGCATCTGGCCCACGGGCCGTAGTTTGAGGACCCCTGATATAGATGAATCTGTCTTTCCAATGAATGATATGGATATTCCTCCAGAGATTCAGATGTCAATTCAACCACATCTTATCCTGACATTTCTCTTTTTTGATGTTGTTTTTCAATTGTTTAGTCTTATCTGATTTTTTGTGACTCCATGGATTAGCTATACTGTCCTTGGAGCTTTTTTGGCAAAGATATTGGAGTGGTTACCAGTTCTCTCTCTGATGGATTATGGCAACCAGAGATCAAGTGACTTGCCAAAGTTACTAAGTGCCTAAGGACAATTTTAACTCAGGCTTTCCTCATTCTAGGCCCACTACTTTATTTATTGAACCATGTAGATTTCTCCTTGGTAAACAGGGACTAAGTGACTTGCCTAAGTCACATAGCTAATATATGAGACTATTTATTCCATGTCCATCATTCCATTCATTGAGCTATTCAGATGCCCCTAACAGGTAGATATACTTTTCAATACTCGCCCATAAATCTTTGATAGGAGCTCCACACAAGACAGAGGTCTTCCTTAGATCAGATCTCCAAACACTGATTACATGGATATAAATGGAACAGTTTTGCCCATTGATTATGCCTCATTTTTGCTACATTAGCAATTCATTTATTTTCTGATAATACAATGCCAGAAGCTTTTTATATAGTGGCTTTCCATATCAACCATAACGTTCTTCAGAGATACTACTTTGAAGCTATGTTAATGACATAAAAAATACAGAAAGAAAAAAGTTGCAATTAAGTAATTAAAAACAAGTCAAATGAAGAATCCCTCTAGCCTGGTAGGTAAATATAACAACCACTGATGAGTTTGCTGTTGCATAAACAATTATCAACTGATCATTAAAATTTGTCATGCGCCTATTAAATACTAGGCCCTCTTTGAGGTTCTGACATACACATGTTATATATGCTGAATTTTTCAACCTTGAAGGGAAGATGCAAAATCTACAATTTATAGAAATTTTAGTTACTTTTTGGAAACAATTAGAGACTGTATGGGATGAAATATCCCATCACTCACTCTTGTGTATAATTTTGCATTTCAATTGAGTATTATCACTACATAGAGATTAATTGATATAATCTATACAACATTAAAAAAAATAAACTGATTTCCTTACCCGGAGTCTCTGTACTTGACATCCTTGCTTTTCTGTCATTTTAAAAAAGTGATTGAAGTTGGAATCATCAAGGAGAATATATACAGAAATCCCTCTGGTTGATGCTTCCACTATTTCTTTGAAGATATCCACATCTGTAAAAACATCCATTACTAGGGCAATGACCTGTTGAAGAATAAGAAGACCATTTGAAATACCTAATAGAGATGGCTAGAAATTACTTTCTTCAATCACTGTCACCAAAGACTTTAGTAAGCAGGTAGTTATTTGGTATATATTGAAAGACATTGCGGTATGGGGGTAAGGTCACCAGCTTTAGAGTCAGAAGACTTTATTTGAATTCTGGTTATGCCATTTTGTATTTGAATGATCTGTAATAAGTTACTTTCCTACTTTTAGCTTCAATAAATCCAGGAGGTTCAATTATATGTCTGATAAAGACCCTTATCACTCTAAAGTTTGATACTACCACATGATTTATGATTGTATTAAGTATTTGCATTATATGAAATAAATAGGTCTTTTGTGTGGATGTGTTTTACATCATAAAGCAACAGAAAAAATGCAAGAACAAACATATTAAGAATTAATATTATTATTAAATATATATTAATCAAATATATTGACTAAATAAATTGTATATTAATACAAAGGCAATACAAATAAAAGGCTAAGTGCAATTATGTTACAATGAAAAGTAAAGAGCTCAGTTGCAATTGTGTTTAGAGGGAATCAATACTAGCAACAAAATGTAACTTAGAGGATACGGAATTTCTGGAATTCTTGAAATGGAAGAGTAGGACAAGAAGGAAGGTGATCTAGTTAAAGGTACCAAAAATACATGGGAAGATATTTTGTATGACATTATGATGCCATGCCAAGGCTCAAAGGATGAGAGAACATTCAAAATCAATTAAGAACAGAAAACTGCTTTGGCAATTAAGAGAATTAGAGTGAATGATTTCAGAAGTAAGGTTTCTTGAAAGACAGAAGTATTCATGATGACAAAAGAGAGAAGTAAAGAATTTTACATTTTGAAGGGAGTTTTACGGGAACTTTCTTGTTTTACAGAAAGGAAAACAGAACCTAAAAGGTTAAGTGATTATTAAATTCACAGAATTACTGGCAGAACTCGGACCAAGGTCAGATCAAATCTACTATTTTTGGTATGAATATGGGGCACCTCTGAATTTAGACTAAAATTCTAGAATGACATTTCTCTGAAACAAAGACACTGCAATCAAGTTTTATAAATTGAAAGGAAAATATGTTTCCTATGTTCAGGTCAATATATTTCATAGCAATTTCTCAGTTATCTCAAGTCAAACTATTAAAAATCAAATAATATACTATGGTCAAATATGCCAACTTAAAAAAATTCTTTATGTTTGTAATCCATAAGAAAAATCTCACTTGCTTTAAAAAAAGTCAGTAGCATATATCGCTACTAATAAGGTACAATCTAAAATAATCCCATTCCCTTATTTTCAGTATATGCTTGCAAACTCTGTTACATGAAAACTCTATTACACTCAAATAATATATAGGTTTATTATTAAGAGTTTGTTGAGCAAACAAAACTCTTTGGAATTAGACAGAATCTGCCTAGAAATTTTATAGTGTAGCATGCACTACAAAATAAGGAAATTCCTGAAATAATAAAAAAAAAGTTTGCTCTTTCTTGACATTGCTGTTATTCTAAACATGTTGAGAAGAAGATTGAAAACAAAATTTATATTTAACAAGCATGAAAAAATCAGAAAAGCATGAAACATCTATATGGATTGATAAAGAATGAAACAAAAAGATTCATCAGATCAATATATGTATTTGTAATATATGTACATGTAATCATGTAACTCATGATCACAGTTAAAAACATAAGAGAAATATCATTAATGTCAATTGTCATAGCTAATCTTGAGAACAGAATACAGATACAGAAATTCTATGCTAAGTAGAGAGGTACTGATTATCAGCGTATATTATATATACTGTCAGATGTGGCACTGTGTTAGGATATTTTGCTTTGAATGATGTAAAGAGGAAAATTATCAATAAAACCTGAAATAATGGTTTGGAAAATCATGAGCTATATCATAATCCCATACTAAATATTTTCTTTTAAAATTAGCCTAGGAAAGAAAATCTACTTTCATAGCAGTTTAAGATAGTTTCTTAATTCACCAAGGTTGTTTTTGAATGAGGCACTTTGAAGTTTTCTATATGACAAAAAATAATTGGTTAATATGATCATATACACTAAAATGACTGGAATACATCAGTTAAAGCAGTAAATTTAAAAAATCATATTCTTTAAGTGTGATTTAATGTTTGCAATCAATTAAACAACATCTAGATAGCTAAGTGGAATAGTGAGTAGAGTGCAGGATCTGGAGTCAGGAAAATCTGAGTTTAAATCAGGCCTTAACTACCTGTGTTATTCTGGGCAAGCTACTTAGCGCTGTTAGCCTCAATTTCTTCATCTATAAAATGAGCTGGAAAAGGAAATGACAAACCACTACAGCATATCTACCAAGAAAACCTCAAAGAAAGTCACAAAGAATAACACACAATTGAAAACTACTGAAAAACAACAAACAAAATATTCATTACAGGTCATTCTTGATTTAAAAAAATCAATTAGCACCTGGAGAATATGCTTCCTAATGTCAGGTCATTTGAAGTAACAAAATGCCTAAATTCTTGTAAATTAAAAAAAAAGTCAAAAGAACAAATATTATTATTTAGGAAAAACATTTGATGTATTGAGCAACTAGATAATCACAACATATTGAAGGAGCCTTCTTATTGACAGTCTTTCCAGCCAAACAGATAATGCATTAGATTAGGATCCAGGAAGCTAGCTGACATGCTTATCTGATATCAAGGGGCTCATGCAATATACTGCAGTCTATTTCTCCTATTACACAACTAGGTTTTCTCAATAACCCTTAGGATATTGTAGAGAACTGTATCATCTCTGTGAAACACTCTAAACCATGAATAGGAAGGTCAAATATTCAGGCTGATTTGCACCCACAGCAGGATGTATTATAAGTCAAATTTTATTTTAAAGTATAGTAGAAACCTGATACATGATTTATAGAAAATTCCATAAATAAAATCTTGAATTAAATGATAGGAAAATGTAGCTTGACACAATGGAAATTGAATTAACTGTCAGAGTACTCAGATTCTATTCCCAAGATTTGGGACTTATCAGCTTTGAGACTTTGGGGAAAGTATTTATTTTTTTTTTTTTTTTAAATTTCAGTCTGTAAGATGGTAAAACGACAACCATCCTTCCTAATTCATGATCACTTTTTTAAAAAATTATAATATACATGTATAAATTATATACTTATAAAAGACCAAGTTTTCTAAAATGTACATAAATCAAGCAAGATAGTACCTTAAGCAATCACATTTTATTTACTATTATACTATCAGTGTAGTATATAAAATTCTTCAGAATTCTTGCTTTTTATTACTAAAGTACCATCTTATAGCACAAAAAACTCAGGAGTTATAAGGCAAAGATCTGGGTTCAAATATTAGTTGTACCATTTGTTAGCAATGTGACCTAGTTAATCACTTAACTTTCCTTAGTCTGTTTTCTCATCTGTAAATTGAGGATAATAAGATTTGTTCTAAGATTTGGAAAGTACATATATTGACTTATTTGATTGTCACAATAATCTGGTGAAGTAGGCAGGTCATATAATTTTCTTTGAAATACTGAAATGTTCTTATTACAATAAGATAGTAAATAAGAGAAAAGCTTCACAAGAACTATGGAATTCAGAAGGCCTTCTATGGGAAGATATTTGCAGGTATCCTCAAATAGGCTTTTGGGATCCTATGTGATCTTTCCTTGATCTCTTTATGTAAATGCTCCATAAATGATCTACCCAGAGAAGCAGAAAACTATTTCTTTACTGATAATATTGTAAACAGGATGGGAGCCCCAGAGCCCATCATCTCTTTTGTCTATTACTGCATAAATGGGCCCACCTTCTTTTCTAGGCATACATATCTGATAATTTCTTTACATGAAAACAATGTTTCACAGCACACAACAGCTTATTTAAGCACATAATACATCTTTCTATTGTAATCAGATCAGCTGAAATTTTTAGATTCTTAAGATTTTAATGTTCCATAATTTGCAGTCATTTAACACCTTTTTTGGATATTGATGTTTAAAATGAGGTTTTACTAATGTGAACACTATGTAATCATTAAAAAGTGCCATACAGTTTTGTAGATGCAGTTCATCTCTATTTCCTCCTATATTATTTATATAGAAACCTTCCCTTTATTTTGCCATAAAACTCTGAAGTCTCTTCATTGAGTTCCAGTTGATTCATCTTGATCTAAATCCTTGCTATAATCTATTTGCTTCTAGGATACCTTCCTACTTTTTCCACTGTAATTCCTTATTCAAGATTTTCCTTGTTACCCTATTCCCTGTTCTCATTATTTGCTGACTTCAGTATAAACAGTGATATCCCCTCAAACTCTGATCTCCTTGTTCATCAGTTTTCTCAGATTCTTGGATCTGCATCATGTGTCTATTTCAGTCAAATATAAATGATCATGAAAAATATAAGTAAATTTTTCAAAGAAATGATAATCTTGTTGAGGAAAAAAAAAGATACGTACATATGGAGGAAGAGAATAATATAAGTCGAGGGTTGATCAAATTTTAAGTGAAATGGTACTAATTCTAAGTAAAAAACAAAAGTTCAAAGAAGTGATAGGGCATGAAGGATTTTATTTCTTAACATCTCCCTTAATTGTGGCATGTCTATAAGCTTAACAACTGAAATCCTACTTCCATTCATATCTCTCTCTCTCTCTCTCTCTCTCTCTCTCTCTCTCTCTCTCTCTCTCTCTCATACATTCTAAACTTATACTTCCTTCTTATTGGTACTTTTTAGACATTCATGTCTGTGTATATCAATCCAAATGTTAGATAGTTAAAAGCAAGGATTGTTTAACTTTTTAGGGTATGATTTTGTCTTATTGTCATTGTCATCGATAACCTCAAAGCATAGTACCTTACATACAACAGTGATTTAATAACTTTTTTCAAACTGAAAATTCAAATTTTCAATTTTTTCCCCCAAAACTAAATAAGGTTAGTTATATGGAGAAAAACAGATTATGTAGAGTACTGAAAACTAGATGAATTTTAGACTTTATTAGGTAAGCAGTAGGAGTGTTTCTGCAGGGTTTTGAGATGATAATGAAAACAGTGTTGACTAGCAATAGTATGCAAGATAGAATGGAAGACAAAGACTGAAAAAGTACTATATTTACATTTTCATCGATAGTTTACCTTTTTTCATTTGTCAAAAGGTGAGAATAGAAAAGCAGTAAAGATAAAAATGAAAATTAATCATAGGAAGCAAAATAAGGAGGGGAATCAAGATTCATTTCGATTTAAATAGTGAATTCATATTCATGAATAGATGAAATTAAACAGAAACATTTCAATGTTTTTATTATTTCCTTACTATCACATTTTTTCTCTTTTAACATGTAAAGATATTAGTAATTTACTTTGAATATGACCTATATATTTAATGAAATGTAAGTTGCCTTGGGTTAATGTGTTCTACATAAAGAACTGTCATTATCATCCTCAAGACTACATATCCCTCTCTTTATATAGTTACAGTTGGAAAGCTATTCTTCAAAATACGATTCAGCAGGGTTCCTAACTCTACTGGAAATTGCCGAAAGAAAAAGATAACTTTTACTTTCTTTTTTTTTTCTTTTTTGAATAAGAAAATTTAATAGCAACCTAGACAAAACAATATTTAGATATAATATTACTACAGCAAAATTCTACAGAATTTTTAAGTCAGGAAAGTTTCTAAAATGAGGTAACAAAGGAAAAGAGAATTATTTAGAGTGGAATCCTCAGTCTGAAAATCTTATCAAAATTATGAACTAAATATGTGTGTGATTGTGTGTGTGTGTATAAAAAGACACACACAACCACACACATACGTCAATATATTTAATGTCTTTGAAATCTTCCATTTTTACTTCCCAAATTCTATGAAATAAAACAAAATAGTTTTATCATATTTTAGAACTTTTAATAAGGCAAATGCATTTATGTATGCATGTATATAGCATTACACAAAGGGCAATGTGGAGATGATCACATGGAGTTGCAGTCATGTGACCAAGCAAGTCTTGTAAAAGAGCATAAAGGATATTTTTAGATAGATAAATAAATGAAAGACAAATTTGTCAAGTGTTTATAATGAAGTAAAAATGATGGGCATTCCAAATGTCCTAATAATATCAACATAGAGCCAGAGAAGAAACTCTATGTTCAGTAAAATTCCCATGGTATTTTCAAGTCAAGACAGGGATAAGCTGAAAAGACAGGAATAACTTTGAAAGGAATATGCACATAAATAAGTAAAGTTCTATAGAGATAATTGAAGGGAACTTTTTAGAGAATTTTAAAATATTTTTTTCAATTACATGTAAAAAAGAGTTGTAACATTAATTTTTATAATTTTTGACTTCTAATTTCCTCTCTTATTCACTCCCTCCCTGAGAAGCCAACCACTTTGAGACATTATACATAACACTATATTTCCAACTATAGCTAAATCATTCACAATTGATAATCATACAATATTATTATTGTGCACAATGACCTGGCTCTGCTAATTTCATTTTGTAGTAATATATGCAAGTCTTCTCAGAGTTTCAAGACTTTGTTTTTAATTAAGAAATGGCAGTTTCCTGACAAACTTGTGTTAATTTATGGTTTAATATGTAAACATCCATATGGTTTTGGTAAAATAATGTACTTATACAGTAAATTCTGATGTCCTGAGCAGTCATCAAATTGATATAAATAATAATGATAATAATGTTAATAAAAACTACCCATTTATATAGTGCATACTATATGTCAGGCAATGTGCTAAATTCTTTACAATTATATCTTTTGATCTTCAGAATAACCCTGAAATATAGCTATTATTATCATCCCCACTTTAGAATTGAGGAAACTGAGGCAAACAGAGGTTAAGTGATATGCCCAAGTTCACATAGTTAGCATATATCTAATAATTGATTTGAATTTCAACTTTCCTGACTCTGGGCCACCAGCTTTATCTAATGTGCCACCTGGTAATTATGGTGATTATAGATTATAAATAATCTATAGATTGTAGATTACTCCTGTAATCACTATAATTGTCTCCACTGATATGATGCCCCAGGGAAGAGGAATGTGGTATAATTAACAGAATTCTAGCATTTTAGACTCAGGGAGACTGGGGTTGAACTCCTGTCATTAAGCTATATTTCTCGTAGTATGATAACCAGGAAAGTCATAACTACTCAGTTTCCTGATCTGTAAAATCAGAATAACAACAACTGCAATGCCTACATCAAAAGGCTATTTTATAAAGCATTTTTAAATGTCAATTTTTTTTTAGTAGCACAATGAAATTTCTCTGAAAGGGGAAAAATACATATAACTGGACTAAATCAGAATAGGTTTATCATATGCTTCTGGTGGGAAAGAGAATGGGATACCAATACCAACGCTTTTGTATTTCTCTATCTAGCTGAGTTCTATTTGCATAAATTATATGAATATAATGGAGGAGATTAACATGATTCCTTTCCAAGGTATCTTTTCAATCAGTAAATAAATATTTATTTAACACTTACCTAGTGCCAATTACTGTGCTGTAAGGGATGAGAAAAAAAGAGGCAAAAATTGTCCAAGTCCTCAAGGAATTTACAACCCAATAGGAGAGAGAACTAACAATTATGTATAAATAAGCTATTCAGGAAAAATAGGTAAGAACAAAAATAAGGAAGTTAGAGTTAAAAGGAATTGGGCAATGTTCCTGCGAAGATAGGGTTTTAGTGTGGATTTAAAGGAAGTCAGGAAGTCAATAGACACAGTTGAGGAACAAAGGTGTCATAGGTTTGGGGGACAGTAAGAGAAAATATCTGGAGCTGAGAGATAGACTTGCTTGTGAAACATCAAGGAAGCTACTGTCATTGGATTAAAAGGCCAGTTGATGGACACTAAGACATAACTGTAGAAGGATTGGAGTAAGGTTCGGTTAAGAGCTTTCGGTGCTAAATAGGGTATTTTTTATTTGATCATGAAAGTAATAGAGAGCCACTTCAGTTTATTGAGTAGGGTTTATTTATATTAATTAGTGAATCATCTAGTGTTACTGGCCAGAACTCTGAACTTAAAACAAAAGATTCTTACAAGGTACTAAATGGAATTGAGGAGACAATTGTTATCTAATTTAGCATGGTTCAGTATGATTGATTTAATCTTACAACAAATAATGGTTTCCTAGTGACATAATGTTTGGTTTATATTCAGTGTAGAGCATATAAGGGAAGAGCCTTAGCCAGGATTTATTTGGAGAGATTCGGAGGGCTGAAAAGCCAGGCGAGAGCTGAAGCTCTCGGAACCAAGGAGAGAGATAGGCCTCTAAGAAAGCTAACCGGGCCCCAGGAAAGGAGACAAGACTTTGAAAGAGACAATAAAGGATTTGGCTTTAACCCCTGGCTACTCATGTGGTGACTACTGAACTGAAAAGAAGCCTGCTCCCAGAGAACCCCAAGAAAACTGAAACAAGAGAACATTACAACCTAGGATACCTTGCTTTGTCAGAAATACTGTAAATCATAAAAACTAAAATGGGTTTCTAACCAGAAATTAAATGAGAGTTAAACTGATAAATTCAAAGGAGAAAATAATCAAAAAGTGAATGAAAAAGACAGAAAAGGTCATAGATGCATCAACCAGAAAGTAATAATCAGCAATTAAAGAAAAAATACAGATAGTCATATTAATCAACAAAACAGAATTGTTCAAGCAATAGAACTGATGTTAGTTCTTCAAGTGCAGCTTGGCAGATAGGAAGAGAGCCACTGGTTGAGAAAACTGACCAAGGAAATCTGGAAAGAGCTTCATAACCAACTACTGAAAGGAACATAGACCCAGAGCTAGTCATCTAACCTCTATTTGCCTTAAGTTACTGGAGAAGAAAATGTCAATTCATTTAGAAGAACCTTTGCCAAGAATACCCAAGGATCATTATTGGTGCACTATGATCCACAGGCTCTTAAAGAGTCAGACATGACTGAGCAACCACATTATAATGTGAGCAGAACTGTGTTCCAATTTTTTTTCTCTACTCCTCTTTTAGATTCCTCTTCCTTATTTCTGAACCACCATTCTTCAGATTCCTCAGGTTTTTAACTTCAGTGTCATTTTTCATTTTTAATTACTCTATATCTGGGAGGAAACTAAGATACTTAAAAAGCTACCCAAAAAGACAGAATTAAGCTACATCTAGACCTTCACTCCAGGCTCCTTGTTGTCTTGAAATAAATAAACTAGGCACAGCTAGTTGGTGAAGTGGATAGAACACCAGCCCTAAAATCAGGAGGACCTGAGTTGAAATCTGGTCTCAGACACTTAACACTTCCTGGCTGTGTGACCCTGACAGGGAAAAAAAAGAAATAAATAAACTATCTCTTAAGTCATTTTCTCATCATTGAATGGCTAATAAGTATTAGAAATGGAAAAAAAAAATCAAAGTTCTCTTGAATCTAAACCCAACATTCAAACAAGTCTTCTAAAAACATAGTAATAGGAAAAAAAATCATATTCAAAGTAGATATCTTTCTAAAGGAGGAAAGGTCAATGAAGACAGCCAAAGCATTAAGTTGTAATGACATCTGAATTAGAGATTTTATTTCCATTTATGCCTCTTATCACTACACAGAAAGTTATTTCACCTTTGAAGGCCTTATTTTTTTCATATATAAAAATGAGGGTGGTTGGAGTTAGATTAACTCTGAGAGATCTTTCAACTTTCACACTCAATCCAACTGTAATCCATTTTAGTACATTATGAAAGGCATGTAAGAATGTCTTAAACATTTCCCTTTTGCATGGATTTTTGATTTATCCAAACCTTACTTTTGTTGAAGATTCCAGAAAAGCATGTCCTACCTATGTTATTTCTCTCCACAGTTAAGCCAATCTCTATCCTTATCATTGTTGGTTATAGAGACCAAGTTTCTAGACTCAAAGAACACTTTGCAATGAATATTTAAATGCCAGGAATTCACTTTTGTCAATGAAAATTGCACTCTTGAAACTAATTTTAGTTGTGTCAGGAGATGTCAGTAATGACTCTAGTTTTAGAGGAAGAAAAGAAAAGATGGTAGGATCACCCACCTGCCACCAATATTCTTTCCTTCCCATTCTACTTCATGCTCAGAGCAGTTTAAACAATTACTCCTCAGAAGAATACCATCTATGCAACTTTTTGGCTGAAATAGAAACATTGCTTTTTAAATTAAAATTAGTATACATCTCTCAATACCTTGTTATTAACTTTTTAGATTTTGAATTAAAAATCTCATATACAATTGCTTATTTTCATCAATGTCATTTAAAAAGAAACGGATTACTGAGTAAAGGATATAATTATTTTTTAAAATCATTATATTGGATTGAACTACATATTTTTCATTAAAGTTAAAGATTTGCAAAGGAGGATTAAGTACTATTTCACGGATAATGTTTGTTTCCAATGACTAATTGTGGGAATGAGAACATGTCTAATTTAGACCTAATACAAGTACTTTATAGTTACAGATTGATTTAAAATTAGGAAAAGTTTTGTATGATTGAAATGACAAAGGCAGAAAAGGAAAATATAACTGGGATTTAGAACTTTGGAGAAATCATACCTTTTTGAGAATAGTTTGAGAAAAAAAACCAATGTTGATGCAGCTAATCTTTTTAAATTAGAAATTAGACAAGTAAAATTAGACAAATGATTTGGAAATCAATTGTTTATAAAATACACATGGAAAGAAACATTAGTGCAGTACACTAAATGTGAAAATATGTTTAGAAGAACTGTACAAGGATGATTTCAGAGAGGTCTGGAAAGACTTACATGAACTGATGCTAAGGGAAATGAGTAGAACCAAGAGATCATAGTATACAGCAACAACAAAATTATACTATGATCAATTCTGATGGATGTGGCTCTTCTTAACAATGAGATGATTCAGGCCAGTTCCAATGATCTTGAAGAGAGCCATCTAGATCCAGAGAGTGGACTGTGGGAACTGAGTGTGGTTCACAACATAGCATTTTCAGTCATTTTTTTCCAGTTTGATTTTATTTTTCTTGTGCAGCAAGATAATTGTATAAATATGTATACATATATTGGATTTAACTTATATTTCTACCATGTTTAATATCTATTGGACTACTAGGGGAGAGGGTGGGAGAAGAAAGGGAAAAAACTAACAAGGTTTTTTAAGGATTAATGCCTATGTTTTAAAAAATAAAAAGCTTTAATAAAAATAATGTTTAAAGAATTGCACATATTTAAATATACCAGATCACTTGCCATCCAGGGGAGGGGTTTGGGAGTAAGAGATGGAGAAAAATTTGGAACAAAATGGTTTCAAGATGAATGTTGAAAATTAACTTTGCATATGTTTTGAAATTTTTTAAAATATATATTAAAAAAAAAAAGAAACTAAGGAAAACAAAGGTGAAATAATTTACCCAGGGCTACACAGGATGTGTCAGAAATAAGATTTAAATTCAGATCTTCCTGACTCAAAGACCAGCATTCCCCCCCCCACTTTCTGATACATTTATCTATCAAAATTTAGTTCATGTTATTCTAATCAATCAATAAGCATTTATTAATCACCTGCTCTTTGTCAAGTACTCTTCTAGAGTCTGTATATATAATTACCAGAAACAAAAAAATAAACAAACTAAAATTTTAAAAAAGATCCTATACACAGGGATCTTATGTGACATCTGAACATTTTCATCAGCAGCTGGAGATAAATGCTTATTTACATTTTATTGCACAAAAAAAGACACTGACTTAGGACTACTTATTACTTTATATCATCTTATCACTCTTGCACACAAAAAAGCTCATTTATTAAGGCAACAAATATTCACTGAGTACTTATGGAAAAATAATGTAAGATATAAAGAAGTATAAAATATTATCATGGTTCTCAAGGAACTTAACATTAAAATAGGTGATATTAAATGTATACACAACCACCTATAAAATAGGCACTTGTGATCAATGCCATTTTAGTGGTATAAATGAGGAATCATTCTTGTCTTTTATGGATAAAATCATGAAAGACATTTATGTGAGATGTCCGAAAACATGTGAATAAGATAAAGTTCAGTCAGTCAATAAGCATTTATAAAGTATTTACCATGTTCTAGGCATTGTGCTAATAGGGAAAGGAGAAAGACAAAAGAGTGTCCAGAAAACTGAGGTACTTATATCTTAACTGATTTTTCCAAGTTCACTCAGAAAGTAAGTATAAAATTGAGGATTCTATGCCCAGAAAAAGAACTCTGGGAGATGACTAAAAATCATTACATTGAATTCCCAATCCCTATATTTATGCACACCTGCATTTTTGATTTCCTTCACAAGCTAATTGTACAATATTTCAGAGTCTGATTCTTTTTCTACAGCAAAATAACGTTTTGGTCATGTATACTTATTGTACATCTAATTTATATTTTAATATATTTAACATCTACTGGTCATCCTGCCATTTAGGGGAGGGGGCGGGGGGGTGGTAAGAGGTGAAAAATTGGAACAAGAGGTTTGGCAATTGTTAATCCTGTAAAGTTACCCATGTATATATCCTGTAAATAAAAGGCTATTAAAAAAATAAATAAATAAAATTGAGGATTAATCCTAACTCCTTTGGCACCAGATCCAGTACTTTTGCATTTTTTTCTCCTTTTCATAAAAGCTACTCCTTGGTTACAATAAATGGGTAAGTTTGTGGCAAAGAGAAATAAAGAAGTGGAGGAGAAACTTAGAAATCTGAAGGTGGATGACCCTACAATGGATTAATCAAAAACCCTAGAGGAAATCCGATCAGGAATGCAAGTAGAGAGATTAACTTTATAACATAGGTAGAACTTTTTCCCCCCTGAAGTAGAAAAGAAGGGAGAGAGATAAGGAATAATTTATAAAGAATGAGGAAAATTTTAACGAGCTGTGGAAAGTGCAAAAAAAACAAACAAAAAAACAAAACAAAAAAAAAAAAAAACTTAGAAGCTCTTCCCAGAGAGACTGAATCTTCTGATACAGACACAAGTGATATAGTAAGACAAAACAATCTCTCCTGACCATGTGGAAAACAGTTTACACTGGAGCCTAAAAGAGTATGAAAATATGATCACTGAGAAGTAGAGGGGTAAACAGAGGCTGACAAAATGATGGCTGGAGAGTAGTCAATTTAAACTGCCCAAATTTGAGTCAATGCAAATCAGCAAATTTTTATGATTTTCTCCAAATATTTAAAGACCAATGTGGAATTACCATGAGAGAAGTCTATTTCTGCTAAAAGACTTATGATTTTATAGAACCAGTTGGTGAAATATAACTCAAAGGAGCACTTGATAACAAACACAAATCTATGACACAGATAAAAATATATTTTGAATTTCACTTAATTTAACATAAATCTTAAATATAAGAGAACATGAAGTCTAAAACATAAAACAAAACAAGATAGTATAAAAAGAAAGTTTGTGGTATCTCCATTTCCAAACTAAGAATAAATCAGTTTTTTTCTTTTTAAATCATATTTTTATTTATATTCTTTTAAAATCATATTCAACATCTTATTTTTCCCAATTACATATAAAAGCAATTTTAAAATTCTTTGTCACCAAACTGTTTTATAGTACTTTGGGCATAATTACAAATTGCTATACAGAATACTGAAAAAATTAGTACACATAACACATTAATATTGCAATTTTCCCACACTCTTTCCAACATTTATCATTTTCCTTTTCTGTTACATTAGCCAGTATGACAGATATGAGGTAGCAATTCAGTTATTTTACTTTGTATTTCTTTCATCAATTGGAATTGAGAGTATCTTTATATAACTAAAGATAACTATGATTACTTTCTCTGAAAACTTCCTATTCATGTGTATGTGTGTGTGTGTGTGTGTGTGTGTGTGTGTGTGTGTGTGTGTAAAAGTCTTTATCAGAGAAGCTCACGGTAAAGGTTTTTTTTTTCCACAGTGATGATCAACATTTCTGTATTTCCCTCCATCCAATGTTTTCCCACTGTTTATCCACCTTTGTCTGTTCTTTTATTTCATTCATTCTCAAAAGTGTTTTGCTTCTGACTTATGCCTCCCCCAAACTGCCATCCTTTTTATAGGCTCTCCTTTCTTTTTCTTCTATTTTCCCTGTATGGCAAGATAGATTTCTACATTTAAATAAGTGTGTATATAACTCCTTTTTTGAGCCAATTCTAATGAGAATAAGGTTATGTCCTCTTCTCCCCACTTCCCCCATTTTCCTCTCTACAATAAAATCTTTCAATCTCCTTTTATGTCATAATTTATCTGACAGTCTTCTTTCTCATCCCTTAATTTCATTTCTTTTGGATAATCATGCCATTACATTCAATTCACATCTTTGCTTTCTATGAATACTCCTTCTAACTGCCCTAATAATAAGAAAGTTTTTAAGAGTAATAGATATCATTTTCCACATAAACACTTTAACATTATCAAATCCCTTATGAGTTATCTTTTCTCCTTACTTTTTTAATACTTCTTTTGCACCTTGCAGGACTGGATCTAGATCTGAGTATAGGAAGTACTAGTATCCTGTCCCTGGTGCCCAGAAAGGGGCCCTTATAAATATCCTTCTTAGCTATTATTTGATCCCCTTACTGTCTGTGGTCTAAGGGATCTGGAAACCACTACTGACTACCAATGATTCAGTTACACCAAAGGCTGCTCCTGGTTTAATGGGATAAGGCTTGTGCTGAACTGTGCTTCTCTCTTTTCCTGATTCAATAGCTCTTATTTTTGCCAATGTTAAGTTGTCTTGGCCTGGAAATTTGTTTCACTCTGCCTTTTTGGGAGTTTTGCGACTCTAGAATTTATTTTGAGTCCTAATTATTTATGGGGGAGAGCTCCAAGGAATCCCTGTCTTCACTCCATCAACTTGGCCACATCTCCCAATCACACAACTTTTAGAAAGCATGGAAATATTAATTTAATGTTTAAGCCTTTCCTGTCCTACTAGTCTCCCTTTCATATATTATTGAATCTAGTCATACTGACTTATTATTCTTCCTTACAAACAAAATATACCAATGGACTCTGAGCCTTTTTACCCATTATGCCACATACCTAAAATGCTCTTCCTGCTCATCTGTTTCCTAGCTTCCTTGAAAGCTCAAATCAAATGCAAGGATCTGAGTCTCCTGTAGGAGATATTTCCTAATCCTTCACCCCCCTTGCTTACATGTACATAGTTTTGTTTTGTTTTTGTGTGTTATCTCCCTCACCAAAATGTGAACTGTTTGAGGGCAGGGACCATATTTTTGCCATTCTTTTTATCTCCATCTCCTTATAGGCCCCATATAAATATGCATTTAATTTGAAATAGGTTTACTCAATGACTAACTTCTATTATTGAAATTATAGGATCTCTTTCTAAAGAATAATGCTACAACACTTTGAAGGACTCCTGTGTGTTTGGGCAAAGGCTTCTATGGAGACATCTTGGAAAGATATAGTCAAGAACCATACTGGTTAAAAATGAATTGATGGGCTATGACAGGTAAAGGTAAGGCCTACACCAATGAAGTATATTTTACATAGTACATCCTTTTCCCAGATTATTTCTTCTGTGAAAACAAGTTCCATGTCTAATCTATACAAATGGACAGTAAGCCAACATTTCAAAATTATTATTTTTTATTTTTATCTCAGATAAAAAGCATTTTGCCTTTTTTACCCATATGTGGTCCTGGCCTGATTTTTTTTTTCCCTCTCCATTGTAGGTTGGCATATTCTAAAGAAAAAAATATATCATCTTCATTTTCAAGTACCCTATCATCTACCTGGGCAATAATAGCCCCATTTGAAATCCAGCCCCAAGCAATAGCTTATTTTCTATTAATCCTATTATTTTTATCTACCCATAGTACAGCATGTTAACATATTACTATGGTAAAATATAGATTTCAAAAATCAAAGCATGCTCTACTAGAAAGAAAATTTTGAAACTATCACTTTCATTTGTCATTAGAAAAGGTTTACAATCATTTAAGTATATATGGAAAAGGTAGAACTTAAACTAAGGGTGAATCTAGCTATGTAATTTACCACATTATTTGCTAAGAAAACTCGAAATGGAGTCACAAAGAGTCAGAAATGACTGAAAAGACTGAACAACAGTGTTTTAGATGTATTTTTTAAAAAAACCATAACAACTCTGATAAGTTGATAAAGTTAATTTTTGCTCAATTTTACAAATGAGGAAAATGTTAGAGGGGGAGGGAAGGAGAATATATTCAGTAGAATATGGTAAATATTCATGTCAGAGATAGTACTCTCTACCTGTGTGATTCAAAGCAAGTTACTTAAGATTTCTAGTCCTCATTTTCCTCATATATAAAATTCAGGAGTTGAACTAAATGACTGACTTACAAGGTCCCTTAAATTTCTAAATCATAAATCCTATTTGTTGGATGTATGGGGCACAGAAGAATTTCCATACATGGTCATAAAGCTATTAAATAAGCAATGGTACAAAAATGCCATTTTGATTAACATGTATAAATGTCTTATCTCCTCTGCTAAAAAACTAGCTCCAGGTTTCCTGGGAATGTATCTGACTCACCTCTGTATGACCCACATTACTCAGAACAATGACTTGCACATAAAGGTGCTCAAGCTCAAAAAATTTTATTGACTAACAGTGAGTGTTCCCACTTCTCTTTTCTCATTTACTTTTCTTTTTGTCAAGTGAAGTATTTTCTTTATTTTTTAGCATTGTTATTTTTAAAATTTTATTATTCTTTTCTAGTTACAAATATTTATTAACTTTTTAAATATACATTTTTAATGAATCATGTTATTTTTATAATAAATGGGGGTTTTGCAAATCTACATTATTGAATAAATAAAGCATTGCTTTTGAGAACTTATTTTCATGTAAGGTGTGTATGTGCTTGGCAGGGATATTGTTCTGTTTATTGCTCCCTTTTTATTTAAAAAAATTTCATGTCCTATAAATTAGAAAATTTGGAATTTTTATATATTAGTTGTATTCATATATAAATACATATATATGAACATAAATATGAATACATATATAGTACAGGTAGCTAAGTGGTGGCACAGTGCACAGAGTACCATTTCATTATACTCTTTAGGAAGAGTTGAAACTTTTTTTTTTTATAATGCCAAATGGTCATCTGCCAGCATTTTAAATAAATTTTATCCTGAATTGCACTAGACAGCCAGAGAGTATCACCCATTTACTTCTAAAGTTCAGCCTATAATTAGTAGCATGAAAGCAGACTTGTGGGACAATCTTTGGGAAGATCTATGGGAGAGACTGGTAATAAGATGAAATTAAGAATAGAAAGTTGTTTTGTGATGAAAACTGAGATAGTATAATTCCTGGTGAGGAAACACCTTCTCTAGCTAAGCACTTTTCCTGAAATTTAGATTCTCAGAGATGCTTGAAGCACTGGGAGATTAAATGTCCCACACAGTTTATGTAACCAGTATGAGTTAGAGATAGAACTTGAATCCATTTTTGTCCTGGCTAGAAGGGTAGCTCTCAGCCTTAAGACTTTAAAAAAAAAAAAAAAAAGCAAACAAATAAAAATCCAAGACTTTTATAATTCAATTTTACTGTTCTATAAATTAGAAAACGATTGGGAATTTTTGTACATTAGTTGTATTCACATATAAATACATATATATGAACATAAATATGAATACATATATATATATATACACATAGTAAAGGTAGCTAAGTAGTGGCACAGTGCACAGTGTCAGGCCCAGAGTCAGTAAGACATCTTCCTGAATTCAAATCTGTCCTTGAATACTCAGTAGTTATGCAATACTGAGCAAGTCACTTAATTCTATTTGCCTCAGTTCCTCATCTATAAAAATGAGTTGCAGAAAGAAATCACAAACCACTCCAGCATCCTTGCAAATACAATCCAAAGGGGTCATGGAGAATTGGACATGACTGAAAAAATGACTCAACAAAATATAACATATTTTTTTCATTGTCTAACTTTCTCAGGACTAAAATATCCCACCTAACAAAGCATTTTACCTTATTCTCTTTCTCGAGTCCAAATAGCAAAGTTCATAGAGTATGAACCCTGGTTTAAGTCCTGCCTATGTATTTAAGAGATCTTTGATCCTCTGAGGATCAAATGTGAAAAAGCCTTAGTTTTCCATTTGTTCTTTTCTGGTTTTGATGAAGAAATTTAATTTGGAGGTCGAGAAAAACAATCCACTATAATCCAGGAGTTTGAGCCCAGGTCAGGTTTTTCAGGCAGTTCAATACTGATAGGCCAAAGAGCAATTAGGGCCCAACCCAGGGATGATTATTTAGTGCAACCCCTTAATTTTACAAATTAGGAATGTGTAGCCCCAAGTGATGAAGTTACTTGTCTAAAAATAGACAAGGGAGAGTAAAGGATATGGAATGGAGGAGAAGGAAACCTGGATGGGAGAAAGTAATTAAAAATGATACAAAGATAGCCAAGTACTGGGAGAAAAAGCTCTCATGCAAAACGAGGTGCTGTGAAAAACTTGTAAGAGGAAGAGGGAACAGATGATTAAAAGCTGAAATATTACTGGAGATGAATTAAACCTCCTACAAGTTCAGTTGGACTGTGGACTTCTTTCAATTCCACAAACATTTATCACTCCTTTTGAAATGCTTATTAGTTGTTAGCCAGCTGTGCCCAGCTCACCCCAGCTTTGTCCTTAAATCATCAAAAGTAACACTCAGAATAAAATAATCACAGCAGCCCACCAGGAAAGATTTCCCCCCCCCCCCCCCCCCCCCCCCCCCCCCCCCCCCCCCCCCCCCCCCCCCCCCCCCCCCCCAGGAAATATTAGCAGGAGCAATATTATTTATCTTACCAGCTGGAAAAGAAATAGCCAAGAACTTAGATCCTCATGCCAACTATACCATTTATAGTTCAACAGTTAATACCATCCAAGCAGTGAATATTTAATAAATATAACTGACGGATTATTAATATTCCAGATAATCATTAACAGCTTTTAAAAAACCCATTAAGTGTAGTCTAAAATTGAGCAAGCTGTCTATGATCAATGTCTTTTCACAAGTGGTTTTTCTGGTATTAAACTGGCTGGTTGTATTTTCAACTAAGTTACATATAGATGGCACAATCTTATTATTTCATTATGGACTCCAGAGATACTCAGTTTTGCAATCCAACTTTCCAATTTATTTCACCAGCAAGAAAACCGAAGCAAAGAAAGGTTAGGGGGTTTTGCCCAATGAAACACAAGTGAGTAACAAAGGACAGAATTGGGATATGAAGTTGAGTCTTTGTCTTTTCCTCTGTATTTGAGAAAAGTGCTTTATAAACTTATGATACTATATGACAATTCTTAATATGAGTTCCATGAAAATTTAAAAAAATATATTTTGACAACTGTATTTTAATATAATATTTTAAGATAATTTTTCTTTTAAATCCTATGTATTTTATTCAGTATGTTTAAAAAAATCATTCTTAATGCGTCCACAAACTTTATTAGACTACAAAAGAATCTATAACACAAATACTAACAAGATTAAATTCCCCCACCCCTTTTACAGCAATGAATGATATTATTTTTTTAGTAGAGTCCTTTACCCTCACCAATGAATTTGCGTTAAGTAACATAGTCACTATTACTTGTCAGCGTTCTTTGTCTTATGAAATCTAGGAGATATTAAAAATCTCTATTAAGACACAGACAAGACAATAATATTATTCCATACATAATAATGACAAGTGTCAATTACATTTTCTTTTCTTCCTCTCCCTTAATTTTGGCTAAAAAAATCCTGAATAAGTAATGTAAAACTTATATTCCTTTAATGCATTTTTCCAAAGCATTCTGTCTCTTCATATATCATGCCCCATCCTCACCACATGAATAATTTGATTTCTTTTCCTATCATATAGTTCCTTGAGGACATTTTTTTGAATTTTCTCATTGGTTGCAATTTGCTCATAGTCATCACGTGTTTTTCCCCCACCTTCTTTCTACCAGAGGATGCATCTAGGATTATAGATTTAGAACTAGTAGACACTTCAGAGACCAAACTCCTCATTTTACAAGGAGGAAAGAGATTAAGGGGATTAAGTGGCTTGTCTAAAGTATCATAGCTAATTCTCATCAGAAACAGGATTTGAACTCGGGGCCTATGGCTTTAGTTCTGATATTCTTTCAACTATAATATGTTGCTAAGTTGTGCACAATTAAGAAGTGATAGATTTATTCCACTTACTAGATTATGAAATCTTTTGTGACAGTGACTACATTATTTTTTTTTCTTTGTATCCTCAGAACATTGCACAGTTTTATAGAAAGAAGAATTCGAAAATTCAAATTAAATATTGTCCAAGTACAATCACTGATGAGCAGGATAGACATTTGTAGATTCAGCAGGTAGTATGTAATCATTTCCATAGTTGATCTTTTCTTTGAAGGTTTTGCTGAATATTTGAAAGCTCATGCTGCCTTCCAAAATTCTTCTGTCAAATTTGTGGTGCCATGGGCTCGGACTAAACAGGCACATCTGAGATAAACTCATTAAAAGCATATGGATGAATGCCTGCAATTTAAAATGATGTGTTTTGTTACAAACATTTTTTTTTTTTAACATTCTGAACATTTCCTTGAATAATGTATAACAATCAATGTAACAAAGTTGTGCCTATCAAATAATTCCTATCATTTTGGTAGATTTAAGACATCACATAAATACTACTAAATTCAAGGAGATTATTTTTATAATTGTGCTTTCTTTTGAGTGGAACATTGAACTAATTATTTTACTTTAGATAGAAAAGGTTTTATTAACTCAATCAGTGATTTAGAAAATTCACAGAAAACAACCTAACAGCACATACATTATTAAAGGTCAGTGTAATATTAACATTTGAAATTTTTTAATAGTTACAAAGTAGCATTTTGAGTATATAGGACTATGGAAATAAGAACGGTCTAATTTGTCTTTGCAAGAAAAGGCATGTTCAAAGATTTCTAAATTATTATATAGAGTTCCCTTATTAGTTTAGCACCTTGAACAATAGGAAATTTGTCATTAGTATCTTCATGATATAAAAATGGAGTAAGAGCCTACACCTTAGGTTGATGTTTTTGACTAACTTTGGGGATAATGTGAACATGATTATATGAAAAAAATGTTCTAAATCACCACTGATTAGAGAAATGCAAATTAAAACAACTCTGGGTTACCATCTCACACCTCTCAGATTGGCTAAAATGACAGGAAAAGATCATAATAAATGTTGGAGGGGATTGTGGGAAAATTGGGATAGTGCTGCATTGTTGGTAGAGTTATTAAATAATCCAACTAGTATGAAGAGGAATTTGGAATTATGCCCAAAAGACTATCAAAGTCTGCATACTCTTTGTCCCATCAGTGCCATTACTGGGTTTGTATCCCAAGGAAATTATAAAGAGAAAAAAAACCCATATGCAAAAATGTTTGTAGCAACACTTTTTGTGGTGGCAAAGAACTGGAAAATGAGTAGATGTCAATCAATTGGGAAATGGCTGAACAAGTTGTGGTATATGAAGGTAATGGGATATTATTGTTTTATTTTATTTTATGTATGTATGTATGTATGTATGTATTATGCATGTATGTATGTATGTATGTATATATGTGTGTATTTATTTATTTTGATGAGGCAACTGGGATTAAGTGACTTGCCCAGATTCACACAGTTAGTAAGTATTAAGTGTCTGAGACAAGATTTGAACTCATATCCTCCTAATTTCAGGGTTGGTGCTCTATCCACTGTGCAATCTAGCTGCCCCTACTATTATTGTTTTATTAAAAAATGATGAACAATCTGATTTTAGAAAGACCTGGAAAGATTTATATGAACTGATGCTGAATGAAACAAGCAGAACCAGGAATATATTGTGTTATGGCCCAGAACTGTGTACTTGAAACAAAGTGCTAACACAGTGGAATTGATGAGACAATAGTTATCTAGTTTAGCATGGTGATTAGTAGTTCTCTAGTTCAGTATGATTGATTTAATCTTACAACAAATAATGGTTCCCTGTGATATAATGACTGGCTTATACTCAATATGACGAATGGATTTAACTGTAATAGAGCATATAAACTGGGACAAATTCAGCCAGATTCATTCACTCCATCTCATACCACTGTGGTGGCAGACCTCTCTTCCTTGCTTAACACCACTCCAGGGGCAGGCCTGTCCTCCTGCTTCCCCCACTGAGACCAAGGCCACTTTGAAGGGCCTCCAAGAAAGCTAGCAGAAGCCCCAGGCAAGGAGACAAGACTTTGAAGGAGATAATAAAGGATTTGGACTTAAACACCTGGCTATCTTGTGGTGATTACTGAAAGGAAGGCTGCTCCAGAGACCTCCAAAAAACCAACAAGAACACTACAACATTGTAAACAATATAGCAAGAATGTGCAATGATCAACTATGAAAAACTTGATTCTTCTCAGTGGTTCCTGATCCAAAGCAATCCCAATAGACTTTGGACAGAAAATGCCATCTGCATCCAGAAAGAACCAAGGAGACGGAAGGTAAATCAATATATGCTATGTTCACTTTTTTCCCACCTCTCCCAGGGTTTTTCCCTTTTGCTCTGAGTTTTCTCTCCCAACATGATTCATAAAGTAATGTGTATTTAAAAATAAACTTGCTAAAAGAAAAAAAAAACCCACACCCCCGAAAACCCTCAAAAAACAAACAAAAAGATATCATGAACCCCCTGGGCATAAATAGATTATGATAAGATCTCCTTGACTTTTTGATACTTGAATAAGAAATGTGTAAGAATCAACATGATATATGGTAAAATGTGATATAGGAAAATGAAGACATAAACAAAGGAATATAGCTGAGGATTATATGGGGCAAGTGAGAAAGTACTTTCAACTGCAAAAAAAAAAAAAAAAAAGGGATAATTTTGTAGTAATAGTTGACATTTTAATGTTATTTTAGGGTTTGCAAAGTGTTTCACTTTATGCAAAAGCTTTGTTGCAAAAGGATCTTTCCAGCTGGTAAAAAGCAAAAGCTTCTGAAATGAAACTCAAAAAAAGGTCATTTAAACAAAGGAAGATGTGAGTGAAGTTTCAGGCAAGAGGGTGAGGTGTTGTACAAATATAGAAGAGGAACAAGTCAGGAAAGGACTGAAAAACAGCTAATAGTACAAAATGGCTGGCATATAGAATATATGATGAGTAATGATAAATAAGAAGTGTATATTAGAGTAAGTTTGTCAAAGACATTAAGCTCCAAACTAAGAAGTTTTCATTTTATCTCACATGATATGAAGACCCACCAATTGTACTGTTGTTGTAATTTTTAATAGTGTTATATTCACATCTGTACATTACATTTATGTAAAGGTTATTTTGGAGGATGAGTTGTTAGAATGGAATCCATTTAGAAAGTCATTACACTGCTCCTGTGGGAAACATTGAGGGCTTGAACACTCTGAATAAAAAAATATGGGGGGAGGAAGAAATGGATGTGAAAGATATTGTGGAAGCAGAAAGATTAAAGGTCATTTTATTGGATTTGGGGAATGAAAAAAATCGAAGAGTAAAATAAATCTGAAGATCTGGACCTCAAAGACTGCAAGGATGATGGAACCATCAGTTTAAGTGAATAATAATGTGTTTTGTTTTGAATGTATTGACTTAAAATGGAAGCCTGGCACACAAGTATAGGTGTTATTCAAAAGTCAATTGGAAATGTAGGAATGTAGTTGGGGGATGGAGGTGGGGCAGAAATTGAAAATTGAATATATAGCTCTAGATAGATAGAAAGATGGATAGATAGACAGATTAGGAGTAATAGCCATAATAGTTGAAACCTTTGGAATGAATGAGATTACCAAAGGAGAAATGTGAAGAGGTAGAAAACAGAAAACAAAAATAGTTTATCTAGCAAAATTTGCTTTAAATTAACTGAATCAACCAGTGAAGTATGGTGAAAAAAAAGAAGTACTTATCCAGATAGTGTATTTCCATGACTCACATACATGATAGTTGTGAATCTCATACAGACCAAGAGAAATTCAAAATGGGATCATGATTTTGACATAAAGTGTTTATCAAAAGCAAATAAGAAGAACAAAGGATAGTTTACTTCTCAGATCTGTGGTGAAGGAAGGAATTTGTGGCCAAAGAAGAACTGGCATTCGTCAGTGAACACAAAATAGAAAATTTTGATTATATTAAGTCAAAAAGTTTCTGTACAAACAAGACTAATGCAGACAAGATTAGAAGGGAAGCAATAAGCTGGGGAAACATTTTTACATTCAAAGGTTCTGATAAAGACCTCATTTCTAAAATATATAGAGAATTGACTCAAATTTATAAGAATTCAAGCATTCTCCAATTGATAAATGGTCAAAGGATATGAATAGGCAATTTTTAGATGAAGAAATTAAAACCATTTCTAGTCATATGTAGTACTCTAAATCACTATTGATCAGATACATGCAAATTAAGACAACTCTGAGATACCACTACATACCTCTCAGGTTGGCTAAGATGACAGGAAAAAATAATGATGAATATTGGAAGGGATGTGGGAAAACTGTGACACTGATAACACTTTTGGTGGAACTGTGAATGGAACCATTCTGGAGAGCAATTTGGAACTATGTTCAAAAAGGTATCAAACTGTGCATATCCTTTGATCAAGCAGTGCTTCTACTGGGCTTATATTCCAAAGAGATCTCAAAGAAAGGAAAGAGACCCTCATGTGCAAAAATGTTTGTGGCAGCCCTTTTCATAATGGCAAGAAACTGGAAACTTGTCAGTTGGAGAATGGCTGAATGAATTATGGTATATGAATGTTACAGAATATTATTGTTCTCTAAGAAACGATCAGCGGGATTATTTCAGAGAGGCTTGGAGAGACTTACATGAACTGATGCTAAGTGAAATGAGCAGAACCAGAAGATAATTGTAACTCGGCAATAACAAGACTGTAAGATAATCAATTCTGATGGAAGTGGCTCTTTTCAAGAAAGAGATAGTTCAGACCAGTTCTAATGGTCTTGTGATGAAAAGAGCCATCTACACCCAGAGAGAGGACTGTGGAAACTGAGTGTTGATCACAGCACAGCATTTGCACACTTTTTGTTATTTGCTTGCATTTTATTTTCTTTCTCACTTTTTTCTTTTTTGATTTTATTTTTTGTGCAGCAAGATAATTGTATAAATATGTATGCATATATTGGATTTAACATATATTTTTACTATGTTTAACATATATTGGATTACTTGTCATCTAGGGGAGGGGATGGGGGAAGGTGGGGGAAAATTGGAACACAAAGTTTTGCAAGTGTTGGTGTTGAAAAATTATCCATGCATATGTTTTGAAAAGAAAAAAAAAAGAAAAAAATCTCACAGAGAAGTCCTTTGTTTCTTAGGAGTCAAGAGACACTTTCCTATACTAGAAATAACAGAATAGCAAAGTGAGGGATCTAGGAGTGATGGGGAAGGGGAATAGAAATCTCCCTCCTCCCTACCATAGGTTTAATGGAAATAGTCTTGATCATCAGTTAAGAGGTTGATGTGCAGAGGTAGGGGAGGAAAAAGTCTCCAGATTTCCTAAACATGCTTTAGGAATAGACTCCCAAGGATATATTGCTAATTATTGAATACTTGAGTTAAGAAATGCTTCTGGTCCTTGTTCAAATATTTGGACTTACTGAAAGGAATACAAGAGAAAACAAAGTGGGGAAACCAATATATTTTAAGTGTATTTAGCAAATTAAAAGCAAATTATTTCTAAATTCATGTCATAAAAGATAAGTTTTAAATTGTGAATTCAGATAATCATAGTGATATAGAATAGGGAGAATGGTCAATGAGGGCCCAGTTCTTAGAAAAGGCTCACATTTATCCTTTCTTTTGAGTTATACAGAACAGGCTTAATATTCTGATTACACAAATCCAATTATATGTAATATATTTTGTCATGATAACTCAGATAAAAAGTTGGTTAAGGAGCTAACAAGACTGAAGATTTAATAGGAGCTGAGTTAGAACAGATGTGCATAGAAAAGGTTAAGAAAGTGACCAGCAGATAATTCTGGGAAGATGATGGAAGAGGTAGGTAAATTTCAAGCTTCCCTGATTTCCCCCCACAAATAGAACAAATTTGCACCTCAGGACAAAGATAGACTTGGGATAGAACAGGGGCCTCTTGATACAAGAGATCTGTAGAAAAACTCTTGAGTTGGAATTAACTTGTGTGAAGTACAAACACTTCTGGGCCAGCTCTGCAGAAATATCAAGTGGGAAGCCCTGGGACAAGCTGGGTGAGACTGGAATCTCAGCAGGAACCACAGAGACTTTTAGCTCCTGGAATGTTTGTAGAGTGGGGGTCAGAGTCCAGAAAGACTGAGGGAACCTTGGCTGATTAGGAACGCCCAGGCCCAGCTGTGCTGCTGGAAAAAACAGCCCAGGCAAGAAAAAACTAGCATGCTGTGAGTGCAAAAGCAGTAGGGCAGGGACAACTGGTTGTGGGTGTTTGCAGGAGATTGGAGCTCTTAGTTTGGGGATAGTTTGGGACTCTAGTCAGAGTGGAGAGCTGAAGAGAATCTTGAGGCACCTTCCCCCCACCCACAATTAGAGGTGCTTCACTAATACCTCTATTTTTAAAAGAAATGAACTGGCAAAGAAGAATCCTACCATTAAAACATTTTGGCAACAGGGAAGATTGGATTTCATCTTCAGAGGAGGATGTTTAAAAAAAAAAGGTAAAAAAAAAAGCTTCTATCCCAAAAAATAACGTAATGGCTCCCTGCCCAAAGGTGGGGGAGAAGAGAAATATATATGTATATAATATGAAATACAAAATATTTCAAAAAAGAATTTAAAAATCAAATGAGAGACACTGAGGAAAAACTAAAAAGAAAAATAAAAACCATCCAAGGAAAACAAGAAGATAATGAGAAAAAGTTAACCAACTGGAAAAGGAGGTTTCAGAATCTCAAAGATGAGAACTCTTTCAAAATTAGATTTGGGCAAGGGGAAGCCAATGAAGTCATGAGAGATCCAAAAATAACAAAAGAAATTATAAAGAATGAGAATATAGAACAGAATTTAAAACATTTTTTAAAAAAGAAAAATGACAGATCTGGAGAACAGATCAAGAAGAAAAATATAAGAATGATTGGACTGCCAAAAAGTTGTGACCAAGAAGAGAATTTTGATATAATAATGAAGGAAATAATCCAAGAAAATTGTCCTGGACTGATAGAATATGAGGGAAAAGTAGAAACGGAAAAATTTCACCAATCACCACCTCAAAGAGATCCTTTGAGGAAAACACACAAGAATATCATTGCCAAATTTCTAAACCCCCACATCAAGGAGAAAATTTTGCAAGAAACAACAACAAAAAAAATTCAAATATGCTGAAGCTACAATTAGAATTGTACAAGACTTATCAGCAGATACAATAAAAGACCACAGGTCCTGGAATCAATCTACTAACAATTAAATGAGCTAGGCCTATGGTCAAAAATATCATATCCAGCAAAATCATCTATAATTTTGATTATTCAATAAACTTGCAGATTTTCAGGGCTTTCTATCAACAAAAACTGAACTTAAGAAAAAATTTAACATATAAGAGTTCATATGAAAGATTAATTTTAAAGGAATTTAACACGAACAAACTCTTTAAACATGGACAAATTATGTTTTTATATATGTACTTATGTATATTATATGTTTAAGGTTCACATCAACAATAGGGTGACAAAAAAAGATTGATAGAATTAAGATAAAAATAGTAAACATGTTATACAAATGAGGTACAAAGGAAGAATACACAGAGGCATTAAAGAGAGGTGGAGGGCTCATAGATCTGAAAACCTACTCACATTGGGAATAGGTTCAATACGTAACATTACATATACATCAAGAAGGGTATAACACGCCTCCAAAATCTATAAAGAATAATGGGGTGGGGGGTAGAGGGGCAGTTAGTTGGTGTAGTGGATAGAGCACTAGCCCTGAAGTCAGGAAGACCTGAGTTCAAATTTGGCCTCAGACACTTAACACTTCCTGGCTATGTGATCCTGGGCAAGTCACCTAACCCCAAATGCCTCAGCAAGAAAAAAATAGGAGGGAGGAAGGGGCAGATGTAAAAGCAAAGGGGTAGGGCAGAAGACAAAGGAGGAATCCTTGATTGGGAGGGAGGGGAACAATAGTGAAAGTTATGGAGGAGAATATAATTAAAGAGTCAGCAAGGATATGATGTGTGTGGGTACAAGTGTATGTATATACCTATATCTATCTATGTATCTACATAAATATATCTTTTCTTAAATATAGCTTGCTTGGGGAGGGGGGATAAAAGGGGAAAAGAGAATAAAGTAAATAAGATGCACAGCAGAGAACCAAAAAACACTTTACAAGGAAATAAAGAAAAAATGAACACTTATGAACTAATTTCTTCCACTAATATATATATACTTTCTTGATACATATACTTTCTTGATCTGATAATTTGTTGTTATATATTTTGAATCCTCCCTGAATTTCTGCTGAGCACATGACAATGCTCTCTTTTGTTTTGTTTCATTTTATTTTCTATTTCTTTTCTGTTTTTTTTCTTGCTTGTTTTTCAAATAAAATAAAATTTAAATAAAAGGCTATTAAATAAAATAAATAAATAAATAAATAAAAATAAAATAAAATTTAAAAAATAAAAAATAATTAAAAGGAGGGGATTGATGTAGGATCTTCTCCAATTTTAAATTAAAAAAAAAGAAAAAAGAGGTTGACTGGTCATTTTTTTTTCAGTGAAGGCTTTTCATAATAAAAGACTGCCCTGAGATTTAGATGGCTCAAAGAGTACTTGCTGCTATCTCCCCAACTAGCCCCTGGGCACATACTACCTAAACATTTTGCATCTATTTTTTAACTCTTATCTTTAATAACTGAGCATACCAAAATAGAACTGACTAGGTTAAAACTTTGTGCTTTCTGAAATGCAAGAAGAGCCACAGGAAGTCACTTTGGCAATAAGAATTAGTATGAGAAAGAATCTGGTAGCTGAGGCCAATGAGGAGCAAGAGCTACTCATCCAATATAAATGCCAACCAAGAACTTTAACTTGATACGGATTCCACAAAGGGAGTAAAAGTATTCTAGGACCAAGAATCGGCCCTATCTGGTAAGTCTGCCCCATTTATTCTCTACATATGTGCATTGGCATTTTTCATTTTATGTTTGAGGCCTATCTCTACAGGCATTAAGCATTTGCAAAGAAAATGAGTGTTTGTGCCCCTGCTTGGAGTATTATTTTATAAATAGACTTTTTTTGATATCTCTTCTTTCCCTTTGTGAAAGTCAATTGATACCAATTAGTTGATCAATATGATAGAGAAGGGTATGATACATCAGGTGGAGACTCTTGGGCAATGAGATTAGGAGCACCAACCTTTCTGGAATGCTAAGGAGATAGTCAACTGTAAGGACCCAACCTGTTCATGGTTATTGGGAGGGTGAGCCCAGAAGGAATGCCACACTTATATGGAAGTAACTTTAATGCTTTAATATTGGGACTCTATAATAGTTTTGTTAGAAGGCAGTTCGGGTATTTAATCTTAAACTTACAACTAGATTAATATGAAAAAAAAAAGTTATTATGCTCAGTAATTGGCAAGGATAATTAAGTTAAACAAATATTTATTATGTTCCTACTATGTGCAAGACCCAGTAATCTTGCTAAGTTGAGAATACGTGATCCTGACATGTATGACAAATGACAAATGACAAAAACAACTATCATTTGTATAGGTTCATAAACTATATTGTTGTTTACAACAATACAACAACAAAATGCAAAACAAATGAAAAAAACATAAAATAAGGTTCTTATAAAGCTAACACTTCATCTAAATCTTACAGTGTGGAGTAGTCAGTAATGACTACTGAAACTTGGGTTCAAAAAAGTTAAGCAACCTACCCATGGTGACATAATAATTAAGTAGTAGAGACAGAATGTGAATCTAGGTACTCTCTCCTCTATAAAAATGACAGAGTTAAATGACAAATTAAAAAAAAAAAAAAGCCAGTCCCTTTGCTTTCAAGCAGTTCATATCATACTGGAATAAGGAAAACACATGACAGAAAATGCTAAAAGTAGTCCTTTAGATAAATTAAGGTAGTTCCTTAATACTGTAAAGATCACACAGAAGAATATGCAAGAGAATGTTTAGAAGATAACACTGGTCAATACCCCTATCTCTGAAGGAGTTTCCTATCTGTATATTAACATCAGAGATAAATGTCTGGAACTAATTCTTCTTACCTTGTTGATATATTTTTCAGAATACTTTATGTTAAGGATATAGGACGTATACAGAGTATAAAACCACCATTCAAATATCATTTATACCTATTATCCTTTCTCAGTCCATGATTTGTTTGTTTGTTGCTTTTTTTCCCTCCCTAAGTATGGTTTTACAGCCAGGATTTGAAGTAGAAGTGAAGATCTGTAAGTCAGCAATCACATCAAAAGTCAAGTATTTTGTATTTGCTTTTGCAGTATCTCTCTAAATGCAACTTAAATAAACATTGAGATTTTGTGTTACTCTGCACAGTGTGTTCTATTTTTCAAGAGCTTTTAGCCTTCAATAAGGATTAATGGTTTCAATCAGCAACCCTGTTCATTGAGTATTTTCTCTTAGTTGGAGCATAAATAAAAATGTGATGTTTTATTCATCAATCTTCTCTTCTATATAAATTCCAGCTTTGTAACCCCCATCAGTTTTTGGAAAAGCAATTTGAATTGTCAACACATGAAAATGATGCTATTTAAGTAACTTTCAAAAAGACAGTTTTTGAAATGCCCAAATACACAAAACTCAAAATTTCAACGATATTTTTAAATACAAAATTGAGTATAGGCATTGCTGAAAAGAAATGCTGAAAAGTTGGGTTTCCACAGCACTGCAAGCTCTGAAGTAGTGTGGAATAGTGGGACTGACTAGGAGGTTTTCAGAATGTGAGAAATTAAGGAAGATTAAGATTCACAGAACAAATTAAGTGATCAATAGAAGTTTTGAGCAAACAAGGAATTGGGAGGCTAGAAGGGTACAGATGGACTCAATCAATCAGAATGGATCTTGTGGTTTTTGAGAAAATCACAAACTTAAGATAATAGCCCATCCACCCCAAACTAGTTGGGGTCAATAATAGGACTTGAACAAATCACACTACTGAGCCTGCTTAGGCTAACTGAATCACCCCCCTGGAGGAGTTTTCTGCTATTTTTTGAATATGAGATGTATGATGGGGAAGAGGAGGCATGTTTTGTACATACTGGGGAAAATATAATGGGCGCATCAGAAAGAGACCAATTCATTCTCTGAAGGGAGGGGTTGCACCACAATAGCAAGTATAAAGATTCTCCCACTTCTGTGCTCAGTGCTCCCTCGTCCCAAGAGAAGGGGGGCCTGCTTCTGATCAGTCATTAAGATGATTCCTCTTAAATAAATTTTCCTCAATATCTGACTTTCATCATCAAAAGCATATTTTTAACAGTATCTAAATTATTCTCTGGTAGTAAATTAAGAATAAAGTGAGTAAAATTAACTTTTCAAACTACTAGTAACCCTTTAATGAATTGAAATAGTAAATTCACTGATTTATTCCACAAATATTTATTAAATATTGACTTAGCAAAGCACTATGCTGTGTGCCAGAGCTGAGAGGAAATAGAATGCTGAAGTTAATAAACAGTGGAGTGTATAAAAAGACGTGCTTTTGAACTTAAGCTGGACACAATATGTGGAACAAATTGGAGAGGACAGAAATTAAAGATCAGGAGACAAGTTAAGAGGCATTTATTACAACATTCACTTAAGATGAAAGAAGAGTACTGATTAATGTGATATCTGTTATTTTTTTTAAAGGAGGGGAAGGTGAGAGCTATTTGAGTGAAAAGAATCACTTCAATTTGCACTCAAAGTTCATGAGCTCTCTCTCTGAAGGACAACAGTTTTTATGAGTCCTTTTGAATTGTCTTAGATCATTGTATTGATCAGCTAAATCTTTCTTGGTTGATCATCATTATAATATTGCTATTATTGTGTACAATGACCTACTGATTCTTCTCAATTCACTTTGCATAGGTTCATGTTTCTTGAGTTTTTTTCTGTTCTCTTTGTCATTTCTTATAGTAATATTCTATCACAGTCATAATCACATACCACAACTTGTTCAGCCATTCCCCAATTGATGAGCAACTCCTCAAGTCCAATTCTTTACCTCCACAAAAAGAGCTGTTCTGAATATTTGTGTACATATAGTTCCTTTTCCTTTCTGATTCCTTTTGGATATAGATATAGTGGTAGTATTACTAAGTCAAAGAATTTGCAACAATTTTCTAGCCCTTTCGGCCTAGTTCCAAACAGTCCTCCAGACTGATTGGATCAGTTCACAACTACACCAATAGTCCATTAGTGTAACTATTTTACCCTCACTCCTTTGCAGCATTTGTCATTTCTAATCTATGTGAGGGGGTACTTTAGAGAGCTTTACTTTGCATTTTTCAAATCAATAGTGATTTAGAACATTTTATTTTTCATGACTATAAACAGCCTTGATTTCTTTTTTCTGAGAATTCCTGGTTCATACCCTTTGACAATTTATCAGTGGGAAAGGGGTTATTTTTTATCAATTTAACTCAGTTTTATAGCTAATATTTGAGTAATGTGGTCTTTTATTAGAGAAACTTGTAAAAAATTTGAATATTAGGGGCAGCTAGTTAGTGCAATAGATAGAGCACCAGCCCTGAAGTCAAGAAGACCTGAGTTCAAATATGATCTCAGACACTTAGCTTCCTAGCTAAATGACCCTGGGCAAGTTACTTAATCCCAATTGCATCAGAAAAAAAAAAAGAATATTATTTCATTGTTTATGGTAACTTTTTTGCATAAAGCAATTTCATGGTTTATCTTTTAATTAGGTCATTTTAGTTGTCTGAGATCATGATTGCTGCTTCTGTCTTTTTTTTTCCCCACTTCAGCTGAAGCATACTAGATTGTGCTCCATCTTTTTAATTCTGTACATGTCTTTCTATTTCAAGTATGTCAGTTGTAAACCTCATACTATTGGATTCTGTTTTCTAATCCATTCTGCTGTCCACTTCTGTTTTATGGGTAAGTTCATCCCATTCACGTTCAATTATTATTAACTATATTTTTTTCTTTCATCCCACTTTTTTTTCTTTTTCCTCTCAGTTTATCTTGTAACTCGAGTCTACTTTGCCTCTAAGTAATGCTTCACTTGTCCTCTTTTTATCATCCTTCCCCCTTCCTCTTATCCTCTTTCCATACTATTTCCCTATTGGTTGAGTTATATTTCTGTACACAACATTGTGTATGCATTTTTGCTTGATTTACTCTTCCCCCTTTGAACCAGTTCTGATAAGAATGAGGTTTAAGAATTATGTATACACACACACACACACACACACACACACACACACACACACGTGCACACACCACTTTCCCTCACATTGTAAAAGCTCTGTGACTCCAAAATTTAATTTGACACACTATTCTAAAGTTGTCTGGAGGGAAAATTTGAGAGAAATCCACCATCTTGATCCCTCTCCCTCCCCCATTGTTTCTTTTTACTTTCTACCAAGCCAATCTTGAAAATGATTAACTTGTTGAATAACAAATGATTAGAGATGGAGCAGATCTTAGAGTTCAAGTAGTTCAACTGATATAATTTTATGAAGAGGAAACTGAAGTCCAAAGAGATTGAGAATGTCTAGATATTATCTATAAAATTAAGTGATTAGACTACCTCTATGGTTCCAATTTTAAATTTTTTTAATTGTGAAGCAGCTCAAGGTAAAGCAGCTAGTTGTTGTCAGTGCCAATCCTCCAGATTTTATTACCATCGAGTCAGTAGTCTGCAATATTATAAAAACATCTCCTCCTGTCTTTCACAGGCCTTTGGTCTGAAAATGGAATTTTGGTATTATCCAACTTTTTCCAGTGTTGTAATATTATTAATCATAACCTTTTTTTTTTTTTTTTCCAACCCGTATCAAATAAAGCTATCTAGCTATCTAAAAGAATATAAGTTTTTGTTTAAAGATAATATAAGTTTTTGTTTTAAAAGCAATGCCCTCAAATTGACATATCCTCACATCTCACAAATGCAATGTGGTTTAAAAATAGTGAGGTAATATAGAATGATATGTAAAATGTAGTAGTATGTAATATATTTGGCTAATCAACTATTTGATTCTTGCCTAACAGACAAAGGCTTACCATAGTTCATGGAAACAAAATTAGGAGGGAAATTGGAAAATTTGTATAATAAGTATATTTATTTCACTCTAGCTGCAACTAACATTCTTCAGTCAATTAACAAACATGTGTCATGTACTGACTATATGCTAAGGATTGAGTTAGGTGGGGGGTAATAGAATTCCTGACCCTTTAAGCACCTTACATTTAATCATGGAAACAACATGTTCATATGTGGTCTTTACAAAACATATTTAATGTACTTTTTTGGAAGAAAACATTTAAAAGGAGACTATCAACTGTACATTTCTGCTGCCGTACCAATGTTAATTGATGCCTTCAATTTATAACAGGGGAATTGAGTTAAGAAGAATATATCCACTCTGCATAAGGCTTTAAGCTATTAGCTGCAATGCACCAAAGGATTCCATTTACAGACTGTTACTTGAAGACATCCCAGTGTGCTACAATAGCTGCAAAATGTTGCATAAAATGTATCACTAAAAGATAATGAAATTTAAATAGGAAAATTCACCTTACTTTTATATAAAAGTATAGTGAATCTACAATGCTATGTCAAATTCTGATTATTTCATCTTCACAAAATTATAAAAGTACTAGAAAATGTATAGAAAAGTTGCTATAATCAAAAAAAATGGAGCCTTCTTTCTCTCTCAAAAAGGACCCTCAGATATAGAGTTATAGAGGCAGTCCTAGTATGGCAATTCTCCTTTTTATTTCTACTGAAATAAACTTGATCAGCCAAAATAAACTTGATCCAGGCTAATGAAAGAAAAGTACATGTATTCTGAATGAAAATAAATTAGTCTCTCAAACAAAATGATTGATATAACTTGAAATATTCAAAGACGTGAGAATTTTTTATCTCTAGAGGATTAAAAATAAGGTAGAAGATTCTATACAAAAAAAAAAATCTGTCAAATTAGTTGACTTATCATACAAATGACATACCTGTCATTAAACAACATCAACATGTCACTCTTAAAGTAGTTAATTACTTTAAATTGCTTCAATACAACCTCCATTAATAGAAATGATCTGAATACAAATTCTAAAGTGTGTTCAAGGTCATGCATATCTAAGGTGGTGTCTTGGTGCAACATAAGCATTATTTTAGACTGAAATTATTATTTATATGTGTTTCCTGTTCAAAGGAATGAATAAAAAACTATAATTTTTTACTGAACATCTATATGTACACAAATTACCTTTATTAAATTATTTAATAGGGACACTGCTGTTCTTATAATCATACTTTGAAATGTTATTCTTTAAAGAATTAGATAATAGTTTTTGCTTTGTTTGAACAAAACCCCTTTAACACATGGAGAATTTGGTAAAGAGGAGTAGAACTGAACCTTTAATCTTTGCTATATCTTTTGGACTCAGTAAATTTTATTTACTCCACTTCCACTGTTAGTCTCTTCTTTCTGAGAATATTACCCATTTACTTTATATATACCTTTATATGACAACAGCTGTTTACATTGTGTCTCTTCTATTAAAAAACTAAACAGTGTGTATGTGTATATTTGGATAACAAAATCTAGTTAGCAAATAAACAAAGGTCAAGTATTCTGTTTTAACTTTTTTTATTTTGTATTTTAAATCACAGGATCATAGTTTGATAGTAGGAAGGACACTGGAGATTATTAGCTCATTTTACAGATGAAGAAACTGAGGGCCAGTAATCTGAAGCAACTTGGCCATGGTTAGGCAGGTGGTAAGAATCAGGACTACAATTTGAAATCAGATCCTTTGACTGCAAATCCCTGACTCTTTGTAGTTTATTGTACTGTTTTTTGTTTATTTTTAAGCAAAGCATGTTTGTGAGAATGGGATGCAAAAATGTAAACTGCTATCAATTCTGTAAATTAAAGGACTGACCTAGTAAATAATTCCTTTAATAATAAACTTAAAGGTGAAGAGGATCAAAATTTATAGTCCAACTTCCAATGTTGTTGTACCTGGATAACGTGACCCATGTCTTCCAATGTCTTCCAATTGATTAATTCACCTGTGGTATTTCAAACTATTCATTGCTTTCCTATCTCCACAATAATTTCTTTTTTTTTTTTTTCCTTTTTGAGGCAATTGGGATTAAGTGAATTGCCTAGGGTTACACAGCTAGGAAGTGTTCAGTGTCTCAGACCATATTTGAACTCAGATCCTGATTTCAGGGCTGCTGCTCTATCCACTGCACGACCTCGCTGCCCCTCCACAATAATTTCTATAGTATTGGACTTACCAAAATCATTATGCATTTTACAGAATTATTGTTTGCTTCCTGGGAAATCCCATAATTGCTAGCAGCAAATGAAAATTCCGTTTTGTGAGGAAAATTGCTGCCTCTGGAACATGCTAGTAAATTAAGGATTGATTTGTATTCTCTGGTATCCTGGTTCAGAGCCTGCTACTAATGGAGACTTGGCTTGCTTTATTCCACTAACAGTGGAGAACTAAAAGATCCAATGATAAATTCAATATAACCTACAAAAAGAATATTAGTCTTTTCTTTATTTAGAAGGATTCAATAGGGAGCACAACACGAACTTTTTCCTGTTGACCAGTTGTTCCTGTTCAGTTGAATCTGGTTCTTTATGATCCCATTTAAGATTTTCTTGGCAAAGATATTGGAGTAAGTTTGCCATTTCCTTCTCCAGCTCATTTTATCAATTGGGACACTGAGGAAAATTTTAAGTGACTTGCAGACTGCCAAACAATGACTATGTGACTGAGGCCAAATTTGAACTCAAGATGAGTCTTCCTAGCTTCCCCTTTTCTGTTACTTTGATACAAAAACAAGATCATCAGTTCCAGTAAAAAATACATGGAAATTTTCTATGTCCTTCCAAAAGTATAATAGTATTATGTATGTGTGTGCACATACATGCACTCATGTTTATAGGTGCCTCTGTCTGTGTCAGAAACTCAACAAGTTAATTGATACCTAAAACTTAAATCTTACTATGTAATACAAACAAAACTCAAATAATTTGGACTAGATATAACAGTATTTGAAAAAAAACCTTGCTTCCATAACTTGACTTTTTATAACAATCTTATCATTCAATAGCATTCACAATGTGTAAAAATAGCCTACATGTACAGTGACATTTTTGTTCACTCATTTTCAGTTATATCCAACTTTTCATGAACATACTTAAGGGTTGTTGTGGTTTTCTTTTTGTTTTGGGTTTTTTTTTTTTTGACAAAGAAACTGAAGTGGTTTGCCATGTCCTTCTCCAGTTCATTTCACAGATAAGTAAACAGGCAGATAGGGTTAAGTGACTTGTCTGAGCTTACACAACTAAGAAGTGTCTTACTGACTCCAAGACTAGTACGCTATCAGTTAAAAAAAAAAACACTTTTCATATCCCTGATTTCATTTCTTCCTCATAAACTTGTGAAATAGATTCATAGACAAGGAAATGAACACAGCAAGATTAAGAAACTTTCCTTAAGACCACATAGCTTGGAAGAGGCAAAATCAAGATGTCAATGAGTCCTTCATCAAAGCAGGGTCCAAAAGTATTTCTTTTTTCCTATTCTGCCTCCTGATATGTGTAGCCCCTCTTTCTTTTTAAAATGTACAGTGCTGACTTATGTAACTCCATTTCTATAAAGGCTTTAAAGAAGTTTGTAAAATTATATTATTAGAATGAAACACACAATAGTAACAATTACCCTTGATTAAATAATTTTATTTAGAATAAAAGTTCTATATTTTAACATGTTTTATTGGCTTTTATGTGGCAATAATTTATTGTAATCTCATGCCAATCCATTCATTTCATGCATGAGATTTTCTTTAATATAATGGATCTTATGATTGATATATAGACAAATATTTGAAAGAAATCTACTCTAGAACTCCATTTAAACCCAATTATTAATTATAGGATATTTAATCAGGTTTTCCACCCCATAATTCAGATTTCATTAATTTACATTTCCCAGTGAATTAAATTTTCCTTTTCCCCCTCTAATCTCCAGTCTCTCATGCATTTACTATTGAGCACTAAGCTTCTCCTCTTTGTTGTTTTTTTTCCTCTCCAAATATTCAAAATTAAACTAATGGTTTCAGAAGAGCATTAACAGTGTGAAACACTGAAGGTGTTTGCATGTCACTAAAATGAGTGGGAAGCAAAACTCTAAGGCATTTTTTTTCCTTTTTTTGCTTTTCATATTTCACACATTTGTCTGCTGAAGGATTCTTAGCTGAAGAAGACAGCTTGTTGACATGTATATCAAGGTTACTAATACTTTCCCCCCATTTCCTGACAGAAGCTCTCTTTTTTTTCAGATAACAGCAATGACATCAAAATCAGGCCTGAAGTGTTAGAGAAAATGGAAATAAAAAGTATGCTGTTGGAGAGATTGGAAGAAAAGGACTTCAAGACATAGCTCAGCACCTGAAATGTATAGTTGCCTGATACAAGTTTATTGAATCAATTTTTCACTTGGTTTAAATCTATTCCTTTCTTCAAGTTCTTGGACAGGTGTCAAATCTTTCTTGGAGCCTCTCTAATCTTTTATCTCTAATAACCCCAAAGTTAAAAAAAGAAAACCTTTTTCTTATCTTGCGTGTACTTTTGCTAGACCATACCTTTCCAACCTTCTCATTCTATTAATAACCATATAATTTTTATTTTCTACTCCCCCACCTTCAAGCACAGTACTAAGAAATGTTTACTGAATTGAAAAAGTGGGGACATGAAGTATGAGTATAAGAAAATGGAAAAGGAGAGAGGAATAAGGAACGGGAAAGAATAGGAGATCACCAGCTATCTCACTTAACCCATCTCTATACCTCCTTACAGAACCAGAATTCAAGGATTGTTTTAAAAACTGATGCTTTGGCATCCTGAATGCTGAATGCTGAAAAATATATCTGATGTAGATTGGGTTCAATTTCTGGGTCTTTCATTTACTACTGTGTGATATACTGATCAAGTCGCATGACCTCTAATATCCATGATGTAAAATAGATTGTACTAGATGACATCTAAAGCAACTTCTAATTTTCTATCTATAATCCTAATACTTCTAGATGCTACTTCTTAAGTAGAATTATTAGTGAAAGAAACTGGATACTTACTTGCCTCTTACTAATCTATAGAATGGGCCCACTGAAACTTTTGACTGGTGAGATAAACAGACAAGTTTGGACTTGCCTCAGTCTGGACTGCAGAAGGAAAAATATCAGGAACCAACAAGTATCCAAAACCATATAAAATTTATGAAACAAAATAATTTTCTTAAAAAGAGGCAATTCTATACTTCAGTGGATAGAGTATTAGACCTAGTTTAAGGAAGATAGGTTCGAAACATGCTTGTGTCACACTGAGCAAGTTCAGTTTACTCATCTGTGCAATTATGATAATATTACCTACATTCATTCCTTTCCCCTCTCCCACCATCACTTTAGGATCATTGAGGGTAAAATGAGATTATTGTAAATTATTTCATAAATTTTTAAAAAACTATACAAATGCTAGGCATTGTTTCATCTACCCATGAAATATAAGTTCCTTAAAGATGAGGGCTGTCTTGATTTTTAATTTGTATCTCAGGACTGAAAGTGTTGCTTAGGACATATCAAAATATTAATCTCAATTTCTCTTCTCTTTCTCCCATCTTCTCTCCCTCTCTTATTTTTCTTAATTCCCCCCCCTCCTTTTTTTCCCCCTTATCAAGAAATTCAATAGTTTTTGTATAACTCAATCATCATCTTCAAAGGAATTGTAGTGGAAACTACACTGGATTGCTATTTGGAGACTGCAAATTTTGTCTAGAAATTTTAGTCAAATGTCAAGAAGAGGTGTGAGAGAATTACGCCAACTTTTAAAGGCATAGCTAAATGAATCAGAAAGGGAAGGACACAAGAAATACAGAAATTGATAAAAGGAAGGAAAAAATACTAAAAAAAGTTTATATTTCTTATAAACTTCTGATTCATACATTTTTATTAATTTACCCAGAATTTTTACTCTTTTTCACTCTCCTCTGTCCTCCTCCCCTTCTAAATTAGTCAAATTAGTGACATTTTATTTTACAATATTATGGTTAAATTTCTAAATCTCTCTATGTTCTACAGAATTACTGATTGGAAAAAAGAAAACTTGAGACATGTTTAATTTCACACTTGTCTAATTTGTAACAATGTTTGGTCACAACATGTTAGATGTATAACTAACCATACAATCTGTTTAGGTGATTTTCTGCTTGAAATACTGAAATATTATCTTCCTCTTTTGTTACTCTGATTTTCCTTTTTTTTTTTTTTTTTTTTTTTTTTCTATTTCTAAGCTTTCTAGTACCTTCACAAAAATAAGTCAGCTAATTTAACAGCAGCTAGGTGACACAGTAAATAGAGCAGTGGGATTGAAATCAGGAAACCTCATATTTCAGAGTTCAAATTTAGCCCCAGATATTTCATTTTCTAGCTGAGTGACCCTAGACAAATCACTTAACCATATTTGTCTCGGCTTACCTTTTTAAAATTTTAATAGTATTTTATTTTTCCAAAAATATATGTAAAGATAGTTTTCAACACTCACCTTTACAAAATTTTGTATTCCAAATTTTTCTCTGTCTTTTCTTTCCTCCCTCCCTCCTTCCAAGACAGGAAGCAGTTTAATATAGGTTAAACATGTTATCAGGTTCTTATCTGTAAGATGAACTAGAGCAGGGATCCTCAAACTTTTTAAATAGGGGGCCAGTTCATGTCCCTCAGACTGTTGGAGGGCCGGACTATAATAAAAACAAAAACTTTGTTTTGTGGGCCTTTAAATAAAGAAACTCCATATCCCTGGGTGAGGGGGATAAACGTCCTCAGCTGCCACATCTGGCCCGTGGGCCGTAGTTTGAGGACTCCTGAACTAGAGAATGAAATAGCAAACCACTTCTGTATTTCTCCCAAGCAAATACTAAAATTAAGTTACAAAGAGTCAGAAATTACTGACAACAAATTTTAACAGCAAGTTCTTTCTGTTGATTTGTCTCACATGCTGATTCTTGAGGTGGCGGTGGTTGTTAGTTTTATAGGTAGTAGATCATCATATTAGAAGATCTTCTGTCAAAACTTCTATAAATAGTTTTATATTCCTCTTTCCCTGTAGTTAATTCAAAGGGAAAAAATATTGCAAAATAAATAAGTAAATAAATGAATATATTAATGACAGAATGGATAATTATGTGGAATAGTATATGGAACTCAAGGAGTTTTCCATGGGCAAAGTAGAGTTTACACTATTATGGCACAATCACAATCAAATGACACACCTAAAAAGTCCTATTGTGATTTCTCAATCTGAATTTATAGGGACCACAGATTCTTACAATCTGTGCTAGTAAGATCACAAGTTTAGCAAAACCTGTCAGACTTAAAAAGGCTTCACGTACAAGCCTAGGGAAAACTACATCCAAGACCAGTCTAGATAATTTGGGAGAGGCTAGTCACCCAGTGGGTTAGCCATCAGGTAAGTGATTATTAATTTTTTGCAACACTAATTCAGGAAGGCTGTTTGCTAGGGTGTTGATGAAGTGAATCCCTGATGAAATCACAGACTCTTAAAAATAAATAACAATGAAGTCAATTCATTCCATAATTGTAAATAGATCTACTAATTTGAACAGAGGCTGCCACTTGAAAGTTTCCCTATCATTCAAATGGGATCCAAAACACCAAGCAAGCACTAGCATGCTTCCATTAGACTGAAAGAAAGCTAAATCTACCACCAGACTACAAAAGACTAATGGACCCCCCAGATAATGTATAGGAAGTGATCAAATGGCATGACAGGAGCAATAAAAGACCTAAGAAATACAACAATTAAAAAATAAAAGCAATAGAAATTCAAGCCAAGGGAACATTGAGGATAACAAAGAGATGATCAGAGGAGCCAAGATGGCAGAGAGAAGCCAATAGTTGCCTGAGGTCTCCTTAGTTTCCTTCAGAAACAATTTAAAATTAAGCATCTGAAAAGATTCTGGAGTGACAGAACCTACAAAAAGACAGAGTGAAAGAGTTTTCCAGCTTAAGATACTTTGGAAGGATTTCAGCAAAGTTCAGTCTCATGTGAATGAAACGGGAACACACCTTAGCACAGAAGGTGTCCAGAAAAGCCAGTGAGAGAGTCTTAGCCAAAACACAGTTCACCACTGGACAGTACCACAGTAGACCAGCAGTGGAGTCTTCAGCCCTAGTGCAGAAGACAAAATGCCAGTCCCACAAAACAGGCAACAATTGGCACAGACTGATCAAGCTTCTCCAGTACAGTGAGCAAGTCACCAAACTCCTGAGATTTCAGTGCTCAAAGCCAGTGACCCAGCCCATATCCCATGAGTAATGCTCAACTTTAAAAGCCAGAAAATAGGGGGAAGATGAGCAAGAAACAAAAAATTACCTCAATCACAGAAAAGTACTATGTAACAGGAAGGTCAAAACACCAATTCAAAAGAGAACAAAATGCCAATGTGCAAAAACTCAAAGGGAGATATGAATTGGTCTCATTCCTAAAGCTTTCTTGAAAGATTTCAAGAATGATTTTAAAAATCAAATAAGAGAGGTAGAAGAAAAATTGGGAAAACAAATGAGAGATATGCAAAAGAAAATTAGCAGCTTGAAAAAGGAGGGGGGGAAATGAAAAAAAAAAGACCTTAAAAAGTAAAAGATGGCAAATGGAAAGAGACACAAACGTTATTTGAAGAAAATAATACCTTTAAAAATTAGAATTGGACAAATGGAAATTAATGACTCTGTGAGACATAAAGAAACAAATGAAAAGAATGAAAAAAGAGAAAAAAAATGTAAAATACCTCAATGGAAAAATGACTGCGCTGAAACATAGGAGATAATATAAGAATTATTGAATCACTTGAAAGTCACAATCAGAAAAAAACCTGAACAGCAGCTTTCAAGAAATCATCGAGGAAAACTGTTTTGACATCCCAGAACCAGAGGGCAAAATAGGCACTGAAAGAATTCACCTATTGGCTTATTGTAGTAAAATTTCAGAATATCTCAAAAAGAAAAATGATGCAGGTTGCCTGAAAAAAAAATTCAAAATCAAGAATTATCCAAAATTCAGCAGATTCTCTTTTAAAGATTCAGAGATCCTGGAATATGCTATTTCTCAAAACAGAGAAGCTTGAATTACAACCAAGAAACACCCAGCAAAACTGAGCATAATATTTCAGGAGAAAAGATAGACATTCAACGAAATGATTTCAATCATTTCTGATGAAGACCAGAAATAATCAGAAAATTGGATCTTCAAATACAAGACTCAAGAAAAGCACAAAAAAATAAACAAGAAAGAAAAAATCTTTTTAAAAAGTTAAACAATTTATATCCCTGTATAAGAAAATGATGCTTATAATAACTCTTGATAATTTTATCTTTATTAGAATATTAAGAAGGATTATACATAGACAGAAGCTGTGCGCATAAATCAACTTTGATGTGGTGACATAAAAATACTTTAAGGGGTGGAAAAAGATTGTAATGAGAGAAGAAGAAGGAGGGGTTAAATGGGTTAAATCAGATCATATGAAAAGGCACAAATGACTTATAGAGGAAAAGAAGGGAAAAGAATGTGTGCATTGTTTGAATCTCAATCTTATCGTATTGGGCTCAAATAAGAAGTAACACACACTCATTGGGCATAGAAATTTATTTTAAACTATACAGAAATAAGAGGAGAAAGGGAAAAGAGAAGGGAGAAAGAATGATAAAAAGACAGGCAGATGGAGAGAGACTGTGATCAAAACCAAACTCTGGTGAGGAGAAAGAGAGTGAAAAGAAAGAAAGAAGTACAAACAGGAGAGAAAATAAGATGGAAAGAAATATATAACATATATTATATCATAACCATGAAAGTAAATGAGCTGAACTCTCCCAGAAAATTAAAGTGGATAGCAGTGGATTAAAAATCAGAATCCTACACTGTGTTGTTTACAAGAAACACTTTTGAAGCACACAGATACACACAAAATAAAGATAAAAGGCTGAAGGGGAATATACTATGCCATAGCTAAAGTTAAAAAAAATAAAATAAAATAAAGCAGGCATAGCAATCCTGATCGTAGACAAAGCAAAAGCAATAGTAGATCTCATTAAAAGAGATAAGGAAAGAAATTATCTTGCTAAAAGGTACCATAGACAATGAAGTAATATTAGTGCTAAACATATATACCAATGTGATATAAGTGATAGAACATATACTTACAGGAGCAATTAAGTGATTTACAGAGAGAAATAGAGAGCAAAACTTATACTCTTGGGGAACCTTAAGCGTGTCCTTTCAGAATCAGATAAATCTACAAAATAATAAGAAAGAAGCTAAAGAGGTGAATGGGATTTTAGAAAAGTTGGATATGATAGATCTCTGGAGAAAACAGAATAGGAAAATAAAGGAAAATACCCTTTTCTCAGTTGTATATGACACCTAAACAAAAATTGACTGCATATTACAACATAAAAAAAAAAAAATCTCTCAATGAAATGCAAGAAGGGAGAAATGTTAAATTCATCTTTTTCAGATCCCAGTGCAATAAAGATTACATGTAGTAAATGTCCATGGAAAAATAGACTAACACCTAATTGGAAATTAAACAAAATACTCTTAAAGAATGAGTATGTCAAACAACAAATCACAGAAACAATAATTTCATTCAAGAGAATGATAATAATGAAACAACAAACCAAAACATATAGAATACAGCCAAAGTAGTGCTTAAGGAAAATATATCTCTAAATGCTCACATGAATAAAAGAGAAAAAAAATCAATGAAATGAGCACACAGCTAGAAAAAGAAAAAGAAAAATTAAATCCCCAATTAGATCCCAAATTAATAAATACAACTAAGAGTTGGTTTTATGAAGAAACCAATAAAATAGATAAAATAGGTTGTCTTGATTAAAATAAGAAGAAAATCAAATTACCAATATCAAAAATGAAAAAGTAAATTTACCACTAATGAAGAGGAAATTAAACAATCATTAGGAGCTATTTTCTCCAACTGTATGCCAATAAATCTGACAATCTAAGCAAAATGAATGTTTAAAAAACATATAGATTGCCCAGGAAAAGTAAATAAAACATCCTTAAATAACAAATTCAGAAAAAGAAATTGAACAAGCTATCAATGAATTACCTAAGAAAAAATCTCCAGGATCAGAAAGATTTACAACTGAATTCTACTAAACATTTAAAGAAAAAATTAATTTTGATTCTATATAAACTATTTGAAAATATAGCAAAAAGAGTTCTACCAAATTCTTTTTAAGACACAAATATGATGCTGATAAAGATAATTAGATTTCCCTTAAGAATATTGATGTAAAAATTTAAATATAATATTAGCAAAGAGATTGTAGCAATTTATCTTCAGAATGTGCTATTACTAAGACAGATTTATACCAGTAATGCTGGACTACTTCAATATTAGGGAAATTGTCAGTATAATTGACCATATCAATAACAAAATCAAGAGAAATCATGATTATTTGAAAAGATGCCTTTGACATAGAGCACCCATTTCCATTAAAACATACATACCACCCAAATCCATACAGACAGACACACAGACACACACACATGAGAGAAAGAGAGAGGGAGCATAAGAATAAATTAAGTTTTACTTAAAATGATATGTAGTATCTATTTAAAAGCCATAAAAGTACATATTTAATATGTAATGGGGACAAACTAGAAGCATTCCCAGTAAGATTGGGGGCATTGCAAGATTACCCATTATCATCATTATTATTCAAGGTAGTAATAATTATTTTAGATTTAGCAGTAAGAGAAGAAAAAGATACTGAAGGAATTAGAATAGGCAATGAAGAACTAAAATTATTGCTCTTGGCAGAAGTTATGATTAGCATACTTCAAGAATCTTAATCAACTAAAAAACTATCTGAAATGATTAACAACTTTAGAAAATTTGCAAGATATAAAATAAAACCACATGATCATCAGCATATCTATATACTACCAACAAATCCCAATAGCAAGAGATAGAAACCCATTTAAAATAACTGCAGACAACACAAAATACCTGGGACTCTACCTGCCAAGACAAATACAGGAACTATACAAACACAATCACAAAACATTTTTAACACACATCTTATTCCTAAAATATATAGAGAACTGAATCAAATTTATAAAAATACAAATCATTCACCAATTGATAAATGGTCAAGGAATATGAATAGTTTTCAGATAAAGAAATTAAAGCTATCAATAGTCATATGAAAAAAGTGCTCTAAATCACTACTGATTAGATAAATGCAAATTAAAACAACTCTGACCACCTCACACCTATCAGATTGGCTAATATGACAAAAAAAGGAAAATGATAAATGTTTTAGAGGATGTGGAAAAATTGGAACACTAATTCATTGTTGGTGAAGTTGTGAACTGACCCACCCATAGTGAAGAAGAATTTGGAACCATACCCAAAGGACTATAAAACTATGCATATCTTTTCATCCAGCAATACCACTACTAGGTCTTTATACCAAAAAGAACAAATAAAATGCAAAAGGACACACATGATCAAAAACATTTATAGCCACTCTCTTGGTGTTAGCAAAAAATTGGAAAGCGAGGGTATGCCCATAACTTGGGAAATGATTGAACAAATTGTAGCACATAAATGTAATGGAATACTATTATTCTATAAGAAATGATGATCAAGTGGATTTCAGGAAAATTTAGAAAGACTTATGTAAACTGATGTGGAGTGAAGTGAGCAGAACCAAGAGAACACTACACAAGTGACAGCAACATTTTGTGGATGATTAACTTTGATAGACTTTGCTCTTCTCAGCAATACAATAATCTAAAAGCCAATCCCAAAAGACTCAAGATGAAAAATGCTATCCACATTCAGGGTAAGAATATGGAGTCTGAATGCAAATTAAAACATATTGTTTTCATAAATTCAGAAAACATATTTACACTTAAGGGTTCTGAAAAAGGCCTCATTTCTAAAATATTTAGAGAATTGACTCAAATTTATAAAAAAAACAAGCCATTCTCCAATTGATAAATGGTCAAAGGATATGAACAATTTTCAGATGAAGAAATTAAAACTATTTCTAGTCATATGAAAAGGTACTCTAAATCACTATTGATTAGAGAAATGCAAATTAAGACAGTCCTGAGATACCACTACACACCTCTCAGTCTGCCTAAAATGACAGGAAAAGATAATGATGAAGTTGAAGAGGATGTGGGAAAACTGGAATACTAATACATTGTTGGTAGAATTGTGAACAGATGCAGCCATCCTGGAGAGCAATTTGGAACTATACCCAAATGATAATCAAACTGTGCATACCCTTTGATTCAGCAGTGTTACTACTGAGCCTATATTACAAAAACATCTTAAAGGAGAGAAAGGGGCCCACGTGTACAAAAATATTTGTGGCAGCCCTTTTTGTAGTGGCAAGGAACTAGAAACTGAGCGGATGCCCAACAGTTGGAGAATGACTAAGTTATGGTACATGTATGATATGGAAAATTATTGTTTTATAAGAAATGATCAGCAGGATAATTTTAGAGGCCTGGGAAGACTAACATGAACTGATGCTAAGTGAAATGAGCAAACTAGGAGATCATTATACAGCGATATTATACAATGATCGATTTTGATGAATGTGATTCTTTCCAGCAACTAGATGATTGAGGCCAGTACCAATGATCTTGTGATGAAGAGAACCATCTACACCCAGAGAGGACTGTGGGATCTGAGTATGGATCACAACCTAACATTATCACTCCTTTTGTTGTTGTTCACTTGCATTTTGTTTTCTTAGTGTGGATCACAACCTAATATTATCACTCTTTTTGTTGTTGTTCACTTGCATTTTGTTTTCTTATTCATTTTCTTTCCTTTTTGATCTGATTTTTCTTATGCAGCAAGATAATTGTATAAATGTTTACATATATTTGGATTTAACATATATTTTAGCATGTAAAATATATATTGGATTGCTTGCCATCTAGAGGAGGGGTTGGGGGGAAGGAGGGGGAAATTTGCAACACAAGGCTATACAAGGATCAATGTTGAAAAATTACCCGTCCATATGTCTTGAAAATAAAAAGCTTTAATAAAAATATGCTTTTCATTTGTATTGTTTTTTTTGTTTGTATTGTTTTATTGTTTGCTTTTGTTTTCCTTAAAACATACACACAATACAACTATTTCTGCAATTAAGCATCCTGTTTATTTTAAAGGAATAGGTGAGAGAGGGCAGTGGAGGACACAGATTAGAAGGGTGAAATGGGTTCTGATCCCTAGCACACTTCAGAAATGGGGGAACAACAAGGAGGGTGCTGGTTTTGCTGGGCTCAATGACCTGCCACTTCCTCTTGGCCTCCTAAGACAGGTCACAGGTGATTGTGCCAAGAGCAACCTGGAAAGTTCCTGAGTGCTCTGGGGATTCCAATACAGTCATGAAAGGATGACTCAACTTCGTGAAGAAGAAAATTGCCCACCAGTACTCTGAGTCTGATTTGGGAAGACCAGGATGATGGGGGATCACTTCCCCAGAGTATTCAGCACTTTCTAGGAGTTGTTGCACAAGTGGAATGCAGGGCCTTTGGTAGTAGTCATGGGTTGCCATGACTAAAGTGCTGGTTGAGATTGCTGCCATTTTGCTTGCTCTTGTGATGACATAAATGTTAATGGTAGCTTATGAATAGCCTCTGTCAGGCAGTGGATTGTGACAGATGATTGGGGGGGCCCCGGCTCAGGGGAAAAATGTACTAGGTTACAGAGCCCATTTGTAAAGGAGATAAAGGGAGGATATTCCATGACAATAGAAAATGCAAGAGTTCTTGGAGTGTCCAACAAATAACTTTTTAAAATTAAAAATTATATTTGGTATTACCCATGCTGATGATTACTGCCATTTACATTAATGACCCAGAGTTTAAAGGAGTTTTAAAGCTTATTTAATGCAGTAAAATGTGTGTTAAATATGACTTTATCCCATAACTTGGTCAACACATACAGTAAATAATAATCTTTGAAAAATATTTTTCTAAATATCTAAATTTTTCTGGGTAATTTAAAACTCACTTTTCCTTAAAATGTTGATAAGATAAAAAATCATTTTTTTAAAAGAGAAAAAAAATAGATGGTATAAAGAATATAATGTTTGGATTCTAAAAACTGAGAAGAGAAGGAGCAACAAATAGTAAAGTGGAGGGAGAATCAGAGACCACATTTTCAAATACCATTCTAATAATTACTAGCTATGGGACTATGGCAAATCATTTAATCTCTTAGAGCCTTAGGAAATTGTCTAAAATTATAAATCATCAATGCATGGGAAGGAGACATGGGCCAAAGTATGTGCCCTTAACATATTGATATACTCTCAGTCATTTGGGATAGTCTTTGGACATTGTTTTCTACAATATATTGCAAACTCCCTATATCCCCACAAAAGGAATAATGAGTATACTTTAATATAATTTTATGATGTCTCCAGAGGGTACATGATAAATTTTAAAGTGCTATATAAATGTATCATCATCATAATCACCAATTATTATTTTGTGATGTAGATGGCTGGTCATTACAAAAAAAAATCTCTTGCCTATTTTATTTTATAAATCTTTTTTCCTTCTCTCTTTCTTTTTTCTTTTTTCTTTTTTTTGCTGATGCAATTAGGGTTAAGTGACTTTTTTCAAGGGTCTCACGTGGTTAGGAAGTATTAAGTGTTTGAAGCTACATTTGAAATCAGATCCTTCTGACTTCAGGGCCAGTGCTTTATCCACTTTGACATCTAGCTGCCTCTATTTCATAATTCTTTAGAATATTTTTTTTCTTTTCCTTCCTTCCTTCCTTTCTGCTTTTCTTTCTTTTTCTTTGTTTCTCTCTCCCTTTTCTACTTTCCTTAATCCTTCCTTCCTTTCTTTTTTTTTATTGTTTCTATTGGCTCTTCTGCTGTCATTTCTCGATATATATATATATATATATATATATATATATATATATATATATATATTAACCTATTGTAGATCTTTCTTCTTCTATTAATAGTGTCATAGATATAAAGATACAGCATTGTAAGGAACTTCAGAAACCATGTGGTCCAACCCATTTATTCTACTTATGGGAATTATTCACAATAGTACTCAAGTGGCAGAGTATATGTATATATGTCCATATTTTAAAATTTTTGACTCCAAATCTATGGTGCAATTTGTTGTATCTATTCTGTGTTCTTAGAATCGAGTATCTTGTATTAGAGAATAGATATACAATGTTTAAACAGATTTTTGAATGGGGGTCTCAATTAGTAAACTGCATGAACCTTTTAGTGCATGAACTTCATTCTATCTCTTTTAATGATTCAGATGAATCAAATGATGTAGCAACAATAATGATCATGAACCTCCACAGAAGCCATCTACCAAATATAAAATTTACATGTTTATATTTTCAAATGTATGACATAGGTATTCATATAGCATTGAAGAGTTTTGATAAAATAGAGATATTTAGATGAGGAACTAAAGTTCAAAAAAACTATGTGATTCTCCACAGTCAATATAAATGAATAGTCTTAGAGTTATAGAAATCTCAGTTTTAGTACAGCCTCCAAAGAAAAAACAATAACAGGAGAGAAACTCAGTAAATATATGATAAGAAAAACAAAAACAAGGGTGGGGGAGATCAAAAAACACCAAAGATTTCAATAAAAAGAAATCTCAAAGAAGACTTAAGAATATAAACAGACACATCAACAGGAAAGAAAATTTTAAAAATTTATGGCCTCCAGATCTAGTAAGATAAAAAGTTCAGGCATCTCTGAATAAGTACTACAAAATGAAGAGGAAAAAAAAAGATCCACTACTTGAAGGAATTGGGAAAAATATAGAAACACAGTGTATTTTTCCTGAGTGGGCTAAAAAAAAGTTATGAGACTTTTTAAGAGCAGAATTTATGTCCTGTATAGAAAAAAAATAATCAAATAGAAAAAACAAAAAACTTGAATTTGCAATGAAAAACTTGGAAGGAAGGAAGGAAGGGAGGGAGGGATGGAGGAAGGAAGAAAGAAAGGACAAAGAGAAAAGAGAGAAGAAAAGAAAATATGCTCTGTATGTATATGCATATGAAAAATGCAAGCAAAGCATATAGAAAAATAAGGATCATACATCTCCCCCCCCCAAAATTGACAAGATATAAAGCAATCAAACAATAACAAAGAAAATAATAGTAGAGAATTGTCCCAAACATCTGAACACAGAAAATAAAACTCAACTGAATGAATTCACAGAAGTCTCCCAAGAAAACAAATAAAATAATCAAAAATAAGTCTGCCAACTCCAAGTTACACGGTGGTAAACTTTAACAATTCAATTAAAAAAAAAACATGTTCTGAGAACTATTAGAAGAAAGGCTGTCAAATATAAATATAAATATATATATATATATGTATATATTCAAATAAAATTATTTCTGAACCTACTAGTAAAAAAAATGGAGGGAATAGAATATGTGTTATAAAGTACATTGAGGGGCAGCTAGGTAGTTGGATGGAACCCCAGCCCTGAAGTCAAAAGGACCTGAATTCAAATTTGGCCTCAGATACTTAACACTCCTTAGCTGTGTGACCCTGGGCAAGTCACTTAACCCCAATTGCCTCAGGGGGAAAAAAAGTACGTTGACGTTTCAGATGCAGCCCATAGGAACATAAGCTTTACCATACAAGACAAAATATGAATGTTCAATAACAAAGAAGAATTTGAAACATTTTTTAAAAGAAAGAAACTCAAAAATGAAGAGATAATTTGCTTCTTAAACAACAAAACTGTAGGAGTAAATAAATGCAAATAGCAACAAGAAAAGAGTTACAACAGAAAGGCCAATAAAAGACTTCTTTCTAAATGACACACAACAAGATGGGGTAAAGGTGGAAATTGGGTAAAAGTAATGATGAAGAGTCAGATGGGGGGCATTATGGCCAGAACTTGGTGACACCCTACCTAATGTGAATGCTTCTTTTGTGGGACATTATTATATGGGAGTGTACACAAAAGGACAAGGGGAGCAAGACAGAGAAAAGAGAAAGATGTTCCAGTTTCAAATAGAGGGCAAACAAAGAGGGCAAGGAGACTCCTCTGCTCTTGGAAAGAAAAGTGCCTACAGAGAAATGGATGAGTAGAGGGTAAGGAATTGAAAAGCAAGGGAAAGGTAAGAGCTTTTAATCTGGAAGTAGAAATAGATTTCACTGATAAAAGTTACTATGAGTAAAGGGAAATGAGAACCTTACACTGGATAAACCTGGTGGATTTGATGCCTGGAACCTATTTGTCATAAGAAGGAATGAATTGGAACCCCTGGGGTATCTGGAACATTGAGGAATAAGAAAGTATGGACAAAAAGAAGAAATTTTCAAATATAGGGAAATAAAGGTCAACAAGAAAGAGTGTAGATCTATGAGGATGAGGAAGGTGGCTCCCATGGAGCAGTGTCTACTCTGACACCTGCAATAATTGGTATTCTTCTGAGAATGAGACATAACCAAAAAAGGAGAGTTCATAGGGTAAATCTTATAAGGCAGTGGCAAAAAATATTTTAAGGGCAGAGACTACAATAGATACCTTCAAATTTGTATCAAAAAATATAAATTTAAAAAGACAGACTAGATAATTTCAGGGGGCATAAATCAGAGAATGAGAACTAAAAGTAAAAAAAACAATAAAAACGAATAATGAAGAGTGTGAGAGAAATCCTTTTTAGAAAATCAAACAACAAATGAAATTTAAAAGTTAATGAACAGGACTACCTGCAGGAGGAGGAACTTGATTAACTAAGAAGAAAAAGGTAGGGAGAAATATTTAACCAGATAAAAGCAGAAAAGTAGAACAAATAAAACAATACCTTAAAAGGGAAGAGGTAACAAAGAGAAGGAATTTAATATTATGTTTTTGCAGAAAGATTAAAAATGTAACAAAAATTTTTAGAGATAAATGGAAGAAAACATAAATATAACTTTTATAATCTTAAATGTGAATAGCAAAATTGTGTGATTAAAAAAGGATTGGAAGATGGAAGGGTACAGGCATCAACAAAGCTGAATTCTGCCAATTTTCCCCACTGAACACTAAAATAATGTCTTAAATCAAATTTTGGAGTGGCAGTTTTGAGACTTATGAACTTGTGATTTTACAGATGTCAGGAATTCATATTTTCCACCTCAAATTCAGATTTGCCACTAAATCATTAAGGACTTAGCCTGACAAAGAAGGAACTTAAACGGTTTACTTTTCCAAGATCTCTCAGATGGAGACAGAGATGAGATCTGAACCCATGTTCTCTAATTCCAAATTCAGTGCTCTTTCCACTATTCCATTCAGCTTTTTCTCTGAACTTCAATTTTCCCATCTATGAAATGAGGAGTTTGGATAGCTTATCCTCCAAAACCTAACTCCTTAAATTATGATTTGTAATGCCATGTGGTATTCTCATAACTGAATGTGGGGGTCAAAAATTATGATTCATTATCAGTAAATGTAGACTTGTATACTTATTTTATATTCCTACATACCTGGGTTCATGTCAAAATTGTTTGAGTGAAAAGGGTACATGAGTAGAAAAAGTTTAAGAATTCCTGTTTTAATGCAGGGGTTCTTAACCAGCAGAGTAGGGCAGATGAAGATGCAATGAATACAAAGAAACATGTAGAAATATGTAAACACAGACAGTCAGATTGACAGCCAGATAGATACATAGATAGACAGATAAGCAGATAAATGAAGCATGAAGTAAGCAGAGCCAGTTGTTAGTACATAGATAAAAATGTTCAGTTCAACACCAGCTGGTCAAGAATGAATCACTATAGAAGAATTTCTTATGCTCTCTAAAGATAACACAAAAGATATAAGATTAAAAAAAAACTTTTCAAGCACATTTCATCATATAGTATGCAGCTGGCTGCTAAACTGAAGTAGTTCCATACACGTTTTCCTAATATGCTGATGAGAACATCATATTTAAAAGAAGCAAAACCATATAAAAATCAAACTGATCACATCTTTTTCTTCCCTCAGTTTCATTGGTCTATCATTGTATCATAACCATATTAATTTCAAGTTCTTGGTCTTGAAAAAAAATCATAACTTCCTGGCTTCCAGGGTACTCATAGCATGCAGAAAGGAGGAGCTCCTGGAAGCATTGCTTACCCCAGGCACTGAGAGCCATTGGCTATGCTTCAGTCCTATCTTAAATGAGTATGGAAGACACATTAGTAAAAATGAGACCTATACCTTCATTCTGTTTTCCCCTTGAATGAATTCTATAGAGACCAATAAAAAAAATATTCTACTTATATCCATTAATGTAAAGGAATATAATTCCTATGATGGCATTCATCTGAGATTAAATAATAACATGGAACATTTACATAGATTATAATATGATGAAAGGAAGACGTGATCTTTCTATTATATGCCCAAAGATAATGTGGTATAATGGATGGTACATTGGTTTTGGAATCTAGAGATCTGGATGAAATCCTGCCCTAAATACTTCAATCTATCAGTCCAAAAATAATTTAATAGGTACCTACTTTGTCCAAATCACATACAAATACAGAGAAGAAATCAATTTCTATTCTAATGTAACTTACAACCTAATATTTCCGAATTATGTGATCATGGGTTAGTCATTTATCCTCTAAGAAACTCAGCTTCTTTATCTGTGAAATGCAGATAAAAATAATTATACCCCATACTTCACAAGATAGTTTCAAGGAAAGTATTGGCAATGTTTAAAAGAATATATAAATATGAATAATTATTACATTTAATTCTTGATTAAATTAATTCATTTGTAATCAATAAATGATAGTTTAAATATTTACTGCTTTATGCTGTATATCATATATACACACATATATACATCCATATTAGATATATAAATTCATTTTTATCTTCCCAATCATCCTATAAAGTTCATAGTTCCAAGTATAAGTAGGCTAATTCTACAGAAGTAGAAACTGACACTCAAATAACTTAAATAACTTTACTAAAGTCATAAATATCTAGGCCTGAAAAACAGGTCTCCTTACTCTAATCCCAGTACTCTTTGTATTATAAAAAATGCTGATTCTCTTCAAAGAATGTTGGAATCACAGACACAAAATTTTTGTGAGATTATAGAGATCATCACGTCTAATCTCTTGAAATGGTTCTTTCTCCAAGTTGGCTTTGAAGCTCTAAGTGCCTAGTTTTAACATTTAAAAATGAGTATAAAGATTTAAGCAAACTATATGACTTCAATTCTCATTTAGGTAGATTATTTATTTTACAAACAATTATTCAAGGAGCTACATTAATCTCTTGTTAATCATCTCCACTTTGCCTTCTCCTCTTCCTCCCCCCCTTCCTAGAAATCCAGGGATAGGAAATATTTTAATGGAAAAAATGTAAATGTGAAAAGGTTTTTACCATTTGGCTCAATATCAACTTGTTACCCCTGACCAAAGAATCTATAATTATACAAATAAATCAGTATGAGTAGTAGCAATCATTTATTTTAGCAAGATAAGAATATGTAACTATTGCTAAAAAGTAGCAGAGATGATAATTGGAAATACATGACTCTCAAAATAAATAACATAAAACATATAAGTTCAAAATATATAATTTTTAATAAAGTTACCACAAAGTAGGCAATAAAACAGTCTTATCACAGCATGCATAGTTTTAACTCCAGCATATTTTTATTGTTTTGAAATTTACATTTCAGGGGAGATAAACACATATATACACACATATATAAATGTACATATATGTGTATATACATATAAACATTTGAATGTTTTATAAATATATAGATTCACAACTGAAATTTAAATTGTTGGTACATGTTACAAATAATAATATTTCATTTCTAAATGAACTATGTCAGAACTCTCAGTGAGAGTCTGTATTTGATTAATTCATTTTTAATAATCTTAAACATTAATTTAGACATTAATGTACTTAGTCAAATCTAAGGGGAACAAGAAATCAGCAGTATATGACAATAGTCTTTTTAAAAGTTTCAGTATTGCCCCCAGAAACTTCTTGAAAACAATGGTTAAAAGTTTGACCCTCAAAGTCAGCATTTCCAAATGTTTCTTCTACCAAATCCATAAATCTGATCTTGTTAAAAGAAGGAACAAGCAAATCAGTTTAGCAATGCTATGTGGCTCTAAAGATTGTTTACTCAGCAGGCATTTTAGATACTTCATTTGTTTTTCTGTGTGTGTGTGTGTGTGTGTGTGCAAAATAAATCAAGGAATTGAATAAGTGATAATTATGTCCTAGTCAACATCTTTTCAGCCTTTCCTTATTTCCCCAGGTTGTTGGATATGGGCAGTTAGAAGTTGAACATAATATAATGGAATATTTGACATCTAGCAAATGCTTAATAAGTGCTTGTTACTGACCACATACAATCTAAAATCTTATTTATGCCATATATTATGAAGTCAGAGACAACTATAGTATTCTGAATTTGGGGAACAAAGTCCTCAAATAAGTAATGCTAAAAAAGAAACTTTTGTTGAACTGTAAAGCTACATGAGCTACAGTTGAAAATTTATTTCCTTCTTCATGGCAGAAAGGTTGGTAGACTGCTAGAGCATAATATTAGATACTTTATCAAATATGGTCATTATAAAAAGATGCTTTTACTCTTTTTTATTGTTTTTCTTTGTCACAAAGAAGGAATAAATATAAAGTGGTATGCAAAGTGACTATAAAAAAGACTTCAATAAAATGTGTGTATGTGCATGTGTGCACAGGTGAATATATTTTGTTTTGTTTTTAAGACTCTCTTAGAGGCTTGGAGAGACTTACATGAACTGATGCTAAGTGAAATGAGCAGAACCAGGAGATCATTATACATGGCAACAACAAGACTATATGACGATAAGTTCTGATGGACGTGGCTCTCTTCAACAATGAGATGATTCAAACCAATTCCACTTGTTCAGTGATGAAGAGTCATCTACATCCGGAGAGAGAACTATGGGAACTGAATATGGATCATAACATAGCATTATCACTCTCTCTGTTATTATTTGCTTACAATTTGTTTTCTTTCTCAGTTTTTCTTTTTCTTCCTTCTTGATTTGATTTTTCTTGTGCAGTAAGATAACTATATAAATATGTATACCTATATTGGATTTAACATGTATTGGACTACATGCCAGCTAGGGGAGGGGGTGGGGGTAAGGAGGGGAAAATTTGGAACAAAAGGTTTTGCAAGAGTTAATGTTGGAAAAATTACACATGCATATGTTTTGTAAATAAAAAGTTTAGTAAAAATAAATACATAATTTTTTTTAAAGACTCTCTTAGGACTAAGGTATTTTAAATATATTTAAACAATAGATCTGGTCTCTGATAACCTGCTCCTAAAAACTTTCAAGTATCTGACCTTAAATGCTTTTATAATAATAGAATAGGATATGTAAGATATAGACTGGGTAATAATTCAGCAATCCTTTTGAAGAACTGGTCTTTGGTTCGGATTGTTCCAAACAGATGAATCTATGTTTGCTCATTTTTAAGAAAAGAAGCAAGTTGCTTTAACTGTTAATAACAAGTAATGAGAATGTGCTATTTGAAGATAAAAACCCTTCACCCTTAAATGTTTTCCCACAAATATTTTACAAGCTTAATGTTTAATTTCCTAACATTAATCAGTCTTTTTACTTAAATGTAAATCTGTGATTCAAGAATACATTAAACTGTCATCAACAATCATGTGAGAAATAGGATAGTAAATAGTATAGTACTAATATGGAATCGGAGAACGTAGGTATAAATCTCACTACTAATATGTGACCTGACAAAATCATTTACCCTCTTTGTGCATGTAAAATGAAGGAAATGGACTAGTATCTAATATCTCTTGTAGCGCTAAATCAATGATCCTAAAATCAAGGGTATGTGATTTTAATCATGAAAAAAATTAATTTAATACAGAAGCCACTATTTTTAACTATATCCCCACCAATAGACAGACAAAACTCCCCTATTAATATTTTAAAAATTACATTTGAATATAATGAATACATTTGAACATATAACTTTCTAGTTTTAGCACAGTACACATATTATAAAACACATAAAGGGAAATTGAAAGGATTATGAAAAGATTAAAATATAATAAAATACATACTTAATAATAGTGAAATACCTTTGCTCTGATTAAAATATTTTAGGAAACATTAACATTCTAGCAAAACAATAAGATAGAATATGCATCATTTAAAAAGAAAAACCTCTATACCTAAGGCAGAAATTTAAAAAAATAATACTAATAAATTAATTATTCAATCGTTTTGATCAATCCAACTAGTTAAGCAGTTCAAAGTATTTTTTAGAAATTTTTCTTACAAAGAAACCTCAAAAAAAAAATTGGTCATTAATGATTTTCAGTATGAGCCTTGTTTCCTCATGTGTAAGTATTCATTATGCAGAAGAAAAGAATAAAAAGGAAAAAGAAAATTATCCTTAGTTTCAACTCAACAGAAAAATTTCAATATAAATCTATTTCTCTTCCTTTACATCATTCTACTTTCTTTATACTGCATCATACATATATATGTGTATAGATTTAGATGTATATGCACATATGTATAAATATGCATATACTTTTTACATAATCCATTTGTCTAAAGCAGGTGAATATATGCATATTATATAGCAGCCACATATCTATGCATATATATAAGATACATACACATAAAAGTATTTTATTTATAATAAAATATCTGTTGCACATGCATACATATATTTACATGCAATCACATGTATATGTACATATTATACATATATACATAGTCATATATTGTTGCTTTTCTTAGAGGGAAAAATGAAAATGTGAAAGGAAAAGAAATAGTTGATAGTTATTTTTAGTGGCTTTTATAACGCTAAAGGGTCCTTTGGAAAATACAAATGTATTATGCATTAACTTTAGTTTGCTTACCACATGACTGTGTTGATATATCTAAAGATATGAAAGCCTAAAAAAGAAAATGTACCAACAATTCAGAAATATCACTCTGACTTTCCCCATATACACTCTCAGGGGTGAAAAAACAAAAGGAAAACATCCTCATAGGTAAAAAAGAATAGGTTTCTCTTACAAACTTTTTTCAAATTTCTCTACCCCTAGTTCCCTCCTCCCCATACACAGACATTTGCAATAAACACCACAATATGCATATGCATACAAGCAAAGTTTTAATCATGAGTTAAGAGATAAGATAAAAAGATTCAGAACATGCATTCTTTGGCAGGAAATCCAGACTAGATCAATCACACTTAAATAAAGGAAAGCAAAGGAATCAGAAATTGGAATGAGGAAATTTTTGTACTTCTAAAGGGATGTATTTACTACACCCTAGCTTACTAGCCACCAAATTATATCTAGATGTATATGAATGTATGCATATGTATATATGCAATACATATATGTGCATATCTCTATGGGTGATAAAATTCATATTCAGTATTGTAGTAGTTCTTAACAGGATATTACATATGCATTTATGTGTATACATATATTCATGTGTGTGTATATATATATATACATACATTCATATACACATATAATTACTAATTGAACTCTTGATCAGAAAATTATTGAAATAATCATTAGGGTGCTTCAAAATAATTTTGTCTTACTCTATTCAGTTAAATTAGTAAGGGAAATTCATTGTATATAATGTAAATAAGCTACAGTGCTGCCTTGGATAGGTAAAGGAAAATTAAATGTCAGTCCAATATTATTTTAAAGTAGGCAAATAATTTATATTTAATTTTTTTCTGGTGCCAAAATAAATATGTCACTTATTCAGTGAGTTAGGTTAAAGCTATTATTATTTTCTTCTTATCTGAGATATGTCCAAAATTCTAAGGGAAGAAAATTATCATAAATTATAATTCTCTTTCCTAAAACATATCCTTCCCCTGTAATTCTTTCCATTACATGCAATCCCAGCAAATGTTTATCATTCTAAATAATGAAGGATGAAGTCTTATATTTAAAACATTACTTGTTAGGAGTTATTATCCACAAATATGGCCAGGAGAAACTCAAGGTTTCTTCATTTGTTGAAAAGTATCCATGGACAGCTTTTTTGCTCTACAGTTACCTTAATAATTATTTGGCAAAATATGACTACAAGATAACTTATAAGACATCAGAACTGTTAAAGAACAATGGAAAAAAAGTGTATTAAAAATTTTTAATAACACTTTACAACTTACTATATTCTGTGGTAAGACAAAAAAAAATGTATATCTTACAAAATTCTGAGCAAGTGGCACAATGGATAAAGTAACCAGCATGAAGTCAAGAAGACTCATCTTCCTGAGTTCAATTTGGCCACAGAAATTGGCTGTGTGACCCTGAGCAAGTCACTTAATTATTTTTATCTCAGTTTCCTCATCTGTTAAATAAACTAGAGAAGGAAATAGCAACTCAACAACAAACGTTCTAAACTACTTTGATAAAATCAATTATTAATCAAAGAATTATTTAATACCATAATCCCCTTAAGATTAAAAAAAAAAGAAGTTAATGTACAATCAGAACATACCATAAGAGCATGTTCTATGACCTTGACCTTGAACAAGTCACTTTCAGAGTCAGTCAATTTTCTCAGCTGTAAAATTGATTAATAGTAACATTTACCCCCTAGGCGTATTTTAGGAATGAAAGAGGTAATATTATAAAAAGATTTGTGAAACTTGGAGTAGTAATTCAATTATTATTAGTACTATTATTCCTGAAAAAAAAAAAGGCTAATCTTTCTTTTCTTTCCCTTCCCTTCAGAATAAACTCTTATTTCAAAGTGTCCATTTCATTAAACAAATAAAATAAAACTACAAGAGAAAAAGTGTCACAGATAATGACTACAACTTTAAATAAATGCAAACTACTAAATTCATTAACTTGCTGTCAATATATTCATAATAGGCTGCTAGAACACTTTCTAATGCCAAATGAGCAGGTACTTGATAAGTACAATACAATTGGGGAATTTTAAGTTGTGTGTAGTCACTTAATCTGCTATCTTTACATGTTGTGCAATTTTCTAGTTTCAATATTCTAGTAAGAGGGATGGAGAAAAGGGAAAGACAGAGAGATAAGATAGAGACAGAGAGAGGCAAAGAGAGAGAGAAGGTCTCAGTTCTTATCTAAAAGGATCTGAATACCTTAGCTGAGAAGTGCTATCACTATCTGAATCATATTCTAAACATTTACTAAGCTATATTGCCAAACAAATAAGAGTTAGTTAAACCAGTGCTTTCAGTTTAGTTGATGGATTAAGAATGAATTTAAATATTTAAAATTCATGAATTTAATGACTTCTATTACACCTGCTTAGGGGGTGGAAGGCACATATGTTGTATTGTATCATTTAAACACCTGTAAGCTACACAGAATTCAGCAGAGAGATTAGTGTTATCAAATATTCATCATGTATTTTTAAAGAAAAACAACTTCTGGGATTTTATGAAGCATTTTATATACTGGAAGCTAGTACAAGTAGTTAAATCTTAACAGATCTCTGTATCTTTTAGAAATTTTCAAAAACTGACTTTTCAATATTGAAATAATTTACTTACTATTGAAGTAATTTAATTACTAGCAAATAATTTACTTACATGTCTGTTTGTATATTTTTTGAGCAGATAAAGGTTGAAGCAGCCAATCTATTTCCATGGCAGTTTTTTAAAAATTATTTTCAAATTGGAGGATATTTTTATCATTATTTATTTACTCCTGAATCCAAATGCCTTCCCCACTAAATAATCAATGTGAGGATCCTTTCTAATACTAGAAAAGCAGACTGATCATAATCATATGAAATTTTAGTAATGTTTCGGAAATCCATCTGAATCTTGCTATTAGTATATCCTTTCTTCTTCTGCAATTAGCTAAGGACAATTGTGATTCTGTACAACAACAAAGCCTGTTAGACCCCTAAACAGTGAGTGATCTCACCTCAAAAAAGAAAAGAGCTGAAAAGAAAATTAAAGAGGCATCTATTGAGCCTATAGTGAAAGGACAAAACAAAGAAAACAGAATCAACAAACATTTATTAAGTGTCCTATTATGTGACAACATTAATCAAGGGTGCAAAGAATGGTTCTTAACCTTAAGAAACAAACATTCTACTGCAGCATTTCTTATCTTTCACAAAGGATTGTACCTGTGTGTATGTGTGTGTGTGTGTGTGTGTGTGTGTGTATGTGTGTGTCTACGCGTGGGGGGAGTGGACCTCTGACAATCTGGAGACTTCAAATACATAAAATAAAATACATAGTATTACAAAACAAACTAATATTTCACTACCAAATATTTTTATATTCATGGACCCTAGGTTAAGAAGTCCTGGTTAAAGGGAGAAAATAAATATTCACGTAGAAGAATATACAAAGTTGTGGTAGAGGGGAAGCACTAGCAGCTGGATGGGACAGAAAAGTTTTTCTGAAGGAGTATAGTCTGACCTTAATTTTAAAGGAAATCAATGATTGCAAGAGGCAGAGATGAAAAAGGAATGCATTCAATGTATGATATGAGAATGGGGGGTGGGGATGAGGTGGAGAAAGGTAGCCTATACAAGATGGGATATTTTATATGAAAAATAACAATAGGTTACCTGAATGGGTTGTAAACATTTAGAGAGGGAGTATCACTTAAAAAAGACTGTAAAAGTAGGAAGGAGCAGGGTTATAAAAAAATTTAAATATTAAAACATATTATTATATTTTTATTTGAGATGTAACAGATAGTCATAATAGAGTTTACTGGAGGGACATGAAAGTGTGAGAGAAATGGTCAGACCTAAATGTTAGGAAAATCACTTTAGACTCTATATGAATGAAGCTTGGGATGAGTAGAGAAAGGAGGTAAGAAGAGGAACAGTCTAATCAACAGAGTCTAAAAGATATAAATAGGAGCCCCATGGTAGATTAGTAGGATAACAAGGAATCTGAAACTCACATGTAAAAATAAGAGGACAGGGTATTTGACCAGGCAGGTAATAACATCAAGAGACCAAAATGATATAACATTCATTCTTAAAATTTTGTCACATAGGGGCAGCTAGGTGGCATAGTGGATAGAGCACCAGCCATGAAGTCAGGAGGACCTGAGTTTAAATCTGGCTTCAGACACTTAATACTTCCTAGCTGTGTGATCCTGGGCAAGTCACTTAACCCCAATCATCTCAGGGGGGGAAAAAAAAAAAAAACCTTTGTCACATAAATTTCTTCAAACAGAAATTGTCTAATCTAATCTGTCATCTTATGGATAATAACAATAAAGAATAAAAAAGGGAAGTGACTTTCACAAAGTAATAAAGATGAATATTGCAACCAGGTCCCCCAACTCTATACTACCTCACTTATTTCTATTAATAATTATCTTGCTTTCCATACAAGTATGAGTTAATTTGTTCTACAGTCACACAATCTCAGAAAGACACACAGGAAAAAAAATGATTATTCCTCAGACAGAGACATCCCAACATAATATAGTGGATATGTAATGGACAAAACTACCATAAACAATGTTCAAATAACATAAAGAAATATAACAATAATGGTGATGACAATATCATTTATAGAGTACTTAAGGTCTGCAAAGCTATTTTGCAAATATCTTATTTTATCCTTGTATCCACTCTTAGAGGTAGGTGTTATTACACTGATTGTACAGATAAGGAAACTGAAGCAAACAAATTACATGACTTGTTTGGTGTCATCTAAGGCAAGATTTGAAGTCAGATATTCCTGACCACAGATTCAGTGCTCTATTCATCTTGCCACCTATATAATCAAGCTTGACTGAAGCATTGGTTAGGTTTGCTGTATTTTTCATTGTTATAAGGGACTGTTGTATGAGGAGGGAAATATTAAAAAGTGCATGGGTTATAAATACAGATATGTCAATTAAAAGTATTTTAAAAAGAATACATGAAAACTTTCACACTTTATGTCGTTTAGTTTTATTAAATGATTTTTTCCTTTTATTTTTTGTTACAACAGATGGATTGCTAAGTAGGCAAAGGAAGATTATGAATATGAGAGAAATCTGGAAATGATATGAAGCAAAATGGGTAAGATATCAATAAAATTCAATTTTAAAATATATAATACATGTTAAACATGGAAGTCAAGAGTTGATTAAAAAATATTTCATTAATAGTTCAATTTATGATCTATTTAGTTGACACAGGTTGGAAGGAAATACTTGAAATAACTCAGTAGGCAGAACATTTATAAAAAGTATTTTTTAGTACACTAGATGTGAGTTTACCTTAGCTTTTGTACTGACTAATCCCATATATACTATTTGTAAGGGCCTTGGGTTTTAATATCACACCTAGTTACAGCAACAAGGAGTGGCACCAACACCTAAATTTTGTGATGTATTACAAAACACTTTAGGAGGTTTTTTGTCCTAATGCCCTGAAAAACATTTGCTTATAAATTCTCCATGCTGTGGCTCATAGGAACATTGTTTAAATATATAAAAGTGTATCCTAACATTAGGAAATAAAGAAACAAGTATCATCAAAATTAAAATATCCATGTGAAAGCTTTTCAAGATATCTTAACTCTGGCATGTTATTAGTGAGAAAGGGACTAAGAAAATGTATTTCCTTAATGAGAGATGACTTTAGTTAAGAAATCAGAGAATGCTAACAACAGGTCACAGCAATGGACAAAAGAGATATATCATCTTGGGAACCCTTCTTGACAGACAAATAATTACCTGGGAAAAGTTTTCATAAACATTATCAGATATCTTGCAGCTGACTCAAGAACAATGACTCAACTTTCCCATGAAATTTAAAATCTGAGGACAAGATCCTTAAGGGATAGAATTGTTTCTAATTCATCTTTGAATTCTATACTTTGCCTTGAACACACAGAACCTCACAAAAAACTGTTTAATCCACAAATGAATACAGATAAAAATTAAAAGCAATTTATTTTTTAATCAAAAATGAAATATGTCTACTTGGAGTTCTTTTTTTTTTTCCTGGAAGACTATTCATTAAAGAAATTCTTGACAATTTCTACTTTGCTGTCATAAAAATACTAACAAAATTTAAGGCACCGGAAACAATTATGATCCTGAATGGCTCTAAAATTTTATTATTTATGGTGACATAAGAACATCAGGTATATTAGAAAGGACTCAAAATATACATGTTTTAAATAATACATCTATTGTAAAGATGGAATAGATATGTTTCCTTTTCTTATTAATTCTCCTTTCAAGGAAGTTTAACCAGGTGGAACTGCTGAACTTTCAAGTTTTCAGAATTCAATGAATTCTTACAAATATTTAACTTACAAATCTTCCATAATATGCTATTTACTTTTCAAAAATATACCAAATCACAGTTGCAAAAAATAAAAAATGAATTTAAATGATGTTCATAAATCTTTTTTCCAGATGTTGTTCTGTTTCCTAGTACTATTTTGAATTTAATTTTGGGTCTTCAAAAAATTTTACAGTATAACTCTTCAAATTAAAAAAAAAATTGAAGGTAGAAAATCCGATTATATTTTTTAAATAAAAAAAATCACATCATATATTCATGTTTATAATGCCACGAAAATTACAGATTTACTATATGTGACATTCCTTCACACAATGTTTGATCCAACTAAACTGGTCCTGTTAATTTTCACAGATGAGGTTCTATCACCTATCCCAATGCCCTCATTTGAACTATTCCTTTACTTAGAATGTACTCTTTTCTAACCATAGGGTCATTGAATACCCATATTCCTTAAAAGGTGAGCTCAAATGATACTTCCTACAAAATGTCTCTCTTGAGGCCACACCACATACAGTGGTAATGCCTCCTCTTCCTCCTAAAAGTTAAGCATTTACTTAGAGAGGAAATAGAGCAGAGGAGAGCTAATGTAAAAGACAAGATGTGGGTTCAAGTTCTGTCTCAGATATATAATATAAACACACACACACACACACACACACACACACACACACACACACACATAGTTATCTGAGTCTGGAAAAGTCACTTAACATCTAACTGCTCTGAACAACTTACTAAAACTAGTTATCCCTTCCACATGGCAAGGGTTAGGGCCTCAATCTGGGAAATTTTTTGGCCTTCCATTCATACCACAGAAGAAGTGTCTGAATTATTATGGTATTAAAAGATAAAACATGTTGCTATTATACAATACTATACATATATGTTATGTATTTCTGAATTTCTAACCTTTTTCTGTGTCATCTGTAGCTTTCAGAAAACTCCACAAAATTTTCATTTAATTTCTAATTATGACCTGCGATACAATGAAACTACAACAGGGAGATTTACAATGTGGAAGAGATAAATATATTGATTTATATTGACTGAGGGAGTTTCCTTATTGGGTGTTCTCTATATTAGCAGAATCACAGGCCAAATTCCTATCCCCCCAAAATAGAATTTAAACATCATGAATTTATGGATTTATTTCCTTTTTGTCATTATGTCCTTTGTGGCTAATACAGTGTTCATTAAATGTTTGTTGAGTGGTTAATTCATAAGAACTTATTTTTTTGAATACAAATTAAAGAAAAAAAATTATTGTTATGACTGACTACAAATTTCAAGAACATTAAGATTCTGACATCTAAATGTTAGTTATGTAAACTACATCAGATCAAGGATGAAATTCCTTGACACACCCAATTCTTTAAAAATGCTTAATGTTTCTATTGACAAATTGTCATTAACATGATTTAGTCTTTTTTGGGGGTACTTATTTCAAGTTCACAATAACCTTGTATGCTAAGTAAGGAAAGTAAGATCCAAATTTTGCAGATAAAAGAGATTAGGTTGACAAGATGATCTGTCCCAAATTAAATATCTTTTGTGACAGAAAAGAAAACAAATCTCCAGTTACTCTGATTAAAAGCCCAGATGGCAAAATTTTCACTACACCAAGATATCTTCATATCTTACTGTGAAAATTGGATTTCAGATAACAGAAGAAGATCATATAAATTACAGTCAAGAGGAATCTGGGGTCATCTGTTCCAATCCTTTCATTTTGCAGATAAGAAAACAAGTCCAAAGATAGGGGCTACATAAGTAGTATACAGTAGGCAAAACACTGAAATCTAAGTCCTCTGACTCTATATCTTTTCACTAATCCATGATTTGGTTTATACTTTGTTTAAAAGTTACATAACCCTTCAAAATTCCTTAAACACCACTTTTAAAAAGGCCATCATTCTCTTTTACTGACACAGTAAGTCATACCATTTGCCTCTTTCTCCACTCCCAAACCAACCAAACAAGGCAAACATCATAAGTGTTCTATATGCACTTTTTTCCTTGGCATAGGGATAAAATATTTATGAAAAAACCTGGAAACTATCACGTTTAATAACAACAATAATGTAAATGAAAACATAACATGTTAATTGCAATTAATAATTTGTAATGACCTATCTAATTTCTATAGGACAAATGATGAAACATTTTTTGAAAGGAAATAAGATACCAACAATGTAAATATGGTTAACAGATGCTTGTCTCATATTGTATATGTAACCATTTTGTCAATTTCAGTTAAGAATTATGAAGAATTATGACTGAACTAAGAATATCTAGATTCAAATTCTATATCTGATTCTTCATACCTCTTTGAGTTAGACAAAAATTCTCTAAAACCTCAGTTTCCTCATTTATGAAATAAAGGGATTGGAATATATAGTCTCTGAATTGTCTTCAGCTCTAAAACTATTGATTCAATAAGATTATATAAGAAACTTCTAAAAGATTAAGGCAATACTGAAAATCAAGTATGGTATTTTTTAAGACATGCATTAATTTAAAAATAGCAAAAAATATAAAATATATAATAATTTTAAAAACCCTCATCTGGTACTTCTTTATTTTTGCAAATGATATAATTTTCCATTTCAACATAGAATGGCCCTTGGACAACTGCTTATATACTCAATCCTTAATATCCAAAGGATTTAAGGTAAATTATACTACTTCTTTCCATAAGACACAAATGTTTAAATAAAAAAGGCCCAAAGAATGTGTCAAGTCCTTTCAGTAGGAGGTAATGTATCTTCTTAAATCTTAAAGTTGTTGACAGATTACCCCAAGTTTTAATAAAATGTGCTCAATCATCTTATATGTTCATATTTCTCCATCATCAAATTATGTATATTTGTTTCCTCTAGTACAGAAGTATCAAACTCAAACAGACATGGATGCCTTTGCTGTAAATTGACTTGAGGAAAAACAACACAATCTGTTGTATTTTAACGTTTAATGGCCACTAGTTCCTACTGCCTGAAGGTCATGGAGGTTTGTTATTTTGCTAAACATTTTCCAATTGCATTTTAATCTGGTTTGAGCCTCATACCAGAATTTTGCTGGCCATGCCCTGTAAGAACTTGACACTTTTGCTCCAGTATGATAAACTTAAAGGCTAGATTGGGAGTGGGGGTGGGGAATTTTTAGATTTGTCATCTATCATAGAGTCTTATACATATTAAGCATTTAATTAATGTTTGAAAAGAACAGTTCCATTGCAACATCAATTTTCCTAATGTACCTTCCCTATATGGCTACCATAACCAAAATCTCACTGACCTCAAATTCTTCCTGGGGTAGTATAAATGAGTATATATCAGACACAAGAAAGAGCTAAAAAACCATTTCCCCCATCCCCTGAGGCAATTGGGATTAAGTGATTTGCCCAGGGTCACACAGCTAGGAAGTGTTAAAGGATGAGGCCAGATTTGAACTCAGATCCTCCTGACTTTAGGGCAGGTTCTCTATCCACTGTGCCATCTAACTGCCCCTAATAAAAATATTTTCAAATACTTCAAGATCTTCTATCCCAAAGAGACTTCTTAAGGCCATAATAAACATCCACATATGTAAGTTTCAAACATGCTTAGGCCAAAGACTTAAAAGACTCAAAGTTTTTCTCCTTAAATGAATACAATGTTTCAAAAGAGCTGTCATCCTTTTGTTGCCCAATAAAGCCATAATTACTATGTTTGCCTTGCCAATGACCTTTAACCATCAGTACAGCACTTCTCATCTATCAGTAAACATTACGGTTTAAAAATATTCTGTCGCAAAACAGAATTAGTGGTGATTCAAGTGTGGACAAAAGTCATATTTATTAATCTATCTCTTCCAATGACTCAGTCCCAGTCACACCATGTTAGGAAAAAAAATGTTGATTCATTTTGAAGAATAAGGCTGGCTACATTTAATAAGCAAATTTTAGGATAAACTAAAGCTTTCCTTCAATGAGAACATGTTTAAAATGCTAAAATAAATTATTTCACAAAACAACATAATTTGAGTTTTTTAAAGAATGTTGTCTACAATCTGGGCCAAAAAATATCTGAAAGGAAACTGTGCTATAAAATATTGAATTATTATCTAGTCACTACTTGAAAACTCTTGAGGAGGAGGGACTATTTCCTTCTTAAGGAAAACAATTTTACTACCAGATGTTTACAAAATTGTTTTTCTTTTTTCCTTGACATCAAGTCCTACCCAACTCTAAAATCATTGTTATATTCCAAAAATGAATAAATTCTTTAACATGCTGTAGAAACATCATTGTTGTACATTAACACATCCCCTGCCTTAGACATACTTCAAGTCCTTTGAAGCAGGAAATAAAATCTTCTGAAATGAATCATAAATAACTAACCAAGCTTAATAATGTTCCTTAGCAATGTCAATCATTCATCTCTCTCTCTCTCTCTCTCACACACACACACACACACACACACACACACACACACACACCTCCACTTCATTTTTACCTTTCTTGCTTCTTTGATCATCTTGCGAATAGTTTCCTTTATGGTAAGAAAATGTGCTCGTGGTGGATGGAAAAGCAGATCTATATGGGTACCTCCCAGGAGTCCAGGCATCACATATGGCCATCCTAAATCCAAGTTTGGGGCTTCCACATCAGACTCAACGGGCCAGTATGTTCCCGAAGAAGAGGTGTCATCACAAGAATTGTCAGAGGTATGAGCTGTACTTTGTGCAAACTTCTGAACATTTTTCAAAATATAATTAATTTCCTCTTCAGCCAGAAACTCTGAACATCGCTCTTTAGCAAGAAATTCTTGGTACGCTTCTAATCCATTCTGTATTAATGTATCAACAGCTACCCGATACCATTCCTTGTAATGAGGTTCAATGTAGTTGTCTGATTTGCATTCATCATTCAGTGAGGAAAGAAGAGATGATGTTTCCATTTTTGCAGATGTTTGGTAAAAGCACTTTCAAAAGTCCATTAGTGCAATAGTAAGATAGCCCTGTGGGGAAAGAGAAAGAAAAATAAAAATCTGTCTTTTTGCACTTCAAATATATATATATATATATATATATTACATGCATTTAACATTTGATTTCCTGCAATTCTTTCAAAGAAACTTCAAACGGAGATATGTTTTAGGTCATAGCTTTGCAACAGCTCTCCCACATGCTCTAAGTCTTATTCAACAATGTGATTTATAGATTCTCTTTTATGATCTACCTCTTAAAGAATTCAAACTTTACTAAGAACTTCCTCCTTTCTTCACCAATGACAAGAAAACTATCTTCTCTAATAGTTAAAAGTAACAGAATGCTATGTCTACATTTCTGTTTTAGGATAAGCTGATAAACTCTATTTTCAATTGAGGTTTTTTACTCTTTGAGAATTAATTTGTAATTTTAAAAGAATATATGGTTAAGGGGGCAGCTAGGTGACACAGTGAATAGAACACTAACCCTGAAGTCAGGATAAAGTGAGTGTGACCCTGAGCAAGTCACTTAACCCCAATTGCCTCAGCAAAAACAAACAAAAATTTAAAAAAATGAATATATGGTTAAGATTTTCTTTATGCATATATAACACATATTTTCTGAGTGCCTAATGCATATTAGATACCAATAGAAAATTGGGGCCTACTGTGTTCCAGGCATTCAGGCATACAAAGAAAGGAATAACAAAATAATGCCATAGCAATGAGGAAGTATGAAGATGCCAAAATTGGTATAGAACTTCAGAAAAAGGAAAAATTGGAGATGGATTAGTCACAGCAACTCTGCAAACATTTATTAAAGCCCTTAGCGCAAAGCACTGAAGACAGACAAAATCGAAACAGTCCCTGCCCCTGGTTAAGTCCAACTTCAACCAAGACCATACAACAAATATGCAAATAAAGAATAGCTTCTGCACCTGTGGTTTATTACTATAGGAAGCCCTTGGAGAGTGACATTTCTTCTGACAGCTGGTAACTTCTCTTCAACTTAGAATCTTAGAGTTGCCTGATGGCACAAAAAAAAATTAAGTGACTCATTGAAAGCCACATAGCCATTATATGTCACAGGTAAGATTTAAATCAGGGTCTTCCTGGTTCTGAGATCAACTTTTTAGTCACTAAACCAAGCTGTCTTGGGTGCATTCTATACCAATAAATGCTAAGTAATATGAAGCAAATTCATGAGGGACAATGAACCAGTAACTGGGATGGTGAGAAAAAAAATTATCTACCAGTTTATCCTAACTTGAAGGAAAAAAAAAAGATTAAAAAATCCTTAGAGAGGTAGAGCAGGGGTGGCTGTTTAAATGCAAGAATTTGCCTAAACTCTCTTCAACACTCCTCCAATTACCTTTTAATAATGAATTTAAACAAATACTCACACTCACACTCACACACCGCAAAACCCACACTCACAAAAGAAGAACAAAACAATTTTCCAGTCCAAGACACCTTAAAAGGTTGACAAGAAAGATCTACTGATCTGGGTGAGAGTGGAGCACAGTCCCAGCCCCAGAAAACCAGGAACAGGCTTGGGAGCCACTGAATCAACAACAGCAGTAATTTCTTCCAGAGCTCTCAGCCCACAGATGATAAGGGGATAAAATGACTACTCCAAAGGAGACTAGAGGAGTCTCTTTGCAAGCACAGAGGCAGTACTGATCATACACACCCAGTACTGGGTGGCAAGGACTTAAGATAAGATAAAGCAGAACACTATTATACTAGTGCTTGTAGTCACAGTGGAGTAGAAAACCTCCTCACAGTTTCAGGAAAGAAAGAGTGCTTGTGGTCACAAATTAGAGCATAGGCAAAGAGAGCAGTAAGCACCTCTCCTTAGATATCATCTTGGAAGAACTGAAAACTTACTGGTCCCTACAGGTATCTCCAAAAACAGTTGCTTAAAACTCATGAAACTGGGGATAATGCATCCCTTACCCTGAAAGCAGAATCCTATTTAAGAAAAAGTCCAATGTTAAATAATAGGCTGGGAAAATGAGCAAACAGGAAAAAAATTCTAACCATACAAAGTTACTCTATTGACAAGGATGAGCAAAATATACACTTAAGACAAACAAAGTCAAAGCTGCAACATCTAAAGCCTCTAGGAAAAATATGATATTCATTAAAGGGCGAAAAAGGAATGTATTGGAAGAAAGAACAATGGAAAAGTAAAAATGGGTAAGTTATGTCACATAAAAGGCAAGAAAAAAGCTTTTATAATGGGGAGGAGGAGGAGGCAACTAGAGGGGAGTGAAGTGAACCTTCACTCTTCAGAACGGCTCAAAGATGGAATAAAAAATACACTTAATTGGATGTAGAAAGAAAAAGAGAACAGAATAAATGGGGAGTGAATGATAGAAGGAAATAAGAAAACTAACTATGAAAAAATTTGAAGCAAGTTTCTCTGGTAAAGGTCTCATTTCTCAAACATATAGAGAACTGAGTCAAATTTATAAAAATAACAGCCATTCTCCAATTCAGATGAATTGGAGATTGAACGATATATTTTTAAGTTTTTAAAAATTTTTTGTTCATGTGCATGTATTTCTTTGCAATGTGGTTAATATAGAAATAAAATTTTCATGATTTCACATTTATAATTAATAATGTTGCTTGCCTTCTCAAGGAATGGGGAAGGGATAAGTGAAAGGAAATAATTTGCAACTCAGTTTTAAAAAGATGTTAAACTTTAGTGTTTTGGTAAATATTTTATACCATCTAACTGAGAAATATTTAAGAAAACAAACAACTTGTTAGAGAAAGGGATTTGGAGAAGATGGCAAAATAGCAAAGAAAATTCTAAGCTCTCCAAATACTTGAGTCCAAAGACTCAAACAAGACAAAATACCACCTTAGGGCAAATGTAGGGAAAAAAAAAAACAAACCAACAAGCCAACAAAAACAAACAAACAAACAAACAAACAAAAAAAAAAAACTGGTGCAGAACAGTGGTCTTCCTGGGACAATCAGAAAAGATCCAAAGAAACATATAAGGATGGTAGTTTGACCTGTGTAAGTATAAATACATCCAGGGTAGCTCCACTGAAAAACTGGGGCTAGCCCCAGGCACAAGAATTTTTACCTCTCCATATCATAGGATATCTGGCAGACAGTATGAAGAGTCCAGGTATGAATCAGGGAAGATTGGGAAACTCTGCTGAGAGACTTCACACACACACCTGTGTTGCCAAGAAGCAACAAGAACAAATCAGCATATACTCCAGTGAGTGCAGATGCAATGGAGCAGAGATGCTTCAGAATGTGGCACTTACAGCCCAGCAGAGTTTTAGGCTTCACTTCTGCGTTCGAAGAGAACTAAAAGAGGACCTGAGGACAGAGGCAGCAATCCCCAACCCTAGGACTAGTGGTGATTTTACTAACAAGGTCCTATAAATAAATTTGTAAAAATAAGTAGGCAAAAGAGAAAAAAATCAACCAGACAAACTTACTATAGGAATAGAAAGAATTGGGGTTCATCTTCAGAGGAAAATGCTGAAATAAAAAAGCCCCGACTACCAAATGGCCAATTGTCCAAAAATAATTCAAAGAAAAACTCAAAAAAGACTTTAAAAATCAAATGAGAGATTGAGGAAAATACTATTTTTAAAAGAGCACATCCAAGAAAAACAAAAAATATTGTCAAAGGAAAACCGACCAACTAAAAAAAGAGTTCCAGAGTATGACTGTCTAAAAATTAGAATTGGACAAAGGGAAACCAACAAAGTTATGAGAGACCAAGAAATAATAAAACAAATTATAAAAAATGAAAAAATTGGAGAAAATGAGACATCTCATAGCAAAACAATAGATCTGAAGAACAATTCAAGAAAAAAAATTTGGATAATAGTGCTAATTAAGAGCTATGATCAAAAAAAAAAAAAGAATCTTGATACAATAATACATAAAGTAATCAAAGAAAATTGTCCTGAAGTGTTAGAAAAAGAGGGGACATAGAAATAGAAAAACTCATTAGTTATTACCTGAAGAGATCCTATGAGGAAAATCTACAGATTTATATCATAGCCAAATTCCAAAACCCACTGGTGAAGAAGAAAACACGATTAGCAACAAGAAAAAAAAAATCCAAAACGTTCAAATACTGCGGAGCTACAATTAAAATCACACAAGACCTAGCAGTGGCTACATTAAAAGAACAGAGTTCTTGGAGAACTAAATATTGAAGAGCAAAATAATTGAGACTGCAGCTGAAAATATACCCAGCAAAATTAAGCATAATACTGAATAATAATTTTGAAAAATAGACATTCAATGAATTGCCAGAGTTTTGGAATTTTCTTGTAAAAAAATTTGAGAATCTAATAGAAAATTTGACATATCAGAGCAAAAAGAAATATAAGGTAAACATCAAAGGCTAAGAACAATGGACTCAATAAGGACAAATATTTTATGATTTATACATGCAAATTTAAATCCTATGTTTAAGATTTTTATTAGTAATTAGGTAGTTCAAAAGAGAAATTGGGGTAGAGCTAAGTATGACATGATTCTAAAAAAGCAAAACTGAGTAGGAAACAGAACAATTAAAAAGGGGAGAAAGGTTGGTAGTTCTGAAACCTTAATCACTCTTTCTCTTTTTTAATAATAATCTTATTATTTTTCCAAATTCATGAAAAGATAGCTTTCAACATTCACCTTTGCAGAACTTTGTATTGGAAATTTTTCTCCTTCCCCCTGTCCTCTCCACAAGACAGCTATTGGGGGCATATTTTTCTAAACATATTTTCAGATTCATTATGCAGTGCAAAAATAAAATCAGATGTAAAGGGGAAAAATATGAGAAAGAAAAAAAAAATAAAACAAAAACAAAAACAACAAAGGTAAAGATACCATGCATCCACATTCAGTCTCCATAGTCCTCTCTCTGGTTGCAGATGGCATTTTCCATCCCAGGTCAACTGAAATTACCTTGAATCACTTCACTGTTGAAAAGAGCCAAACTGGAACCCTAATGTCATTGGGAATGGGTTGCATGTGTATATATATACACATACACAGACACACACACACACATATATTTAAAAGGGTATAAAAGTCTTCCAAATTTAGAAAAATGCACAAAGATAAGGTTATAGGGAGGGAGAAATCAAAGAGATCATAGAAAGATGTGTAGATTAACCAGAATGGTAGCAATAGAAGTAAAATAGAGGAGTCAGCAGGAATAGGAAACAAGAGATACAAAAATAATAATACTGATCAGAAGTAGAATGTACTGTTATACTGTATTAGGCAGCCTTTTCAGATGAAAATATAATTCATTTTTAGTGAAGGATAAAAAATATTGAAAACCTATCATTGAATGTCCAGGAATGGAGCAGCATAAAGTTGGGAAGCTGTTCCAGCTCTCCCAGTTTCCCTCAAAAAGTACATGAAACCAAGCCTCTGAACTTAGTTTTACAGAATGAAACTACTCTCCAGTTCAAGATAGATTGGGAGGACTTCAAGAAAGCTCATACTCACTGAAGTGAAAGGGGTGTTTAGCCCAGCTCAGACAGAGTATAGGAAAGCCAGAGAGAGGGTCTTAAAACATAGCAGATCAGCACTTGAGACCTTCAGTTCTGGCTCAGTAGCACAACAAACCAGTGGGGAGTCCCCAGCTCAGAAGATAAATTCTGGGAAAGCAGGCTATTTCCTGGGGGGTAGGGGGAAACAGGTAAAGCTAACCCTTGCTGTGAGCAAAACAATAAACATGAGGGGTTCCTGTGCTGGAAACCAGGGTTCAGAATTACATAAAAGCATGTGACAGTACTCCCTTTGCCTCAGGAGCAAAGCTTGACCACAAAAGTACCAAAAAAATGAAATACAAAAAGAAGAGGAAAGGAAATGTACAAGAAAACAAACAAACAAACAAACAAACAAAAACACCTGACCATAAAAAGCTATTAGAGTGACAGAGAAGATTAAAACATCAACTCAGATAAGGACAAAATGTTCAAAGAAGAAATCACAAAGATTGATATCAATTGTTCTCAAACCTAAAGAGGCTTCTTGGAAATGCTCACAAAATACATTAAAAGGTAAATAAGGAAGATAGAAGGAAAAAAAATGAGAAAAGAAATGAAAGGTACACAAGAGGTATGTCAATAGCATGAATAAGAAAGGCAATTCCTTAAAAAATACAATTTGCCAAATGCAAAAAAAAAAAAATCCATTGAAAACAACACCTTCAAAAATAGAATTAACTAAAAGTTAATTGAAGAAAATCAACATTAAAAACTAGAGCAGGGCAAATGGAAGCTAATGACTCTATTTAGCAGTGAACATCAGTCAAACAAATTAAAAAGAATGAAAAATGGAAGAAAATGTAAAATGTTTTGGAAAAAGATTTGAAAAAACAAATCAATTAGAAAACAGATTCAGGAGAGAGAATTAAAATTATTGGTCTCCTTGAAGGCCATAATCAAAAAAAAAAAAAAAAAAAAAAAAAAAAAGAGCCTGGATAGCATTCCTCAAAAAATCATCAAGGAAAATGGCCCTGACACACTAGAACTGAAGTTCATCAGTCACTTTCAGAAAAAGATCCCATAAGGAAAACCCCAAAGAACATTGTGGCAAAACTCCAGAACTATAATTTCAAGGAAAAAATACTGCTAGCTGTCAGAAAAAATCAATTCAAATATCAAGGAGAAATAACCAGGATTACCCAGGATCTGGCAGTGTCTACAATTAAAAATCAGAGGGTCTGGAATACCATATTCTGGAAGCCAAAGAACCTGGCATTACAACCAAAATTAACTACCTGGCAAGAGCCAACATCATCTTTAAGAGGAGGAGAGAGATCTTCAATGAAGTAAGAGAGTATCAATCATTTTTCTTGAAAAAAAAAAACTAAACTAAACAAAAATTTGGCATCTGAACACAAGACTCAAGAAAAATATAGAAATGTAAACAAGGGGAAAATACATACATACATATATATTTTATTTATTTATTTAAAAGATAAACTGTTAACATTCTTAGATGGGCAAATAATATTTATAACTCTTGAGAACTATCTTACTGGGGCAGTTAGAGGGTTCATCACATGGAAACAACAAATCATAGAAACAATCCATAATTTCATCCCAGAGCATGACAATGAGACAATAAACCAAAACCTATAGGATGCAGCCAAAGCAGTTCTTAAGTGAAATTTTATATCTATAAATAGCTACATGAATAAAAAAGAGAAAGAGGAGATCAAGGAATTGGGCCATACAACTAAAAAGCTAGAAAAATAACAAATTTAAAACCCTCAATTAAATACCAAATTAGAAATTCTGAAACTCATAGAAGAGATTAATAAAACGGAAACTAAGAAAACTATTAAACTAATAAAACTAAGAGTTGGTTTTATTGGGGGGGGGGATCAACAAAATAAATAAATCTTTGGTTAATTTGATTAGGGAAAAAAAAAAAAACAAACAACCAGCATCAAACATGAAAAGGGTGAACTTACCACCAAAGAAAAACAAATTAAAGCAATAATCAGGACCTCTTTTGCCCAACTGTATGCCAGCAAGTCTGACAATTTAATCATATTGTATGAATATTTACAAAAATGTAAATTACAAAAATGTAATATTAACAGAAGAGGAAATAAATTACTTAAATAGTCTAAGAATTTGACAAATTGAACAAGCCATCAGTGAAATTCCTAAGAAAAAATTTCTAGAGCCAGATGGATTTACAAGTGATTTCTACCAAACATTTAAAGAACAATTAATTCCAATACTATGTAAACCATTTAGAAAAATAGGTAAATAAGGAGTCCTGCCAAATTCCTTCTATGACACAAATATGGTACTGATTCCTAAATCAGGAAGAGTTAAAACATTACAGACCAATATCCCTAATGAATATTGATGTAAAAATCTTAAATAAAATATTAACAAAGAGATTACAGCAATTTATTAGCAGGATAATACACTATGACTAAGTGGAGTTTATGCTAGGAATGCAGGATTAGATCAATATTGGGAAAACTATTGCCATAATTAAACACATCAATAAAAAACCCTACAGAAATCATGTGATAATCTCAAAATATGCAGAAAAAACTTTTTACAAAATACAGCACCCATTCCTATTAAAACTACTAAAGGGATAAAGGGAGTTTTCCTAAACTGATAAGCAGTACCTATCCAAAACTAACAGCAAGCATTATTTGTAAAGGAGAGAAGCTGGATGTATTCCCAATAAGATTAGGGGTGAAACAAGGATGTCCTTTATCACCACTATTATTCACTATTGTACTAGAAATATTGGCTTAAGGAAAAAGAAGAGAAAAAGTAACTAAAGAAATTAGGATAGGCAATGAGGAGATAAACCTATCCCTCTTTGCAGATGATTTGATAGTATGCTTAGAGAATCCTATTAACAAGAGATATTTTCATCTGGGGCAAAACGTTTTGGGAAAAGATGATAGCACATAAAGTGGTTCTACAATAGGTATAAAATAGTAAAGTGAACAAACCCTTTCCCATGCTGGGTTGTTAGGAAAAAAAGACTAGGAAGAGAAATATCATAGTAACAGAGATCTGGTGGGACAAGGAAGACATCTCTGGTACACAGGAGTTCATCTCCTGTAAACACCAGGAGATGAGAAAGGATCATGATGCCTCTTGGAAGGAATTATCTTCTCCTGAGGATACCTGAATACTACCTAAAATGTTGTAAATACTTTCCCTCTAAAACTTGGTAAAGGTACCTAAAACTCATAGTTCCCCGAAAGGACAGAAATACAGAAATTATAATATCAATAGGATAACTGAAGTTGTCATATGAAAATTCAGTGGAGTAAAATCATCTTACATTTACCCTGTCATTAGATATGGAGGATTTTCCTAGCACTTTTTTTTTTTTTTTTTTTTTTGCAACAAACATTATTAAAACTGTTTTGAACTATTTAATTGCTGCTAAAATGAAATTGTCAGAAGCAATTTCATGAAGGCATTTCAATTAATTCTAATGTAATGAAGATGTAAATTTTACTCTTCCAAAAAATAAAGAAAAAAAAAAGAAACGCAGTGCTAAAAATTAGCAATAATTCATGACTTGCTTTTTTCAGTATATTCTTAGTATGGTAATAGTTTTCCTGATATTGAACCAGCCCTGAACTCCTGGTATAAATCCCACTTAGTGTATTATCCAGCTGATAAGTTGCTGTAATCTCTATCCTAAATATTTTATTTAAAATTTTTGTAACAATATTCACTTGTGAATCCATCTGGTCCTGGAGATTTTTTCTTAGGGAGTTTATTAATGGCTTGTTAATTTTTTTTTTCTAAAATGGGTCTATTTAAGTAATTTATTTCCTCTTCTATCAATCTGAGCAATTTATATATTATTTTATATTTTTGTAAATGCTCACCCATTTCGATTAGATTGTAAGACTTGCTGCCATATAATTTGGCAAAATAGCTCCTAATAATTATGTTAATTTCTTTTTTCCTTGGGGGTAAGTTCATCCTTTTCATTTTTGATGCTTGTGATTTTTTTTCTTTTCTTTTTCTAATCAAATTAACTAAAGGTTCATCTATTTTTTTTTCAGAAAATCAACTCTTAATTTTTAAAAATTACTTAAACAGTTTTCTTGGTTTCAATTTTATCAATCCCTCCTTTGAGTTTCAGAATTTCTAATCTGATATTTAATTGGGGTGTTTAATTTATTCTTTTTCTTACTTTTTAAGTTGCATGCCCAATTCATTGATCTCCTCTTTATTTTATTCATGTAGCTATTGAGAGACATAAAATTTCCCCTAAGAACTGATTTTGCTGCCTCTCATAGGTTTTGGTATGGATTGTTTCTGTGATTTGTTGTTTTACCCACTCATTTTATGGAATCACACTATTTAATTTCCAATTGTTTTTAGTCTGTCTTTCCCTGCCTTTTATTGAATAAAATTTTTATTGCATTGTGGTCTTGGAAAAGGAAGCATTTATTATTTTTCATTTTCTGCATTTGTGACTTTTATGCCATAATACATGGTCATTTTTTTGTAGGTGCCATGCACTGCTGAGAAAAAAGCGTATTCATTTCTGTCCCTATTCCAGTTTTTTCCAGAGGTCTATCATTTGTAGGTTTTCTGGGTTTATATTAACCTAACTAGTTTCTTTCTTTATTTTGTGGTTAGATTTGTCTGATTCTGAGAAGGGAAGGTTGAGGTCCCCCATTAGAATAGTTTTACCTGTCTTGAAATCTTCTCTAAAAATATGGCTGCTCAACCACTTTGTGCATAAACATTTAGTATCTTTACGTCACTGTTTATGGTACTCTTTATCAAGATGTACTTCCCTTCTTCATCTCTTTTAATAAGATTTATTTTTACTTTTGCTTTATCTGAGATCAGAATTACTTTTTTTTTTTTTAACTTCAGCAGAAGGAAAATAAATTCTGTTCCAGTCTTTTATCTTTACTCTGTATTCCTTCTGTGTCATATGTGTTTCTTATAAAAAAGATATTGTGGGATTGTTTTTTTAAATCCATTCTGCTATTTGCTTCCATTTTATTATTCCATTCACATTCACAGTTATGATTTACCAGGTGTGTATTTCCCTCCATCCGATTTTCTCCCCTTTACATGCTTTTGTTTTCCCTTACCACTCTTTCCTAAATGTTTTCTTTAACCCACTTTACCTCACTACCTTATTGCCTATCACCCTTTGCCCTTGTCTTAGTCTTTTTCTCCACTCCATCCACTACCTTTTCTCTACTAACCCTTCCCTCCTTCTCTCACCTTTACCCCTAATGTTTCTGCCTTCTCTTCTCCTCCTACTTCTTTATAGTATTAGATAAATTTCTATATCTAACTGAATGACTAAGTTATTACCTCTTACAGACAAAACTGATGAGATCAAGCTTCAGACAACGCTCATACACCTCCCTTCTTTCCCTTGATTGTAACAGGTCTTTTGCACCTCTACATGTGAATGAATTATTCCATTATACCTCCCCTTTCTTCTTTTTTCAGAATAGACTTTTTTCTACCCCTTAATGTTTTTGCAACCACACCCTCAATCATGTGATGCCCCCCTCTCTCTCCCTCAGTGACAGATACAGTTCTCTACAGTGACAGATATTGTTTTCCCTTCTAGGAATGTAACTAGTTTAACCTTTAAATAATATATATTTTTCTCTTGTTTACATTTCTATTTTTTTCTTGAGTCCTGTGAGAGTAGGTTAAATTTTCTGTTTAGTTCTGTTTTTTTCAATACAAATGATTAAAAGTCTCTTATTTCATTGAAGCTCCATAGCCTCTCCTGAAAGATGATACTGAGTCTTGCTAGGCAGTTAATTTTGATTGTCACACTAGATCCTTTGCCTTCTGAATGAAATATGGTATTCCAGACTCTTTTATCCTTTATTGTAGAAACTGCCAGAACCTGGATAATCCTGACTGTTTGAATTCTTTTTTTTCTAGCAGCTTGAAGTATTTTTTATCTTGATATTGTAGTTCTGGAATTTCACAAAAGTGTTCCTTGGGGTATCTACTTTACAGAGATAATCACTGGATTATTTCAGTGAGTATTTTCCCCAATGTTTCTAGAATTTTGGGATAGTTTTCCTTATAATGCTATAAGGAATGCTATAATGAAGAATGCTATCCAGACTTTTTTTTTTTTTTTTGGTCATGGCCTTCAAGTAGGTGAATAATTTCTAAATTGTCTCTTTTTGATCTATTTTCCAGATCAGCTGTTTTTCCAATGAGGCATTTCACATTTTCTTCCATTTTTTTCATTCTTTTTAGTTTAATTCTTGCTGTCTCATGGAATCATTAGCTTCCATTTTCTCTGTTCTAACTTTTAGAGTAAGATTTTCTTCAGTTAGCTTTTTTTGGTATCTCTATTTCCATTTGGTTAATTCTATTTTGTCTTCTAAGCTGGGACTGGAAACTGTCCCATTGATTTGCTCTTCTACTGAGCCAAATAAGGGTCTTAGCTGATGATTTGCTGTGATTAAGACCCTCCTACCCCTTTTTCTAGAGTCTATCTGAGCTGGGCTGAACACCCTTTTCACCCCAGTGAGATTGACCTTTCTTGAAGTTTTTCCCATCTATCTTGACCTGAAGTGTAGTTTCATTGTATCAGACTCTGTTCAGAAGCTTGGTTTCATGTGGTTTTCAAGGGAAACTGGGAGAGCTTGAGTAGCTTCCTGGCTTTTCTTTATCATCTTGGGTCCCTTGGATTATGTTAAAAATATGGAGATATGCTCTCAAAGGTCACAATATTCCAAATGAAAATAGGCAAAAAAAGCCCAATGAGAAAAGAGAGTTGGGAGCTGACAAGCGTCCTCTTCATAGTACATCTTTTCCTCTCGATGCCAATTTAATTATCTGATAGAACATATTTTTTTACTCAAATGATTGATAGTTTGCTTGTGCAAAAGGCAAACACAGAGGTTTTGATATCAAATCTATCAAATTATTGGCAGATGAGCAGATATAAGGTCACAAATAAGAGAATACTCAAGATAAACAGCAATAACAAGAAAAACCAAACATATCCCTGCCATGAAAAATTAGATTTACTGTTACTGTGAATAAGTCAGCATGACATCACATACAGATGGAATAACAGACCTTGGAGCTAGGAAAATCTATCTTATAATACAGAGAAATTTCTAGATTGAGGGTCAAGATACTATACCTTGATAAATCATTAGGATAAGATTATAACAAGACTAAAACAAGTGTGTTTTGTATGCAAATTATAAGTTGATTTCACAAATTAACCTAATAAAAGTTGATAGTAATTCTACTTTAGCAATATTAGGCATCAGGATGCTACTCATCTTATTTTATCTCTGAATAAGAAAAAAGAGCAAGTAAATTACTATACCTCTAAAAATAAAGGGATCAAACTAGATGGTCTCTGAGGTTTCTTCCATCCAGTGAATTAATCTTTCTATCCTACAAAGTCTAATTAGAATAAATAAAGCTTTGAATTCCCAAAAGGTTAACCTGGTTTTCATTGTAACTGATATGATTCATTCTATATTTATGAATAATGTTTCCAAAAGAATATCTACCAGATTTTCATTTATCAAATAAACTTGTCTGTAAACCCAGACTCTGCCTTTATGCTCTTGCCTTAAAGGAGAGGTAGCCATGACCTCCACGAAAATAAATACAATCTAATAATGTGATAATTGTGGGGAGAATGTATTGGATTTTGGAGGATCCAAATTCAAATTCCCAACCTATGATTTACTACCCATGTTATTTTGTATAAGGATTTAGATACAGAATTTTTTTTATGGATTTCAAGCTCAACATGGTGAAAAAAAAAAAAAAAAATTATCTTTCCCAGAAATTTACCTCTTTTTCTAAGAATCCTATCACTATTGAGGACATAATCTTCATAATCATGCAGGCTCAAATTATTTGCATCAATCCCAACTGTTAACTTTCATGCAATCTCACATAGCCAATCTGTGATCAGATATTTTCATTTTTACCTCCATAGTGTCTCATATATGTCCCTTCTCTCCACTGAAACAATCAACACAATAAATCACCCAAAGTCAATGGATGCCTACACTTTATGAAAAATGATGACTTGCAAGAAATTGTATATCTAAGTCATCTGTCTAAATTCAGGCTAATAACTTTTTTGTGCTTGAAATGCTGCCCTCTCTAATATAAACAAAATTGTCCATGTCCATGTGTTTATAAATTTGAATAAAGAAAATGGATATAAAGTTGTTTTGTGGGAATAGCATTTTTTTAAGTTGATAGTGACATCATTATTGTTGACTCTCTTAACTGATAGCACACTCCCTCCCAAATGACTTGGTATTTAACTACATTGTATTTATTCTCTTTAAACTTATTCTTTATATACTTGCATACAAATTAACCATTTTCCCTGTTAAACTGTTTTGCTCACCATGAAGTACTTAGCACATAACAATCATAAGCATCATCAAAGCCATAATAAATAACTAATATTTGTATGGTGCTTAATGTGTGGGACATTTTTAGCACTTTACAATTATTATCTCAAAATAAGTACTTAAAACTATTTGTTAATTATATTATCAAGAAACTAAGATGAGAAGGTCATAGATTTGGAGCTGAAAAAGACATTTAAAGTCATTTAATCCTTCATGTTATGAATGACTAAGGCTCAGACAAGCAAAATGACTTGCCCAATGTCACACAAGTTGTACATTGTAGAGCTAGATTTCAAACTCAGATACTGACTCCAAAGGCAAATTCTTGACAATTCACAAGGATATCACCCAAGAGCATCTAATCTACTATGCATTTAGACTTAATACACTGTGTCTACATGTGTATGGGACGACCATACTGCCATACAAATACCCTGCATCTGGACAATGTGTCTCTATTTTCCTAGGTATCAAACTTTAAAGAAAATAATCTTACAAAATCATCTTTCAGAACAATCTACTGCTCAATGAAATGTCTAGGTCAAACAACTAGTTTAATTATTTTTTATTCAAAATATATTCTGATTTTTTTTAAAATAATAGCTTTTTTTATTTCTAAAATACATGCAAAGATAGTTTTCTTCATTCACCCTTACAAAACCTTGTGTTCCAAATTTTTCTCCTTCTCTTCCTCCCCACCTACCTCCTCTAGATGGCAAGTAATCCAATATATGTTAAATATGTAATTCTTCTGTATCTCTACATTTATCATGCTGTACAAGAAAAATCAGATCAAGAAGAAAAAAAAATGAGGGGGGGAAAAAACCAAGCAAACAACAACAAAGGTGAAAATACGATGCTATGATTCATGTTCATTTCCCACAGTCTTCTTTTTTGATGTAAATGGCTCTGTCTATCACAAGTCTATTGGAATCGACCTGAATCACCTCATTGTTGAAGAGTCAAGTCCATCACAGTTGATCATCACATAATCTAGTTGATGCTGTGTACAATGTTCTCTTGGTTCTACTCACTTCATTTAGTATCAGTTCAAGTAAATTTCTCTAGACCTTTCTGAAATCATCCTGCTGACTGTTTTGCAAATATTCTGATTTTTCAATGGACAATCTTTAGATTATAACTCTTTAAAAATTTAATATTTTGTTTTCCCCAGCTAAATGTAAAAATAGCCAGCCTTTAATATTCATTATTTTTTTTTTTAATTTTGAGTTCCAAATTCTCTCCCAATCTTCTTTCACTGAGAAGGTAAGTAATTTGATATAGATTATACATGTATAGTCATGCAGAATATATTTCCATATGAATCATGTTATGAAGGGGGAAAAAAAAAAAACATGGACCAAAAAAACCCCTCAAACCCAAGAAAAATTAAGAGTTTTTGTTTTTGTTTTTAAACATTGTGTTTTAATCAGCAATCACTGGCTGTGAGATAGCATTTTTCATCATAAATTCTTTAGAACTAACTTGAAAAACTGTATCGCTAAGAATAGCTAAGTAATTCACAATTGAACATCATACAATATAGCTATTTACTGTGTAAAATGTTCTTCTGGTTGTGCTCATTTCACTTTGCATCAATTTCTTTGAGTCTTTCCAGGTTTTTCTGAGAACATCTTGATCATTTCTTAAAGCACAATCGTATTCCATCTAAATCATACTATAACATGTTCAATGATTCTCCAATTGGTAAGCAATCTCTCAATTTTCAATTCTTTATCACCATTAAAATTACAGCTATAAATGTTTCTATACATTTAGGTCCTTTTGTTTTTCTTATTTTATTCTTTTGGATACATAGTGCTTTTGCTGTGTCAAAGAGTATGCATGATTTTATAGTCCTTCAGGAATAGTTCTAAATTATTCAATCAGTATACAATCCCAATAATTCATCTATGTTTCAGTTTTCCCTCATTCTTTCCAATATTTGCCATTTTCCTTTTCTGTCATATTATCTGTCATAAATGATAATCCTTAAAAGGGAGTCAATCTACTAATTAACAAGACTTAGAATTTAAATATTGCCAGCATATTGATACTGGGGTTCTTGCTTAGGAATGTCTACTTACATAAAATAAGATACTCATATGGCTTATATAATGATTTCTTAAGTAGACTAAAACAGATATGACTTCATCACTTCTTTACCTCTCTCGAATTACAAATACATTATTTGTATGATATATGTGTGTATATACACATATCATACAAGAGATAAGGGAGGGGAAGAAAAATGGAGGGAAAGAGAAAGAAACACTCATCACTCATCATCTAGTAAATACCAAAAATCTATCTATTAGACTAGCATATTTCTTGTATTCCTTTAAAATATATTAGCAATTTGTAAATCATCTTTTAATGTGTTTCCTATCCATAATCTTTTATTCTGATAGAGACCACTAAATTCTTCTGCATTAGAATAAAAAATTCTAAATAGGAATTTTTCATTTATTCCTTGTACCTTTAGCATCTAGCACAGTGCCTTGTACATAAAATCATAGAATTATAGATTTAGAAGTGAACAAAACCTCCAAGATCATCCAGTTGAATTCTTCCATTTTAAAGGTAAGGAAACTTAGTCAATTACACATGTAGTAAAAAGCAAAGATGACAACCCAATTCAGTTCCCTGAATTCTTATTTGACACACTTCCCTTTGTACTACACTTAGCACCTAATACATGCTTGTTGAATTACATTTTCATTGGAAGTACAGATACTTAACTCAGTTGCTGACTACTATGTCCCTCCATCCTGCTGCTATAAGAGATCAGCAACAGAGGGATTGTTAGTTTTCCTCATCTTTCAAATTAGGACATTTATGCCACTGCCATTATGCCAATTCACAATTTATCAGTTTACACTAACCCATCAAATGTCACTCTCCCAAGTATACTAGGATATATAGAACATATTGCCCACAAACAATGCAAAAGGTATATACATACACAGATACACAGTACACATCTGTTCATTTTGATACACATAAAATGATTAAATAAATAATTCTGAAGACATGAATTTAATTATTAGCAAATTTTTAAAAATTAAGAAAAATGGAGGAAAATAAGGGAAAATAAAGAGGAAAGAAAAAAAGATAGATAGGAGAGAAAATACTACCAATCTGTGCTTGGTTTCTAACAATTTTTTTTCTTCTCTAAGTGACCTGCCAGGATTTTCATTTACTCAAGAAAATTAATCCCATTAAAACATCAGGAAAAAGCAGCTTAACCAATAATAAGAGACAAAGGAAGTCACCAATGTCTGGTATATGAATGACAACCCAAACAAATATCCCCATGCTGAATGATTCTATAAAATCTTCAAGTTGCAAGATGCCTCTTTCTTTAGCTGCCTTACCTTCCCAATGACTAATAGTTATACTTCACAAGTAGCCCATGCTGCTGTGAAAAACTCAAACTCTGGAAAGGTTGATTTAATGAGAAAAATAAGTCACTTACTGCCTATACTTTTTGGGATATTTCCATCAATAGTATCTAAAGTACTCAAAACAAGAATTGATCATAGAATATCAGATTTAGAAAAGACCCTGGAAACAATTTCTTAATTTTATAGTGAATAAATGGTCACAAAACATTTTCCAAAGTGGCATAACTGGTTAAGAAGTAGAGCCTAGAGGCAGCTAGGTATCACAGTGGATAGAGCACCAGCCTTGAAATCAGGTTGATCTGGGTTCAAATCTGGTCTCAGACACTTAACACTTCCTAGTTGTGTGACCCTGGGCAAGTCCCTTAACTCCAATTGCCTCAGAAAAAAACAAACTAAAAAAAATAAATAAAAAGTAGAGCCTAAAAATAAGGAACTCCTAGCTTTTACTATTTATTCTAAAGTTAGTACATATATAAGAAACCGTTGATTGCATAGTAGATAGAGAACTGGGCCTGGAAGTCCCAGAACTAGAGTCAGGAAAACCTGAATTCAAATCTACTCTCAGATATTAATTAGTTGCATGAACCTGAATAAGTTACTTAACCTCTGTTTGCCCCAGTTTCCTCAACTATACAATGAAGATAATAAAGAACCTAACTTCCAGGGTTGTTTTGAGAATCAAATGAAATAATATTTGGATATTGCTAAATACAGACTCTACACATTATAGGAGCTTTTAAAAAATGCTTAATCCTTTTCCTTTTTATACTGTTTCCTCCCCCAAAACATTCAATAGGAAAATGATGAAAGGCCATATATAGCATGTTAATATAACAACTGGAACAAGCAGACTAGGTATCTAAGTTTTACATAGATTTATTTTTAATGACTATTAGATAGTGACAAGTCATCAAACACTACAATAGCTGAAGATTTTAAAATGAGCATGTCTTTATAGGGCAAAAAAGGAAATGAATCTAAGCAAGATAAATCACAATAAGGAACTCTCAAAAACAACAGGAAAATATAATTAGAAAAACTTCAATATGGCTTATTACATAGCCAAAATTAGGACTATATTGAACAGACTGTATGTTCTTCTTGGTAGCCTCTCTATGAGGAAATAACTGAGGAAGGTCTGAGAAGCATGGATTATACTTTCTGCAATGAACCTAAGAGAGGACATGACTGATGCCACATAGAATTAACAAGTGTGGATAGCTTTCAACCTTCCTCACTTGGAGGCATCATACACAGTAAGAAGATCACAGATCCATCTGAGTAATGGCTGTTAAGTATAAAGTGAGGGAGAGGCAGCAGGAAGCATGTAGTAGAAAAGAGTACTCAATTTGGGACTGGGAAATGGGTTCAAATCATATATCTTTTATCTATTATCTTACCAAATCACTTTCTCTCTCTGTCTCTGTCTCTCTCTCTCCCTCATCTTTCTCTTTCTCCTCTCTCCTCTCTCTCTCTTCTGTGCCCAAGAATTCAGTAACAGCTATAAAAATGAGTATGATAGCAAAGATGGCATCTCATGTCTTTCCCCGCCCTAATATTATGCTTAAGAATGCTAAACTATTATTACCACTGAGTGACCCTTGGCAAATCATGAACTTCTCTGTGTTAGCATGTATGAAAATTTATGCAGAAAATCCCAAACTATAAAAGCTTCAAATATTTCAAAATACATGTACAATAATATCTTTTAACACAATTTAGAAATTCTGAAATATATTATTCATATTTTGTACATTTGCATGAAAAGCAATGTCAAACTTGAATAGCCAGAGGATCAGCTTGTCACTTTAAAAATAATTATTAGATTATAAAAGCCGTTTTCTGTTTGCATACAAATGTTTTAAACAAGAAACTAGCTGTACATGATATTAATCAGCAAGGCCTGAAGTACTGAAAATATAAACAACAACAACAAAAAGGAGGGGAGATTTTTTTTAGTAATCTTTTAGAACTAGTTATTGTATGCTATTGAACATGTTTAACTGTGTGTGTGTATAAGTGGGCAAATCCTTTAATCTCCTTAGATCTAACTTTCTTCATATATAAAATGAAGAGGTTGGACTAAATAATCTCTGAGGCCCATTCCATCTGTGGATTTTATAATTCTATAATCCTACAATACTAAAATGATGGTGGGATAGTGTAAAGGATGAATATTGATTGGATGAATTAATATTAAAGTCAAGGCACAGGAAAGAGTGAATCATAAAATGAGCTAGCCAGCTTACAATGTTTTAGTGACATGTTTAAAATAATGAATGCAAAAATATAATTCCATCCCACAAGGTTAACTGAGTCAGCAAAGATGGCTCTGGTTTCCCAGCAGGTGTGCAATTTTTTTGAGCTACTGTCCAAACTGTGGCACCTCCCATAATTAAATTCACAACCAATGCGGTCCAAGACCTATCTGCTTTAAAGGCAACCAACACCCAATCCCCTCAGGCTCTTTTGGGTGTACCCTTTCTGGGTGTGTGCACACCACCTGTGTGAAGTGTCCCTTTGCATGGGATAAAAACGAGCTTTTATTTATATATTTCTTTACAGAGTAGATGTGACCAGTTTAGTCTGTCAGATAATGAAAGGCCAGAACCAAATAAATAAATAAATACACACACACACACACACACACACACACACACACACAAAACTAATCAATATCACCAGTGAGCACAAGCCTAGACATTGGAGAAAGGAAGACGCAAGATAATTTTCTTTCACAAAGATTGATGTGAAAAATCAAAATCATTCCAGAATCTGAATTCCTTACCCCTTTCACACTATTTTATTTTAATTCCCTTTCCTTGTCAGTTACTTATTTTATGAAAAACCTGGCTGGAATATTCCAGGATGTTTAGTCATTTATCTGTAATCTTATGAGTACCCTTTCCACTTGGTTCCTTAATGGAAAGTAGAGAAGTAACATGCAATGACCTGAAAAATCTTTTTGCTTAAGATTCTGCATTTCTTGATTCTTAAAGTAAATACTAATTCTAAGATCTCAACACCCCTCCTCACAAATAATAACCATATACCATTCTAGCCATTTTAGTTCTTAGAAAATACAGTGTATTTGAAGAAAACAAACCTTTGCCTTTACTACCTAAAGGCTAAGAATAAGTCACTTAAGCTCAGTGAAACTCAGCTTTCTCACTTGGAAACGAAAATTTCAATTTTCCGTCTAAGATAATAAGAATCAGGTCTCCCAGTTTGCTGCAAAGAAATGCAAGCTTCCTTTTGCTCTCCCTCTCTCCCTTCCCCCTTTTTCTCTCTTCCTTTTCCCCGCTTCCTTTTTCCCCTCTCTCTCCCTCCCTTCTCTTTCTTCCCAATAGCAACAAATGATTTGATTATTCCCGGGACTGGCATGTGGACCCACAACTCCCTCATCTTCCCATTTCCCCATTCAAGATCAGCAAAACCCTTAACGAAATTCAAACAAAGATGAAATTCTCTTCTCAGTAGGGCATGTTTAAAAAATAAAAATTAAATTAAATTTAAAAAGCCCGGGCAGGCTTGGACAGCTAATAGTCAAAGGAAGTTGTGCATTCCAGTTTTATCAGCTCCTTTTTCAAAGCCCTTCTCCCCATCCTGGAGGAGACAGGCCCCAGATCGCGTTTTTAATCCCCTTCCATCCCCCACCTCTCCAGACTTAAACAACATCCCAAAGTATGCCTCAAACTGAGGGTCCTCAAACTTCCAATACCCCTTTTCCCCGTGCCTCCTAATGACTGTCCAGTCTGACCTTTTCCCTCTAGCTGCTACGTCTAGCCCCCTTATCCTCTGGTTGTGTCCCGCAATACCTATGGGCTTTACAAAAGTCTCAAAACTCAATCCAACTTGTGCCTTTTCCTCCCTCTGGACCCTATCTTAAACCGAAAGTCTCCAAACCCCATACTTGTCGGGTGGCGCCAAAACTAAACCGAAACAAAACCACGTGAAAAATAAAAGTAGGAAAAAAAGTAAGTGAAGCGCAAGAGGGCGATTCTCCTTCAACCTCCCACTCTTCCTCCCCGCTCACCAATCCACCACCCACCCACCCAAAGAGCGATACGAATCTGAGGATCTCTCACCACTTTCCCCGCACGTCTCAAGCTAGGTTCTATACAACAAGTCCCATTACTAGTGCTAGCTAGAGCTAGCACTCTAGCTCCCCATCCCAGACCCAATTCGTTAAGCCTCAAGGTAGGGAGTTTCCATCCCCACTTACGCTGAACTCGGATCCCCAACTCGACCTGGGAAGGGAAGCCGTCCCACAGAAAGGGCCCGGGAAAGTTTTGAGTTTTCCTTCCCCAGGAGACTGAAAGTACAGGGGAGGGAGACGTGGGGGGAGGGTACCTGGGAAAAATCAAGTCCAAAGCGAGCTCATCTCAACAGCCAGAGCTGAGTTTCTCCGGAAGAACCCAGTACTGAGCTGTGGGCAGGCGGGTCGGGAAGCCAGTTGTAACATGTCAAGTAATCGTGTCACACCAAACGTAGCTCATGCAGCCAAAAGTTACTCCAGAGAACCTGTCTGAACTCAAAAAAAAAAAAAACAGCCCTCTCTGAGGAAACAAAAAAGCTTTTCTTTCTTTCCTCACCGCCCCCCACTCCCCGCAGCCGCCGCCGCCGCCCTCACGCCCCTGGCTCCCGGCAAAATACACAACACTCACCTGCACTCAGGCAAGAGAGACTGGGAGAGCCAGGAAGAAAGTTTTTTCTCACCTGGGAAGAGGTTGGGACTAAACTGGGCAGGGCCGTAGTTGTCTCTCCTTCTCAGCCCTGCCTTCTAGCATTGCACAATGGAAGACTTGTGGGAACAATTTAGAAGATAGGGAAAGTATGAGTTCAGTGTCTACCTTCAGCATTGAGGGGTCATTCTTAGCAGCGCAGTATAGATAAGAGAGATGCCATTCCAGGAAAATACAAACACAAACCGGCCTAACTTTGGGGCTATTTTCATTTCCAGATACCAGGAAGTGGAGTGCTGGACAGATAAGGTTTCTGTGCTTCTTCAGTTCTAAGATTTCAAATATGCCCTAAAGGTTGGGTTTAAATTACGAGAACCTCTTTACACTATATCAGTATTAATTATGTTTGAGCCCTATTAAAATATTTGCGACCGCCCAAAAGAGCAACTTATTGAAAGTAGAAAATAAGATGCCCATAAAAATGTGAAACAAAACAACAAAATAAAACGTAGTCACTAGGAATTCTTTAGTCTTGATTTTTCCCTCTGTCTTTCTAAGATTGTATTACCAATAGCAGTTTGCAATTTTTCCGTTTTTAATAATCTTAAACATTTTATTTATTAAAATATATTTTTGAATGGAGTATTGAAAATTGAAATGTTACGTTAATAGATATAATTTTAAAGTTTTTGTATAGAGAAAAGTGTAAGATAGAATTTACTTCAATATAATCAGGGACTGTTTTGAGAGGATTTTTTCATCTTGAATTTTTTTTTTTTTTTTGAGAAAATCCTGAAATACTGAAGTAGTCTGATAGGTGATTTGCTACATCATTTCTTCCAAAGAGAGTCACAAAATTAGCTGTTATAACAAAACTTCTGATAGTTTCCATTGCTTGTTTATTAATTGCATTACATAATATGTGTTTCTCATTCTGGGGAAATAAATTTCCAGTAAATGTACTCATGCAATGTAACATTACAAATGACTTCACCAGTGGGAGATAACTATAGGCAAAATAAATATACAACCCACAAAATGTAATGTGTTGTCTTGGTCACCCAAATTTGTAATTTGTATGATAATTCCCCACACTGTATAGTGATTCCCAATTGGTAATGTGGCATTGAATGGCCACTCACAGAAATAATACAATATTTGTATTATTGTATTAATAGTGATCCCATTTGATTTTTCTCGACAAAGATACTGGAATGGTTTGCCAATGCCTTCTCCAACTCATTTTATAAATGAAGAATTGAAGCAAAAAAAGTTAAGTGATTTAATGGTCACAAATATTGTAAAGTCTCTGATGCCAGATTTGAATTCAGGAAGGTGAGTCTTCTAGATTTGCCACTTTCTCCAATAGCTATTGCTGTAGCAGGAGTCCTCAAACTTTTTAAATAGGGGGCCAGTTCACTGTCCCTCAGACTGTTGGAGGGCCTGACTATATAGTAAAAACAAAAACTTTGTTTTGTGGGCCTTTAAATAAAGAAACTTCATAGCCCTGGGTGAGGGAGATAATCGTCCTCAGCTGCCCCATCTGGCCCTCGGGCCATAGTTTGAGGACCCCTGCAAGGATCTAGTGACACTAACTTCTTGGAATTCATTCACTCCAACATGCCTTCTGAGAAGTCTAGATTACCAAAGATAGACCACAACCCCACAATTTTCAGAAAAACATAGACTCTTTTGAAGGGAATAAGTTACTCCTGCTCAGCTCTCTGGATTTTGAATCCTTATTTGACATGTTTTAAACAATCAATCTCTTCCAAGGTAACATCACTCATAATGTGTAATATTTATACAACTGATCATTCATTGTAGTCACATTTTAGGTCTTAGATATAGCCATTTATTTAATTAAAAAGATAAAAAAATAATGTCATAGATATAAATATAACAAAGCAAATTTATAAAAAATGCACTTAAATACACATGAAAACCTAGATCACATTCCCCCATGAGTGCATTTAATATCTGTGGTGAAGAGTAAGCATATCTATAAGAACCTTACCCCCCCAAAAAAAAAAAAAAAAAACATTAAAGAGGAAAATCCTTGTGTCTGGAGTAATTCAAGATCCTGGACTACAGGTTTTGATGTGATGAATCCATTTAGGATTTTCTACACAAAACAATAACCACAACAAGAAACAGCCTGTTCCTCTGATCACACCCCTTGACTCTTGGTCCTCACCCTTCTCAACTTCCTTAATACTTTTCTGTACTCAAGCATGACATTTACAAACTCTCAGTTTGCAATAAATCTTAAAAGAATGTTTAGGAATTGTTGTTTTTTAATGTGAATAACTCATTAAACTGGATTTCTCTAAATTATACAGACCCCACCAGCCAGTTATTCATCAGGTTGTATTCTCTCTTGTCCAATCAGAATCCCTCCCCCCCCCAAAAAAAAAAAAAAAAAAAAAAACACTACTCAGATTGATTTTTTTACCCAGGCAAACAAAATTGGCCAATACACTAGGACACAAAGCCTCTGAAAATTCCCTTCCCTTCTGTTTTTCCATATCAAGAAGAAGTAACACCAGAAAACAAAAAAACTCTTTATAAGAATTCTAGCCAGCATTTAAAAGCAATAACTATCACATGCTCTGGTCCATTGAAGTTAATTCTCTCTCCCACTGATTAGAAACCTTTTCCCTGAAACATTCTGTTAACTAATTACTTGAAATGTGCCAGTAGCATTCTACACTATTCTCCATTCTCTAGTCCTTTACTCCTTGATTCTACAATTGATCATTTTTCCAAAACCCAATCCTAAAATATTCTCATCATCTTTGCTCCTATTTATGTGCTATTGAATGAAGTTAATTACAGAGCTGTGATTTTTGCTATATAATATTATCAATTATAATACTAAATAATATTATGTAGCAAAGAAATTATTTTATATCTTCCTATTTAATTGCCTAACCATAGGGATTATTCTAATGTCCTTCCATATTATCTTTTCCTCTTACCATATCAGCTGAGGATCTTATCTCATATTTTACCAAAAAAAACTGAGGCTATTCAGCTAGCCTCCCTTCTCATTTCACACAACTCAGTTGCCTTCCCTTAGTATTTTCTCCTTCAAATATGTCTTACAAGAAGTCCTTCTTGCCATGACAAAATGGCATGTATCTTTACTCTCACTGCATCCTGTCTTTTCCAGCATATTTCTCCATTATCATTCGCATGTTCTTACTAACCTGTAATTTGTATCTAATTTCCTGTGTCAAAAAACAAATAAAAAATAACTCCTGATTTAACCATCTCTATTATCCATCCTCCTATATGTCTCTTCCCTTTCATAGCTAAGCACTTTAAGAAAGCAATCTGTACTTCTATTTATTGTTCTTTCACCCTTTTCTAAATCCTCTGCAATCTAGCTTCAGATCTTATCATGCAACTAAAACTTTTCTCTCCAAAGTTACCAATGCTGTCTAATTGTAAAATACCAGAAATTTTTCTCAAACCCTATCCCACTTAACCTCTCTCTGTCATTTGACCCTGCTCATCACTCTCTCTTCCTGGATACTTTTCTCCCCAGGTTTTTCTCACAGTTTTCTTTCCTGGATATCCTCAACTATCTGACTGTTCCTCAGTTCCCTTTGCTAAAGCTAATTCTTTTGTGGGGACCATGCCTATTAATCATGATTGCTCTTGTGCATCTGTCTTGGGTTTATTTTGTTTCTATTTTTGAACACAACTTTTATGCATTCAAATTCCATCACTATGCAGACGATTCTCGGATCTATTTATTCAGCCCTAACCTCCTGATTTCCTGTCTCACAGCACCAACTTCCTATTGGATATTTGGACCTGGATATCCTGTATACATCTCAAAATTAAGAACATTTCATTATTTTTCCCCTAAAACCTACCATTCTACCCAACTTCTGTATTTCTGTGGAGCATACCACTGTCCTGCCAGTTACCTCTTTGATATCATCATCAACTATGACTCACACTCATCCCCATAGCCAGTCTTTTGCAAAGTTAAATAGTTTCTACCTTCACAAGCTCCTTTTCTCCATTCATATAGCAACTACTCTGGTTTAAGCCTTCAATGTCTCTTACCTAAACTATTTCAATGGCCGGCTAGTTGGTCTCTCTGCTTCATATCTCTTGCTATTCTATAACCTATATTTCATTTAGTTTCCAAAACGCTTCTCTTAAAGTTCAGATTATACTATGCCATCCTGTTTAATTTTCCTGTTTAATTAATTCCAGTGACTCCCTATTCTTTTTAGAAACAACCATAAAGTCTTGTGTTTGATTTTTAAAGCCTTTCTCAATGTAATCCTTTCCTACCTTACCATCCCACTTACACTGTACTCCCCTCCATGTAATTTATTATCCAGTGTCACTGGCCTTATTGCTTTTTCTGGAAAACAATATTTTATTTCCTTGCTCTATAACTCTTCCCTTACTTTCTTCCATTCCTGGAATGTTCTTGCTCCTCACCTCTTCCTTCTGAATTTCCTGATTTCCTTCTTGATATCTCAGATTTTTCCTTTAATCTTCCTCCTTACTCTATTAAGCTCCACTGCTATACCTTTCTTTAAACATTACCTCTTATTTACATTGTTTATCTTGTATGCATATAATTATTTGTACTTATTTCTCGCAGTATTATTTGAGCTCTTCAAGGTCAGGAGCCATGTTTTCTTTCCTTTTTTCTCTCTTTTCCTTTTGTTTTGTTTTGTTTTTTTCTTATCTCTTTCTTTCTCTTCATTTTTTTTGGCCTTTTAAAAATATTTTTAGTGCCCTAAATACATACTAGGCATATAATAATTCCTTATTGACTGACTATACATAGTAGATATATAATAATTGCTTGTTGACTGACTGGTCATATTTAATTATTTGAAGGAATTAATGTTTCAGGAATTGCTATTACATAGCAATCCTGCTAAAACATACTTATTGAAAGAGTGGCCCTTTGCTGCTATAAGAAGGTTAAGGTCAGTAAAAGTGCTTTGTAATTTCTTAAAAACAATTTAATATTCTCATTTCTTGTTTAAAAATCTGTATCCAGTTTATTATGTACAGATTCACATATGTACATATGTACAAATGTATATGCACACAATAAGCATGTGTATATAGATATAATTTATGCATGTGTGTAATATATCATGTGCATACATATATATATATATATATATATATATATATATAGTTGGATGGGATATCCATTAAGCATTTAGATACATTATGAAATATGGGAAATAGATATTTTTATCCATTTGGCCTTCCTTTCATGGATGGGCAGGTCAAACACTTTTGAATGATTACAGATTTCTAGCAAATAAAAATATGCATTAATGTTAAGAAATGTCAATTAATGAATTTGCACAAAAGAAAACCAATAGAGTTCTAAAGAGTACTTTTTATCATCAGGTATACATATGACAAAGGAGTCTGGTATAGTGGATAGCATACTCACCTTGGAGTCAGGTAGAATGGAGTTCAAAACCTAATTCAGACATTAAGTGTGTGACCATAGGCAAGTTATTTAACCATTCTGAGCCTCACTTTCTTAATCTGTAAAATTAGAATCTAATATCCCTTCCTTTTTGAAAATTTAAGATCCTAGTGATGAGGTTCAGCTCAGGGCAGGGAGTTGTGGGAATCCCCTTCTAGTTGGCACAGGTCCTTCATAAATGAATTTACGAACCCAAAAAGTTAACTGGCAAAAAAAGTTTATTATTAGAACTGAGAAGTCAGCTTTTGCAGGCTCATTTCCTTAGTGGCAGGGTAGCAGAGAAATCCTCTAGCAGAGAAAGTTTCTAACGGAGAAATCCTGACAGAGAGGTGAATAGGGTCCTGTTAGGGAAATAGGTGAGAGACATAAAGAGGGAATGTCTTTTCAGCGGGCATAGGGTCACAGCTGTGCCAAGGAGTGAGAGAGAAAGAGAGGTTCTTTGGCATGGCATGTTTCTGCTTTTAGGTCCTTTGCAAAGAATGAGCCCCAAGTTGCCTCTTTTTATAATTAAAGTTTTGGCTACAGTATGGGGAGCAGTTTGAGTTTAAGATCGGAGAGAGATTTTTAGAATTGAATAGAAATTTTCCATTTGAATGAGTGTCCCTGGACTAATCTCCAACTCAATAGAGTTGGATAGAAATCTCCATCTCAAGTTCTGGCTAAATAGGAGTGGTTCTGGACTCAAGTAGTCCTACCCAGATAACAGAATGAAACCACTTTATCTTGATTCCTTGGGGCTGGTGTCTCAGGGGAGAACTTCCCTAAAGGAGTTTCCCAAGATATCTCCCCAAAGTCAGAGAAATAGAAAGAGAGAGAGAGAGAGAGAGAGAGTGTGTGTGTGTTTTGGGGCTCCCCTCATCACTAAGACAAATGAAATTCAGAAAATTATGAGACTTTAATAGAGAATTTTGAAAAGCAAAACATAGTAAATAGATATAAGTAAATAAACTTCACTGAAGAAAAAGTTATGTGGGCAATACTGTGAACCAGATATTTCAAAAATACTTCTTAAATCTTAGAAAGCAGAAACAATTCTTTCCACTTTTCTATATATGTAAAGTGAGGAAAGTAATTGCTTTAACAAAATAAAACAAAATGAATTCCAAAATTATTTATATAGGATTTTATATTATCCTTTGATAATAATTTGTGGAAGAGGAGAATTAATTAAATATGTAAATAGTCAGAGAACTTAAATTTTCTTAAGTCCTTAAGAGAACAGACTGGTATTCTTAACAAAAAACCAAGATGCCAGAATTTCAATGACTTAAAAACAAACAAAAAAGCTTAACAGTGAGAAGTTTTTCTTCTCTCCATCAAATAGAATAAAACTTCTTTGATATATAAGCTACAGCAGTGTTTCGAAGTCCAGGAAGACCCCCGGTGGAAACAATTACATTGAACAATATAAATTGAGTACTGGTACCTTTTGATGAATTTAAAATCAGTGATCTAATGTTTGAATTCCTTCCTTTCTGATCCACAGAAATGGTTCTGTGGATGTTGCTAAGTCATGTTTACCTTTGTTAGCCTTAGTTTTCTTATCCCAGAAACTATAGTTTTGGAATCATATGGAACTTTAAAGAACATTGAGTTGCTCCATCATATTACAGGGAATAATAATATCACAATAATGTAATATTTTGCCTAATATCTCATTTGACCATGACCTCAAATGACTGTGCAATTATATACTCAAATGTGTAGTTAGTGTAGACCAAAAAAAAAAAAAAATGTCAGTGAAGAGAAAGATTTAGCCAAGGGTGTTGATTTTATTTCCTTGTTTTCAAAGAAATTGCTTAACTGCAATGAATCTTACCCATTATCTGTTTCAACTAGATATTTTTATTGTCCTATCCTTTATTTTTGAAGAGGACCAATGATATCACAGAGTGATAGCTTGAATTGGGCAAGAACTGGATTTAAGTGAAGCAGAGTTGCACAAAACTATCTGCTTCACTTTCTCTTGTTGAGTCATAAAAGTCCAACGGCAAGAGAAAAGTCAAAGTGACTAGTGATATCTCAGAATGTAGTGGATGACTTTGCTGTCTTCATTGTTTGACCAAGCTCTAATCACTCCAATGTACCTGCTTCAATCACCTTTTACAACTACTGAAACATATTTTTCCCATCTTCTATTTCACCAGAGGAACTCTTTATGTAGTTGGAATAGATATCTCCTTAATTCAGTGATGGGTTTAAGGCCTATCTTATATTTTTAAAGAGAAAAGTGAGGCTCAGAGTGGTTAATTAACTTTCCCAATATTATACAGCTTATAGGTCATAGAGTTTGGAATTTAAATGTAGGTACAAAGCCAGAAGTCTTTCTATTGTTCCTTCTATGGTAGCTTCTCAGAAATACTAATAGAAAGATAAATGAATGCCTTGCAAGGTTCTTAGCTATCCTCTATAGACAAAAGAAATTCTCAAATTTCAGAATTCAACAAGATTTTTAGAACACACACACAAACACACACACACACACACACACACGTATTTATTTATTTATTGAAAATATCCTCTAAGGCAGGGATTTTACCCATAAAATCATCTGTACAATTTGAAGTGACCCATTTCCCAGAAACAAGTTCTCATACAGCAACAGGCAAAACTTATTCCTAACACATACTGCAGAATGAATCAGTACCTATGCCTTTTGTTGGATGAATGTGCTAAGGTTCAAAGCTGACTTTGTTTTGGAGCTGTTAATATTTATTGATAGAATTAATTAAAAACCTATTTACATAAACATGTATACTTGGTATTTTTGCTCTTTTGGAAAAAGGAATATCTAAATATTAGAGACATATCTCCATTTTTTTGTTTTTTGTTTTTGTTTTTTTAAGGGGAAGGTATTGTCCATCTATATGAATTCACTCTCAGAGCTGGAATTCTGTCAATGGATTTATCTTTAAATTATCATCTTTAATTGGCTAGGGACATTGATAGATAAATATAATAATTAATAAAAATATATATTGAATAAGGATATTTTATGGCTCACAGCAGCCATGTTAGCATGTGGGTTTAGGCACAGGTCTTCCTGCCTCAAAGGCCACTTTTTTATCTGCTGCAAGTTGACTCTTAAATATCCTACAATTTTGTCAATTGATTCCAAAGAAAACATGATTTTAAGCAAAACAATATTAAGAGATGTTAGTTTGTTAAAAATAAGGAAACATAGCTGTTTAGTAAAAACTATTTTATAGAAGAACTATACAACATTAGAGTTTGTTTTAGTTATTATATATATATATATATATATATATATATTACAGAATGTAGAGCTAAAAGAAATTTGAGGGATTATCTAAAACAGCCTTCTAATTTTACACAGAAGAATTTTGATCAGAGTGATTGAATGGCTTGTTTATCTAAGTGGTCATATAGGCAGATAGTATTAGGGTCAGGATTCAAACTCAATTCCTAATCATTCCAAATTCAGTATTTATTCTATTGTACTACCTGACAGTTATTTTATAGATAAAGGAAACGAGACCCAAAAGATAGAAGGGACTATTATCCAAAGCCAAATATATAACAAATAGCAAATTTGGAATCTGAACCTAGGTCATCTGGCACCAAATAAGAGTTTTCTCTTCATTTAGAGAGAAGATAGTATATACGGTACATAGTATAGTAAGCTTGAACTGGAGTCAACAAGATCTGGATTCAAATACAACTTCTGGGTCTTATGAGCTAAATGATCATCAGAAAATCACTTAATTTCTCTGATCTTATTCTTTCAACTTAAAATAGGACTAATAATGCCTATAATGCTGACTTAATAGGATGGTTGTGAAGCTCATATTAGCTTATTTAAATGAAGGGTCTGGAAACTTTAAAAAATGGTGTTAATTTTCATTATTATATTATTAATTATCATTAACATTAGGTTTCTATATATTTTCATATATTGTAACATTACTGTGAAATTAATTTGATCACAGCAAGATGTGCCTACAAGCAATTTTTTTTTTTTCTGAGGCAAATGGGATTAAGTGACTTGCACAGGGTTACACAGGTAGGACATGTTAAGTCCTACCTAAGACTTTGGGGCTAGTGCTCTGCTTACTGTGCTACCTAGTTGCTTCTCAAATCATTTCTTTATCCCCATATACATATCCCTAATTGAAATGAGCTTCCTTTTTCCCTCTCCTGAAATTCTCTAGTTGACTTCAAGGTTTAATTCAAATCCCTTTCCTGAATCCCAACTGTTAATGCACTCCTTCTCAAAATTAATCTTGTATTTGTCTTAAATATGTTATATATTTATGTGGTAGTTCCTCTGGGACTGGAACTACCCAGCTCATTTATACTAAATTGGTAGGTTAGGTTTCCAAAGGACAATGCTACTTTCTACTAGACATAACTGCAAAGGGTTGTGATTTCCAGGATTGATATTGTTGAATTCTTTTCACCTCGTCAGTAAAGTGATTCAGTGGTTAGAACACTGGAATTCTGGAATCAAGAAGACTTTTGTTCAAATCCATCCTCTAACACTCATTAGCTATGTGAACCTGGGCAAGTCAATCAAATTTTGTTTGCTTCAGTTTCCTCAACTGTAAAATTGGGATAATAACTACTTTGCAGGGTTGTTATGAGTGAAGATCATTTGAGATAGTATTTGTAAAACACTTAGAACATAGTATCTGTTACATAATAAGGAATGTAAAATGTTTATTCCTTCTCCCCCCCCCCCCCATAGCTCTGTCAATGCATTCAACCACTTAACATCAATTATCTTTTAAAAATTGGATTTACTGAGAAGGTACAGCAAAGACAGGAGTATCTTTAAAAAAAATAACCCCAAGGGATAGTTAGTTGGTGTAGTAGATAGAGCACCAGCCCTGAAATCAGGAGGACCTGAGTTCAAATCCCATCTCAGCTACTTAACATTTCCTGGCTGTGTGACCCCCATTGCCTCAGCAAAAACTAACAAACAAGGGCATACTCTCTCCTACCACACTTATGGCTCAAATTAAAAATACAATAAAACCAAGAAACATGTGAAAACTGCTTCCTGGACTTGGAAGTCATTATTTTCTTGTATGGAGTGCTTATGAGAAGTACTTATGAAGATTCTCTTCTGATTTCTGAAGGTCAATTCCTTTTATTAGTTGATAGCAAGCATTTCTCTCCACCAGAAATGGACACACCTACTAAAGTTTCCATTATACTCCGAGGACTATCTTCTCATATAATTTCTTTTGTCACTTCCTATTCCTGTTCCAGGGGTATATGCTGTTAATTCTGATTGACTATGGCTCCTCTGGTGGTTATGAGATTTTTTTCATTTCATTCAGTCAGTATCAGGAAAGAATAAGCACAAAAAATAGAGGCAGTATGTGGTCAGGCATACCTAGCATTCAAGATGCAGAAAAAATGTCCAGCTGCTTGTCCCAACTTAGCACCCCACAGTTGTTTTTCTTACTCAAAAAATTTCTAGGAAAAAGAATGAGAAATTGGCTGTTTGAAAATTTTATATTCAAATTTAATTTTGAATTATTCTTCCATAATTAATCAGTCCCTTCAGCTCTGAAACCAATTAGAAGGCCCTTCATGATCACACAATAGTTGTTTCTCCATCATTCATAGCCAAGAACTACTCTTCTTATAAGATTAGAAGTATATACAAATATCTACATAGTTCTGTGTAAGTGACTAAGAGGAATAAATCTGATCATACTTTAAGATATGATACTATCATTGTTTAGTCCTCCATCACATTTTCATATTTTACATCATCTATTTGAATGAAATACCCTTGGGAGTAGCATTGTATTATGTGTCTTTGTATTCCCAATACTTTGTATATTGTCTGGAACACATTAAGAATATGGGTTAGGGAATGGACTTGCAAGTTGAAAGTGATTAATTAATACTTATTGATTGATTGTTTTAAGAATTAATACAATCTGGCTTTAATCTATATTCCTTTTTTATGCCACTCCCTTTTACATATTCTTGGTGGCATCCATATGAATCTTTAGGCTGTTGTCCAATCTCCTCCTGCTTTCACATCTTTGCATTGTCTCCCCAACCTCTTTTCGCTTTCTCAATGGAACATGTTCCATCCATATCTTACTTCCCTAATTGAAATCTTTTCTTTCAATCCCATTTGAGCTGCTGGCTTTTTCATGATAAATTCTGTAATTCTTCTAGTTCAAAGAAATCTCTCCCTCCTTGAATTTCTCATGCCACTCAGCTTGAGCTCTCCAAAACATTTATTCATGTTCTAACTTGTATTGTGCTTATTTGTTTGTGTATATATCTCATTCCCGTTCAAGATTGTAAACTAATTGAGGTCACTGACCAGACTACTTTTCATCTTCATAACCTCAGCATACAGAGCAGAGCCTTAAGCATAGTAGGTGTTGAATTAAATCATCACATATTTTCAAAAGTACCCTTTAATTTTCGAATGAGCTTATTACTATTTTGCATCTAAAATATGGTATGAGAATTTATGGAAATGGGTCTGGAACAAAGGGTAATTAAATGTCATTAAGTTGGTTAGGAAAAGTAATGTTTTGGCCCCCTAAGTCAATTTGGAAGGAACAGAAAGATTTAAAAAGAAAACACATCATAGCACTTTGTACTTCCTCTGTCCCACAGTCATGTAGTACTGTGTAATTATGGAATTAATCTATACACATCACTATGAGATATGTAAGTGTTAATTATTATAAAATTCATCTTATGGAATGAAAGATCAAGAAGTATACTAGCTTAACTAAAATAAAGGGTTTCAAACCTTTTGAATTCCAAGCAGATACATAAATCATCAGCATCCCTGTCTCAATTGAATAAGCTCTGTTTCTCTGCATCTCTCTGTCTCTGTCTCTGTCTCTCTCTCTGGTCTTTTCACAAAGAGAATAAATCCAAACATTGTAGTTTTTCTTTTCCATGTTGAAAACTTAAAGACCTTAGCTTCGAGAATTAAAAACTTGCCAAAGTTTATGTGCTGATAATATTCATTGTCATGAGAAAAGGGTGAAAATATGCAATTTAGAATGAATATAAAAGGTAAAAATGTTTTTAACTGATAATTTAAAAATAACATCATTGGTTATCATTTGCCCCTTAATTTTTAAATTATGAGCGTCTTTATTCAGCTGTACTTATTGCTGTGTTCAAAGTTATCAGTACTTAAGTGTTTAATTTGTTAATAAGTGACCATTCATTGTCAAAATAAATGTAAATGAATGTCACTCATCTTTGAAATTCCTTCATTACATTACATTATCATCACCATTAAATATTTATTTCTGTCTCTGACATGTTCTTTATATGTCATATAGCCTTCTATCAGTGTCCTCACAGTCATGTCAGAATAGTCAAAGAGGACAACTGAGGTCTATGATATATCCTGCATTTTTTATTTTATTTTATTTTTGCTGAGGCAATTGGGGTTAAGTGACTTGCCCAGGGTCACACTGCTAGGAAGTGTTACATGTCTGAGGCTAGATTTGAACTCAGGACCTTCCTGACTTCAGGGCTGGTGCTCTATCCACTGTGCCACCTAGCTGCCCCTTATACCCTACACTTTTATGTAGAAGGATAAGCAGAAATGAATCATTATATCTTAAAAATCTGCCCTGTGGACTAACACCACGGGAATGTCTACTTTGTAAAGACTTTGCATAGTGAACCAAGGCTCTCTATACACACACACACACACACACACACACATACAGCCCACCCCCTCCAAATGCCTGCACATTTTCAAAGTCAAATCTTTTGATGTTCTTCTCTTTCTGCTCTATTTTTTGGATGAAATTATCTATTTTCCCATTTCAAATGGAGACACATTTCAGCAACAAACTTTTCTAATACAAAATACATCTTTCTTCATAAGGACATAAGAACTTTAAATAAAGGTAAATATAAATATTAAAAATAAAAAGGTAAAGCAGATAGTGAAGAACTTGTATGTTCTCAGTCCATTAAGTTGAATATTTTCATTATCTGAAGAACCATTTCCTGATTCCAAATTTATAGTGAAATTTTAATCTAAGAATGAGACATAGCACACTAAAAGAGGAACGAAAGAAACATATTTGACTATTAACAAGTCTGCAAAAAAAAAAACATATGGAGCAAGGCTGTTAGACCATAATCAAAATCAAAATAATAGACTTTGTTCCATTTGAGTAGGAAGCAAGTAACAGTTTACCAATGAAGATTAAAGCATTATCTTTGGAGATGGGAAATCATCCAAAGAAAAATAATGTAGATACTCTAAAACTAAGTAGTTAAAATTATTTTAGAAGGCAAAGAAATATAGATAGAAGCAAAAATTTAAGAAATCTTTTCAAAATATGCTGAACAAAGACATTGAGTCTTTTGGTTTCAATTCAAAACATGGATTTATCTCTGATTCACTATACCTTGAGGAAAAGCAGCTGAAATTCCTTGCATCTCTACAACCTTCTTTGTAAAACTGAACTGAGTATAATAAAACTACTGACCTCAAAGAGATGCCATGTGGCTAAGAAAACTAACAATTACTGTACAAAGGTCAGGGATTAGTGTGATTATCTGTACTGCAGACTTTCCACACCTAGTTTAGACATCAAAGCCTGAACACAAGTAGAAAATGAATAATTAAAGAAACATATCCTTATCCTTTGAGCGTTTAAATTATATTTACCTCACAGTGAGGTGGATCAGTAGAGAATGTAATTCATCATGTTCTAAAGTGGACAAGATTGTCTCAAAATTTCAAGAAGAAAAACTAAATTTTAAAGATGCTAATATATATATATATATATATATATATATATATATATATATATATATATATATCTCCAGATACTAATCAGTGATTTAAGAAAAACCCAGAAATAAATGATCAACTAATTGATTACAATCAGCAGATAGTGAAGTACTTATATGGCAACTTGCTATAACAATGCAGATCACAGGCCATCTTTAATGAATAGATAGATATTAAGATGATGCTATCTGCAACACAAAGAGATTAAGGGATTTGCCCATGGTCATTGCAGGAAAGAGAGAAGAGTATAGAAAGTATAGCTATGGTGGCTTGCTAAAGAAAGAGTAGTGGAGAGACTCAGCATTGTAGTAACAAAGGATGGGGTAAGGCAAGTTAAGGCAGAAGGATAAAGAATAGTATATATTTGATCAAATAAACATAGTTCATGAACATGAAAATGAAGATCAAAGGTATAATAATTTTGGGTGTATAGCTTGTATAGGGAAAATTATATAGACATTGAACAGATTGAGAAATTGGAAAGTTGAATATATTAGAGAATATTGACATGTGTACTGAATTTCCCTAATGTAAGAATTATAGTGGAAAAACTACCAGAAAGAGCCAGGCTCTAGATTCATTGAGAAAGGAATGTACATGTCATGGAGTTCCATAAATAACAGTTATCAAAATCTTGAATGGGTGATAAATTTGAATCAAATGAACATCAAAAGAAGAAAGATTGCTGATTGATAATGATAGAAGGGAACTTTGGATAAGGCAATGGGAATAATGTGATTCTTCCACCAATCCCATGAGTAAGAGAATATAAGTGAAAATAAAACCATTACTGAAAATTATAGTAAAATATGCAATGTCAATAGGAGGGACCCAGAATTCACAGGGGATCAGAAAATGGAAGCAATAAGAAAGGTAAAGTTTTAAAATACAAAGAAGTTTGTTCATTACAAAACAAGCATCCTAGAAGGCCTACTGAATACCTTGGAATAGGCCATAAAGGGATTAGATTGAGAAGTATGGGACTAAGAGAACAGGCATAGAGGTTGGGAAATGTTATTTTGTAGAAGAGGAGCAAGGGGCTGAGGATTAATGGGATGGGAAGAGTATATGAGTGGGAAGAGAATGGCAATCTTTGAGGAGGATGTCAAGGTGCAGCATCAGTGGTTGGAGAGAGGTCCTTTGAAAGAAAAAGTGAATTGCATTATATAAACATATATCTTATGAAAAGTCAATGACAATACATATATATATATAAACACATGTATGTGTGTATATATATATATATATATATATATACAGTATGTCAAACTTAGAAATATAACCCATAAATTGTTACCTTCCTCTAAACCATACATTGACTAAATATTAAAATGCAATATTGTATCTTGTTTATTACATTTTTATTTATTTTATTAAATATTTCCAAATTACATTTAAATTTATTCAAATTATATTCTGTAGTACTATGGGCCACATGCAATCTGTAAGCCATGTGTTTGATACAAATATATGTATAGGTAGTAGATGTGTGTGTGTGTGTGTGTGTGTGTGTGTGTGTGTAAAATGAAAAAGAGAAACAAAAATTCTAATTTATACATTTTTTCTCATCATTCTATTTTAAAGGATCCATTGAAGTCACATCTTACTTAGGAGACTAGGTTCTGAAGCCAGCACATAAGATAAAATTGCTGCAATTGTTTCCCTAATATTGTCCTCTGTCTTTAAAGAACTATATCTAGAAAAGGTCTGGGGTTTCAGTAAAAGAAGGCAGCATGTGTAGAATGAAGGTAATTTAGAGGTTATCTAGCCCAACCCATTAATTTTACAGATGGGAAAGCTAGCCTAGAGAAGTTAATTTGCCAAAAATCATAGAGGAAAGGAGAGGCAGAGCCATTATTTGAATTCAGATCTGCTGTCACTGGATGTAGAACTCTTTCCCACTATACTATGCTGATTATTCAGAAGGCAGGTGACTCAGAGATGGTTGCTATGGAAATAATTGATTGTAAATTTTATTTTTCACAAGTCCAGTTAAGTCTTTGATCAGGACACAAGTGAAAACCACAAATCCTATTCAAATAAAAAATAAAACAAAAACAAGTAATGATCTTGCTGGCAGAAAACAAACAAAAAAGACAATGCTTAGAAAAAAACTTGCAAGGGCTTCACTTAACAGTGTGATTTTATTAAAGGACAATGGCACCAACATGTTTCATTTTCCTGTTTTCACTATAAGGCAAGAGGACACATGAAAGTCAAACTTAACGTCTTCTAGCTGAGAAGGGATGTTAGGAAAGCCAACAAAATCCTCTCATCCCTTTTTATCAGTCCAATAAGAATGGAGTGCACTTATTCTAGAGTCAAGCTCTATGTGATAAGATTCCTACACTGAAACTGTGACCAACTAGGACAGCTGCAGATTCAGAGCCTCCTATCTTATGCTCTCTTCAGAGCATACTGTGATCAGTCATTTAATCAATAAACATTTATTCTGTACCAGACACAATCTCTGGTGATACAAAGAAAAGCAAAAGATGTAATTTGCAATTGTCATACCCATATAAAACAATACAACTGAGTCCCCACTTTCAGGATACATATTGTGAAGGGCCACTTATAGTGATATCACTGGGCATCATGTTTTTTTGATGCCATTTTTGGTCAAGCCTACACAGAAGGTAGGAATTGCAGATTTTTTTTTTCAAATTTAAGTAATTTCAAATTTAAACTGTACATTTTTAGAAAATTATTAATTTGGAAAAAACATGGTAGAAAAATTTTATAGACTTAATGAAAACAAAAAATCCATACATTTTTTATTTCATTGCTGTAGATCAGAATGACCTAGGTCAGAGCTGTCAAGCATGCAGCCTATAGGACCAATGTCAGTACTGCCAGAATCATTTAAAATGTAATTGGGAAATAATTAACAAAAAATAAAAGTACAATAAAGCAGAGAAAACATTATATTTTAAAACTAATTTATGTTACCACAGGTGTCAGATTAATAGCCTCCATTTCCATTTGAGTTTTATACCATTGGTATAAGGGATTCCCATAGAGGGATCTCCTTCAACGAATGGAGATTGACAATTTACAAACTTAGAGTTGTCTGGGGCATTAAAAGGCTTAAGTGACTCATATAGGGTTAGCCGAATTATATAGCAGAAGCAATACTTTTGAAACTAAGTGTTTTTAAGATTAATTGATCTATATCATACTGCTCATCAATAACCACTGCTTGCTAAATCTATATAAAGTATATTTGGTTTTTGCATTTCACTAAAGATATAGCAAAGCATTTTATGAATTTATATGAAATTTATAATGAAAACATTACTATTTAGCACTTAATTATGGCAGTTAATTATAATGTGTACATTTAATGTTACATATTTAATAGCATATCTAAAAAATATTCAGGCATGTTATACTCTTAAGATTAAAAAATTAATAAATGGTAAAATATTTGAGGTGAAGTTGTGATCATATATTTTAAGGAGAGCTTGAATACATGTTAGTAATACTGATATGCCAATATGGTATTCCAGAGTTGGGGTGTGAATGTTAAGGGAGAACAAGCACCTCTGGTGTAAGGGCTTGCTGAGCCCTTTTCAGGACAACTCACCCACTTTGGTGTTCAACCAGTCTTACAGCTGACATCTGTGGCTCCAAGAAACTGTAGCATGTATAGTAGCCACACCCTAGTAAACTGTCCTGACAGACAGGTTGAACAAGATGTGGATAACTGATAGACTTCAAACCAGTCAGTGAGTTAGGGGAATATTTATCCGAAGCATATGATGATTTCTCCTGGTAAAATGGATGGATTATAATAATTTCTTCCAATAGCCATGAAGATGGCTGAAACAGGTGCTTTATGGGTCTTAGAGCTGATCAGAAATCAAAGACACCAAGGTCATCCACTGTGTCCTGGGCCATAATTAATCATTTTATCTTTTGTCTTGCCCCTGGCCTTTGATAATTCTGGAAGATAAAATAAAGCTGATGATCTTGTGCATCTCTGTCTCACTTAAATCTAATTCTTGCTTAAGTCAAAACATCACCTATGATCTTATTAGTCCTCTTCAAAAATGGAGGATAAGCAATAATATCGTGGTTTGGGGGAAGTATAGCCCAATTATTAGTTTTATTTATAGGGAACTACTCTAGCAAATTCCATTTTTGTCATTAGGAAAAACATAACAGCAACGGTACAGTGACTTGCTTACTAAGTGCTCAGAGAAAATCTTGAAAAGATTTACAAAGACCCGGCAGTTTATGCCTGCCTGTAATCAACACTCTGGTTCTTCATTTCAGTAATGAAGACATGTGTTTACAACTTTAAGTAAATGCTTAAATAATTTAATATGTTTGATGTAACATTAAAACATCTAGCTCAGATTCTAACTGAATAGAACTCACATGACTACTACATCAATGAAATGTTTGAAAGAAAGAATAAAGTAAAAGCATCTTTATTTTATCTTTATCATAATATGAGTCCCTATAGCAACTAATTCAATATAAAGGGAGAGATTATCTTTCTAGGCCCCATGGAATTTAATTATGGTACCTCAAAATATTTGTATATATGAGTAAATTTTGAGACTGATGTGTGTAAAATCTCTTCTAAGGATATTTATAACAAACATTATAATATGTCATTTCAGCAATAATAATCTCTCAGTTAAAAGCACTGGGACTAGAATAAAAAGACCTGTGTTTAATTACTAGTTCCAGTGCTTTTTGACACTGGGAATTTCACTTTGTTTCTATGGTCCTCAATTTCTTCATTTGTATAATAACATGGCTAAGCACACTCATATCTTGCATTAGAGTGAAAAGATCGTTGACTCTGCCATCAGATGACCTGAGTTCAAACCTTCCCTCTGCTTCTGTTTTCAAATTATTGAATCTCCCTAGACCCCATTTATTAATTTGCTAAATATTTTTATTGTGAACATTAGTTAATATTGCTTTTTGCTATGACTGGTGCATGATGAAGAATAACAAAAGATATTCAGTTTTAGACAGAATTTTCATCACTCAAGAAGAGAAAAAGAAAAAAGGAGCTGGGGACTCAAACTGCTAAACACAGATATGAAAACTGTGCAAGGAATTGTTTTTTTTTTTTAATTTTAAGCAGAGCCCTTTAGTAATTCAAACACTGGGAAAATGTTTTATGAGAGTCTCACCAAAGTCACATGATTGGAAAATATTGTATTTAGAAAAATTAAAGTTATAGTTCTGTGTACATTAACAGAAAATGCAGGGTATCTACAGAGGAGTATGACAGAACATTCCATGAACTACATCCACAAAACATAAAAGTGCTTCTGGTTTTGGTCCATAAGCAGCTTTCTCCTTCGGGCCCCTTATTTTAATTCCTTTTCAAAGGATTTATTTTTCCTTTTCTCTATCATTCCTTTTTCCAAATTTGTCTGCTTAACTGATCACTCTCTTTCATCATCAAATGTTTTATTGTGGGTTTTTAGGGATTCTTGTCCTCTTGTCTCTATCAGAATGAATCTAGTTTTTCAAAAGTTCATTTTACATTGTATATCTGTTCATTTTAATAATTTCAGTTTTGTATAAGGTGTAAACTGGGGATGGGATTATTCCTTCAACTGGAAAAAGAGTTATTTTATATTAAAATGGAAAAATTTCTTGACAGCAATAATTAGCTTTTTTTTTTAATTGCAAGAGGAAGCATGTCAAAGTAGATATAAAGTTGGCTTAAGAATCAGGAAGAGGGGTGGCTAGCTGCTGCAGTGGATAGAGCACAAGCCCTGAAGTCAGGAGGACCTGAGTTCAAATCTGACTTCAGACATTTAATGCTTCCTGGCTGTGTCACCCTGGGCAAGTCACTTAACCCCAATTGCCTCAGCAAAAAAAAAAAAAAAAAAAAAAAAAAAAAAAAAAAAAAAAAAAAAAAGAATCAGGAAAAGCTAGGTTCAAGTCACACATTGTATAACTTTGGGGAGATCATTTAATGTTTCAGTACTCTAGGAAAATCTCTCAGATTATAAAAGACAGAGCATCTAATAATCTGCCTTGTTCTTCTCTATATCTATCAATATAATATTTCCCTCAATTCAGAATGTTATTGCTTGTCTTCCATTTTTGAAGAGGACCAATGAGATCATAGGTGAAATACCAGTATGATATACCAAATTTGGAGTGTATATTTTTCCAAGACAACATGTAAAAATAAAGTGTATCAAAATAAGTCCAAAATATGAGTTTCAGAAAAAAAATCTAAGAAGACAGATATGATCTCATGCAAAGTAAAGTGAGCAAAATTAGATCTTTATACACAGTAACAGGAATATTGTGGTGATGATCACCTGAGAAAGACTTAAATACTCCGATTAAGACAATTATCAAAAACAATGCCAAGAGACCCATGATGAAAAATGTCATCTACCTCCAGATATTGAACTAACTCTATTTGAGAATTGAAATATACTTTTTAAAATTTTCATTCTTTTTTGGTTTTTGTGTGTATTTTCTTTTGTAATATGGATAATATGGAAAATTAGTTTGTATTACTTGCCATGTATAATTGAAATCATAAGACCATGTCACATATGAAAATGTAATGTTCTTTGTAAAATGTAATATTCTCTGTTGAAATTTTCTTGTTTCAGTTCAGTACTATCTCCTTCCCTTGTGGCTCGGCTAGTTTTCTGGGGGCCTTTCGGAGTCTTGGTTTCAGTGGAGAAGCAAAGGAGGAGAGCCTGACACCAAGGTGGTATGAGATGAAGTGAATAAATAGTCCAAGGGCTTGTGCTTCACCCTCCAGCCTTCTGTCTTCTCTGGCCTCTGAATGAACCTAGTTGAGTTTGTCCAAACTTATATGCTCTCTCATCATAGGTGTGAATCTTGTAGAAGATATTAAGTACCATGCAAAACAACCAGTGTCCCTATCAATTCCACTGACTTAGCACCTTGTAAGAATCCTTTGTTTCAAGTTCAGCATTCTGGCCCATAACATGAAGATTATAGAGGAAAGAAATGTTATTATAATTCTTATTGCAGAATACCGCATTATTTTTACATTACAGTGATTCATTTCATTGCAACTTTCCAGGCCCATATAAAGATCACATCTGGAATGTTCAAAAATGATCACTTTTTTTCCCCTCAATTCAGAATCTATTTAATTTCTCTCCATTGCATTTAGCATTTCATTTAACCTCACAATTTTCTTTACCTTCCTCATTCATAAAGAATAATTATGTGCACATACCTTAAGGGATGAAGTGAAGGTTAATTAATGACATCTAAAAGCACTAAGTGTACTATTAAGTGTGTTGTTTATAATAGGTGATAATAACATAGTATATTACTAATAGTACCTTTCATCTGAGGAGCTCAAAGCACATAAATATTAGCTCATTAATTCTCATAATGCTCCTGTGAGTTAAATAGATGACAGGTATTATTATTTCAATTTTTACAAGTGATAAAAATTAAGGCAAGGGGCATAGTGGGGGTTTGCTCAATGTCATGGAGTAATTATTTTTTTGTTAGTGGTTGGGGCTATTGGTTTATCACCTCTCATTTTATTATTCTAACCCATATGACATATTATTGGGTCCTTGCACTGATTTTTCAAATAGCTAAAATGACATAAAAATATCAAATGAGCCTATTCTAAATCTCTGATGCTAGATGGTCTCCTTACTTCTATACTGTTACCATGATTGTGGCTATTGAATTTGGACCTAATCTCTGTAATTTCACCATTGTAGGGAGATATGTGAGGAGCTTAGGGTCTTAGAAAATTGCTGTCACTGAAAGGTTATGATGTGCTCAGGATCACAGTAGAAAGTTTATCCCCATTTTACATGTAAAGAAAATGAGGTAAAGTTTTGTTTGTTTGTTTGTTTGTTTTTTTAATGATTTTTCTCACACAGCTGGGAAACATTTGAAAATGGATTTGAGCTCATCTTACTGACCCCAGGTCCAGCATTTTTTATTTACTATGTCTGATAATTTTACTGATAACTAAGCTGATTAATTTCTTTACACTTTTATTTTCAATATCAAATAAATTGTACAACAGGGGTAGAGATGCAAAGATATTTGCTATGGCAATTTTCTGGGAAGAGTCAAATGGAAGAGCAATTAGCTCCAAATCCAAGGTTCTCCAGATAAACCAGTCTGCAGAAAATATTGTGATATTTGTAACAAGGCCTACTGTACTACATGTTCTCCTGCATTAGCACTATAGTCACTTAAAAGAAGTTTCCCTGTTTGTGTGCATGGGGGGAAAACTGGAAGAATAATAAATAGTGCTAAATTATGGCAAGAAATTAAATGGACAACCCACAATGCAGTACCTAATAGAGGTAATTTGCATAGGCATTATAGATAGACCAAAATATGAAGTCAGTAAAAGAAAAGGAGGATGAATTATATTTCATTTGGAAAATATCATAGAATTATAAATGAATTCAAGTTATACCATGACACAAAATCTCATCCCTTTTAGCTGCTATTTCCTCAGTCTAATTAGATGTCTATGAATCATGATTCAGCAAAATGTCTGAAGAATAAAAATTATGAGTAATTCACAAAACAGAAAGTATCATCAGGTGATCACATATTTTCAAGGATTTCTTTCCTGTGAGAATTAACTTAAAATTAATTATCAAAGACATCTATGATTTGAAAAAGAAATGGGTTTGCCATGTCTTAAAAAGTCAATGGCTCATCTAACTAATCCAGTTGAAAGAAAAAAAAAATAGAGGGAATACTTTGATATTTTGTGTAATTCCTACATTGAAGATTTAGGGAAGGACAAATCAGAATTATATAAATTGAGAAGTAAGGAAGGGTCACACTCTCTGTGATTAGAGATATTACCCAAATTGCTAAGATCATGATTCTATCAAAGCTCTGTGTGCATAATTGTGTATAATAATTAAACTTATTTACAATGGCTTTTACTTGGCTTTATTTACCTTACATGAAATAATTTGGTAATTAAGAAAACTATCAGTCTTCTCTGTCTCACATAATTGTCTCATGGTGGCATGAGAATGACCCTGAGAAGTCTATGTTGAATGCTCTGCCAGGAGATTCCCAGCTGTAAAAGGTACTACCCAGCTGTAAAAAATTCAGAATCAGTGTGTTAAGGTAGGAAGATCTGGAGTCAGATATTTGTTATTGTTGTTCAGTCACAACTGTCTCTTTGTGACCTCATTTGAAGGTTTCTTGGCAAAGATACTGGAGTGGTTTGCCATTTTCTTGTCTAGCTTTATATACAGGAAGATGAATTTTTCTGAATTTAGACCTAGCACTCTATCCACTGCACTGGCCTCAAATCCTATCCCTGTTACTTACTATCTCTGTAACTAAGGGCTTCAACTGGATAGAGTTCTGGGTCTGATGTAAGACTTGTGTTCAAATCTGAACTCAGATACTTATTACCTTTTGAGACCCTGAGTAAGTCACTTAACCTGTATTTTCCTCAGTTTCCTTGTCTTTAAAATATCAGTAATAGTACTTACTTCACTGTGTTGTGAAAATCAAATGAGACAATATTTTGTAAAACACGTAGCATAGTTCTTAACACATAGTACTTGGCATCTTTTAATAAATATTAACTGTTATTATTATTCTTGCCATCATAATTAACATTCATCCATCATCTATATAAATCCTACAATATAATAAATATACTACTGAATGCCATCTATTGACCAATATAGCTAAGTTTGAAAAGAGTTGGTGTTCAGATAATTTCTCCTCACAGAAACTCATAATATGTCACAGTGTAGATAAATTCTAATTTTCTTTAGTGTAGTAATATGTGATTCACTGTATTAAAATATATGTTAAATTCCATTTAATTTGTTAATGTTGGACTCTATCAATTAAGCATATCATACCTGGTATATTACTGTGCTGTTGGTAATTATTATTTATGTGTATTTGTACATACTAATGAACATCATCATATCAGTACCTTTGTATATTCTGTATAGTACACATTAGTGCTCTGCATATATACATGCATATACAGATATATCTTCAAATGTATGTACCTTCAAATATGTGTGTGTTTCTAAATCTATAATTACCTTAGTTTGAGAAATTTTCTATGTGGAAATTCTATCAATTAATATGTACATACATTCTTAAAATGTAGAAGAAGAATACATGTTTCATCCCTGATAAAAGTATAAATTAGTCCCTTCGTGGAATCTTGATAAATGATTCATCATTAATTAATGTAACATAAATATTTGGATATTTAAAACTTTTTATTTACATTAGATGGACAGTAAAAATGTGTTAACTTAAGGAAGTATCACTTGAAATGTGATCTGTAAGCAAGATTGATGGAGTGATGTGGGTAAAGACTTTTAACAAGGGAGAGTATGCATGATGTGGGAGGGACATAATTGAAGCAGCATAAGGTAGGCTAGTGATAGGGAATAAAGAATTATAGAAAAGAGTAAAAGCACATAGGGCTAGAAATATATTTAAATATCCTAGAAAGCCTTATATTTCTGATTTAGGGACTTTACTCACATCCATTGAACATTTAATCAACACCTGTTTTTTAAACAGGGTCATGAGCAAGACAAATTCTTAAAAGGACATAATTCCAGCTCTTATGGAGTTTACATTCTTATAGGGGATTAAGAAATCAATACAGAGCCAAGATTTTATGATGAACACATTAGAGAATAACTGAACAAAGGGCAGCATGAAATTAGAAATGGTAGGAAATGCGAATAAAATTGACATTGAATTGGATTAAGGAATGGTCAAGGATTCAATGACTAGAGAAAATGAGGGAGAACAAAGGGGAAGTTACAGGAAGAGAAAGATGTGTGAGCAAAGGGGGAGAAATACAGAACAGAGAAAGAGTTGTGCAAACTGGCTTCAGCATAAACTGTGTTGAGCAGTCATAGACCAAGCACTCAAATAATCTGGGCATTTAATTGACTCCTAACTATGTTCCAAGTGTCATATTAGACCCTTTGGTTACAAAAACAAAATTGAAGTATTCTCTGTCATCAAGTTGCTAATAATCTAGACAAGGAAATTAATGAGTACTCGTATAAATGTATCTAAAAAGAAACAGGGTAATTTTGGGGGTAAGATACTAGCATCAGAGAGCATTAATAAAGGCTTTGTGTAAAAAGTAGCTTTCAAGGTGAATCCTTTTTTGTTTTTGTTTTCTTTATTAACACTTTTTATTTTTCAAAACATATGCATGGGCAATTCTTCAACATTGTGTTGCAAAAACTTGTATTCTAATTTTCCCTTCCTTCCCCCAGCCCCACCCCTAGATGTCAAGTAGTCCAATATATATTAAACATGGTAGAAATATATGTGATGTATACATATTTATACAATTGTGTTACTGCACAAGAAAAATCAAATCAAACCAGAAAAAAAAAGATGAGAAGCAAAATAAAATGCAAGCAAACAACAATAAGAGTGAAAGTGCTATGTTGTGAACCAAACTCAGTTCCCCTACTCCTCTCTTTGGGTATAGATGGCTCTCTCCATCACTAAACAATTGGAACCAGAAGATCATTATAGACTTCAACATGATACTGTATGAAGATGTATCCTGATGGAAGAGGATATCTTCGACAAAGAGAAGATCTAACTTAGTTCCAATTGATCAATGACGGACAGAAGCAGCTACACTCAGAGAAGGATCACTGGGAAATGAATATAAACTGTTTGCATTTTTGTTTTTCTTCCCAGGTTATTTTTACCTTCTGAATCCAATTCTCCCTGTGCAACAAGAGAACTGTTTGGTTCTGCACACATATATTGTATCTAGGATATACTGTAACATATTTAACATGTATAAGACTGCTTGCCATCTGGGGGAGGGAGTGGAGGGAGGGAAGGGAAAAGTCGGAACAGAAGTGAGTGTAAGGGATAATATAAAAAATTACCCAGGCATATGTTCTGTCAAAAAGTTATAAAAAATAAATAATTTTTTAAAAAAGACTTATTAAAAAAATAAAAAGTTTTAGATTATATATATAAAAAATTGGAGCTTGTCTATATCATCTCATTGTTGAAGAGAGCTACATCTGTCACAATTGTTCATTGTATAATTTTGTTATTGCCGTGTATAATGATCTCCTGGTTCACTCATTTCACTTGTAAGTCTCTCCAGGTGTCTCTGAAATCATCTTGTCTCAAGCTGAATCTTAAAGGAAATTAAACATTCTAACAGAATGAAGAGAGAAGAGGAAACATTCTAGGAATGGGGGACAGCCAGTAAACATTCAGCAAGACAGGAGATGGCATGTCATATTTGGGGGATTCTATTTGTTTTTTAGAGATAGTGTTTTTTAAATACAGCACATTCTTTTAAAAACATATTTTTTAATAAATCATGTTGGGAGAGAAAAATCAAAACAAAAGGGAAAAAACAAGAGGGAAAAAAACAGAAGAAAAAGAAAAGTGAATATAGTATGTGTTGATTTATAGTCAGTCGCCAAGGTTCTCTCTTTGAATCCGGATGCCATTTTTCATCCAAAGTTTATTGGGATTGCTTTGGATCACTGAACCACTGAGAAGAAGCAAGTCTATTATAGTTGATCATCACACAATCTTGCTATTGCTGTGCACAATGTTTTCTTGGTTCTGCTTGTTCCACTCAGCATTAATTCATGCAAATCTTTCCAGGCATTTCTAACACCATCATGTTGATCATTTTATGTAATGATAATATTCCATTACTTTCATATACCATAATATATACCATTTCCCCAACTGATGGACATCTATTCATTTTCCATTATTTTGCCATCACAAAAATAGTTGCTTCAAATATTTTTGCACATATGGATCTTTTCTCTTCTTTTTTTGATCTCTTTGGGATACAGACCTAGTAGTGGTAGAACTATTGAATTAAAAGGTATAGCATATCACAATTGAAGAACGTCAGAAGGCTAGTTTGACAATATGATAGTGTGCACGGAGGACAGCAATATGTAACGAGACTAGAAAAGTCAATTGAAAGGTTATTAAATTCAAAACCAAGAAGTATTTTTATTATTTTATAGCTAATTGAGAGTCATTGGAGTTTATAGATTAGGGGAATAAGTTGGTTGGAGCTACAATTTGTTGGGAGGAACTGGAGTCAGGAAAAATTACTTTCATGAGTTTAAATTTAGCCTCAGATACTTACCAGTTGTGTGACATTGGCAAGTCATTTTTGGCCTCAGTTTGCTCATCTGTAAAATTACCTGGAGAAAGAAATTGCATACAACTAGTATTTTTGCCAAAAAAACTCAAATAGGGATACAAAGAGTCATGACTAAAATGGCTGAACAAAAACACAGTTTGGAAAAGTTGCATGAAGGATAGATAGGAGAGGGGATAGATTTGAAATAGGAAGATTAGTGACTATTATGATGTTCTAGAGGGTGTTGACATAAGGATATAAGGTAATATCTGCAAGAGATTTTGCAGAGGAAGAGAGGAGCATTTGAGTGGTCATGTAGGATGTGTGAAAACAATAAATGATAAGACACCAAAGATAAGATGCTGAAATTTCAAAACTGATTTATGGAAGAATGGAAGAATTTAAAGAAATGGGGAAACAGAAAGAAGGAGGAATTGGGAGACAGAAAGAATTTCAGTTTGGTTGATATAAATACGTATAGAGGATGTTTGGTTCAAAATGTCCAAAAAGTAGTTGATGATAAATCTGTAACTCTGAAGAAAGATTAAGACTAAAATGGGATATATTGATTTGGGAACATCTGTCAGTGTGATACTATTTTTGCAGGGATTTTGAATGCCCATTAAAGGAGTTTAGAATTTATTTTGGGGGATAAAAGATAGCCACTAAAAACAAAGTTGACAAAAGCAATGATATGACCATGTATATGTATTGTTTCTATTAGTAGTATGGAGAGTGTTTTGGAAGAACAAGAACAGAGGTAGGAAGATTTATTAAGAGTCTATTCAATATAGACTAGGTATATAGTAGTGAATGTCTAAAATTAAAAAAAAATTGGAAATTGAAAAGAAGGGATAAGGTGAAATGTGTGTGCAGCATGTAATTGGTAATATTGTTTACTGTTTGATGCTGAAGAGGGAAGAGTCAAAGAAAACTCTACATGTTAAAAATGAGTAATAGGATTTCATGGGCAGTCATGATAAGGTTAGAAGGAATAAAAACTTTAAATAAAAAATTATGAATATTGGTATAGTCTTTATGAGAATACAATATTTTTTTCTGTGACCAAAAGGTGGGGACAAAGAATGCATGGTGCTGCTGAGATGTTTTGGGGAACAAAGAGAGTTAAGGGAACTCATGGATCTTAATACTGAAGGTTTTTGAGAAGGAGAATAACATGTACAAGTTAATCATCATGGAATTGTACACCCTTTGTTGTGGGGATTGGAAGGGTGAGAGAAGGGATGTGGGGAGATTGATTTCGGTACTGCTGCAATAAAACAGGTCAGAAGTGATGATAGTTTGTACAAGGGTTGAAATCATGGTAATGAAGAAGAGTAGAGAAAAAGTTTAAGAGACCCTGGGAACCATCCACAGAAATTCTCAACTATCCATGCCTCTACTTCATTTTCTTTGTGGCTTTGTGCTTAGCCTACTTTGAATTCTAGTTGTAAGTCTCTTATATACACCTGTATTGTATCCCACCTCAACCCCCACCTCCTGGTAAAAGGTAAGCCACTTTAATGCAAGAATTAGTACATTTTAATCTCTGTTGCCAGAGTATCCAGCCCAATTCTTTGTCCCTGCTACATATTTGACAAGTATTTGTTAAAATGAATTGAATTATTGGCTGAGACCTGGTGGTCCATGGGATCACAAAGAAGCAAATATGGATGAAATATCAACCTTATCTTATTTCCTATTTACTTCCTGCTAGGGGCTGGGTGAAAGACTAATACCAGTTATTGGTGAAGAGGGAGAAGAATACAATTTAATTTTGTATATTCTTACTTTATCTTTACTTTATCCTTCATTCCTACTCACTGTCTGGAATTGTAAAGATTGCTTACCTTCATCATAGTGTTTTGGAGGCATTTGGATGATTTTAGATGGTTGCATAGTTGTAGCTGGACAGAGAGATGTAGTATGATTTAGGGGAAAAGATTAATGATCCATTAACTAATTATATGATCATGGATAAGCTAATTACTTTCTAAAATTCCCGATGTATCTTATCTGTAAAACAATTTCCATCTTTGAGCACCACCTTTTAAATAAGACATCAATAAGTTAGAGTACTCCAGAGGAAAATGACCAGGATAATGTAATAATTAAATAAATATAATTTCATAATATTTTATCTGTGAGCTAAATAATATATGAACATAATATTATATAATATAAATATGAGCATAATAGTTATATTACACATTACCTTAAATTAAGCTCATCTTTATATTTATTGTATATATTGTGTTGCATTGTGTTCTTTTCCACCCAAGTTAAATGAAAACAAATTAACAAAGTATTGCTTCTTGATCAAAACCCTGCCATTAGTTAATTCATCTGTTTTTCTCCTTGGGTCTAGCTTCACATAGGCTCAATTGAGCATTAGAATTTCTTGTTCAATCAGATCTGATTCTTTGGGACTCTTGATCATAGAATGAAGTTTTCTTGGCAAGGATGCTGGAATGGTTTACTCTTTCCTTCTCCAGTTGATTAAGTAAACAAAAGTTAAGTGGCTTGTCTAGAACTATATAGCTAGCAAATGTCTAAAGTCACATTTGAACTCAGGTCTTCTTGATTCTATTCATTTCATAATGGATCTACTAAATCACATTGCTACCTCTCACATTTCAGCATACCTTTAGTAAAAATCCTTAGTTTAACATTGAACACAATCATTATGGAATGTTGTCAGAAATAAATTTTGCTTAGCTTTTTGGAAATTTCTAAGTAAAAATTTTACAGAGCCTCTCCTTTCCAGTCCTCTGTCTGATCTGTGATTTCTTGAATGTTTAAATTCCTTTTCCTAATGTAGATAGGTCAAAAACTCATCTGTGACATAGCCTTATAGAGTTGCCTGGGATATTTCAGAATTAAGTGACTTGATATATCCAGAGTATCTCAAAGATATAACTTGAAGCTAGATTTTCTTGTCTTCAGTTTTAGCAATCTAGCCACTGTATGATGCTGCCTCTTCTAAATATTATATTTAATCATATTTTAACTAATAAAACAAAACTGTAATTACCTTTAAAATAATCATAAATATTCTGCTATGCAGTATATTTTGTTGGAGGCTTCCTTTGAACTCTAGAACAAATTCATGTTATCATCCCAGTGGATGTATTAATTTAGACTAATGACTATGATTAGAAATTGTAGTAATAGATTCTTTAGAATTTTAAATTCTTTGGATTTCTTAGTTCTACATCTTTCTACATCCTATAATAAATCCAAATTTTCTTGGATACTATTTGAAAAATAAGAGAATTAGATTTAGAGTCAGACGTTTATAGACATTCTGTGTCTCAGAGCGGAAAATTTCATAGGCAGTAAATTAACATAAACTATAAATAAATGACTGAGGCAGAAATCTGCCTAACGAATTATATTCTAATTTGTTGAATTTTTCATTGTAATTGGGCCAGCACATTTGACTTACTAATACTGGCAGGGAATAGGAGTTAAGTGGAAGTGAAGCTCCATTAGAAAGTTAATGGCTTATACCAATTTTGTTGGAACAAGGGAACAAATTATTTAACCCCAAAAGCTATCTTTAAAAAAACAAAACAAAACACAGTTTTAAATTGAAATTGGGGAACACTATAAGATCAATGCTGAAGTGGCAAATTTTTCAATATTTTGCCATCAAATGCATGTTTCTTTTTATATTGCATGACATTTACTCGTTGATAGTCACAAAAACACATGAAAGCATAGTAAGTCCAGATCTAATGTATAGACTTCAACATTTGTATGATCTCTGGTAAGATGTTGTTCAATTAGATTTTCTAGTTCAATATGTCCAGTTTCAAATTTCCAGTTTATTTGTTGCTTTTTATTTTCAAAACATATGCATAATTTTCAACATTCACCCTTTTAAAAATATTTTTAATTATAGCTTTTTATTTATAAGATATATGCATGGGTAATTTTTCAACATTGAAAATTGCAAAACCTTTTGTTCCAATTTTCCCCCTCCTTCTGGATCCTAGACTTCAGGATAATAACTTACATCTACTGCATTTTAGGTTATAAAGTATTTTACATAAATTAGCTCATCTGTTCCTTGCAAATCCTTCATGACTTCAGCACTTGGCTCACTGTTCTTTCAATCCCTCCACACTACCCCATTATCCTTAAGTATCCTTATGGGTTATTCCTTTGGTAAAATGTATGACAGAGTGCAGAGAGAGTAGGCTTTGGAATCAGGAAGACCTAAGTTCAATTTCACCTCACACATATTATGATTCTTTGACCCTGGGCAAGACTCTAACTAACTTTGCAAGAATTTCTCTGCCTCGGTAGAAGTTTCTTCATTGAAAATTCCCCATGCCTGTAGAATCTTGGGTCTAGTCCAGAAAATAAAAATGTCCTCTGATAGTCCCAATTCCCTAACTTTCTCTATCTATTTCAACCACATGCTTGCATATTTTATCCTCATTACCCTGCAAACATACATCATCTTTATGATCCAGAATTATGAAATTACATTGTAATTATGACCTCCTGTCTCCATATCTCAAAAAATTCTCAAAAAAAGAAATGAAAAAGAAAACTTCTTTGCTGTTATTTCAATCCATTCCTATTCTTCATATATCCCACCCATCATTTAATTCCATCCCCATCTATGCCTCCAAGGTTATACAATACTAATGTTTCATAGCTACTTCCTTAGAATTCTTTGGCAACTAACTTTCCAAACATTCCTGACTTAAAAACCCAGATTTGAAGGTTGCTGATATCATTTAGTTATTCATTTATTATTGTTCTGTATCAAAGGAGAAGCAAGTTTCACTCAATAAAAATTCCTGGCAAATTCCTCAAATGATCTTGTAGGATTTTTGAAAATCTTTCAACTCTTGTCTTCTGATGTCTTATTTCTGCCTTATAGAGCCTTTCCCAAACCATTCTTCGGTCTTTTTTTAAAACCTCATGACAATCCACATAAATCCAAATTCCCTGAGAAGATTGAGGATATCTGACATGAAAACCTTCAATTCTCCTGATCTATTAATTCACTCAATTGTCATTAATTAATTATTGTGTGTAAATACCAGGTACTGGGGATTAAAAGAATGAAGCAAAACATTCTTGTACTCAAAGAATTTTCTTCTAATCAAGAAATAGTAATATGTACATTTATCATTACATAGACAATATGGAGAGAATAAATACAAGGAAATAACCACTGGGGAGATGGATAAAAGAATAAAAAAACATTAAGTGCTTACTATGTGTAAAACACTGTAGATATTGGGGATACAAAGTGAAAACCAGGACAATCTTTGATTTTAATGAGCTTACATTCAAATGGAGGATAAAATACATATAAGATGTTTCAACAAAACCTCAAACTTCGATATTGCATGCTTCTTATAACAGCAAAGCATTTTAAAGATAATCTTTAGTATGCTTCCTATTCATAAAAGCGTATTATTCAAAATGTCTTCAGTTGCTATTCCTGCTGAGTATGTGAGAGTTGTACCATCAGCAACAGCAGCTTTCAGGTCTCCTCTCCAAAACTGCTCTTCTCCTGAATGATTACAGACAAAGTGGACACAGTATCTTAGATGTAGGTGATGCTGCTATTCCTGAAGTTTTAAACTTATCTCCACATAAGTGGTAGTTGATGGTTGTAATAGCTAGGATGACAGGATATGAGTGTTGTTCCATAGTTAATGTCACTTGGGACTGGAAGCAGAACACATGGTCATTGGGATAGAGATGGATGAGAGCAGTGCAAGTTGCTTTCTCCCTAATTTGGGGTCACTGGATGCTGAGATCTCTAACCTCTGGTTTCAAAGGAGTTTATTGTATATTTGATCATGGTGGTTTGATTTAGTCTGGTAATAACCTATCACATCTCTCCCTTAGGACACCTTATACTTCAGCTTGACTAATTTACATTATTTGTGGCAGTTTATCTATATCTAGTGTTGGTAATCATGAAGATGCATGACAGATGTTGTAAATAGTTTGGAATCACTATTGGTAAATTCTGAGGCAAAATTTTTCCCTGGGCTGTTAGATCAGGAAAGACTTTCATGCAGTTTATATTTGAGTTGCCATACTGTTTTTCATTCTTACTTTACATTGCTTTGCTCCAACTAAAATGCAATAAGCTCCCATGCTTTATGTAGTTTTCTCTTACATAGCATGTCTACTACATTAAGTTCACATGTTGATTTTTGAACAATCATATAGACACCATATCAAATGTCATGTCTCCAGTTATTTCCCTTTAGTCATTCAATAACACTTGAATTTAAAACTTGCAATGCAGTTATCTTGTAATTATTAATATCATTATTATCTTGTCATTATTTTCTTTGTATTATTACTATGGTTGGCTGTATTGATATCTAATATTGACTTTAAAATTTTCTCCTATACTTCAATAGCATACTGTACACAATAAATGTTTATTTAATATTTTCTATATTGTATTGCAATATTTTATAAAAAACAAACAAAATACACTTTATTTAATGTGCATATGCACATTAGCCTTTTAGGAGATATTGCCCACATCTTTTTTTTTTTTTATCAACAATCAAAAAAAATTGAATGAGTGGTGGTAATATTAATGAAATTTATGTCTGCATTATTCCATAATAACTGTTAAAGAAACACATCACAATTGACTGAGGATTAGGATCTCCCATTCCTCCTTCCCTTTTTACCCCCTTCCCTGTTCTGTCTCTGTTCCTCCCTACTTCTCTCCTCCTGCTTTCCCTCCCTTCCACCTTTACTCTCTCTCTCTCCAATCCTAACTCCCTCGCTGTTTCCATCCTTCTCACTCTCTTTATTTTTTTTATCAAAGCTTTTTATTTTCAAAACATATGCATAATTTTCAACATTCACCCTTTTAAAAATATTTTTAATTATAGCTTTTTATTTATAAGATATATGCATGGGTAATTTTTCAGCATTGAAAATTGCAAAACCTTTTGTTCCAATTTTCCCCCTCCTTTCTCCTACCCCCTCCCCCTGATGGCAGGTAGAACAATACATGTTAAATACAATATACATACACATGTCCATACACATATTTTGCTGCACAAGAAGAATCAGACTTTGAAATAATGTACAATTAACCTGTGAAGGAAATGAAAAATGCAGGTGGACAAAAATAGAGGGATTGGAATTCTATGTTGTGGTTCACACTCATTTCCCAGAGTTCTTTCGCTGGGTGTGGTTGGCTCTCTTCATCATTGAACAAATGGAACTAATTTAGTTCATCTCATTGCTGGAGATGACCATGTCCATCAGAACTGATCATTATATAGTATTGTTGTTGAAGAAGTATATGATGATCTCCTGGTCCTGCACCATTTCACACAGTATCAGTACATGTAAGTCTTTCCAGACCTTTCTAAAATCTTCCTGCTGCTCATATCTTACAGAACAATAACATTCTATAGCATTCTATACCACAATTTATTCAACCATTCTCCAGTTGATGGGCATCCATTCAATTTCCAGTTTCTAGTCATTACAAAAAGGATTGCCACAAACATTTTTCTCATCCAAGTCCCTTTCCCTTCTTTAAGATTTCTTTGGGATATAAGCCCAGTAGTGACACTGCTGGATCAAAAGGTATGCATAGTTTGATAATTTTTTGAGCATAATTCCAAATTGCTCTCCAGAATGGCAGGATGTATTCACAATTCCACCAACAATGTAACAGTGTCCCAGTTTTCGCACATCACCTCCAACATTCTGCATTATCTTTCCCTGTCATTCTAGCCAATCTGAGAGGTGTGTAATGGTATCTCAGAGTTGTCTTAATTTGCATTTCTCTGATTAATAATGATTTGGAGCATCGTTTCATATGGCTAGAAATAGTTTCAATTTCTTCATCTGAGAAGTATCTGTTCATATCCTTTGACTATTTATCAATTGGAGAATGGTTTGATTTCTTATAAATTAGAGTCAATTCTCTCTATATATTTTGGAAATGAGGTCTTTATCAGAACCTATGACTACAAAAACGTTTTCCCAGTTTATTGCTTCCCTTATAATCTTGTCTGCATTAGTTTTGTTTGTACAAAAACTTTTCAATTTGATATAATCAAAATTTTCTATTTTGTGATCAATATTGATCTCTAGTTCTTCTTTGGTCACACATTCCTTCCTCCTCCACAAATCTGAGAGGTAAATTATCCTATGTTCTTCTAATTTATTTATAATCTTTCTTTATGCCTAGATCATGAACCCATTTTGACCTTATCTTGGTGTACAGTGTTAAGTGTGGGTCAATGCCCAGTTTCTGCCATACTAATTTCCAGTTTTCCTAGAAGGTTTTGTCAAACAGTGAATTCTTATCCCAAAAACTGTAGTCTTTGGGTTTGTGAAATACTAGATTATTAAGGGTATTGACTATTTTGTCCTTTGAACTTAACCTATTCCACTGAACAATTAGTCTATTTCTTAGCCAATACCAAATAATTTTGGTAACTGCTGCTTTATAATATAATTTTAGATCTGGTACAGCTAGACCACCTTCATTTGATTTTTTTTTCATTAGTTCCCTTTTGTTCTTCCAGATAAATTTTGTTATTTTTTCTATGTCTGTAAAATAGTTTTTTTGGGGAGTCTGATTGGTATGGCAATAAATAAATAGATTAGTTTAGGTAGTATTGTCATGTTTATTTTATTTTCTCAATTTATTCAAGAGCACTTAATATTTTTCCAATTGGTTAGATCTGAATTTATTTGTGTGAAACGTGTTTTGTAGTTTTGCTCATATAGTTCCTGATTTTCTCTTTGCAGATAGATTCCCAAATATTTTATACTATCAGTAGTTACTTTAAATGCAATTTCTCTTTGTAACTCTAACTGTTGGATTTTGTTAATGATATATAAGAATGCTGATGATTTATGTGGGGTTTTTTTTTATCCTGCAACTTTGCTAAAGGTGTGGATTATTTCTAAAAGCTTTTTAGGAGAATATCTGGGGTTCTCTAAGTACATCATCATATCATCTGTACAGAGAGATAATTTGGTTTCCTCATTATCTACTCTAATTCCTTTAATCACTTCCTCAACTCTTATTGCCGAAGCTAGCATTTTTAATACAATATTGAATAGTAATGGTGATAATGGGCAATCTTGTTCCATTCCTGATCTTATTGGGAAAGATTCCAGTTTATCACCATTACATATGAGGCTTACTGATGGTTTTAAATAGATGCTACTGATTATTTTAAGGAAAAGTTCATTTATTCCTATACTCGCAAGTGTTTTTGATAGAAATGGATGTTGGATTTTATCAAATGTTTTTTCTGAATCTATTGAGATGATCATATGGTTTTTGTTAATTTGGTTATTAATATGATCCATTATACTAATAGTTTTCCTAATATTGAACCAACCCTGCATTCCTGGTATAAATCCTACTTGATCATGGTGTGTAGTATCCTGGGGATAATTTTGTGTAGTCTTTTTGCTAATATCTTGCTTAAGATTTTAGCATCATATTCATTAGGGAGATTGTTCTTTAATTTTCTTTCTCTGTTTTCAACCTACCTGGTTTAGGTATCAGTACCATGTCTGTGTCGTAAAAGGAATTTGGTAGGACTCCTTCATTCCCTATTTTTTCAAATAGTTTATATAGCATTGGGGCTAATTGTTCTTTAAATATTTGGTAGAATTCACATGTAAATCCATCTGGTCCTGGGGATTTTTTGGAGTACATTCTACCTTTGGCTTTAACTTCTCTGCTGATCTACTGCTTTGCAACCAAAGCAGAGCAGCCAACTTTGTAGAGTCCTCCCTGTAAATTTTCCAACCGTGGAGACCACCTTTGCCCCCATCTGCTCAGTATGCTAGCCTCTGGTTCTATCTCCCTCCCTGTGCTGGCCTTCTACCCCCTCCTCCTACTAGGACAAACCTTTTCTGGTGATCTTCCAGATAATCTTCTGCTGATAAGTTGTACTTTCGATATTTGTGGATTTTACCAGTCAAGCACTATTTTTGAGGCTGAATTTGGTAATTAGTAGTGAGAGGAGCTTAGAATGTCATTGTGTTTTCTCTGCCATCTTGTCTCCACCCCACTAATGTCACATTTTTCAAAAAATCTTAAGTTTAATGTCATGCCTGTAGTTCATTTAAAAAAACAAAAACAAAATAATCAATTGTTTCCCCTTTTCTTTCAAGACTTTGTACTACTGTATAATTATACTATTTTTAATTATCTTTCTCTAGTTCCTTTTCTCTTGTTTTCTCTTCACAGTAGGCACCTTATAATGACAAATTGTGATTTTTCTATTTCTCTGAGTTAATACATATCTCTGGGAGAATTTATATGCTTTCATGGCTTTCAAAAATTAATGACATATTGATATCTCATTTTTATATTTATAACCTTTAGATCTCTATATCTCCAATTATATTTCTCTAAATACCTAATATATATTCAACATATTTTCTCCTCTGTCAACTCAAATTCAACATGCCTAAAATATAAATTTATCATCTTCCCTTGCCAGCTCCTTTATCTTTGTCTAATCTCTAAAGGGCTCATAAACACAAGATTAGTTCCTGGTTGTCTGAGTTGCTCAAATTCCCAGGGAGTCACAAAATATTATGTAATTATAAGGAGTCAGAGGCAGCATGGAATAATGATTGGAGGCTGGTCTGAATTCCTTAAGAAGAGAGACTTTCTTTTCTATTTGCATCATCAACATTCAGTATAAAGTTTGAAATGTAGCAGGTGCTTAATAAATTCTATTTCATTCTTTGGGTGAGATTGCCACATAAATTGCTACATGAAATCACCTGTCTGGCCAAAAATAAATGAGTCAGAAAGCTGCAGTATTACTATGAACTGTGCTAACATTCTGAACATGAGAAAACTATTCACTCTTGCTCCCATAAACAACACATTCATAATCATTTTTTAAAAATATAGCTTTTTATTTTCAAAATATATACATGGAAAATTTTTGACATTCACCCCTACAAAACTCTGTGTTCTAATTTTTTCCTGCTCTTCCCCTTGTTCCCCCAGGCGGTAAGTGATCTAATATATGTTAAACATATGCGTTTCCTTTATACATATTTCCACAAATATCGCTAAATAAGAAAAACAAGATCAAAAAGAAAAAAAATGAGAAAGAAAACAAAATACAAGCAAACAACAACAAAAAGAGTAAAAATACTATGTTGTGATCCACATTCTATTTCCACTGTTCTCTCTCTGGGTGCAAAAGGCTTTTTTCATCATAAGACCATTGAAACTGGTTTGAATCATCTCCTTGCTGAAGAAAGCCATACCCATAAGAATTGATCATTGTATAATCTTATTGTTGCCACATATAATGATCTCCTGGTTCTGCTCATTTCTCTTAGAATCAGTTCATGTAACTGATGCCGAGTGAAATGAGCAGGACCAGGAGATCATTATATACTTCAACAACAATATTATATGATGACCAGTTCTGATGGACCTGGCCATCCTCAGCAAGGAGATCAACCAAATCATTTCCAATGGAGCAGTAATGAACTGAACCAGCTGCGCCCAGAGAAAGAACTCTAGGAGATGACTAAAAACCATTACATTGAATTCCCAATCCCTATATTTATGCCCACCTGCATTTTTGATTTCCTTCACAAGCTAATTGTACAATATTTCAAAGTCTGATTCTTTTTATACAGCAAAATAACGTTTTGGTCAGGTATACTTATTGTGTATCTAATTTATATTTTAATGTATTTAACATCTACTGGTCATCCTGCCATCTGGGGGAGGGGGTGAGGGGGTAAGAGGTGAAAAACTGGAACAAGAGGTTTGGCAATTGTTAATGCTGTAAAGTTACCCATGCATATAACCTGTAAATAAAAGGCTATTAAATAAAAAAAAGCCAATAAAATAGAAAAAAATAAAAATAAAAATAAATAAAAAATAAAAGAATCAGTTCATGTAAATCTCTCCAGGCCTGTCTGTTAGTCATTTCTTATAGAACAATAATATTTCATAACATTCATATACCATAACTTGTTCAGCCATCCACTCAGTTTCCACTTTCTTGCCACTACAAAAAGGGCTGCCACAAATATTTTTGCACATGTGGGTCCCTTCTCTTCCTTTAAGATCTATTTAGGATATAAGCCCAGTGGTAACACTGCTGGATCAAAGGGGATGCACAGTTTGATAATCTTTTGGGCATAGTTCCAAATTATTCTCCAGAATAGTTGAATCAGGTTACAAGTCCACTAACAATGTATTAGTCTTCCAGTTTTCCCACATCCTCCAACATTCATCATTTTCTTTCCCTTTAATCTTAGCCAATCTGATAGATGTGTATTGGTAACTCACAGTTGTCTTAATCTGTATTTCTCTATCAATATTGATTTATAGTTCCTTTTTATATGACTGGAATTGGTTTTATTTCTTCATCTGAAAATTTCCTGTTCATATCTGTTGACCATTTATCAATTGGAGAATGGTTTGAATTCTTATAAAATTGAGTCAATTATCTATATATTTTAGAAATGAGGCCTTTATGAGAATCCTTGAATGTAAAATTTCCCCCCCAGTTTATTGCTTCCTGTAAAGGGCAGAAACTTTGGAAAAATATACTTAAGGCTCAATATGATTGTTTTAAACAAAGTGTTAACTCAATGAAGTTGATAAGACAATTGTTATCTAGTTTAGCATGTGAGTTATCTAGTTCAGTATGATTGATTTAATCTTACAATCTTAACTTTACAACAAGGATTGATTTAATCCTTAGTGACATAATGATTGGTTTATACTCAGTATATTATAATGATGTAAGGGTAATAGAGCATGTAAACTGAGGACAAACTCAGCCAGTGGGAGACTTCAAGACAGTTGTGGTGGCTCTCCTGCTTCCTCCACTAAAACCAAGACCCATATCTGAGGGCCTTCAGAAAGTCAGCCAAGCCCAGGCAAGGAGACAGACTTTTTGGACTTTATCCCTGGCTATTCTTGTGATGATTATTCTGCTGAAAACAAGGCTAGTCTTAAGACTTCCAGAAGGCTAATTAGAACATTATAGCTTCCCTTTTAATTTTGACTGCATTGTTTTTGTTTGTACAAATTTTGTTTTTACTTAATATAATAAAAATTATCCATTTTGTATTCAATAACATACTCAAGTTCTTCTTTGACCACAAATTCCTCCCTTTTCCACACATCTGAGAGGTAAACTATCCTTTGTTCTTCTAATTTGCTTATAATATGTCTAAATCATGAACCCATTTCAATCTTATTTTGGTATAGGGTGTTAGGTGTAGGTCAATGCCTAATTTCTGCCATATTATTTTCCAGTTTTCCCAGCAATTTTTACCAAATAGTGAGTTTTTATCCCCAAAACTAGGGTCTTGTCAAACACTAAATTACTATAGTTATTGACTATTTTGTCCTAACCTGTTGGAATCTTTACAAACTGTTAAGCCATTGGAGTTGATAGAGACAATAATTATGTAATTTGACATGGTTCAATATGATTGATTTGATCTTAGAAGGAGATATTTTGGGCCAGAACTTGAAACAAGGTACTAAGTACAACTGATAGAAACTATGCTTATGTTCACACCTTTAGAGAATTCATAAGTATCTAAGTACTCAATGGAGTTCACACGTTTGGGAGATTTCAGGGATTAGTATGAGATATCTGAATTCACACCTCCATTAGGGCCAGAGAGCACTCTGGGAGATAACCCAGAATCCCTCTCTCTCCAGAAGGAGAAGTTAACCTTTGGGAGATCATATATATACAGGAAGCTCTTAGAGCTTGATGGAGTTACTTGGGAACATTCCCAGTGGTCAGAGAGGAGCACTCTGGAAAGAATTTCTCCAGAACATTGACTAGGATCGGAGAGGAGCACTCTGGGAGGAAGCCCACAAGCCCTATCTTCGAGGCAAGAGAGATTTCATTGCATCTTCCATCTTGGTGCTGGATGGAGGCTGAAGAAAGCAGAGGCAGAAGCCAAGGACAAAGCTGCAAGAGCTTTGAAGAGAGATAGGCCTCTGAGCTAACTGGGCTATATTGAAGGACACAATAAAAGATCTGAACTTTTACCAGCTGGCTGCGATTTTGGAGTAATTATTGATTGTAACCGAAACTAAAGCTACCTCCAGAAAACCTCAGTGAGAAACCTGCTTTCTCCCAGAGAGAATTTGTGTGGAAAGTGTTTTGTAGTTGTGTTCATATCGTCCCTTTCTTTGCCTTGGCAGATAGATTCCCAAATATTTTATATTATCTTCATTTATTTTTAATGGAAGTTTTCCTTGTATCTCTTGCTGCTCGTCTTTGTTGATAATATACAAAAATTCTGATGATTTATGTGGATTTATTTTGTATCCTGCAACTTTGCTAAAGTTGTGAATTGTTTCTAGTACTTTTTTAGGTGGTTCTCTAAGATTCTCTAGGTACATGATCATATCATCTGCAAAGAGTGATAATTTAATTTCCTCCTTACCTATTCTAATTCCCTTAATCTCTTTTTCTTTTCTTATCAACAAACTTAACATTTCTAATACAATATTGGATAGCAATGGTGATAGAGAGCAACCTTCTCTCACCTCTGATGCTTCTAATCATTTTAAGTAAAAGTCCATTTATTCTTATAATCTCCTTTTAATAGGAATGAATGTTGGATTTTAATCAAATGCTTTTTCTGCATCTATTGAGATAATCATATGATTTTTGTTAGTTTGGTTATTGATATTTTCAATTATGCTAATGATTTTCCTAATATTGAACCAGCCCTGCATTTCTGGTACAAATCATATTTGGTCATTATGTATTATCCCGGGGATAACTTTCTGAAATCTCTTTGTTAATATTTTCTTTAACATATTTTCATCAATATTCATTAGGGAAATTGGTGTATAATTTTCTTTCTCTATTTTGACCCTAGCTAGTTTAGATATCAGCACTATGTCTGTGTCACAAAAAGAATTATTTCCCTTTTTTCCACAGTGTTTGCATAATATTGGAATTAATTGTTCTTTAAACATTTGGTAGAATTCACATGCAAATCCATTTATCCGTGGAAATTTTTTTCTTAGTTGATTAATAGCTTGTTGAATCTTTTTTTCTAAAATGGGACTATTTAAGTAATTTCTTTCCTCCTCTATTAATCTGGGCAATCTATATTTTTTGTAAATATTCATCCATTTTACTTAGATTATCATATTTATTGGCAAACAGTTCACCAAAATAGTTCCTAATCATTGTTCCAGTTTCCTCTTTATTAGTGGAAAATTTGTCCTTTTCATTTTTGACACTAACAATTTAATTTTCTTCTTTCTTATTTTCTGATCAAATTAAGTAAAGTTTATTTTGTTTGTTTTTTCATAAAATCAACTCTTACTTTTGTTTATTAGTTCAATAGATTTTTTTTTTAAATTTCAATTTTATTAATCTCCCCTTTTATTTCCAGAATTTCAAATTTGATATTTACTTGGGGAGGGGGGAGTTATTTGTTTATTTTCTAGCTTTTTAAGTTGCATGCTCAATTCATTGATTTTATCTTTCTCTATTTTATGCAAGTAAGCATCAAGAGATATAACATTTCCCATAAGAGCTGCTTAGTCTGCATCCATAAATTTTGGTATGTTGTCCTATTATTGTCATTCTCTTGGATGAAATTATCAATTGTGTCTATGATTTGTTGTTTTACCCACTCATTCTTGAGGATCAGATTAGTTTCCAATTAATTTTTGGTCTGTTTTTCTTTGTCTCTTCATTACATATGATTCTTATTGCTTTATGATCTGAAAAATATGCATTTAGTATTTCTGCCTTTCTGCATTTGATTTTGAGGTTTCTGTTTTTCCTTGTCTGTTCATTACATATGATTCTTATTGCTCTATGATCTGAAAAATATGCATTTAGTATTTCTGCCTTTCTGCATTTGATTTTGAGGTTTGTGTGCCCTAATATATGGTCAATTTTTGTATAGATTCCATGAACCACTGAGAAAAAAAATCCTTTCTTTTTCCATTCAATTTTCTCCAAAGATCTAGCATCCCTAATTTTTCTAGGAATCTATTTACCTCCTTAACTTTTTTTCTTATTTATTTTATGGTTCGATTTATCTAGTTCTGAGAGAGCAAGTTTGATTTCCTCCACTAGTATAGTTTTGTTGTCTATTTCTTCTTGCAGATCTCTTAACTTCTCCTCTAGGAATTTGGATGCTGTGTTACTTGGTGAATTTACTTTAGTACTGATATTACTTCATTATCTATGATACCCTTTTAGCAAGATGTAATTTCGTTCCTTATCTCTTTTAATAAGAGCTATTTTTGTTTTGCTTGATCTGAGATCAGGATCACTATTCTTGCTTTATTTTTCTTCGCTTGAAGCATAATAGATTCTTCTCCAGCCTTTTGCCTTTACTCTTTTTGTATCACTCTGATTTAAATGTGTTTCATGTAAACAACATATTGTAGAATTCTGGCTTTTAATCCAGTCTGCTCAATCCTTTTCCATTTTAAGGCAGAGTTCATCTTATTCACATTCACACTTAAAATGACTAATTCTGTATTTCTCACTATCTTATTTAATCCAAATTATGTTTTTCTCTTTATTTTCCTCTTTCCCTCCTCCCCAGCATTTAGCTTCTGACCAATACCTCCCTCAAATAGTCTTCTCCCTTTACAGCTCCTCCCCCCTTTCTTATATCTTTTCCCTACTACTTCTGTTGTCCCTTCTATTAGCCTCCCCCTTTCCTTTCCCCTTTTCCCTTCCACTTCCCTATAGGGTGACACAAGTTTCGCTATGAAGCCAAAAATGTCTTATATGCTCTCTTTGAGCCAAATCTGATGAGAGTAATATTTGTACAATGTTCATTCCCCTCCTTTCTTTCTCTCAAATATAACAGGTCTTCTTTGCCTCTTCATGAAATATAATTTCCCTGATTTTAACTCCATTTTCCTCTTTTTCCAGTACAGTCCCCTTTCCACCTCTAGTTTCATTTTTTATTATCCCAATAAAATCAAATTATATCTTCAGTGTCTAAGTATACCCATAATAGAGATATCGTTCTCAAGAGTGCTTTACTTTTTGTTTTACCTTTTTATGCTTCTCTTGAGTTCTGTATTTGGAGATCCAATATTTTGTTCAGCTCTGGTCTCTTCATCAGAAATAAATGAAATTCACCTGTATCATAGAATGTCCACCTTAGTCCCTGAAAGATAATGCTCAGTGTTGTTAGATAGTTGATTCTTGCCTGCAATCCAAGTTTCTTTGCCTTTTGGAATATCGGATCCAGGCTTTTTGATCCTTTAAGTTGGAAGCTGCTAGGTCCTGCATAATCCTGATGGTGTCTCCTTGATAATTGAATTGTTTCTTTCTGTCTGTTTGCAATACATTTTCCTGGGTCTGATAATTCTGAAATTTAGCTATGATTTTCCTTGCTTTGGAGTTTTCATTTTGGGGTCTTTTTCAGGAGGTGATCAGTGAATTCTTTCAATGGCTACTTTACCTTCTGGTTCTATAACATCAGGACAGTTATCCTTGATGATTTCCTAAACGATGATGTCTATGCTCTCTTTTAAAATTTTTTATTATACCTTTTAATTGACAGCACATATGCATAGGTAATTTTTCACATTGTCCCTTGCACTCACTTCTGTTCCAACTTTTCCCTTCCCTCCCTCCACCCTCTCCCCTAGATGGCAGGCAGTCTCATACATGTTAAACATGTTAAAGTATATCTTAAATAGGATATATGTGTAGAGATCCATACAGTTCTCTTGTTGCACAAGAAAAATCACATCCAGAAAGTAAAAATAGCCTGGTAAGAAAAACAAAAAATGCAAGTAGTCCACATTCATTTTCCAGTGTTTTTTTCTCTAGGTGTAGCTTATTCTGTCCATCATTGCTTAATTGGAACTAAATTGGATCTTCTTGTTGTTGAAGTGTATAATGATCTCCTTGTTCTGCTCATTTCATTTAGCATCAGTTCATGTAAGTCACTCCAAGCCTCTCTGTATACATCCTACTGGTCATTTCTTACAGAACAATAATATTCCATAACATTCATATATCACAATTTATCCATCCATTCTCCAATTGATGGGCATCCATTCAATTTCCAGTTTCTAGCCACTACAAAAAGGGCTGCCACAAACATTTTGCCACATACAAGTCCCTATTCATTTTTTAATATCTCTTTGGGATATAAGCCCAGTAGCAACACTGCTGGATCAAAGGGTTTGATAACTTTTCGATCATAGTTCCAAATTGTTCTCCAGAATGGTTGGGTCCATTCACAACTCCACCAACAATGTATCAGTGTCCCAGTTTTCCCTAATCCCCTCCAACATTCGTCATTATCTTTTCCTGTCATTTTAGCTAATCTGACAGGTATATAGTGGTATCTCAGAGTTGTCTTAATTTGTATTTCTCTGATCAATAGTTGTTAGAATCCTAGTGATAACTCAATGGAGTTAATAGAAACAATGCTTATTGGTTCACACATTAGAGAGAATCCTTTCAAGGTGTTAACTCATTAGAATTGATAGAAACAATGCTTAAGTTAACACCTTTGAGAATTCACACATTGGTTCACACATTGGAGTTCACAAGTACAGGATATACACTCTCGGAGGAGGAGTTAACCTTTGAGTTCACACCTCTAAAAGAGCATAAAAAGGAGCTGAGTTAGTGAAGTCAGTCAGTTCAGAAGATTGACAAGCTAGAGACTGCAGTGGGGCAGAACAAAGGATTCGGAGGAAAAGAACCAAGATTCAGAGGGAGCTGGAGGCGACAAAAGACAAGCTGCAAGAGCTCTTGGAACCAAGTAGGGAGAGAGGCCTCTAAGAAAGCTAACCAGGCCCAAGGAAAGAGAAAGACTTGGAAGGAGAAAATAAACATTTGGATTTTATCAGCTGGCTGTATTTGGAGTGATTATTACTCTGAATCGAAACTAAAGCTGCCTCCAGAAACTTCCTGAACAATCATATATTATAGAAAAAGAAGAACACCACAAAGATTTGGAACACCCTTTCATATGACTAGAAATAGTTTCAATTTCTAAATCTGAAAATTGTCTTTCTTTCTTTTCTAAAATATAGGATGGTCCTCTGGGAGCAGGTTTCTTGGGGAGGTTTTCTGGTGGCAGCTTTACTTTCAGTTAAAAGTAATAATCACCTCAAAATGTAGCCAGCTGATTAAAATCCAAATGTTAATTTTCTCCAAGAGCTCTTGCAGCTAATCTTTTGCCTCTGCCAGCTTTGGCTTCTCTTCTTCCAAATATCTTCAGCCAGCACCAAGGTGAAAGATGGAAAGAATCTGTCTTGCCTCTGAGAGAGGGTTTCTGGCTCTCAATCTCCCAGAGTGCTCTGTGTCTGTCCCAGAGTGCCTCTTGTCTGTCCCAGAGTGCTCCTCTCCGACTCTTGATAATGTTCTGAACTAACTAACCTGAAGCTAAGAGCTTTTTTATATATGATCTCTCAAAGGTTGACTCCTCCTCTGAGGAAGGGATTAAGGGAGGTGTGAATTCACAAAGTAACAAAGTTAACTTTGTGAATCTCCCGTACTTGTGAACTCCAATGAGTACTTAAATACATTGGTGAGCTAGAGGATTTGCTAAGTACCATGCTAAATTAGGCAACTTACACCACTTTGTAAGGATTCCAACAATGTCCTTTGACCATTTATCAACTAGAGAATGGCTTGATTTCTTATAAATTTGAGTCAATTCTCTATATATTTTGTAAATGAGGCCTTTATCAGAACTTTTAACTGTAAAAATGTTTCCCCAGTTTATTGCTTCCCTTCTAATCTTGTTTGCATCAGTTTTGTTTGTACAAAAGCTTTTAAACTTGATATAGTCAAAATTTTCTATTTTGTGATCAATAATGATCTCTAGTTCTTCTTTGGTCACAAATTCCTTCCTCCTCCACAAGTTTGAGAGATAAATTATCCTATATTCTTTTAATTTATATATAATCTTGTTCTTTATGCCTAAATCATGAACCCATTTTGATCTTATCTTGGTATATGGTGTTAATTGTGGGTACATGCCTAGTTTCTGTCATACTAATTTCCAATTTTCCCAGAAGATTTTGTCAAATAGTGAATTCTTATCTCAAAAGTTGGTTTTTTTGGGTTTGCCAAACACTAGATTGCTATAGTTATCTACTATTTTGTCCTTTGAATCCAATCTAGTCCACTGATCAACTAGTCTATTTCTTAGCAAATACCAAATGGTTTTCATGACCACTGCTTTATAATATACTTTTAGATCAAGTACAGCTAGGCCACCTTCATTTGATTTTTTTTTTTCATTAGTTCCCTTGAAATACTTGGCTTTTTGTTCTTCCAGATGAATATTGTTATTTTTTCTAGGTCATTAAAATAGTTTTTTGGGGAGTCTGATTGGTATAGCACTAAATAAATAGATTAGTTTAGGTAGCATTGCCATCTTTATTATATTCACTCAGTTTATCCAAGAGCACTTAATATTTTTCCAATTGTTTAGATCTGACTTTATTTGTGTGGAAAGTGTTTTGTAGTTTTGCTCGTATAGTTCCTGACTTTTCCTTGGCAGATAGACTACCAAATATTTTATACTATTGGTAGTTACTTTAAATGGAGTTTCTCTTTGTAACTCCAACTGTTGTATTTTGTTAGTGATATATAAGAATCCTAATGATTTAAGTGGGTTTATTTTGTATCCTGCAACTTTGATTAAAGTTATGGATTATTTCTAATAGCTTTTTAGTAAAATCTCTGAGGTTCTCTAAGTATACAATCATATTACCTGCAAAGAGTGATAATTTGGTTTCCTCATCATCTACTCTAATTCCTTTAATCTCTTCCTCAACTTTTATTGCTGAAGCTAGCATTTCTAATACAATATTGAATAGTAATAGTGATAGTGGGCACTCTTGTTTTACTCCTGATCTTATTGGGAATGGTTCCAATTTATCCCCATTACATATGTTTCTTACTGATGGTGTTAAATAGATGCTCCTGACTATTTTTAGGAAAAGTTCATTTGCTCCTATATTCTCAATTGTTTTTAATAGGATTGGATGTTGGATTTTATCAAATGCTTTTTCTGCATCTATTGGGATGATCACATGATTTTTGTTAACTTAGTTATTGATATAATCAGCTATGCTAATGGTTATCCTAATATTGAACCAGCCCCGCATTCCTGGTATAAATCCTTCTTGGTCATGGTGTAGTATCCTGGGGATGATTTTCTGTAATCTTTTTGCTTATATTTTATTTAAGATTTTAGCAACAATATTCATTATGGAGATTGGTCTATAATTTTCTTTCTCTGTTTTCAACCTACCTGGTTTAGGTATCAGTACCATGTCTGTGTCATGAGAGGAATTTGGTAGGACTGCTTCAATCTCTATTTTTTCAAATAGTTTATATAGTATTGGAGTTAATTGTTCTTTAAATGTTTGGTAGAATTCACATGTAAATCCATCTGGTCCTGGAGATCTTTTCTTAGGGAGTTGATTAATAGCTTGTTCTATTTCTTTTTTCTAAAATGAGACTGTTTAACCAGTTACTTCTTTATCTGTTAATCTGGGCAAGCTATATTTTTGAAGGAATTCTTCCATTTCATGTAAGTTATCGAATTTATTGGCAAAAAGTTGGGCAAAGTAACTCCTAATTATTGTTCTAATTTCCTAATTTCTAATGAGTGACATGTTCTACCTTTTCATTTTTAAGATTAACAATTTGATTTTCCTCTTTCCTTTTTCTATTCAAGTTTACTGTGTTTATCCATTTTGTTGGTTTTTTATAGAACCAACTCTTAGATTTATTTATTAATTCAATAGTTTTTTTTTTTTTTACTTTCTATTTTATTTATCTCTCCTTTTATTTTTAGAATTTCAAGTTTAGTGTTTGACTGGGCGTTTTCAATTTGCTCCTTTTTAAGCTTTTTTTTTTTTCTAGCAAGCCCAATTCATTGACCTTCTCTTTCTTTATTTTATGCAAGTAGGCTTCTAGAGATATAAAATTTCCCCTTATTACAACTTTGAAAGCATTTGACACATTTTGGTATGACGTCTCATTATTGTCATTTTCTAGGGTGAAATTATTAATTGCGTCTATGATTTGCTGTTTCACCCAATCATTCTTTAGCATGAGATTATTTAGTTTCCAATTATTTTTTGGTCTATTTTCCCCTGGCTTTTTATTGAATGTAATTTTCATTGCATCATGACCTTAAACAGATGCATTTACTATTTCTGCCTTTCTGCATTTGAATTTGAGGTTTTTATGTCCTAATATATGGTCAATTTTTCTATAGGTTCCATGAAATTCTGAGAAGAAAGTGTACTCTTTTCTATCTTCATTTAGTTTTCTCCAAAGATACCTAACTTTTCTAATATTCTATTTACATCTTTGACTTCTTTCTTATTTATTTTGTGGTTTGACTTAGCTAATTCTGAGAGTGCAAGGTTGAGATCTCTCACTATTATAGTTTTGCTGTCTATTTCTTCTTGCAATTCTCTTAATTTCTTCTTTTAAGAATTTAGATGCTCTACTACTTGGTGCATATATGTTTAATATCGATATTGCTTCATTATCTATACTACCCTTTAGCAAGATATGGTGCCTTTACTTATCTCTTAATTAAATCAATTTTTGCTTTTGCTTGATCTGAGATCAGGATGGCTATCCCTGCTTTTTTGACTTCACCTGAAGCACAGTAGATTCTGCTCCAGCCTTTTACCTTTATTCTGTACGTACCACCCTGCGTCAATTGTGTTTCCTGTAAACAACATATTGTAGGATTCTGGGTTTTTTTTTTGCAGTCTGCTATCTGCCTCTACATTATGGGGGAGTTTGCCCCATTCACATTTATGGTTAAAATTACTAATTCTCTATTTCCTGCCACCTTGTTAACCCCAACTTATGCTTTTCTTCTTTCCTTTCTCCTTATCCCCCCTCCTCAGTATTAAACTTGTGAGCACGACTTGCCTCACATACCTCTCCTTTTTTGGGTTCCTCCCCCCTTCACCTCAGGGTTCCTTCCCTTTTCTTACCCCTTTTCCTCATCATTTCAGTATTTCCTTCAACTTACCTTACTCCTTCCCTTTTAACTTTTTCCCTCCCACTTTTCAATGAGATGGGAGACAGTTCTCTATAAATCGAATATGTCTAATATTTTTCTCTTTAAGCTAATTCTGATGAAAGTAAGATATACACTGTGTTCATTCTCCTTCCTTCTTTCCCTCAGATGTAATAGATTTCCTTTGCCTCTTTGTGAGATGTAGTACCCCCACTTTACCCTTTTCCTGGTACAATTTCCTTTCCACCTCTAGTTTCTTTTTGTATTACAACAGTAAAACCAAATTATACATGTATTCTTTATGCATATTCATACCAGAAATATAGTTCCCAAGATTTCTTTTTACTTTTTATAATTCTCTTGAGTTTTATATTTGGAGATCAAAGTTTTTGTTTAGTTCTGTTTTTTTTTTTTTTGTCAGAAATAGATGAAATTCACTTATTTCACTGAATGTCCATCTTCTTCCATGGAAAAAAATGCTCATTTTGGTTGGGTACGTTATTCTTCGCTGCATACCAAGTTCTTTAGCAAAGTTTTGGTACATCAAATTCCAGGCCCTTTGATCCTTTAATGTGGACACTGCTAGATCCTGAGTAATCCTTATTGTGACTTCTCTCTGTTTGAATTTTTTTTTTTCTAGCTGCTTGCAGTATTTTTTCATTTTTCTGATAGTTCTGGAATTTAGCCACAATATTTCTTGGAGTTTTGATTTTGGGGTCTTTTTTAGTAGTTGATCGATGAATTCTTTCAATGTCTATTTTACTCTCTGTTTCTATGACATCTGGATAGTTCTCTTCAATGATTTCCTGACAAATAGTGTCTAGGCTCTTTTTTTCATCATAATTTTCATTAAGTTCTGATAATTCTCAGATTATCTCTCCTAGATCTATTTTTCTATTTTCCAGGTCTGTTATTTTCTCAAGTGAGTATTTAACATTTTTTTTTCAAATTTTTTTCATTTTTTTGCTTTTCCTTGACTGATTCTTGGTCTCTCCTCGAGTTATTCATTTCCATTTCTTCAATTCTGATTTTTAATGAATTATTTTCTTCATTTACTTTTTTATTTCTTTTTTTAATTGTCCAATTAAGTTTTTAAATGAGTTGTTTTGTTCAATGGATTTTTTTCCATTTTGCCAATTTTATTTTTTAGAGAGCTATTTTCTTTTTCCAATTCATTAATTCCATTTTCCTTGGAATTGTTTACCTTTTCTAATTCACCAATTCTGCTTTTCAGGGATTTTATTTCTTTATCTACTCTATCTTTAATGAGTGGGATGACTTATCCAGGCCCTTTTGCCAAGCTTCCCTTCCCTTTCCCCATTTTTCTTCTAGCTCTCTTGTAAGAGCCTTTTTAATTTCTTCTGTGAGAGCCTTGTATGGTGGAGACCAGATCATATCCCCCTTTGGGGTTTCATCTAGAGGCAATGTGTTTTTAGTCTCCACAGGGTTTGAAGTCTGCTCTCTATCCATATAGAAGCTATCTATAATTAGACCTCACTTTAACTTTTTACTCATTTTGACAAAAAAGAAACAAAGAAAACAAAACAAAACAAAACAAAAGCAAGTATGGTTCGCTTTTTGGGGAGTATGGTATTCCCAAGCTTCCTCTACAGACTACAGGAAGTAGCAATGAAGCAGCAATGGGACAGCAATAGCTGGGCTAAGTCTGTACAGCAGTCGCACTTTGAGACTCAGAAAGCATACTGAATCCCTCCTGGTGCTGGGTGGGTGTGACCAGGTCCTAAGAGATCCTAGCGTTTTGGGGTTATATATAAACTTCTCTGCTGATCTACTGGCTTGCTGCCAGGGCAAAAGTAGCTCACATGGTGATAAAGTTCTCCCTGCAAAATTTCCACCACCCCACTCCCCTCCAGGCTGTTCAATGTTTGCTGCCTTCAATGCTCTCACTGCCTGCCTGACCTCTGCACCTGGTCTAATTGTCCCCACCTGTGAACAAAATCAGACCTTTTCTGGTGAATTTTGAGGCTATCTTCTGCTGGTAATATGATGTACTCCCAATATTTTGTGGGATTTTTCAATCAAGCACTAATTCTGAGACCGTATCATGAAAGAAGTAGTCTGAGGGCAAGGAAGAGCTTAGCTAGAATCATGTGTCTTCTCCGCCATCTTGGCTCTGTCTCCTAGGCTCTTTAAAATCTTTTCTTTCTTTCTTTCTTTTTTATTAATGCCTTTTATTTTGAGAACGTATGCCTGCATAATTCTTCAACATTATCCCTTGCAAAACCTTGTGTTCCAAGTAGTCCAATATATGTTAAACATGGCAGAAATGTATGGTAAATCCAATATATGCATACATATTTATACAATTATCTTGCTTCACAAGAAAAATCATATCAAACCAGAAGAAATGAGAAAGAAAATAAAATGTAAGCAAAAAAACCAACAAAAAACAATTGAAATACTGTGTTGTGAACCATACTTAGTTCTTACAGTCCTCTCTCTGCGTATAGATGGTTCTCTTCATCACAAGATCAATGGAACTTATCTGAATCATCTCATTGTTTAGAGTAGGCTCTTTTTTCATAATAGTTTTCAGGAAGTCATAATCCTTAGATTGTCTCTCCTAAATCTATTTTCCAGGTCAGTTATTTTTTCCAATGAGGTATTTTAAGAATTTAATCAATTTCCTTCTATTTTTTCATTTTGGGGAAGGATTTGTTTGACTGATTCTTGATGTTTCATTGAGTCATTCATTTCTATTTATTCAATTCTAATTTTAAGTCAATTATTTTCTTATGTTACCTTTTTTAGCTCCTTTTTTATTTGGCCAATTGATTCTTTTTTTTTTTTTTTTTTTTTTTGCTTAGGCAATTTGGGGTTAGGTAATTTGTCCAGGGCTACCCAGCTTAAAAGTGTTAAGTGTCTGAGAGCAGATCTGAACTCAGGTCCTCCTGATTCCAGGGCTGGTGCTGTATCCACTGTGCTACCTAGCTACTCCCTTGGCCAACTGAATTTTTAAATGAATTATTTTGTTTAATGGATTTTCCCCCAACTTAATTCTGTTTTTCAAAGTGTTGTTTTCTTTTTCCATTTCATCAGCTCTATTTTGTAAGGAGTATTTTGCTTTTTCCATTTTTATAAATCTATTTTTAAAGGAGTTTTCTTCACATAATTTCTGTATTTCCTTTTCCAAACCCTTTTGCCAAGTTCTCATTTCCTTTCCCCATTTTTCTTCTAACTCTCTTTTAAGATCCTTTCTGACTTCTTCCAAGAGAGCCTTGTAAGATAGGAACCAATTCATATTGCCCTTTAGAACTTCATCTGGAGATGATCTGTTTTTAGTATCCACAAGGTTTGAAATTTATTCTTCTCTTTGTTCATAAATACTACCTCTGTTCAGAGTTCTTTTTGCTTTTTTGCTCATTTAAAAAAAAGTTTGAGGTCCATTTTTAGGCCAAAGAGAAGTTTGTCCAACCAGGTTACACATTATTCTGTGGTTTGGGGGCTCACTATTTGCCTTTTGTATTTGTTTTGGATATCTTATGGCTAATCTGATGATTGATTGGCTTCCAATCAGGACAGAGTAGCCAACACTTCTGTAGATTGCTCCAGTTATATTTCCTGGCCAGTGAAGTCCATACTGCCCTGGATCTCTGCACTGTACCTGTGCTCAGCCCCTCCCTCCATGGCTGATTGAAACAGACATTGTCTGAAGTTCTTCCAAAATATTTTCTGCTGGAAATATATTACACTCCAAATATTTGTGGGTTTTGTCATTCCAAAACCAGTTCAGGGAGAGCTCAGAGAAAGATGTCTTCTCTCTACCATCTTGGTTCCACCTTCCATTCATAATCTTTCACATCAGTATAATCAGTAGTTCCCTATTACGGGGTCTAATTTATGCATGCCTTTGTATAATTATTTCCTTGCCAAGATGTATTTTCCCATAGGTTCACTTACCACTTACTTGTACCTAGATGCTACTTAGTAAATTGCAATGCTGTGCGACTATCTTATGTCCTTGGTCACTTTGCTTCAATATATGGGGAATTTCATTTACAAAATGACAGAGGATAAGGGCATTCTCAGTGGATAGAACAATCTTAAATATATGTACAGAGGCAGGTAAATGTAGAATAATATTTTTAATCCAAAATTTCTATCACTTCTCTAAATCATGTATTCTTCAAAGCTTCCTTACTAAATCTTCAGATGTAGCCCCTATAGAACCATTTTCTTTTCTTCTCTCTATCCCACCCTTTGTAGCCAACCAGTTTTCTAATATTTTCAACTCCCTACAATATCTCTCAAATTCTTTACATTTTGACTTTAGTCAAAATAGTTCAGTCTCTCATCAGATTCTTCTTTCATCTCCCTTATAGATGATTGTGATCGATTTCTAATTTGTCTCTTTACCTCCAGTTTCTCTTTTCTCTGATTCAGCTATTTGGCACAAAAGGCACAAGAGCTAAGGATTAAAACAAAACCACTTTATTTTAAAATGTAGGAAAAAAATCTTAGTTGAAATTCTTTTTTTTAAAAAGGTACCTGACAGGTTTTGGCTTTCTGGCTATAATTTGCTATCCTTTGTTCTAATTTATCCCTTTACAGACGTAACTTCCAAATTAATTTCAAAACCTTCACAGGTCTTCCTACTTTACTTCCTTCCTTCAGGCCTTCCTTCCTTTTACTGATAGAATAAATAGAAAATCAGTAGGCCATCATTTCCTTTCTTTCATAATTTGCTCCTCCCCTACCCCATATGCTCTTCCACAACTACTATGTGGCTTATTTATTGTTCTTCCATTTTACTATGCATTGTCTGATTTATATGCATTTGTGTAGACTACCACCTATAGAAATAAAGATTTCTAATAAAAGAGTATTGAAGTAAGTATGCCTTGAGCATACTTACTTCAATACTCTTTTATTAGAAATCTTTATTTTTAAAGGCTCATCTAATGAGTTACCTTGTAAATGAAATCTTCCTTGATCACTCCAGCTAAAAGAGATCTCACATTTTCTCATAGGCAGTCACTCAAATCTCTCCTGTGCCTTTATTATATTTTCCTTGATATTATCCTGTTTTTAGGAACTTGTGCCATCTCTATATGTGAACTCATTGAGAGTAGGCACTATGTTGTTTTTCATCTTCATATTTCTAACATATAGTGTTTTGCATACAGCAAGAGATTAATAAATTATGGAAGTAAATTGGAATTTAGGTGGTTATTCATGACCTTTGAAAAAGTAGTTTCACATATACTTTAACATGTTTAACATGTATAGGACTGCCTGCCATCTAGGGGCAGGGGTGGAGGAAAGAAGGGGAAAAGTTGGAACAGAAGTTTTTTTTGCAATGGTCAATGTTGAAAAATTACCCATGCATATGTTTTGTAAAAAAAAAAAAAAAAAGCTATAATGAAAACAAAAACAAAAAGAAAAGAGTAGTTTCACTATAATGTCATGGCAGAGGCCAGATGGTAAAGGATTGGACTGATGAGTGAGCAGGTGTGTTAAAGATTTGCCAGCCCAGAATGTAGCTTGCTCAGTCTTCAGGATCTCATCTAAGCATCTGCCCTCTGGATGCACAGGAGAATTTGTACTTTACTTAAGAAAATCCTTCCACTTTTATTTTAAAAGCTTGTCAGATGAGAATATTTAGGAAAAACAGAAACTTTGGGTTATATTGTGCTTCAAAAATTTTGAATACAAAATATTTTGCCTAATATCCAATGATCTAAATGGATTTACCTGCTTTTTTTTTTTTTTTTTTACAGCCCGTGAGCTGTGAATGATTTCTGGGTTTATTTTTTTTATTTTTTTATTTTTTTTAACATTATTGAATAAATGTTTATTTCATTTCCAATGTAAAAACTCCAATCTCTAGCAATATAAAAAGAGGTTGGATTTGGTCCTCAGATTGTAGTTTATTAGCTGTTAATCTAAATGATGAGGAGGTTCTTGGACCAAATATTAAAAGTTTATTTATTTATTTATTAAAACTTTTTATTTTTCAAAACATATGCATGGACAATTCTTTAACAATAGCCCTTGCAAAACCTTGTGTTCAATTTTCTCTCATTTTCCCCCATGCCTTCCCTTAAATGGCAATTATTCCAATATATGTTAAATATGGTAGAAATATATGTTAAATCCAATATATGCATACATATTTATACAATTATTGTGCTGCACAAGAAAAATGAAATCAAACCAGTTAAAAAAAGCAGCAGAATAAAATGTAAACAAGCAACAATGAAAAGAGTGAGAATTCTAAATTGTGGTCCACACTTAGTTCCTACAGTCCTCTTTCTGGGTGTAGATGTCTCTCTTAATCACTGAGCAATTGGAACTGGTTTGAAGCATCTCATTGTTGAAGAGAGCTATGTCCATTAGAAGTGATCATCATTTAATCTCCTTGTTGTTGTGTATAATGATCTGGTTGTGCTCATTTCACTTATCATCAGTTCATGTAAATCTCTCCAGTCCTCTCTGAAGTCATCCTGTGGTCATTTCTTACAGAACGATAATATTCTGTGACATTAATATATCATAATTTATTCAGCCATTCTCCAATTGATCAGCATCCATTCACTTTCCAGTTTCTTGCCATTACAAACAGGCTGCCACAAACATTTTTGCACATGTGGGTGCCTCTCCCTCCTTTAAGATCTCTTTGGGATATAAGCCCAGTAGAACACTGCTGGATCAAAGGGTATGCACAGTTTGATAACTTTTTGAGCATAATTCCAAATTGCTCTCCAGAATGGCTGGATGTGTTCACAATTCCACCAACAATGTATTGCTATCCCTGTTTTCCCACATCCCCTCCAACATTCCTCATTATCTTTCCCTGTCATTCTAGCCAATCTGACAGGTGTTTAGTGATATCTCAGAGTTGTCTTAATTTGCATTTCTCTGATTAATAATGATTTGGAGCATCTTTTCATATGGCTAGAAATAGTTTCAATTTCTTCATCTGAGAATTGTCTGTTCATATCCTTTGACCATTTATCAATTGGAGAATGGCTTGATTTCTTACAATTTAGAGTCAATTCTCTATATATCTTGGAAATGAGGCCTTTATCAGAACCTTTGACTGTAAAAATATTTTCCCAATTTACTACTTCCCTTCTAATCTTGTCTATATTAGTTTTGTTTGTACAAAAACTTTTCAATTTTATATAATCAAAATTTTCTATTTTGTGATCAATAATGATCTCTAGTTTTTCTTTGGTCATAAATTCCTTCCTCTTCCACAGGTCTGAGAGGTAAACTATCCTATGATCTTCTAATTTATTTATAATCTCATTCTTTATGCCTACGTCATGAACCCATTTTGACTTATCTTGGTGTACAATGTTAAGTGTGGGTCAATGTCTAGCTTCTGCCATACTAATTTCCAATTTTCCCAGCAATTTTTGTCAAATAGTGAGTTCTTATCCCCAAAACTGGGGTTTTGCGGTATGTCAAACACTAGATTTTTAAAGTTATTGGCGGTTTTGTTCTTTGAACCTATCTTATTTCACTTACCAACTAGTCTATTTCTTAGCCAATACCAAATGGTTTTGGTAACCACTGCTTTATAATATAATTTTAGATCTGGTACAGCTAGGCCACCTTCATTTGATTTTTTTTTCATTAATTCCCTTGAAATTCTTTACCTTTTGTTTTTCCATATGAACTTTGTTGTTATTTTTTCTAGGTCATAAAACAGTTTTTTTTTGGGAGTCTGAATGGTATAGCGCTAAATAAATAGATTAGTTTAGGTACTATTGTCATCTTTATTTTATTTGCTCGCCCTATCCAAGAGCATTTAATATTTTTCCAGTTGGTTAGATCAGACTTAATTTGTGTGGGAAATGTTTTGTAGTTTTGCTCATAAAGTTTCTGATTTTCCCTTGGCAGATAGATGAGAAGTATTTTTTTTTTTTTTACTATCAGTAGTTACTTTAAATGGAATTTCTCTTTGTAACTTTAACTGTTGTATTTTGTTAGTGATATATAAGAATGCTGATGACTTATATGGGTTTATTTTGTATACCGCAACTTTGCTAAAGGTGTGGATTATTTCTAATAACTTTTTAGTAGAATCTCTGGGGTTCTCTAAGTATACCATCATATCATCAGCAAAGAGTGATAATTTGGTTTCCTCATTGCCTACTCTAATTCCTTTAATCTCTCTCTCAACTCTTATTTCCAAAGCTAGCATTTGTAATACAATATTGAATAGTAATGGTGATAATGGCAACTTTGTTTCACTCCTGAACTTGTTGGGAATGGTTGCAGTTTATCCCCATTACATATGATGCTTACTGATGGTTTTAAATAGATGCTGCTGATTATTTTAAGGAAAAGTCCATTTATTCCTGTACTCTCAAGTGTTTTTTAATAGAAATGGATGTTGGATTTTATCAAATGCTTTTTCTGCATCTATTGAGATTATCATATGGTTTTTGTTAATTTGGTTATTAATATGGAAAATTATATTAATAATTTTCCTATTATTGAACTAACCCTACATTTGTGGTATAAATCCTACTTGATCATGGTATATTATCCTGGGGAAGATTTTCTGTAGTCTTTTTGCTAATATCTTATTTAAGATTTTAGCATCAATATTCATTAGGGAGATTGGTCTATAATTTTCTTTCTCTGTTTTCAACCTACCTGGTTTTGGTATCAGAACTGTGTCTGTGCCATAAAAGGATTTTGGTAGGACTCCTTCATTCCCAATATTTTCAAATAGTTTATATACCATTGGGGTAATTGTTCTTTAAATATTTGGTAGAATTCACATGTAAATCCATCTGGTCCTGGGGATGCTTTTTTAAGAGAGTTGATTAATAGCTTGTTCTATTTCTTTTTTCTAAAATGAAACTGTTTAACCAATTTACTTCTTCATCTGTTAATCTGGGCAAACTATATTTTTGAAGGAATTCTTCCATTTCATTTAATTTATTGAATTTATTGGCAAAAAGTTGGGCAAAGTAACTTATTATTCTCTTCATTGGTGGAAAGTTATCCCTTTTCATTTTTAAGACTACTAATTTGATTTTCCACTCTCCTTTTTCTAATCAGATTTACCAAAGGTTTGTCAATTTTATTGTTTTTTTTCATAAAATCAACTCAGTTTTATTTATTACTTCAATAGTTTTTTTTTTTTACTTTCAATATTATTGATTCTGCTTTTAATTTTAGAATTTCAAGTTTAGTATTTAATTGGGGTTTTTAATTTGATCTTTTTCTAGTTTTTTTAAGTTGCAAGCCCAATTCATTGATCTTCTCTTTCTCTATTTTATTCAAATAAGCCTCCAAGCATATAAAATTTCTTCTCATTACTGCTTTGATGCATACCACAAATTTTGGTATGATTTATTATTGTTATTATCTTCAATGAAATTATTAATTGTGTCTATGATTTGCTGTTTCACCCAATCATTCTTTAAGATAAGATTATTTAGTTTCCAATTACTTTTTGGTCTATTTACCTCTGATTTTTGGTTGAATGTAGTTTTTATTTCATCGTGATCTGAAAAGAAAGCATTTACTATTTCTGCCTTCCTACATTTAATTTTGAGGTTTTTCTGTCCTAATATATGGTCAATTTTTGAATAGCTTCCATGGACTGCTGAGAAGAAAGTGTATTCCTTTCTGTCTCCATTCAGTTTTCTCCAAAGATCTATGATACCTAATTTTTCTAACATTCTATTTACCTCTTTAATTTCTTTATTTGTTTTGTGGTTTGATTTATCTAATTCTGAGAGTGCAAGGTTGAGATCTGCCACTATTATAGTTTTGCTGTCTATTCTTCTTGCAACTCTCTTAACTTCTCCTTTAGGAAGTTAGATGCTATATCACTTGGTGCATATATCTTTAGTATTGATATTGCTTCATTCTCTATATTAACATTTAGCAAGATATAGTTTCCTTCCTTATCTCTTTTAATTAGATCAATTTTTGCTTTTGCTTGATGGGAGATAAGGATGGCTACCCCTGCTTTTTTGGCTTCACCTGAAGCATAATAGATTCTGGTCCAGGCTTTTACCTTTATTCTGTATGTATCTCCCTGCTTTAAATGTGTTTCCTGTAAACAACGTATTGTAGTGTTCTGACATTTGATCCAGTCTTCTGTCTGCCTCCACTTAATGGGAGAGTCCATCCCATTCACATTTACAGTTAAAATGACTAATTCTGCATTTTCTACAATATTATTATCCCCAGATTATGGTTTTCTTTTTCTTAACCCTCCCCCCCCAACCCTCTTTCCCAGTTTTAAACTTATGGGCCCCATTTGTACCACACCACTCACCCTCTTTAGGATTCTTCCCTCCCCCCTTTGAATCTCTTCCCCTTTCTTGTTCCCTCCCCTTATTACTCTTTTTCTTTTCATTTTTCCTCTCCCACTTTTTAGTGAGGTGAGAGAAGATTCTCTGTTAAACAAAAACGTCAATTATTTCCTCTTTGAGCCAATTCTGATGAGAGTAAGATTCACACAATGTTCCTCCCCCTCTCTAAATTCTCTCAGATACTATAGGTTTCCTTTGTCTCTTTGTGGGATGTAGTTTCCTTCTTTTTATCCCCCCTTCCCCTTTTTCTGACACTATTCCCTTTCCAATTCCATTTCCTTTCTTTATGTTATATCAATATAAACAGGTAGTCTTTATGTATATCCCAACAGAAACACAGTTCTCAAGAGGTTCTTTTACCTTTTCTGCTTCTCTTGAGTCCTATGGTTGGAGATCAAATTTTTTGTTTAGTTCTAGTTTTTTCCTTAGAAACAAATGGAACTCATCTGTTTCATTAAATGCCCATCTTCTTCCCTGGAAGCTTGGCTGGGTAGTTTATTCTTGGCTTCATTCCAAGTTCTTTTGCCTTTTGGAATATCAGATTCCAGACCCTTCAATCTTTTAATGTGGTGGCAGCCAGATCTTGGGTGATCCTTATTGTGGCATCTCGGTATTTGAATTCTTTTTAATTTTAGGGTCTTTTTCAGAAGGTGTTTAATGAATTCTTTCAATGCCTATTTTTATCTTCTGATTCTATTACATCTGGACAGTTCTCTTTGATGATTTCCTGTAAAATAGTATTTGGGCTCTTTTTTTTCATCATAATTTTCAAGAAGTCCAATAATCCTCAGATAATCTCTCCTAGATCTATTTTCCAGGTCTTTCATTTTTCCAAGTAGATATTTCATGGAGGCCAGGTAACATTTCCCTTTTGGGTATTCTCTGTAGACTGTTTGCTATTAGTCTCCTAGGGGTTGCAAATCTGCTCTTTTTTTGCATAGAAGCTATTGATTGTCCTTTTGATTTTTTTACTCATTTTTAAAAAAGCTTTTAGGTTCTCCCTTCAGGACAAGGAAGTTATCAGCTTCCTCAGCAAAGCAGGAATAGATATAAAGGGTTGCAAAGAGCAGAGATGGATGGGAGTGCTCTGTGAGAAATTCCCCCCCTCCTACTGGAAGTGATTCAGACCTGGTTGACACTGGCAGGAGCTGTGAAAGTGCCTAGTGAAGGATCTCTGCTGTGCAGATTAGCAACTGCCCTGAGGCTAGACGCTGAGCAGTGAAAATGTCATTACCCCAAGCCAAAACCTATTGGGGAACTGTGGGTATTAGCAAATGTCCAGTGAGTAGTCCCGCACAGACCATAAGTGTCTGTGCCCCAGAAGTACAGTCCCCCTGCAGAAGTTCTGTTGCCCCAGGTCAAGCCCCCACTGTGCAGATTAGAGGTTGCCCCAGGCTGTGCACCCCTGCTGTGCAGGTGCATAACTCCCCAAAACAAGCCTGTACTACAGAATGGGGCTACTGAGCTGAGTTATGGTCTGTGCAGAGTCCCTCACTGTACTATTCAGACTCCCCAAAAAAAGGTTTTATGACCTAGAAAAAATAACAACAAAGTATGGGTGAGTGTAGCCAGATCCTGTTACGTTCTGGCATCTTTTTAGGGTACTTTCTGCCTTTGGCTTTAGTTTCTCTGCTGGTTTACTGCTTTGTAATCAAGGCAGAGCAGTCAGCCTATGGCAGAGTTGCTTCTGTAATTTTCTAACCTCAGAGGCCACCCCCTTTCCTGTCAGCTCTGTTTGGTAGCCTTCCCTACTTCCCTCCCTGTGCTGGTCTATTCTTTCCCCTCAGGACAAACCTTTCCTGGCGATCTTCCAGATTATCTTCCACTGGTGAGTTGTTGAAACTTCTAATCCTTGTGGGTTTTACCAGTCAAGCGCTATTTTTGAGGCTGAATTTAATAGTTGGTCGTGAGGTTATGAGAGCAGCTTAGAAAGTCACATGCGCCTTCTCCACTATCTTGGCCCCGCCCCTAAATATGTTTTAATTAACTCATTTCTTTTTCTACTTTTTTAGAATAGCTTGTTTAGTTTTTCAAAAAACTTGCAAAATAATTTTCGATATTCACCCCTGCAAAACCAAATGTTCCATATTTTTCTTCCTCTTTTCCTACCTTTCCCTTCCCCTAGACAGCAAATAATCCAATATAGATTAAACATGTGCAATTCTTCTCTCTCTCTCTCTCTCTCTTTGTATATATGTATATTTCCACAATTAAGATGCTGCAGAAGAAAAATCAGATCAAAAAGGAAAAAAAATGAGAAAGAAAAAAAAAGCAATCAATCAACAAAAAAGTGAAAATACTATGTTGTGATCCACATTTAGTCCCCATAGTTCTCTCTCTGGATACAAATGGCTGTCTCCATCCCAAGTCTATTGGAATTGGTCTGAACCACCTCAGTTTTGAAAAGAGCCAACTCCGTCACAGTTGATCACATAATCTTATCATTGCTGAGCACAATATTCTTTTGGTTCTATTCACTTCACTTACCATCAGTTCATGTAAGTTTCTCCAGGTCTTTCTGAAATCATTCTGTTGATCATTTCCTATAAAACAATAACATGCCATTATATTCATATACCATAACTTATTCAGCCTTTCCCCAGATGGAAACTCAGTTTCCAGTTCCTTGCTTCTACAAAATTTTGCAGATGTGACTCCTGTTCCCTTTTTGTGATGTTTTTGGGATACAGAACCAGTAAGACACTGCTAGATCAAAGGATATGTATAATTTGATAGAACTTTGGGCTTAGTTCCAAATTGCTCTCAGAGTAATTTGGTTGGATTAGTTCACAACTCTGCCAACAATGAACTGACTCATTTCTTAAATGGAGAAGATATTTTTTTCTCTCATTTCTTGTACTCAATATTACATTTGAGTTAATGAGTATCGATGTATATATTTATTTGATGTGGAAGATCCCTGAATTCTATCTTTTGGTATGATGATAGTAAGCAAATTAATACTGCCATTTCTTCTGAAAAAATACAACTATAGTCTTTTTTTTCCAAGAAACCACTTTCCAATAGATAACTGGTCAAAAGATGTGAACAGATAATTTTCAAATAAACAAATTAAAACTATTTCTAGTCATATGAAAACATTCTCTAAATTACTATTGGTAATAAATTGCATTTCTGTGCAAAAGAGAAATGCAAATTAAGACAACTCTGAGTTACCACTCCACACCTTTTATATTGACTAAGATAAAAGGAAAAGATAATGATAAATTTTGGAGGGGATGTGGGAAAACTGGTATACTAATACATTGTTGGTGCAGTTCTGAACTTATCCAACTATTCTGGAGAACAATTTGAAACTATGCCCAAAGTGCTTTCAAACTGTGGATGCTATTTAATCCCACATCTCAAAGAGATCATAAAAAAAGGAAAAAGGATACACATGTACAAAAGGGTTTGTAGGAGCCCTTTTTGTAGTTCTAAGGAGCTGGAAATTGAGTGGATTCCCATCAGTTGTGGAATGGCTGAATAAATTATGGTATATAAATATAACAGAATATTATTTTTATTTATTTATTTTTTTGCTGAGGCAATTGGGATTAAGTGACTTGACGAGGGTTACACAGCCAGGAAGTGTTAAGTGTATGAGTCCAGCTTTGAACTCAGGTCCTCCTGACGACAGGGCTGGTGCTCTATTCACTACACCAACTAGCTGCCCCTATTATTTTTTATAAGAAATTATCAACAGTAATATTTCAGCATGGCTTGGAGATACTTATATAAAGTGAAACTAAGTGAAGTGAGTAGAACCAAGAGAACATTGCACATAGCAATAACAAAATTATGTGGTGATCAACTGTGATGAACTTGGCTCTTTTCAATAATGAGGAAGTCTACTTCCAATAGACTTGTGATAGAGAGTGACATCTACATCTAGAAAGAGGATTCTGGGGGTGGAATGTGTATCAGAAAATAGTTTTTTCACATTTTTTGTTGTTTGTTTTTTCTCCTCATTTTCTCCCCCTTTTGATCTGATTTTTCTTGTGCAGCATTATAAATGTGGAAATATATATAGAAGAATTGTACATGTTTAACATATATTGGATAACTTTTTGTCTAAAGTAGAAAAGGGGAAGGGAGGGAGAAAAATTGGGAACAATTTTTATTTTTGCAAGGGTGAATGTTGAAAACTATCTTTTCTCCTGATTTCAGGACTGGTGCTCTATCCACTGTGCTACCTAGCTGCCCCCTCTTTGCATATATTTTGAAAATAAAAAGCTATCATAAAAAAAGAGACAATGGGGGAAATAAGAATCAAGAAGCTTAAATTTAATCCCACATTTTGTACATCTTTGTAAATCAGGGTGAGAAATCCCCTTCCAGAAAAGGAAAAAAAAAGTAGTTCACCAGTTGGAGGTGAATGGACTACTTCATGCTATCACTGAGTAAGTGCCCTTTCATAAGTTCCTGGAAGAGTTCATCCACCTTTCATCATATAACATGATCTACTTATTTTGACTCACCTAAGGGCCAGGTATGTGCTTAGTTTCTAACATATTATATTCACTGCCACTACTATGCAGAAGATAGGGAGAGAATATTACTTTATTTCTATGAATTATGTTATTATTTTTCAACCCCAATACTTCTCAAAAATTTTGTCCAATGTTCCCATCTGTCTGATAAATATTCTTTTTCAGTATCCTGCTGGTACCTCAAAGTGAACATACCCATACTAATTGGATCCTCCCACTTATCCCTCAAACCAAAAAAAAAAAAATGAACCTAATTTACTTTCTCATATTTTTGTTTTTATTGATAGAAAATACTTTTGCCAATTCTTATAATTTACTCTAATGGGAAAAATCCTACCCATTTCTATAGTTACTCAGGCTCCACAGCTTAGTAAAATTCTGCTATCTTTTAGTCTTTGTATCTTCTCCTCTATCATTTTTTTCTACATTCAATCAATTAGCAAGTACTATGCATTTTGTTTTACCAATATTCATGACTATTACAAACACTATTTCAAGCCTTTATCTCTTTTTGTCTAATTTTATAATACCATCTACCTGGTTTTACTGACTCTGTTCTCTTCCATCTATTCCTTTAAAAAAAAAAAAGAAGGAAGGGGGAGTTACCTTTCACAATATGTCTTAAAATGATCATAACACATTACTATGATTATATCATGTTTGCACACAAAAAATATTTATTGGCTCCTATTTGCCTACCAAATAAAGTATGAATTACTGAATCTGGTATGTGAGGACTTACACATTTTACATTTTAGTTCCAATTTACTATTCCCAGCTTTTCTCATAGTATGACTTTTCACCTATCTTATGATTCAGTCAAAATAGAGTTAGTCTTTACATTCTCCCCCATTATATGTTTTAAAATTTCTTCTCTTTAGCTCATCCTTCTTTCCCTTCCTTCATTATTTAATTCCCTGTCATGTTAGTCTATTACATTCTCTTCCTTTATTCAGTGGATAACTCAAGCATTAACTGCTCTGGGAAGACCTCCCAGGAAAAATTACTCTCCTTCCAATTGAAAATGTTTTTTTACTTCCTAAAAATTTCCACAGCACTTCAACCTGGATATTTCACGCATGACTTAACTATTTGAATTAAAAAATATCTGGAAAGCCCAGTCTGTGACCTGTCTCTTTATGGCTTCTGTGGCCTGCACATATTATATGCTTGAAAAGTTTGTTGAATTGAATTAAATCATAACCAAATGCTCTTTAGGTGTATTAATTTAATACAAAATCAAAACAGTCACTGATCTGATTTTAAGGTCTCCCCATGAAGGCAGAGAAAAATGGTGAATCATGGTATTTGTAACAGTAAAAATTACATAGGGAAGATTCATATACTCTAGAAATCTTCAATAATGAAGAAATCACTGACTCAAATGTCAACAACTAAATCTGCCTTCCTGATTCATAATGAACTATAGGAATGAGTCAGAGGTACCAGAGCTTCATGACAGATGTATAATCTCATTCACCTACATGACAATGCAGGAAGTCATTCCCTTCTTCAGCTCTGATTTAACTATTCATTTCCACACTATAAGAAAGATTTGGCAGTGACAGTATGAGACTTCCAATAGACAATAGAAATGGCTAGGAGTTTGCATTGGTGATTCATTAGGAGTCATGAGTATAAGTAAAATAAGGTAAGAGAAAGAGAATTCAAAAAGGGATCTTTTGATTTACTGTATGCTGTAATTCTGGCATTGCACTCCCATTTTTTTTTCCAATATAGGACAAAACATTTGGAGCAAAGTGCTAGTAACACTGTTAACTGGGAAATTCAAATTTCTAAGTTTTTTTAGTCACAAAACAGTTCTTGATCATTACCCAACTTATGCTGGGTATAGTTCTAAGACAGTGAACACCAGGCCTATGGGGAGAATTTTTTGTTGTTGTTGTTTTCGATTTCCTATTGTTTTTTTTCCGTGTCATTAAATGCCTTAAAAACACCATTTATCCCTTGCATGACTGGTAACAATAAGAACACTAGTAGAATACTTTGAAATATAGTTTTAGAGGCATAGATCCTCAGAGTACTTTGAATTTGGGGTAGCCATTTTCTGGGGGATCGGATCTGATAATTGGGTTTAGTAATCTTCCATATATTCATACATACACACATATGTACATACTTACACACACATATATATACCCATCTATATACATACATTGTGTGTATACACAAAACTTATTCATTTCATTTTTGTAGTAAGCTTTTCTTTATTCAATATTCTAAATATAGGCAACTAATTTGAAAATTACTGTTATTAGTAATTAGCTGTTTTCTGTTGAGATATTGCCATTTTCATGTTTTTATCTTATTCTGTGTTCTAGCCATCACTTTATGATTCTGTTTCCTACTATTATGGAACTATCCTGTGCAAAATTCTGTTGTAAGATGGAGCATCCCTATAAGATAGAGCATTATTAGTAAAAACCATTTTTGAAATATATGATTTTTAAAAGGAAGTGAGTCAGATCAAATAGTGTTAAGAAGAAAAAATGTATGTGCAGTTTAATACCTGCTCTAGTCTTGTATAAAACCTCTTGTGTAATCTATGAGTGATTGAGGATAATTCTCACTTAAGATCAGAAAGTGTGGGACAATTACTTCGTAGATCCAACTAGATGGCTGCTGAGGTCACTTTAAACTTCCAAATTCTTTGATTCTGGTCATAATTTGGTGACTTGCTTTTGAAGGGTTAGCATAGATCTCATGAAATAATTTCAAATAATAATAAATAACAAGTATGGGAGTAGCCTTTAATAATTTTAAAAGGACTTAATTCTATCAATTATCATAATGATTAATTATGAATGTGAAATTCAAAAGCACCATTGTATAGAGAAGAAAGCACTAGATTTGGAGTCAGTAAACCTAGTTTGAAATCTTGTCTCAGATTTTATGAGGCATGTGACACTGGACAAATCAAGTAATTTTTCTAAGCTTCATTTTCTATATCTCATAAACAAGACCATCTAGCTGCTAGAGTTACTGTGAATATCAACTGAGTTGTAAATTATTTAACACACCTTTAATCACTATATAAAGACTCTCTATTATTAATATTAGTTATTACTTGAACATTTTTTTTTTTCCATTCCTTACCTGAGACAATTCACTTTACCTCTGAATACCCTAGGCCACTCTCTAAAAGTAAGTAGCAGAATACATCCCAATCTTCCTCGATCATTCCTTCACCAATGATATTTGAATTCTGATCCCAAAAATAAAATGAATCCATCCTCTAATCCTTCAGTGATGCAGATCATAATTTATACCTGCATGTCTATAATGACTTGTCTGTGATCTCCCATAAGTTCACCCTAACACACTAACATCCTTTCTCATTGTCTTTCATATTGTATCAGATTATAATGAATTATACAGGCTGTTCCTCCCTTTATCTGAATATACACTCATTTCAGTTGTATATTTCTTTGATTACCTCATTTACTTCAATTCTTCATAATTCTTTTCTTTTTATGTTTCAGACTGCTCATACCAACCATGCATATTCCCATTGCCTTCTGATTGTTACTAATGTTAAATTATTGGACAATAACAATACATTTCACACCACTAAAAAATAAGGCAAAAAAAGAGAATATCAAATGTATTGACTAATATGCTTTCTTTTTTATGTATTAAATATTTATGAGGATAATTTACACACAAATCAAGGCCATCTTTTATAAGAGGTTAAGTACAGAACAGACCAATTTTACTCAGTAATTCAGTGGACCACATCTCTACTGTCACACAGCTAATGGGAAGATATAGTCAATGCAAAATCATGCTGTAATTATTTACTTTCTTTTTTTGTAGAATAAAATAACATTACAAAAAACTTTCAACAACACTTAAACTATTCTCACAAAAGTTTTATAAAACAATCCCATTAAAATAGTACATATAACAGTAGAAATAACCATTTTCAATGACACCTTGATCATTAAAATCAGACAAGGCAAAATATAGGAAGTTGTGTATTCACCAACAATGCTCAACATATAATGGTGGAAATTTTATTCAGAGTCCTATTGCCTCAGAATTGAGGATAAAGTATTTCCAACACTCAGTGTGTGTGTGTGTGTGTGTGTGTGTGTGTGACACATATATAATTATAGATATGTATACATGTATGTGTCAGTGAACATTGATTAACCATTCACTATGTGTTAGGAATTGTGCTAAGTGCTAAGAATACAAAAAGAAAATAAAGATAGTTCCTGCCTTAGGGACCTTATAATTGAATGGGGAGACAACATGCCAACAACTATCTGCAAAGCAAGCTATTTACAGAATAAAAAGGCTATAATTAACATAAGGGAGGTGCTGAGATTTAAAGGAGATATTAACTCATTAGTTCCTCATAATAGCTTTATGAAATAGGTACAATTATCATTCCAATTTGACAATTTGGGAAACTGAGATAAATGGAAGGTAAGTGACTTGCCCAAGATCATACCACCAGTAAGTGTTGGAGGCCAGATTTGAGCCTGGTTCTTTCTGTATTCAGGCCCAATATTCTATCTACTAAACAATCAGGTGCATAATATGTACATGCACGCATGTAGAATGATCAGTTCTTTTATTTCATTGGTGAAGGGAATTCTTCCCTTTTATGACATAATCTAAGAAGGCTGCTTGGGCTGCTGCAAGGTTAAGTGACTTGCCCCATATTGTTGGAATCCTTACAAAGTGTTAAGTCATTAGAATTGATAGAGACAATAATTATCTAATTTAGCATGGTTCAGTATGATTGATCTGATCCTACAAGCAGATGTTATGGGCCAGAACTTGAAACAAGGTACTAAGTGGAATTGATGGAAGCAATGCTTGTATGCTTGGGTTTGCACCTTTAAGAGTTTACACATTAGAGTTCACACATTGGAGTTCACAAGTATGAGAGATTCACAAAGTTAAATTTGTAACTTCGTGAATTCACACCTCCCATAATCCCACTCTCAGAGGAGGAGTCAACCTTTGAGAGAGCATAAAAACAACTGAACTCTGCATCAACTAGACATAAACCCATTTCCTTTTGATATTTAGGTTCTTTTTAACCATTATGCCTTTCTGCTTCTTTCACCTATATTTACAACTGGCTCCCAATTAGTAGGAATAATTGATCCTGTGAAATACTTGTAATATTTTAATTTATACTATTCAAAGTTATAGTTACATGATAATTGGTTCCAGCCTAATGGAAATATACAGTGTGGATTTCAAAAAATACAACCAGTTCATAGGAGTCTAGCTTTCTATTCTGTTTTTTTTTTTTAACCATGATGTACTTCCACTTCTAAAAACATAGGCCATCTTTAATTCCTTCTAAACCATATAAGGATTTAAAAATGTTTACCTCTAGCAAAAAGTTCAGAAATACCCACTTTTTGCTTTGCTTATTATATAAGAAATATTTCTAAGAGATATGAGTTTATTCTTCTTTGTTCACTTTTCCCCCCCTCGAATAATTTGGGAAGTACTAGATTGTTATTTAGACCTTTGTTTCCAATATCTGCTCAATTATTTCAGGTTTTCATATTATAATTTATAAGTACTATGAAGTTCAGCCTGGTTTACCTTTAATCTTTTATAACAGCCAGAATCAAATTATTATTTTTTTTTATTTTTCAAAAACCTTGTCAATTTTCTCCCTCTTTTCCATATTATATTTCCCTAGAGAAAGATAATCTAATTAATTCTAGGTTCTGATAGCTATCAATAAAATTCAGTAGTATAATGCTTTTATTCTTTATATTATTATATCTGCTCTATGTCAGGGACCATAAATGAAACTTTTTTCCCCTTCCTCCCTCTTTTCTTCCCTCCTTTACACTTTCCCTCTTTCCTTCTCTTTCTCCCCCTTGCTTTCTTTTCTTCTTTTTTATCCTGCCCTCCCTTCTTTTCTCCCTCCCTCCTTCCTTCTCTTCCTTCCTTCCCTTCCTTCCTTTCTTCCTGCCTGCCTGCCTTCCTTTCTTCTTTCGTTTCTTCTTTTCTTCCTTCCATGTGAGCAAAGTCATAGCAATATGTTTGAGTTGGAATTATGATCCTCCTTTGTTTCCTCTACTTTTCTTGAATAGAATAGCCAAACTGTATAAATGGGTCAGAATTCAGGATTATTGATATCAGTGAATCAAAAAATAACTACTGAACAACCTTAATGGGAAAAGCAATAAAAGAGACCTTCTATTTTAAAGAAAGAATCAGATCTGAACTTCATTCTTTTCAGTTGGAAAGGGGTAAGGATTTGAGAGACTCTAGATTATAAAGAAATACAAATTAAGCAATGAAATTAGATAATAAGAATTTGTTTAATAAGAAGTTTGAATAGTTAAAATAGTTCCTACTTTTGAGATATTTATCATCTGGGTAGGGAAATAAGGTTAAATAAACAATGCTGGGTGATGGGTAGGGAAGTGGGGGAGTGGGAATGATGGTGAAGCCAAGATGGCAAAGTAAGACACATGCATCATTCTAAGCTTCCCTTTTACCCTCACTACTAATTACCAAATTCAGCCTTTGAAATAATGCTTGACTGGTAAAATCCATGAATATTGGGAGTACAAAAAATTACAAGCTGAAGCTAATCTGGAAAATTGCCAGAAAAGGTTTGTCCTGATCAGTGGGAGGAGGCCAGCACAGGCAGGGAGGCAGAACACAGAGGCTAGCACCCTGATCGGACTAGCGGCAGGAGCGATCTTCTCAGGTGGAGAATTTGCAGGGAGGACTTCACCAAAAGTTGGCTATTCTGCTCTGGTTGCAAAGTAGTGGATCAGCAGAGAAGTTACACAAACGCCAAAGGTAGAGTGTATTCCAAAAAATGCCAGAGTTTAACAGGACCTGGCCACACCCACCCAGCATCAAAAGTGACTCTGTGTAGCCACATTCTGCAGCAGGGGGATTTTGCCCAGGGCAGACTTCTGCACAGCAAGGGGGAGGAGGCTTTGCCCAGGGCAGTGGAATTTTCACAACCACTCTTCCCAGGGCAGTGATACTTCCACTGCAAGGCTCTTTACAAGGCACTTCTGCAGCCACTCTTTGCAATTCGTTTGTAGGACACCTATGGTCCATCTATCTATCCCTGTTTTGTAGAGGAAGCTGGTAACCTCCTTGCCCTGAAGGCAGATCCTAAGGACTTTTAAAAAAATGAGTAAAAAGGCAAAGCAAACTCTAACTATTGATAGCTTCTATACAGAAAGAGAGCAGGTTTCCAACCCCAAAAAGACTAATAGCAGACAGTCTTCAGAAAAAAAAAAAAAAACATAAAGGGGGATGTAACCTGATCCCCATCACACAAGGTTCTCCTAGAAGAAATTATAAAAGATCTTAAAAGAGAGCTAAAAGAAAACCTATACAAAAGAGTACAGAAAGGGCATGTAAGTCAATAAAAGAAAAATTTGATAAAGTGGAAAAAGAAAATAACTTCCTGAAATGTGAATTGGAAAAGGTAAAGAACTCCCAGGGAAACAGAATTTGTGAATAAAAAAAGATAAAGAACTTCCAAGAAAGTAGGATTTGTGAATTGGAAAAAGAAATAACTCAGTTACAAAAATCAGTGAAATGGAAAAAAAATTCCATAGAGCAAAACAACTCATTTAAAAGCTCAACTGAACATATACAAAAAGAAGTAAAAAAAAGCTAATAAAAACAATAACTCATGAAAAATCAGAACTGAACAAATAGAAATTAATGATTTGTTGAGACATCAAGAATCAGTCAAGCAAAACAAAAAAAAAAAAGAAAAAATAGAAAAAAGTTAAATATTTATTTAGAAAAACAACAGATCTGGGAAAAAGCTCTAGGAGAGATAATCTGAGGATTATTGGACATTCTGAAAATCATGATGAAAAAAAGAGCATAGACACTATTTTACAGGAAATCATCAAAGAGAACTGCCCAGAGATAATAGAATCAGAAGGTAAAATAGAAATTGAAAGAATTCATTGTACACCTTCCAAAAGACACCCCAAAATAAAAAGTCTAAGGAATATTGTGGCTAAATTTCAGAACTATCAGACTAAAGAAAAAAATATTACAAGCAGCCAGGAAAATAAATTCAAATACCGAGGAGCCACAATAAGGATCACTCAAGATCTAGCTGCTTCCACATTAAAGGATCAAAGGACCTGAATCTGATATTCTGGAAGGCAATAGAACTCAGAATGCAGCCAAGAATAAACTACGCAACTAAGCTAAGCATTTTATTTCAGGGAAGAATATGGACATTCAATGCAACAGGTGAATTCCATTTGTTCCTAATGAAAAAAACCAGAGCTAAACAAAAAAAAAAATTGACCTTCAAATATAGGACTCAAGAGAAGCATAAAAGATAAAAAGAACTTTTGAGAAGAGAGGATGTATTATTTTGAGTTTACTGTTATAATACAAAAAAGGGAAGTAGATGTGGAAAGGGGATAGTATCAAAAAAGGGAAAAGGAAAGATAAAAAGAGGGAAATTACATCCCACAAAGAGGCAAAGGACACCTATCACAGTGTGACATAGTGTGACTATTACTCTTATCATATTTGTTTCAAAGAGAAAATATTAGACATATTTGGTTTACAAAGAAACTTATCCCACCTCACCAAAAAGTCAGAGAAGAAAATAGAAAAGGAAAAGAGTAATAAAGGAAAGGTATAAGAAAGGGGAAGGGACTCAAAGAGGGGGTGGGAGGGATTCTAAAGAGGGAGAACTTTGTAAGGCAAGTAGTGCCCACAAGGTTAAGACTGGGGAGGGAGTAAGGAGGGAAAGAAAAAGAAAAGCTTAATCTGGGAATAATAAGATGGGAGGAAATACAGAATTAGTAGTTTTAGCCATAAATGTGAATGGGATAAACTCTCCCATAAAGCAGAGGCATATAACAGACTGGACCAAAAGCCAAAACCCTACAATATGTTGTTTACAGGAAACACATTTAAAGCAGGGTGATACATACGGAGTAAAGGTAAAGGTCTGGACCAGAATCTATAATTCTTCAGGTGAAGTCAAAAAAGCAGGGGTAGCCATCCTTATCTCAGATCAAGCAAAAGCAAAAATTGATCTAATTAAAAGAGATAAGGAAGGAAACTATATTTTTCTAAAGGGTAGCATAGACAGTGAAGTAATATCAATACTAAACATATATGCACCAAGTGGTAAAGCATCTAACTTCCTAAAGGAGAAGTTAAGAGAGTTGCAAGAAGAAATAGACAGCAAAACTATAATAGTGGGAAATCTTAACCTTGCACTCTCAGAATTAGATAAATCAAACCACAAAACAAAGAAGAAAGAAGCTAAAGAGGTAAATAGAATATTAGAAAAGTGAAGTATGATAGATCTTTGGAGAAATCCAAATGAAGACAGAAAGGAATATATTTTCTTCTCAGCAATTCATGGAACTTATATAAGAAAGAATTGACCATATATTAGGATATAAAGACCTCAACATTAAATGCAGAAAGGCAGAAACAGAAAGCTAGGGGTAAATAGACCAAAAACTAATTGGAAACTAAATAATCTCATCATAAAGAATGAAAGGGTGAAACAGCAAATCATAGACACAATTAATAATTTCACCCAAGAGAATGACAACAGTGAGACAACATACCAAAATTTGTGGGATGCAGCCAAAATGGTAAAAAGGAGAAATTTTATATCTTTGGAGGCTTACTTGAATAAAATAGAGAAAGAGAACATGAATTGGGCCTGCAATTTAAAAAGCTAGAAAAAGTACAATTAAAAACCTCCAACCAAATGCTAAACTTGGAATTCCAAAATTAAGAAGAGAAATTGATGAAATTGAAAGTAAAAAAAGCTATTGAATTAATAGATAAAACTAAGAGTTATTTTATGAAAAAACTAACAAAATAGATAATCTTTGATAAATCTGATTAGAAAAAGGAATGAGGAAAATCAAATTGTTAGTTTTAAAAATGAAAAGGGAGAACTTTCCACCAATGAAGAGGGAATGAGAGCAATAATTAGCAGTTACTTTGCCCAACTTTATGCCAATAAATTTGATAATCTAAGTGAAATGGATGACTACCTTCAAAAATATAGGCTTCCCAGATTAACAGAGGAGGAAGTAAATTGCTTAAATCATCCCATTTTAGAAAAAAGAAATATAACAAGCTACTAATCAACTCCCTAAAAAAAAATCCTCGGGACCAGATAGATTTACATGTGAATCCTACCAAACATTTAAAGAACAATTAACTCCAATGCTATATAAACTATTTGAAAAAATAGGGAATGAAGGAGTCCTGCCAAATTCCTTTTATGACACAGACATGGTACTGATACTTAAACCAGGTAAGTTGAAAACGGAGAAAGAAAATTAAAGAACAATCTCCCTAATGAATAGCGTTGTTAAAATCTTTTTTTTTCTGTTAAAGTAAAACTTTATTTTTAATTTTTTTATTATAGCTTTTTGTTTACAAGATATATGCATAGGTAATTTTTCAGCATTGACAATTGCAAAACATTTTGTTCCAACTTTTCCCCTTCTTCCCTCCACCCTTCTCCCAGACGGCAAAGTTGCAAAAAAAATAAACCCACTTAAATCATCAGCATTCTTATATATCACAAATAAAGTCCAACTGTTAGAGATCCAAAGAGAAATTCCATTTTATGTAACTGTTGATAGTATAAAATATTCTGCAATCTATCTGCCAAGGGAAAGTCAGGAAGCATATGAGCAAAACTATAAAACACTTTCCATCTAAATAAAGTCAAATCTAACCAATTGGAAAAATATTAAGTGCTCTTGGATAGGTTGAGCGAATATAATAAAGATGACAATAATACCTAAATTAATCTATTTATTTAGTGCTATACCAATTAGACTCCCAAGAAACTATTTTAATGACCTTGAAAAAATAATAACAAAATTCATCTGGAAGAGCAAAAGGTCAAGACTTTCAAGGGAACTAATGAAACAAAAATCAAATGAAGGTTTGATAAATCTAACAGTTTAGTATAAAACTGTGATCACCAAAACTATTTGATGATGGCTAAGAAATAGACTAGTTGATCAGTGGAATAAGTTAGGTTCACAGGACAAAATAGTCAATAACTTTAATAATCTAGTGTTTGACAAATGCACAAACCCCAGCTTATGGGATAAGAATTCACAGTTTGACAAAAACTGCTGGGAAAATTGGAAATTAGTATGGCAGAAACTAGGCATTGACACACACTTAACACAATACACCAAGATAAGGTCAAAATGGGTTCTTGATCTAGGCATAAAGATTTATATTATAGTCTCAGACAAAGAAATTGAAACTATTTCTAGCCATATAAAAAGATGCTCTAAGTCATTATTAATCAGAGAAATGCAAATTAAGACAACTCTGAGATACCACTACACACCTGTCAAACTGGCTAGAATGACAGGGAAAGATAATGCAGAATGTTGGAGGGGATGTGGGAAAACTGGGGCTATGATACATTTTTGGTGGAATTGTGAATACATCCAGCCATTCTGGAGAGCAATTTGGAACTATGCTCAAAAAGTTATTCAACTGTGCATACCCTTTGATCCAGCAGTGTTACTACTGGGCTTATATCCCAAAGACATTTTAAAGAAGGGAAAGGGACCTGTATGTGTAAGAATGTTTGTGGCAGCCCTCTTTGTAGTGGTCAGAAACTGGAAACTCAGTGGATGCACATGAATTGGAGAATGACTGAATAAATTGTGGTATATGAATATTATGGAATATTATTGTTCTGTAAGAAATAACCAGCAGGATGATTTGAGAAAGGCCTGGAGAGACTTACATTTACTGATGCTGAGTGAAATGAGCAGGACCAGAAGATCATTATATACTTCAACAACAAATCCATATGATGATCAATTCTGATGGACATGGGCCATCTTCAACAATGAGATGAACCAAATCAGTTCCAATAGAGCAGTAATGAACTGAACCAGCTACGCCCAGCGAAAGAACTCTGGGAGATGACTATGAACCACTACATAGAATTCCCAATCCCTCTATTTTTGTCCACCTGCATTTTCTGGTTTCTTTCACAGGCTAATTGTATACTATTTCAAAGTCCAATTCTTTTTGTGCAGCAAAATAACTGTTTTGACATGTATACATATATTGTATTTAACTTATACTTTAACATATTTAACATGTATTGGTCAACCTGCCATCTGGGGGAAGCACTGGAGGGGAGAGGGGAAAAGTTGGAACAAAAGGTTTTGCAATTGTCAATGCTGAAAAATTATCCATGCATATATCTTGTAAATAAAAAGCTATAATAATTAAATAAATAAATGACTATTTATTTTCTCCACATATCCTTTCCTGATTTCATCAAGTGGAAATAATTGTCCTTTTCATTTTTCTGACCTCTAGAAAACTTTAAAAAATTTATTCCTTGCATGGACTTCCAGAGATTGCTTGTTAAAATAAAAGAGTATTGGCCATGGAATCAGAAAGACCTAGGTTCAAGAACCATTCCTGACCTATATTCTCTCCTTGATATTGGGCAAATCACTTAATCTATCAGATTCCCGTAGCAACTTTCTGTAAGATCATTTGGGTGAGATACAAATCATATTAGTAGAAGTAATTTACTTGTTATACATTTCCCATGCCAACAAAAGCATAATCATGTACTCTCTGTAGCAACTGTCCTTTTTATGCTCCAATTTGTATTGTATCTCTTTGTTCCTTCTTACATTGTACATTCTCTTTTTCAATATAAACATTTTGCTCATAGTTCTGTACTGCATTGCCTTGCTAGCCACTGAAAACAATGGAAAAAATAGTCAGGCATAATAGAATTCAAATCTGTCCCACAACAGGACTAAACATTGTTTCTTCTAGGCATATTATGTAGACTATTAAGTTGTGACTTCTAATGCTTTTGACTTCATTACTGGGGGAAATTACATTTACTTTAATTTTTAGTACTGACTTTCAAGAGAGAAAAATTCAAAATTATTTAACTTCATGCAAGGGGAGCTATCAGAGTATCTCCAGGTTTGTCAATTATTCATTATGTTTTCATTCAAATGCTAGGGAGCATGAAATGTCTCATTCGAAAGAGATTTAATCTGAGTTGGAGTAAACCTGTAAAACAGGGTGCCAGTGTATCTACAGAGTCCCCAAAAAACAATGCCCACTGGGTTTCCATGAAGTTTCCACTCAGGCCTGGAAGAGCAATATTGATTTTTTGGAACAGAATGAGCTACTCTGGGAAATGTTGTGAGTGCCTCATTGTTGTAGGAATTCAAACAAAATTTGTTTGAATATTCACTGGAGATATTGTAGAGTAGATTTCAAATCAGATGTGTTTCAGACTAGATAGCAACTAAATTATTCATTCTCTAGAATTCACCAGACCTGAAGTCCCTTGTCTTTTCACCCTGCATAGCCCCCTTCTCTCATTGGAGAATTATTCTTAAAAATTCTATTTTGAATAAAGTTCTAGATGTATTCATCACTTTTTTGAACTGGAATAGAGTAATGGTTTGAGAGACTATAGATATAGGCAGGCCAATTATAAATTAGGCAATAAAAATGGATGATAAGGTTTTGTATAATAGAAGTTTATATTTGTGGCATACTTCCATAGTGAAACTAAACTACTAGTGAATTTAGTCAATTCTCCTTACAGTTTAAGAAAGAATTAGAACATAGATGTTTTGAAGAACATGCCATCCAAATATTTTTTCCTCCAGTTATATTATTCTTGCACAATATTGAAAGAGAAATCAATCTATCCACATATTAATTATTTAACATGTACTAGTCATTATATTAAGCAATGAGGATACAAAGAAAGGATACACAAAAAAATCCTTGCCCTGAAGGACTTTGCATTCTAGTAAATGAGATATATGTGTTCTGTCTTGAAGCCAGATTTGAACCCAGGATCTCTTGATTACAGAGCCAATACTCTGTTCCATTTACTTGTCTGTGACATTTACTTGCCCTAGTGTACATATATTTATAGGGTTGTTTCTCCTTTATTCTTGAAGAGGACCATGCCATAAGGAACATGATGGCATGTTACTCAAGGGAACTGGATTTGAGTGAGCAAGTGCTGTGCAATGTCACCAGCCTCAGTTTCTCCTCCAGAATCCAAACCCCAGATCCACTGGGTCCAGTGGCCAAATATAGATCAGAATGACTAGAGATGTCCCTAGATGTGGTAATCAGACCCTGGCCTTTTTAAGCTAAGTTCTTTACTGGGTCTCAGTTTGACAGAGGTAATTGCCATGTAATCAGACTTTTAGAGAAAGTCTGTAGAAAGTGGAAGAAGGGGGAGTGACCTCTAAAACAAAGTAATATTTGAGCTTAGTCTTGAAAGGAATTACTGTTCTAAGAGTTGAAGGTGAAAGGATAGAATTTTTAAGGTTTAGGATGCAGCTAATGTAACACCCTTCGTAATCATATTCTGAGTATTTGAAGTTAATTTCTAATCAATAAATTGTCATTTTGATAGTTCTTTAAATTTTTTATAGCTCTTAATATTCATTCTTCCCCTTGAGTTTCACAATTATTTTATAGATCAGAAAACTGAAGCACAATGTATACTCCCTGATTTGCTCACAGTTATACATGTATTAGTAAATGTTGGAAGCTGGATTCAAACCCATTTCTTCCAGCCTCGAAGTTCATCATTTTATCCACTATATAATGTTGCTTTTCCAAAGTAAGTATCTGAAATTTGTTTTCCTTGTGCTCCTAAAGTCTGTAAACTCCTTTGGAAGATTTCTTTGGTTCTTATTTTATGCAGAATGAGTCCTTTCAATATGAACTCCCTTAAATGGCCAACACTTCCCAAAATATCTCTATGTAATCCATCCTATCAAACTTTTTCCTCCTACCCTTTCCTCTGGCCGAACCCATTCAGGTTAATCACACTGTGGAGGATCTTCCACCTTGCTAAAGATCTTTTCCTTTCTTGCCACTTGATGGCTCATATGGCTTAGATGAAAGCTAATCTTGTTTCTGCTCCTATTTCCTTCATTTAAACATGTGATCCTTGAGTCCGTGATCTAAATGCTCACTGATGATTTCCATAACAAGAGCACTTTGAGACACAGAAAAAAAACAAATGGTGATTGATTGAACTTGTACTTTCTCCAAATAATGAAAGGAGTTAGATAATTGGAAGGTTGCTAGTGATATTTCTTGGATTAAAATAGCTCATTTGTGGTGGTGAGAAAGCATGGATGGCAGTCAATGGAATTGGTTCTCATAAGCTAGTTGAAGATAATAGGAATGCATATATCAAAGCTTCAGTACTTCTAAAGTTTACTTTTGGAATTCTCCTCATGTTATCATATGTACATAGGTGTGTTTTTATTGCTCTGAGATCATAATTTGTCTTGTTCAAGAGTCCATGTACAATATGCACAAGAATTGAAAAAGTAAGCAGTTTTAAAAGAGTGGCTAGATCCATAGTTTCTACCTATCTTATTGTATCAACAGAGCTTATATACAATTTCTTGCCCATAGAAGAGGGGCTTAACAATAATGATTATGTATTAATGTCATTCTCCCCTTAACCACCCAGACTTGAAACATGCTGTTCTCTCTGGCTCCTGCATAACATCCAGTTGGTTGCCAAATGTTACTGATTTCACTTCCAAAATATGTCTTCTATCCCTCCTTTCTCATCACAGAAATTTGCAGTCTTATCACTCCTTCACATAGGCAGTTTTAATACTTTCCTAAGTGGTTTTCCTGCCTCCAATCCAAAGGCGTCTGGGGCTTTCCAGTTCTGGGATTTTGAGCTTCATGGATGGAATAAGATATAATAATGGGACTCTTTCAAGCACAGAGGGATCTCCTTGAGGCAGATTTCTGCTAGCACAGTTATATACCCCAAATGAACTGTTGTTGTTGTTGTTCAATAGCATTTGAGTCTCTGTAGGGTGTTCTTGGCAAAGATATTGGAATGGTTTTCCATTTTCTTCTCCAACTCACTTTACAGATAAAAAAACTGAGGCAAATAGGTTTAAGTGTCTTGCCTAGAGTCACATGCTAGTAAGTATCTAAAACCAGATTTGTACTCAGGAATATGAGTCTTTCTCACCCAGCCCTGACACTTTATCCAGTGGGTCTCCAAATGGGCTAGAAACAAGTATAAAGGACCTACAGGGGCTGGTCCTCTTAATTGCAGGCTCAAATTTTGGCCTTGATCCACAGTTCCCATTTTATTGTACCTGATTTTACATTATCAATCATATTTCAGTTTGTTCTGTGCACTTAATTAATTTTCTTAAACTAACTTAGTTTGTGTCTGTTCTAGTCTGTGCTGTTTGTCTTTTATTCTCAAAGAGGACCATCATATCAGGGTGGTAATGGGAGACCTTAGTCTTTTTAAGCTAAGATCTCCAACAAGTTTCAATTTGACTCTGGCCACATCAATTCAATGATTAAGGTTAGGTAGCAATTGAGACAAAAAATCTCCTCTTTCACCCACTCAAAAACAAGATAACCCCCAAACATTTTAGTGTACCTATTGGATCATATAGTTTCTATCCCAGGGTGGCATATAGTTTAGTAGATTTCTGGTCAGTATCCTATGGCTAGAAAATTGCTTCTAATGTTATTTGTAGGGTCCTTGTTGGGTCATTCTAACTCTGAGAACTTAGTTCTTTCAGGAGTCAAGTGAGGAATTTTGACTAAATTACCTTTGCCATCTCTTACACTTTTAAATTTTTTATTTTATGATCCTCAGAAACCTTGTATAACTTTCTTATCCTGAAATTGCTCAGTTTGGCTCTTACCTATCTTCCTAGTATTTTCTCAACTTATTTTATTTCATGAGTTGCCAACTTCTCTATTCCTCTCCAGTTTATTTCTTATCATAACTTCCATACCTGGAGTAACATTCCTTGTCACTCTTCCCCTCAATCCCAATCTCTTCCTTTGGAGATTTTTGTTTTCATAACTATAAAGAAAATGTACTTATTGAGATCAGGGATTATTTTGATTTGGCTTTGTAGTCTTAGTCCTATCATAATTCTATTTGGAGTTTGATTAAATGCACGTTATATTGAATTAAAGAACTCCACAAAATTTACCTTGACTTCCTACCTGGAAGTATTTTATCTCTGTTCTGATGGATCACACTGCCTTGTTTAGATATTTATTTTCAACATATAATATTGACCTATTTATTGTGGAATGTTTCCACACCCCATAATTTGATTGTAAATTTTGTATGGGCCAAGTCTATCTTATTTCATCTTTGTATCTACAGCAACCAGCACAACACCCTGCTGTGTTAATAAATTAATATTTGTTAAATGTTAGTGAATGAATATCTCCTTATTGAGCACACCAAAAGCAAAGTTAAATTAATTATTGTTCAACTTTTAATTTTATATACCTCATTGCTCTGAATAGAGAGGTTGGTGACTATGAATGAAGAAGAAAGTATAATCTCTTATATGACTGCTGTCTGTTGATTTTGTTTAAAGGTTATTTCTTCATTTCAAGGGAGGAGTTTTGAGTGGGAAGGAGAGGAGATTTAAAGGGAAACTTCTTTTTTATAAAAATGAAAGACATCAAAAATTCTTTCTGCCAATTCTTTCTGGAGATAGAATTCCAGTTCTTCAACTTACTGTTAATTTGACACAAATGAAATAAGTAAAAGCATAAAACAAAGCTTCACTTTGTTGCTTTGGCATCTTTGATTTTTCATAAAGGATTTATACAAATTTATAGACAAGAATAGAGCAGGAGGGGAAGATTCAGAGGAGTTGTAATCTACATCACTGAATCAGAAATCCAGAAGCATTTTCTACCTCAAATACATAAAGCCAATTAAACAATTAGGTACAGTGGATAGAATGCCAGGTCTGAAGTTAGGAAGACCAATTCAAATTGGTTTCAAATCAAGCCTTAGAAAGTTAGTATTTGTGTGACCCTGGGCAAATTCCTATTTGACTCAGTTTCCTCACCTATCAAATGTTCTGAAGAAGGAATTAGCAAAACATTCCAGTAGCTTTGTCAAGGAAGTCCCAAATAAGGTCATAAACAGTTGGACATAACTAAAAAATGACTAAATGAGGACAAAAATCCAGTATAGTGTAAGAAAAGTTTTAGGAAAAATAATTATCCTCAGCCACAGGTATCATGTGAATGATTAGGAGAAGATTCAACATGTTTTGACTCTTCAAAAACTCATAAATACAGCACATTCAAGACTAGTTCATCCTAGTTATGTGGGAATTTATCAGTGGAGGTGTTGAATCAACACTCTTGCCACATAGTGTTATGTAACCCTGGCATGTTTCACCAAATGAAGTTGATTTTTTTCCAATTGCGTCTCCCCTGAGGATTGCTATTCATCCTGGACTGGAAAATTAATCTTGCCAATCTTTAAAAAAAAGTGAAAATATTCTCCAAAGAACTTCATTAACATTAATATAAAACTCACAAAGTTTGTATTTTGTCACAAATTAGGAATGCTCTATAAATAATTCTGCATGACTAAAATGGAAACTTCCTGTTTGTATTCAGTCCTATTTAGATAGTTTTATAGATCTTATGTGAAAATTATATATATATTTTTTTGATTAAAAGAAAAATTAGGGCAAGAAGGCTGACAGTTTTCCCAGTGCCTTTGATTTTACAATTTAACTGAAACTATGTATGCTTTAAATCTATGAATTTGAGTACTAATCTCATTTGGTCTTCAGTCCTAGAAGGCTGGGGGAAAAATCTACTGGACTTAAGACTAGCTTTCTTTTTTTTTTTTTTTTATTTAATAGCCTTTTATTTACAGGTTATATGTATGGATAACTTTACAGCATTAACAATTGCCAAACCTCTTGTTCCAATTTTTCACCTCTTGCCCTCCACCCCCTCCCCCAGATGGCAGGATGACCAGTAGATGTTCAATATATTAAAATATAAATTAGATACACAATAAGTATACATGACCAAACCGTTATTTTGCTGTACAAAAAGAATCAGACTCTGAAATATTGTACAATTAGCTTGTGAAGGAAATCAAAAATGCAGGTGGGCATAAATATAGGGATTGGGAACTCAATGTAATGGTTTTTAGTCGTCACCCAGAATTCTTTCTCTGGGCATAGCTGATTCAGTTCATTACTGCTCCATTGGAAATGATTTGGTTGATCTCATTGCTGAGGATGGCCAGGTCCATCAGAACTGGTCATCATATAGTATTGTTGTTGAAGTATATAATGATCTCCTGGTCTTGCTCATTTCACTCAGCATCAGTTCGTGTAAGTCTCTCCAGGCCTTTCTGAAATCATCCTGTTGGTCATTTCTTACAGAACAATAATATTCCATAACATTCATATATCACAATTTATTCAGCCATTCTCCTATTGATGGGCATCCACTCAGTTTCTAGTTCCTAGCCACTACTAAAAGGGCTGCCACAAACATTTGTGCACATACAGGTCCCTTTCCCTTCTTTATGATCTCTTTGGGATATAAGCCCAGTAGTAACACTGCTGGATCAAAGGGTATGCACAGTTTGATAACTTTTTGAGCATAGTTCCAAACTATTCTCCAGAATGGTTGGATTTGTTCACAACTCCACCAATAATGCATCAATGTCCCAGTTTTCCCATATCCCCTCCAACAATCATCATTATTTTTTCCTGTCATCTTAGCCAATCTGACAGGTGTGTAGTGGTATCTCAGAGTTGTTTTAATTTGCATTTCTCTGATTAATAATGACTTGGAGCATCTTTTCATATGACTAGAAATAGTTTCAATTTCTTCATCTGAGAATTGTCTGTTCATATCCTTTGACCATTTTTCAATTGGAGAATGGCTTGATTTTTTATAAATTAGAGTTAATTCTCTATATATTTTGGAAATGAGGCCTTTATCAGAACCTTTGACTGTAAAAATATTTTCCCAGTTTATTGCTTCCCTTCTAATCTTGTCTGCATTAGTTTTGTTTGTACAAAAACTTTTCAGTTTGGTATAATCGAAATTTTCTATTTTGTGATCAGTAATGATCTCTAGTTCTGCTTTGGTCATAAAGACCTTCCCCTTCCCCAGGTCTGAGAGGTAAACTATCCTATGTTCCTCTAATTTAAATAATTTCATTCTTTATGCCTAGGTCATGAACCCATTTTGACCTTATCTTGGTGTACAGTGTTAAGTGTGGATCAATGCCTAGTTTCTGCCATATTAGTTTCCAATTTTCCCAGCAATTTTTATCAAACAGTAAGTTCTTATCCCAAAAGCTGGGGTCTTTGGGTTTGTCAAAGACTAGGTTGCTATAGTTGTTGACTGTTTTGTCCCTTGAACCTAACCTATTCCAAATGATCAACTAATCTATTCCTTAGCCAATACCAAATGGTTTTGGTAACTGCTGCTCTATAATATAATTTTAGATCTGGTACAGCTAAGCCACCTTCATTTGATTTTTTTTCATTAATTCCCTTGAAATTCTTGACCTTTTGTTTTTCCATATGAACTTTGTTGTTATTTTTTCTAGGTCATTAAAATAGTTTTTTGGGAGTCTGATTGGTATAGCGCTAAATAAATAGATTAGTTTAGGTAATATTGTCATCTTTATATATCTTTATATGCTCGCCCTATCCAAGAGCATTTAATATTTTTCCAATTGGTTAGATCAGACTTAATTTGTGTGAAAAGTGGTCTGTAATTTTGCTCATAAAGTTTCTGATTTTCCCTTGGCAGATAGATTCCTAAATATTTAATATTATCAGTAGTTACTTTAAATGGAATTTCTCTTTGTAACTCTGACTGTTGGATTTTGTTAGTGAAATATAAGAAAAGACTAGCTTTCAATATCAGTTCTGACATTAATAGCACCAGGGGAAAATCCAAATATATTCTCTCCAAATATATTCATTTTGACAGGATGGTCAAGAAGAAAGAATATGAATTTGGAATCTGAAGACCTGAGTTTGAATCCTGGCTCTTGCATTGACTAGTTGGGTGACATTGAATGTGACATTTAACCTTTCTGTGTTTAAGTGCCTTCATCTTTGAAATGAATTACTATACACATACACACACACAATATGTATATATATATTATGAAAATCAAAGGGGATATATCAAGTTGGAATTGGATAGAGGATTGGTTTTAGTGTCTGAAAGACCCCAGTTCAAATCCTTCCCTTGGCACATAAAATCTTCATGACACCTTTTAATATCACAGTTGAGTCTCTAAGAGTAGACATTATGAACAAGTTGTTGACAGGTATCTTTAGTGAATTTTCTATATAGATAGAATGACATGTCATGATTCCTTATTTATACATGAATAAGTTACTTTTAAAATTTGAAGTATATGCAAATAGTCACATGTTAAAATTTTTAAATTATAAATTATTACTAGCTCTTAGTGTAACATTGGCTAATCACTCCATTACATTAGAAATATAAAACATAATTCTAAATTTTGAAGAGACCTCAGAAATAGCACAGCCCAATTTCCTCTTATTCAACATATTAACATGTTAGGAACCTAGATCCAGGAAGGTTAAATTGTTCTCCAAAATCATACAGGCCACAGAGAATCAAAGGTGAAATTTGAACACAGTCCAATCAATCAATCAACAAGCATTTATTCAGCACACAAATAGAAATACTTTTTTAAATGCTAGAAATATAGAGTCAAAATTCTCAAGAGCTCACAGGAAATAAAAACTCCCAAACACATATATACCTAAGGAATACATAGAATATATGGAAAACAACTTTGAGGGATAACTGAAGGGATCAAAAAGGCCTCTTTTAAAAGATCACACTTGAGAGGAATTTTTAGTAAATGAATTTCTAAAAGAGATGAAGAGGAAGTATATTCTAAATTTGGAGGATAGGCAGTGCAAAGGCAGGGAATAAGAAGGAATAATGTAATATATATGAAACATCAAGAAAACCAATTTTTTTTAGATCACAGGATATATAAAAGAAAGAACAGTTTTCTCCAAAACATTTTCTCTCCCGATCATAGTTTCAATATATCTTGGATTGGTAAAAGAAAGTAAAAGGAAATTTTGAGCAAGTTTTTTCACATCTGAAGATGACATGGGAAGACCAGCAGATGACACAGAAGTTTAGAAACTTAGAAATGCATAAATATGTCTATAGTATAATATAATGTGAACAGATTTTATCTTTTAATACCATAATAATTCAGATTTCTCTAGTATGTAGGGAGAACCAGAAAATTGTATGTGAAATCACAGGTCACTATCTGCATACCCCTTAATGTGGAAGAGATAAATGTAATGTATAACACTGTTAGATAGATTGAAGTCAAGTTACAATGGGTTTGAAATGACTATTTAATTCAACAGGCAATAGGAAGCAACTGGAGTTTATTGAGTAAAATCAGTCAATAATCAGTATCATGATAAGACCTTTCTTTAAAATTACTTTACTAGCTATGGGTACAACGGCTCAGAGTGGGAAGATATTTGAAGTAGGGAGACTAATAATTAGGCATTTGCAATAGTACAGAAAAGAGGTAGAAGGATCCTCTGACTTAAGAAACTAATTTTTTTTACCTTATGCCACATTCTTTTGATATAAGGACAAATAATACTTTGAAAATGCTAGTATTTATAATGTTCAATATTTTCTTACATTCAGGAGTTATGTCCTAATAGGAAAAAAAAGCTATTTTAGGCTTGGGGATTGTCAGCTATATGGTATAGTGAATACAAATCCCAGAGTGCAAAAGACGAGTTCAATCTGACTTCAGACACTTCTAGCTGTGTGACCCTGGGGGAGTCATTTAACCTTAATTTCTTCAGCTTTTTATTTGTAAAATGAACTGGAGAAATATATGGCAAATGACTCCAATATATTTCCCAAGAAAACCTCAAATGGGGTGATGAAGAGTCAGACATGACTGAAATGACTGAACAACAAAAAGAAAGCTTTTGACTAATGTTATAATTGTGAATAATTTATCAATTAAAACATTTATTAATAAAGTTCAATATAGTATTTCAAGTTGATAGTAAAAAAGAATTATGACTTTTTTCTATGAAAAGAACTGATTTTTGATTAAATGTAATTTATTTTTTAGAGACAAGTTCTTCTTTAGTTCACTGTGCTTTATTGTTTAAAATTTAAGCCATAATTTATAAGTTAGATTGAAAAGAGAGGGTGGGGATCATATTTTGAATATGGTTAATATTTATTTTATTTTTAATCCTTATTTCAATAGAATACTTTTTATGGAGGAATATATTTCTAGATGATATTGTAACAAAAATATATATTAAAAATATAAAATATTTTGAAAATTAAACATATATATAAAATGAAATAAAATAAGATGTAGTATGTAGAAAAAGCTAAACTAAAGGAAATATGGCTGCTATTTAGACTTTTAATTTCAACAATAGAAACATAGTTGAACATACAGTCCATGTTGTAGCCACCACTTTTTATTTTACTAATCATTATGAAAATTTTTAAAATAACAAGATGATAGTCAAGTCATAGGTATAATAATACCTAATAGTATCAATGGATAATGACATCATATCTCTACTGAAACATGTTAAGAACATTTTTCTCTGCAATTTACTTTTAGAATTTGTCTAGAGGGCACTGTGAGGTAAAGTAACTTATCCAATATCATAAAGATAATATGTAACAAAGGTGTGATTAGAACTCAGGTCTTTCTGACTCAAGAAGCCTCGCACTTTATCCATTCCGTAATGTTTATAGGAATTGTTAATGCAATTCAATATTAGCAATAGTTTGTGTAACTGTGAGAATAAATAAACTCAAAATAAATCAAAATAAATAAATAAACCTTTTTAGGTTTCTTTTGAGTTCTATATTTGTAGATCAAACTTCTTGTTAAGTTCTGTTTTTTTTTTTTATCAAAAATAGGTGAAATTCACTTATTTCGTTGAATGACCATCTTCTTCCCTGGAAAAAGATGCTCATTCTGGCTGGGTAAGTTATTTTTGGTTGCATACCGAGTTCCTTAGCCTTTTGGAATATCATATTCCAGGCCCTTCGATCTTTTAATGTGGATGCTGCTAGATCCTGGGTGATCCTTATTGTGGCTCCTTTATATTTGAATTGGGTTTTTCTAGCCGCTTGGAGTATTTTTTCCTTTGTTTGAGGGTTCTGGCATTTGGCCACTATATTTCTTGGTGTTTTGATTTTAGGATCCCTTTCAGTGGGTGATCGATGAATCCTTTCAATGTCTATTTTACCCTCTGTTTCTATGACTTCTGGGCAGTTCTCTTTGATAATTTCCTGGAAAATAGTGTCCAGGCTCTTTTTTTTCATCGTATTTTTCTGGGAGTCCAATGATTCTCAGATTGTCTCTCCTAGACCTATTTTCCAGGTCTGTTGTTTTCCCAAGAAGGTATTTCACATTTTTCTCCATTGTTTGATTTTTTTGGTTTTGCTTGACTGATTCTTCTTGTCTCCTCGAGTCATGCAATTCCATTTGCTCGATTCTGATTTTCAATGAAGTATTTTCTTCATTCACTTTTTTTATATCTTTTTCTAATTGTCCAATTTGTTCTATGGAATGTTTTTCCATTTTGCCAATTTTATTCTTTAGAGAGCTATTTTCTGTTTCCAGTTCACTAATCCTATTTTTCAAGGATTTGATTTCTTTATCCACTCTGTCTTTAAATGAGTGGGATGACTTCTCCAGACTCTCTTGCCAAGCCTCCCTCTCCTTTTTCCATTTTTCTTCTAGCTCTCTTGTGAGAGCCTTTTTAATTTCTTCTATGAGATTCATCTGTGCTGAGGAACAGATGATCTCCTCCTGTGGGGATTCACCTGGAGACAGTCTGTTTTTAGTCTCCTCAGGGTTTAGAGTCTGCTCTCTATTCATATGGAAGCTATCAATGGTTAAGGTCCTTTTCAGTTTTTTGCTCATTTTGTCAGAGAAGAATCAGAGACAAACTAGCAAAGAAAAAAAGAAAAAAAAAACCCAAATAGAATCTGTTTTTTTGGGGGGGAGGGGCTGGGTGGTGTTACTGAGCTCCCTCTACAGTCTGCGGGGGCAGCAGAGAGGCACTAGCAGGACTGGGCTGCGCCTGCACTCCTGGACTTGGAAAGCGTGCTGAGACACTGTGGGTGAGGGGTGGCCAGGTCCCAAGGAACTCCAGCTGTTTGGGGTTGTATTCTTCACCCCCGGTGTTTTTAGCTTCTCTGCTGGGCTACTGACTTGCTGCCAGAGCAAAGTATCCAATACTGTAGCAAAGCTCTCCCTGCAGAGATGGCTGAGATCACAGCCCAACCCCCTCCAGTCTGCTCAGTTGTGAGCTGCCTGCCGAGCTCTCACTGCTGCTGCCTGCCCTCAGCCTGTGCCCTATCTAAAACCATCCCGCCCTCAAGCAAAAACAGACCTTTCCTGTCGAATTTCAAGAATGTCTTCTCTTGGCAACTATTTTGTTTTTTTTTTCAGTCAGGCATTAATTCAGAGGCTTATAATGAGATGAATTCTGAGGGAAAATGTGGAGCTTACACAGCTGTGTGCCTCCTTGCCACCATCTTGGCCTGAAGTCCTAAATATTATCTTATTATGTTGCTCCCTTCTAAATAGTTTTCATTGACTTCCTATGCCTCCTGCACATAGGTCAAACTTCCAATGCTTGATTTGCATAGCTTTTTAAAATCTTGCCCAGAAAAGTTAAAGTTGTTTACTTCTATTTCACTTTATTTTCCAATGAATAATTCCTGTTTAAATTAGGGAAGTTTCCTTATTTTATTCTAATTTTAACCCCTAACTCCTAACACTCTTTCCTTTATGATTTTTGTATGATATTCCCCAGAATTAGGATCTCTTTTGTCTATTCAAACTCAGTGATCCCTTCAACTTTTACTTTATGATAAATGCAGTCCATAATGATTTTTCTATTTGCTGAATAATTACTGCATTTATCAGTACCACACAAATTATAAATAATAAATAAAATATAAATATATTTTATTGCCTTTAATGATTATGTACATTTTACCCTTCCATAATAGCAGGTAAATTGTTGAGGGAAATTGCCATACCTTCTCTCCTCTGAGTTGTCCATAGCACTCAGCTTTGTACTGGACTATAGTTAGCTACTCATTAAATAACTGGAGATTGATCAATTGAGTTTCTACATTAGTTCCCCTACCAGACCCTCAGCTTCATGAAAGCAAGAATGATGTGGTATAATAAATAAATTGAGAAAAGAAAATCTGAATTAAAATTCTCAGACAATTGCAAGCTGAATTATCCTGTGAAAGTCATTTAACTTTCCAACCTCAGTTACCTAATCTGCAAAATGGGACTTTATTCACAAGGCTGTAAAGATCACAACTCTTTTTCTTCTTCAAAATTGCATTGATCATCTGAGATTCTACATGCAAAGTTTTTTACAAAGTTTACAACACAATATAAATGTTTCTTACTTTCTTACTGCTATTGGTAGTAATTAATACTATTATTATGTAAAATGATGGAATAAGATTAGATAATTTCAAAAATCCCTTCATTTCTAAAGTTTTTGCTATACCTAAAATAGTTAATCTGTAAAAAACTTATTGAGCTATGAAGGAACATTCATGTCATAAGAAGTAATAAAAGTGCCAAAATTTCAAAAAGGAACAGATGCCTAGAGAAAGAAAAAACACCCTGGATAACTGCCAATTTTTAGGAAACCAAAGCTAAGGGAATTTAGATTACTTACCCAGAAGGACACAGCTAAAATGAGTCAGAGGTAGGATTTGAATCTAGGTCTTTCTGACCTTTATACCAGCACTCAGTACACTGTTCTAAGCTTTTCTCTGCACACCAAAGTTTGCATAAAAGTGTGTAAAATTATCTGGATGAATACTTTAGAGATAAGATAGTTCTGAGTATGTGGGATCATCCAGAAAAGTATAAAAAATAACCCCCAAATCAGGCTTGTACAATTTCTAGATCAGTCCTTCTAGAAACCAGAATCAACAATTTCAACCTTAATTTATTTCTTAATCATAAAACTTATCACACTTTTGATGTACCAAATATAAAGCAGAAAGGTAAAAATAACTTTTAGGTAGTCACTAGTGATGCTAAATACATGAATATTATATATCCATTCTTGGAATTATGATATAGAAAAATGGGCATGGCCATAGTAGATGGGTGTGTATTGAGAAAAGTATATGGGAGAAAATTAAAAATCACTACAGAAAGTAAAAATCCAAAAACTCAAAACAATTGCTAAATAAATGGTAAATAAGATGAAATGAGAAAGTAAAGGATTTGAGGTAGTAAAGAATCAAATATTTTGATGAGTAATTACTGTTTGCCATTACTTTTAGATTGATAATATGAACACTGGGATAGTTGCTTTAGATAGATAGATCCCTGCCCTCAAGAAACATTATATTCTTTTGGGAATAGGTATCATATACACATAAAAGTACATACAAAATAATTATATACAACTATGTACAAAATTAATGAAAAATGATTTTAAAATTGGAAGCTTGAAAAACTGGTGCCTCAGGAAACACCTCATATAATTAATAGTGTTTGAATTGAGTTTTGAAGGAAATTAATGTTCTTTTGTAGCTGATGACATTTGAGCTAAGTTTTGAGCAAATGCTATCTTAAAAGGCAGAGGCGAAGAGAGGAGACAACATTAAAGATATGTGGGACAGCCTATCTAAAACATTGAATGTTATGTGTGAAGAAAAATCAGAAGGACAATCTGGCTGGACCCTAGGTGCCCATGAAGGAGACTGTATCATTCATGTATAAGAAGCTTGGAAAGATGAATTAAAATTGAATTTTGAAAATCATGTATTTTATCATATATAATAAGAGATTCTAGAGTTTATTGAGCAAGGAAGGGATATGCTTGAAACTAAGTTTTAAGTACTGTAAAGGATGAAATATTGTAGAGAGCAATTTCACCAAAAAGTTAAATTAGGAAGTTGTTGGAATAGTTGGGGTGAAATTTGATAAGAGTCTGATCTGAGTTGGAGGTTAGGGAATAAATATTTATATAGAACTCACTCTGTGTCAGATAGTAAGTGTATGAGTATAGTTTTGTAAATATATTATTCTCACAAAAGCTCTGAAGATTGTCATTATCCTTACTGTACAGCTGAAAAAAAAATAAGCAATAGCAGTTACCTATTGGTTACTAGGTTTGCCTAAGGTTATAAAGTAAATGTCTTAGGCCACATTTAAACTCAGCTTTTTCTGACTCCAAGTTTAATGTTCTATCCAAAGAGCCACCAGCTAATAGAACTGTATAAGCACTGAAATGATTGATGGATGCCCATCAATTGGAGAATGGTTGAGTAAATTGTGGTATATGAATGCTATGAAATATTATTGTTCTATAAGAAATGACCAGCAAGATGAATACAGAAAGGCTTGGAGAGACTTACATGAACTGATGCTGAGTGAAATGAGCAGAACCAGGAGATCATTATATACTTCAACAATGATACTGTATGAAGATGTATTCGGATGGAAGTGGATTTCTTTGACAAAGAGACCTAACTCAGTTTCAATTGATCAATGATGGACAGAAGCACCCAAAGAAAGAACACTGGGAAATGAGTGTAAACTGTTTGCATTTTTGTTTTTCTTCCTGGGTTATTTCTACTTCCTGAATCCAATTCTCCCTGTGCAACAAGAGAGCTGTTCGGCTCTGCACACATATATTGTATCTAGGATATACTATAACATATTTTTTTATTATAATAACTTTTTATTGACAGAACCCATGCCAGGGTAGTTTTTGTTCCTTATAGGAAATATTATGTATTAAAAAAAAAAACAGATAAGGAAGTTGATGGTCAAAGAGGAAGCATGATTACTGGATTTGGAGTCAGGACACCTGGGATGAAATGTGGCTCTACAGTTAATTAACAGTGTGACCTCGGACAAGTTGAAAAGAAGAAAAAAAGGAAGGAAGGAAGGAAGAAAAGAAAGAAAAAAGGAAGGAATTGAAATAAAGAAGAAAATGAAGGAAAGAAAGAAGGAATTGAAGTAGACAAGGATTGAAGGAATGAAAAAGGAAAGGTTTATTAAGTTTTTATTACATGTTTATCACTTAATCTTTCTGAATTTGCTTTCTCATATGTAATATGATGGAGTTCAGCAAAATGACCTCAAAACGTTTCCAGTTGTAAACCTATGAGTCTGTTACTTGTGTATGATGATATCCGTAGAAAATGTAAGAGTTAGGATATAACTCAAATATAGCACCAGTGCTTTCCTTACTATACCATACAATAACATTAAGCCAAATCTTGGCTATTATTCTTTATGGAGAAAGTACATCTTCAAGAAACAAAGTGACATGATACTTAAAATAGTTAATACTGAACATACTATTTGATGTAATCCTACAGATTGTCAGTCAATGTTGTTAATTTTTTTTTAATCATTTCATTTGTGTCTGACTCTTTGGGATTCCATTTAGATTTTTCTTTGCCAAATAATAGAGTGATTTACATTTCCTTCTCCAGCTCATTTTACATACCGTTCAATAAGTGATTATAAGTCAATAGTCAATAAATATTATTAAGTACCTATTATGGATCAGCCACTATGCAAAGCTCTGGGGATATTAATAAGAAAAAAAAAGAAATTCCCTGTTCTCAAAGAGCTTATGAGAGAATCTAATGGGTGAAATTAACACACAAAAGAAAACTAAAAAGGGAGGGCATCAGTAAAGGGTACCTAGCCCAGGAATATTATGATTCTGAATCTGAAATCAGATAAATCAGAATGTGTAAAATGAATACTTGGTTGGAAAATGATGGCCTTCCATAAAGAGAAGCTTTGGGAAAAGTCATTTGCTCTGTTCTCCAACTTTCCAAACATGGCCTACATTTTTCTTTATTTTAATCTTTCTAATATTTTGTTCTTTAAATCTTTTTATTATTCATCCAGCTCACAGATTCTTTCATTTACAAGGGCCAAAAAGACGATTCTGTAGGTCTGAAAATTTGTATTAGGGAAATAATGTCCTACTTTTATGCCAAATTTCCCCTTTTTGTACACTATCCTGCTTTATTATTTTAGTAACTGTATAGATGTACTCAAAAATATGATTGTGGTCCTTCTGATTCACCAATTGTCTTTTCTATCTAAATTTGCTTAATTCATTTCTCACCATATCATATTACTGAAATTTCTTTTCTTTTATGCTGGTTTCATTGGCATTTATAACACTTCACTCTTTATTTATTTATTATTTAAAAGTTTAAATATCTGAATTATGATGTTAACAATTAGCTTCATCCCACATATTATCACATATTAAAATTTACTGAGTATGCTCTAAAAAATCCACAGATAGAATATCATGGTTTAGAGGCACTTTTCATGAGACTAGAAATAGAGTGAACTGACTTCTACCCTAAACTCTGCCATGAGCCAGATGTGTGGCTTTGGGTAAGTCACTTTATCTTTCTGGGCCTCAGTTCTATTATCTGCAAAACAGGGGTTGACAGTAAATAAAAGTCTTAGGTACTTTAAAAAGACATGTGCACACTCATTTACACACACACACACACACACACACACACACACACACACACACACATTCTTAATTATATTGACTTGGAGATACCACAGAACACTTGATATAAGACTTCAAACCAGACGAGATGTTTTGATAAATATCCTTTCTTTATCTTGACTTGATTTTATCTCACTCACACTAAATCTTTTTGGATGTGGTCCAGAGCAACCCAGTCAATATCTTTTCAGTCTGTTATTGTGAATGTCATCCGAAATAGAAACTAAAACCTCATTGGAGTCCAGATAGATTTTATCATAGAAGAAAATTAAGTAACTAGGACAAAATTTACTCTTCATTCAATCTTTTAATTTACATGGGTAAAAGGAGATAGCTTTCATTAGGATTTTGTTCTAAGTTTTTTTTTAATTCATTAGAAAAACCAGCACAATGTTTCTGTTACATTAGTGCTAGTTAGATTATGTTAAAATTATATAATTCCTATAATGCCCACACTTCTTCCTTAATAGTTGCCATGCTAAAAGTACAAAGTCTGTACTCTAAAGATTGTGAGGAACTAGTGAAGAGCCCAGAGTGATGGAGACTGTTCAATGATTCATGCTCTTGCATTACTTCAGAGCACAAAATGGGAATTTACAAATGTTTAGAATATGAGAGACAAAATTTAGAGGAGGGCCAAGTATACAGGCTAACATTATTGAAGAAAGAAGTTTAGGTAAAGTGGAGAAAATTTAAAAAAAAAGGAAACTCAAGAAATGTTGCAGATAGGTCAGGGTTGTAGAAAAGGTTAAAAATAACGAGCTGAAGCTTGAATTTAAAGTAGAAAAAAGGAGATTCTGATCATTAATTTCTCTAATGGAAAAAGCTTCCAACCCTCTAGCTGTATCTCTGTATTCATCACTATTTTCAAATAAATGAAGCATAGAAAGCCTCAGATTGCTGGAATTTGACTCATAAGTTTAAATCAGCTACCAGAATTATTTTCTCACTATTGTAGAAGGGATTGTTTTGTAATAAAAGAAACAAAGAAGTAAGTACTAAAGAATGTGTGGTCATGCTATATGTACACATAAAGTCTACTCCATAATATAGCAATTATATTTGGATGAAATAAAAGTTTTCAGGATTTATGTGAAATTGAAAGATGGATAGCATATCTTTTTAATTGAAAAATATTCTGCACATTTAAAAGTTGAATGTGTGTATATGTGTTGAGATATTACATAAAAATCTAAATGCTGAATTCTTTAATTCATTGTGACCTTGCTCAACTTCAATATTATGCACTTTTGTGTCTGACTATAACACATTATTGGAATCACATATGAAGATTAAATGCATATTTTTAAGCCAACTCAATTTGAGCCTGATTATTAGAACACAGGTTTAAAGCTAGAATGGATCTTAGAGGCCATTGAGTCTTATACCATCATTTTATAGTCAAGAAATCTTAGGTGAGGAGAGGCTGGGTGTTTTCTCAAGGATCAAACCACTGAGACAAGGCTTGAACCCAGATCTTTCTCATTCCAAATCAAATGTATTATCTATTACATATAACACAAAAGTAAATATAATATGTATAGTATGAATTAGGAAATTCCTTTCATGGTTGCCTTTCCTTCCTTCCTCCCTTCCTTCTTTTCCTCCCTCCCTACTTCTCTCCTTCCTGCCCTTATTTCTTTCTTTCCTTTCTTCTTTCCTCCTACATTTATTAAGCACTTCTCATGTGTTATGTGGGCAGACACAACAAATATCATAAATGTTGATTTTTAAAGCTTTGTTTTTTCAAAGGGGCAAAAACCAGAGATTATAAGGTCCAGGTACATATTGTACAGTCAGGTATCTGTTCATTAGGAAACTCCCAACATGACCAAAACTGAATTCAATCTCTTTCCTTCAAACTTTTAAATTCCCAGTTTTTACTAAGAGCAATATTATTTTTATAGTCATTCAGTTGAAAATCTCAGAATGAAGTTAAACTCCTTACTGTCACAGAGAAATCTAGCTCCAAATATTCTTATCCCATCTAGTCTCTCCCTGACACTTTTTTAAAACTTATCCACAGAGCCATGTTGGTAGTGTAGACTCTTATCACTGAATTATTGAAGAAATTAGTTTTCTCTAATCTAGTACTACACTGATTCCATTTTATCTACTCTTAAAATCATCCTTTTTTAGAAACTTAGAACATATTACTAAATCACATTGTCAATATCATTGTTTGCTTTAAAAATCTTCAGTCATTTGAGACAGAGCCAAGATAGCTAGTTAAAGGTAGAAACTCACCCAACCTTTCCCCCAAATCACTTTAAATAATAACTCTAAACAAATCTTGGAGCATTAGAACACTGTCAAAGATGGAGGAGAACATTTTTTAGCTGAAGGCAACTTTGAAGGTCAGCAGAAAATATCTATGATACTAAGGTGGGAGTCCAGCATGCAATCCTGGTGCAGGCCACATCAGTGCAGCGCAGCCCCAGGCCTGACTCCAACCAGTAAGGCAGGAACTGTCATAGGGACCTCTGAGTCAGAAACTGGTGGTTTCCAGACCTCTTAGCCCAGAGACACTAAAGACAACTTAGAATGTCAGCAGAAAAGGTCTGTGGAATCAGAGTGGGAGTCCAACACCACAATCCCAGGACAAGCTGTGCCAGGTCAGGCCCTGATCCAGCCCCAGGCCTAGACCCATTGTTAGCAAAGCAGGACCTCTGAATCAGCAGCAGTGCTGGTGGTTTCTAGACCTCTTAACCCAGAAACACTAAAGACAACTTGGAAGGTTAGCAGAAAAGATCTGTGACAAGAGAGAGGGAGTGCAGAACAATCCCAATGCAAGCTGTGCCAGTGCAGCCAGGCCCCAACCCTGGCCCAAGCTCCAGCAAAGCTGGATTCTGTTGCTTTAGCACATCAGTTCTTACAGGTACAGTGGGGTGGGGATACTTCCAACAATCCCAAGGCAAAAAAAACCAAAACCCTTGTGGTGAGACTTAGAAGGCTCTCCAAAAATAGTTGCACAAAATCCCTGAAGCTTGGAAAAGTTCACACTGCATCCTTGAAATAGAGCCCAACTTTAACAAAGAATTTAAAACTAAGTAATAGGCAAGGAAAATGAGCAGACAACAACAACAACAAACATTTTGGATCATAAAAATTTGCTGTGGTAACAAAAAAAAATCAAAACACACAGAAGATAATAACAAAGTCAAAGCTCCTATATTCAAAGTCTTCAAGAAAAATAAGAATTGAGCTCAGGCCTTGGAAGACCTTAAAAGGGATTTTGAAAATCAAATAAGAGAGATAGAGGAAAAATCATAAAAAGAATTGAGAGCAGTGCAAAAGGTAATACAAAAAGCTAATGAGGAGAAGGATGCCTTAAAAAGAAAATAATAAAAATAACCAATTGAGAAAGGAGGTAAAAAAGCTCACTAAGGAAAATGATTCCTTAAAAATTAGAATTGAACAAATGGAAGTTAATGACTTGATTAGACATCAAATCATAATAAAGCAAAATCAAGAAGAAAAATGAGAAGGAAAAATGTGAAATACCTCATTGGAAAAACAACTGTCCTGAAAATTAGATCCAGGAGAGAGAATTTTAAAATTATTGGTCTACTTGAAAGTCATGATCAAAAAAAGAATCTCGACATTACTTTCAAGAAATGATCAAGGAAAACAGTCTTGATATTCTAGAACCAGAGAGTAAAATAGCAATCAACTGATTGTCTCCTGAAAGAAATCTCAAAATGAAAACTCCTAAGAATATTATTGCAAAATTCTGGAACTCCCAATTTCAAGGAGAAAATATTGCAAGCATCCAAAAAGAAACAATTCAAGTATGGTGGAGCCACAGTCAGGATAACCCCAAATTTAGCATCTTCCACATTAAAGGATTAGAAGACTTGGAATCTGATATTCTGGAAAGAAATAGAGCTAAGATTACCACCAAGAATCACCTACCCCGTAAAAATGTATAGAATTATACAGGGGGAAGGTGGGAATTCAAAGAAATAAAGGATTTTCAAGCATCTGTGATAAATATGGGAAGGGAGTAGGGTGATAAAAGAGTGCATTTTGTGGAAAAGAGTGGTCAGTACCAAAACCTTTTTGAGGACAGACAGGGTAAAAGGATAAAGAGAATAGAATAAATAATATTTTATTTATAATAATAATTACATTATATATATAAATAATAAATAAATTAATTAAAATAGAATAAAATAAATAAAATAATATTGCTGTTAGTTAGCAATAGTAATTTTAAAAAGAATTTTGAAGCAAGTTTCTCTGATAAGGCCTTATTTCTTAAATATAGAAGAAACTGAATCAAATTTATAAAAAATAAAATCCTTGCCCCAGTTGATAAAAGATCAAAAGATATGATCTATGCTCAAAGAGTTTTAAATTTATGCATATCCTTTGATCTAACAGCACCACTACTAAGCATGAATACCAAAAGAGATTAAGAAAAATAAAAAGGATATGCATGTATAAAAATATTGTAGAAGTTTTTTTCTCAGGGCAAAAACATTGGAAACTGAGAAAATATTCATCAATTAAAGAATGCTGAATAAACTGTGGTTGTTATTGTCTTGCAATATTATTGTTATATGGGAAATCATCAGAAGGATACTTTCAGAAAAACCTAGGAAAGTCTTCCATGGATGCAAGTAAAGTGAAATATATAAACTAATAGCAATGTTCTGGTGATGACCAGCTATAAATGATTTTGATATTCTTATCAGTACAATGATACATGATTACACTGAAGGACTTATGATGAAAAATCCTATCAATACAGAGAACAAACTGATGGTGTCTGAATACAGACTGATCCATAAAAATTATTTTCAATGATTCACTATAGCTTCTAAGATAAAAGACAAAAGAAATGTTTTGACAATTAAAATATTTCACATTCTATCTTTATAGAATTGTCATATTTGACTCACTGTCAAATATTTCAATTTCCGACCAAACTTGACTACTTATTGTTACATATGTAAGACAGTTCACCTCTTCTGAGGTAAATATAAACATTTACACAGGCTGTCCTCAATGCCTTCCCTCCTCTTTGTGCCTTTTAGAATTCTGGATTTCTTTTAAAACTACTCTCAAGTGCAAATTCCTACATTATTTTTCTCTTGATCATCTTAAAATTGCCTTACTTTACTGCCTCTTCTGTTTCTCTTCATGTATTCTTGAGCTGAGTTGGATTAAAATCATAAAACTGAGCTATTTGAGACAATTTCAAATTAACATCTCACAGTAACAATTAGGTTCTTTTTACAGCAAGACAGTCCTTCAATGCCATCCTCACCATTATGGCTATTTCAAACCTTTGCATTCCTTTTCAATCTTGCTTCCACCAACACATCCCTCTTTCCACAAATTCAGATTAGGATCTCATCTCATAGTTTTAAAAAGTCTTAGTTCTATGGGTGGAGCCAAGATGGTAGAGTAAAGGAAGTTGCTCAAGCTCTCTCTGTTTCTCTCAAAAACCACATGAAACCAAGTCTTAAGGAATGTAACTGCTCTTCAACTTAAGATAGACTGAAAAAACTTCAAGAAAGGTCAGTCTTATTGGAGGGCAAAAGGTGTTCAGCCCAGTTCAGATAGACTCTGGGAAAGCTAGTGCAAGCTCTTAATCACAGCAAATCAGCAACTAAGATTCTCAGCTCTGGATCAGTAGAGAAGCAAATCAGTGTGGCAGCTTCCAGTCCCACGTCAGAAGATAAACCCTGGGAAACTAGACTGTTTCCTGAACAGAACAGTCAAAGCTACCCCCTATAAAGACAAGGGGCCCCTGTGCTCAAAGCCAAGGCTCAGAGCTGCATAGGAAGCTTGGGGCAGTGCCACCTTTACCTCAGGAGCAGAACTCAAACTTAAATGCAAAAAAGGGGAAATTCCAAAAGAAAAGGAAAGAAAATGAGCAAGAAACCTTGCTCATAGAACCTTGACTATAGAAAGCTACTATGGCAGACCAAAACACAAACTAAGAATAGGACAGAATGTCTAAAAAAAAAATCTTATAGAGTGATATAAATTGGTCTCAAGTCCAAAGAGTTTTTTTGAAAATGATCACAATTGACTTCAAAAGGCAAATAAGAGAGTAAAAGAAAAAAAATGAGAAAGGAAATGAGATATATGAGAGATTCAACAGTTTGGAAAAGGAAGGAAAATTGTCCTAAGAAAAGAACTCCTTAAACAGTAGAATAAACCAAATACAAAATCTAACTGAAGAAAATTACACATTAAAAATTAGAATAGGGTAAATAGAAACTAATGACTTAGTGAAACAGCAAGAAACAGTCAAACAAAAATGTAAAATACCTCAATGGAAAAATAGCCAACCAGGAAAACAATTCCAGAAGAGACAATTTAAAAATTATTGGCCTACCTGAAAGCCATGACCAAAAAGACAGCCTGGATAACATTTTACAAGAGATAATTAAGGAAAACTGGCCCAATATTCTAGAAACAGAGGGGGAGATATTCATTAAAGAATCTATTAATCACCTATTAAAAGAGATCCCACAACCCCAAGGAACGTTGTGAAACTCTAAAGCTATAATCTCAAGGAAAAACTATTACAAACTGCCAAACAAAAACAATTCAACTACCAAGGAGCAAGCAACAATCAGAATTATCCAGGATCTTGAAGCTCTTCAATAAAGATCTAATGGCCTGGAATACCACATTCTGGAAGAATATATATATATATATATATATATATATATATACATATAAAAGTGTTTACATCCCTAGATGGAAAAACAATATCTCTAACTCTTGAGACCTCTATCTGTCACTGGGGCAGATAGAGGAGGACATCATATGAAGCCAAGTTGTGATTGTGAATGGATTATGATGTGATTATAACAAAGTAAAAACATTAAGGGGTGGGAAAAGGTCTATACTAGAAAAAGAGGAAAGGGAAGGTATAATGGAACAATTAATTCACACGAAGAGGTACAAAAGACCTACCACAATCAAAGGAAAGAAGGGAAGGGGATGGACATTGTTTGAATCTTGATCTCATCAGTTTGGACTTTAAGAGGGAATAATTGAATCATTCAATTGGATATAGAAATTTATCTAATCCTACAAAGAAATAGGAGTAGAAAAAGGAATATAAAAGGGAGGAATAGGATAGAGGAGAAGGTAGAAACAGTAGGGTAAAATGTAAGAGAAGGGGGAAGGTAGATAGAAGATAAGGTAGTAAGTAGAGTGGATTAAAAAAAAAACAATAGTAAGAGAAGAGGGAGGAATGATAGGAGATAAAGTAGAGGGTTAAAAGAAAACACATGACTGAGAACAGTGTGGAAAGAGAACAAAATTATATACAGTAGAGAAAATAGGATGAAGAGAAATATAAAACTGGTTGTAATGGCTGTGAATGTGAATGGGATGAACTCTCAAATAAAAAGGAAATAAATAGCAGAGTAGATTAAAAAACAGAATTCTACAATATGGTGTTTACAACCATTTGATTCAGAGAGACACATACAGAATAAGGGAAAAGCTTGGGACAGAATTTATTATATTTCAGCTGAAGTAAAAAAGTGGGATAGGAATTGTGATCTCAGATAAAGCAAAATTAAAAATAGATCTTATTAAAAGAGATAAGGAGGAAATTACATCTTAATAAATAATATAAATAATAAAGTAGTAAGGATACTAAATATGTATGAACCAAGTAATAAATCAGACAAATTTCTAGGGAAGATTTTAAGCCAATTACAGGAAGAAATCCACAGCTAAACTATTCTAGTGGGGGAATCTCAACCTTCCCCTCTGAAAATGAGGCAAATCTAACCACAAAATAAACAATAAAGAAACTAGGAATGTTAATAGGATCATAGAAAATTTAGATAAAATAGATCTTTGGAGAAAATTGAATACTGAATAGGGACAGAAAGGAATACACCTTTTACTTGGCAGCACATGGTACCTACACAAAAATTGACCATATGATAGGACCTAAACTCATAATCAAATGCAGAAAGTCAGAAATAGTAAATGCTTCCCTTTCAGACCATAATACAATAAAAATTATTTTCAATAAAGGGCTAGGGAAAGATAGACTAAAAATTAATTGGAAATTAAATAATCTAATTCTAAAGAACGAGTGGGACAAACAACAAATCGCAGAAACAATCCATAGTTTCATCCAAAAAAAAATGACAATAATGAGACAACATACCAAAACCTATGGGATACAGCCAAAGCAGTTCCTAGTAGAAATTTTATATCTCTAAATAGCTACATAAAAATAGAGAAAGAGGAGATCAATGAATTAGTCATGCAACTAAAAAGCTGGAAAAAGAACAAATTAAAAACCCCCAATGAAATACCAAATTAGAAATTTTGAAACTTAAGGAGGGAGATTAATAAAATAAAAACTAAGAAAACAATTGAAGTAATAAATAAAACTAAGAGTTCATGAAAAAAATAACAAATAAATAAACCTTTGGTTGATTTGATCAGCAAAAGGAAAGAAAAAAAAAAAACAAATAACCAGCATCAAAAATGAAAGTGAATTTAGCACCAATGAAAAAGAAATCAAAACAATAATCAGGAGCTATTTTTACCCTACTCTATGGCTGCAAGACTGATGATCTAACTGAAATGGATGAATATTTATAAAAATATAAATTGCCCACCTTAACAGAAGAAGGAATAAAATACTTAAATAGTCCAATTTTAGAAAAAAGAAATTGAATAAATCATCAAAGAACTACTGAAGAAAAAATCTCCAGGGCCATTTGACTTCAGAAGTGAATTCTATAAAACCTCTGAAGAACAATTAATTCCAATATTATGTAAACTATTTGGAAGAATATATAAAGAAGGAATACTGTCAAATTCCTTCCATGACACAAATATGGCACTGATATCTAAACTAGGAAGAGCCAAAACAAAGAAAGAAAATTACAGACCACTCTCCTTTATGAATATTAATGGAAAATTTTTAAATAAAACATTAACACTCTTTGCAGATGATATAATGATATATTTAAAGAATTGTAGAAAATCATCCAAAAAACTACTGGAAACAATTAACTGCTTTAACAAAGTTGCAGAATATAAAATAAAGCCACACAATTCCTCAGCATTTCTATATATTATTGACAAAGCCCATCAGCAAGAGATACAAAGAGAAATTCAATTTAAAATTACTGTGGACAAAATAAAATATTTGTGGATCTATCTGCTAAGACAAACCCAAGAGCTTTATGAACACAATTACAAAACAGTTATCACACAAATAAAATCAGATCTAAACCTTTGGAAAAATATCAATTGTTCATGGTTAAGCCAAGTTAATATAACAAAAATTACAATTCTGTATAAAATAGTCTAATTGTTCAGTGCCATACCCGTCAAACTGCTAGAACATTATCTTATAAAGCTAGAAAATTCTTCTGGAAGTACAAAGGTCAAGAATATTAAGGGAATTGATGAAAAAAAATGCAAATAATGGTGGCTTAACAAGACCAAATCTAAAATTATATTATAAAGCAGCAGTAAGCAAAACTATTTGGTACTGGCTAAGAAATGAGTGGTAGATCAGTGGAATAGATTAGATACACATGACACAATAATTAAGTCCTTTATCAATCTAGGTTTTGAAAAAACCTCAAACTCCAACTTCTGGAATAAGAACTCATTATTTAACAAAAATTGCTGGGAAAACTGGAAAATGATATGTTAGAAACTCAGCATTGACCTACATTTCACACCCCATACCAAAATAAGGTTAAAATGGATACATGATTTGGACATTTGTTTATGGTATCATAAACAAATCAGGAGAACAAGGGATAATTTACCTATCACATCTTTGGAGAAGGGAGGAATTTATGACCAAAGAAGTGCTAGAGAACATTATGAAAGGCAAAATTGACAACTTTTATTACATTAAATTTAAAAGGTTTTGCACAAAGAAAACTAACAGAAAGAAGATTAAAGGGGAAGTACAAATCTGGGGGGAAATCTTCACAGGCAGTATTTGTCATGAAGGTCTTATTTCTAAAATACATAGACAACTGTGTTAAATCTATAGGAATATAAATCATTCCCCAATTGGTAAATGGCCAAAGGATATGAATGGATAATTTTCTTATGACAAAATGAAAGCCATCTATAGTCATATGAAAAAATACTCTAAATTACTATTGATTAGAAAAATGCAAATTAAAATAATTCTGAAGTACTACCTCACACCTCTCAGATTGGCAAAGAGAATAGGAAAAAATAATGATAAATGTTGGAGTGGATGTGGTAAAACTAGGACACTAATGTATTGTTGGTGGAGTTGTGAAATGATCCAACTATTCTGGAAAGCAATCTAGAACTATGCTCAAAGGGTTATAAAACTGTGCATATTCTTTAAACGAACAGTGCCATTACTGGGTCTGTATCCCAAGGAAATCATAAAGGAAGTAAAAAGATCCACATTTGCAAACTTGTTTGTAGCAGCTCTTTTTGTGGTAGCAAAGAATTGGAAAAGGAGTAGATGCCCATCAATTGGGGAATGGCTGAACAAGCTGTGGTACATGAAGATAATGGAATATTATTTTTTCTGTAAAAATGATGAATAGTTTGATTATAGAAAGACCTATAAAGATTTATATGAACTGATGCTGAGTTAAACAAGTAGAACCAGTATTAAGGAACAGGTCAAGTCTCCAAGAGCTGTGGATCATAACATCTGAAGGAAGTGCAGGGCAGTCTTTGTTAACACAGTTACTGTGGACTGGGAATGAGATAAATTGGAGGCAGAGGGAAGAGGACAGAGGTCAGACAAGGCAATGACCTCTTAGTCAGAGAGGTCAGAGAATAGCAACTGCCTCTCAATCTCCTTGTATCATTCTCTCACAAGAGGAGATCTATTCTGCAGGTCTGGGTTGGATCTCCACTACTCACTGTCAGGTGGCTCCCGTGTATTCCAACAGTTCCCACTAGTACAACAAACCAGAAATACATTTTACACAATAACAACAAAATGTGTAATGATCACCTATGAATGACTTGGTTCTTCTCAGTGGCTCAGTCATCCAAAGTAATTCCAATAGACTTTGGACAGAAAATAACATCTGTATCCAGAAAAAGAATCAAGGAGACTAAACATAAATCAACACATACTATATTAATTTCTTCTTTCTGTTTTTTTTAAATCTCTCTAATGGTTTTTCCTTTTTGCTCTGATTTTTCTCTCTCATCATGATTCATAAAGCAATGTCTATGAAAAAAATAAACTTAATTCAATATTTTTTTAAATTTAAAAGTCTTAGGTCATTATGGGTTAGTTTCTTTGTTTTCTCCTTCCTCTTCCTCATTTTTATATCACCCAGATGTCTTCTCCTTCATTTTTATCTTATATGAAAAGTTGGCCCTACTCCTTACCAAATTAAGCCCTCCTGCAAACACTCTTGAATCCATCCTATCCATTTTTCTCAAACAGATTACCTTTATTATCATCTTCCCCTTCTCTCTGATTTCTATTCCTACTAAATTCTTCCTAGCTACAGCCCTATTCAATAAACAGTGACTTTCTATTACCTTCAAGATTAAATATAAAGTCATCTGTTTGGAATTTGGAACCTTTCACAACTTGGATCTTTCTAACCTTTTTAATCTTCTTACACTTTACAACTCTCCAAGAATTCTATGATCCAACTATACTTGCCAGCTTTCTTTTCACACATGGAAGTCCATCTCTCAAGTTTTGCATCTTTTCACTGTCTGTCTCCTATGACAGCATTGCACTTGCTCTTCACTTAACATCTCACAGATTTCCTGAATTTCTTCAGGGCTCAGCTCAAAACCCACTTTCTATAAGCATGTTTCCTGGGCTCTTCTCCTACTCTCACCTAAAGCCAATGCTTTTCCTGTGGAATTAGCTTCCATTTAGACTGTGTGTGTGTGTGTGTGTGTGTGTCTGTCTGTCTGTCTGTCTATCTGTCTGTCTATCTATCTATCTTTCTGTCTATTTATCTATTTATCAATTCATCATCTATCTTCTCTCACCAATTACTTTATAAATTTTTTGAGAGTAATGACCATGTTCTTGCCTTTCATAGTATCCTTAGCATTTAGCCCAATGTCTAACACAGAATAAATGTTGAGTAGATATTTATCAATAGATTTATGTATGTTTTGTAGTTTCTTGTATTATCTTATATGGCAATAACTTTTTCTGGATAGAATGTAAGTTCCTTAACAAAGGAAACTATATAATTTATATTTTTGTGTATTTTTGCCCAACAAAATGCTTGACAGAAAATGGATCCTTTATGAATGTTTATAAATTCATTGAAATAATATGATTTATTATTTATATTCATTATATGCAAAATTTAGCATGCAATTTAGCACATTTCTGATGTATGTATCATGCAATCTTATTTAATATAGCTTATATCATCTTCTTAATAATTGAAAATTGCACTATTACTAGGACTGAAATTGTTTCCATACTAAACTTTCTCTCTCTTTTAATATCTAGCACTGTGTCTCCTTACAACAGTTTCTAGTTTTTTGCAAAGTTTAAAGACATATATAAATGTCAGCTAATGTTGTTTTCATTATTTTAAGTGTTTGTTAATGATACTTTGAAAGACTTAAGAGGTCTGATCAATGGAATAGCCAGATATCTTTTCAGAGGGTTGATGAGGAGGCATGCACTTGACAGAGAAATCAGGGATTCAAGATGTATAATAACACATTCATTTTCAGATACAGTCAAGGTGGGGGTTTGTTGTGTTTGACTAGGCTTTTGATTAGTTTCTTCTGTGGGAGAGAAAAGGTGGGAGGAATAGAATGATAAAAAGAAGAAAGGTTCTTTATTTTTTTCTTTTTTAAACATAAACTTTTATTGATATCTTTTATTTTTTTCTATCTCTTAGTTTCTTCTGTGTATTTTATTTTATTTTTTAAAAAATAATTATAACTTTTTATTGACAGAACCCATGCCTGTGTAATTTTTTACAACATTATCCCTTGCACTCACTTCTGTTCCGACTTTTCCCCTCTCTCCCTCCATCCCTTCCCCCAGATGGCAAGTAGTCCTACACATGTTAAATATGCCACCGTATATCCTAGGTACAATATATGTGTGCAAAACTGAACAGTTCTCTTGTTGCACAGGAAGAATTGGATTCAGAAGGTAAAAATAACCCGGGAAGAAAAACAAAAAATGCAAACAGTTTACATTCATTTCCCAATGTTCTTTCTTTGGGTGTAGCTGCTTCTGTCCATCATTGATCAATTGAAACTGAGTTAGATCTTCTCTTTGTTGAAGAAATCCACTTCCATCAGAATACATCCTCATACAGTATCATTGTTGAAGTATATAATGATCTCCTGGTTCTGCTTATTTCACTAAGCATCAGTTCCTGTAAGTCTCTCCAAATCTCTCTGTATTCATCCTGCTGGTCATTTCTTATAGAACAATAATATTCCATAACATTCATATACCACAATTTACCCAACCATTTTCAATTGATGGGCATCCATTCAGTTTCCAGTTTCTAGCCACTACAAACAGGGCTGCCACAAACATTTTGGGACATACAGGTGCCTTTCCCTTCTTTAGTATCTCTTTGGGATATAAGCCCAATATTAGCTTGCTGGATCAAAAGGTATGCACAGTTTGATAACTTGTTGGGCATAATTCCAAATTGCTCTCCAGAATGGTTGGATTCATTCACAACTCCACCAACAATGCATCAATGTCCCAGTTTTCCCGCATTCCCTCCAACATTCATCATTTTTTTCCTGTCATATTAGCCAATCTGACAGGTGTGTAGTGGTATCTCAGAGTTGTCTTAATTTGCATTTCTCGATCAATATTGATTTGGAACACCCTTTCATATGAGTGAAAATAGTTTCATTTTCTTATTTGAAAACTGTCTGTTCATATCCTTTGACCATTTATCAATTGGAAAATGGCCTGATTTCTTATAAATTAGAGTCAATTCTCTATATATTTTGGAAATGAGGCCTTTATCAGAACCTCTAACTGTGAAAATATTTCCCCAGTTTGTTGCTTCCCTTCTAATCTTATTTGCATTAGTTTTGTTTTTACAAAGACTTTTCAATTTGATATAATGAAAATTTTCTATTTTGTGATCAGTAATAATCTCTAATTCTTCTTTGGTCATAAATTCCTTCCTCCTCCACAAGTCTGAGAGGCAAACTATGCTATGTTCCTCTAATTTATTTATAATCTCGTTCTTTATGACTAAATCATGCACCCATTTTGATCTTATCTTGGTATATACGGTGTTAAGTGTGGATCCATGCCTAATTTCTGCCATACTAATTTCCAGTTTTCCCAGCAGTTTTTGCCAAATAATGAATTCTTATTCCAAAAATTAGGATCTTTGGCTCTGTCAAACACTAGATTGCTGGAGTTGACTATTTTGCCTTGTGAACCTAACCTATTCCACTGATCAACTAATCTTTTCCTTAGTCAATACCAAATGGTTTTGGTGACTGCTGCTTTGTAATATAATTTTAGATCAGGTACAGCTAGGCCACCTTCATTTGATTTTTTTTTTTTTTTGCATTAATTCCCTTAAGATTCTCAACCTTTTGTTCTTCTGGTTTTTTTTTCATCAAAAATAGATGAAATTCACTTATTTCGTTGAATGTCCATCTTATTCCCTGGAAAAAGATGCTCATTTTGGCTGGGTAAGTTATTTTTGGCTGCATACCGAGTTCCTTAGCCTTTCAGAATATCATATTCCAGGCCCTTTGATCCTTTAAATGTGGACACTGGTAGATCCTGGGTAATCCTTATTGTGGCTCCTCTATATTTGAATTGATTTTTTCTAGCAGCTTGCAGTACTCTTTCCTTTGTCTGATAGTTCTGGACTTTGGCCACTATATTTCTTGGTGTTTTGATTTTAGGGTCCCTTTCAGTAGGTGATCAATGAATTCTTTCCGTTTCTATTTTACCCTCTATTTCTATAACTTCTGAACAATTCTCTTTGATAATTTCCTAGAAAATAGTGTCCAGGCTCTTTTTTTCATCATATTTTTCACGGAGTCCAATAATTCTCAGATTGTATCTCCTAGATCTATTTTCCAGGTCTGTTGTTTACCCAAGAAAGTATTTGACATTTTTTCCATCATTTCTTTTTTTTTTTTTTTTTTTTTTGGTTTTGCTTGTCTGATTCTAGGTGTCTCCTTGAGTCATTCAATTCCATTTGTTCGATTCTGATTTTCAATGAAGTATTTTCTTTACTCACTTTTAAAATATCTTTTTCTAATTGTCCAATTGAGTTTTTAAGTGAATTGTTTTGTTCTATGGAATTTTTTTTTCCCATTTCGCCAATTTTATTTTTTAGAGAGCTATTTTCTTTTTCCAGTTCACTCATTCTGTTTTTCAAGGAGTTGATTTCTTTATCCACTCTGTGTTTAAATAAGTGGGATGCTTTCTCCAGACTCTCTTGCCAAGCTTCCCTTTCCTTTTTGCACTTTTCTTCTAGCTCTCTTGTGACAGCCTTTTTAATTTCTTCTATGAGATTCATTTGCTGTGCTCTCGCTGCCGCTGCCTGCCCTCAGCCTGCACGCGATTTAAAACCATCCCCACCCTCGAGCAAAAACAGACCTTTTCTGGTGAATTTCAAGGATGTCTTCTCTTGGTAATTATTTGTGGGTTTTTTTTTCAGTCAAGCACAAATTCTGAGCCTTGTCATGAATTAAATTCTAAGAGAAAATCCGGATCTTAAGTAAATGGGTGCCTCCTCTCCGCCATCTTGGCTGGAAGTCCCAAAAGGTTCTTTAAAAAGAGAGATAAGAAAAAATGGAAGAAAGAAAGAAAGGAGGCCGGAAGGAAGGAGAGGGAAAGCAAAGGAGAATCAATAAGGTACAAAATTTATAGTACATACATATATTAACACATATACATCAGGAATACATACAGATATACATGCATGAATATATATATATTATATACACACATATGGATGTATTTGTGTATATATATATATATATACAGATAGATAGATAGATAAAAGTAGAGATGAGAATGGAATAACAGAAAGAAGTACAGAAAAAATCTTTGAAAGTTATGAATGTAACAACCTGAAGTGAAGAGCTCTCATGCTATTGACTAAAGTACATGAAGCCTGAAGGCCCAACTTTTAGTTTCCTAGAAATTATGCAATATAAAGGAAAGTAAGATTTAGGGATTGTCAACATTCCAGTTCCTAATATGGGGGCAGAACTTATATCACCAATCAAAATGTATATGGAGGAAAAGGGGGGTGAATTCAGGGTTTTTCTTTGTTCTGTATAAAAACTGCATGTGGGTACTGGGAGGCGGCTCTCTCCTGACTCCAAACATATCCCTTTTTCTCAGAACTGGGCTGATTGTCCAGCCAACTGCCCAATTCTTGGGAGATCCTGAATAAAATTTTTGTTCTATACCTTGAGAGGCCTGTGAGAATTTCATTTTGGGTAAGATTTTCCCACACAGACGTGGGGGCTCATCCAAGATCGGTGGGGGTCTTTTGGGGTCCTGAGCCAGTGGCAGGCATACTCACAGACAATTTGGTCCACCGGTCATTTGTTTTGGACTGCTGCTTCCCTTTTGGAGGCCTTAACAACCCAAAGCAGGGGAACTCGATATAGAATAAAGCAAAAAGAAGATAATAGGCAAGTCCTGATGTCTGGCACAGTCTAGAAGATCTATGCATAGCTTGAGGTAAGTGACTTGGGAGTCTGGGGGGGGGGGTCTATTGGCTGAGTGAGAGACAAGCTCTCTAAAAATTTGGGGAGCTGTCCTGACCCCAAGGAAATGGTTCCCTGAGAATGCTATCTGGTGACTGTTGGTGTTAGGGTAATCTACACTTATATTGGGAATATGGGAAAATTGCAGTTCAAAACTGAAAATCAGGACAAGGGGCAGGGAATTCCAACCAATAGTTCTCTCGGGAGTTGATTGTATAACTGGGATGAAGTCCCGAAGTACAAAGGGAAAAGTATAAATAAATAAATAAATGCTGTTGTTTTGTTTGAGGAGGTCAAGACTTAGGCGGAGGAATAATTTGACCAAAATTTGGTTCCTCTGAAGATTGGTTATGTTGGCAGTTAAATTTATAAGTTAATGGGAAAAAAATCCATTCAATCCAAAGGAGTCAGTTTATGCTAATCTCTGGCTCAATGGGTCTGCTAAAGTTTTCCTAAATTGATTTCAGAAATTAGACTCGGAGGAGAAGGAGAAGAAGAAGGAGAAGGAGAAAGAGGCAGGGACAAAAGAAATGGTGGTAAAAGAAGAGAAGCAGAATTGGGATCCTTTAGATGCCCTGCCCCCTCCCTATATTTTACCCCCAGCCAGAGCAAAACCAGCAGAAGTCCTGCTTTCAGCTGAAACTGTTCTGTTCCCAATGAAAAAATAAGGGAAGGGCCTTATGCCCCTATCTTAAGGAAATTACATCAATTACAGAGGGATGTTCAGGCACACTCCCACAAAACATGGAATTCAGCTGATGTTTCCCCTCAGAGAGGTCCCACTGGGTGGAGTTCAAGGAGACATTGGATATGTAAATGCACCTCTGTCAAGAAGTGAGGTCAGGGCATTTAAGAAGGAATTGGTCCCCATTATGGAGGAATCAGTGGGGAGGGGTCAAAGCAGTTAGATCAGTTTTTGAGCCCTGGTCTATATACTTGGCCAGAATCAATGCATATACTATCCATATTGTTTACTCCTGAAGAGTGATGCTCAATTCAGGCAGGAGCTATGTGGGAATGGGAAATGAGATACCCACTCCTGAATGATGGGGCAGTCCCAGCTGAACAGAAGTATCCAGTGAATGACCCAGAGTGGGATGGCAATAATCAGGCATACAGGCAGAACATGCAGGATTTGAGAGAATTAATAGTTGTGGGCATAAGAGATGCTTTCCTGAAGAGGCAGAATATAAACAAAGCACTGGCCATTACCCAAGAGAAGAATGAGTCACCAGCCAATTATTTAGAAAGACTTAGGGAAGGAATGTAAAAGTACTCAGGAGGAGACCCTGATAACCCAGAGAATGAGCAGATGTTGAAACTCTTGGCCAGATATAAATAGGAAATTGCAGAAAATTGAGGGATGGATGAGATCTCCTTTGGGAACTCTCCTGGAGGAGGCCACCAAGGTTTATGTTAGGAGGGATGAAGAGTGGGATAAGGAATAAGAAAGACAAAAGAGGAAGTGGGAGAAGCAGAGAGATAGAGAAAAAGAGTGAGGAACAGGACAGTACTTCAGCAGATACACTGCTAAGAAAGGATATAAGGGACCTAGGAAAGACTGTCAATCTATGGGAAAACAGCAAGTGGGGGCGGGGGGAGGGTGTTGAGCTGAGGAGCCTGAGTTGAAAATGCTGGATATGCAAGAGACAAGAACATTTTTCTGGAGAATGCCCAAAAAGGAAAGAGGAGGAACAAGTGGTTTCATTGGTAGAACTAGAGGATTAGAGGAGTCAGGGGTTTATTGATAGTCCCCACCCAGAGCCCTTGATAAATTTAAGGAGGAGTTAGTATTTTTGGTAGATTCAGGAGCAGCCAGGACAGAACTCTGGTAGTGTTTGGAGTTAGAGGAGAGAATTTCATGGTGCTATATCTGAAGTAATACCTATAGAGTATGATGGTAGAGAAGTTTTGGGACAGCTTTTGGTGATACCAGAGGCTGGAATAAACTTATTGGGAAGGGATCTAATTACAAAATTGTCAATTATCCTCATGAATAGAAGTTCCCTGTTGGTACCTGTGCAAATTTATGTTATGAAAGAAATGGATAAAGATCAAATTGACTCAGGTATGGGCTAATCCTGAAAACCCAGGGCGTCTTAACATCCCTCCAATTTGAGTAATGGTCAGAGACTCATCATCTATTGTTTGAGTGAGGCAATATCCTATTCCTTTGGAGGGAAGAAGGGTCTCCAGCCAGTTATAAGGTTGTTAGATACAAACTTAATTGAACCCTGCATTTCATGATATAATACTCCTATTCTGTCTGTAAGGAAGAAAGATAGGATTTACAGAATGGGACAAGATTTGAGAGAAATTAATAAAATAGTCCTCCCCTCACATTCAGTGGTCCCAGATTCTTATACCCTAATGGGAAAGATACCAGAGGACAGTTCATGGTTTAGTGTGATAGATTTATAAAAGATGCATTCTGGAGCTGTCTTCTGGTGGAAGAAAGAAATATCTTTACCTTTGATGGGGAAGATCCGGACACAGGGAGGAAGCAACAATACCATTGGAATGTGCTTCCACAACGGTATACTGAGTCACTCAATTTATTTGGGCAAGTCTTGGAAAAAATATTGGAGGATTTTGTGTGCCCTAACAGGGAGATTAAAATATTACAACATGTAGATAATTTGCTCATAACAGGGAGAAAAAGAGATTATTTAGCACAGACCACCATTAACTTACTTAATTTTCTGGGTCAGAAGGGACTAAGGGTATCTCAAGAAAAATTACAGTTTGCGGAAGTGAAATATCTGGGATATCTGATAAGTGAGGAACAAAAGAAATTGAATTCGACCTGGATTGATGGAATACTTCAAGTGACCAGACCTATGACAAAGAAAAAACTTAGGAAATTTCTAGGATTGTTAGGCTATTTCAGGAATTGGATTAATCAATATGCATTGTTGGCTAAATCTTTATATTAAATCCTTATACATATACCTGCTGGAAGAAAAACCCAATCAAATAGAGTGGAATCCTGAAACACAAGAAGACTCTGAGAATCTGAGGAGAGCTTTAGCATCTGTCTCAGTGTTAATGTTCCCATCTTTGGAGAAACCCTTCCATCTATTTGTTAATACTGAGCAAGGAGTAGCCCTAAGGGTGTTAACACAATTAAGAGGGGAGGGTGTCCAAAGGCATCCAGTGGCCTTTTTGTCAAAACTTCTGGATCCTATAGCAAGAGACTAGCCTTCATGTATACAGACAGTGGCTGCAACAGCTATTCTAGTGGAAGAAAGCAGAAAATTAACTTTTGGGGGAAGCTTGATTGTAAGTGCTCTTCATCGAGTCCAGTCAACCTTAAATCAAAGGGCTGGGAGATGTTTAACTGATTCTAGAATATTAAAGTATGAGGCCATCCTGCTAGAAAAAAGATGATTTAGTGCTATCACAGGATTCGAATTTAAATCCAGCCAATTTCCTCTCCACTTCTCCTGGAGAACATACACTATAAGAACATGATTGCATTAATGTAGAAGATTTACAAATGAAAGTCAAGGAGGATCTACAAGAAGAACCACTCTCAACTGAAATTCAATGGTTTATGGATGGTTCCTCATGGATGGTAGAAGGGAAGAAACAAAATGGATATGCTATCATTGATGGAAGTGGATTGTCAGTTGTTCAGTCAGGATCCCTGCCTACTAGCTGGTCAGCTCAAACTTGTGAATTATATGCTCTCAATCAAACACTAAGAAAACTAAGTGGAAAGAGTGGAACAATTCACACTGACTCTAAGTATGCTTGGGAAGTAGTACATGTATTTGGAAAAATCTGGGAGGAGCAAGGTATGGTCAACAGTAAAAGTAAAGGATTGGCACATGAAGCCTTGGCAACTGAGGTCTTGACTAATTTGATGTTACCTAAACATATAGCTGTTGTCTATTAAAGGACACCAGACTGGAGATTCCTTTGCAGCAAAAGGAAATCGTTGGCAGATGAAGAAGCGAGAGGAGCAGGGAAGGGAGAATCTGCTGGCTCTGAGGATATGATGGTGTTAATACCAGCCCTACCTTCACATTTGCCTCCACCATCCTATACCCTGGGTGAGAAGCAAAAGCTTCAGGCTCTTGGAGCACAGGAGGATATTAATGGCTACTGATTATTGCCCAGTGGATGAGAGGTACTGACCAAAGTAGGTATGAGACATAACTCCAATACATACATCAAGGCACCCATTGGGATTTTCAAAACCCATGTGATGCTGGGCTCACTGTTTGTAATCCCCTGGGTTGTACATATTGTCTCGTCAAGTGTTAGATGACTGTCTCATTTATTGAAGGATGAACAAGGCAGCTCTCCAATGAGCTCCACCAGGTGGGAGACTCCCTGGCATTAGACCCTTTCAAAGCACAAAAGTGAATTTTACTGAATTGCCCCCTATAGGGTGTCTCAAATACCTGCTGGTCATAGTGGACCATCGGACATCCTGGGGAGAAGCTTATCTTTTTGACATGTTACCACTTCAGCTGTGGCCAAAATCCTTCTAGAATAAATCATCCCAAGGTATAGACTAGTGGAGTGCATTGATTCAGATCAGGGTATACATTTTACAGCTAAACTTTTACAATCCCTGGTCAAAGCTTTAGAGATAACCTGGGAGTTTCATACTCCATGGCACCCTCCTTCCTCAGGAAAAGTGGAAAGGATGAATCAGGAGGTTAAAAGGCAATTTACTAGATTAACCTTGTAAACTTTGATACCTTGGACTAAATGTCTTCCCTTGGCTTTGCTGAGGATTAGGACAAAACCTCAAAGGGATATTGGATTATCTCCTTAGGAATTATTGTTTGGTCATCCATATCCAGAGTCAATAAATCCAGAGAGGTCAGACCCAATTTTTGAAACCAAAGATATCTTTGTGAGAAATTACATTGTAACCTTTATGGATCATTTACAAAATTTACAATTGAAAGGTCTCTTTGCTCAGACTCCTACTCTAGGTTTTGCTGTTCATAGATTCAGGCCTGGAGATTGGATTTTGAATTGCTCCTGGAAGGAGGACAAATTGACTCCAAATTGGGAGGGGCCTTTCCAAACACTCCTGATTTCCGATACTGCTGTGAAATCAGGAGTGTTTGTAAAGGCCCCTCCCAATTTGGAGTCATGGAGTGAGGACTCATGAACATGGTTGGACTCATCACACCTGAGTTAAAGGACCCATAGATGCTCCCCACGAATGAACTGTAGTGCCTAGAGGAGACTTAAAGCTATAACTTAGAATGCAGACTTGCTGAAATGAACTCTATGATCTTATTCTTTGAGATTTCTCTATTGTAACAATTATGTATATTACATTATTATTCTTTTCATCTAACCTTATAGCTCCAGTTCAAAACTCATTATTAGGGAAAGATAATAGCTTCCAGAATTTGATACAGATGATTGCTGACACTTTCTTCATCTAACACTGTTGGATTTGTGGAGGACCTCAACAGTTTGATCAATGGCCTTGGGTAGCTGTACCTCTGAGCCCAGCCTGGCTCCTGAATAAAAGGCTAGATGTACACAATGGGACTAGTTTTGGTCTGACCAAGAGAAACATCAATGGTCACTAACTGATTTTGTCACTAGTAAATACTGTTTGAATCAAATGGGAGGAGAGTGGCTGGGAAGTAGTGAGTGTGATTGGACTTATTATGTGGAGACTAAAATAACTCAACTTGACTGCATGAAATATAAACATAGGTGGAATCAGACCCATGTTCAGTGCAGTGATAGCATATGGCATCCTTGTACTAATTTGGGATGGGAATTAGATTATTGCCAATTTTTGCCATGCTGAAATTTGAATTGGCCTCCAAATCGATGTGAAATAGTTGTATTCATTAGGGATAAATGTGGTCCCCTGTCTGGGCCCTGGCAAATAGCAGAATTTATGAGACAGGAGTAAAAGGGATTTCAACCCAGCCTTTGTATCAATAGTCCTGGCATAATACAACCTGGTCTGGTTATTTCACTTCCTTCTGGAGTACAAAAGATAGATCTGAAGCTAACATTATGAGTTGTAGTTTTAAAGCAAAACAGCAATTATGGATATGTCAATATCAGGACAATGTTTGGACCTTGTATCAGGGTGGTCCATTGGGGGATAAAGACTCATAATATTATCCTGCGGCATTCAGTAGGACTAGAATCTTTAAATTAAGTAACCCCACATTAAAGGGACATTATTGGATCTGTGGTCAAACAGCTTACACCCACCCACCTCTCAATTGGACTGGTGTTTGCTATGTTGAGTTAATCAGGCCAAAAATCTTCTTTTTACCTAGTGGAGGTGGGAATCATTTAGGGATCCAGTTGTGTAATGATTTGAAACAGGAAAGGTGGAGTATTGATACCTCTCTCACTCAAACTGGGGATGCCAATGGGAGGGGAGAGACACGTGCAAGAATATGGACCAGCCACATGGGCTCAGGATGGTAGCTGGGGATATAGGACTCATTTATATATATATTAAACAGATTAATCTGGCTTCAGGCAGATTTAGAAATTGTCACTAACCAGACTGCAAAGGCTTCAGATTTACTAGCTGAATAGGCCTCTCTAGAGAGTCCTCTTGCAACATAGGTTGTTCCTTGACTACCTACTGGCAGAAGAAGGGGGAGTATGTGGGAAATTGAACCTTTCTACATGCTGTATACAAATGAATGGCAATGGGAGGGTGGTAAAGGAAATTACGAAGAACATCAGGAAGTTGGCCCATGTTTCCGTACAAACTTGAAATTCCCCAGTTAATAATTCGTGGTAGACTTGGTTTGGTGGTAGTTGGTGGAAACAGAAATTGTGGTTTGGACTGATTGCTCTTAGTGGAATCATACTTTTACCAATTTGTCTCCCCCGCATAATTCGTCTCATCACTGAGATGGTCCACAAAACTTTAGCACACATTCTAGGAAATGAAAACAAAATGCATATGTTGATGTTACAACACCAGGGGTGGATGCAGGTCAGTAGGGAAGACACTAGTGATGAGGACACTGATATCCAGAGCAGCATGCTGTTAGAACAATTCTTAAATGAGAGTTCTTCAAAACATTAGAAAAACAAAAGGGGGGGACTGAATATAACAAACTGGAGTGAAGATTTCTCATGACTATTGACTAAAGTATATGAAGCCTGAAGGCCTAAGTTTTAGTTTCCTAGCAATCATGTGATATAAGGAAAAGTAAGATTTATGGGTTAACATTCCAGTTCTTAACAAGGGAATAGAACTTATATAACCAATCAAAATGTATATGGAAGGGAAGGGGGGGTAGGGTTTCAGGGTTTTTCTTTGTTCTGTATAAAAACTGTATGTGGGTACTGGGAGGCAGCTCTCTCCTGACTCTGAACATATCCCTTTTGCTCAGAGCTGGGACTACTGCCCAGTTCTCACAAGATCCTGAATAAAAGTTTTGTTCTATAACTTGAGATACCTCTGAGAATTTAATTTTGGGTAAGATTGTCCCACATAAGTACAAATTCAATTTATTACATACTTTAAAAGAAAAAGCAAGTTGTACATAAATATTTGTAATCACACATATATGATCATTTTATTTATGTGTTAATTTTACTCTATGGAATTTTTTTCCATTTCACTATTTTTTTTTTTTTTTTTTTAGTGAGTTATTTTTTGTTTTGCTCTATGGAATTTTTTTCTATTTCACTATTTGTTTTAGTGAGTTTATGTGTTAATTTTAAATAAATAAATTAAGTTGTTGTTAAATGGATAACAATTAGCTAGCTCATCAAAGAGCAATTGTGGAAGGGGAGGGCACTTTGAGAAACTATGCAGGATATTTATCTCCAGAAATTATACCTTACTTTTAAACTTTGTAGCCTTTGTTCACGATGAAATGGGAAAAACTTTATCCCTGTAGTCAGGTGAGACATAGATTTGAATCTGCATTTGATACTTGAAGAATGAATAAATAAATGAAAATTTAATAAGCTTGTTCTAGATTTCAATTATACAATGTGTGATAAGGATAAGTCACCTAAAACTATATGAACCTCAGTGTCCTAATATTTGAAATTCAGATAATATAGGTAACATTTGTTGCAAAGTTTAAAGTGCTTATGAATGCTGGTAATTAGTTTTTCCCATAAACCTTTGTTATGAATATATGGTTATCTAAAAAGCGACTGGGGGACTAAGTAGTGAATACTTTTCAGTGACTGATGCCTGATTTCAATAATGTTGAATAGAATATTGAGAAAAACATAAAACACATATGGCTTGACTCCAAGAAACTGAGAATATTATTGTAATGAAGCACCCGGTATGGAGAAATAAAACTGAGGTGAATCATGAATCATTTTATCTTAAGAAATTGATTGTTTATTTGCATTTGAAGATATCATATGCTTTTAAATATTAAAGAAAATATTTCAAAATAATTGTTTGTTGTTTGTTTTTGTTGGTCCTTGAAGAAGAGGAGGTAATGTCTCCCTGTTCCTATGCAAATGAATTGCATTTAAGTGAAGGAGAGCTGTGGAAAGTCACCAATCTCACTTTTCCCTCTGAAGTCATCTGGGTTCACTGCCAAGATATAAAGCAAGGTGACTGGAGATAGTCCTGCATGCAGTGGGAAACTTTGACCTTTTTAAGCAAAGATCTTTAAAAGATCTCAATTTGACTGTAGCAATGCCCAATCAGTGATTAAGACAAGGTAAGAACTGAAGCAGAGAATGGCCTCTCTTATTTCATTAAAAAAATCAATCTGGGAGGGCAAGAAAGACCCTTGGTGTCTTGGACAAAACAGAAATAATTGCTACTTACGTTCACTTTGAGACAACAGGGACCCAAACAGTGAACAAAGAGAGGTTGGCCAGGGATCTATTGTTAATTAATCTACAAGAGCCAGAGTGAATTGTATTCAAGGCAAGGTTCCAGACTGCAAATCCCAAGTATGCAAGGTTTTCTGATCAAAATTTACATACGTTTGGATAGACTAAATTAGCAGGTAACATTCAATGTGGACAGAGGGAAGAAAAGAAAGAAACAAAATAAAACAAACAAACAAAAAAAGAATGGAAAGGGAGTATATGAAATGTGTGTGTATGTGTATATGTATACATGTATGCATATGTATGTGAACTCATACGTTTATTTTAATAAAGATATCTATGTATCATCTTAAACTGATATTATATGTATCTATAATGGTTAAATTTTTCTTATGCATGGTAAATTTTTCAGCAAACATTAATTATAGTGCAATTAAAGTAAATGCTAAGACAGTTGTGGAAACCAGGAATATTGCAATCCATTCATTAGCTTAGAACATATTAAATCAGTCTTAGAAAGTCTTAGCTTCTAATTTTAATGCTATGAAAGTTATGGGAAATTTTTTTTAAAAAAGTATGCATATACACATATTCTTTTGTTTAGTGAAAGAATTAGGGGAATCAGAGAAATTTTAGAGTGTATTGCCTTGTTGAAGATTAGCCCAAGTCCATAAAGACATTGAAAAAAAGAAGGTGGGGTGCAGTCATTTTCATACAAATGTTTGCATTTATTGAAAATGTTCTTCCTCTTCACCTTTTTATGCATGTGAAATGTTTTCTTTAATATTCTCTATTGAAACATCAACTAATTCCTTGATTATTTAATGCTTGTCATTTTATTTCATTAAAACGATTTGTCTTCTTGCTTAGACTTTGCTTCTTGAAAGAGAAGTCATGTATTTTCCTTTATTTAATTTATTTTCATCCTTTCAAGACAATAATAAAACTGACATAGTAGATACTAAGTAAATGGCTAATTAATTTATTAAGTAAATAGTTGATTCTTCACATTGGATAAAGTAAATGATAACCTCATTCCTGTTCTTTCGAGTCTTCCATTTCCAGATTTTTGGATTTTTGAATTTTCTAGTTTATGGATATCCAAGATCTTAGAAAAAATTTAATCCCTTCATCACTTCCCTTTATAATCTTCTTATAAAAATCTCATAAGTTATAAAGTCTTTGGTCTCTTGGTGAATCAATGCAACTCTACACTATTTTCTAGTTTGAAAATCCTTGTCATTTTGTCTTATCAATGATTATTCCCTAGTAAATTTCAATTCTGGATTATCATGATTATGTGCCACCTTTGATCTTATTAATGTGTTGGTAAAGAGAGCTGAAGAAAACATTACAAAAGTGGTGCTAATCAGAGCCATTACAAATCTGAATAACATCATTTCAACTGGGCTCTTTCTGCAACAATGTAGTACTACTATACTTCTCTAAGTCCTTTCAATAGCCGTTATTTCAAACCTTATATTCCCCCATGCCTCCCATGATAATATTTGTATTACCTTCTCAGCTGAAGAACTCATCTCAAAATTCAATAGAGAAATTGAGGTGATTTTCAAAAATTTCCCCCATTCCTTTCTACTTATCTCATATTACTCAGATGTCTATCACTACTGCCTCCTTTTCCACGCCATTTTCATATGAAGTGATTATCATTCTACTTTCTAAAGCAGACTCCTCTACATTTACCCTTTATCTGATGCATTACCATATTTAATAAGGGATTGCCCCTTTTATTATTCCTCATATTATCTATCTTAAATTTCAATTTCTCCATATGTACCTACTCCCGTCTAACATCATGTTCATGTCTCCTTAACTTTTAAATACCCTCACTTGGATCTTCAGTCTCTTCTAGTTCTCATGCTCTCCCCCAGCTTATTGGCTAGTCTTTGAGAAACACATCTACAATTGATACCTCCATTTTCTCTCTCTCTCTTACTTTTTAACTACAGCTTCTACAATTTTCCTTTTTACTTTCATCATTCAACCATAATTGCTCTCCAAAGTTACCATTTATAGCTTAATTATCTTATATAATGGGCCTTTTTTCAAACCTAATCCTTGACTTTTTTTTCAAAATCTGTCACTATTGATCATCCTCACCAACTGAATATTCTGTCTTCTCTGTAGTTTTGTGATATAACTCTTACTCTTCTTTGCTACCTATTAATTGTAGTTTCCATATCAATATACTGTCCTGAACTCTTGTCTCTTTTCCCTCTATACTATGTTGATTGATTGTCTTATTGGCTCACTTGGATTGAATTATCAGTAACATTAACATAATTTCAATTTCAATTTCAAGTCCTACTCCAGTTCTGTATCACTAACTTCCTATTGGCAATAACTTCAAGACTCAGTTCATATACCACATCATGAGTATTTTTCCTCAATCCCCTGGAATAATATTCTTTGCATATTCAAATTATTTTTCATTTACTTACCTATTTACTTGCTTGTATTGCACCCTTCTAGTAAAATGTAAGTTTTTTGAATGAATGAAAAGTACTTATTAAATATTTACAATATGGCAATACCTATGTTAGATTCTAAAGATGCAAATAGAAAAGCACAAAAAACCCCACTTTCAATTATGATTAGGTAGGAGGATCTACCTATGCTAGAAGAATGAAAGTTTCAGTTATCTCTAGGGCTCTACAGTAAGGTAATTGATAAATATCTGGGGATGATGTGTCTAGAGCTTGGACTGACAAATCATATGGTAAATTTTAACAGACCAGTGAATATATTCTATGTCATATGGGCCTAATGATCATCCATCATATCAGAGAGTAGGATGTTCAATAAAGCAATAAGAGCACCAATGTCTACCTCAAATTTTGGAGAAGAAAAGAAGGAAGCATTGTTAGAGATGTTGGGAAGAAATAGAAATCCTGGAGGGAGTGCCTATAGTCCCCCAGACTTACAGATGCTATAGTCCTCCGGATGCTCCTTTTTATGGATGCTATCATATTGATTGTATAAAGTTCTAAAACATTGAATATAGCACCAAAGAAAATCCATAAATTCATAGTCTAAAAAGTTCAGCTAAGCTCTCTTCTTCTTCTTCTTCTTCTTCTTCTTCTTCTTTTTCTTCTTCTTCTTCTTCTTTTTCTGCTTCTGCTTCTCTCTCTCTCTCTCTCTTTCTTTCTCTCTCTCTCCACATATATAAATAACCAAGGGGATGAAAAGTAACTACTGAGAAATAACATATAGAGATGCACAAATATTTTGAACAGACACCACAGGTGGAAAAAAAGCATGATTACAGAACTGGAAAAAGAGATGGATATTTGGGAAATTTTGCATAAAGTTTTATTGATCTTGAGATAATGATTTTAATAATAATAACAATAATACATGCTAGTTATTAACATTACATTCAGTTTTTTTTTTTTAATTGAACCATCTCTGAAATACTGGTATAAATAATATACAATCAAGGTCAATAGTATTTCCAATATATTGATGTTCCCACTTTATTGATATTTTATTGAAATTCAAAAATTTTACATCAATACTCATTTTTGACTTAACTAGCACTTTCAATTTTCTAATTTCCTCTCACATCTCTTCCATGATCTTGATTCCTCAATTATCCACTTTCTTCATACATTTTTAATTGTCTTGTCTATATCTTTTTCTTTACCCAACAAATATGTTGAGTTAACCTATATTACAAGAAACACCATTTCTTGGTCATTTCATTATCTTAAGCTAAATGCTTATCTCTCTCCTTTCTTTTGTAAGTCATCCTTTTTAAAAAACAAAACAAAACAAAACAAACAAACAAAAACAACAGAGCATATGTTCTTCCCTATCCATTCCTGAAAGAAAAAAAAAAAAACAAAACTTGAGATCTTAACAAATTCCTTCTTTGACAGAATTATTACCGACATATATACAAGCCAGAGAAAATCAAGAGAGAAGAGAAAAAAAATATAAACAATATCCTTAATTATATTAAAAAAATGATGCCAGTAGCTTTGGAAAGAGATCTGACAGAATACAAGACATTTGTGTACTAAAAATATTAGGAAATGGGATAAATGAGATTTTCCTTGTTATCCTAAAGTGTATTGGTTAAAACCAAAAGCTAACATAATGTCTTAATATAATCATATGATTGGGACAGCTAGGTGACGCAGTGGATAGAGTACCAGCTCTGAAGTCAGGAGGATTTGAGTTCAAATTTTTCTCAGACACTTAACCTTCCTCGTTTTGTGACTTTGGGCAAGTCACTTAACCACAATTACCTAAGCAAAAAAAAAAAATATATATATATATATATATATATATATATATAAAATTATATGATTTTGTTGTTCTTATAAATACAATCTATTTATTTTGTAATTTCATAATATTAAACCAATTCTTCATTCCTTACAAAGCTCTAATCTAGTGACATTGTATGCTGTTTTTGACATACTGTTTGACTTTTTTAATGTATACACACATATATATATGCAAATACATTTTATGCAATTATTATATAAAGATTAAATAAGTACATATATACACATAATTTTAAAATTGTATTGATATCAATTCAAGAATTCCTAGGTTTCATAATTCAAAAGGCTTTATTGTTTTCAGTACTCTTTTTAATGCTTTAATTTTAAGAATTTCTTTCTTTGGGTTGTATGTGTGTTTTTTTTTAATTTGTTTCCCCCCCTCCCCCAGGACTTATGTGTATATTCTATTGCTTGATATTCTATTTCTCCTTTTTATTGATCAAAGTGTTTAGCTATATAAATATTTCTCTGAGAATTGCTTTGGATACCTTCAAAAAGTTGAACTATCATCTCATTATTGCCACTTGCTTGTGTTATGCCACAGTTCTCTTTAACTGTCCTGACTCAGTTTCCCTGCACTAGTTTCCCTTGTCTCAGTTTCCTTAACTGTTCTGTCTCAATCCCCTGAACTGTAAACCCCATCTCTGGTCCATTAAGACTGAGGACCATTTACTCCAAGGTTATAAATTGTTAGCACAAGCAAGATAAACAAGAGAGTAGACCTCCTGACTCTTTTCTGTCCTCAAGAATTTACAATATCCCTCTAAAATATTCCAAGATACCTCACTGACATCTTTATTTCTGTGTATTCAGATATCCTGTCTCTGGTTTTTAGGATTTATGGCCTCCCCTATCCTGACAGAAGTTTTGCCCTTTCCCTCTTCTTTGTTTCAAAAAGGTATTTAAGGGTTTGAGATTCTCTCATTCATCATTGGAGACTGGATGCTGGATGCTGTATTCTTTGAGATGACAGTCTCCTCCAGCCCTGGGACCAACATGGATCCCTTGGTCCCAGTATATCTTTATCTCTGTATGACTGGATAATTTGAGATGAGAGTCCTGTCCAGTCAATTATGCTCTCCAATTAATAAGATATTAAAAACTCTCTAATCTCTCTCCTGCCTCAGTTTCTCCGGCATTACATTTGGAAGAACTTTATTTGTTTTCTATTATTTATTCTTTAAGCAATCAATTAATTAGGATTAATTTATCATGCATTCATTTGAGTTTGGATACATTCTTCAATTAATATATAAGAATTTATCCTGTAGTCAGTAAATGATGTTTAAATTTCCACTTTTAATCATTTGCTTATGATATGTTCATACTTGAACAGATGCTCCCCCCCCCCTTTTCACGTCTGCTTCTAGGAATTCAATGAGTTTTTTCCCCATTAAATACTTGCATTTTATTTGGAGTATGTAGTTCACATACATATACATTTATGATTACATAATGCATATAAACACATATAGATATGAATCAATAATTAACAAACATTTATTAAGTGTTTTATAGATACCAAACATTTTATTAAGTGCTGGGGATATGAAAAGAGGCAAAAGAAAATAAATTGGCTTACATATAATGGAGACAATATCTAAACAAATATATATATACATATATATATAACAACCTATATATAGGATGAGTAGAAAATATACAAAATAAACAGGAATAACAGCAGTAAAACACTGGAATTAAAAGGGATTAAGGGAAATCTTTTTTAAAAGAAGGAAGGTTTCTTTAAAGAATCTAAAAGAAGTCAATAGTTGGAGCAGAGAAGTAAGTACATTCCAAGAATGGTAGATAGCTAGAGAGGATGCCTGGAGCAGAGAGAAGTACAGTTTTGAATTCTGAATAGCCAGGAGGTCAGTGTCATTGTGTCCTCAAACTATGGCCCATGGGCTAGATGAATATTGAAACAAAAATCTTAAATAAACTATTAGCAAAGAGATTACAGAAAGTCATCCCCAGCAAAATACATGATGATCAAAGAGAACTTATAATAGGAATGCAGGGCTGGTTCAATATTAGGAAAACTATTAGCATAATGCACTATATCAATTACCAAACTAACAAAAATCATATCAATATCACAATAGATGCAGAAAAAGAATTTGGTAAAATTCTACACCCATTCCTCTTAAAAACACTACAGAGTATATAAATAAATGGAGTTTTCCTTAAAATGATCAGTAGCATCTATTTAAAACCATCAGGAAGCATCATCTGTATTGGGGACAAACTGGAACAATTCCCAATAAGATTAAGGAAGCAACAAGGTTGTTCACTATCACCATTACTATTCAATATTGAATTAGAATTGTTAGCTTTGGGAATGAGAGAATAAAAAGAGATTAAAGAATTAGAGTAGCTAATGAGGAAACCAAATTCGCGCTGATGATATGATAGTATACTTAGAGAACTCTAGAGAATCAATTAAAAATTTACTAAAACCAATTCACAACTTTAGCAAAGTTGCAGGATACAAAATAAATCCACATAAATCATCAGCACTTTTTATATATTACCACCAAAGCCCAACAGTAAGAGATACAAAGAGAAATTCCATTTAAAATAACTGTCTATAATATAAAATATTTGGAAGTCTATCTGCCAAAGCAAAGTCAGCAACTATATGAACACAAGTATAAAACATTTTCCACACAAATAAAGTCAGATCTAATGAACTGGAAAAATATCAAGTGCTCATGAGTTGTCTAAACAAATATAATAAAAATGACAACACTGCATAAATTAATTTAGTTATTCAATGCCATAACAATCATACTCTCGAGAAATTATTTTACAGAACTAGAAAAATAATAAAGTTCATCTGGAAGAACAAAAGGTCAAAAATCTTAAGACAATTAATGAAAAAAATGCAAATGAAGGTGGTCTAGTTGTATAACATCTAAAACTATATTATAATGCAGCAGTCATCAAAACCATTTGGTGCTGACTAAGAAATAGAGTAGTTGATGAGGGAAATAGGTTAGGATCACAGGACAAAATAGTCAATGACTAGAATAAAATAGCGTTTGAGAAACACAAAGACTCCAGCTGTTGAGATAAGAACTCACTATTTAACACAAACTGCTGGGGAAATTGGAAGCTAGTATGGCAGAAACTAGGCATTGACCCACACTTAACACTGTATAACAAGATAAGGTCAAAATGGGTTCATGATTTAGACATAAAGAGTGATATTATAAGCAAATTAGAAGAACAAAGGATAGTTTATCTGTCAGATCTGTGGAGATTGAAGGAATTTGTTAACAAAGAACTGAAGTTCACACACAAAGTAGATAATTTTGCTTATATTAAGTTAAAAAAGGTTTTGTACAAATAAAACCAATGCAGACAAAATTAGAAGGGAAGCAATAAACTGGGAAAAATTTTTATTTTCAAGCATTCTGATAAAGGCCTCATCTCTTTCTTTTCTTTCTTTCTTTTTTTTTTTAAGCTAAAGCAATTAGGGTTAAATGACACACAGCTAGGAAGTGTTAAGTGTCTGAGGGCAAATATGAACTCAGGTCCTCCTGAATTCAGGGCTGCTACTCTATCCACTGCATCACCTAGCTTCCCCTAAAGACCTCATTTCTAAAATATATAGAGAATTGACTCAAATTCATAAGAATTCAAGCCATTCTTCAATTGATAGTCAAAGGATATGAACAATTTTCAGATCAAGAAATTGAAACTATTTCTAGCCATATGAAAAAATACTTTAAATCACTCTTGATCAGTGACATGCAAATTAAAACAAAAGTTGGAGGGGATGGGGAAAAAGTGGGACCCTAATACTTTGTGTGTGGTATTACGTTCAGATCCAATAATTCTGGGGAACGATTTTTGGAACTATGCCTGAAGAGCTATCAAATTGTGTTAACCTTTGATCCAGCAGTGTATGCATTGTGTCTGTATTCAAGAGAGATCATAAAAAAGGGAAAAGGATCTACATGTGCAAAAATGTTTGTGGCAGCCCATTTTTGTAGGGGCAAGAAACTGGAAACTGAGTGGATGCCCATCAGTTGGAGAATGGCTGAATAAGTTACGATATATGAATGTTATGGAATATTATTGTTCTATAAAAAAAATGATCAGCAGGATGATTTCAGGGAGGCCTGGTGAAACTTGCACGAACTGAGTGAAGTGAGTAAAACTAGAAGAACACTGTACATAGCAATAGCAAGATTATATGATTATCAGTTCTGACAGATGTGGAGGTGATTCAGGCCAATTCCAATGGTCTTATGATGAAGAGAACCATCTGCATCCAGAGAGAGGACTATGAGGATTGAGAGTGGACCACAGCATAAAATTTCCACCTTTTTTGTGATTTGCTTGCATTTTGTTTTCTCTATCATTTTTCCCTCTTTTATCTGATTTTTCTTGTGCAGCACAATTATTGTGAAAATATTTTAGAAGAACTCCACATATTTAACATAATTGCATTACTTGCTGTCTAGAGGAGGGAGTGGGGGGGAAAGGAAACAAAATAATTGCAACACAAGGTTTTGCAGTTAAGAATGTTGAAAACTATCTATGCATATATTTTGAAAATAAAAATCTTTAAAAATTAAAATAAAGAAGTTTGTAGTCTTAATACTGTGCTGCCCTTGTCCCTTAGGATGGTTCTAGCAAAATGTTCCTTGTGCTATACTGTTTACATATCGTTATGGACCTGCTTCTTTTTTATTTTCTTGTGTAGTTACTCCAATGGACTTATCTTTTGCTTTGACTCCAGAGTGAGATGCTCAGCAGCTTTCATATACATACATATATATATACACATATATATACATATATAACATATATGTATATATATGTGTATATACATATATATATATATATATATATATATATATATGGAACTTAGTAAATTGTTATTGAGCAACTGATTAGATCTGTGTTCAGATATATTTTAGGAAATGTGTGGATCAGTTTCCTTATTTTAAAACTTTCAACCCATGATGTCTTAAGGCAAAATTTTTCTTAAGCCTTTTACTAAAATGTTTTGCTAAATTTGTTATGAAACTACTATTACCAAAAATATATTAGAATCCAAAAATGGAATTTAAAAATTTCTTCATGGTGAACATAGTCAAAATCTTAATGAGCTCCATCAACAATATATCAGCAAGGAAGCACTGGGTAATTGGTATAGTCATATGGGTTCATTTGTGGAAATGTTTGGAAATGGTTTTATGATGACTATTCAAAACAAAGTTGTTGTGAAAAGAATTTATTCAAAAATAAATAAATAAAATTATTCTTAAGGCATTTATACTTAGTGATCAATATAGAAAACTATAGACATTCACAAGATAACAGTGTGGACTTTCAATATTTAATATCTTCATGCTTTTGGAATATGTCTTGGTGGCTAGAGTTATATAACAGAAACACTGTGTGCATGTGTGCAAATTAACAGATGATAAATCCTTACACTGCCACTGCAGATCCCAAAATATCCTGGGGACTTCAACTAATTAACTATACTAACACTAATACATTTACATAAATGGAATTATTGCCCAGACATAACAATTTTTTAAAACACCATCACTGTATTAAATACCAATCATCTACAAGTTATATGCAAGAAAAATTCTTTCAAAATATAACAAACTATCAAAAGAGATTAAAATCATGTGGGTAGTGAAAGTCAGAATCATTTATTTTGTCCTATTAATTATTGAAGTTTGGTTATTTGGAGTTTATTTTTTATTGAGCATGTGTGTACTGAGCCCACAAAAGATAAGCTTATATCTTTTATTCAAATATGGTCAGCAGTTATTTTATCCACATGTGCAATAGCCTATAGTACATTGTTTATATTAGGATGTGATATGATGGCAATTTGTCCAGGATTATTCCTATTTGAATCTAACCAAAAAAAGATGAGAAGTATGAGATAATAGTAATAATATATTTAGGTAATTTTTCCCCATTGGTTGCTCTTCATGCTTTGCTTTCTACCTCTAGGAATTCCTAATTTTCTTCAAGGCTCAAAATAAAGTATCACTTCCCACACAGGACTCTGAAATTTCCCAGATATTTTTAAAATAAAATATAATTAATTTTACAAATAGAAATGAATTACTGTTCATACTGGTAATTTGTCTAAAATGATATGCTTGTTTTGAGAGCTATTAGATGTACAAAATAATTATATTTCCAATTCATCTATTTTATGTGCAACTAAAATATAATATGCTCTTAATTAATTTCCCCAAGTTGAGTCTTATATAGTTACGATGAAGTAAACATACAAGGCATTTTCATTAGGTATTCTGAGTGAATAAATGCCCTTTATTAGTGTAAGTATAAACCTTATCTGAAATTTATAGTTTTAGAGAGTTTCAGATAGCCCCAAGAATTTAAGGAATTTGTCTAATGTCATTCTGTCAGTATATGTGAGCAACAGGAATTAAATGTTAATTCTTTAGCCTGTACTCCATAATAACTCATAGTTAAAGTGGGAAGATTGATATAGCATATAAGATCAAAAGATTTTGATCCAGATTCTTGACTTAGATATCATTCAATCCTAAATCTTTCATTGCAAAATTACAAAAACAAGGCTCTACTCTTCAGTATGAATGTATAGAAATGCTATCTTAAAATGCCACGAAAGGAAACACATAAATGTCTTATTCTGATAGCTCATCATTATAAAAGATAGTGTTTCCTAGATGAGTGAAAGCTATGTCAGTGGAAGAGAAGGTCTGTCAAATTTCCCTAAGCAAAAAAAAGGCTTTGAGCATACTCTAGCCAGAGTCTATGTCTGGTATCTGAGCACTAGCCTACCTAAACATAGAGATTCATTATGAAAAGTTTAGCCATGGGATGATGACTTATTTTGCTATAATAACTTGCCAAAAAGGTAAAATATAAAATGACCATTACTCTTGTCTAAACTTCTTCCACTTTTACAGGGAATTAGTAGAAGGTAGAGGGGAACAAGATGATAAGAACATGATTTTAAAGCATACGAATATTAATTAAACTCATTAATTTAAATACTATACTTCTGAATATAATATATTTTTCAAATGAATATGAGTTGACACATTCTTGGGTGAAGTGAACCTGTGTATTGACATTATCCTATAAATAAAGTAAAAAGACATAGAGAAATTGCACTTATACCTAAAGATATCTCATTTGTTCTCTTCAGAAGAGAATAAAGAATTTGGGGGAATTTAGTATGTAACTAAACACGAAAGCAAATAGAAACATTATTCCAGAATTCACTTGGTCATCTTGCCTAGAAATTTTCACAATAATACTCAACATAAGTAGCACATGGAAAGAATTCAGCACATTTTCCATGAAGATTTTATGAGAAGTACCAGAAATGACATTAAAATAATATATGAGCAGAAGAACAAAAGAGTTATTCACTTCATTAAAGCAATGAATAAATGATTGCTAGCCTATGGGCTATGAGGTTGCTTTTTTATATATATTCTGCATGATTTTTTTAAACAGAAGAATGCTCAATACAGATTATAGGTACCAAATTCTGTTTAAAATAACATATGTAGTGGAATCATATTTACACATCGAAAATGTGGTTTTTAAATTTTTTTTAAATTTATGTTTTTTATGTATTTGTTTTTTTTTTTTTTTTTTTTTTTTTTTGCTGAGGCAGTTGGGGTTAAGTGACTTGCCCAGTGCCACAAAGCTAGAAAGTGTTAATTGTCTGAGGCCAGATTTGAACTCAGGTTCTTCTGACTTTAGGGCTAGTGCTCTATGCACTGCACCACCTGTCTTCCCCATTTTTTTATTTTTAAAAAAATTCATTTCATTTTTCTCAATTATATGTCAAGAAAATTTTTGGCATTCATTTTATAATATTTTGAATTCCAAATTTTTCTCCCCCTATCTTTCTCCACTTCCTCAAATGGAAAGTAATTTAATGTAGGTTACACAAGTTCAAGTAAAAGATATTTCATATTGGTCACAGTTGAGGAAGAAGAGACATTTTGAAAGCAGAAAAGAAAACATGCAGAACATAAAGTATATGAGAAAAATATGCTTCAAATTGCATTCAGAGTTCGTAAGTTCTTTATTTGGATATACATAGCATTTTCTAAGTCCCTTGTATTTGTCTTAAATCAATGTGTTGTTGAGAAGAGCTTAATCAGTTATAACTGATCATTGCACATTGTTGCCAATATTGTGTAAAATATTTTCCTAGTTCTCCTTTCACTTTGTATTTGTTTGTGCCAGGTTTTTCTGAAATGTGCCTATTCATTGTATCTTATTATATAATAGTGTTACATTTCATTCACATTTCACAGCTTGTCCAGCCTTCCCCAACTAATGGGCATTGCCTCAATTTCCAACATTTATTCACCACAAAATGAGCTTCTATAAATATTTTTGCATATGAGGATTGTTTCTCCTTTTTCATTATTTCTTTGGGATGCAAAAGTAGTAGTGGTGTTACTGGAATAGCATGCACAGTGTGGTTGCCTTTTGGGCACAGTTCCAAATTGCTCTCCAGAATGGTTGAATCGAGTCACAACTCCACCAATAATTAATTAGAGTTTCAATTTTTCCACATCCTCTCCAATATTTATCATTTTCGATTTTTTTGTCATGTTAGCCAATCTGCTAGGTATGAGGTGGTATCTGAGAGTTAATTTGACTTTCTCTTATCACAAATGATTTGGGGGTATTTCGTCATATGTCAACAGATATCTTTGATCTCTTAATCTGAAAACTGCTTGTTCATATCCTTTGACCATTTATCAATCGATAAATGGCTTGTATTCTTATAAATTTGAGTCAGTTCTTTAAGTATTTGAAAAATGAGGTCCTTATCAAAGACATATCCTATAGTATTTCTTAAGTTTCTATTTTCCTTCTTTTTATCTAGCAAATTTATTTATTTTTTTAATACACATTGCTTTATGAATCATGTTGGAAGAGAAAAATCAGAACAAAAAGAAAAATTCATGGGAGAAATAAAAAACACAGAAAAAAGAAGTGAACATCTCATGTGTTGATTTAGATTCAGTCTCCATACTTGTCTTAGTTAGAAAATGCAGCTGGCATTTTCTACCCAAAGTTCATTGGCATTGCTTTGGATCACTGAACCACTGAGAAGAAGCAAGTCTTTCATAATTGATCACTGAACATTCTTGCTGTAGTACAATGTATCCTTGGTTCTGCTTGTTTGCTTAACACCAGTTGATGTAAACCTTCCCAGGCCTTTCTAAAAATAGGTTGTTCATAATTTTCTATAGAACAATAATGTTCCATTACCTTCATATTCCACAACTTGTTCAGCCATTCCTCAGTTGATGGGCATCTACTCATTTCCTAATTCTTTGTCACCACAAAAAGATCTGCTACAAACATTTTTGTATATGTGTGCCATTTTCCCTCCTTTATGATTTCCTTGGGATATAGACCCAGTAATGGCACTGCTGGATCAAAGGGTATGCACAGTTTTATAGCCCTTTGGGCATGGTTCCAAATTGCTTTCTAGAATGGTTGGATCATTTCACCACTCCACTAACAATGCATTAGTGTCCTAGCTTTCCCACCTCCTCTCCAACATTTATCATTATCTTTTTCTGTCCTCTTATCTAATCTGAGAAGTGTGAGGTGTTACCTCAAATTTGTTTTAATTTTCATCTCTCTAATCAATAGTAATTTAGAGCATTTTTTCATATGACTATAGATGGCTTTAATTTTGTTATTTAAAAAGTATCTGTTCATATGCTTTGAATATTTATCAATTAGGGAATGAGATATTCTTAAAAATTTGACACAATTTATTTTTATATTTTAGAAAAATTGGTTTTTAACAGTTTTTCTCCAGCTTTATACTTCCCTTTTAATCTTATTTCTGTTGGTTTTGTTTGTGCAAAAACTTTTTAATTAAATGTAAAGTAGTCCATTTTGCCTTTCATACTGTTATTTAGTTTTTCTTTGATCATAAATTCATCCTTTCTTTAAATATCTGACAGATAAATTACCCCTTATTCTCCTAATTTGTTTATGTATGATCCTTTATGACCAAATCATGTACCCATGTTGAACTTATTTTTGTATGTGGTGTGAGATGTAGGTCCATGCTGAGTTTCTGAATACTATTTTTGAGTTTTCCTAGCATTTTTTGATTTATCAAAATACCAGATTACTATAGGCCTTGATTATTGTGTCATAAGCTAATTTTCTGATCCACCTCTCTATTTCTTAGCCAATATAAAATGATTTTGATGATTGCTGCTTTATGATATAGTTTTAAGTCTGATACTGTTAAGCTTCCATTCTTTGTATTTTTTTTTTTCATGAATTTCCTTGATATTCTTGACCTTTTGTTCTTCCAGATGAATTTTGTTACTATTTTTTCTAGTTCTATAAAATAATTTTTTGGCAGTTTGATTGGCATGGAACTGAAAAAGTAGAGCAATTTAGGCAGAATTGTTATTTTTTTTTTTTACATTTGTTCAGCCTACACATGAACAATTGATATTTTTCCAATTGTTTAGATCTAAAAATAGATGTTTATTTGTGTGAGAAGTGTTTTGTAATTATATTCATATAATTCTTAAGTTTGTCTTGGCAGATAGACCTCCCAAGTAATTTTACAATAATTTTAAATGGAATATTTCTTTCTATCTCCTCTTATTGATGGGCTTTGTCTGTAATATATAGAATCTTATGATTTATTTGTCTTTATTTTCTATCCTGCAATTTTGCTAAAGGTGTGAATTGTTTCCAATAGGTTTTTGGATCATTTTCTAGGATTCTCTAAATATAACATCATATTATCTGCAAAGAGTGATAGTTTCATTTTCTCATTACCTATTCTAATTTTTTTTATTTCTTTTTTTCTTATTACCAAAACCAATTATTTCTAGTACAATGCTGAATAAAAGTGGTGATAATGGGCACTCTTGTTTCACCCATGATCTTATTGGTAATGCGTGCAGCTTTTCTACATTACAAATAAAGCTTGTTGTTGGTTTTCAATAGATATTTCTTATTATTCTAAGGAAAGCACCCTTTATCCCTATAGTCTTTCCTGTTTTTAATAGGAATGGGTGCTATATTTTGTCAAAAGCTTTTTCTGCATAGATTGAGATTATCATATGATTTTTGTTGGCTTTGTTATTGATATGATTGATTATGTTAATCATTTCCTGGTTAATCAAACCAGTCTTGCATTACTGATATAAATCCATTTGGTTATAGTGTATTATCCTTCTGATAAATTGCTTTAATCTCTTTGCTAATATTTTATTTAAAATTTTTGCATCAATATTCATTAGATAGAGTGGACTGTAATTTTCTCTCTCTGTTTTGGCTTTTTATGGTTTAGGTAACAGTGTCATTTATGTCATAGAAAGAATTTACCTGTTTTTACAAATAGTTTACATATTATTGAAATTAATTTTTCTTTAAGTGTTTTCTAGAATTCACTTGTGAATCCATCTGGCCCTGGAAATTTTTTTCTTAGGGAGTTCATCAATGGCTTATTCAATTTCTTTTTTCTAAAACAGGACTAATTAAACAATTTATTTCCTCTTCTGTTAATCTGGGCAATTTATATTTTATAAATATTCATCCATTTCAGTTATATTGTCAGACTTGTTGCCATAGAGTTGGGTAAAATAGCTCCTAATTATTGCTTTAATTTCTTTTTCATTGGTGGTAAATTCACCCCTTTCATTTTTCATGCTGTAGATTTGGTTTTTTTCTTTCCTTTTTTTCTAATCAAATTAAACAAAGGTTTATCTATTTTAAAAAATCTCTTCATTTTATTAGTTCAGTAGTTTTCTTAGTTTCAATTTTATTAATCTATATTTTGAGTTTCAGAATTTCTAATTTGGTATTTAATTGGGGATTTTTAATTTGTTTACCTTTTTGCTATCTTTTTTAGTTACACCCAGTTCATTGACCTCTTTATTTTATTCAAGCAGCTATTGAGAAATATAAATTTTTTCCTAAGAATTGCTTTGGCTTCTTGGATGAAATTATGAATGGCTTCTGTAATTTGTTGTTTGTTGTTTTTTAGAATTAGATTATTTCATTTCCAATTGGTTTTCAATCTACCATTTCCCAGTCCTTTATTGAATATAATTTTTATTGCATCATGATCTGAAAAGGAAACATTTCCTATTTCAAGGTTCAGACAATGCTTATCCTCCTCCTTTTTTTCCCTTGATTGTAATAGGATTTTTGTACCTTTTTCTGTAATCTAATTATCCCATTATAGCTCCCTTTTTTTCTTTTTCCAGTATAGACCTTTTCTCACCCCTTTAATGTCTTTTATTTTGATGTCATCTCATCAGAATTCATTCACAACCACACTCTCAGTCCATATGATGTCCCCCTCTGTCTGCCCCAATGACAGATGCAGTTCTCATGAGTTAGAGATATTATTTTCCCACCTACGGATGTAAACAGTTTAATCTTTAAATAATTTATATTTTCCCTCTGTTTACCTTTATATGGTTCTCTTGAATCTTGAGTTTGTGCATTAATTTTTTTCTTAGATCTTCTTTTATCCAATTTTGTTCAGTGAATTTTTTCCCCATTTCATGAATTCTTGCTTTTTTTTTTTTTTTTTTTTTTTTTTTTTGCTTTTTTTCCCCTAAGGCAATTGGGGTTAAGTGACTTGACTAGGGTCACACAGCTTGGAAGTGTCTGAGATCAGATCTGAACGCGGGTCCTCCTGACTTCAGAGATAGTGCTCTGTTCACTGTGCCACCTAGCTGCCCCCACCAATTTTATTTTGAAGGAATTGTTTTCTTTTTTTTTATTTTGCCAAATTTAATTTTAAGAAGTTCTTTTCTTTAGTGTATGTGTGTGTGTGTGTGTGTGTATTTGCCAAAATACAATAGATCAGTAGAACAGCTGTAGGACCTCCAGTCTAACTACAAAAGGAAAATTGTGGAAAAAAGTTCTTTTCTGCAACATATATATATGTTGGTAAAATGGAACATATATATATATATATATACATATATATATATACATATATATGTATATATATATATGTTGCAGAAAAGAACTTCTTAAAAAAAAATATATATATATATATATATTCCATTTTACCAAATTTATCTTTTAAAGGAGTTGTTATCTTCAGCCAATTTCTGTGCTTCCTTTTCCAGCGCTGACTTTTCCTAAAAAAATTTTCATAACTCTCGCAAAGTTCTTATTTCCCTCTGTTTTTCTTCTGTCTCTCTTGTAATATCCTTTTTGAACTTTTCCAAGATTGTTTTTTGAATTGGAGACAATTCATATCCCTCTTTAAAGCTTCACCTGAAGGCATTTTTCCTTTACTGTCCTCATCCGGATTTGTGTTTTGATCTTCCCTCTCTCCATAGTAGCTCTTTATGATCAGAGCTTTTTTTGTCTTTTTGCTTATTTTTAAAGGTTGAAATCTGCTTTTACAGCATGTGGGAGATTGGCCTGAGCTTCCTGTTCAGGGCAGCCATAGGGCTTCTCATTGATTGTGATAGAGCTGGTGGTTCTGCAAGCTTCTCTGCTATACTAGGTGGGCCTGGCCAAGTCCTGTCTGCTATGCTGGGGTTATGGGGCTCACAATTTTCCTTTTGTAGTTAGACTGGAGGTCCAACAGCTGTTCTACTGATCTAATGTTCTTCGGAACCAAGACAGAGTAGCCAGTGCTACTGTATTTTGGCAAAGAGTCTCCCACTAGATTTCTCATGCCTGGATTCTTTGTACCTGTACTGGACCGTGTTCCTTTTGTTAAATTGAGATATACTTTTCCTGAAGTCTTTCTAAAATATCTTAAACTGGAAAATTATTGCACTCTGAATATTTGTGGGTTCCAGTGTTGATTCTGAGGAAAGCTGTGGAGAACTCAATTCAATCTCCAGTCTATTCTCTGTGATCTGAATTCTAGAAAACTTCTTTATTTACCTATAAACATTTTTGGTTCATTCATTTGAAAAATGCCTATTCATATCCTTTGACCATTTATCGATTGAGTAACAATTTGTCTTCTAATAAATTTGACTCCGTTCTTTAAGTATTTGAGAAACGAAGTCCTTTTCAGAGATTCTGGCTATAAAGATTTTTTTCCCTCAGCTTTCTGCTTTCCTTCTAATTTGGGTTGCATTGACTTTGTTTTTACAAAAGTTTTTTTTAATGTAATAGAATCAAAATTATCTATTGTAATGCTCTCTTTGTCTTGGTTGTATTGATTGATCATGAATTTGCCCCCTTCCCATATGTCTGACAGGCAGGCTATTTCCTTGTTCTTCTAATTTGCTTACGGTAGCGCCCTTTATGTCTAAATCTGCTATCTTTTTATTTATTTATTTATTTTTTGCTGAGGTAATTGAGATTAAGTAACTTGCTCAGGGTCCACAGCTAGGAAGTGTTAAGTGTCTGAAACCATATTTGAACTCAGGTTCTCCTGACTTCAGGGCTGCTGCTCTATTCATTGCACCACCTAGCTGCCCTACCAAGTGTCATTTTTACTTAGCTGGGTATATAGAGTGAGATTATATAGAGTGAGATGGTGATCTATATCTCATTTGTGTCCTATTGTTTTCCCATTTTTCATGGCAATTCTTATCAAATAATAAGTTCTTATCCCAAAGACTGGGGTCTTTGAGTTTATCTAATACTGTTACTTTTGTCCTTGACTATTTTATCTTGTGTACCAAGTCTATTCCAAAAAATATATTTTTTAATTAAATAGACTCATTTTTCCAAGTACATGTAAAAAATATTTTTCAACATTAATTTTTGTAAGATTTTGAGTTCCAATTTTTTTCTCCCTTTTTTACCTTCCCTCTTAAAAACAGCAAGCAGTCTGATATAGGTTATATATATAATAATAATATTAAACATATTTCTATGTTAGTCACTTTGTGAAGAAAATTCAGGATAAAATAGACACGACAAATAAAAAGCAAAAACATAAGGTGAAATTAATTTTCTTTCTGGATTCAAATATGATTTTCCATTTCAAGTCTATTGGAAGTATCTTGTATCAAAGTATTGCTGAGAAGAGCTTACTCTATCATAGTCATCACACAATCTTGCTGTTACTGTTTACAATGTTCTCCTGATTCTGCTCATTTCACTCAGTTCATGTAAGGCTTTCTGGGCTTTTCTGAAATTAGACTGCTTGTTATTTCTTATAGAACAATAGTATACTATTATATCCATATATCATGACTTATTCAGTCATTCCCAAATTGATGGGTATCTACTCATTTTTCAATTCCTTGCCACCAAAAAGAGTTCTGCTACAAACATTTTTGCACATGTGATCCTTTCATGTCTTTTATAATGTCTTTGGAATAAAGCTTCAGTAGTGACATTGCTGGATCAAAGGGTATGCAAACTTTTATAACCCTTTTGGCATAGTTCCAGATTGCTTTCCAGAATGGTTGGGTCAGTGCTTTGCTGTCCCAGTTTTCTCTATTTCCTCCAACATTTATCATTATCATTTCCTGCCATCTTAACCAATCTGATAGATGTGAAGGGGCATCTGTTTTCATAATTAGCATTTTTGAATAATTGTGATTTAGAGCATTTTTTCCATAGAACTATGGATGCCTTTAATTTCTTCACCTGAAAATTGTCTATTCATATTGTTTTATCATTCATTTTTGGGGGAATAACTTGTGTGTTTATAAATTTGACTCCATTCTCTCTATATTTTTTAAATGAGTTCCTTATTAGAAACACTGGCTGTAATATTTCCACTTCCCCCCCTGCTGCATGGGTTTTGTCAGAGAAAACCCTTTTTATTTTAATGAAATCAAAATTACCAATTTTGCATTCCATAGTATTTTCTGTTTCTTGTTTGATCATAAATTCCTTCCTCCCTCCTCCAAAGTTTTGATAGGCAGATTGTCATTTGCTTTCCTAATTTACTCACAGTATCATTGTTTATGACTAAATCATGCATCCATTTTGACCTTACCTTGGTATAGGGTATACCATAAAATTTTCCAGTTTGAGGGAAAATATTTTTATAGTCAATGGTTCTGATAAAGGCCTCATTTCCAAAATATATAGAGAATTGACTCTAATTTATACAAAATCAAGCCATTCTCCAAATGATAAATGGTCAAAGGATATGAACAGACAATTCTCAGATGAAGAAATTGAAACTATTTCTAGCCATATGAAAAGATGTTCCAAGTCATTATTAATCAGAGAAATGCAAATTAAGACAACTGTGAGATACCACTACACATTTGTCAGATTGGCTAGAATGACAGGGAAAGATAATGTGGAATGCTAGAGAGGATGTGGGGAAACTGGAACACTAATACATTGTTGGTGGAACTGTGAACATATCCAGCCATTCTGGAGAGCGAGTTGGAGCTATGCTCAAAAAGTTATCAAACTGTGCATATCCTTTGATCCAGCAGTATTACTACTGGGCTTATATCCCAAAGAGATCTTAAAGAAGGGAAAGGGACCTGTATGTCCAAGAATGTTTTTGGCAGCCCTCTTTGTAGTGGCCAGAAACTGGAAATTGAGTAGATGCCCCATGGTTGAATAAATTGTGGTATATGAATGTTATGGAATATTATTGTTCTGTAAGAAATGACCAGCAGGACAATTTCTGAAGGGCTTGGAGAGACTTACATGAATTGATGTTGAGTGAAATGATCGTTATATACTTCAACAACAATACTATATGATGATCAATTCTGATGGATGTGGCCCTCTTCAACAATGAGATGAAACAAATCTGTTGCAACACAATAGTAATGAATAAAACCGGCTACATCCAGTGAAAGAACTCAGGGAAATGAGTGTGAACCACTACATAGAATTCTCAATGCCTCTATTTTTGTCCACCTGCATTTTTGATTTCCTTCACAGGTTAATTGTATACTATTTCAAAGTACGATTCTTTTTGTGTAGCAAAATAGCTGTATGGACATGTATACATATAATGTATTTAACGTATACTTTAACATATTTAACATGTAATAGTCTACCTGCCATCTGGGGGAGAGGATAGGGGGAAAGAGGGGAAAAATTGGAACAAAAGGTTTTGCAAGGGTCAATGCTGAAAAATTACCCATGCATATATCTTGTAAATAAAAAAGCTATAATAATTTTTTTCCAGTTTTGCCAATAATTTAGTATTTGCCAATAAAATAGCAAGTTCTTATCCCAGAACCTGGAGTCTTTGTGTTTATCAAACATGAGATTACTATACCTCACTGACTATTTTGTCTTGTATATCTAATCTATTCCACTGATACACAACTTTCTTTCTTTGGCAGTACCAAATAATTGATGATTGGTTGCTTTATAATATGGTTATAGTACGGCTAGAGCACCTTACTTTGTGGGGTTTTTTCATTAACTCCTTTGATATCATTGACCTTTCAATTCAATCAAAATTCAAAATAATTTTGATATTACCTTTCCTAGCTCTATAAAAATTATTGGCAATAGCATGGTAATAAATAGATTGATTTAGGAAGAATTGTCATTTTTATTATATTAGCTCAGTACACCCATGAGCAATTGATACTTTTCCAATTGTTTAGATCTAAATTTATTTGTTTGAAGTGTGTTTTGTAATTGTGTTTATAAAGTTCCTGGTTTTGTCTTGGCAGGTTGACTCTCAATATTTCATATTACAAAAAGTTGTTTTTTCAAAAAACCCTAAACATAACATTTAAAAAAGAGAAAAGTTAAACAACAAGCAATTACTAATCATCTAACATTTGCAAATTAATATACCCTTTAAAAAAGCTTCACCTACATAAGATTAAATTATTATTATTATTATCATCATCATTATGATTAACAGATACATCTACTATCAGATTATAAGTACTTGGATATACAGATCACATGTCTGGGCCAATGAAAATTCTTTTATTGTGATCAATAACAGTAGGCCTTACCTGATTTTTCCAGTGAGTAACATCTTCTCTTCTAATGTTAACTTCCATATGTATTGTATTTATTTTCTATATACCTATTTATAAAGTATCTACATACATTGTAATTCTATGTATGCATTTATGTATATATGTACTCATATATATGCAGCAATTGAAATTGTGCATCTTCTTTCAAATATTAGCATAATTTAATATGATTATTCCTATCATAGATTATTCTGTTAATGTCTTTTTTGATTAAATAACAATGCCACTTTAATAAAGATAAGCTACAGACAATTCTGGCAGAATTTTTGGCATTTATGTGCTTCAACCTTCAAACAGAAGTTTGCTCTTTGAGTTGCTATTTAATTTCTTTAGTTTCTAATCAATGATTTGTCGTTAATACACTAAAGGGCAGTGTAACAAGGAGTTACAAAATGTAGAAAGAAAATGGAAATGGCACCAACAAAAATTTTAAGTTTTCTGTTTTTTAGTTTTGTTAAAGACACGTAAAAAACAAGGGGGTATTTTAATAGTCCTTTTATTAAAAGTTATTTAAAAATATTACTAATCACATGTTTCTGGTAAAATCTTTAAGGTGGGAATACCAAGATACACAGAATTTAAGCAATATTATATATTATGTTAATGGTTAAGAATCTTCTTCACTGTTTCTCTTAAGGGAAGGAGCCTTCCTTGAGTAAGAAGTTAATTTGGTCTTTCTCCTGTTTCTTGGCTTCCTGCCCTAATGTCCTGGATTCACTCTGTTGATGAGAATTGACTTTAGAGTTCCAGCTTCTTCCACATTATCTTACTGAAATCTGATCATTACAAACTTAGCATGATTTTAACTAGAAATGGAAGAAACAGTATTTTTCTTTTTCCATCAACTGCCTTTGTGAGTCAGCAAGTCAATCAGCAAGCATATCACTAACTATAAGTTTTTATCCCTTGCTTTCTATGATGAAAGATGATGTCTCCAGGGTTATAATTCTCTCTATTTCTCTATCTCTGTGTCTCTCTGTCTGTCTCTCTGTCCGTCTCTGTATCTCTGTGTATGTGTGTGTCACTCTCCTTTTTTTTTCATTTTCCCCTAACCCATCATATTGTAAATCATGCCAATTACTATTTTCATCAGAGGAAAATACATTCTCTGAGTAAGTTCATTTAATAAAATATTCATTTCTAATATGGAATTATGGGGTTTGATGATGGCATTTTATTTTAATCATATTATTTTATAATTTCTCAGTTTAATTCAATCATTACCATAGAAATATATAATAACAGATTAACTTTCTATATAATGTTATAGGAAAGCTTATAAAAATTCTTTTTTTATTATAACTTTTTATTTACAAGATTTATGCATGGGTAATTTTTCAGCATTGATAATTGCAAAACCATTTGTTCCAATTTTGTCTCTCCTTCCCCCCACTCCTTCCCCCAGATGGCAGGTGGACCAATACATATAAAATATGTTAAATAAAAATACATAAAATAAGTTAAATACAATATATATATATATATGCCCATACAATTATTTTGCTGTACAAAAAGAATCAGACTTTGAAACAGTGTACAATTAAACTGTGAAGGAAATCAAAAATGCAGGTGGAAAAAACCAGAGGTATTGGGAATTCTATATAGTGGTTCACACTCATTTCCCCAAATTCTTTTGTTGGGTGTAGCTCTTAAATTCATTTCTATTCTGTTGGAAGTGATTTGGTTCATCACATTGTTGAAGAAGGCCACATCCATCAGAAATGATCATCATATAGTATTGTTGTTGAAGTATATAATGATCTCCTGTCCCTGCTCATTTCACTCAGCATCAATTCATGCAAATGCCTTTAGGCCTTTCTGAAATCATCTCGCTGGTCATTTTTTACAAAACAATAATATTCCATAACATTCATATACCACAATTTATTCAGCCATTCTCCAATTGAAGGGCATCCACTCATTTTCCAGTTACTGGCCACTACAAAGAGGGCTGCCAAAAACATTCTTGCACATATAGGTCCCTTTCTCTTCTTTAAGATTTCTTTGGGATATAAGCCCAGTAGTAACACTGCTGGATCAAAGGGTATGCACAGTTTGATAACTTTTTGAGCATAGCTCTAAAGTGCTCTCCAAAATGGCTGGATGTATTTACAATTCCACCAACAACGTAATAGTGTCCCTGTTTTCCCACATTCCCTCTAGCATTCCGCGTTATCTTTCCCTGTCATTCTAGCCAATCTGACAGGTATGTAGTAGTATCTCAGAGTTGTCTTAATTTGAATTTCTCTGACTAATAATGACTCAGAGCATCTTTTCATATGGCTAGAAATAGTTTCAATTTCTTCATCTGAGAATTGTCTGTTCATATTCTTTGACCATTTATTAATTGGAGAATGGCTTAATGTCTTATAAATTAGAGTAAATTCTCTATATATCTTGGAAATGAGACCTTTATCAGAACCTTTGACTGTAAAAATGTTTTCCCAGTTTTTTGCTTCCCTTCTAATCTTGGCTGCATTAGTTTTGTTTGTACAAAACCTTTTCAATTTGATATAATAAAACATTTCTATTTTGTGATAAGTAATGATCTCTAGTTCTTCTTTGGTCATGAATTCCTTTCTCTTCCACAGGTCTGAGAGGTAAACTATCCTATGCTCTTCTAATTTATTTATAATCTCATTCTTTATGCCTAGGTCATGAACCCATATTGACCTTATCTTACTGTATGGTGTTAAGTGTGGGTCGATGCCTAATTTCTGCTATACTAATTTCCAATTTTCCCAGCAATTTTTGTCAAATAGTGAGTTCTTATCCCCAAAACTGGGGTCTTTGCGTTTATCAAACACTAGATTTTTAAAGTTATTGGCTGTTTTGTTCTTTGAACTTATCCTATTCCACTTATCAACTAGTCTATTTCTTAACCAATACCAAATGGTTTTGGTAACCTCTGCATTATAATATAATTTTAGATCTGGTACAGCTAGGCCACCTTCATTTGATTTTTTTTTCATTAATTCCCTTGAAATTCTTGACCTTTTCTTTTTCCATATGAATTTTGTTGTTATTTTTTCTAGGTCATAAAACATTTTTTGGGGAGTCTGAATGGTATAGTGCTAAATAAATTGATTAGTTTAGGTAGTATTGTCATCTTTATTTTATTTGCTTGCCCGATCCAAGAGCATTTAATATTTTTCCAGTTGGTTAGATCAGACTTAATTTGTGTGGAAAGTGTTTTGTAGTTTTGCTCATAAAGTTTCTGATTTTCCCTTGGCAGATAGATTACTAAATATTTTTTTTTACTATCAGTAGTTTTTAAATGGAATTTCTCTTTGTAACTCTAACTGTTGGATTTTGTTAGTGAAATATAAGAATGCTGATGACTTATGTGGGTTTATTTTGTATCCTGCAACTTTGCTAAAGGTGTGCATTATTTCTAATAACTTTTTTAGAAGAATCTCTGGGATTCTCTAAGTATACCATCATATCATCAGCAAAGAGTGATAATTTGGTTTCCTCATTGCCTATCCTAATTTCTTTAATCTCTCTCTCAACTCTTATTGCCAAAGCTCACATTTCTAATACAATATTGAATAGTAATGGTGATAATGGGCAACCTTGTTTCACTCCTGAACTTGTTGGGAATGGTTGTAGGTTATCCACATTACATATGAGGCTTACTGATGGTTTTAAATAGATGCTACTGATTATTTTAAGGAAAAGTCCATTTATTCCTATACTCTCAAGTGTTTTTAATAGAAATGGAGGTTGGATTTTATCAAATGCTTTTTCTGTGTCTATTGAGATGATCATATGGTTTTGGTTATTTGGTTATTAATATGGTCAATTATACTAATAGTTTTCCTAATATTGAACCAACCCTGCATTCCTGGTATAAATCCTACTTGATTGTGGTGTATTATCCTGGAGATAATTTTCTGTAGTATTTTTGCTAATATCTTGTTTAAGATTTTAGCATCAATATTCATTAGGGAGATTGTTCTGTAATTTTCTTTCTCTGTTTTAAAACTACCTGATTTAGGTATCAGCACCGCATCTGTGTCATAAAAGGAATTCAGTAGGACTCCTTCATTCCCTATTTTTTCAAATAGCCTATATAGCATTGGGGCTAATTGTTCTTTAAATGTTTGGTAGAATTCACATATAAATCCATTTGGTCCTGGGGATTTTTTCTTAGGAAGTTGACTAATAGCTTGTTCTATTTGTTTTTCTGAAATGGGACTATTTAAGCAATGTACTTCCTCCTCTGTTAATCTGGGAAGCCTATATTTTTGGAGGAAGTCATCCATTTCACTTAGGTTATCAAATCTATTGGCATAAAGTTGGGCAAAGTAACTCCTTATTATTACTCTAATTTCCTCTTCATTGGTGGAAAGTTCTCCATTTTCATTTTTAAGAATAACAATTTGATTTTCCTCTTTCCCTTTTCTAATCAGATTTTCCAGAGCTTTATCTATTTTATTGTTTTTTTTTCAAAAATCCAACACTTAGTTTTATTTATGAATTGAAGTTTTTTTTTTACTTTCAATATTATTAATTTCTCTTTTCAATTTTAGAATTTCAGTTTTAGTATTTGATTAGTGGTTTTTAATTTGGTCTTTTCCCAGCTTTTTAAGTTGCAAACCCAATTCATTGATCTTCTCTTTCTCTATTTTATTCAAGTAACCCTCTAATGATATAAAATTCCTCTTATTACCGCTTTGGCTGCATCCCACAAATTTTGATATGATGTCTCACCATTGTTATTATCTTGTGTGAAATTATTAACTGTGTCTATAATTTGCTGTTTCACCCAATCATTCTGTAAGATGAGATCATATTATTTCAAATTACTTTTTGGTCTATTTACCCCTAACTTTTTTTGAATGTAGTGTTTATTGGATTGTGGTCTGAAAAGAAAGCATTTACTGTTTCTGCTATCCTGCATTTAATTTTGAGGTCTTTATGGCCTAAAATATGGTCAGTTTTTGTATAGGTTCCATGAACTGCTGAGAAGAAAATCTACTGCTTTCTGTCACTGTTCAGTTTTCTCCAGAGGTCTATTATACCTAATTTTTCTAATAGTCTATTTACCTCTTTAATTTCTTTATTATTTGTTTTATGGTTTGATTTATCCAATTCTGAGAGTGCAAGGTTGGGATCTCTCACTATTATAGTTTTGCTGTCTATTTCTTCTTGCAACTCTCTTCACTTCTCCTTTAGGAAGTTAGATGCTATAGCATTTGGTGCGTATATGTTTAGTATTGATATTGCTTTATGGTCTATGCTACCCTTTAGCAAGATATGGTTTCCCTCCTTATCTCTTTTAATGGGATCAATTTTTTTTTTTTTTTTGCTTGATCTGAGATCAGGATGGCTACCCCTGCTTTTTTTTTTTTTACTTCATCTGAAGCATAATAGATTCTGCTCCAGGCTTTTACCTTTACTCTGTATGTATCTCCCTGCTTTAAATGTGTTTCTTGTAAACAATATATTGTAGGGTTCTGAGTTTTGATCCAGTCAGCAATCTGCCTCTGCTTTATGGGAGAGTTCATCCCATTCACATTTACCATTAAAATTACTAATTCTGTATTTTTTGCCATCTTATTATCCTCAAATTATGCTTTTTTTTCTTGCTTCCCCTTCCCCCCTTCCCCAATATTAAACTTATGGGCTCCTCTTGCTTCATGCAGCTCTCGCTCTTTAGGATCCTTCCCTCCTCCCTTTGAATCTTTTCCCCTTTCTTGTACTCCTTTCCTTTTCCCTTTTCCTCTCTCACTTTTTAATGAGGTGAGAGAAGATTCTCTATAAAACAAGTATGTCAATTATTTTCTCTTTCAGCCAACTCTGATGAGAGTAAGATTCACACAATGTTCCTCTCCCTCTCTAAATTCCCTCAGATATGATAGGTTTCCTTTTGCTCTTCATGGGATGTAGTTTCCCTCTTTTTATCTCCCCTTTTCCCTTTTTCTGATATTATCCCCTTTCCATTTCTACTTCCTTTTTTATGTTATATCATTAAAGTCAAATTATACATGTGGTCTTTATGTATATCCACAACAGAAATACAGTTCTCAAGAGTTCCTTTTACCATTTTCGGCTTCTCTTGAGTCCTATGGTCAGAGATCAATTTTTTTGTTTAGATCTGGTTTTTTTCTTAGAAACAAATGGAATTCATCTGTTTCATTATATATCCATCTTCTTCCATGGAAAAAAATCCTCAGCTTAGCTGGGTAGTTTATTCTTGGCTGCATTACAAGTTCTTTTGCCTTTTGGTCTTCCAGGCCCTTTCAATCCTTTAATGTGGAGGCAGCCAGATCTTGAATACCCTTATTGTGGCACCTCGGTATTGGAATTGTTTTTTCTTGACTGCTTATAATATTTTTTCCTTAGTCTGATAGTTCTGAAATTTGGCCATAATGTTCCTTGGAGTTTTTATTTTAGGGTCTTTTTCAGAAGGTTTTTGATGAATTCTTTCAATATCTATTTCACCTTCTGATTTTATTACATCTGGGAAGTTCTCTTTGATGATTTCCTGTAAAAATAGTATCTAGGATCTTTTTTCATCATAATTTTTGGGAAGTCCAATAATACTCAGATTATCTCTCCTAGATCTATTTTCCAGATCTGTTTTTTTTTCCAAATAGATATTTAACATTTTTCTAATTTTTCTTTTTTTTGGGGGGGGGGTTTGCTTGACTGATTCTTGATGTCTCAATGAATCATTCACTTCTATTTGTTCAATTCTGATTTTTAATGAGTTATTTTCTTCATTAGCTTTTTTTAAATTTACTTCTTTTTGTATATATCCAATTGGGGGTTTAAATGAGTTGTTTTACTATATGGGATTTTTTCCCCCATTTCACTCAATTTTTTTTAGTCAATTATTTTCTTTTTCCAATTCACAAATCCCACTTTCTTGGGAATTCTTTATCTTTTCCAATTCACAAATCCTACTTTCCTGGGATTTCTTTACCTTTTCCAATTCACAAATTCTGTTTCCCTGCACTTCCTGGGAATTTTTTACCTTTTCCAATTCACATTTTAGGAAGTTGTTACTCTCTTGCATAGCTTCTCTTTCCTTTCCCCATTTTACTTCTAGTTCACTTTTAAGATTTTTGGGAACCAACAGTAGTTTGGAGACTGTCTGCTATTAGTCTCCTCAGGGTTGAAAATCTGCTCTCTTTCTGTATAGAAGCTATTGATCTTCCTTTTGATTTTTTAAATCATTTTTAAAAAAGCCTTTAGTGTCTGTCCTCAGGACCAGGAGGTTACCAGCTTCCTCTGCAGAGCAGTGATAGGTCTATGGACAGTAGCTGTCCTGACAATGGACTGCAAAGAGCTGCAGGATATGGGAGTGCTCTGGGAAAAAGTTCCCCACTTGAAGTAACTAGGCCTGGGTTGAGCTGTACCCTGCTAAGAACCCTGCTATACAGATTAGCAACAGGTCATCAAGGAAATTTATCCTGATATACTCAAACCAAAGGTGAAATAGTCATTGAAAGAATCTATTAATCATCTCTGGAAAGAGATCCTCAAAAGAAAACCCAAAGAAAGTGTGCTATAAAATTTCAGAACTATAATCACAAAGAAAAAAAATACTACAAGCTGCCAGAAAAAATAAAACAAATCAAGTATCAAAGAGCAATAGTAAAGATTGCTCAGGATTTGGCATTGTATTGGGAGAAGAGAAAGGGGGAAATTAATGGGATATATTAGGTCTCATAAAGAGGCACAAAAGACATATTACAATAATGTGATTCTCATCAGTTTTAACTCAAAGAGGGAATAACATTTATTTAATTGGGTATAGAAATGTATCTTATCATAAAAAGAAGTAGGAGGAGAAAGAAGAAAGAAAAAAGGGGGGCTGAATAAAAGGGAGGTCAGAAATACTAGGAGACAGAGGTAAGAGGAAAGAGGAGTTATAGAAGGAAAAGCAGGTTGAGGGAAAGGTGAATTAGAAATAAAAAGGTACTAACGAGGAACAAGGTGGAAAGAGAGACCAAAAGTTTGTTCAGGGGTTATAATAGGATGGAGAAAAATTCACAGCTAATAATGATAACTGTACTTGTGAATGGGATAAAATCTTCCATAAAACTCAAGTGAGTAGCAGAGTGGATTAAAAACCAGAATCCAACAATATGTTGTTTACAAGAAACACATTTGAAACATTATATAATCTATATCTATATCTATATCTATACATATAGAATAAAGGTAAAAGACTAGAGTAGAATTTATTATGCTTTAATGAAAACAAAAAAGCGGGGATAACAATTCTGTTCTCAGATAAAGCAAAACTCAAAATAGAGATATGTAGAGGGCCACAACTCTGGACAAGTATACTTAAAACAAGCCGTTAACTCAGTGGAATTGATGAGATGATTGTTCTCTAGTTCACATATATATTTAGTACTTAGCATGGTGATGTAATGATTCTCTAGTTCACACATATTCATTATATTGTAATGATGTAATTGTAATAGGATATTTAAACTGGGGATAAAGTCAGACTTGGGGAGAGACTGGCTGAGACTGTCAGATTGTCAGACTTCTGGAAGAGACTGGGTCAGACTATGACAGACACAGACTGTGTAAGAGACAATAAAGAGAAGACCCTTGAAACGAAGGAGAAGAACTAAGAAATATCAGATGGTTCCATTGCTGACTGTGCCCACCACTGAAAGAGCATGGCAGTTGTGACAATTAACTCATGAACATTAAAAAATGTTAATAAAAGTGATGCAGGACTTTAAAACCAGCAGGAATCATTGAGACATGATAAGACTACTACAGGACTTCAAAATCTGTAAGAATTATTGAATTCCCTGACACATGATGAGATTGATGCAGGACTTCAAAACTTTCAGGAATCATTAGATTCCCTGACATGTGAAGAAATGGACAACAGACTGGTTTGGGGCTATTTCTAGGACTTATGAACATGCATAATTCCTCCTGTTGATTCATAGTGTTTGTTTCATCACCATACTAAGTATGTATGTGAACTAGAGAACCGTTTCAAATATACTTTTCTAGAGTTCCAGCCTTCTACAGATCTAATTAAAATAGATAAGGAAGGAAACTACATCTTGTTAAAAGACACCATAAACAACGAAGTAGAAATGAAACTAGATGTATATGCACCAAGCAATAGAGCATCCAAATCCTTAGAGAAGGTATTAAGCTAGATATAGGGAGAAAGAGATAGCAAAATATATCAGTGGGACCCTCCTCCTCAACCTGTTGATTATTTATTTAATAATCCAGACAGCATTTTAGAAATATCTTATAATTTCCCTTTTAGTATCTTGAGCTTTGCAAGGATCTATTGACATGTTTCAGTGTGCAAGAAATAAAAGAATGGCCACAATTAGTTCTGTAGTGATAGATATAAATCCTAGTAAAGATAAATCTTCCCTTCCACCTCAAGAGGGAAAAAGACATTTCTACCTTTCAAAAGATTCAAAATTGTACACTAAATACATGGAAATGATTCTTTGAATTGCTGCTTAGTAATGGCTGAGGGGGAAATAATGAAATAGTGTGCCTTTTAGGATCTAGAGATGGCCTTTGACTCAGGAAAACTGATTTTTATGCCCTTACTTAACTTATGTATTTGTTGCAAGTCATTGAGTCTCTGTTGAGATCTAAAGCTGTAAATTTTAGATAAAAATGTAACCTTCATTTTAATAATGTCCCATTTTTACTTTTCACAAAATATGACTTCACATTAAATGTGTATAGTTATTTGCCAACATTCTAAATATTCTAAACCACAGTTGTGTTTAGAATAACATTAGAAAATACAATTCCTTTAAAGAAATCTTTGGAGATAGAGTCAAAATGGCAGAGAGAAGCTTTCTCTCATATTCCCACATAAACTATATAAAACCAGTCCTCAAGATGAAATAATTTTCCTGCTCAAGATAGTTTGGAGGGACTTCAGGAAAGGTCATTCTCACTTAGGTGAAAGAATTCAGCCCAGCAGACATTGTGTTTGTGAAAGCTAGTGGGAAGGTCTTAACCAAAGCACATATTAACAACCAAAACCCTTTAGTACTGACTCAAGAGAAAGTAGCAAACCAGATTAGGTGATGGAGCCTCCAGTTCCAGTCCAAAAGGCAAATTGCCAGCCCCAGAAAACCAGAAAAAATAAGTGGCACTAGATGAGGCCACCTTCATGCTATGAGCAAGTCACCAAATACATACTTTTATTTATCCTGACTCTGGCTGACCCCAAGGCCCTCCAGGGAGTTAGCCCATACTCTAAATTGACGGAAGAAAGCCACATGTTAAAAATCAAAATTGGGTAAATGGAAGCTAATGACTCTATGAGACATCAAGATTCAGTTAAATAAACTAAAAATAATAAAACAAGAGAAGAATTTGTGACAAACCTCATTGGAAAAACAACTAACCTAGAAAATTAATCCAGGAGAGACAGTTTAAGAATTATTGGACTATTTAAACCTCATGATCATAAAAAGAGCTTAGATAGCATCTTTCAGGAAATCATCAAGGAAAATGCTCTGATATCCTAGAACCAGAGGGCAAAATAGTCATTGAAAGAATCCACCAATCACCCTTGGAAAGAGATCTCACAAGGTAAACTCTGAGAAATATTGTAGCTAAATTTCAGGACCATAAGGACAAGAAGAAAATACTGAGTTGCCAGAAAGAAACAATTAAAATATGGGCTAGTTACAATCAGTGTTATCCAGAATTTAGTAGCTTCTACAGTCAGAGGGTCTGTAATATATTCTGGAGGGCAAAGGAGCTTATATTAAAACCAAGAATCAACTACTCAGCAAGACTAACCATAATCTTTCAGAGGAAGAGAGGGATCTTTAATGAAGTTGGAGTCTTTCAATCATGTCAGACAATCTTTTCTGATGAAAGGACCAAAATTAAATAAAAAATTGGATCTTCAAATACAAAACTCAAGAAAATATAGAAAGACAAATAGGAAAGGGGGGGATTATGTTGTTTAAATTCTAAACTGTTTACATCTGTACATGGGAAGGTGGTACTTGTAACTTTTGAGAACTATATGTTTTAGGGCAGTTAGAAGAAATATATAGAAACAGAAGGTGTAGGTTTATGTTGACTTGGTGTGTACAATGTTGGTGAACTAGTGAACTGATCCAGCCATTCTGAAGAACAATCTGCAGCTGTGTCCAAAGGACTATCAAACTGTACATACTCTTTGATCTAGCAGAGTCAGTATTGGATCTGTATCCCAAAGAGATCTTAAAAGAAATGTGTGAAAATATTTGTAGCAGCTCTTTTTGTGGTAGAACGAAATTGGAGATTGAGTAAATGCCCATGAAATTGGGGAATGGCTGAATAAGATATATTATATAAATGTAATGGAATATAACTCTTCTATAGGAAATGATGAAGACACTGATTTCAGAAAAGTCTAGAAAGAACTTTGCTGAACTGATGCTTAATAAAGTGAACAGAACCAGGGAAATATTGTGAATAGAAACATCAAGACTGTGTGATCATCAACTACAACAGACTTAACTTTTCTTTCTTTTTTTATTAAAGCTTTTTATTTACAAAACATATGCATGAGTAATTTTCCCACATTAACCTTTGCAAAACCTTCTGTTCTGATTTTTTTTTCTTCTATAACCAATAACCATTTCCCCTCCTAAATGGCAGGTATTCCAATGCAGGTTAAATATTAGACTTAACTTTTCTCAGTAATATAGTGATTCAAGATAATTCCAATTAGGGGTTGGGGGGTAAAAATGCCATCTACATCTAGAACAAGAACCATGAAGACTAAATGCAGATTGAATGAAGATTTGTCTTTTCTTTCTTTCTTTCTTTCTTTCTTTCTTGTGTTTTTTCTCTATTCTTCTGATTTTTCTTTCCCAATATGACTTACATGAAAATGTCAAAATTGGTTGTATGTGTATAATCTATAGCATAATGTTTGATCTTTTGGGGAGAGGGAAGTTAAAGGAGGCAGAAAAAAACTGGAACTTAAAATTTTACAAAAATGAATGTTGAAAAACAACTTACTTGTAATTGGAAAAATAATATACCATTAAAGTTAAAAAAGGTCTTTGGATATCAAGACATTAAGAATAAAGAATCATCCTGATTGATTAAGCAAATTAATTCTAAATTATAATTTTTAACCTGGATACATTTTATTTTCTTTTAAAAGTATTTAAAAGCTATTGAAATGAACTAGGAACTAGGGATATAACCCTAATCTTTCTATTACAACTTCATTATGCCTAGTGGATGGTTTTATAAGCCACCGTGACAAGAACATACATATTTAGAAAACAATATATTAATGACAAGCCTTTTCATTCTACATAACTAAGGAGATCCTGTAGAATAACCCAGGCTCACTGCATTAGGGATTTCCTTAATTCCTCATTTGCACTCACTTTATTTCCAATCTAGTTTTGAATTCTATGGTTTCTACCTTCATAGCACTTTTTGGTATAAATCTCCTTTTTATTTACAAAGCTATCACACTGGTACAGGTCTTCATCAACTGAGGTCTGGAATATTTCACTAGTCTGTTTATTGATTTCCCTGTTTCAAGCCTCGCCCCATTCCAGTCTATCCTCCACTCACCTATCAAATTAATCTTCTTTAATTACCAATCTGACTATACCTTCTTCCTGTTCAATATCCCAGTGCCTCACTCTCACTTGCAGGAGCAAATATAAAATTTTGTTTGGTATTCAAAATCCTTCAAAGGCTTTCCTCCCTCCCCCCCTCCCACACATACTATATACTTTCTGACTCAGTAAGACTACCATCTTGCTGTTCCTCATATAATATATTTCATCTGTAGATTCTGAACACTTGAACTGCCTGTCTCCCATGACTATAATATTTTTTTTTGTTCACCTCTGCCTCCTAGATTCCCAGGTTTCTTTCATGTCTAAGCTAAATTTCCATCTTTTTTGAGAAGAGTTTTTAATGCTAGTGCCCCTCCTCCTCGATACTAATGCCTCTTTTTAAAGATTACTCCAAACTTATTCAGTATATATCTTCTTTGTACATATTTTCATGTAATCTCCATATTGGACATGAGAATAGGAACATTTTGGCACACAGAGTCAAGATAGTGGAAAGGACACACATTTCTTTCTGATCTTCTCCCATGACCCTCATACTAATTAGCAAATCCAGCTTCTGAATTAATTCTGGACTGGCAGATTCCACAGATTTTGGGAGTGCACCAAGCTACCAGCAGAAGATAATTTTGAAGATTGCCAGAAAAGATCTGTTTCAATTGAGCATGGAGGGAGGTAAGCCAAGTGCAAGGAAGTTGAGCACAGACACCCAGTGCAAGCTGTGCAGACTGGGGTGGTGGGAGCTCTGCACAATGGAGAATTTATGGGGAGGAATCTACAGTAGTGCTGGCTACTCTGCCCTGGTGGCAAGCCAGTAAGTCAGCAGAGAAGTTATAAAATATCTAACACAAACACAAAAGGTAAAGAGTGAATCCCAAAATGCCAGAATCTTATAGGATCTGGCCAGGTCACCCTAGTACCCAAAGTCAATAAACACTGACCCAGTGCAGCTGCTGTCTCTTGTAGAGGAAGCTTGAAACTCCCACCCCATCCTGCCCTAAAAACAAATTTCAACTTTTTTTAAAAAAATGAATAAAAAACCAAAAAGAACTCTAAGCATAAATAGTTCTTATGGTGAAAGAGAAGAACAGATTTCAAACCCTAAGAAGACTAAAAGCAGATCATTCCCAGATGAAGTCCTAAAATATAACATAAACTAGTCCCCATCACACAAGGCTCTCCTAAAAGAAATTAAAAAGGATCTTAAAAGAGAGCTAGAAGAAAAATGAGGAAAGGAAATGAAAACTTTTCAAGAGGGTTTGGAAAAGGCAACACAAAATAGTGAAATGAAAAAAAAATATAACTCATCAAAATATAGATTTGTCAAAATGAAAAAAGAAAACAACCCCCAGAAAAAAAACAGAACTTATGAAACAGAAAAAGAAAATAACTCCTTAAAAATAGAATTTGTGAAATGGAAAAAAATTCCTTATAATGAAAAAAATCATTTAGAAATTCAATTGGACAAATACAAAAAGAAGTAAAAAAAGAAAAGTGAAGAAAATAATTCACTAAAATTCAGAACTGAACAAATGGAAATGAATGACTCAATGAGACAAGAATCAGTCAAGCAAAACCTAAAAAATGAAAAAAAAAATCGAAAAAATGTAAAATATCTAATTGAGAAAACAACTAACCTAGAAAATAGATCTAGGAGAGATAATCTAAAGATTATTGAACTTCCTGAAAACCATCATGATAAAAAGAACTAAGACACTATTTTTCTTGAAATCATGAATGAAAACTGCCCGGATGTCATAGAATTCAGAAGGTAAAATAACCATTAAAAGAATTCATTTAACATCTGCTGAAAGAGACCCCAAAATTAAAATTCCAAGGAATATCATGGCTAAATTTCAGAACTATCAGACCAAGTTAAAATATATTACAAGCAGCCAGAAAAAAAATTAAATACCAAGGAACCACAGTAAGAATTATCCAAGATCTAGCAGCTTCCACTTTAAGGGATCAAAGGGCCTGGAATCTGATATGCCAAAAGGAAAAGGAACTATGAATGCAGCAAACAATAAACTACCCAGCTAAACTGGTCATTTTCTTTCAGGGAAGAAGAGGGCCATTCAACGAAACAGGTGAATTCCATTTATTTCTGATGAAAAGACCACAGCTTAAAAAAATTTGACTTCCAAATATAGAGCTCAAGACAAGCATAAAAAAGTAAAAAGAAAAGCACTTTTGAGAACTGTATTTCTGTTATGGGTATACATAGAGAGTGCACATATAATTTGAATTTACTGTTATGATGAAAAAAGAAAGTAAAGGTAGAAAAGGGATTGTGCCAGAAAAAGAGGAAAGTGGAGATAAAATGAGGGAAATTACATCTCAGATAGAGGCAAAGAAAAGCTATTATAATTGAGGGGAAAAAGGGAGGGGGTGAACATTTTGTGAATCTTACTTTCATCAGATTTGGCTCAAAGAGAAAATATTAGACATATTTAGTTTCACTGAGAAATTTCTCTCACCTTATAGAAAAAATATTTAAAAAGGGAGGGGAAAAGGGAAAAGGGAAGGGGTAGGGTAGGTAGAACGAAAATTATAGAACAATCTCCCTAATGATGCAAAAATCTTAAATACAATATTAGCAAAAAGATTACAGAAAATCATCCCCAAGATAACACACCATGAAGAAGTAGGATTTATACTAGAAATGCAGGGCTAGTTCAAAATTAGGAAAACTATTACCATAATTCACTTTATCAATAACCAAATTAACAAAAATCATATGATTATCTCAATAGATGCAGAAAAATATTTAATAAAATCCAACACCCATTCTTATTTAAAAAAATCAGAAAGTATAGGAATAAATGGACTTTTCCTTATATAGTCAGTACCATCTATTAAAAAACCTCAACAATAAGATCAGGGGTGAAACAAAGTTGCCTGCTATCACCATTACTATTCAATATTGCATTAGAAATGCTAGCTTTGGCAACAAGAGAAGAAAAAGAGATTAAAGGAATTAGAGTAGGTAATGAGGAAACCAAGCAAATTATCCCTCTTTGCAGATGATATGCTTATACTTAGAGGACTTTAGAGAATCAACCACAGAGCTAAAATAATACACAACTTTAGCAAAGTCACAGAATACATAATAAAGTCACATAAATCAGCATTTTTATACATCACTAACAAAATCCATCATCAAGAGATACAAAGAGAAATCCCATTGAAAATAGCTGTCAATCGTATAAAATAGTTGGGAATCAATCTGCCAAGGGAAAATCAGGAACTATATGAGCAAAACTACAAAACACTTTCCACACAAATAAAGTCAGATCTAAACAATTGGAAAAATATCATGTGCTCTTGGATTGGTCAAGCAAATATAAACAATATTACTTAAACTAATCTATGTATTTAGTGCTATACCAATCAAACTCTGAAGAAACTATTTTACTGACCTAGAAAAAATAACAACAAAATTCATCTGGATGAACAAAAGGTCAAGAATTTCAAGGGAATTAATGGGAAAAAAGCAAATGATGGTGTCCTAACTGTACCAGATCTAAAACTATATTATAAGGTAGGGGTCATCAAAACCATTTGGTACTGGATAAGACATAGACTAGTTGATCAGTGGAATAGGTTAGGTTCACAGAACAAACTAGTCAATGTCTATAGCAACCCAGTTTTTGACAAACCCAAGGACCCCAGTTTTGGGGATAAGAATTCTCTATTTGACAAAAACTGCTGGGAAAATTGAAACTAGTATGGCAGAAACTAGGCATTGACCCACACATGTGGTGTTCTCTTCTTTTTTATAATATGATTGTTCTCTCTGGGAGCAGGTTTCTTGGGGAGGTTTCGGGAGGCAGTCTTAGTTTCAGTTCAGAGTAATAATCACCCCAAATACAGCCAGCTGATAAAAGCCAAATGTTTATTTTCTCCTTCCAAGTCTTATCTCGCTCCTTGGGCCTGGGTAGTTTTCTTAAAGGCCTATCTTTCTGCTTGGTTCCAAGAACTCTTGTTGCTAGTCCTTTGCTTCTAGCTCTGCCTCTAGCTCAACTCTGACTCATGACTCCTTCTGAACTGACTCTCCTCCACTCTGAATCTTTTCAACTGAACTCTGCTGACTGAGCTCAGCTGTTTTTATGCTCTCTCAAAGGTTGACTCCTCTTCTGAGAGTGGGATTATGGGAGGTGTCATTTCACAAAGTTATAAAATTACTTTTGTTTATTTCCCATACTTGTGAACTCCAATGTGTGAGCTCTAATGTGTGAGCTGTAATGTGTAAACTCTTAAAGGTGCAAACCTAAGCACACAAGCATTGCTTCCATCAATTCCACTTAGTACCTTGCTTCAAGTTCTGGCCCACAACATCTCCTTGTAGGATCAGATCAATCATACTGAACCATGCTAAATTAGATAATTATTGTCTCTATCAATTCTAATGACTTAACACATTGTAAGGATTCCAACACACACATAACACCATTTGTCAAGATAAGATCAAAATGGGTTCATGATTTAGACCTAAAAATATTATTATAAACAAATTAAAAGAATATAGGATAGTTTACCTCTCAAATCTGTGGAGAAGGAAGGAATTTGTGACCAAAGAAGAACTAGAGATCATTATTGATCACAAAATAGATAATTTTGATTATATTAAGTTAAAAAGGTTTTGTACAAACAAAACTAATGCAGACAAGATTAGAAGGGAACCAATAAATTGGGAAAACATTTTTTTTTACATTCAAAGGTTTTGAAAAGCCTCATTTCTAAAATACGTAGAGAATTGACTCAAATTTGTAAGAATTCAAATCATTTCCCAACTGATAAATGGTCAAAGGCTATGAACAGACAATTTTCAGATAAATTGAAACTATATCTTGCCATATGAAAACATTCTGCAAATCACTATTGTTCAGAGAATTGCAAATTAAGACAACTCTAAAATGGCACTTTAGATGGGATAAATCTAAGATTAGCCTCTCAGACTGGCTAAAATGACAGGAAAAAACAGTGATGAATGTTGGAGGGGATGTGGGAAAATAGGGACACTGATCTATTGTTGGTGGAATACTGTGGTGGATACATTGTTGATTTGGAACTATGCTCAAAAAGTTATCAAAGTGTACATACCCTTTACCCAGCAGTGTTTCTACTGGGCTTATATCCCAAAGAGATCTTAAAGGACTGAAAGGGACCCACATGGGCAAAAATGTTTATGGAAGCCCTTTTTGTAGTGGCAAGAAACTGAAAATTGAATGGATGCCCATCAGTTGGAGAATGGCTTAATAAATTATGGTATATGAATGTTATGGAATATTATTGTTATGTAAGAAACAACCAGCAGGATGATTTCAGAGAGACCTGAAGAGACTTGCTAAGTGAAACGAGCAGAACCGGAAGATCATTGTACATGGCAACTACAAAATTATATGATGATCAAATATGATGGATGTGGCTCTCCTCAACAATGAGCTAATTCAAACCAATTCCAATTGTTCAGTGATGAAGATAGCCATCTAAACCCAGAGAGAGGATCGTGGGGATTGAGTGTGAACTACAACATAGCATTGTCACTCTTTTTGCATTTGTTTGCTTGCATTTTTTTTTCTTTCCCAGTTTTTTCTTTCTTTATCTGGTTTTTCTTGTGCAGCAAGATAACTGTATAAATATGTATACATATATTATATTTAACATAGTAGACATGTATTGGAATACCTGCCGGGGGCGGGGGGAGACAGGAAAGGAGAGGATAATTTGGGATAGAAGGCTTTGCAAGGGTCAGTGTTGAAAAATTCCCCATGCATATGTTTTGTAAATAAAAAGCTTTAAAAAGAGAGAGAAAATAGGTACATGCTGTTGATGTTCTTCTTGTTTCTTTGTCATAGTATGCTCTTTCACTAGTATTAGACACTTAATAGATGATGATGCTGCTTCTGCTGATGTTGATGATGATAATGGCAGTAATGAGATTAGGAAGCTTCTTTGTACTTTTCATCTTGGCTAGACCTCTCAAACTTGAAGCTTTCCTTGTATAATGTTTAAGAACATAAGGTCACTACCTTGACATGAAAAAGTATTAAGCAATGTTTTTTGCAGAGTTTCATTTTTATCTTAATAATAATAACAATAATACTAATAGTTTATTTTTGATAGTTTCCCTTTATAAAACAATTTCACAAATAAGATTTAAATAATCGTCACAATAACAATTAAAAAGGAGAGGTGTTTTTCCATTTTTAAATGACAAATTGCAAATTAGAGGGTTTTTATGCCCTTCCAAATGACATCAAGTTATTAAATGACAAAGCTGAGATATAAATCTGGGCCTTTTCACTCCAAAACCATTGTTCTTTCTACTATGATATTTTAATCACTATATATTTTTGACTCTTAATTATCTTTATTATAATTCACATTTTAAGACAGCATTAATAATACTAATGACATTGGGAAATTATAATGAAAAATGAGCCTTCTTCCAACTTACCCAAGCATATTCTTTCACTTTATACAAAGTGAATTAATAAAGAAAACAGACAGGTTTCAGAATCTTTCCAGATAGATAAGAAACATTCAGTACAAAAAAGTTGCTCATGAAGACATCTTTCAATTTGACATGTTCTGGTTGACTCTTATGTTGACAATAAAATTTTAACTTTCACTTTACTGTTGTGATGCCTTTTTTGCTTACCTGATTATATCTAATAAAATACTATATTTCATGGTATTTTTATTTATGGAATAAAGTATTCCATTCCAGATTAAGTATCTGCAGTTGTTTCCATTCTATATGGATATGGAAAGAATGTGAGACATATTTTCATCCAAAAAGGAGGATAAAACATTAGAACTAGGGGGAGCTGTTGTGTCTGAATGATGATTTTAATTTCTTTGCAGGTCATTCTTTAATACAATCCAAAAATAGTGTAGGTTGGATTTATCAACTGTTTATTAAGTGCTAGTTCTGGAGACACAAAGATAAAACTCAAAACAGCCTGATCCTTCAAGGAATTTACACTCTGCTGAGAGATGCAAGATGTAAACCAAAGAATATGTACTTGATAATTCAAGGAGGGAGCAAACACTACTAGTAAGATTTGTCAATAAAGGCTTCCCATAGGAGAGGACACAAACTGATTTGAGGAAACTATAGACTGTGAGAAAAAGAAGAGGGACTGCCTTCCAAGAATGAGGACAGTCTATGCCTAAAGGTAGAGAAGTAAAAATACAATGTCAAGTGTGTAGAGTAGAAAGTAGGTCAATTTGGCTAAATACAGAGAGTGTGAAGGGAAGTAAAATCCATCTGGAAAAGTGGGGTGGTTGCAGATTAGGAAGTGAAAGTGAAGAGTTGTGATTTTATCCTATATTGAAAATTTTTTGGAGGGAGTGACAAGGTCAGTGATATTTTAAATTATTATTTTGGTAATTGTATCAAAGATACTTTGGAGAGAAGAGATCCTAGAAACTAGGACAAAATACAATATCTTCAATTTGGTGTTCAAATTCCTTTATAATTTAGCTGCTTACATATATATATATTTCTAGTCTTCTTAAGTCTTAATGTCTCCCTTACATGTTCATTAATCCAATATCTTGGTTCTCTTTTATATTTCTGGCACAAAACATTCCATTTCTAGGTTCTGGGCATCCTCTCTGATTGTCCCTCATGCCTGGAATGCCTTCTTTCCTCATCTTTGCCTTCTGGCTTCCTTCATGTCTCAGAAAAAATCCCACTCTATTTTCCAATCTCTCTTAATTATAAGGCCTTCCTTCTGTTGATTATTTCCTATTTGTCTGGTATATAGTTTGTGTGTGTGTGTGTGTGTGTGTGTGTGTGTGTGCATGGTTGCTCATATGTCTTAATATTGCCTATGTTTGCAATTCAGTGTTATGTAACATGAAAAATAAGCAGGACTGTGAGAGTTGGAGTATAAGGAAAGCTAAACATCACCAAACTGATGCTTTTAATTTGTGGCATTGGAGAAGACTTTTGAGAGTCCCTTAAATGGGAAGGAAACCAAATCAGTTAATATTAAATAAATTAATTCAGACTGTTCGTTAGAAGGACAAACAGTGAAGATGAAACTGAAATACTTTGGCCAAATAATAAGATAGAAAAAAATCTTTTTGTTGGAAAAGATTGAAGGCAAAAAAAGGTATGGCAGAGAGAGGATGAGATAATAGATAGTATCCTAGAGGCAAAGAACATGAGCTTGGACATGATTTCAGGAGATAGCAAACGACAGAATGGTCTTATGCGCTATGGACCATAAGGTATTGCAGAGATAAATATGAATAAAAGACTGAAAAACAAGAAAAAAAAAGATAAAGGACTACAACTGTGGTATTTTGAGTAAGTCACTTCAACTTTCTCTATCTTAGTTTCTTTATCTATTAAAAATGGCAGGAAGAGTAAGCACATTATTTCTAAGGTCTCTTCTTCCTGTCAAATGTTTTAGTCTTTAGTTTTTATATAAATCTATTTCAATATAATTGATTTCCTTTATACTTCTATTTTACTCTAAGAAAGGATATTTAAGCTACTAGAGGTTTCTTCAACATTAAAAAAATGTTGAAACTCTTATTCTACAAACTTCAACCTACTATCTTATGTCACAACTACTACCACAATCACAATGGAGTAATATCTGTTGTTTTCATTTTATATATTTTTAAATGGAGGACATTGATTAATAAAAAGACTGTGCACACCACTGTAGGTTTTAAATGTATACTAAAGCATTCCTACAAGTAAAGAAGTATAGCTGCAAGGCCTTGAGACCATCAAGTCCAACTCCCTCATTTTACAATTGAGAAAATGGAAGTTTGAGGAAATAAAGTGATTTCCATAAAGCCACAAAGGTAACAAGCCTATTGGCTAACCCTGGGCTTTTCCAATTTTCTTCCATATAGTATCATGGATATAATTTGCATGAACTGGAACATAATGATTTGGAAAGAGTGACATAATTTAGCTAAGCATGCTCAGTACTGAGCAAAAACTCAAATGTAAGAGGAAGGGCTGTGTCCCATTAGTCCCTGTGCATTGAGGTAAAGCTCTGAACATGTCTTTGCAAATCCTCATTGATAATGCTCATCTTGAAAAATAATTACTTGCCTTTCACAAAGGAATGAGCTTACTTAGTCAAAACCCTCAGGGCCAAAGCAGTCCATCATGTAAATACTTGTTTAGAAGATTTTTGCACATAGGCATTATTTTTTCAGTAGCACATAACTCTCTCCTGAGGTTAGGATTCATTAGTATGAATGGTTTGGGGTTAGTTAATGTGATTGTTAGGAAGATGGTAAGTCTTTTGTACTTGATTGCCAGTTTGTGCTTGGATTCTGGTCAAGCAACCAAAAAGTATCTTAAAACTCAGCACATGTTCTGTCCTTAGTTGCTCAGTGCCAATGATTAAGGTCACTTAAATTCTATATAAAAGAAACATGAAATAGAATAGCTTTTGATGAACCAAAAAATGACTTTCACACTGAAGACAATGATCTTTCTTTTCAATACAATTAATAAGGAAATATGTTTAAGATGATTGTACATGTATAACCTGTATCAAGTTGCCACTTGGGGAGGGAGGAGAGAAGGAAGGAAGGGAGAAAATTTGGTGTTCATACTCTTACAATAAAAAAGTTGAAAATTATCTGTACATAGAAAAAAATAAAATGCTATTAGGAAAAAAAGGAGTAAAAGGAATCAATTATGTGAGGATTCTACAAATCTGCATAAGGACATGACGAGCCAGCTGTAGAGAGGGAATCTATTCTAGGATAATGGGTGGCCAGTACAAAGAAAATGGAGTAGGATGTGTGAAAAAAAGAGAAAAAGCCAATCTGGATGAATCACAGAGAATAAAAGAAGGAATAATGTCCAACAGCACTGCTAAGATAGGCTGGGCCCAGTTGCAAACAGCTTTTAAATCTTAATAGAGGAGTTTATCTTAGTGGTAGCCATTGCTGTTGAGTGAAATTTTAAATAGTTATATCTGCTCCATATCTCTCCAAATTCAATTGAATTTAAGTTAAAAAAAAAATTTCTTAAGCTGTTTGCCAGGCTGACAGAATACAGAAAGGAGGAAAAAGAATAATCTTTTCCTGGAGGTTATGCCTGTTCTGTTTTACTGGATTAATGTTTGTTTAGTACATGGAAGTCAAGTAAAGGAGGGTCTCCTATATTTTGGACTTTAGGCACTTCAGTACAGCTATGGAATCTCTCCTGTGACAGGTCATTCTGGATGTTGATTACAAAAAATCCACCAAAAAGATTTTTTTCTCATTAATTAATAAATTCTGTGCCTTTTGTCATCACTTTAACCCAGTTTTGGAAGAGAAGAGTTTCTATCCAAGAGACATGAAAATGTTTTTAAGGAGGTTAATGTAGTAGCTGTTTTCTTATTGCTAATGTTCCTGCTTCCAGTTTTAGCTGAGAGAAAAGGAAAGGGAGGGAAAGAAGTACATTGTAAATTATTAATACATCTATTTGAAAATAAAAGAACTCAGACTAGGCTAGCCCATAATTCATTTTTTTATGATTGTGAATAATTGGAAGACTATAGAGAAATCATTTTGCAGTGACTTTGACAAACCTCAACTCCCAAATATATTTCTTATGTGTAAACTAAGAAGGGAATAACAGCTATACTTACCAGTGTTCAATGTTAAGTTTTTGACTATACAAAAGAAAATAATGGGTTGACTTTTTTTTCTTAAAATCATGAAGAGTAAAATTGTCTTTATCAACTAATGAACGTATATTTGTTTAAAAATTCCTAAATTTTGCTTTCAATAAAACATTAGGGAAAACTGATGCAGTCTCCCAAAACCTGGGAGTTTTCTAGTGCTATAATTATGAAATAGTCAAGAACTCCTCCCTTTTACAAAAAGATAGACTTTCATAACTGGGTGGTTTTGCTGGAACCACTGAGCCAATGCTGATGAAAGGGTGAAAAGGGTGTGTTCATCTTCACAAAGTGCCTTGAGTTGAATGAAAGGTGTACAGAAAGAGACTGGAAGAGCAAATTGCTCAGCCCCTCCTCTTTCCATCTGGGCCCCAAGCCCCAGTAAGACTCATTAGGACCACACCTTGGCCACATGTTCAGTCATGAAAATGAGAAGGCTATGGAAAAGAGCATACTGGCTTGGATTTGAATTCAGGAATGGTCCATTCTCCACTTGTCACCTTTCTTTATGATCAGGCAGTGCCAGTGTCAGATGAGATGGTGGAGGTAGTATCCTTACAAAAACTGTAGTCTTAGTGATATGAAATCTTCCACCCTCTACCACCCACCAATCTACAGACTGTTTTCCCCCTGGAGCATTGAGAAAACCTCATAAAGTGGGTGCAACAATTAGTAGATTAAGACTTCTGGAGGAATTCATCATACCCTGGGAATGCATATTAATAATATTTCACTCCACCCAATTACTCTTCTCTCCCTTCCCATATATTTTTTTTTTTTTGCTTAAGTAAAATGCTTTTGAAATTAGAGAATACATTTTTGCTTAATAATGATGTCTTTTATTATCCTGAGTTATAAATTCAATTTTCCAATTTTAAAGGTAAAAAAGACTAGAAGTTGTTGTTTGGGAAAAAGGACAGATTCTTATTTATGTTCATTTTCTTGTTTCACTTTATACTTCAATGGTCTTCTTTTTGTCCTGAAGACAAGAGGGAAGAACTTATAAAAAGATCTATAGTATATTCACTTGAGTAGCATTAAGAGAAAGGCATTTTCTACTTCATCTAAGTTTATACATATACTCATATGCTTATACACATACACATACACATATGAATGTACATCTGTGTGTTTGTGCATATTGCAAGGAAATCAATCAACGAACAAATATTTATTAAAAGCTAACATTATAACAGGTATTGCAATGTACTAGGATACTAAATCCAGTCTAAATAAAGACTAAAACAAAAGAAAGTATTATCTGTAAAGTGCTCACATTCTAATGAGAGAAGACAGAAATAATTGTGTACATATAAATTATATATAAATAATTAACCTGAGAGGTGAAAGCATTAGAAAATAGAGTGAAGAGGGAGATGAGATTTCCTCTAAAAGGTAGGATTTGAATTAGATATTTAAGGAAGAAAATAAACCAAGAGGGAGTTCGCAGGGCAGAATATTGCAAGTATAGGGGTTACCCAGTGCCAGGATGATGAGGAGATGGAGTCACATTCAAGGAAGTAAAAGTAGGATTATAGTCATAGAGACCCTTAATTCTTAGAGGATGGGCCAACAGAAGACAAGTACTGACTAGTTTTATCAAGATTTTAAATGCAGACTGATTTTGGGCAGTATATCTGTTTTCTGAGGACTGGCTTGGCTAAACTGAGAAATGGAATTAAATTAGTTATGGAATGACACTTTATTGCTATCAAAAGTCAGCCTAAGAAATAGCACAGAACTTGTAAACTAACTATAATGACCTTACAGTCTAGTGGGGCATATTAATAAATATAATGCAAAGTTTGTTATGAATGTATATATCTATATTTATAGTTACATACACATCTTTATATATTCATATATACATATACATGCATATATGTATAATACATCGATATATGTCTGAATATATATGTATATGTGTATACTCATTTTTTCCATATATATGATATATATATGTATAAAAGAATTACAGATAAATTGTTTTTAAATGGATGGAGGGTATGCATTTAATTGAGAAAATAATAGAGATCTCAAAATTGGATTTAGCATTTGTTCTGAAATTAGAAATATTTCATCTTTGAGAATTGTGAAGGGAAGGTAGGGAACTATGTGATTGAAATTTGGCATGCATATTCAGGACATATTTTTAAATAGCATTTCTTTCTTCCCAATAACATGTTGAGACATTATTTAGTACTGATCTTCTCATTTCACTTTATATCAGTTTGTATATAAAGTTGTATACACAACTTTATATCAGTTGTGTATGTCTTTTCAGATTTATCTGAAATCAACATTCCTTATTGTGAAAAATAATATTCCATTACATTCATATTCCACAGCTTGTTTAACCATTCACCTACTAATGGGCATCCCCTCAACTTCCAATATTTTGCACCATAAAATGAGCTGCTATAAATACTTTTGTGCATGTTGGTCCTTTTCCTTTTTTATGATTTCTTTGGGATATACACCTACTGGTGGTATTTTTGGCTCAGAGGATATGCATAATTTGATTGCTCTTTGGAACAGTTCCAAATTGATTTCTCAAATAGCTGAATCAGTTCACAACTCTATCAACAATGTTTTAATATTCTAATTTTTTTTCATATCCTCTCCCATATTGTTTTTGTTATATTAACTGATGCAATAGATGCAAAATCATCCTTACCTTGTTTTAATTTCATTTCTCTATTCAAAATCTATTCAGAAAATTTCTTCATCTGCCTATAAATAGCTTAGATTTTTTTTTCATTTGAAACTTGTCTTTTCATATCCTTTGTTTATCAATTTGGGAATGGTTTGTATTCTTATAAATTTGATGCATTTTTCTATACATTTGAGAAATTGAATATTTATTAGAGACACTTGCCTTATAGATTATTTCCCATATCTATTCTTTCTTTCCAATCTTGGTTGCATTGGTTTTATTTGTGCAAAAAGTTTTAATTTTAATATAATCAAAATTATCTACTGCTTTTTCCATAATGTTCTCTATCTTTTGTTTGATAATAAATTCTTCCTCATAGATCCAAGAGATCCTTGTTCTAACTCGCTTATGGTGTCACCATTTTATCTAAATCATGTACCCATCTTTATTCATTTTGGTGGTGTGAGATGTTGGTCTATATCTATTTTTTGTCCCACAGTTTTCCAGTTTTTCCATCAGTTTTTATCAAATAGAAAATTCTTATCTCCAAAAGCTTGAGTTTGGGGGTTTATTAAACAGTAGATTGTTATGGTAATTACTGTCTTGTGTACCAAGTCTATTTCAATTGATTCTTATTTATTTATTTACTCTTATTTATTCCACTGATTCACCTTTGTTAGGCAGTACCAGATAGTTTTGATGATTATTGCTTTAGAATATAATTTGAGATCTGGTATTACCAAATCACCTTCATTTTTTTCCCCCTTCAGCTGAAGCATAATTGATTCTGCTTCAGTCCCTTACATTTACTCTGTGTTTTTCTCTCTTTAAATTTCTTATAAATCTGGTTTCAGTTTTTATTAGAAAGTTAATCACATTCACATTCATATTGACAATTTCCCTCTACTTTAATTTTTCTTCTGTTTGATTTCTCTCCTTTCACCCTTTCCTTCTTCATCCATGTTTTGATTGTCTGCCATCTCTCTGATCTTCCCTCCCTTTTGTCAGTTCTCTCTATCCCCATTTATTATTTAATCTCCTCTTCTCTTCCCTGTGGGTAAGATAGATTTCGATATTCAACTAATTATGCATATTATTCCCTTTTTGAGCCAATATTGATGAGCATAAGGTTCCAGTGATAGCCATCACTTACTGTCCCATTTTTTCCCTTTACTGTAATAAATCCTTCAAACCTCTTCATGTGAAATAATTTATCCTTTTCTACCTTTCCTACCCTTCTGCATCTAGTGTGCTCTTTTCTTTCTCATTCTGTACATTTTATGTCACTCCCTCAAATTCATCTTATACTGTACTTCTAAACTCATTCTCTTTCTCTCTTTACATACGCACACACACACACACATACTATAACTAGAAGGAATATATATATATATATATACATAAATATATATGTATGTATATATTCCTTTTAGCTATATTATTAGTGATACAACTTTTTTTTACAGCAATCTTCTCTATTTTCTGTTTATTTAAAAAATAGAAAAAGGAAGACAGAAAAGGAAAACAAAATAAAACAATACAGACCATTTTCATATGTCCAGCAGAATATCAAGGACGATTCAAAATGTATAACAATAAATTTCCAATTCAAGAAACGACATATAATAGTAGAATGAATTTTATTCATGAATGTCCATCTTTTCTTTGCTTCTTTGTAGGTTGTTCTTTCATTCTCTGATGCATACTTTTTTAAAAAAAATTTTATCCTTCTTTCCCCCTTTCATCTTCTCACCTACTCTAAGCAGGCTATCATGAAGCACACACACACATATATACATACACACAATACACAAACACATCCATCCACAGACCCACAGACCCACTATATATATATATATATATATATATATATATATATATATATATACACACACACACACACACACACACACACATATATTCACACCTACCCACAGCCCTCCATATATGTGTGTGTGTATGTGTGTATTTCTATACATACATCCATAGAGCAACATGCATATATATCTACATATATTTGGACACACACATATACACACATGTATGCATTTACCAATTTGTAAATATGCATCAAAAACTATATTAGTGTGGCTAAAAATTAATATAGATTTCTCTTTTGATTGAAGCTTAAGTTTGACTAAGATCAGTGATTACTAGTCATATTTGTTGTGTTTGTATATATCCATCCATGGTTTCTTCCCTTGTCTTCTTTCCCCACACTTTGCTTCCATCTTTCTCATCCCTCCCCCCTCATTTTTTAATAAATTTTGGAGAATGCTATACCTTTTATGATATATATGCAGTGTTTCCTATTTACACCATTCCAAATGTGAATCGGTTTTCAGGACTCTAAGTCCTCCCCCCCCCCCACCCCCCCCAATGCTTCTGTGTCTATTACTCCTCTCCACCTCATTTATATAACATAATTACTATTTTTTCTTTTTCCTAGATGGTTTTGGTTTTCAGAGTCAGATCTAAATCAAGTCTTTTCCAAACTTTCTTTTGACTTACTCAATTGCTGATGTTAATCTTAAACAAATGGGTATAAATTTTCATGTAAAACATATAAACAAGTTGCCCATGTTGAGTTCTTTTAAATTAATCTTTGATATTGGCTCTTATATGCTAAATTTTTTATTGAGTTCAGATATGGTAGAAAGTTCTGAAAATCTGCAAGTTTGTTCATTCAATATTATGGATGATTTTGCTGGTTATATTTTTATCCAATTCTTTAGATTGACAATATATGTAAGTTCAGGACCTGTGGTCTTTTATTGTGGCTTCTACAAAGTCCTGTACAATTTTTGTTGTAGCTCTAGCTTTTTTGAATTGTTTTTGTCTTTGTTTCTTGCAAAATTTTCTCTTTGATCTGGAGGTTTTGAAATTTGGCAATAATATTCCTTTATGTTTTCCACAAAGGATTTTTGAGGTAATACTTGGAGGACTTTTTCCTATTTCTATTTTCCCCTCATGTTCTATCACTTTAGGAAATTTTTCTTGAATTATTTCTTGCATTATTGTGTCAAGCTTCTTCTTTTGGTCACAGCTTTCAAGGAGTCCAATTGTTTTTATATTTTCTTAATCTTATCCACATTTGTTGTTTTTCTTATAAAATGTTTCACATTCGGTTCTGTTTTTTCATTCTTTATATTCTGTTTTTTTATTTCTTGGTCTTTTATCACTTCACTGGTTTCCTCTTGCCAAATTCCATTTTTCAGAGTTATTTTCAAATTTTGCATCTCCTTTTCCAATTGGTTAACTTTTTTTTCATAATCTCCTATTTTTCTTAGATGTTTTTTATTTTATTTTATTTTTAATTTCCCCTTATTTTCTCTCATTTGATTTTTTAAATTCTTTTTTGAGTTCTTCTATAAATTACCTCTGGTTCAGGGAGCCATTTAACCCTTTATTCTTTGGGTTAGAAGAAACATTTTTTTTTTAAATTTCATTGTCCTCTGAAAATGAACTGCAATCTTCCTTATTCTAATAATAAGTCTCTGGGTTGGAATCTTTCTTCTTTGCCATTTCTCATTTTTTGTAATGTGAATTATTAGTGTAAACACCTCTAATCATGGAGTGGGGGAAATGGTGCCTCTATCGTCTCTTTAGTTGTCTCCTGTGACCTGGAAAACAAAATTGAAAGCTCCATTTTACTGCAAGTGCCTTTAGCCAGGAGCTAACTTGCCCCATTGCTTCTGTACTCACTGGGTTTCCTGGTTCCTTCGTGCCCAGTACTGCATCTCTGCAGCCCAGCTGGGCCTTGTCTTCCTATTTAGCCAGATTTCCTTGGTCTTCCTAGACTCAGATCCTCAACTCAAATGAAGTCTAGTAGGTGAAAGTTTCTATGAGCCCTGCTAAGGTTCTAGTTAAACCCTGCTAGCCCCAATGTCTCCTACTTGGGGAGCTAGCCTGGAGATGTTTGCACTTAAAACAAGTTAATCTCTGATCTTTACTCAGATTTTCTTGGGCTATGCCAGGAGGACCTGTTCTGCCCCAAGTTGTCTTGATTTGTCACCAGTCTATGTTTGCCTTGGGGCACAAATTTGTTATGTTTGTGAGGGAAATCTAGGGAACTTGAAATCTGCTGAAACTTGAAAAATGCTCCACTATTTTCTTAGAATCCTCTCCAGTAATATAACTTTTTTTTTTTTCTGAGGCAATTGGGGCTAAATGACTTGCCCAGGGTCAAACACCTAGAAAGTGTTAAGTATTTGAAGCCACATTTGAACTCAGGTTCTCCTGACTTTAGGGCTGGTGCTCTATCTACTGTGCTACCTACCTGCCCCCAGTAATATAAATTTTAAAAATCACAGGTATAATCTTCCCACCAAGGGAGGTAAACAGTTTAGCTTCATTTAATTCCTCATATCATCTTTTTTTTTCTTTTTCTTTTTTTAATATATTAATACTTCTCTTGGGTCTTAATACTGGAGATCAAAATTTTGTTTTAATTCTGGTCTTCTTATGAAAGCTTTATATCCTTCTATTTCATTGAATGACCATTTTTTTCCCTTGAATTAATTTCACCAGGTAGGTGACTCCTGCTTGTAATACCAAGTCCTTTGCCTTTCAGAATACCCTCTTCCATGACCTCTGATTTTTAACTGTTGCAACTGCTAAATTTTAGGTAATCTTGATTGTGCTTCCTTGATACTTAAATTGCTTTTTTTCTCTGGTCATTTGATTTAATAGTCCTGAATTTTGTCTTATTATGGGTCTTGGAGTTTTTATTTTAGGATCACTTTTCTGGAGTGGTCAGTGTATTTTTTGATCTCCAATTCCAGGGTATCAAAGAAGTTTTCATTGATAATTTTTTGAATGATGCTACCAGGTCTTTTTATTGATTATAGATTTTATGTAGTTCAAAGATTCCTACATTTTCTCTTCTGAATTTATTTTTCAGATCTGTAGTGTCCAGGCTAGCTTTCTGGAGGATGTCTGGATGGGCCTTGGTCTTAGGTGGAGAAGTGATGAAGGCAAGAGAGCCACCATGAGGATGGTCAAGGATGGAGTCTGGAGTCTATCTATTTCAAGTCCTCTGAGCCCTTAAATACCTTAGTATGTTTACATCACTTACAGCATACTGAGTATATGCCAACTGTAGAACCATTACATTAACATATCACATTAAATATATGCCAACTAGAGTGATTACATCATTACATCACACTAAGTATATGTGAATTGGAGATCTATTAATCATCAATCACACTGAGTAAACATCCCGTTGTAAGTATTCTTGCTTCAAGTATACCTTTCCCAGAATTCCCCACTATTTGCATTTTTGCCTACACAGATCATGCATTTTTCCCATGAAGTATTTTACATTTTCATCTCTCTCTCTCTCTCTCTTTCTCTTTCTCTCTTGCTCTCTCTCTCTGTATATATATATAGGAAAAAAAATGAAGTTATATATATATAAATTCTTTGATTGATTCTTGATATCTCTTAAAGTCTCCCATTTAAGTTACTCTAGATTTTAAAGAATTGTTTCCCTCAGCTAGTTTTTTCACTCTCTTTTGTACTCTCTAAGTAATTATCTTCTTCAGTTGATTTTTGTGTCTCCTTTTCCATTTGGCCACATTAACTTTTTCCAAATTGTTGACTTTTTTTCATAATCACTTTCCACTACTCTTATTTATTTTCCTAATTGTTCTTCTACCATGCTTATATTATTTTTAAAGCTCATTGTAGATCTCTCACATGAGTTCTTTATAGACTTGAGTCGACTTTCCATTTTTCTTTGTGGTTTTGTCCAAAGGTGCTTTGACAGTTTTATTCTCTTCTGGGTTTGTGTCTTGATCTTCCCTGTCAGTATAATTACTTTCTAATGATAAATTCATTTTTTATTATTTTTTTGCTCAGCTCTTTTGGGGATCTTTTTTTTCTTTCTTTTAAATTTAAACTCTACTGTAGGGGTACAGACTCTATCCACTTAACTGGTGCTACACTGATTCTACCTTGGAGTTATGTGTGGAGGAGCTAGTGTTGCTGGAGGTTATAGGGGTCTGGCAGCTTACCTGATGTTGAGCCAGGGACCTTGGATTTGTACCTTCCATGTAATGAGCCCAGTGCCATATTTTTACTTTTTTATGGAGATAAATCAATATGGAAGACTGGCCAATGGAAGTGGCCTGTTTGTCCAGTACTACACTGAAGCTTCAGGCAGTTCTCAGAACTTAATCCTGCCTGTTCCCCTGGCTATACAGAGGCACCTGGAAGGTCCTGATGTTGCTGTTTGCTCCATTATACTTGGGTTCAGGTTCTTTCTTTGATTTTTTGAAGTGGGGTATATTGGTGGCTTGCTGGGACACTTCTTTTTTTTAATACTGAAGTCCCCTTTTACCCAAGTGAAAGAGACTTTTCCTGAAAATCTTTCAAGTTTCTTAGGCTCAAAGATTATTCTGCTTTTCCAGGGTTTGTTTGGGAGTATTATTTTATAGTTGTATTGAGGGTAATATGGGAGAATTTCAACAATTTTTTGATTACTCTGCCATCTTGGCTTCTGTAACTCTTCAGGTCATGTGTTTTGGATATTGTTGACTGGTACAGCATGTTGAAACACTGTCTTTGTGAAGAGACATGAAATGAAAAGATAAACTTGGAATTCAGTTGAAATTCAGGTTGGTACAAGTATGTGGAAGGCACTGAATGCCAAGGCAAGGGATTTGTCCCTTATTTATAAACAATGGGTAGCTCTCACAAGTGTGTAATAAAAAGAGATCTATGCATTAGAAAAGTTGGAAGAAGGTATTTCACCTGGTCAAGCATGAGGATAAGTGGAAGGAAAAAGAGACAATATGAGATGGATGATGCATATAATAATACTTCTTTCTTTCTATTGCACCTTATGAATTAAAAACATTCTTCAAATACCAACAATAATACATTCATTTCTCACAATTTATTGGTGAGGAAATTTGAGCTCTGGAAAGGTAAATTCCTTTCCTTTGATCTACAGTAAATATTTGACATACAATTTGAAATCATATCTCCCAACTTCAAATCAAGCACTTTATGTATTATACCACTTAATTTTCTGGAATGATGCCAGATTTTCTATGTTGGCTGTCCAAAGACCTTTAATATTTAGAGCTGTTTGCAATATGACTCCAGTCTCTCTTAATAGACTTCATTTCATCATATAATCTTAATTAGACAAATTGGCTCATGCTCCTTCTCAATAGAATACCATCAGTAACAATCCACTTCCAGATCAGGTGAGTACAATCAAATTAATCAAATTACTTAACTCAATAGCTTTACTCCAGTTGCTTAGGTTATGAATCCCTTAAGGGTAGGGACCATGCAAGCCCCAAGACTGAGTACATGTTATTGAAACACAATAAATACTTATTAATTGTGCTGGTTGTCCAAGTTCAATTACTTCCTTGATTACTATGCACATGAATAAAGAAGCTCTTTACCTGAAAGGAATTCAGGTGAGGCTGGAGACCAGAATCCTTCTGCACATGACTGAACTTAAAACATACCTACACCCCTGGGCTTGGCAAGGAAACATTTTGAGATCATTCTCTGTCTACTATGAATTTTTGTTTATGACTTCCTGTTACCAAATTTGTATAGTTTAAACCACAGATTTCACCCCTCTCATTCATTAGGTAAGTCCTAGCTTTGATTCCACTTCCATTTTCAAGCATCATTCTACTTCTATTTCACTTTGCTAACTCTTTCTTTTCCACTTCATGCTTTCTAGGTTCTGAATAAAATAGTCTACTTGTTATTTCTAATATGGGAAAATCCATTCCCCTATTTCCGTTCTTTTGCAGGCTTATCTCTCCTCATCATCACTACCTTTTTGAAATCTCAGCCCCCTTCAAGGCCTCATTCAAGTGCCACCTCCTTTAAGAGCCTTTTTTGATTTCCCAAATGAAAATTGGCGATTATCCTAACCTCATCACTATATGTCCATTATGTAAATTTGTAGAATATACTTTTATGTGAATTGTATCTTCTGGTAGAATGTAAGTTCCTAGAGGGTTGGGGTTATCTCACTTTTGTATTTTTTTTTCTTAGCACCTAACACACTGTCTTGCATATAGCATGCCAGTTTATACCATGGGCTCTGCTTTAGCTTCTCTTCCTCTTCCCTTTTCTTCCTCTCCCCTTCACTGCCCTCCCTGGCTTTCCCCTTCCCTCACCATTCACTGGGGCTTCCTTTACCTTTTCTCCCCCTCTCCTGCTCTTCCTTTCCTTTCCCTTCCTTTCCTTTATTTTCCCTTCTCTTCCTTCGTTTCCCTTTCTTTCTCTTTGCCTTCCTCCTCTTCCTTCTCCTTTTTCCTAAAATAGTCTGTGTCCTCACAATATAATCGTGTTGGTTCTCAGGAAAATTCTCTACTCTCCACTAGTGTCTATGCTGAACTTACTTCAGCAATAGACTTGGCCCAAGTCACTACAATATCTGTTCTATAATTGACAATGTAACTTATACGGTCAGAATTCATACCTCTTTGATCTAGAGATAGAAGTCATCTAGCCTAACTATCTTAGTTTATAAATGAGAAAACAGGCCCAGAAAGGTTAGTTGCCTTGTTCAAGGTCATATAAATAAAGTCAAAGTTAGGATTTGAATCTACTGACCTCAGGATTAAAGTTTTCTTCCACTATCCTGAAGGGATATTTAGCTGTGAGCTGAGCTAGCTACCAGGTTTTTGTGACTGGGAAATTTGGTAACCTCACTAAGAAGTTTTCTGGGCTTGGAAAGCCATAAGTCTTTTTGATTTTTTTGTTCAGAAGTTCTCTAACACCTGTCTACTTAAGGCTAATAGAATTTGTGGAATTTTCTTGACATCATTACATCACACCAAATCAATTTACCAACTCAAGTGAAAAAGTTTTCCGGTTTTCCAGGACTGGTCCACTTATATTCCATTAGTGTTAGCCTATTTTCAAGTAACATCTTGTGACCTCAACTATTTCATTAAATTTTTTTCTGCCACTTTGAATTTAACAAGTTTATTTGAATTGAAACATATAATTGTGCTGCTATGTCCAAGATCAAAACTTATTGTGTACCATTTTGTGACCATGAAACTATCTTTCTATTGAAGGCACATTTCTGGTCATATTTTTGGTCATTCTGACTTACAAGGAAGAAAGAAGAATGTACATACTCTTTGACCCTTGTGGCTACTTCCTGACTCTCCTGCTATTGCCCCTTCAATGACATTTCCTTTTTCAAGGATTGTGCAATCTGCTTGTATCACTCAATATCCATCAATGCTACTGACACTTGACATTCAGATAATTTTCTCAATTCTTTCAATGAATTTAGAAGTTCTTTTATTCAACATTCCATTCAATAAACATTTTTATTAATTACCTATTATGTGTAAGGCACTCTTCTATACCCTGGGAATGCAAAGACAAAACATAAATAGTCCTTGATCAGAGATAAATGTAGCTCATTAATACAAATATAAATTATCTACATAGTAGTGTTTTTTGACACGATGTTAAAATATGAACAATAAAGGAGAAGAAGAAGGTAACATGACATTGAAAGCCGAAAGTAGAGATAAAGAGTGATTGTATCCTAGTTGTAAGGCAGTCTTATCAAAGGCCTAAAAGCAAGAGATGTAATGTTTATGTCTTGAATCTTGACATATTTTTTGAGCTTCCAAATTAGATCTTTTGATTTTCAACAGGACAACAAAAATACTTTCTATGGACAGAAATATCTTTCCTATACATAGATTTGATATTAATCTTTTTCCATACTCCCTATTGTCTATCAAGTAAAACTTAAACTTTTCAGATGACATTAAAATTAATAATTTTAGAGATCTACTAATCTTGTACATTCCTACTTCTATCCTTATTTCATATGATAATGCTCAAATTCTAATTTTTTAAGACAAACTAGGGAAATATCTGCCTACTAATAGTATATTAATAGTATTCTTATATCTTTGCTTCAGGTTGACCCTATATCTAGAATGACCTTTTATCTTTTTTTCTTGTAGAATCCTTTCCCACCTTTTAAATATAGACTACAATGTTATAAGGGAAGCAGATTCTTGATCATCTCAACTCTCTTCTTCGTCACCTTGCAGTTGTTCCTTTTTTCTCCAAAATATTTGTCTTGTATTTGAATTTACAATTAAAAAAATATCCAATACTCTCAGATCTTTAGTTTCTTGCTTAACTTCTCATAATCCTTAGCAATGTGAATCATCCAAAGTGGGTAGTATTCATTAAATTCAGTAAGACTTGGGTGGTACTTGTCACATACTAAAGAAAGACTTTGGGATAAGAATAGATCTTTCTATTAATTTCTCTCTAACTTCATTTTTTTTCCTAATTCTCCTCATGCTTCTACTCTCCACTATTGCTCAAACTCTAGTCACAGAGAAACATTTCCTTTTTTTTTAAAATTTATTTAATATCCTTTTATTTACAGGTTATATGCATGGGTAACTTTACAGCGTTAACAATTGCCAAACCTTTTGTTCCAATTTTTCACCTCTTACCCCCCCCCCCCTCCCCTAGATGGCAGGATGACCAGTAGATGTTAAATACATTAAAATATAAATTAGATACACAATAAGTATACATGACCAAAACATTATTTTGCTGTATAAAAAGAATCAGACTCTGAAATATTGTACAATTAGCTTGTGAAGGAAATCAAAAATGCAGGTGGGCATAAATATAGGGATTGGGAATTCAATGTAATGGTTTTTAGTCATCTCCCAAAGTTCTTTCTCTGGGCATAGTTGGTTCAGTTCATTACTGCTCCATTGGAAATGATTTGGTTGATCTCGTTGCTGAGGATGGCCAGGTCCATCAGAACTGGTCATCATATAGTATTGTTGTTGAAGTATATAATGATCTCCTGGTCCTGCTCATTTCACTCAGCATCAGTTCGTGTAAGTCTCTCCAGGCCTTTCTGAAATCATCCTGTTGGTCATTTCTTACAGAACAGTAATATTCCATAATATTCATATACCACAATTTATTCAGCCATTCTCCAACTGATGGACATCCATTCAGTTTCCAGTTTCTAGCCACTACAAAAAGGGCTGCTACAAACATTCGTGCACATACAGGTCCCTTTCCCTTCTTTATAATCTCTTTGGGATATAATCCCAGTAGTAACACTGCTGGATCAAAGGGTATGCACAGTTTGATAACTTTTTGAGCATAGTTCCAAACTACTCTCCAAAATGGTTGGATTCGTTCACAACTCCACCAACAATGCATCAATGTCCCAGTTTTCCCGCATCCCCTCCAACAATCATCATTATTTTTCCTGTCATCTTAGCCAATCTGACAGGTGTGTAGTGGTATCTTAGAGTTGTCTTAATTTGCATTTCTCTGATTAATAATGACTTGGAGCATCTTTTCATATGACTAGAAATAGTTTCAATTTCTTCATCTGAGAATTGTCTGTTCATATCCTTTGACCATTTTTCAATTGGAGAATGGCTTGATTTTTTATAAATTAGAGTTAATTCTCTATATATTTTGGAAATGAGGCCTTTATCAGAACCTTTGACTGTAAAAATATTTTCCCAGTTTATTGCTTCCCTTCTAATCTTGTCTGCATTAGTTTTGTTTGTACAAAAACTTTTCAGTTTGGTATAATCGAAATTTTCTATTTTGTGATCAGTAATGATCTCTAGTTCTGCTTTGGTCATAAAGACCTTCCCCTTCCACAGGTCTGAGAGGTAAACTATCCTATGTTCCTCTAATTTATTTATAATTTCATTCTTTATGCCTAGGTCATGATCCCATTTTGACCTTATCTTGGTGTACGGCGTTAAGTATGGATCAATGCCTAGTTTCTGCCATATTAGTTTCCAATTTTCCCAGCAATTTTTATCAAACAGTAAGTTCTTATCCCAAAAGCTGGGATCTTTGGGTTTGTCAAAGACTAGGTTGCTATATTTGTTGACTGTTTTATCCCTTGAACCTAATCTATTCCACTGATCAACTAATCTATTCCTTAGCCAATACCAAATAGTTTTGGTAACTGCTGCTCTATAATATAATTTTAGATCTGGTACAGCTAAGCCACCATCATTTGATTTTTTTTTCATTAATTCCCTTGAAATTCTTGACCTTTTGTTTTTCCATATGAACTTTGTTGTTATTTTTTCTAGGTCATTAAAATAGTTTTTTGGGAGTCTGATTGGTATAGCGCTAAATAAATAGATTAGTTTAGGTAATATTGTCATCTTTATTATATTTGCTCGCCCTATCCAAGAGCATTTAATATTTTTCCAATTGGTTAGATCAGACTTAATTTGTGTGAAAAGTGGTCTGTAATTTTGCTCATAAAGTTTCTGATTTTCCCTTGGCAGATAGATTCCTAAATATTTTATATTATCAGTAGTTACTTTAAATGGAATTTCTCTTTGTAACTCTGACTGTTGGATTTTGTTAGTGATATATAAGAATGCTGATGACTTATGTGGGTTTATTTTATAACCAGCAACTTTGCTAAAGTTGTGGATTATTTCTAATAACTTTTTAGCAGAATCTCTGGGGTTCTCTAAGTATACCATCATGTCATCGGCAAAGAGTGATAATTTGGCTTCCTCATTGCCTATTCTTATTCCTTTAATCTCTTTCTCAGCTCTTATTGCTATAGCTAGCGTTTCTAATACAATATTAAATAGTAACGGTGATAGTGGGCAACCTTGTTTCACTCCAGATCTTATTGGGAATGGTTGCAGTTTGTCTCCATTACATATGATGCTTACTGATGGTTTTAAATAGATGCTGCTGATTATTTTAAGGAAAAGTCCATTTATTCCTATACTCTCAAGTGTTTTTAATAGGAATGGATGTTGGATTTTATCAAATGCTTTTTCTGCATCTATTGAGATGATCATATGGTTTTTGTTAATTTGGTTATTAACATGGCCAATTATATTGATAGTTTTCCTAATATTGAACCAGCCCTGCATTCCTGGTATAAATCCTACTTGATCATAGTGTATTATCTTGGAGATGATTTTCTGTAGTCTTTTTGCTAATATCTTATTTAAGATTTTAGCATCAATATTCATTAGGGAGATTGGTCTATAATTTTCTTTCTCTGTTTTCAGCCTACCTGGTTTAGGTATCAGTACCATGTCTGTGTCATAGAAGGAATTTGGTAGGACTCCTTCATTCCCTATTTTATCAAATAATTTATATAGCATTGGGGCCAATTGTTCTTTAAATGTTTGGTAAAATTCACATGTAAATCCATCTGGTCCTGGGGATTTTTTCTTAGGGAGTTGTTTAATTGCCTGTTCTATTTCTTTTTCTGAAATGGGACTATTCAAGCAATTTACTTCCTCCTCTGTTAGTCTGGGAAGTCTATATTTTTGGAGGTAGTCATCCATTTCACTTAGGTTATCAAATTTATTGGCATAAAGTTGAGCAAAATAACTCCTTATTATTTCTCTAATTTCCTCTTCATTGGTGGAAAGTTCTCCCTTTTCATTTTTAAGACTACTAATTTCATTTTCCTCCCTCCTTTCTAATCAGATTTACCAAAGGCTTATCTATTTTATTGGCTTTTTCATAGAACCAACTCTTAGTTTTATTAATTAGTTCAATAGTTTTTTTTACTTTCAATATTTTTAATTTCTCTTTTTAATTTTAGAATTTCAAATTTCGTATTTGATTGGGGGTTTTTAATTTGGTCTTTTTTTAGTTTTTTTAGTTGCAAGCCCCGTTCATTAATCTTTTCTTTCTCTGTTTTATTTAAGTAAGCCTCTAAGGATATAAAATTCCCTCTTATTAGCGCTTTGGCTGCATCCCATAAATTTTGGTATGACGTCTCATCATTGTCATTATCTTGGGTGAAATTATTAATTGTATCTGTAATTTGTTGCTTAACCCAATCATTCTTTAAGATGAGATTGTTTAGTTTCCAATTACTTTTTGGTCTATTTCCCCCTAACTTTTTGTTGAATGTAGTTTTTATTGCATCATGATCTGAAAAGAAAGCATTTACTATTTCTGCTTTCTTGCATTTAATTTTGAGGTGTTTATGTCCTAATATATGGTCAATTTTTGAATAGGTTCCATGAACTGCTGAGAAGAAAGTATATTCCTTTCTATCTCCATTTAATTTTCTCCAAAGATCTAACATACCTAATTTTTCTAATATTCTATTTACTTCTTTAATTTCTTTCTTATTTGTTTTGTGGTTTGATTTGTCTAATTCTGAGAGTGCAATAATTAGGAGTTATTTTTATTCAACTATATACCAATAAATTTGATAATCTAAATGAAATGGGGAAATATCTCCAAAAATATAGATTGCCCAAGTTAACAGAAGAGTAAATAAATTATTTAACTAGTCCCATTTTAGAAAAAAGAAATAGAACAAGCTATTAATCAACTCCCTAAGAAAAAATCTCCAGGGCCAGATGGATTTACAAGTGAATTCTACCAAATCTTGATAGAACAATCAATTTCAGTGCTATATAAAATATTTGAAAAAAAAAGGGAAAGAAGAATGCCTACTAAATTTCTTTTATGACACAGATATGATTCTGATAGATGGACCAGGTAGGGTGAAAACAGAAAGCAAATCATAGACCAATTTCCCTAATAAATATTGATGCAAAATTTTTAAATACAGTATTAGCAAAGAGAGTACAGAAAGTCATCCCCAGGATAGTACATTATGACCAAGAAGGATTTATACCAGGAATGTAGGGCTGGTTCAATATTGGGAAAACTATAGCATAATTGACTGTATCAATAACCAAACTAACAAATATCATATGATTATTTCAATAGATGCAGAAAAAGCATTTGACAAAATCCAATACACATTCTTATTAAAAAACTAGGGAGTATAGGAATAAATGGAATTTTCCTTAGAATGATCAGAAGCATCTATTTAAAGCTATCATCAAATGTCATATTTAATAGGGACAATCTAGAACCATTTTTCTTAAGATCATGGATAAAACACGGTTGCCCACTATCACCATTACTATGTATACTATTACTTTTTTTTGTTTTGTTTTTTATTTTTTTATTATTTTTTAAAATTTTTATTTAATAGCCTCTTATTTACAGGTTATATGTATGGGTAACTTTACAGCATTAACAATTGCCAAACCTCTTGTTCCTATTTTTCACCTCTTACCCCCCCACCCCCTCCCCCAGATGGCAGGATGACCAGTAAATGTTAAATATATTAAAATATAAATTAGATACACAATAAGTTATATATACTATTACTAAAAATATATATATTAGAAATGTTAGCTTTGACAATAAGAGAAGAAAAAGACATTGAAGGAATTAGAGGTCATGAGGAAACCAAATTATCACTCTTTGCAGATAATATGATGGTATACTTAGAGAATCCTAGAGGATCAATTAAAAATTTAATGGAAACAATTCACAATTTTAGCAAAGTTGCAGGTTACAAAATAAATCCACATAAATTATCAGCATTTTTATACCAACAAATTGCAACAGGAAGAGATACAAAGAGAAATTCCATTTAAAATAGTTTTTGATAGTATAAAATATTTGGGGATCTGTCTTCTAAGGGAAAGTCAAGAACTATATGAACATAACTACAAAACACTTTCCACACTAATAAAGTCAGATCTAATCAGTTGGAAAAATATTAAGTGCTCATGGGTAGGCTGAATGAATATAATAAAAATGACAATACTACCTAAATTAATCTACTTATTCAATGCCATATCAATCAAACTCCCAAGAAATTATTTTACAAACCCAGAAAAATAATAACAAAGTTCATCTGGAAGAACAAAATATCAAGAATTTCAAGGGAATTAATGAAAAATATGCCAATGAAGATGGCCTAGCTGTGCCAATCTAAAAGTATATTATAAAGCAGAAGCATCAAAACCATTTAGTACTGTCTAAGAAATAGAATAGTTAATCAGTGGAATAGGTTAGGATCAGAGGACAAAATAGTCAATAACTACAGCAATCTAGTATTTGACAAACTCAAAGATCCCAGTTTTTGGGGTAAGAACTCACTCTTTGACAAAAAATGTTGGGAAAATTGGAAACTAGCATAGCAGGAACTAGGCATTGATCCACACCAAATAAATACTGTAAAGCAAGATAAAGTTGAAATAGCTTTATGATTTAGACATAAAGAGTGATATTATAAGCAAGTTACAACATAGGATAGTTTTTCTCTCACAGCTGTGCAGAAGGAAGGAATTTGTGACCAAAGAGGAACTAGAACTCATAATTGAACACCAAATAGATAATTTTAATTATATTAAGTTAAAAATGTTTTGTACAAACAAAACTAATGCAGAAAAGATTAGAAGGGAAGCAATAAATTGGGAAAACAATTTTTTTTTATTTAAGGGTTCTGATAAAGGCCATATTTCTAAAATCTAGAGTCTAGAATTGCCTCAAATTTAAAAGAATTTAAGTCATTCTCCAGTTGATAAAGGGTCAAAGGATATGAATAGACAAGTTTCATATGAAGAAACTAAAACCATTTTTAATCATATGAAAAGGTGCTCTAAAGCACTATTGATCAGAGAAATGCAAATTAAGACAACTCTGAGATACCACTACACACCTCTCAGACTGGCTAAGTTAACAGGAAAAGGTATTGATGAATGTTGGAAGGGATGTGAGAAAACTGGGACACTAACATATTGTTGGTGGAACTGTGAATGGATCCAGCCGTTCTGGAGAGCAATTTGAAACTATTCTCAAAAAGTTATTAAACTGTGCATACCCTTTGATCCAGCAGTATTTCTATTGGGGCTATATCCCAAAGACCTCTTAATGGAGGGAAAGGGACCCACATGTGCAAGAATGTTTCTGGCAACTATTTTCTTAGTGGCAAGAAACTGGAAATTGAATGGATGGCCATCAGTTGGAGAGTGGCTGAATAAATTACAGTATATAAATACTATGGAATATTATTGTACTATGAGAAATGTTCAGCAGAATGATTTTAGAAAGGTTTGGAGAGTCTTACATGAACTTATTCTAAGTGAAATGAACAGAACCAGGAGATCATTGTACACTGCAATATATTTTCCCCAATATTATAGAATAATCAGTTCATATGAAAGTGAGTCTTTCCAACAATGAGATGATTGATGCCAGTTCCAATAATCTTGTGATGAAGAGAGCCATCTACACTCAGAGAAAGGACTGTGGGAACTGAATATAATCTTCTCACTTTTTGTTGTTGTTCACTTGTATTTTTTTTTTTACTCATTTTCTTTCCTTTTTGCTCTGATTTTTCTTGTACAGCAAGAGAATTGCATAAATATGTTTACATATATTGGACTTAACATATATTTTTACATGTATACTATATATTGGATTGCTTGCCATCTAGGAGAGGAGATGGGGGAAGGAGGGGAAAATCTGAAACACAATGTTATTCAAGGTTCAATGTTGAAAAATTATCCATGCATATGTTTTGAAAAAAAATCTTTAAAAATAAAAAAATGGAATAAAAGGCTGTAGAGCAGTGAAGAAATATGTGAGCTCAGTAAAAGTCATTAAATTTTGTTAGTAAAAATAGTTATTAACTTTGAAGGCAGAAGTTTTCATAGAATTATGAGGTCAGAAGCCAGGCTGACATGGGTTAAGCAGTAAGAGGAAAAGAAGCACAAACACCTAGTGTAGAAGTTGTCTCAAGAAATTTAGAAAGAGATTAAATATCGTATCACATATCACAGGGATCGATAAAGTGAGTGGTTTTTTTAAATATCTTTTTTTTTTCTTTCATGAAGCAATTGGGGTTAAGTGTCCACATAGCTAGAAGATATTAAATGTCTGAGTTCACCTTAGAACTTAAGTCCTCCTTAGTCTGGGTCCAATCCTCTATTTACTGTGTTATCTACCTGCCCTAGGGTTTTTTAAAGGATGGGGAAAACATGGGCACATTTTAAAGTAATATAGATGGATTCAGTAGATAGAAAGACATTACAGATAAAGAAGAAAGTGGGGATGATGGAGAGGTCAATTTACTGGAGAAAGTAAATTCAAATGAAATTGCTTCCCAGAGAAGGATTTGCCTTAGGCAGGAGAAGACTCACTTCTCCATGACAAATGGCAGAAGGAGGAGATTGTGAGAGAAAGCTTCTGGTTAATGCATTCTGGAAGCAGAGTCTGACTTTAACAAAGAGTTACAAGTTAAGACATATACTGAAAAAAAAAACAAGAGAGAAAAATTGATCATAGAAGGTTATTTTGATAATAAGGAAGATCAAAATGTACACTCAGAAAAAGGTAACAAAGTCAAATCCCCATTATTGAAAACATATAAGAAATATCTGAATTCATCTCAGGCTATGGAAAATCTCAAAAGGGACTTTAAAAATCAAGTTAAAAAGAAAGAGGAAAAAGTGGGGAAAAAGTGAGGGTGATGCAAGAAAATCAGTTTTAAAAAGGTTCATCAGCTTGGTAAAAAAAATGACACAAATATACTGAAGAAAATAACATCTTACGAAACAAAATAGGCCAAATGGTAAAAGAGATACAAAAAACTATTGAGGACTTCTGGCCAAGATGGTGTAGAGGAGGCACACAGCTGTGTAAGCTCCCCATTTTCTCTCAGAATTCATTTCATGACAAGCCTCTGAATTAATACTTGACTGAAAAGAAACTCACAAATAGTTACCAAGAGAAGACATCCTTGGAATTCACCAGGAAAGGTCTGTTTTTGCTTGAGGGTGGGGACAGTTTTAGATCAGGCACAGGCTGAGGGCAGGCAGCAGAAGCGAGAGCTCGGCAGGGAGCTCATAGCCGAGCAGATGGGAGGGGGTGGGTGTGATCTCAGCCATCTCTGCAGGGAGAGCTTTGCTCCAGGATTGGATACTTTGCCCTGGCAGCAAGTCAGTAGCCCAACAGAGAAGCTAAAAACACCGGGGGTGAAGAATACAATCCCAAACAGCTGGAGTCTCATGGGACCTGGCCACCCCTCCCCCACAGTGTCTCAGCACACTCTCAGAGTCTCAGAGCCCAGGTGCAGCACAGCCATTGCTGTCCTGCTAGGGCCTCGCTGCTGCCCTCCACAGTCTGTAGAGGAAGCTTGATAACACCACCTGGCCCCTCCCCCCAAAAAAGCCAATTCCATTTGGTTTTATTTTTCTTTTTTTCTTTCCTAGTTTGTCTTTGATTCTTCTCTGATGAAATGAGCAAAAAATTGAAAAGGACCTTAACCATTGACAGCTTCCATATGAATAGAGAGCAGACTCGAAATCCTGAGAAGACTAAAAACAGACTGTCTCCAGGTAAATCCCCAGAGGAGGAGATCATCTGTTCCTCAGCACAGATGAATCTCATAGAAGAAATTAAAAAGGCTCTCATAAGAGAGCTAGAAGTAAAATGGAAAAAGGAGAGGGAGGCTTGGCAAGAGAGTCTGGAGAAGTCATCCCACTCATTTAAAGACAGAGTGGATAAAGAAATCAAATCCTTGAAAAATAGGATTAGTGAACTGGAAACAGAAAATAGCTCACTAAAGAATAAAATTCATGTAAATGGAAAACATTCCATAGAACAAATTGGACAATTAGAAAAAGATATAAAAAAAGTGAGTGAAGAAAACACTTCATTGAAAATAAGAATAGAACAAATGGAATTGAATGACTCGAGGAGACAAGAAGAATCAGTTAAGTAAGACCAAAAAAAACCAAACAAGGGAGAAAAATGTGAAATACCTTCTGGAGAAAACAACAGACCTAGAAAACAGGTCTAGGAGAGACAATCTGAGAATCATTGGACTCCCAGAAAAATACAATGAAAAAAAGAGCCTGGACACTATTTTCCAGGAAATTATCAAAGAGAACTGCCCAGAAGTCATAGAAACAGAAGGTAAAATAGACATTGAAAGGATTCATCAGTCACCCACTGAAAGGGATCCTAAAATCAAAACACCAAGAAATATAATGGCCAAATGCCAGAACCCTCAAACAAAGGAAAAAATACTCCAAGCGGCTAGAAAAACCCAATTAAAATATAGAGGAGCCACCATAAGGATTACCCAGGATCTAGCAGCGTCCATATGAAAAGATCAAAGGCCCTGGAATATGGTATTCCAAAAGGCTAAGGAACTTGGTATGCAACCAAAAATAACTTACCCCAGCCAGAATGAGCATCTTTTTCCAGGGAAGAAGATGGTCATTCAATGAAATAAGCGAATTTCACCTATTTTTGATGAAAAAAACAGAACTTAACAAGAAGTTTGATCTACAAAAATAGAACTCGGGAGAAACCTAAAAAGGTAAAATGAAATCTTGGGAACTATATTTATGCTATAAAGATGTATAAAGAATACATGTATACCTTGTTCTAGAAACTAGAGGTGGAAAGGACATTGTACCAGAAAAAGGGTAAAGTGGGGGTACTACATTTCACAAAGAGGCACAGGAAACCTATTATATCTGAGAGAAAGAAAGGAGGGGGATGAATATAGTGGGTATCTTACTGCTATCAGAATTGGCTTTAAGAGAAAAACTTTAGACATATTCAATTTATGGTGAAACCTCCCACCTCGTTCAAAAGCAAGAAAGTAAAAGTGAAAAGGGAAGGAATACGCTAAGTGGAAAGAAATACAGAAACTGTGAGAGAAAGGAGTAAGATAGGGGAAGGAATTCTAAGGTGGGGGGAGGGATACTAAAAAGGGTGGACTGTGAGAAGCAAGTGGTGCTCACAAGTTTAATAGTGGGAAGGGGGTGGAAGGGGGGAAGAAGGGAGAAAAGCATAAACAGGGGTTAACAAGATGGCAAGTAATACAGAATTGGTTATTTTAACCATAAATGTGAATGGTGTAAACTCCCCCATAAAGAGGAAGATGTTAGCAGAATGGATTAAAAGCCAGAATCCTACAATATGTTGTTTACAGGAAACACACCTGAAGCAGGGAGATACATGCAGAGTAAAGGTAAAAGGTTGGAGCAAAATCAACTATGCTTTAGGTGAAGTCAAAAAAGCAAGGGAAGCCATCCTGATCTCAGATTAAGCAAAAAAAATGATTTAATTAAAAGAGATAAGAAAGGGCACTATATGTTACTAAAGGGTAGCATAGATAATGAAGCAATATCAATATTAAATATATATGCACCAAGTGGTGTAGCATCTAAATTCTTAAAAGTGAAATTAAGAGAGCTGCAAGAAGAAATAGACAGCAAAACTATAATAGTGGGAGATCTCAACCTTGTACTCTCAGAATTAGCTAAATCAAACCGCAAAAAAAATAAGAAAGAAGTCAAAGAGGTAAATAGAATAGTAGAGAAGTTAGATATGATAGATCTCTGGAGAAAAGGAAATGGAGACAGAAAGGAGTATGCTTTCTTTTCAGTAGTTCATGGAATCTATACAAAAATAGACCATATATTAGGACATAAAAACCTCAAACTCAAATGCAGTAAGGCAGAAATAGTAAATGCATCCTTTTCAGACCACAATACAATAAAAATTATATTCAACAAAAAGCCAAGGGAAAGTAGACCAAAAATAATAGGAAACTAAATAATCTCATACTAAAGAATGATTGAGTGAAACAGCAAATCATATGAGACATCATATCAAAATGTGTGGGATGCAGCCAAAGCAGTAATAAGGGGAAATTTCATATCTCTAGAGGCCTACTTGAATAAAATAGAGAAAGAGAAGGTCAATAAATTGGGCTTGCAACTAAAAATGCTAGAAAAGGAACAAATTAAAAACCCCCAGTCAAACACTAAACTTGAAATTCTGAAAATAAAAGGAGAGATCAATAAAATTGAAAGTAAAAAAACTATTGAATTAATTAATAAAAGTAAGAGTTGGTTCTATGAAAAAACCAACAAAATAGACAAACCCTTAGTAAATCTGATTAGAAAAAGAACGAGGAAAATCAAATTGTTAGTCATAAAAATTAAAAGGGAGAACTCACCACTAATGAAGAGGAAATTAGAGCAATAATTAGGAATTACTTTGCCCAACTTTATGCCAATAAATTCGACAACTTAAATGAAATGCAAGAATACCTTCAAAATATAGCTTGCCCAGATTAACAGAGGAAGAAGTAAATATCCTAAACAGTTCCACCTTAGAAAAAGAAATAGAACAAGCTATTAAGCAACTCCCTAAGAAAAAATCCCCAGGACCAGAAGGATTTACATGTGAATTCTACCAAACATTTAAAGAACAGTTAATGCCAATGCTATATAAACTATTTGAAAAAATAGGGATTGAAGGAATCCTACCAAACTCCTTTTATGACACAAACATGGTACTGATACCTAAACCAGGTAGGCTGAAAACAGAGAAAGAAAATTATAGACCAATCTCCCTAAAGAATATTGATGCTAAAATCTTAAATAAAATATTAGCAAAAAGATTACAGAAAATCATCCCCAGGATAATACACTATGACCAAGTAGGATTTATACCAGGAACACAGGGCTGGTTCAACATTAGGAAAACTATTAGCATAATCAACTATGTCAATAACCAAACTAACAAAAACCATATGATCATCTCAATAGATGCAGAAAAAGCATTTGATGAAATCCAACATCCATTCCTAATAAAAACAATTGAGAGTATAGGAATAAATGGACTTTTCCTTAAAATAGTCAGGAGCATCTATTTAAAACCGTCAGTAAGCATCATATGCGATGAAGAAAAAGTGGAACCTTCCCAGTAAGATCTGGAGTGAAGCAAGGTGCCCACTATCACCATTTTTATTCAATATTGTATTAGAAATGCTAGCCTCGGCAATAAGAACTGAGAAAGAGATTAAAGGAATTAGAGTAGGCAATGAGTAAACCAAACTATCACTCTTTGTAGATGATATGATGGTATACTTAGAGAACCCCGGAGATTCTACTAAAGAGCTATTAGAAATAATTCATAACTTTAGCAAAGGTGCAGGATACAAAATAAATCCCCATAAATCTCAGCATTTTTATACATCACCAACAAAATCCAACAGCAAGAGATACAAAGAGAAATTCCATTCAAAATAACTTTTGACAGCATAAAATATTTGGGAATCTATCTACCAAAGGAAAGTCAGGAATTATATGAGCAAAATTACAAAAAACTTTCCACACAAATAAAGTCAGATTTAAATAATTAGAAAAATATTAAGTGGTCTTGGATAAATCGAGTGAATATAATAAAGATGACAATACTCCCTAAACTAATCTAGTTATTTAGTGCTATAACAATCAGATTTCCAAGAAAATATTTTAATGATTTAGAAAAAATAACAAAAAAAGTCTTATGGAATAAGAAAAGGTCAAGAATCTCAAGGGAATTAATAGAAAAAAAAATCAAATGAAGGTGGCCTAGTTGTATCTGATCTAAAATTATATTATAAAGCAGAAGTTACCAAAACCATTTGGTATTGGCTAAGAAATAGATTAGTTGATCAGTGGAATAGGTTAGGTCCACAAGGCAGAATAGTCAGCTATAGCAATCTAGTGTTTGACAAACCCAAAGATCCTAACTTTGGGGATAAGAATTGATTATTTGACAAAAACTGCTGGGATAAATGGAAATTAGTATGGCAGAAATTAGGCATGGACCCACACTTAACACCATATACCAAGATAAGATCAAAATGGGTCCATGATTTAGGCATAAAGAACAATATTATAAATAAATTAGAGGAACATAGGATAGTATATCTCTCAGACTTGTTGAGGAGGAAGAAATGTGTGACCAAAGATGAACTAGAGACCATTACTGATCACAAAATAGAAAATTTTGATTACATCAACTTAAAAACCTTTGTACAAACAAAACTAATTAAAACAAGATTAGAAGGGAAGTAACAAATTGGAAAAGCATCTTCACAGTTAAAGGTTCTGATAAAGACCTAATTTCCAAAATATATAGAGAATTGATTCTAATTTATAAGAAATCAAGCCATTCTCCAATTGATAAATGGTCAAAGGATATGAACACACAATTTTCAGATAATGAAATTGAAACTATTACCACTCATATGAAAGAGTGTTCCAAATCACTATTGATCAGAGAAATGCAAATTAAAACAACTCTGAGATACCACTACAAACATGTCAGATGGGCTAAGAAGATAGGAAAAAATAATGATGAATGTTGGAGGGGATGAGGGAAACCTGGGACATTGATGCATTGTTGGTGGAGTTGTGAATGAATCCAACCATTCTGGAGAGCAATCTGGAATTATGCCCCAAAAGTTATCAAACTGTGCATGTCCTTTGATCCAGCAATGTTTCTACTGGGCTTATACCCTAAAGAGATACTAAAGAAGGGAAAGGGACCTGTATGTGCCAAAATATTTGTGGCAGCCCTGTTTGTAGTGGCTAGAAACTGGCAACTGAATGGATGCCCATCAATTGGAGAATGGTTGGGTAAATTGTGGTATATGAATATTAAGGAATATTATTGTTCTGTAAGAAATGACCAGCAGGATGAATACAGAGAGGTTTGGAGAGCCTTACATGAACTGATGCTACGTGAAATGAGCAAAACCAGGAGATCATTATATACCTCAATAATGATACTGTATGCAGATGTATTCTGATAGAAGTGGATTTCTTTGACAAAGAGGCCTAACTCAGTTTCAGTTGATCAGTGATGGACAGAAGCAGTTACACCCAAAGAAAGAACACTGGTAAATGAAAGTAAACTGTTTGCATTTTTCTTTTTCTTCCTGGGTTATTTCTACCTTCTGAATCCAATTCTCCCTGTGCAACAAGAGAACTGTTTGGCTCTGCACACATATATTGTATCTAGGATATACTATAACATATTTTTTTATTATAATAACTTTTTATTGACAGATCCCATGTCAGGGTAGTTTTTTACAACATTATCCCTTGCACTCACTTCTGTTCCGATTTTTCCCCTCTCTCCCTCCACCCTCTCCCCTAGATGGCAAGCAGTCCTATATATGTTAAATATGTTATAGTATAAAGAGAACTGTTTGGTTCTGCATACATATATTGTAAATAGGACATATTCAACATATGTTAAATATGTTATACTATAAAGAGAACTGTTTGGTTCTGCATACATATATTGTAAATAGGACATATTCAACATATGTTAAATATGTTATACTATAAAGAGAACTGTTTGGTTCTGCATACATATATTGTTAATAGGACATATGGTGAATCCCTCCATTGTCATTAAAAGCTCAAGAAAACTGTCTAGTTGGTAGGCTGCTGCAGTGCCTTCTTTTCTCTGGCCCAAGGATCCTTTAAGTATTCAAAAGCATTGGTCAATCTTAAGGGAGATTCCTTTAAGACTTCATGTTTGTTTATTTCCCAGTCACTTCTCTCATTATCTGAAATCACTTGGCCTCATTGAGGTGATGATGAATACCCCAATCCATGGATAAAATAGGGATAACTATCTAAAAGGATGGCATCTTCCACAAAGTCTTTCTTAATCATTCAGATTCTGAGAGATACTGCAAGTGAAGGATCATCTGTGTTCCTTCATGACGGAGCTTCCAGAGGAAGAAATGGAAAGTGGGAAACTAAAATGTCCTTCAGAGGAATTCTTGGTGCAGAAAGCAAGAAATCAGTAAAGAAACAGAGAATGAGAAAAGGGGGTTTTCAAATACCTATGTATTATATTATTGCTTCTAGGACAGTAAGGTACTAGTCTGTTGCCTTACAGTATATTTCTCCATTGTTTTTATCTTCTCCATTCTAGGAAATAAAGAAACATCTTTTCTCATGAATCATATATATATATATATATATAGATATAGATATAGATATATAGATATATAGATATAGATATAGATAATGCTGATCACTGCATATATGAAGTAAGTACTTTGTTTAATTAGCAATTTTTAACTAAAAGATATAATTTATGTCATAGGATGTACAATCCATAATTATATCTGTTCAATTTTAAATAAAAAAAATAAAAGATAAAAGCAGAGGGAATGACCCTACGAATACCAACACATTCTTAGATAGATAGATAGATAGATAGGTAGAAATAAATATATATGTACATATATGTATGTTTCTGTGTGTTTTTGAAATAATAGCAGCAACTCAAAATATGCCACTAATTGGAAAATGATTAAACAACTATAATATATGTATATAATGAAATGTTATCATCTCATAAGAAATGAAAAATTTGAGGATTTCATATGAGCTGTGCCAAGAATGATCTTGGTAACAGGTTTTTGCATCAAAGGTTTTGAGAAAGGAGGCACAGGTTTGAGAACAGCTGTTGAGGGCCATGTAACGATGGTGACCTCTTTGCTTTCAGCCTTCCATAAAAGTTGTACAATTAGGCCAATTGCAAATAAATTCACTATTTTAGTCCTCACAAATGTTCATTATTCAGTAGTTCATAAACATTCAGGTATAGTGCTAACATTAATTGTTGTGATTTAATCAAACTTTTGCTGTCTTTTCATCCTATATTTATTTATGCTGTTACATTAAATATGTATATTGTTGTTTTGGTTCTGGGCTTTCCATTCTGCATTATTTTTATGTCAGTCTTTCTTGGTTCTCGGATTTCTTTTTATATACATCATTCCTTGAAATACAGAGTCACAATGTATTGAGGAATTTCAACCTCATAAAATTAAGAAGAATTAAGGATTAAGAAATTAAACTTAAATTTAGCCTCAGATAAATCTTCACTTACATTTTTAAAATACACACTTTTTCTTCTGATATGTGTGTGTCTATGTGAATGGCTCCTCTGGAAATCTGGAAAATCTATGGATTCCTCAGAATAACATTTGTTACTTTCATTCATAATTCTAAAATTTTTTTAGAGGTCCAAGAAACAATTGGAGGTGGATGGTCTATAGACTCCAGTTTAGGAATAACTTCTCTAAGGCTCTAGGTTTCAGAGTATAGATGCTTATTTCAATTGTTAGGAGTTCCTCAATTGAACATTGAAAGGGATACAATTCCCTTTATTGTAGGAGATAGCAAGTCTAATTTTTTTTAACTCCACACAATTATTTATGGTACATGTATTCTATTATATTCAAATGCTGTAAAAATTTCAGACATTTCCCAATTGTTGTACACAAACACACACACCTGCATGTTTCTTTGTTTTTCTTATTGTAATCACAAAGCATGCTTTAATATCTAAGAAAAATAGTTAAATATAGAATTGTATAGGTAAGAGAAAAAATCCTTTCAAAATTTCAAATTTTGGTCTTTCTGAAGTCTCTGATTCTTAGAGTAAAATGAGTGTGATGAAAGGCCAAGATAGAGACAGATAACATATGAGTTCAACTGGTATTCTAAGGGAAGAAAACCCTCTCTTTCATCTTTATCAGGTTAATTTTAAGCCTAATTAACTACTGAGTGCCACACTCTTAAAAGAGGAAACAACTGTTTAAATTGAATATTTCAAGGTTATTCTTCTTTTGAAAAAAAAATGACTGGAAATAGAAGCCAACAAGAAAATAGAACCCATATCTTCATCCAACATCCTTCAAAAATACATGAGTTTTCCTTCAGGAAGAACTCACTTGGTCTCATGAAATTTTTACTGTAAGAATAAGTCAGTATGAATGACACATAAATCAATACTGCCTTCATGCATTATTTGAACCTTCAGCTCTTTATTTAACCATTTTATTGAGAGCACATGATGCTACACATTGATTTTTTAATAGAATATTTAATGAAGTAATGTGCTTTGAACTGATTTTCCAGGAGTGAAGAAAGATCTGCTTTCAGACATCTTTCCAATCTTGTCCCTGAGTCTTTTTGGAAGAGATATATGTGTTTGTGACAGGGTGGCCTGATCTGGGACTTATTCAAACCATTCTCTTGGTAATATATAGGGTTTTTTTTTTGGGGGGGGGTGAGGTGGGAATAAGGTACTCATATATTACTCAAAAATAGATTTAATCTATCATAAAAAAGGATATTTAATAAAGATAGGCATTGAAAATATCTTGAACTAATTCAGTTAAGCAAAGCTTCCTTGACTGAAGTTTCTTATCTACCCTACACCCCTCATTCAATGAGCATCAGAGATTCCTGATAAGTTTACTGGCTTACTTTTTATTTGGAGAACTTAAAAATAACATCATCAGCCTGAGTTCTATCCTCTGAGCCAAGAAAGTCATCAGAAATGTTATAATAGCAATTTAAGGAAAAATTCTTTTTACATGTGTCTGGGACTTAGATGTACTAGCTAGACCAGTTTCAGAATATGATTCAGAATAAAATAAATTTGCTTCTTCTTTAAACCTGTTTTAATCAGAAATTATGATTTCTTTGGTATAAGGAATTTCTGTTATGTACATGTTTGCTTGTAGAAGGACTAGTAAGGAAACTTACCCTGCCAAGATCCATCAGCAACTAATGTGCAATTCAGAGAATGATCTGGGTGGTGAACCGATATGTTCAAGGTTAAATAATCAGTACATATCAAAATAAGGAGTCATTATAGGGTTGGGTTTTCTTGAATTACAGTCAGACACTCTTTCCACTTGGTCAGGTCACCTCTTATATGGCCTCTATTAAAAGTAAACACATGAATTTGTCCTTTGTGAGGGAATGTAAATGAGGTTTTAAATGTTGAAAGCCGATTGTATTAGTGATGGTGGAAAGAAATTTTTCCTGAACAAATTAATTGAAGGCTACAGACTGCTTTAGGCTAGGATTCTCTTTTTTTTTTTAATTGAAGCTTTTTATTTTTAAATCATATGCAAAGATAATTTTTTTTACCATTGATCCTTGCAAACCTTGGGTTTTAATTTTCCCTCCTATTACCCATCATCTCTCCTAGATGGCAAGTATCTAATATATGTTAAACATGGTAAAAATATATGTAAATACAAATATAGACATACATATTTACACAATTATCTTGCTGCAGAAGAAGAATCAGATCAAAAAGAAAAAAATTGAGAAAGAAAATAAAATCCAAGCAAACAACAACAAAAGAAGTGAAAATGCTGTGGTGTGATGCACAGTTCAGTTCCTACAGTCTTCTTTCTGGGTGCAGATTGATCTCATCTTCTCAAGGTCATTAAAACTGGCTTGACCATCTCATTGTTGAGAAGAGCCACATGAATCAGAATTAGTTATCATATAATCTTGTCCTTGCCATGTACAATGAAATCCTGGTTCTGCTCATTTCACTTAGCATCAGCTCATCCAACTCTCTCCAGGCCTCTCTTAAATCATCCTGCTGATCATTTCTTTTCTTTTCTTTCTTTTTATTAAAACTTTTTTAATTTTTCAAAACACATGCATAGATAATTCTGGAAAATTAGCCCTTGTTAAACCTTGTGTTCTAATCCCCCTACTCCCTTTCTCTAACTCCCTTCCTCTAGATAGCAAGTAGTTCAATATATGTTAAACATGATGGAAATGTATGTTAAAACCAACGTATGTATACATATTTATACAATTATCTTTCTGTACAAGAAAAATAAAATCAAACCAGAAAAGAAAATGTTGAAGATAATAAAATGCAAGCAAACAATAACAAAAAGAGTGAGAATGGTATGTTGTGAACCACACTCAGTTCTCATACCCCTCCCTCTGGGTATACGTAGATGGCTCTTTTGATCACATGACCATTGGAATTGATCTGAATCATCTCATTGTTAAAGAGAACCATGTACATCGTATATTATATCATGTATCGCATACAATATCCGTATGATATTGTTATTGTCATGTACAATGATCTCTTGGTGCTGCTCATTTCATTTGGCATCAGTTTATACAAGTTATTCCAGGACTCTATGAAATCATCCTGCTGATCATTTCTTATAGAACAACAATATTCCATAGCATTCATATACTATAATTTATTCAGCCATTCTCCAACTGATGGGCATCCACTCAGTTTCCAATTTCTTGCCACTAAGAAAATGACTGCAAAAACCATTCTTACACATGTGGATCCCTTTCTCTCCATTAAGAGCTCTTTGGGATATAGGCCCAATAGAAATACTGCTGGATCACAAGGTATGCACAGTTTGATAACTTTTTGAACATAGTTCCAAATTGCTCTCCAGAATGGCTGGATCCATTCACAGTTCCACCAACAATGTATTAGTGCTCCAGTTTCTCACATCCCCTCCAACATTCATCATTATCTTTTCCTTTCATCTTAGTCAGTCTGAGAGGTGTGTAGTGGTATCTCAGAGTTGTCTTAATTCGCATTTCTCTGATCAATAGTGCTTTAGAGCACCTTTTCATATGATTAGAAATGGTTTTAGTTTCTTCATATGAAACTTGTTTATTCATATCCTTTGACCCTTTATCAACTGGAGAATGACTTAAATTCTTATAAATTTGAGTCAATTCTAGACTCTAGATTTTTAGAAATATGGCATTTATCAGAACCCTTAAATAAAAAAAAAATTGTTTTCCCAATTTATTGCTTCCCTTCTAATCTTTTCTGCATTAGTTTTGTTTGTACAAAACATTTTTAACTTAATATAATTAAAATTATCTATTTGGTGTTCAATTATGAGTTCTAGTTTCTCTTTGGTCACAAATTCCTTCCTTCTGCACAAATGTGAGAGAAAAACTATCCTATGTTCTAACTTGCTTATAATATCACTCTTTATGTCTAAATCATAAAGCTATTTCAACTTTATCTTGCTTTACTGTATTTATTTGGTGTGGATCAATGCCTAGTTCCTGCTATACTAGTTTCCAATTTTCCCAACAGTTTTTGTCAAATAGTGAGTTCTTACCCCAAAAGCTGGGTTCTTTGGGTTTGTCAAATACTAGATTGCTGTAGTTATTGACTATTTTGTCCTCTGGTCCTAACCTATTCCACTGATTAACTATCCTGTTTCTTAGACAGTACTAAATGGTTTTGATGCTTCTGCTTTATAATATAGTTTTAGGATTGGCACAGCTAGGCCATCTTCATTGGCATATTTTTCATTAATTCCCTTGAAATTCTTGATGTTTTGTTCTTCCAGATGAACTTTGTTATTATTTTTCTAGGTTTGTAAAATAATTTCTTGGGAGTTTGATTGATATGGCATTGAATAAGTGGATTAATTTAGGTAGTATAGGTAGTATTGTCATTTTTATTATATTCATTCAGCCTATCCAAGAGCACTTAATATTTTTCCAGTTATTTAGATCTGACTTTATTTGTGTGGAAAGTGTTTTGTAGTTGTGTTCATATAGTTCCTGACTTTCCCTTAGAAGATAGATCCCCAAATATTTTATACTATCAAAAACTATTTTAAATGGAATTTCTCTTTGTATCTCTTCCTGTTGCAATTTGTTGGTATAAAAATGCTGATAATTTATGTGGATTTATTTTGTATCCTACAACCTTGCTAAAATTGTGAATTGTTTCTATTAGATTTTTAACTGATATTCTAGGGTTCTCCAAGTATACCATCATATCATCTGCAAAGAGTGATAATTTGGTTTCCTCATTACTTAGTCTAATTCCTTTAATCTCTTTTTCATCTCTTATTGTCAAAGCTAGCATTTCTAACACAATATTGAATAGTAATGGTGATTTTACTGGGAATGGTTCCAGTTTATCCCCATTATATATGATGCTTACTGATGGTTTTAAATAGATGCTACTGACTATTTTAAGGAAGTCCATTTATTCCTATACTCTCTAGTGTTTTTAATAGGAATGGGTGTTGGGTTTTATCAAATGTTTTTTCTGCATCTATTTAGATTATCATATGGTTTTTGTTAATTTGATTATTGATATAGTCAATTATGTTAATAGTTTTCCTAATATTGAACTAGCCCTGCATTCCTGGTATAAATCCTTCTTGGTCACTGTGTATTATCCTGGGGGTGATTTTCTGTAATCTTTTGACTAATATTTTATTTAAGATTTTTTTTCTAATCATTTTAAGGAAAAGTCCACTTATTCTGGTATAAATCCTCTTTGTTCATGATGTATTATTTTAGAGATGATTTTCTGTAATATCTTTGCTAGTATTTTTTTTTAATTTGTATCAATATTCATTAGGGAAATTGGTCTATAATTTCTTCTTCATTGGTGGAAATTTCTCCCCTTTCATTTTTGAAACTAACATTTTGATTTTCTTCTTTCCTTTTTTTCTAATCAAATTATCTAAAGATTTATCTATTTTGTTGTTGCTTTTTTCATAAAACCAACTCTTCTTTATTAATTCAATAGTTTTCTTACTTTCAGTTTTATTAACCTCCCCTTTTATTTTCAGAATTTCAAATTGGTATTTAATTGAGGGTTTTTAATGTGTTCTTTTTCTAGCTTTTTAATTATCAATCCAATTCATTGATTTTCTTTTTATTTTATGCAAGTAAGCAGAGATATAAAATTTCTCCCAATAATCGCTTTGTTTGCATCTCAAAAATTTTGGTATGTTGTCTCATTCTCTTGGATGAAGTCACTGATTGTGCCTATGATTCGTTGTTTCACCCATTCATTCTTTAGGATTAAAATACTTAGTTTTCAATTTTTTTTTCTATTTTCCCCTGGTATTTTATTGCATGTGATTTTTATTGCAGGGAACATTCAATGAAACAGATGAATTTCATTTATTTCTGAGGAAAAGGTCAGAGGTGAACAAAAAATGTGATAAGAACTCAAGAGAAGCATAAAAAGGTGAAAGAGAAACAACTCTAGGCTAGGATTCTACACAAGAACATTGATGTATTCTAAAAGGTGACATAAAATAAGCAGATGTTTGATAAACCAATAGCTAGATCAGTCTCAATAACTTATGTTAATTGGACCAAACTTAAAAGAGGAGGTTTCACTTTGTGAATTCTCCTTTCTTTTCCACTACATATCCTACACCCCCATTCATTTCCTCATTTGAGACAACTATTCAAAATTATAAAACATCACCTCTTCTTAGAAGAAACATAGTAAACTGATGAAATCACTTATCTGAAATGAAAAAATAATTATGACTGATAAATGCCACTTGCCACTTTTGCATTTTACTGATAATTAATATAGAAAAAACCATAAGTTTTAAATATCTCAGTATCAACATAATTTGTTATATATGAATGTATTTCGTTGCCCCCAAAGGTTGCTTTCATTTAAATTGTGGTAATAAATTTGATTTGAGTCCTTTAGGGTATTCTTTGTTCACTTATTATCATTTTTTTATGTTTCCACAACTTTTTCAATAGTTAGGGTAAGGCAATGAGAGAAGGGAATGGGGTGCTGACAGAAGGGATGGAGGACTAAAGATGACAGTATTCAAAGAAAATTAGACTTTGAAGATGGGCAGAGGAAAAACAGAGAGAAGGAGAAAGAATGATAAAGATAGAGACTGAAGTAGAGAGAGTCAAAGCCCAAGAGACAGAAAGATAGTGGCCCTTTGGTTTTTTGGTAAAAAATTTTGGAGTAGTTTGCCATTTCTTTCTGTAAGGGAGGGAAATACCCAGTTAGAAATCATAACTGTGAATGAAATGGGATGAACTCACACATAAAACAAAAGTGGATATTAAAATGATAGGAAACCATAATCCAACAATATGTTATTTATAAGAAACACCTGAATCAAAGAAAAATACACAGAGAAAAAAGGAGATGAAGCAGAATCTATTATGCTTTAGCTAAAGTAAAAAAGGCAGGGGTTTAGCTATCATAATTTCAGACAAAGCAAAATTTTAAAAATGAGTTTAGTTAAAAGAAATAAGTAGGGAAACTACATTTTGCTAAAAGGTACCATCAACAATGAATTGATATCAATAATTAACATATATTCATTAAATGATACAGCATCTAAATTCATTTTTTTATTAAAGTGTTTTATTTTCAAAATATATGCATGGATAATTTTTGACATTAACCCTTGCAAAATCTTGTGTTCCAAATTTCCCCCTTTCCCTGACTTCTTTCCTTAGATGGCAAGCAAAACAATATATGTTAAAAATGTACAATTCTTCTATACATATTTTCACAATTATCGTACTTTACAAGAAAAATCAGATCAAAAAGGAAAAAAAATGAGAAAGAAAACAAAATACAAGCAAACAACAACAGTTCCCACAGTTATCTCTCTAGGTGTAGACAGCTTTCTTTATTACAAGACCTTTGGAACTGGCCTGAATCATTTCATTATTGAAAAGAGTCACATCTATCAGAACTGATCATCATATAATTTTCTTGTTCCCATGTACAATGATCTCCTGGTTCTGCTCACTTCACTTAGCATCAGTTCAGATAAGTCTCTCTAGGCCACTCTAAAATTATCCATCTGATCATTTCTTATAGAACAATAATATCCCATAACATTCTTATAGCATAATTTATTTAGCCATTCTCCAACTGATCGGCATCCACTCAGTTTACAATTTCTTGCCACTACAAAAAGGGCTGCCACAAACATTTTTGCACCTGTGGGTTCCTTTGCCTCCTTTATGATCCCTTTGGTATACAAGCCTAGTAGAAACACTTCTTGATCAAAGTATATGTATTCACAATTTGATGGCCCTTTTGGCATAGTTCCAAATTGCTTTCCAGAATGGTTGAATCAGTTCACAACTCCACCAACAATGCATCACTGACTTAGTTTTCCCACAACCCCTTCAACGTTCATCATTATCTTTTCCTGTCATCTTAGCCCATCTAAGACGTACTGATCTCTAGTGGTACCAATCTAGTGGTACCTCATGCTTGTCTTAATTTGTATTTTTTTGAACAATAGTGATTTTAGAGCACCTTTTCATATGACTAAAAATGGTTTGAAATACTTTGTCTAAAAATTGTCTGTCAAATCCTTTGACTATTGATTGGAGAATGGCTTGAATTTGTATAAATTTGAGTCAATTCTCTATATATCTTAGAAATAAGGTCTTTATCAGAACCTTTCAATATAAATATTTTCCCCCAATTTATTGATTCCTTCTAATCATGTCTGTATTAGTTTTGTTTGAACAAAAACTGTTAAACTTGGTATAATCAAAAATATCTATTTTGTTTTCAATGATGTACCCAAGTTTTTTTTTTTTTTTGCCACAAATTTCTTCCTTCTTCACAGATCTGGGAGGTAAACTACCCTTTGCAAGCTTAATTCATTGAATTTCTCTTTCTGTATTTTATGTGAGTAAGCATCTAGAGATATTAAATTTCCCCTAAGAACTGCTTTGCCTGTATCTCTTATATTTTGCTATGTTTTCTCATTATTGTCATTCTCTTGCATAAAGTTATCAAATGTGTCTATAATTTGTTGTTTCATCTGCTCATTTTTAGGATTAAATAATTTAATTTCCAATTAAATTTTGGTCTTTCCCCCCCGGGCTTTTATTGTGTGTAATTTTAATTGCATCATTATCTGAAAAATGCATTTGCTATTTCTGCCTTTCTGCATTTGATTTTGAGGTATTTGTGCCCTAATACATGATCAGTTTTTTAAAATAGGTTCCATGTACTGCAGAGATAAAAAGTACATTTCTTTCTGTCTAAATTCATTTTTCCCCAATGTCTATTATACTAAACTTTTCTAGATTTCTATTTACCTCTTTAACTTCTTTCATACTTTTTTTTGTTTCAATTTATCTAGTTCTAAGAGAGCAAGATTGAGATCCTCCACTAGTATAGTTTTACTGTCTAATTATTTTTGCAGCTCTCTTAACATTTCCTCTAAGAATTTGCTATACCACTTGGTGCATATCATTATCTATGTTACCTTTAAGTAGGATGCAGTTTCTTTTCTTATTTCTTTTAATTGGTTCTCTTTTTTCCCTTTTTTCTTTTGCTTTATCTGAGATCAGGATTGCTACCCCTGCTTTTTTTTTTTTTTTTTTTTTTTTTTTTTTTTTTTTTTACTTCACCTGAGCACAATAGAATCTGCTTCAGCCTTTTACTTTTACTCTGAATGTATCATTCTGCTTTGAATGTGTTTCTTATAAACAACAATTTGTAGAATTTTGGCTTTTAACTCAGTCTGCTATCCTTTTCTGCTTTATGGGAGGGTTCATCCTATTCACATTGGCAGTAAAGTTACTAACATATTTTAAATTTCCTGCCATGTTGTTTTCCTTCAGTTATACTTTTATCTTCCCTTTCCCTCTTTCTCTTCTACTGAGTATTTGTCACTTATAACCCCTTTCCTCAAACAGCCTTCCTCTTTTACAGCCCCTCCCCATTTCTTATACTTTTTTTCTTTTACTTCTGTTGTCCCTTCTATTAGCCTCCACGTTTCCTTTTCCCTTCCTCCTCCTACTTCCCTATAGAGGGAGACAAGTTTCTCTGTGAAGTGACATGTATCTGATATTCTCTCTTCAAGCCAAATCTGATGAGAGTAAGATTCACACAATGCTCTTCTGCCTCCCCTCTTTCCCTCAATTGTAAAATCATTTTTACCTTCTCATAAAATCTAATTTATTGCATTTTAACTCGTTTCCTCTTCTTCCAGTGGAATTCACTTTCTTTCTCTAGTTTTTTTTTAAATTATCACAATAAAATAAAATTTTACCTGCGCCCTCTAAGTATATCCATAATATAGCTACAGATCTCAAGAGTTAAACATATCATCTCCCCATATCGGACTATAAGTTTTTTAACTTTTAAAAGAAAGTTATTTTTTTTTTTTTACCTTTTTATGCTTCTCTTGAGATCTGTATTTGAAGATCATATTTTCTATTCAGCACTAGTCTTTTCATCAGAAATGAATGAAATTCACCTGTTTCATTTGATGGGTATTTTTTCTCCTGAAAGATAATGCTCAATTTTGCTAGATAATTCATTTTTAGTTGCAATCCAAGTCCCTTTGCCTTTCAAAAGAGTATTAGATTCCATTCCCTTTGATCTTTTAAAGTGGAAGCTGCTATGTCCTAGGTAGTCCTGATCACGGTTCCTTGATATTTGAATTGTTTCCTTATGGCTGCTTGCAATATTTTCTCCTGATTTGACAATTCTGAAATTTAGCTACAATATTCCTTGGAGTTTTTATTTTTGTGTTATCTTTCAAGAGCTGATGAGTGAATTCTTCCAATGGCTATTTTACCCTCTGATTTTAGAACATCTGAGCAGTTTTCCTTGATGATTTTCCGAAAAAATGATGTCTAAACTTTTTTAATCATGATTTTCAGGCAGTCCAATAATTCTTAGATTGTCTCTCCTAGTTCTATTTTCCAGGTCAGTTATTTTTCCAACTTTTTAACATTTTCTTCTTTTTTCCTCATTTTTTAGTTGTTTGATTGATTCTTAAAGTCTCGTTGTGTCATTTTTAGTTGTTTGATTGATTCTTAAAGTCTCGTTGTGTCATTCACTTCCATTTGTTCAATTTAGTGAATTTTTTTCTTGTTTATCTCCTTTTGGATTTTGCCAATTGAACTTTTAAATGAGGTATTTTGTTTGTTGCATTTTTCTCCATTTCACAATTTCTGTTTTTCAATGAATTGGTTTCTTTTTCATATCTATTTTGTAAGGAGTTATATGCTTTTCCAATTCCATCAAATCTATTTTTAAGGAGTTTTTTTCAGCTAACTTGTTTTTTGTTTTCCAAACTCTTGCAAAGTTCTCATTTTCTTTCCTCATTTTTCTTCTGACTCTCCTTTAAGTTTCTATTTGTATTCTTCTATGAAAATCTTGTTAAATGGGGACCAATTCATATCATCCTTTATGGCTTCTTCTGGAGATAATTTGCCTTAATTATCCTCAGTATTTGAGGTCTGTTCTTCTCTTTCTCCATAAAACCCATCTATGGTCAGAGGGCTTTTTTTTTTGCTCATTTTTTAAAGGTTAAGTTCTGCTATTAGGGCAAAGCAAAGATTGTTACAAGCTTCCTCTACAGGTGACAGCCACTTTCGTTTGTCCAAGGGTTGGTGCTACTGACTGACTTCTGATGCTGGGCTAGTTCCCTCATTTTTCAGGATTTCAGAGGTTTACTATTTGCCTTTTGTATTTTTATTGGATGTCTCACAGCTAATATATTGAGCCACTGGCTTGCAACTTAGTATGGGGAAGCCAATGCTGATTTATTTCTCCTAAAAGCCTGTCAGTGGATTCCCCAGCTTGTGGATGTGGCAACTCCCTGACTCCCTGAATAGCATCTGTGCTTGGCTGCCTCTTCCCCTGCCTGATTGAAACAGACCTTTCTGAAGTTTTTCTGAAGTGTCTTCTGCTGGAAATTTGTTACACCCCAAATATTTGTTAGTTCTATCACACCCAAACCAGTTCAGAGGCTTGATTTGAGGTTGATCTGAAATACACTAAGAGGAGATCATATAAAGATGTATCTATTCTCTACCATCTTGTCTCTGCATTCCTTCAAAGCATCTAAATTCTTAAAAGAAAAAAAAATAAATGATTTATACAAGGAAATAGTAAAATTATACTAGTCATACTATATTATTATATTAGTTATATTAGTATAACTTATCATACTAGTTATACTTGTGATGAAAAATGCTTTCCATACCAGAAATAGAACTGGTTATTTCTGAATACAGATTAAATAATATTTTTTAAACTTTATTTTTCTTGAGGTTTTTTTTTTTGGGGGGGAAGACACAAAATTGGGGATATGTTTTTATTCATAAAATGGATTTTATGGAAATGTTTTGCATAAAAATTAAAAACACTAAAAAGCATTGGAATAAGTGGAGCTTTCATTAAAATAAGTATTATCTATCTTAAATATGTCACTATTATCTATCATCAGGCATTATTCATATCCTTATTATGAGCAGTTTTCCCAATAAGATTAAGAGTGAAATAAGTATGCCCATTATCAACATTATTATTAAACAATATACAAGAAATGCTAGCTATAGCAATGAAAAAAGAAAAAAATGAATGAATTAGCATAGACAATGAGAGGCGAAATTATTCTTTGCAGATATGATGGTGTACTTAAGAGAGCAATAGAGAATCAGCTAAAATATCAGCTGAAACTATTAAATACTTATGCATAGTTGCAGGATATAAAATAAACCCACATGAATTATCAGTATTTTTAAATATTAGCAAATAATCTCAGCAAAAAGAGATAGAAAAGTTCCTTTTAAAATAACTGCAGACGTTGTTATGGGAGCCACCTGCCAGTGGCTGCTGGGGATCTAACTCAGACCAGCAGAATGGATCCCTTCATGTGAAAGGATGATAATGATACAAGGAGACTGAGAGGCAGTTGCATTCTTTGACTTCTCTCCTCTTCCCTCTTGCCTCCAATTTATTTCATGCCTAATTCACAAACATCTGTGCCACTAAACACTGATTTGCAATTCCTTCAGGGTTGTTATGATTCACAGCTGTGGGGGCTTTTGGAGAACTTACCTGCCCCTTCATACTTAGGTGTGACTCTTAACAGACATTACAAAATACTTTGGAATCTACCTACACAAACAAACCCTGGAATTTTATGAACATAATGAGAAAATATTTTCCAAATAAAATCTAAACAATTGGAGAACTATTAATTGTTCATGGGAAAGCTAAATTAATATTTTATAAAATAATTTCATTTATTTTAATTATTTAATGGTATAGATATCAAACTACCAAAATTATTTTATAGAACTAGAAAAATATAATAACAAAATTCATCTGTAAGAACAAAAGTTTCAAGAATATCAAGAGAGAGGCTTCCTGGGGAGGAGCCAACATGGTAAAGTGAAGCCAGCAAGCTGCTCTAGCTCTCCTAGTTTCCTTTGAAAACCACATGAAACCAAGCCTCTGAACAGTGTCTGAGGGAATGAAACCACTCTCCAGCTCATGATAGATTGAAAAAAACTTCAAGAAAGGGTTGTCTCACTGGGGTGAAAAGGATGTTCATCTCAACTCAGAGTCTGAGAAAGCCAGCCAGAGAATCTTTATAAAAGCAGATCAGTAAATGAAACCACTGGCCCTAGTGGAGGAACAGATCAGTGGAGCAAGCTCCAGTCCCAACTCAAAAGGTAGATTCTGGAAAAACAGGCTGTTTCATGGAATGAGAAAATAAAGCTACCCCCTCCAAACACAAGGGATAGGATGATATACTTATATTATATATAATTATTATATTATATATAATCCTAGAAAATCATCCAGAAATATACTCCAAACAATTAACAGCTTTAACAAATTTGCAAGATATAAAATAAACCAATATAAATTATCAACATTTCTATATATTACTGCCAAAGCCCAAAGAGCAAGAAATAGGAAGAAAAATCCCACTTAAAATAACTATACAAAAATAAAATATTTGGGTGTCTCCCTGCCAAGACCAATTATATGAATACTATTATAAAACACTTTTCACACAAATAGTCAGATCTAAACAACGGGAAAAACATTGATAATTCATGGATAGGCCAAATTAATATAATAAAAAATTGTAATTCTGCCTTAATTAATCTACTTATTCAGTGCCATACCTATCAAAATGCCAAAAATATTTTATAGAATTAAAAATTAATAACAAAATTCATCTGGAAGAACAAAAGGTCAAAAACATCAAGGAAATTAATGAAAAAATACAAAGGTTGGTGGCTTTGCAGTACAATACCTAAAACTATATTATAAAGCAGGAGCTATCAAATCCATTTGGTACTAACCAAGAAATAGAGTGGTGAAGCAGTGGAATAGATTAGATACACATGATACAATAATCAAGGCCTTTACTAATCTAGTATTTAATAAACCTTCAAATTCCAACTTCTGGGATAAGAATTCATATAATTACCTACATTTCATACTCCAAAACAAAAGTAAGATCAAAATGAGTACATGATTTGGGCATAAAGGATAACACCATAAATAAATTAGGAGAGCAAGGGATTACTTACTTATCCAATCTTTGGAAAAGGGAGAAAATTATGACCAAAGAAAAATGAGAACATATGAAAGGCAAAATAGACAACTTTGATTAAACTAAATTTAAAAATTTTTGCACAAACAAAACCAACAGAAACAAGATCAAAAGAGTAGTAACAAGCTGGGAAAATATTTTATAGCCAGTGATTCTGATAAAAGTCTCATTTCAAAAATATATAAAGAACTGTCAAATTTATAAGAATAGAAGTCATTCCTCAAATGATAAATGGTCTATAATAAAAAGGCATCTATAGTCATATAAAAAAATGTTCTACATCACTATTGATTAGAGAAAGGCAAATTAAAACAACTCTGAGGCACCACATCACATCTTTCAGATTGGATAAGATGACAGGTAAAGATAATGATAAATGTTGGAGGAGATGTGGGAAAACTGGGACACTAACGCATTCTTGTTGGAATTGTGAAATGATCCAACTATTCTAGAGAGCAATTTTGAACTATTTACAAAGGGTTATAAAACTGTGCTTACCCTTTGACCCAACACTGCCACTACTGGGTCTGAATCCCAAGGAAATCATAAAGGAGGAAAAAAGACCAACATATGGGAATATATTTGAGGCAGATTTTTTTTTTGTGATAGCAAAGAATTGGAAAATGAGTAGATGCCCATAAATTAGGGAATGGCTGAAAAAAGTTGTGATATATAAAGGTAATGGAATATTATTGTTCTATAAAAAATAACAAACAAGCTGGATTAGAAAGGCCTGGAAAGATTTGCATGAACTGATGCTGAGTGAAACAAGCAGAGCCAGGAATACATTGTACACAATAACATTAGTAATAATCAGTAATGAAAACTTGGCTTTTCTCAGTGGTACAGTGATCAAGGCTATCCTCATATTCATTGGATAGAAAATTCCATCTGCATACAGAAAAATAACTATGGAGATGGAATATAAATTAACATATGCTATGATCACTTCTTTTTTCTGTTTCTTTTTCCTCTCTAATGGTTTTCCCTTTTTGTTCTGATTTTTCTCCCCCAACATGATTCATAAACAATGTATATTAAAAATAAATTTTAAAAAAGGATATACAGAGAATCAATGAAGGAAAATGTAAAGAAAGCTGACTTGGCAATGCCAGAACTTAAATTGTATTATAAAGTGGCAATCATGAAAATAATAACAGATTAAGAAATGAAGTTTATCAGTGTGGAAGTTTAGGTACACAAAACATAGTAAATGACTATAGTAATCCATTGTTAGATAAATCTCATTTATAAAAATATGAGTCATTCTCGATTGATAGATGGTCATAGATATTAACTGGAAGTTTTGTAGAAGAAGAAATCAAAGCTTTCTATAGTCATAGAAAAAAACTAAATCATTATAAATTATAGAAGTGCAAATTAAAACAACTATCATGTACTACATCACACCTATTAGATTTACTAATATGAGAGATAAACTATACTATGTTCCTCTAATTTATTTATAATCTTGTTCTTTATGCCTAAATCATGGACCCATTTTGATCTTATCTTGGCATATGGTGTTAAATGTGGGTCCATGCCTAATTTCTGCCATACTAATTTCCAGTTATCCCAGCAGTTTTTGTCAAATAATCAATTCTTATCCCCAAAGTTAGGATCTTTGGGTTTGTCAAACACTAGATTGCTATAGTTGATTATTTTGTCTTGTGAACCTAACCTATTCCACTGATCAACTAATCTATTTCTTAGCCAATACCAAATGGTTTTGGTGATTGCTGCTTTACAATATAGTTTTAGATCAGGTACAGCTAGGCCACCTTCATTTGATTTTTTTTTTCATTAATTCCTTTGAGATTCTCGATCTTTTGTTCTTCCATATGAATTTTGTTGTTATTTTTTCTAGATCAATAAAATATTTTCTTGGATGTCTGATTGTTATAGCACTAAATAACTAGATTAGTTTAGGGAGTATTGTCATCTTTATTATATTCGCTCGGCCTATCCAAGAGCACTTAATATTTTTCCAATTATTTAAATCTGACTTTATTTGTGTGGAAAGTTTTTTGTAATTTTGCTCATATAATTCCTGACTTTCCTTTGTTAGATAGATTCCCAAATATTTTATGTTGTTGACAGTTATTTTGAATGGAATTTCTCTTTGTATCTCTTGCTGTTGGATTTTGTTGGTGATGTATAAAAATGTTGAGGATTTATTGGGATTTATTTTGTATCCTGCACCTTTGCTAAAGTTATGAATTATTTCTAATAGCTTTTTAGTAGAATCTCTGGGGTTCTCTAAGTAAAAAAAAAAAAAAGATTTACTAATATGACAGAAAAGAACAATGAAAAATGTTAGGTGGTATATGGAAAAACTAAGAAACAAGTAAATTTGAGAACTGTTACTGTCATTCTGGAGAATAATTTGAAACTATATATAACAGATTATAAAAATATGCATACTTTTGACTCAGTAACACTTCTGCTGAGTTTGTATTCTAAAGAGATCAAAGAAAAAAGCAAATATGTGAAAAATATTTATGGCTTTTTTGTGTTGGCAAGGAATTGGAAATTGAGAATATGTCCATTAATTGGATAATAGTTGAGCAAGTTGTGATATATGATTGTGATGGAAGATTATTTTATTTTAAGAAATGACAAGCAGGATCATTTCAGAAAAATCTGGGAACTCTTAAATAAAGTGATAAAGACTGAAGTGAGTAGAATAAAGTGAATACTGTGCACAATAATAGAAATATTGTAAGGATAATTGATTGTGAATTAAATAGGTTTTCTAATTAATACAATGATTTAAGTCAGTTCTGAAAAAATTTTGATGAAAAATGCTATCCATCTCCAAAGAATGAACTTATGGAGTGTAAATATAGATTAAAATATAATTTTTCATTTTATTTTTCTTGCTTTTGTTTTGCAACATGATTAATATGAAAATGGTTTGTATGATTTTACATGTATAGTTGAAAATCACTTTTTATCTCTCTAATGTGTGGAAGAAAACTAAAATGAGGGAGATAGGAACTCAAACATTTTTTAAAAAATTAATGTCAAAATAGATTTTAAAAAATCTACTGAAGCTTCTCTAGACTTTGAAGAATGCAGATTCTTAATAAAATGTAATTGGCATTAAGTTTGCTAAAGGAAAAAGTGGACAGAAAAGTATTTGCTATTGTAAAAAAAAATAATGAGGTGTGTGAATATTTCAATAAGCTTATGCAGTCATTAGCTAATGAACTCTGACTCTTTGTCCTGAATATGTTGGTGCCTAGATAATGCTATCAATTAACTAATGATAACATTTATGAATGATCACTATGTGTTGAATTCTATGATGATTGACTAAATCTCTATACATACTGAATATACAAATATATAAATGAAAATAGTGCTCAGCAGATAGATGCATTTAGATTACTTGACAGATGAAGTTAAGAGACTGTTGGTTCTGCAGTTGGAAAAATTGGGATCAGCTACCAGTTCTGTGAATTACTTCCTGTATAGACTTAAGCAAGTGACTTTAACTTTTCTGGGACTCAATTTCCTTCATCTATAAAATGAAGGTGAATATTGCATCTGTCCTATCTCTAGATATATGACTCTGTTCTATGATCATAGGATTAGTGACCATCAAAAAAGCTAATATTGTAAATTAAAAAAAAATTCAAGTGGTAGTATGAGTTGGTTTTTTGTTAGTTCTTGTTTTGTTTGCTTTTGCAATAACATTTGTAATGATAAATATAATCCTCATAATCTTCCATTAAAATCCCTCCTTGATAACTAATCCTGGTACGTGTGAAGCCTCACAGGCTATGGTAGCAGGGCACATACTATGAAAGGTCAAATTATTCTGGAAAGGCTTTGAATATAGACTTAATATAGACCAATATGTCTGTCATTTGAAAATAACCCCAGCTCAATTTGGAACAGATTGTCTCCTGGTTGGTCATAAAGTAATGATTTTTGGGACCACAATAGTTCTCAACTATGATCTCCAAGGGGAAAAAAAGGGTCATGATCAGTTAGGAAATACCCATACCTAAAAAATTATAGGTCTTTGAAGCATTAAAGACATATTAATGGAAGTAATATCAGCATATCTTAGATATGAAACATCTTATAGTTTTCAAGGAAATTTCACATAAATCAATTTGATCTTTACAATGTTTATTAAGATATGCAGGGCAAGTATTATCCCCACTGAAAAAATGAGCAAGTACTGCCTCCAAAATATTATATAATTAATTTAAGGTTGAATAACTAATAGGTATCAGAGCTAAAAGCAAAACTTGTCTTCTGACTTCTAAGTCAATGATTTTTTTTCTTTTTTATCATTTTTTTATTAAAACTTTTTATTTACAAAACATATGTATGGGTAATTTTTCAACACTGACTCTTGCAAAGCCTTCTGTTCCAAATTATCCTTTCCTTCCCACCATGCCCTCCTCTAGATGTCAGGTAGTCCAATACATGCTAAATATGTTAAAATATGTGTTAAATCCAATATATGTATACGTATTTGTATAGTTAAATGATTTTTTCCATCATAATTTGCTGCTTTTTTCAATTTTGAAATAAATTGCTTTGAATATTTAATAATTATTCATACTGAAAAATTGTTATAGTGTTATGTATTCTATTAAGAAGTCTTGATTCATTAAGAAAAAATGGGCATTTCTGAATTTCTTAAAATGGTACCCAAGGGACTCCTGAGTTAGATTCTACTTATGTAGAAAGAGTCACATTCTGATCTCTAACATCTGGATATAGTTATAAATTCATGACATTAGGATTCTGTATTAATAATAATAAAATAACACCTAAATTTCTATAACATTTTAAATTTTATATAGTACCTTATGTATAATTTATCATTTCTTTTTCACAACATCACTGAGGTAGGTGCCCCTCTTATTCCCATTTTTTTATATTAAAGAAAAACTGAGATTCAAAGAGATTTACTCGTTTGTTATTACAGAATATGTGCGTGAAGGATTCAGATGAAAAATTTCCTGATTTCAAGTTTAATGTTAGGTATGAAAGATGAACATAAAAAATCTTATAAATTTAATTTGAAAGGAGGAGAAAGTCTCTGAGTTTATTACTCATAGAAAGGGCCAAAGTGTTTTCTTTTTGATGGTATTTGATTGAATGGGTTTATAAGTGAACCTATGTATATGTACATGTACATCTATGTTTTGGGACATATTCATATAAAAATATGTATAATATAAAACACACCTAAATACACATGCATGTATATGCATATGCATATATGGTATTTATACCATATACATATGCATATATAAACAATATACATATATGTGTATTTGTACTTGTGTGTGTGTACACATCCACCATCATCAACTGAATTGGTCAATTTAAGAAGCTAGAGTTTAAAGTTCATAAGCTTGTGACATGTTTCTTATTCAATATCTCTGGCCTCCAATACTTGTTCTGAACTTTTTCTACCATGACCCCAAGTGGACACCTTCTCCATTTAATAAATGTCTAACTTATTGAAAGATAAATTGATTGATAAATAAGTGATTTCATTTATTGAAAGATAGAAACTTTGTAATTTTCTTTTAAAAAAATATACTATTTTTCATATATTCACTTGATTTAAGATTCTTTCTGTTTTTTAAAGTCATGGAATCAAGTTACATGTTATTCCTATTTGTGATATTTATATGGCTATTTAACATTAACAAAGTACTTTACAAACATTAGTTAGTAAAATGTAACTTGAAGTTTGTTTTTTGCCTTTGTATCCACAGCATCTATTATAATATCTAATAGATGGGAAACACTTAATAATTGTTGAGTTCACTTTACAGCAGTGCTAGAAAATGTACTACTACTATATATTTCATCATCCCTGTATTAAAAATGAGGAACCTAAAGAGATGAAGGGATATGACTATCCCTGAAGGGTATTTTTTTTCTGAGGCAATTGGGGTTAAGTGACTTGCCCAGAGTCACACAGCTAGGAATCTTAAGTGTCTGAGGCCAGATTTGAACCCAAATCCTTCAGGGTTGGTGCTCTATCCATTGCACCACCTTAATAGCTGCTCTAAATATTTCATTTTTAAAAATTTTACATCCCTATGCTCAGCAGAATTTCTGATGTAAAACCTGGTTGATTTGTGGATTGGCTGTTATCAATATCAGAAACAGAGTTTGAACTATTCTATTTTTTGGCTGAAAATCCAATACTTGTAGTCTCTGAACTGTGTTCAAAACTACTGATAGACTTAAAAATGGTTGACAGACCTAATATTTAGAGAATTATTTTTAAAGTTTCAAATGTAATAAGAGAAACTCAGAAATACTTATTAATATTTTAAAAAGCTATCTTACTTATATCTCCTGCTCATCATATTGATTAAATGGTTGGTCTTCCCTAGAAATTCTTTGCTAAGTTAAATTTTAGAACCCCATTCTTCAAAGTACTTTCATAGATACTCCTTAGCTGATTTAAAATAATGGCTAAAAGATCTTAAAGAAATGAAAAGGACCCACATATGCAAACAATGTTTGTGGCAGCCCTTTTTGTAGTGGCTAGAAACTGGAAATTGAATGGATGTCCATCAGTTGTAGAATGGCTGAATAAATCGTGATATATGAGTGCTATGGAATATTATTGTTCTTTAAGAAATGACCAGCAGGATGATTTCAGAAAGGTTTGGAGAGACTTACATGAATTGATGCTAAGTGAAATAAGCAGAACCAGGAGATCATTATACGCTTCAACAATACTATATGGGGATCAGTTCTGATGGATGTGGCTCTGTTCAGCAATGAGATGATTCAAACTAGTTCCAATTGTTCAGTAATGAAGAAAATCAGCTACACCCAGAGACGGAACTATGGGAAATAAGTGTGAACCATAACATAGCATTTCCACTTTTTCTGTTATTGTTTGCTTACATTTTTGTTTTCCTTCTGAGATTTTTTTCTTTCTAGATGTGATTTTTCTTTTATAGCAAGATAACAGCATAAATATGTATACATATATTGGATTTAACTTATACTTTAACATATTTAACATGTATTGGATTACCTGCCATCTAGGGGAAGGGGTGGGGGAAAGGAGAGGAAAAATTCAAACAGAAGGTTTTGCAAGGGTCAGTGTTGAAAAATTGTCCATGCATATATTTTGTAAATAAAAAACTATAATAATAATAGTAACAAAATGGCTATATTCCTAAAATAACAATATCAATTGAAAGGGCACTGGAATGAAATGTAAGAAACTTGACTTCTTATACTGATTCTTCTAAATAATTAGACTCAATATTGTACAATGATTCTGGAACTATAGGACTTCTTTTCAAGCATTCCCTTCCCTGTTTACCATCTGTATGAACCTCAAAAAGTCACAACCCTTCTGAGTCTCTTTTTTCTTATATATAAATTGAAGGGGTAAAATTAAAAGGCACATGAGACTTCTTCAATCTCTAGATTGGTATTTGAACATAAAACACATAACCTTTCTGGGATTATGCTTTCTCTCAATTGTCAAAGTTGATCTGGTAAGAATTATAGATTGTGTGGCTCAAACCAGATGATTTGTGATGTATCAAGCAACTCCTTAAAGTCTCTTCTATTATAACTATAGCACTGTTATTTTCAGCTTACCCGAAGCAGTTACTTAGGCATTCTGTAGGCAAACCATGTGCCATGCCTATAGCTCTGCAGATGTGGTTTGGCAACAACCATTTAAATACTATTCTTATAAACGCTCATAAATATACACACTCAAACATTTGTGTGTGTGTATATATATAGAGAAAGACTGTTTTGTATAATGGATAAAATGTTGGACTTAGAATCAGAAAACAGTCTACCTCAGACACTTAGTATCTATGTAATCTAGGAAAGTCCCTTCACATCTCTCATATTCATTTTCCTCATTTATAAAATGAGGATAAAAACAATGTCTTTCTCCCAGAGTTGTAATGGAGATTAAATGAGATAATAAACACTTGCCAATTTTTTTGGGATGTTATCTAATAATAATAATACTAACATAACAGCATCAGCAAAATATCTGGTAATAATTACCTGAGCATGACAGATCAACAAACTAAAAGACACTACTTGTATCAACATTTTAGACTTATAATTTATTTTCCATTGTTTCTTTTTTAAAATTTATTTTTTTACACATTGCTTTATGAATCATGTTGGGCAAAAAAAAAAAAAAAATCAGAACAAAAGGGAAAACCCATGGGAAAAAGGAAAAAAAAAACAACAGAAAACATAAGTGAACAAAGTATGTGTTGATTTACATTCAATCTTCACAGTTCTTTTTCTCTGGATGCAAAGAGCATTTTCTGTCCAAAGTCTATTGGGATTGCTTTGAATCACTGAACCACCAAGAAGAGGCTAGTCTTTCATGGAAGATCATCACATATTCTTGCCGTTATATTGTACAACATATTTCTGTTTCCGTTTGTTTTGCTTGCATTATTTCTTTGTTCTGTATGAATCTAAGGAGAAGTGATTGAGGCTTAGCACAACAATAATTTGTTGAGAAAGGAATCTAAAATAACTTTCCCTTAGCTTATAAGAGCAAAGATAAATACAGTGATTAACTTTTGAAGGCTCAGTGGACAATATTTATTTGTTTTAAAAGTCTGTAATAAAAACAGAAGTTAACTGAGTAGATGCCCATCAATTGGAAAATAGCTGAATAAATTGTGGTATACGAATATTATGGAATATTATTGTTCGACAAGAAATGACCAATAGGATGATTTCAGAAAGGCCTGGAGAGATTTACATGAACTGATGCTGAGTGAAATGAGCAGGGCCAGGAGATCATTATATACTTCAACAACAATACTATATGATGATCAATTCTGATGGATTTGGCCATCTTCAGCAATGAGATGAGCCAAATCAGTTCCAATGGAGCAGTAATGAACTGAACTAGTTACACCCAACGAAAAAACTCTGGGAGATGACTAAGAACCATTACATTGAATTCCCAATCCCTACTACAAATATTTGTGGGTTCTGTCACTCCAAATAATCTGCTGTTGATTTGAGGGAAGCTTGGAGGAGGTCAGATAGAGACATGTCTACTCTGCACCATCTTGGTTCCATGCTCTCCCCTCTTATAACTTTTTAAAAAAGTTAAGGATTATCTTTCACTTTCTACTTATTCTTAGGCTTCTTCTTCCTGAAATATATATATATATATATATATATATATATATATATATATATATCCATTCATATAAGCCTGTTTATACTTTATTACTTTTATTTTAAGAGTAAAGAATGTTTATAGTTGTAGAACATGTATTTTCTATTTTATGTTATTATAATATATTGGCATAGGAAATTCCCATTTCTTTTTCTTCTTCCAAATAATGTTTGAGGTTCTCCTGTATAAAATATTGAATCAAAAAAGGAAAAATCATAGAATCTTAGAGTCTAGGGGAAAAAATTGAAATCTGAATATGTCAGTTTTATTCTCTGAGTAATCCAAGAATTTTCATAGAAGTTACTAGCTTACTGAAGGCAGAAACTAGCTAGATATTGAAGACCTGGCTTTTCAAACAGCACCATCTACTGTTGGCAGTGAAGTTTCAGGTCCATGAGACTAAGCAAAGAAAGGAAGCTGTAAACTCTAAGAAACAAAACTTACTTTTCTAAAACATTTTGCTAGGAATAAAATGAACTCAAAGTTACATGGTAAATAATCAAACAGATGATTTGGAGGAAAGAAATATTTTAGACAACAGAATTTGAAGAAAAAGAAAAAAATAATACACCATTGGTTGCCTTCATTGTTCTCCACATCCTAAATGAGTAACTCTGGAAGTAATCTATACATAATATTATCTGATGGTATATCTCATTTGTTTGGTTAAAGAGTTGATATTCAATTTTAGAGATATCTGTCCAAAAACAATCTATCAGATTGACAAGTTTGTACGGAAAACATATTTTATTAAACTGAGACTCAAAGCCATTTGGGCTAAGCAAAGGATAGAGTGCTCATCCAGGGATCAGAATGACCTGAATCCAAATTCAGCACTAGATGTTTACTATTTGGTCCTCAAAAGCATTAAAATCTCTGCCTGCTTCTGTTAATTTAACTTTAAAATAGTAATACTACTTCCCTCCCATGGTTTTTGTGAGGATCAAATAATATAATATTTATACAGTGCCTGACACATAGTAAATACTTCCCTACTTTACAAAATCTTGGGATTACAAAACTGGGAAGTTGGGAAGACAATTCACTGCAAGAAAAATTGTACTGCATTTAGAGTTGACGTTCAATTTGCCAGCTCTATAAATTACTAACTGTGTGATCTTGGGCAATAATTTAACTTTTCTAGGGCTCAGTTTCCCTCTTGTACAAATTAACTGGTAAGGCTAAATGATCTCTAAGGCCCAGTCAGTCTCTAACTTATAGAAATTTCAAAGTAAAAGTCTTACGAAAACAGAAATTCCATCTATGATAGCTTCAATAAGTGGCTATCCAATATATAAGGGAACGCATTTCATACCTAGATTTTTGAGTCTCAGGTCCTATTCTGAGTCACAAATGAAGTTTGTCTCCAGGAGGAATGGATGTTCAGTACAATGGCTGGCACACTGTAGCATGTAATAAATACTTAATTGATTGACACCTAGACCCCTTATCACTCCAGTCTTTGATATTTTCCCCTTTTTCTCTTTATGGAACAGTAGTACCAGAAAGAATAAAACAGCTTTGAAGAAAGTAAGATCTAATGTTCTCACTCTTAATAAGTCAGCAAATATTTGTATTGCTACATACCTGGTACTGTTGTAAATATGAAGAGATAGAAAGATAAATCAAATGAAATAAAACAGGCCCTGTTCTCAAGGAGCTCATACTATAATAGAGAAGAAAATATGCATAGAACAAAGAGTGAACAAAATATTTGAAAGATAAAGTGGAGATAATCCTAAAGGAAAGACAATGAGATTAAGGAGAACTGAGAAATGTTTATAGTAGAAGGTGGGACTTTAGCTGAAAGTTGAAGAACATTGGGGAAGCTAGGAGGTAGAGAAAGGATGGGAAGGATTTCAGGGATTGGGCATACAGTGAAAATGCTCTGAACTGATAGATGACCAAATTAAAATAATACATATATAAAAAGTGCTTTACAATGGCAAATTGCTGTATAATTTTTGTTGGTTTGCTTTTACTTCAGATGTGTAATTTCATCACTCTAAGAAATTACTGGCTTGGAAATTGTCCACTATCAAAGAAGAACAACAACTGGTCTTTAACTTTCATTTATCAATAGTTGTCTGAGATATTCAGAGGCTAAATGATGTTCCCCTACTCAGAAAGTCCATATGAAACTAAGGCAGGACTTTATTTCCAGATCATCCCAATTGCAAGTTGAGATCTCTATTATTGCTTATTGTTTTTCATAAATGTTAAGTACTATTACAATTAGGTTAATTATTATGTTGCTAATAGTACTTGTTTTGTCAAAATTATATGAATAATTTATATATAAATAGACTTCTTGCATTTGGATTTTTAATATGGAAATGTACATGAATGAATGCTCCTTTGCATCTAATCCCTTAATTGAGTAAAATCAATTGAGCCAGGCTAGTAAAGCAATTTAGTTTTGACACATGGAAGGCTAAAACACTAAACAAAGTAAATACTTACCATTATGCTTTATGGAACATTCTTATGATCAATTATCTCAAAGCAATGATTATGCAAAAATAAAGCTCTCATCTTTGTCATTCCAGTGAATATTAGTCTCCAGAGCATATGTTGATTTATCAGCAGCATTGACTAACTATTCTGAATATTGTCAAAGGCAGCAGACACAGAAAAGCTGGCTATTATGAATGGAATGCTGATAAACTAGAAACAATAATATAATTTTCATGCTGAATGCTAGGAACCAGGACAAAATCTCAGTTGTAGTAAAGTTTTTGAGAAGCCCTGTTTAGATAGGGAATTTTTTGAGGGGTAAAGGATTCACCTGATGTTTAAGAGACTTGGAATTTGAAGGAATAAATGAGTCATTTTCTTTTTATTTTTTAAACTATTTTATTCATTTCATTAACTATTTCCCAATTCCATATAATAATTTTTTTTAATTGGCAAATTTGGAGTTCAAAGTTCTATTGCTCCTTTCTACTCTTACCACATCCCTTGGGAAGGAAGCAATATGATATCTCTATACTTGTGAAGTCATGTAAAAAGACATTTCCATGTTAGACATGCTGTAAAGGAAAATACAAGCTGAAAAAAAAAAAAGAAAAAAAAGGTATATTTAAATCTGCATCAGAATTCATTAGTGCTTTTTCTGGAGATGGATACCATTTGTGGGCTAAGACCTCTGAAAACTGCCACCACAGCACATACTGTTAAGTCAATGGCTTTCAAAATTTGTTTCTGGTTTTCTGGGGCTCCTCTCAAACCCTAGTACAACAAACCTTTACTTATGAACTTCCAAAGTATTGTTGGTTTCTGTGGGCTGAGAGGTCTGAAAAATGCCTCTCCTACCACTGATTCAGAAAAATCTACTCCTGGTTTGCTAGAGCCAGGGTTGTACCAGAGTGGCCTGCACAATAACTGCTCCAGTCCCACCCTGGTACCAACCTAATTTTCCTGCTAATCTTCTCTATTTTCTTTGGCTGGAAAATTATTTCATCCCATCTTTTTGTAGATTCACTCTAAAATTTGTTTAGAATCATTATTTAAAAGTATTGCTAGGGATTTGGGAGAAAGCTTTGGGGAGCCCCTGTGTGGAATCCAATATCTTGCCTCTGCCTTCTAGTTGTTTTGTTTGCTTTTGTTTTTATTTTTTCTAAAATCTTTTTGTTTTTCATTTCTTATAGCACAGTGGTATTATACTACTTGCTCAGTCATTTTCAATTGATGGGCATTCCTTCAAATCTGAATTCTTTGCCTCTACAAAAGAGCTGCTATATTGTGCTATGATATGTATTCATTCTCCACAGTTCTTACTTTGGATAGAGCATTTTATATGACTATTGATAGCTTTGATTTTTTCATCTGAAAACTTTATTAATATCCTTTGACCATTTGTCAGTTGAAAAGTGGCTCTTATTTTAATAAATATTAGAAAAAAGAAGCTTTTATCACAGAAACTCACTAAAAATTTCTCCCATTTTTATTTTCTTTCTAATTTTGTCTGAATTGATTTTATACATACAAAAAATTTTAATTGCATGTATTCATGATTATTCATTTTACTTTTCATGATGTTCTCTCTTGTTTCATCATTAATCTAACAGATACAATTTTTTTCTATAAAGATATTGATAAAATATTAAAGAGGATATAGGAAAACTGGGACACTAATGCATTGTTGGTAGAATTGTGAAATGATCCAAATATTCTGTAGAGAATTTGAAACTATTCCCAAAGGGCTATTAAACTGTCCACACTCTTTGATCCAGCAGTGTCTTTACTGAATCTGTATCCCAAAGACATCACAAAAGAGGGAAAAGGACCCTACATATGCAAAAATGTTTGAAGTAGATGACAAAGTGGGAAGAAACTGGAAATTGAGTGGATACACATCAACTGAGAAATAGATGAATAAGTTGTTGCAAGTGAATGTAATGGGATATTATTGTTTGTAAGAAAAGATGAGCAGGCTGATTTCAGAATAACCTGGAAAGACTTATATGAACTGATGCTGACTGAACTGATCAGAACTAAGTTCTGCTTAACCTAATTATACTGCACAGCAAGAAGATTATGTAATGATCAACTGTGATGGACTTGGCTCTTTTCAACAATGAAGTGTTTCAGGCCAATTCCAATATATTTTTGATGTAGAGAGCTATCTGCATTCAGAGAGAGGATTACTGGGACTGAATGTGAATCACAACATGGAACTTCTACCTTTTTTGTTGTTTGCTTGTTTTAATTCTTTCTCATTTTTTTCCTTTTTTGATCTGATTTTTCTTATGCAGCATAACTTTCTTGATTTCAATATCCTTATAGTTTGAGCAGGCCTAGAAACTTTCTGTAATGGATGTCAATTGTTTTGATCAGACATCAATCATTCCCCAGTCTTTTGTGCAAAACAACTTAACTCTCCCATACTCCCAAGCACTCCTCCCTGTTGAATATAAAAACTCTAACCTTTTTGTTCCTTTAAAGGACTCCTGTCCACTGACATTGTGTTAAATCCTGGATTGAATTTCCCTTGACTCTGAAGTATCCTTTTGTTATTTCGGTAGTCATCTTCATTATAGTTATCAGAGCTATATTTGTGACATAAAAGCAGTTTAGAAATTATTGAGAATATAATTTATATAGTACTGGGATTAATTGTTCTTTAAATATATGATAGAATTCATTTGTAAATCAATCTGGTACTGATGATTTTTCTTACATAGTCCATTTATTATTTCTTTTTTTCCCCTCAATTTTTTAAGGGTTATATTTTTTCTTATTAATAGGGATAATCAACACATCAAAGGGTAAAATACTGCCAAATAAGTGCTTTGATTTCAACTTCATTATTTGAAAATTAGCATTTTCATTTTTTATTTTATTTATTTGGTAGGTTTTTTGTCTTTTTTTTAAAAAAGCAAATTATCCAATGAGCTCTATATTTTATTTAATTTTCATTAAATCAGTTCTAGTTTTATTTATAATTTCAATGTGTTTATTTTTTAATTTCAATTTTGTTGCTCTCTTCATTTTCAGGTTTTCTGTTTTAGTGTTTAATGAGAAATATTTAATCGGTTCTTTTTATTTTTAGTAGCATGCCTAATTCATTGATCTCTGCTCTCTGTCTTAGTCTTTTTATCTGTCTCCATCTTTTTCTGTTATTCTTATTGATATACACATTGAGAAATATAAAATTTCCATCTAAATCCATCCTGAAAATTTTAACATGTTATTTCATTGTTTTCCTTTTTTATATTATTTACTATTTCTAAAAAAAATGTTATTACATAACTGATTCTTTAGAATTAGATTATTTAGTTTCTAATTAATTTTTTATCAATAATTCACGCCTTTTGTTGAATGCATTTTTTTATTGTAATATGATCTGAAAGGTAGACAATAACCTTTCTGCCTTATTTTGTGAGAGTTTTGATGACCTAACATAGTCAATTTTCATGAAGGTGCCATGTATACCTGAGTGGAAAAAAATTATTTTCTTTCTATTTCCTTTCAGTTTACTCCAAAGATTCAAAATTTTCTAATATTTCAAATATATCCATAACTTCTTTTTCATTTTATGTTTATATTTATTTAGCTCTAAGGAAAAGAGTGTGAGGAGGAGGAGGATGGTTGTCGGTGTTGATTTGTTTCACAGGCCACTGAGGGATTTGATTTTGATGATGAAATATACTAGTGGGAAAGTATATTTTCCCACTAGTATAATTTTACTGACCATTTCTTTCTGTGATTAATTTTAATTTTCCTTTAAGAATTTGGACTTTGTGGAGCAACTAGATGACTCAGTGAATAGAGCATCAGACCTGGAGGTCAAATCCTAACTCAGACAGTAAACATTTTTTGAGTGACTTTGGGCATGTTGCTTAAATCCAATTGCCTCACATGGAAAAACAAGCAAGCAAGAAAGCAAGAATGAAAACTAAAACAAGCAAACAAGAAAGAAAGCAAGAAAGAAAAAAAAATGAAGGAATGGAGGAAAGGAGAGATGAAGGGATGAAGGAAGGAAAAAGGAAAGGAAGGAAGGAAGGAAGAAGGAAGGAAGGAAGAAGGAAGAAAGGAAGGAAAGAAGGGAAGAAGGAGGGAAAGAAGGAGAGAAGGAAAGAATGAAGGAAGGAGGGAAGGAGAAAAGGAAGGAGGGAAGGAAGAAGGAAAGGAGGGAGGAAAGGAGAGAGGGAAGGAAGAAAGGAAGGAAGGAAGGAAGGAAGAAGGGAAGAAGGGAGGGAAAGAGGGAGGAAAGGAATGAAGAAGGAAAGAAATAAAAAGAAAATAATTTGGTTCTATGACATTTGGTTCACATGTTTTTAGCATTCATATTACTCTATGAATGAATGAATGAACTTCCCTTATTGTCTTTTCTTTACCCATTTTTTACTCTACTACTCATAATTGTTTTTGAAAAAAAATTTTTTTAACTCTTTCACGAATTCTTCTCGTACTTGTAATCAATTCTCATTTTATTTTCTTTTGAGGTTTTACTTGTATGTTTTTCATCATGTCTTCTTTCTAATTTATTACTTAATCTTCCCTGTCACCATACTATATTTTTGTGGTTAGACTCTTTGTTGCTGTTATTATTGTTGCTGTTTCCTCATTTCCCAACCTATTTCTTAACTTTAAATTTTATCTTAAAGTTGAGGTGTGTTCACACTATGGTGGTGGTTGTGGGGACGACACTTTCCTAAGCACCAGGCATTTTTGCACTGATATTTTCAGAGGTAATTCTTTGATTTGGAAGATTTTTGTGCTCCCAAGGTAGTGTGATGTGGTTAGAGATGCGATGTCTTTTCTTTTATTCTGCACTCTAATCCTTATCCCAAAATGATCCTGATTGCTGAGATAACAATCAATTCTGCTCTTGATAGTCCCTGTACTCTTGGGACTAGAACTAAAACTGCTCCTCAGGCCCCCACCCCTTAGGATTACAAATTATATTGTTCCTACATGTCCCGATACCTTGTAACTAAAAGTGATACTGCTTTTCTTAGACCATGAACCTTTTCAACCCAAACTGCTTCTTTCTACCTTGAATTTTGGGATCCAGAAATGGATATAAGCAATGGATTGTTTTTTAAAATAAAGCTTTTTGTTTTCAAAACATATGCAAGGATAATTTGACAACAATGACCCTTCCACAGCCTTGTGTTTCAGACTTTCTTCTCCTTCCCCCAATCCCTTCTCCTTGATGGCAAACAATTCAATACATGTTAAACATATTAAAACATGTTAAATTTAATATGTATAAACATTTATACAATTCTCTTATTGCACAAGAGAAATCAGATCAAAAAAGAAAGTAAATAAGTAAGAAAATAAAATGCAAGCGAATAACAACAAAAAGAGTGAGAATGTTATGTTGTGATCCACATTTAGTTCTTACAGTCCTCTCTCTGAATGTACATGGCTCCCTTCATCACAAGATCATTGAAACTGTCATTAATCATCTCATTGTTGGAAAGAGTCACATTCATCAGAATTGAACATCTTATAATATTGATGTTGTTTACAATGATCTCCTGGTTCTGCTCATTTCACTTAGCATCAGTTCATATATGTCTCTCCAGGCCTCTCTAAAATCATTCTCCTGATCATTTCTAATAGAACAATAATATTTCATAACATTCATATACCATAACTATTCAACCATTTTTCACTCTCCAGTTTCTTGCCACTACAAAAAGGGTTGCCACAAATATTATTGCACATGTGGGTCCCTTTCCTTCCTTTAAGATTTCTTTGAGATATAGGCCCAAGAGATGCGGGAAAACTGGGACATTGATGCATTGTTGGTGGAGTTGTGAACGAATCCAACCATTCTGGAGAGTAGTTTGGAACTATGCTCAAAAAGTTATCAAACTGTGCATACCCTTTGATCCAGCAGTGTTACTACTGGGCTTATATCCCAAAGAGATCATAAAGAAGGGAAAGGGACCTGTATGTGCATGAATGTTTGTGGCAGCCCTTTTTGTGGTGGCTAGAAACTAGAAACTTGTGAAGATCGTGTATTTTAAAATCAGCAGGGGTCCAGAGTTCAGGTTAGGGGAAAATCGTCAGTTTTTATTCTCAGTGAAGAAGGATCGGAGGTGGAAGAGAATCGGCGATAGCAATATGTGCAGCTGAGTCAAGAAGCTAGCTAGATCACCAGCCACATGACCAGCAGCCAGGAGAAAAGAACCCAGGCCCAATCTCTCCCAGCTTCTCTTCCTGTTCCTCTCTCTGCCTCCACCCACCAATATCGTCATTTCCTGTACAACACATCAGGACTTGCACAGAGAGTGGGCAGGGACCATTCTTTATCCAATCATGTATACAGTATAGCCCAATTACTATTTAGCCTCACTTACTTGGGACCTAAATGCATCAAGTCAAACTTCAGCCCATTACAGAAACTGAATGGATGCCCATCAGTTGGAGAATGATTGAATAAATTGTGGTATATGAATATTATTGAATATTATTGTTCTGTAAGAAATGACCAAAAGGATGATTTCAGAAAGGCCTGGAGAGACTTACACGAACTGATGCTGAGTGAAATGAGCAGGACCAGGAGATCATTATATACTTCAACAACAATACTATATGATGACCAGTTCTGATGGACCTGGCCATCCTCAGCAATGAGATCAACCAAATCATTTCCAATGGAGCAGTAATGAACTGAACCAGCTACGCCCAGAGAAAGAACTCTGGGTGATGACTAAAAACCATTACATTGAACTCCCAATCCCTATATTTATGCCCACCTGCATTTTTGATTTCCCTCACAAGCTAATTGTACAATATTTCAGAGTCTGATTCTTTTTGTACAGCAAAATAACAGTTTGGTCATGTATACTTATTCTGTGTCTAATTTATATTTTAATATATTTAACATCTACTGGTCATCCTGCCATCTGGGGGAGGAGGTGGGGGGTTAAGAGGTGAAAAATTGGAACAAGAGGTTTGGCAATTGTTAATGCTGTAAAGTTACCCATGCATATAACCTATAAATAAAAGGCTATTAAATAAAAAAAAAAAGAGAGAGATAGGCCCAAGAGACATTGCCGGGTCAAAGGGTATGCACAGTTTGATAATTTTTTGAACATAGTTCCAAACTGCTCTCCAAAATGACTGGAAACATTCACAATTCCAACAAGAATGTATTAGTGCCCCAGTTTCTCCTCCAACATTTATCATTATTTTTACCTCTCATCTTAGTCAATCTGAGAGGAGTGTATTAGTACCTAGAGAGTTGTCTTAATTTGTATTTCTTTGATTAATAGTGATTTAGAGCACCTTTTCATATGATTAGAAAGAGTTTTAATTTCTTCATTGGAAAATTATCTGTTCATATTCTTTGAACATTTATCAAATGGAGAATGACTTGGATTCATAAATTTGAGTCAATTTTTCAAATATTTTAGAAATGAGGTCTTTATGCGAACCTTTCTATGTAAAAATGATCTCCAAATTTATTACTTCCCTCTGATCTTGTCTGCAGTAGTTTTGTTTGTACAAATTTTTAAACTTAATATAATCAAAATTATATATCTGGTGTTCACTTATGAGTTCCGGTTATTCTTTTGACACAAATTCCTTCCTTCTCCACAGATATGAGAGTTAAACTATCCTATGTTCTTGTAATTTCACTCTTTCTGCCTAAGTCATGAACCCATTTAGATCTTATCTTCGCATGTGGTGTTGGGTGTGGGCTGAGACTTTTTTTTGTCCATACTAGTTTCCAATGTTCCAAGCACTTTTTGTCAAAAAGTTTTTATCTCAAAACCTGGGGTCTTTAGGGTTGGCAAATAATACATTACCATAGTTATTTCTTATTTTGTCCTCTGATCTTAACCTATTCCACAGATTGATTATTATATTTCTTAGCCAGTACCAAATGTTTTTCATGACTGCAGCTTTATAACATAGATTTTTTTTATTATAACTTTTTATTTACAAGATACATGCATGGGTAATTTTTCAGCTTTGACAGTTGCAAAATCTTTTGTTTTGATTTTTCCCCTCCTTCCTCCCACCCACTCTCCCAGATGGCAAGTAGCCCAATACATGTTAAATATGTTGTGTATGTTAAATACAATGTATGTATACATGTCCATACAGTTATTTTGCTGTACAAGAAGAATTGGACTTTGAGATAGTGTACAATTAACCTGTGAAGAAATCAAAAATTCAGGCAGACAAAAATAAAGGGATTGGGAATTCTATGTAGTAGTCCACACTCATTTCACTGAGTTCTTTCACTGGGTGTAGCTGGTTCAAATAATTACTGTTCTATTGCTACTTATTTGTTTCATCTCATTGTTGAAGAGGGCCACCTCCATCAGAATTGATCATCATATAGTATTGTTTTTGAAGTATATAATGAACTCCTGGTCCTGCTCATTTCACTCAACATAAGTTTCATGTAAGTTTCTCCAGGCCTTTTTGAAATCATCCTGATGGTCATTTCTTACAGAACAATAATATTGCATGACATTCATATACTGGAATTTATTCAGCCATTCTCCAATTGAGGGGCATCCACTTAGTTTCCAGTTTCTGGCCACTACAAAGAGGGCTGCCATAAACATTCTTGCACATACAGTTCCTTTTCCCTTCTTTAAGATCTCTTTGGGATCTAAGACCAGTAGTAACACTGCTGGATAAAAGGGTATTCACAGTTTGATAACTTTTTGAGCATAGTTTCAAATCACTCCAGAATGGCTGGATGTGTTCACAATTCCACCAGCAATGTATCAGTGTCCCAGTTTTCCCACATCCCTTCCAACATTGGGCATTCTTTCTCTGTCATTCTAGCCAATCTGACAGGTGTGTAGTATTATCTCAGAATTGTTTTAATTTGCATTTCTCTGATTAATAATGACTTGGAGCATCTTTTCATATGGCTAGAAATAATTTCAGTTTCTTCATCTGAGAATTGTCTGTTCATATCCTTTGACATTTATCAAGTGGAGAATGACTTGATTTCTTATAAATTAGAAAGAATTCTCTATCTATTTTGGAAATGAGGCCTTTATCTGAACCTTTGACTGTAAAAATGTTTTCTCAGTTTATTGCTTCCATTCTAATCTTGTCTGTATTAGTTTTGTTTATACAAAACTTTATAATTTGATATAATCACAATTTTCTATTTTGTGATCAGTAATGATCCCTAGTTTATCTTTGTCATAAATTCCTTCTTCTTCTACAGGTCTGAGAGGTAAACTATACTATGTTCTTCTAACTTATTTATAATCTCATTCTTTATGCCTAGTTCATGAACCCATTTTAACCTAATCTTGCTGTATGGTGTTAAGTGTGGGTCAATGCCTAGTTTCTTCCATACATTTTTTGAATTTTCCGAGCAGTTTTTGTCAAACAATGAATTCTTATCCCAAAAGCTGGGGTCTTTGGGTTTGTCAAACACTACGTTATTAAAGTTGTTGACTATTTTGTCCTTTGAACCTAACCTATTCCCACTGATCAACTAGTCTATTTCTTAGCCAATACCAAATGGTTTTGATAACTGCTGTTTTATAATATAATTTTAGACCTGGTACAGCTAGGCCACCTTCATTTGATTTTTTTTTTCATTAGTTCCCTTGAAATTGTTGACCTTTTGTTTTTGCATATGGATTTTGTTGTTATTTTTTTCTAGGTCATTAAAATAGTTTTTTGGAGTCTGATTGGTATAGCGCTAAATAAATAGTATATTTGGGTAGTATTGTCATCTTTATTATATTTGCTTGCCCTATCCAAGAGCATTTAATATTTTCCTAATTGGTTAGGTCTGACTATGTTTGTGTGTAGAGTGTTTTGTTGTTTTGCTCATATAGTTCCTGATTTTCCCTTGGCAGATAGATACTTAAATTTTTATACTATCAGTAGTTACTTTAAATGGAATTTCTCTTTGTAACTCTAACTGTTGAATTTTTTTTAGTGATATATAAGAATGTTGATGAATTATGTGGGTTTATTTTGTATCCTGCCACTTTGCTAAAGGTGTGGATTATTTCTAATAGCTTTTTAGTAGAATCTCTGGGGTTCTCAAAGTATACCATCATATCATCAGCAAAGTGTGATACTTTGCTTTCTTCATTACCTACTCTAATTCCTTTAATTTCTTTCTCAACTCTTATTGCTGAAGCTAGCCTTTCTAATACAATATTGAATAGTAATGGTGATAATGGGCAAGCTTTTTTCACTCCTGACATTATTGGGAATGGTTCCAGTTTATCCCCATTACATATGATCCTTACTGATGGTTTTTAAAAACATGCTACTGATCATTTTAAGGAAAAGTCAATTTATTATTATACTCTCAAGTGTTTTTAATAGGAATGGATGTTGGATTTTATCAAATGCTTTTTCCGCATCTATTGAGATGATCATATAGTTTTTGTTAATTTGATTATTGATAGGGTCAATTATATTAATAGTTTTCCTAATATTGAACCAGCCCTGCTTCCTGGTATAAATCCTATTTGGTCAAGGTCTACTATCCTGGGGATGATTTTCTGTAGTCTTTTTGCTAATATTTTATTTTTTTTTACTTATTTTATTTATTTAAGATTTTAGCATCAATATTCATTAAGGAGATTAGTCTATAATTTTCTTTCTCTGTTTTCAACCTACTTAGTTTAGATATTTCTGTGTCATAAAAGGGATTTGGGAGGACCCCTTCATTCCCTATTTTTTCAAATAGTTTATATAGCATTGGGCCTTATTGTTCTTTAAATGTTTTGTAGAATTCACATATAAATCCATCTAGTCCTGGGAATTTTTGCTTAAGGAGTTGATTAATAGCTTGTTGCATTTCTTTTTCTAAAATGATCTGTGTAAGCAATTTACTTCTTCGTCTGTTAATCTGAGAAGACTATATTTTTCAAAGTAGTCATCCATTTCACTTTGGTTATCAAGTTTATTGACATAAAGTTGGGCAAAGTAACTCATTATTACTCTAATTTCCTTTTCATTGGTGGAAAGTTCTCCCTTTTCATTTATAACATGAACAATTTGAACATTCGCTTTCCTTTTTCTAATCAGATTTACCAAAGTTTTATCTACTTTATTGTTTTTTCATAAAACCAAATCTTAGTTTTATTTATTAAATCAATAGTTTTTTTTAACCTTCAATAATATTACTTTCAGCTTTTACTTCTAGAATTTTAAATTTAGTATTTGATTGAGGGTTTTTAATTTCATCTTTTTCTGGCTTTTTAAGTTGCAAACCCAATTCACTGATCTTCTCTTTCTCTATTTTATTCAAGTAAACCTCTAAAGATATAAAATTTCCCTTTATTACCATTTTGGCTGCATCCTGCAAATTTTGATATGATGTCTCATTGTTGTCATTTTCTTGGGTGAAATCATTAAATGTGTCTATAATTTGCTGTCTCACCCAATCTTTCTTTAAGATGATATTTAGTTTCCAATTACTTTTTGGTCTATTTACCCCTAGTTTTTTGTTGAATGTAGATTTTATTGCATCTTGATATGAAATAAATGCAGTTACTATTTCTGCCTTCCTGCATTTAATTTTGAGGTCTTTATGTCCTAAAATATGGTCAATTTTTGTATAGGTTCCATGAACTGCTGAAAAGAAAGTATACTTCTTTCTGTCTGCATTCTGTTTTCTTCAAAGTTTTATCATACCTATTTTTTCTAATATTCTATTTACCTCTTTCATTTCTTTCTTTTTTTATGCTTTGATTTATCTTATTCTGAGAGTGAAAGGTTAACATTTCCCACTATTATAGTTTTGCTGTCTATTTCTTCTTGCAAATCTCTTAACTTCTCCTTTAGGAAGTTAGATGCTAGACTACTTGGTGCATATATGTTTAGTATTGATATTGCTTCATTGTCTATGCTACCCTTTAGCAAGATATGGTTTCCTTCCTTATCTCTTTTAATTAGATCCATTTTTGATTTTGCTTGATCTGAAGCAAGGATGGCTACCTCTACTTTTTTTACTTCACCTGAAGCATAATAGACCCTTTTACCTTCACTCTGTATGTATCTGCCTGCTTTAAATGTGTTTCTTGTAAATAATATATTGTAGGGTTCTGAATTTTGATCCAGTCTGCAATCTGCCTTTGCTTTATGGGAGAGTTCATCCCATTCACGTTTACCGTTAAAATTACTAATTATGTATTTCCTGCCATCTTATTATCCCCAGGTTATGCTTTTCTTTTTCTTTCCTCCCACCACTTACTCCCTTTTTCAGTATTAAACTTATGGGCACCACTTGCCTCACTCAGCTCTCCCTCTTTATTTAGAGTCCCTCCCATCCCCTTTGAATCCTTTTCCCTTTCTTGTACCTTTCTTTTATTACTCTTTTCCTTTTCCCCTTTCTACTCCCACTTTTTAATGAGATGAGAGAAGTTTCTCTGTAAACCAAACATGTCAATTATTTTCTCTTTGAGCCAACTCTGATGAGAGCAAGATTCACACAATGTTCCTCCCCTTCTCCAAATTCCCTCAGATGTGATAAGTTTCCTTTGCCTCTTCATGGGATGTAGGTCCCTTCTTTTATTTCTCCCCTTTTCTTTTTTTCTGATACTATCCCCTTTCCATTTCTACTTCCCTTTTTATGTTATATCAGTAAAATCAAATTATACATGTACCCTTTATGTAGATCCATAACTGAAATACAGTTCTCAAGAGTTCTTTTTACCTTTTTCTGCTTCTCTTGAGTCATATAGTTGGAGATCAAATTTTTTGTTTAGCTCTGGTTTTTTCATTAGAAACAAATGGAATTCACCTTTTCCATTAAATATCCATCTTCTTCCCTGGAAGAAAATGCTCAGCTTTGCTGGGTTGCATTTCAAGTTCTTTTGCCTTTCAGAATATCAGATTGCAGGCCCTTCTATCTTTTAACGCGGAAGCAGTTAGATCCTGAGGGATCCTTATTGTGGCTGGTTGATATTTGAATGTTTTTTCTGGCTGCTTGTAATATTTTTTCCCTAGTGTGATACTTCTGAAGTTTAGTCACAATATTCCTTGGAGTTTTTATTTTAGGGTCTTTTTCAGAAGGTGCTTGATGAATTCTTTCAATGCCTTTGTTACCTTCTGATTCTATTCCATCTGGGCAGTTCTCTTTGATGATTTCCTGTACAATAGTATCTAGGCTTTTTTTTTTTCATTATAATTTTTATTTCATTATAATTTTCAGGAAGTGCAACAATCCTCAAATTATCTCTCCTAGATCTTATTTTCTAGGTCTGTTGTTTTACCAAGTAGATATTTAACATTTTTTTCTAATTTTTTTCCATTTTGGGGTTTGCTTGATTAATTCTTGATATCTCAATGAATCATTCATTTTTATTTGTTCAGTTCTAACTTTTAATGAGTTATTTTCTTCGTTAGCTTTTTCTTTTACTTATTTTTGTATATGTCCAATTGCATTTTTAAATGAGTTGTTTTGCTCTATGAAATTTTTTTTCCATTTCACTATTATTTTTACTGAACTATTTTTTTTCCCAATTCACAAATCCTACTTTCTTGGGAGTTCTTTATCTTTTCCAATTCATAAATTCTGTTTCCCTGCAGTCCCTAGGATTTCTTTACCTTTTGCAATTCACATTTCAGGAAGTTGTTTTCTTTTTCCACTTTATCCATTTTTCTTTAAGTGAATTATAAGCCTTTTCTTTTCTTTTCTCTTGCATAGTTTCTCTTTCCTTTCCCCAATTTTCTTCTAGCTCTCTTTTAACACTTTTTATAATTTCTTCTAGGAGAGCCTTGTGCAATGGGGACCAGGTTACATCCCCCTTTGAGGTTTTGTCTGGAGGCTGTCTGCTATTAGTCTCCTCAGGGTTGAAAACCCACTTTCTTTCTGTATAGAAGCTATTCATTGTCCATTTGGATTTTTAACTCATTTTTTTAAAGCTCTTATGATCTGCCTTCAGGGCAAGGAGGTTACCAGCTTCCTCTGCAGAGCAAAGACAGATATATGGATAGTAGTTATTCTGCCAATTTGCTGGTAAGAGCAGTAGAGCTGCAGAAGTGCTCTGGGAAAAGCTCCACACTGGAAGTGTCTCTGCCCTGGGTAGCATGGCCAAGCTCAGGAGGTGCCCTGCTAAGAGCCCTGCAGTAGGGTTTAGTGGCTGCTCTGGGGCTAGAGGCTGAGCAGTAAAAGCCACTGTCCCAGCAGAACCCTGCTGTTGGGATTAGCAGTTCCCTGGGAAGATTCCCACCCCAGACTGGAAGTGTCTCTGCTTTGGGGAGTGCAGTTGCACTGCGGAAGTTCTATTGCCCCAGGCTGAGCCCCCCCACCTCCATACAGATTAGAGGCTGTCCTGGACTGATCCCCCTGTCATGCAGATTTGCGACTGCCCTGGGCAAAAGCCCCATGCTACAGAGTGTGACTGCACAGCTGTGCTATGGTCTGTGCTGAGTCACTCACTTCTGGTGCTGTGGGGGTTTTAGCCAGATGCTGTTAGATTCTGGTGTTTTGGGGATTACACTCTACTTTTGGCTTTGATTTCTCTGCTCGTCTACTGCTTTGCAACCAAAGCAGTGCACCCAACCTGTGATAGAGTCCTCCCTGTAAATTTTCCAGCCACTGAGACCACCCCACCCTGGTCTGCTCAGTATGCTAGCCTCTCTTTCTCTCTTTCTGCTTGCATGGGTCTTCTCCTGCAGCTCAGGATAAACCTTTTCTGGTGATCTCCCAGATAATTTTTGGCTGGTAAGTTGTTGTGCTTCCAATCTTTGTGGATTTTACCAGTCAAGCACTATTTTTGAGACTGAATTTGGTAATTATTAGTGAAAGTATGAGAGGAGTTTAGAATGTCACATGTGTCTTCTCCACCACCTTGGCTTCACCCAGGAAAGGCTTTCTCTATTTTTTTTCAAATAGTTTGTATAGTATTGCAATTAATTGTTCTTTGAATGTTAGATAGAATTCACATATAAATCCATATGGCCCTGGGGATTTTTTCTTAGGGCTTTGATTAATAACTTGTTCCATTTCTTTTTATAAAATGGTACTATTTAAATACTTTATTTCCTCTTTTATTAACTTGGGCAATCTATATTTTTGTAGATCTTCTTCCATTTCACTTAAATTATCAAATTTATTGGCATATAGTTGGACAAAATAACTCCTAATTGTTGCTCTAATTTCCTCTTCATTTGTGGAAACCTCTCTTTTCATTTTTGAAAGTAATAATTTGATTTTCTTCTTTGCTTTTTCTAATCAACTTAATCAAAGGTTTATCTATTTGGTTAGTTTTTTTTTCATAAAACCAACTCTTAGTTTTATTCATTAATTCAATAGTTTTCTTATTTTCAATTTTATTCATCTCCCATTTTATTTTCAGAATTTCAAATTTGGTATTTAATTGAGGGTTTTTAATTTATTCTTTTTGTAGCTTTTTTAGTTGTAAGCCCAAATTCACTGATCTTCTCATTCTCTGTTTTATGTAAGTAAGCATCTAGAGATATAAAATTTCCTCTTATACCCACTTTGGCTGCATCCCACAAATTTTGGTATGTTGTCTCATTATTGTCATTCTCTTGGATGAAATTATTAATTATGTCTATGATTTGCTATTTCATCCATTCATTCTTTAGGATTAGATTATTTAATTTCCAATTAACTTTTGGTCTATTTTCTCCTGGCCTTATATTGTATGTGATTTTTATTGCATCATGATCTGAAAAAATGCATTTACTATTTCTGCCTTTCTGCATTTGGTTTTGAGGTTTTTATGCCCTAACATATCGTTAATTTCTGTATAAGTTCCATGAACCACTAAAAAAAAGTATACTTTCTGTCTCCATTCAATTTTCTCCAAAGATCATATCTAAGTTTTCTAGCATTTTGTTTATCTCCTTAACTTCTTTCTTACTTATTTTGTGCTTTGATTTATCTAGTTCTGAGACAGCACATTTGAGATGCTCATTTTAGCTGGATAGCTTATTCTTGGCTGTAGTCCAAGTTCCTTTGCTTCAGAATATCAGATTCCAGGCTCTTCCATCCTTTAAGGTGGAAGCTGTTAGGTCCTGGGTAATTCTAATTGTGGCTCCTTGATATTTAAATTGTTTCTTTCTGGCTGTTTGCAATATCTTTTCCTTGATGCAATAGTTCTGAAATTTGGCTGTGATAATTCTGAAATTTAGCCATGATATTCCTTGGGGATTTAATTTTGGGGTCTCTTTCAGGATGTGATTGGTGAATTCTTTTGATGGCTATTTTACTTTCTGATTCTAAAATATCAAGGCAGTTTTCTTTTATGATTTCTTAATAGATAATGTCTAGGTTCTTTTTATTTTTTCCTGGCTTTTAGGAAGTCCAATAATCCTTAGATTGTCTCTCCTAGATCTCTTTTCCACATAGATCTAGGAGGTCTTTTTTTTTCCCCTAGTCATTTTTCCTAGGAGGTATTTCATATTAACTTCTTTTCATTTTTTTTTTTTTTGATTTTGGTTTGTGTTTGACTGATTCTTGCAATCTTGTTGAGTCATTCACTTCCAGTCATTCAATTCTAATTTTTAGTTTATTATTTTCTTCAGTTACATTTTATAGCTCCTTTTGTAATTGGCCAAATTTATTTTTTTGGTCTTTGAATTCCTTTTCTATTTCACAAATTTTATTTTTCAGTGAATTGGTGTCTTTTTTATATCTCTTTGTAGGGCATTATATGCTTTTTAAATTCCTTCTTGCAATGATCTCATTTTATCTCCCCATTTTTCTTCTAATTCTCTTTTTAAGATTCCTTATTCAATCTTCCAAGGAAGCCTTGTGAAATGGAGACCAGCTCATGTGTCCCTTTGAGGCTTCATCTGGAATTGATTGATTTCCAGTGCTGGGTAATGGGGGCTAGGTCTGGCATTCTTTGGGAGTAAGCGAAGGGGGCTCAATGGTTTATTATTTGCCTTTTATAGAAAATATGCTAACACTGCTTGCAATCAAGACAGAGTAGCCTAAGAGGCTCAAAGAAGATTCCAAGGTGAGTGGAAGCTTCAATGCTCTGACTCCCATCCCAGCTCTCCATGCTGTGGATTGGGCTTGACAGATTGTCCCCTTGCCCAATTGAAACAGACCTGTTGTGATGGCCTTCCAAGATATTTTCTTCTGGGAATATGTTGTACTCCAAATATTTGTGGATTCTTTGGTTCCCAAACCAGTTTAGAGGCTTAATTTGCTATTGGTTTCAGAGAAGGTCAGAGGAGGTTACAAAAGTTGTGTCTGCTCCCTGCCCTCTTGGCTGTGCCTCCCTAGGCAATGGATTTGACAAACAGTATTCATACTGAAGTATGCATTCAGTACTATTTCAGGGTTTTTTCCAGTCTCTTTCTGACCTCAGTCACCATATCCCCTTACCTTCTCTGGCTTGAAAGTTCTAAAAGCTGCTGCTGCCACCTCCTCCCATAATTGATGTTGTATACAACTGGCTTCTAGATAGCCTTCACATAAATCTTTGTCATAGATCTCTTCTTGTAATTTTCTAAGTTATCTTGTGCTGTAAGTGTGTATCACCTAGATCTTTATTAGCTCTGCTCTCCATAATTTGATTTGAGGCATAATGTTTAGATTGTTTAGAGGGAAATGTTACAAAAAACTTGTCTCAGTCCTTCCTCTACTCCATTTTCTTGTCTCTATCCCATCATCTGGGCTTTACCCATGAAGAAGTACTGAATATGAGCCATTTTCAAAGACAATTTACCTGAAAAACAATCAAAACTATAGTTGAGTCTATTAAAATACCTTTAAAATTTACTTCTGAGATTTATTTTTATTTGTTTGAGTCCTGACTAACAATATGAGTTAGAGGAAGTATCTTAATATTACTCTTTAAAAACCAGGTGCTAAGCTAACTTATTTTAAGTTCTTCCTGTCTTTTAGAACTGGTATTAGTGAGAGAGAGAGAGAGAGAGAGAGAGAGGAGAGGAGAGGAGAGACAGAGAGACAGAGAAAGGGAGGAAGGGAAGAAGGTAGGGAAGGAGGAAGGAAGATAGAAGCAATCATTTATTAAACTCCTACTATGTTTGCCAGACACTGTGATAAGTACTTTACAAATACTGTCTCTTTTAATGCTTACAACAACCCTGTGGAAGGTATCCTATTATTATCCAATTTTATAGTTGAGAAAGCTAAAGGCAAATGAGATTAAGTGACTTGCCAGGGGCATACACCTAATAGGATGTTTATGCCAGTTTTGAATTCAGTTCTTACTTACTCCAGGCCAAGTCCTCTAATTAGTGTGTCATTTAGCTGTTTCTAAAACTTATGGAAACTTGGAGTCTCTGTGTTGAAAAGGATTTCAGAAGTCATATACTGTGGTTCATTCCCTACTTGAATGAGAATTCTTCTCTTGAATCCTCACAGAGGATTTATGTAGACTCATTTTAATAATTTTTCAGTAAAAGGTAATACTGTCAGTTTCCAGGGAACCATTACATTTTGTGATGTTTCTTTTTTTTATTTAGAAAAAAAAATCAATCACTAGTTAGAGGAATAAAAGACAGGAATCTGACTGAGAACCTTATAAATCATGAACATGATTTTACTAAGTAGTTTCTCTTTATGTTTAATGTATATGTGTAAGGAGGAGAGAATATAATTTCCATTCATCACACTACTTCAATTTCATAAAACCCACTGATCAATTTTCCTCCATTTTCCAGGTTATGTATATTCCTTCAACACAGCAGCAAGTTATTTAATAAATTTCCTTGTGGCCAACCAGCCTTTGAAATTTCTGTCTGGGAGGAGGGCCAGTTTGCACTTCTGCTGTTCCAAACATTTACCTCCCAAGCAATGATTCATGTATCATCATCTCTGTGAGTTATTGGGCTGTCACTGGGTCTTGCCACTCTAATTTATATTGGCTTTATAGCTATGTCTAACACTTTCATTTTTGACAAATTGTCAGAGCTTAAATTTAGTTGTGTGAGTACTAACAGGACAAGCTAGAGAAGATGTCTTAATATTATTATTTAGTCAGAATTTGGAAGCTGTTGGAAGTGACATGCTCTTCGGTAAACAGGAAAATATAGGCTGGACAAAAATTTGGTATGGTGGTAGAAAGGGAAATGACAAAAGCTTTCTCCTTTCTTGGACATAGTCCCTCTTTCCAACTTCTCATCTTTGAAGAAGAGAATAAAAGTAAGACCATTACAAGTGTTTGTTTAGCATCTCCTTAGAGAGGTAATAAAGGTAGTGAATAGACTTGGACCAAAGTCCTCTGCTTGCAGAGTTAGAGCTCTCTCCATGGGATCACAAACACATTCTTTCTCAGAAGTACTTTGAGCAGTGTAACCATTGGCAAGTGATTTTATCTGTATGTGCCTCAACTGCCTAAGATTGTATGCTACAGAAGTGATTATTTGTTTCAAGAAGATAACAGGTTCATGTCTTGCCTGTGTCACCTACTCACTATGTGATCCTGTGTAATTCTTTGAAATATTTTGCTGCCCTAAGAAATTGTCTAATTTGTGGAAATATATATATATATATATATATATATATATATATATATATATATTGCACATGTTTAACATATATTAGTTCACTTGCCATCTAGAGGAGGGGATAGAGGGAAAGGAGGGAAAAGTTAGAACATAAGGTTTTGTGAGGGTGAATGTTGAAAATTATTCATGTATACAATTTGAAAATAAAAAAAGAAAAAAAATGATCTAAAACTATAAATTGCAGAGAAGATAGTAATCTGCATTGGTAGAAATTATTTCCTCACTAGGTATTCACTATATGAATGAAATCAGTGGTCCTGAATAAAACCTTAAATTGTGTTCCCCTAAATGTAGTAGATAAAATATTAGTCTTGAAGTCAAGAAGAACTATACTCATGTGCTCATAGACCATAAAACTGAAAGGGAGTTCATATGCCATCTGGTCCAATGTCTTCATTGAAGTAAAAATGAAATAGAAGCACAGAAAACATGTGACTTTTCAAAGTTTATAATAGGAAACATGCATCAGACATGGGATTTGGACCTGAATCTTCTTGAATCTAGTCAAAAATTTCCCATTGTATTACAAATCCCATACCTCCCCCTCTTCTCTCTCTCTCTCTCTCTCTCTCTCTCTCTCTCTCTCTCTCTCTCTTATTATTATTATTATTATTATTATTTAGCTACTTTGTGTTGCAGCACAAATCTATCTGTCTATCTATTCTTCAAAATACATGCAGAGAAAAAAAAATACATGCAGAGATAATTTTCAACATTCACCCCTGCAAAATCTTGTGTTCCAAATTGTTCTCCCTCCCTTCTCCACTCTCCCTTTTCCTGGACAGCAAGTAATCCAATATAGGTTAAACATGTACAATTCTTCTAAACATATTTCCACACTATACTGTGCAAAAAAAATCAGATCAGGAAAAATAAATCTCTCTCCCTCTCCCTCTCTCCCTCCTTCCCCTCACACACACACAAATAACATACACAGACACACATACATACACAGACACACATTGCCATTAGCCATAATATCATGAGCAAATCATATAGTCACTATGTACTTCAGACATCTTTTGTAGAACTAATTCATTACATTTTGACTGTTCACAGTGCCTTATCTTTCACATTCAATCACTTTCTAAGTCCTGTTGATTCTAACTCCAGCACATGTTTTTTATATATGCCTTCTTTCTTCTAACATAAGTGCTGCTCTGTTTCAGAGCCTTATAACCTCTCACCTGAATTACTATAATAACCTGCTGGCTAGCCTCTCTGTCTCAAGCCTTTCCCCTTCCTGTCTACTAACCACTCTATTAAACAATCTTCCTAAAAGTTGGGTCTGCCTATGATTACCATTACCCATACAATAAACTTTAGTAGCTCCCTATTACTAGGATCAAATATAAAATTATCCCTTTGTCTCTTAAGACTCCTTATAGCATAGACCCTTCCCAGCAGCTAGTTGAGGCATCTAGGTGGCACAGCAGGTAAGGCACTAGATCTAGCATTGGAAGGACCTAAATTCATACATTCTTTCAGATTCTTACTAATTTTGAAACCCTGAGAAAGTCACTCCATCTCTGTTAACTTGTTTCCTAAACTGTTAAATGCTGATGATAACAATGGTACCTACCTCTTAGAATTGTTAAAAGAAACAAATAAGGTAATATTTGTAAAGTGCTTAGCGTGGGAATAAGTTCTGGCATAATATAGATATACATCCACATACATATACACACACACATACACACAGATACACACACACATCTTGTTTGTACAAAATTGTTTGTATCTGACTGTGATGTCTTTGACAAAAAATTTTTTTTTGTATTTCTTTATATATTTATTAGGAGATATTACAGTGCATGACACAAAGTAAGTATATAATAAATTGCTGATTTGATTTGATTTATCAGGTGTCATTTGCTATGATTTGCATTGGCAAAGTTAATTCCTATATAAGGAACACCCCCTTATATAATGGGAGAGAGAGTAAGTAAACAAATTTATCCAAAAAAAAGAGGGATGCTCTGGAATGAAGAGGGCTTGGGAAAATTTTTAATTGTGACTTAACCAGGGAAGCCAGTAAGAAGCATGAACATTCCAGGCATAGGAGACATTCACTGAAAATGCTTGGAAATGAAGTGGAGTGTGTCACTTATGGAACAGTAAAGAGAACAATATGTGGCAGAATGTGGAAGTTTCCTAGTCTAGGAAAAGTTTTGGGGCAAATAAAAGGCCTCTTGGGTTCCTGTGGTCTTTTCTCAGGGAATGTTTGTAGCAGGAGGGGTTAGCTTTCTTGAGATCCTTCAGAGGCCCTTGGTCTCAGTGAGGAGACGAGGAGGACAGATCAGCCACCATGAGGTTGATGAAGTTGGAATCAATGTCTCTCCCTGGCTCCAAGAGTTTGAGCTCCCATCTCTAGTTCTCTTATCTTCTCTGGCTCTGACCCTGGTTGAGTTTATCCCACTTTATATGATCTATTTTAATTACATCATCGTAGGTGTGAATCTTGTAGAATAGGTGTTAATCGTGTAGAACTATATTAAGTACTAAATTTATGTACTAAACTAGATAACCACTGTCTTATCAATTCCACTGACTTGACATCTTGTAAGAATCCTTGTTTCAAATACAGAGTTTGCCCATAACAAAATTTAGCAAAGATAAAACTCATACTGAACTTCTATAGGTCTAAGAAGATTTCACAGAGTTGTTGGGACTTGAAATAAACCTTGCTGAATGGCTAATATTTGTGTAGACATGACCAGAAGGAACAAGAATTAGAAAATTAACAAGAATTAGAGTAGGTAATGAAGAAAGCAAAGTATCACCCTTTGTTGATGATATGATGGTATACTTTGAAAACCCCAGAGATTCTACTAAAAAGCTATTAGAAGTAATCCACACCTTTAGCAAAGTGGCAGTATACAAAATAAACCCACATAATTCATCAGCATTCTTATATATCACTAAAAAAATTCAATAATTAGAGTTACAAGAAGAAATTTCATTTAAAGTAACTATTGATAGTATAAAATATTTAAGTATCTATCTGCCAAGGGAAAGGCAGGTACTATATGAGCAAAACTATAAAACACTTTCCACACAAATAAAGTCAGATCTAATCAATTGGAAAAATATTAAATGTTCTTGGATAGGGCAAGCAAATATAATAAAGATGAAAATACTACCTAAACTAATCTATTTATTAGGACTATACCAATCAGACTCCTAAAAAAACTATTTTACTGACCTGGAAAAAATAACAACAAAATTCATATGGAAAAACAAAAGGTCAACAATTTCAAGGGAACTAATGAAAAAAAAATAATGAAGATGGCCTAGCTGTACTCTAATTCCTTTAATTTCTTTCTCAACTCTTATTGCTGAAGCTAGCCTTTCTAATACAATATTGAATAGTAATGGTGATAATGGGCAACCTTTGTTTCACTCATGACCTTATTGAGAATGGTTCCAGTTTATCCCCATTACATATGATGATTACTGATGGTTTTAAAAAGATGCTACTGATCAATCTAAAATTATATTATAAAGCAGCAGTCACCAAAACCATTTGGTATTGGCTAAGAAATAGACTAATTGATCAGTGGGAATAGGTTAGGTTCAAAGGACAAAATAGTCAATAACTTTAATAATGTAGTGTTTGACAAACCCAAAGACCCCAGCTTTTGGGATAAGAATTCACTGTTTGACAAAAACTGCTGGGAAAATTCAAAAATAGTATGGAAGAAACTAGGCATTGACCCACACTTAACACCATAAAGCAAGATAAGGTCAAAATGGGTTCATGACCTAGGCATAAAGAATGAGACTATAAATAAATTGGAAAAGCATAGGATAGTTTACCTCTCAGACCTGTAGAAGAGGAAGGAATTTATGACAAAAGATGAACTAGAGATCATTACTGATCACAAAATAGAAAATTGTGATTATATCAAATTATAAAGTTTTGTACAAACAAAACTAATACAGACAAGATTATAAGGGAAGCAATAAACTGGGAAAACATTTTTACAGTCAAAGGTTACAATAAAGGTCTTATTTCTAAAATAGATAGAGAATTCACTCTAATTGATAAAAAATCAAGCCATTCTCCATTTGATAAATTGTCAAAGGATATGAACAGACAATTCTCAGATGAAGAAATTGAACCTATTTCTATCCATATGAAAAGGTGCTCCAAGTCTTTATTAATCAGAGAAATACAAATTAAGACAACTCTTAGATACTATTACACACCTGTCAGATTTGCTAGAATAGCCGGGAAAGAAGATAATGTGGAATGTTGGAGGGGATGTGGGAAAACTGGGACACTGGTACATTGTTGGTGGAATTGTGGATACATCCAGCCATTCTGGAGAGCGATTTGGAACTATGCTTAAAACATTATCAAACTGTGAATACCTTTTTATTCAGCAATGTTACTACTGGGCTTAGATCCCAAAGAGATTTTAAAGAAGGGAAAGGGATCTGTATGTGCAAGAATGTTTGTGGCAGCCCTCTTTGTAGTGGCCAGAAACTGGAAACTAAGTGCATGCGCCTCAATTGTAGAATGGCTGAATAAATTGTGGCATATGAATATTATGGAATATTATTTTTCTGTAAGAAATGACCAGCAGGATGATTTCAGAAAGGCATGGAGAGATTAACATGAAGTGATATTGAGTGAAATGGGCAGGACCAGGAGATCATTATATACTTCAACAACAATACTATATGATTATCAATTCTAATGGATGTGGCCCTCTTCAACAATGAGATGAACCAAATCAGCTCCAATAGAGCAGTAATGAATTTAGCCAGCTACTCCCAGGGAAAGAACTCTGGGAAATGAGAATGAACCAGTACATGAAATTCCTAATCCCTTTATTTTTGTCTGACTTCATTTTTGATTTCTTCACAGGTTAATTGTACAGTATTTCAAAGTCTGATTCTTTTTGTACAGCAAAATAACTATATGGACATGTATACAAATATTGTATTTAGCATACACTTTAACATATTTAACATATATTGGTCAACCTGCCATCTGGGGGAGTGAGTGGGGGAAGGAGGGGAAAAATTGGAACAAAAGATTTTGTAATTGTCAATTCTGAAAAAATTACCCATGCATATATCTTGTAAATAAAAAGCTATAATAATAAGAAAAAGAAAAAGAAACTCAGCTTTTTTGACTGAGAAACAGCATGATATATAGGATAGTAAAGTAAACTTGGAGTCTGAAAAACAGCCAGATAAACCCAGGAAAGAACACAGATGCTTCCAATAAAGATCTCTATTCAAGATAGCATAGTTGTTCTCACTCTTATCTTCTTCCCTCCTCCTGATTCCTAGAATAAACCTAGTCTTGTTGTCCAATCCAATAACAACATGTTTTTTTTAATCTATTCCTAGTGGAACATGAACAAAAGAACCAATATCCAAATTAGGAAGAAAGACCTGGATTCAAATATCATTAATGTATTAATTGATATTTTATTATTAATGCTTAATGATTGCTTTATTTTTGGTTATTTATTAATTTATTGATCAAAAATGAACAAGCCACAACTTTTCAGAGATCTGATTCCCTCATTATAAAAGGAAGAAGTTATATTTGATGGTGTCAAATATCCCTTTTGGTTCTAAGTTGATGATTTTATGATATGAAATTGCATGTTTCTGACTGTCATTTTACAGAAAAAAGGAATTCAAGCATTTTAGAAACTAATTCAATATTAGTATCTTGGCAAAACGTTTTCAGATAGGGGGAAACATAAGAAAAAGTAAGTACTGGGAAGAAGAAAAATATAGAAAGAAAGAAAACCAAGAAAGGATAAGAATCGATTCTACTGGATGGCCAAAATAATTTTTTTCCCTGTTCAGGAAAAAAAAAATGGAATTGTCACATCCCTACAACCATAATGATAATGGTGGTGCATTAGCATTTATCCCCATATTAAGCCTCAGCTAAGGTTGTACAATTATATGCTGAGATGTGTAGCTGTTTACAGGATGGTTGAACTTACTAGAAAGTTGTTAATGAGTCAACTTCAAGGGAGGAACACAGAACAAGCACTGTTCTGGTCTAATGTTGTTTCATGTTTCAATCTGATCAATGGATGAAAGGCTAGAGACCTGAATGACTGATTAGAGAACAGGTTTGTTATGTCCTTAAAGTAGTGTAGCTGAGGTTGCATAGATATTGGTACTGCTGCTGGAGATCCACTGGAAATAAAAGGATATGCCTGGGTTAGACATCAGATTTACATTCATAGGAGCAGGGAGGAGAAAATAAAATGGAATGGGAGAAGTGTTATCTTCGTCAGAGGTCTTGCCTGGAGTCAAGTAGTGGCATAGTAGATAGAACACTGATGCTGGAGCCAGGATTGACCTGAGATATTTAACCTATATCTAAATTTACTCGTATTTGCAATGGGGATAATTATAGTTTCCAGCTTATTGGTTGTTCTAAGGATAAAATAACTAATATCACTAATACACTTGCAAACTTTAAAGTGCCACACAAATTCTGTTTTCTTATTTTTATTAACTTGTAAAGAGAATCATTAAGTACTTAAGGGATAACCCTTACACAGAACTCAAGATAAGGAGAAAGTAATAAACAATGAATCAAAAGCTCTGCACTCTGGTCTAAGTCCTGTATTTCTCTAGGTGTCTTACTTTTTAACTTCCCTGAGCCTAAGTGTCTTACCTATAAAATAATAATAATGACACATGTCATAATCTCATAGGATTGTGGTGAAGTTCTTAACTTGGCACCTGTGAACCTATTTCTGGATGGTTGAACTTACTAGAAAGTTGTTATCAACTTCAAGGGAGGAACACAGAACAAGCACTGTTCTGGTCTAATGTTGTTTCATGTTTCAATCTGAAATTACAGACATATTTCAATATGATTGATTTCTTTGTAAACCTATATATTGATCACATTTTGAGTATTTAAAATCATTCAGAGAAGAGATTCATAAGTTTTCCAGGCTACCAAAGAGGTTTGCAAACCCAAAAGGATAAAAATGTCTATTTCAGAACTTGACGTTTCTTTTTTATTTCACCCTGATGTTACTGACCTTTTTTTTTTTTTGTTCTGTTTTGTTTCTACATCACTCAGTTTCAAAATAGCTCCCTTATCATTCATCTGTTCAGTGAGTCAAAGTAACAAAGAAAAGTAGCTATATTAACTATTTAATATTCCTAATCCCCATCTCTTCAAAATCAAATGATACATTTTCTTTTTTTTCCTTCCCCTCTACTTCCTTCCCTTCTCCTCCCTTTTCATTTTTTTTCCTTCTCCTTTCCCCTCCCAAGTGGGAAAGTTTGATGCTATTCATAGTCCCAGTTCCAGTCTAAAGCTATGATCTTCTCTCTACTCAATTTCCAATCTATGACATTTTTCTTATCCTCGGTAAGCTAGTGCTCCCTCTTTTCCCTTGGTACTCCATCCCCTACTCCCAGGGAGTCTACCATATTAACGCCATACTTAATATGCACACTCAATTGGTTTCATCAGCTGTAACTCAGAACTTGGGAGTTCAAGAGATCTAACAGCTTTAAGCCTAAAATTACAGATGTGCATCATTACATTGACTAAGGTATAATTTCAAATATTTGCATCAGCCCCCTTAGTTGTTATAATTAAATTTCTTTCATATTTTTCTTTCTTTTTTCATCACTTAAGTATTTTCTTATTACATTAAAGTGATAACTAAATATTAGATATTATTAGTCATAAAGTGTATGAGTATGCTTCAGTGGGATCTTTTAAAAAAAATAGGAGCTATAGGCAAAGCAGTTTTGGGACAATTATAAATAATTACTTTACTATCATAACCTAAAATTGTAAGAAAAACATTTTTTTGTGACAAGACCAATATCGACATTACTTCCTTTTTCTTTCCATCTGTCACCCATAATATTGGTTAGGCTCCTTTTTAACTAAAAGAATAACAAAGATTTTCTGGAGACTTAATTATTCTTTCCCTTATGCAGTTTCCTTGTAATATTTGACCATATTGACATGTTATCATTTATCTAAGGACATACAAAAGCCAACTAATTTGGACTTTTTTGAACAACTACTTTGCTGTTGACATGTTTCCATAAGAAAATGAAGAGGTTTATAATTACCTATACAAACTCAAAAAGAAATGGAGGCCACTAAACCTTATGAAAGGATCTCTGTAGATAGAGTATTGACTTAAAAAAATGCATTATCTATGTTTTATTATTAACATTTTATTTATTTTGTTAAATGTCCCCCACTTACATTTTAATCTGAAAATGGTATAGTATGTCACATGAGGCCTGTAGATTTTGTATTGGATATCTCTGTGCTAGAATATCTTTGTTGAAGTATCTCTATTGGGTTTGTGTCCTAGAAATTGTAAAAGAGGGAAAAGGCCCATATGTACAAAAATGTTTGTAGCAGCCCTTTTGGTAGTGGCATTGAATTGGAAATTGAGTAGATGCTACTCAGTTGGAAAATGGCTGAATAGGTTATGGTATATGAATGTAATTTAATATTTTTATTTTATAAAAAATGAGGAGGAGGTTGATTTCAGAAAAGCATGGAAAGACTTACATGTACTGCTACTAAGTGAAGTGAGCAGGACCAAGAGATGTCCATGAAAACAAGATTATGTGATGATCAACTCTGATAGATGTGGTTCTTTACAGCAATGAGGTGATTCAAAGCAATTCCAATAAATTTGTGATGGAAAGTGCCATTCATTCACATCCAGAAAGAGAACTATGGAGATTGAACATGGATCAAAATATAATATTTTCACTTTGGTGGTCATTGTGGGTTAATTTGTTTTTTTTTTTTTTCTTTTCATATTTTCCCCTTTTGATCTCATTGTTTTTTTTCTGCAGCATGGCAGATATGGAAATTGCATGTGTTTAATCTATTTTGGAATGCTGCTGTCTTGGGGAGAAAGGAGTGGAGAGGAGAGGAAGAAAAATTTGGAACACATTTTGCAAAGGTAATTTGAAAACTATCTTTGCATGTATTTAGAAAAATTGGGGGAAGATTCTGGGAAGATGGCAGAGTAGGCTGGTAATTTTCCAGCTTTCCTGATTTCTTCCATACCTAGAACAAATTCACACCTCAGGGTAAACATAGACTGGTGAAAAGTCAAGAAGACGTGAAGCAAATCAAGGGTTCTCCTCATATAACCCAAGAATATCACAATAAAGACCCCTGGCCCAGATTAACCTATCTTCAGTGCAAATACCTCCAGGCAAGCACCACAGAAATATGATATGGGGATCCCTTGGGCTAGTTGGGTGTGCCTAGATTCTCAGCAGGAACCACAGAGATTTTTACCTCAGTCTGTTTGTCAAGTTGGGGTTTGAGTCCGAGAAGACAGAGTGAACCTCAAATGATTAGGAATGCTAGCCCCAGCTGTGCTCCTGAGATACAGCCCTCACCAAAAGCAACCAGCACTGGGTGAATACAGAAGCATCAGAGCAGGGGTGCTGCTGGCTATGGGCACTTGCAGAAAGGTCAAGCTCTTGATCTGGGGTTCTTGGTCAGAGTGGAGAGCTAAAGGGAGGCTTGAGGCAGCATCCCCCCGCACCACAATTGTAGGTGTTTACACAAATACCTCTTTTTAAAAAATGAATTGACAAAGAAGAAAGAACCACACCATTGAAACATATTATGGGAACATGGAAGACCAATGTTCATTTTCAGAAGGAGGACACTTTATTTAAAAAAATCTTCTACCCCAAAGAGTAACATGAAATGGCTTCCTGACCAGAGAGAATTTATAGAAGAAATCAAAAAGAATTCAAAAATCATGTAAGAGACAATGGGGAAAAACTAAGGGAAAAAATTAAAACCATCTGAGAAAAATAAGATCATGAAAAATGTTAACCAATTAGAAAAGGGGTTATAGAGATGAATTGAAAAAGATGAAAATAACTCTTTGAAAATCAGAATTGGGCAAAGGGAAACCAGTGAAGTCATGAGAGACCAAGAAATAGAGTATAAAAAATGAGAAAGAATGTGAAACATCTTATAAGAAAATTGACAGATCTGGAGAACAGATCAGGAAAAGAAAATATAAGAGTAATTGGACTACCAGATTGTTGAGATAAAAAAGACACAGTAATGCAGAAAATAATCCTAGAAAATTGTCCTGGAATGATAGAACATGAGAGGAAAATAGAAATATAAAAAAAAATCCACTTATCACCACCTCAAAGAGATCATTTTTGGAAAACTTTGTGGAAAAAATTGTAGTAATATTATTGCCAAATTTCTAAACCCCCAGATCAAAGAAAAAAAATTGCAAGAAACAAGATAAAAATTTGTAGCTGGAGCTACAACTAGAATAATACAAAACTTAGCGGCAGCTATAATAAAAGACCACACGTTTTGAAATCATATCTACAGACAAGCAAAAAAAAAAAAAATAGGCCTGTGGCCAAAAACATCATATCCAGCAAAATTATCTATAATTTTGAATGAAAAAATAAAAGGACATTAAATAAACTTGCAGATTTCCAGGACTTTCTATTAACCAAATGAGAACTTAACAGAAAATTCAACATAAGATTTTAAAGAACTCAACATGGATAAGTGTTTAAATCATGGACAAATTGTTTCTTTTTTAACATGGGAAATGTATATTTTATGTTTAAGATTTACATCAACAATAGGACAGCTCAAAAGAAAGATTGTCAGAGTAAAGGCTAAAATAGTAATCATATTATACAAATGAGATGCAGAGGAAGAATTTTCACAGGAGCAGGAGGGGAGGAAGGGTCATAATTCTGATCACCTACTCATATGAGGAATGGGTTCAATAGGCAACACTACATATGTACCATGAAGACTATAATACCCTCCAGAATCTATAAAGAAATAAGTGGGGGGTGAAGGGAATGAGTGGATAGGGAAGCAAAGGATAAGGGCAAAAGACAAGGGAAGGATCCCTGGATAGGGGGAAGTTAAGTAATGGTAAGCTAAATTATGGAGCAGAATTCACTGTAAGTCATGTGTATGTATATGGGGTGTGCAAGTGTGTGTATGTACATATATATCTACATATGTATACATAAAATATCTTTTCTTAACTGTTACTTGGGGAGTAGTGGAAGATGAGAAGGAGATATGTATGTCTATTTACATTTGTCTATATGTATGTATATCTATACCCTTTCTTAACTATACCCTTTTTTAACTGTAGCCTGCTTGGGGGAGGCAGAGTATGGAAAAAGGGAAAAAGAATAAAGTGAAATAGATGTACAGCAGAAGTAAAGAAAAGACAGACACTCATGAACATAATTTCTTCTAAAAATACATAAGTACTTTCTTAAATTGATATATGTTGTTATATATTTTGAATCCTCCCTGATGTTATACTGGGCATATAACAATGTGCTCTTTTGTTTCATTTTGTTTTGTATTGTTTTTGCTGTTTTTACTTTTTCTTATTGTTTCTTCAAATACAATAAATTTGATAAAAATTAATAATAAAGAAAAAGAAAATGCTATTAAAATAAAAATGAATATCTTGATATGCTTTCTATGCTCTACCTCTTTTTGTTAACTGTTGGATGGTCTTATTTTATTCCTTCCCACCTTGAACTTTAACCAACTAACTTGAATTAAATCTATCTTTAATAGACAATTTTTTATATGTCCTTATAAATCATGGACTCTAGGAACAGGGAAATCACATTAAAATGTGCTTTTGAAAATTATTGCCTCATGGGTTACATTGGTACTTAAAATAATAGGGCCCTAGATTGTAATAGTTGGAGGGGACTTATTAAATTATCAAGTCTAAACTCCTTTATAAAGAAGAAATTGGATCTCAGAGAGTTTAATAGGCCAGTTGCACATTTAATATGTGACAAATCTGGCATTAGAAATCTTGATTTTTTATTTTCAAAATCTATCTTATCTCTACTAGTCCTTGTTATTTGTAAATTGTCAAGTTATGCAGAGATCCCCTTTCATGGACAGATGGGACAGAGGAGGCCTCTGAACCTTTAACAAATAAGTCTAAAAACTGTATCAGAATGCTTTCTAAGAATATATTCAATTATCTTAATATTAAAAACCATTGTTGGGTCTGAAGGTATGGGGTTTTGAACCTTTCCCTTCTCCATGAATGGCTTCTCTACTTTTAACCTATACATGTGATCAGGAATAGTTCCAATCTTAGAAGAAGTTTTGAAAATGGCTCTAAAAAAAGTCAAACTTTTCCTCACACTACTTGACTCTTAATATTCTTACCTGAGAACTATCAGAGAAGATTCACTTATTTGCCAAGCTCTCTCAAAATGAAGAGTTAAAAGAAATTCAATATAAAATTGATATCTCCAACAGGACAAATATATATGAAGAAACATGAACAAAACACTCACAAATGTCTCTTATCCAAAAGACTCAAAACAGGATTCAGTAACTTTATTTCTAATTATTGTTAAACTTTTTTTCCTAGGCTGTAAGTGCTTAAATGTATTCAGAACATAAAACAAGTTGAGGGACCACTAAATAGTTATTTCATATTTGATTCTGACCACTGTGATGATTAGTTTCATACTCTTGTTGAGTCATGTTCTCTAAGAAGTCTAGTTGTAGTGGTCAGAGACGCCTGGCTCTCATACCACTCAGTTTTGATTAAGGGACTCAAGATTTCTGAACCTTTTGAATGAACTAAATGGTCTCAAAATATGGACAGGTCTATTTTTGGACTAATGTACTTTCACCTAAGACCAGTGATGGACAAACAGAAGGGGCACCCAGAAATCCAGGACCAAACCTATATAGGCAGGACATGTTTTTAGTTGCCTTGAATTCATGATTTTTTGACATCCAGATTAATAACAATGTCAGTTTTCTTTCTCCACAATTTCTATAGGAAATCCCAAGAGCCATATGCTATGTGAAATTAGCAAGTCTAATTATGAAATAAACTGAAGAAAGAGAGCTAGGGGTAATGGTACACTTAATCATTGATTCATTTATGTTCGGTGGTTAATAAAAGGATTATCTAAGAATCTCAGACATCAAACCCTTTTAGTACTGAGTCACACAGATGTCACACCCACCTGTCCACACAGTACAGAGTAACATAAGTCCCACATAATGTTTTATAGAATCAGAAAGAACAATTTTGCACATGCATGCCCTGCTACATGTAATATATCTGATATTCTTACAAACTTTCATCAATTAGGTCTCCTTCCATTTTCAAGGAAGTGGAGCAAGTGAATGAGTGATATTTTATTTTCTTTCCTCTTTTTATAAAATCTCAAATCTAAAAGGAACATTAATGGCAATCAATTCAACTAGACTGAAAAGGAATCTTATTTCTAATATCTCCATGCTTGGCACAATGCTTGACACATATTAAGCATTTAATAAATGTTTATTTATTTGTTAACTGATTGACACATAATCATTTAGCTTCTTCTTGAAAACCGCCACAATGGGAAATGCACCAGTTTCTGACCACTTTCAATATTAAGTATTCAATGCTAACCCTGAGGAAATTTGTAAAGTGGTAAATTTTCTTTTGAGACTTCCTACTTTCTCTTTTAGCAACCTTCTCTCCCTTGCAGACACCATCCTTTCCTATATTTACCTGACTTTAAGTTGATTAATAATCAGTATGAAACAGTGGGGGGGAAAAAAAAACACTAGCTCTGAAATAATAGGATATGTGTTTAAATTTCTCCTCTAATACATATCCTCTGTTAATTACTGGGCAAATCACTTATATTCTTTGGGTCTCATTTTTATAATTTGTAAAATAAGGGTTTTGGACTAAATAGCTACTGAGTTCCCATAGTTCCAGGATTATGATGCTATGATCTGGGAACTAATTCCAACTAAGGCATTAATTGATGACTAGATAGATTACATTCAATTAGTCAGCTATCATCTATTAACCCCCTACTATGTACTGGTTACTCTTTTTAGTGCTGAGGATGCAAAGAAAGACAAAAATGATCTCTGTTCTCAAGTAGCTCACAATCTAATGGAGACGGACAACATGTAAACAACTATATACGTACTCCTGTATGTATAGTACACATACTGTAAAAGATTAGAGGTAGCCTTAGAGAAAAACATTAAGATGAAGGAGAGTTAGGAAAGGCTGTTTGTAGGTCAAATTAAGATGAGGAAAATTAGGGTAGGAAGAAGAGATGTAGAGGAAGAGAGTTCTAAGTATATGGAGTCAGTGAGCAAAAAAATTCAGAGTCTGGAAATAGGGTGTCATTTATAAAAAATAGCAAGGAGACTACTGCACCACTACATCACAGATTTTTTGGGAAAAAAAGAAGATATAAGTCAACTGGAAAGGTAAAAAGTGGCCGGGCTGTGAAGGTCTTTAAAAGCTATTGTGGGAATTTCATTTGATTTCCATACATTAATATGGACCAAAGTATATTTAGAATTTAACAGAGGAGAGCCTTAATCTTGGAATTTCAGATGCCATGATAACAATAAGGGGAAAGATCTGGGGGCATGTTGAACTGCCTATTGTATTTCCATTTAAATTAGACAGATTATTATTCTACTCACTTGACATATGCTTGCATATATACATACATACTGTAGTGTTCTGGTTGGTTTTCTGGAGATCTCTGGACCAGACTTAATTTCAGCAGAGTAATCACCATGAGAATAGCCAGAGATAAAGTCCAAAATCTTTATTATCTCCTTCACAGTCTAATTTCCTTGTCTGGGGTCCGGGCTAGCTTTCTTGAGGTCCTCCAGAATGTATCTTGATTTCTTTGGGGGAAACGGGGGACCACCATGATGGTCTCTGTCTTCAAGTCTGTATCAGTCTGAGGGCTTAAGCCTCCAGCCACTATGCTCCCCCAGTTTGTTCTAGTTCCCTTCGAGTCTGTCTCTGGCTGAGTTTGTCCCAGTTTATATGCTCTATTATAATTAAATCATTTGTAGTATACTGAGTATAAACCAATCATTATATCACTAGGGAACCATTATTTGTTGTAAGATTAAATCAATCATACTGAACTAGAGAACTATTTATCACTATGCTAAATTAGATAATCATTGTCTTATCACTTTCACTTACTTAGCACCTTGTAAGAATCCTTGAATCAAGTACAGAGTTCTGGCCCATAACACATACAAATATATTTATAATGCCTTTGGGTATAAATATGTGTATGTCCTTCATTTCAAACAGGATTTTTGATAACACAGAATGATGTCTTGACCGTGAAATGGATTTGTGAGGCAGATTGCAGAAAATAATCAGCCTCACTCTCTTCCAAGTCACTGAAGTCCAATAGCAAGATAAGACAACTGGAAACAACCTGGGATGCACTGGATGACCTTGGCATTTTCAATATCTGATTAAGCTCTTAAATCTCTAAAATGTCTGTTTGATCCATGTTCATAGCTATTGGAACAAATTGTTTTGATCTCATTCTACTGGGGGAAGCCTTCACATTCTTGGGGAAAAAACATTCCCTAATTCATTTCCAGGTTTGAAAACTGTCAGTTATCTTCAATCTGGTTTAGCTCATCTTCATGCTACAGTTTCTTGCAGCTAGTGAGAGTTGGTAAAAGATAGACACCAAAAGTGGATGAGCAGCCCTGAATACCGGTCCTCCCTGAATACCTGAGACAAGCAAAATGTATGCATAAAAATACATATATCCACATAAGCATATAAGTATGCATTCATGCATTTTCACAGATACATATATATATATACCACACATATTTCAGTAAAAAAAAAAAACACTATTAATTACCAAATTACCCCATTAGTATTAAAATGTAGTAAAGCAAAGTTCTTACCTTGAAACATCTTACTTATGGAGGAAAATGAGATTTATAAAGCAATGCCATATAAGGCAGTATATGATACCTTCTAAAAAATAAGTACTAAAAGTATGGATACAAATACATAAATATATTCACATCCTTATTTATGTTGCGTGCATTCCTGTTGGAGAAGATGGATAGCTTTGGGAGAAGTGTGTAGTTCTAGAAGAACAAAGAAAATAGAGATTTTGAAAGGTAAAACTTAAAATTCCTATGGTAGTATAATTTGGTGTTAAATTTAGACATTCCCCTATACCTAATTTTCAGAGTCTTAATGTTATATAAAATATTAAGAGGCCTCTTAATAAGTTCCCACATTAACTTTTGGGTCTTCATATTGAATAGATTGTTTAAAGATTTCCAACTTTTAGTAAGTACTAATCCTTTGAAAAACAGACTGTATTTATGTAATATTTATATGATAGAGCTAATTTGCTTCACTGACTTGAAACCATGTTCATATAATTTTAACTAAAGGTTAAGTTTTTAGAGCAATGTTTTTCATAATAACTAGCACAAAACTCTCATTACTCTTAAAATTCTGTGGGAATCATTCCAACTCTATAATCTAAAATATTAGGTATAGACAAAAGGTTGATTCTGTTATTAACTAGATTACAACTATGATATCACAACTATGTAAACAGCATTTGTCTATTATCCTCTTCATTTTAATATACTCATTATTGCAAAAATGAATGATTTTTAGAGAACACTGTCAAAATCAAATTACTACAAATTTATTATAGTCCTTATTCTCACCTGTAAGTGAGATTTTCAAAGGTCATTTTTTTCATATATTTACCATTCTAATGAGGTATTTTTTCCTTGATTATTTTTACTACCTCAATTGTTGTTAGTCTATATTAGCATCATATCATTATTATTCATATGTATTCTCATTTAAAATACTAATTATAGTTTTGATATTACACTAACTCAATTAAGAAAATACTTAAAAACAAATGAACACTGTTCTGATCATTTCAGTTTTGCACTCTCAACTGCCAACCTTCTCTTATTTTTCCTCTTAATATAACTAGATGGCATTGAGCTGTGGTGTCAAAGTCAAATAGAAATAGGGTCACTAACCTTTTATTATATTGACTTAGAAAACCACATATCAACAGAACTTATGTTTCAGTGAATTTTTATTTACCTTAAAAATATTTCCCAATTGAAAGTAGACCAAAAAATAATTGGAAACTAAATAATCTCATACTAAAGAATGATTGGGTGAAACAGCAAATCATAGACATAATTAATAACTTCACCAAGAAAATGACAATAATGAGACATCATACCAAATTTGTGGGATGCAGAAGGTGTAATAAGGGAAATTTCATATCTCTAGAGGCTTACTTGATAAAATAAGAAAGAGAAGGTCAATGAATTCAGCTTCAACTAAAAATGCTAGAAAGGAACAAATTAAAATCTGATCAAACACTTAAACTTGAAATTCTAAAAATAAAAGGAGAATCAATAAAATTTAAAGTAAAAAAAAACTATTGAATTAATTAAAAAACTAAGAGTTGGTTCTTGAAAAAACCAACAAAATAGACAAACTCTTAGTAAATCTGATTAAAAAAGGAAAGAGGAAAATCAAATTGTAGTCTTAAAATGAAAAGGGAGACTCGGCACTAATGAAGAGGAAATTAGAGCAATAATTAGAATTACTTTGCCCAACTTTATGGCAATAAATTCGACAACAAATGAAATGGAAGAATACCTACAAAAATATAGCTTGCCAGATTAACAGAGGAAAAGTAAATATCCTAAACAGTCCCATCTTAGAAAAGAAATAGAACAAGCTATTAACCAACTCCCTAAGAAAAATCCTCAGGACCAGATGGATTTACATGTGAATTCTACCAAACATTTAAAGAACAATTAACCCAATGCTATATTAAACTATTTGAAAAATAGGACTTGAAGGAGTCCTACCAAACTCCTTTTACAACACAGACATGATACTGATACGAAACCAGGTAGACTGAAACAGAGAAAAGAAAATTATAGACCAATTCTCCTAATGAATATCGATGCTAAAATCTTAAGAAAATATTAGCAAAAGATTACAGAAAATCATTCCTAGGATAATACACTATGACCAAGTAGGATTTATACCAGGAATGCAGGGCTGGTTCAAATTAGGAAAACTATTAGCATAATTGACTATATCAATAACCAAACTACAAAAACCATAGATCATTCAATAGATGCAGAAAAATCATTTGATAAAATCCAACATCCATTCCTAATAAAACATTTTAGAGTATAGGAATAAATAGACTTTTCTTAAATGGTCAGGAGAATATATTTAAAACCATCAGTAAGCATCATATGCAATGGGGAAAAACTGGAATCTTTCCCAGTAAGATCTGGGTGAAACAAGGTTGCCACTGTCACCATTATTATTCAATATTGTATTAGAAACACTAGCCTGGCAATAAGAGTCAGAAAGAGATTAAAGGAATCAGAATAGGCGGTGAGGAAACCAACTATCACTCTTTGCAGATGATATGATGGTAATACCTAGAAACCCTAGAAATTCTATGAAAAAGCTATTAGAAATAATCCTTAACTTTAGCAAAGTTGCAGGTTATAAAATAAATCCCCATAAATCCTCAACATTTTTATATATCACCAACAAAATCCAACAGCAAGTGATACAAAGAGAAATTCCATTCAAAATAACTGTTGACAGCATAAAATATTTGGGAATCTATCTACCAAAGGAAAGTCAGGAATTATATGAGCAAAATTGCAAAAAAACTTTCCATGTAAATAAAGTCAGACTTAAACAATTGTAAAAATATTAAGTGCTCCTAGATAGGTCGAGCGAATATAATAAAGATGACAATACTCCCTAAACTAATCTATTTATTTAGTGCTATACCAATCAGACTTCCAAGAAAATATTTTAATGATCTAGAAAAAATAACAACAAAATTCATATGGAATAATAAAGGTCAAGAATCTCAAAAAAATTAATGAAAAAAAAATCAAATGAAGGTGGCCTAGCTGTACCTGATCTAAAACTATATTATAAAGCAGCAGTCACCAAAACCATTTGGTATTGGCTAAGAAATAGATTGATTGATCAGTGGAACAGGTTAGGTTCACAAGACAGTATAGTCAACTATAGCAATTTCGTGTTTGACAAACCCAAAGATCCTAACTTTTGGGATAAGAATTCATTATTTGACAAAACTGCTGGATAACTGGAAATTAGTATGGCAGAAATTAGGCATGGACCCACACTTAACCGTATACCAAGATAAGATCAAAATGGGTCCATGATTTAGACATAAAGAGCGAGATTATAAACAAATTGGAGGAACATAGGATAGTTTATCGCTCAGACTTGTGGAGGAGGAAGAAATTTTTGACTAAAGATGAACTAGAGACCATTATTGATTACAAAATAGAAAATTTTGATTACATCAAATTAAAAAGCTTCTGTACAAACAAAACTAATGTAAACAAGATTAGAAGGAAGCAACAAACTGGGAAAACATCTTCACAGTTAAAGGTTCTGATAAAGGCCTCATTTCCAAAATATATAGAGAACTGACTCTAATTTATAAGAAACCAAGCCATTCTCCAATTGATAAATGGTCAAAGGATATGAACAGACAATTTTCAGACAATGAAATTGAAATTATTACCACTCATATGAAAGTGTTCCAAATCATTATTAATCAGAGAAATGCAAATTAAGACAATTCTGAGATACCACTACACACCTGTCAGATTGACTAAGATGACAGGAAAAAATAATGATGATTGTTGGAGGGGATGCGGGAAAACTGGGACACTGATACATTTTTGGTGGAGCTGTGAACAAATCCAACCATTCTGGAGAGCAATCTGGAGTTATGCCCAAAAAGTTATCAAACTGTTCATACCCTTTGATCCAGCAGTGTTTCTACTGGGCTTATACCCCAAGGAGATACTAAAGAAGGGAAAGGGACCAATATGTGCCAAAATGTTTGTGGCAGCCCTGTTTGTAGTGGCTAGAAGCTGGAAACTGAGTGGATGCACATCAATTGGAGAATGGTTGGGTAAATTGTGGTATATGAATGTTATGGAATATTATTTTTCTGTAAGAAATGCCAGCAGGATGAATACAGAGAGGCTTGGAGAGAATTACATGAACTGACTGACGCTAAGTGAAATGAGCAGAACCAAGAGATCATTATATATGTCAACAACGATACTGTATGAAGATGTAATCTGATGGAAGTGGATTTCTTTGACAAAGAGACCTAATTCAGTTCCAATTGATCAATGATGAACAAAATCAGCTACACCCAAAGAAAAAACACTGGGAAATGAATGTAAACTGTTTGCATTTTGTTTTCTTCCGGTTATTTTACCTTCTGAATCCAATTCTCCCTGTGCAACAAGAAAACTGTTTGGATCTGCACACATACATTGTATCTAGGATATACCAGGACATATTCAACATATATAGGACTGCTTGCCATCTAGGGGAGGGGGTGGAGGGTGAGAGGGAAAAATCGGAACAGAAGTGAGTGCAAGGGATAAATGTTGTAAAAAAAATTACCCTGGCATGGATTCTGTCAATAAAAAGTTACTATAATAATAAAAAATTTAAAAAAATATTTCCAATTACATTTTAATCTGGTTCATATCACACTGTAGGGGTGGGAGGGTGGCAAACATGTTTGATATATCTGGAAAATAGAATATTACCCTGGATTTCGAATCAGGAAGACTGGATTTGAATTCTGCTAAATAGCCTAGGGAAAATAGTTTAATCTCTCTCCTCCTCACTTTCTTTGGCTGTAAAATGGGGATAAAAACAACCTCAAAAGGTCAAAAGGAATATTTAAGAGATATAAGGAGATAACCCTTGTAAAGCACTTTTCAAATCATAAAATGCCATGCAAATCTTATATAACTTTCCTTTTCACAAATCTGACCACAACCTGTATTTATGGACTTATTTCTTATTACTTCCTTGAATGTACTTGACCTTCCAGCCAAAGGTATGAGTGAGCCAGCTGGAACCAGCTAGGAAAAGCAAAAAAAAAAAAAATTAATTTTAAGTGTGAATATTAAAAAAAAAAACAAACCATACATCATTTGTTTATTGTTGATTGTCTAGAGCTAAGGAAGTGATGGGAAAAATATTAATCATATGATCGCTTATCCAATTACATGTTCTATAATTAAGTATGTTTCAGTTATCTAAAGATATTTTCTGAAACTCAGAAAAGTGAAGTGGTTTTCCAAAGTCACACATGCAGAGCCAGAGATGGGATTTGAAACCATGTTCTAAAAGTACATATACAGTGTTCTTTTTACACTTCTTCCTGTGATAATACATAATGGGTCAAAAAAGAGATCCACTGCTAGTTTTTCAACTTTGGTTTTTTTATTGTTTTTTAAAAAAATGAATAAACCTCCTACTGAGAATCATAGAAAAATGTTTTCACAGAAATGAAATCAAGGTTCTTGACTAGATAAAGTGTATCCCAGAGCTCGGGAAAAAATTGTAGAAGTGATTACTTAATCACTGTTAGTTATCTTTTAGTAACTGAGGAGATCAGATCTAAAGATGGGCAATTTTTTATCTAACATGTATGTATATGTGTATATATATATATAAACACAAATATACACACATATACATATATATATATATACACATTATGTATGTATGCATATATGTGTATATGTATGTGGGTATATATATGTAGAGGTATGTATGTGGGGGGTGTATGTGTATGTGTATATATATATATATATATATATATATATATATATATATGTATTTGAAGGCAATTGGGGTTAAATGATTTGCCCAGAGTCACATAGCTAGGAAGTATCTGCAGCTAGATTTGAATTCAGTTCCTCCTGACTCCAGGGCTCATTCTCTATCAATTCTACTACCAAAATGCCTCCTAATTTTTTTTACTGGAAATAATATACATTATTAGTGGTTGTGGCTAAAATTTTATTAAAGGCCATTAAGCGAGCAGTACATGTATCTGGGATAAAACCTGACAAAATGTATACCTTTTATACCAATGTAAAAATTAATGTATGCTGTGATACTATCCCAGAGTGGCAAATGTTATTGGCCACAGCTCCAAATTTTACACATGGGTCTTCATTAAAGATAACCTGGCTATTACATAATTGGCAATGAATTCTTGAAGAAAAGGTTTCTAAGGTTCCTCTTAAAGGACGAACTATCTTTACAAATGCATCTAAATATAACATTAATTCTGTATACACTCATGACTTAACTATAAAGAGAGTAGTCAGAACTCCTTTTCAGTCCACTCAGCAGAATGAATTGTATGCACTCATATTAGCTCTTACTTATTATCCAGGAGATGTAAATATAATATCTGATTCAGCCTATTCAGTAGGTGTGGTACTAAGAATTGCCACAGCCCAAATAAAATGTGCAGCTTCTAATATATATCAACTCTTTAAGGAACTTCAAGAGCAAGTGAGAAAGCTATTCAGGTAAGATTTATATCTTGCATGTCTATTCTCATAGTAAGACTTCCAGGTCTCAATATGACAGGAACTCAATATGAACAAACTGTTCATGGGCAATTTTTTTTCATGGAAAATGTGTACTTTTTGTTTAAGATTTACATCAACAATAGAGTAGCTCAAAAGAAAGATTGGCAGAGAAAAGGCTAAAATAGTAATCATGTTACACAAATGTTACAGAGGAAAAATTGACACAGAGACATTAGAGGGCGAAGAAGGGCTCATAGCTCTGAACAGCTACTCATATTGAGAATGCATTCAATAGGCAATAGCACCCTCCAGTATCCATAAAGAAACAAAGGAAGAGGGATGGGTGAATGTAGAAGCAAAGGATAAGGGTAGAAAAGGAGGAATCCTTGGGTCAGGAGATGTTAAAGTAATAACAAGGAAAGTAATGGAGCAGAGTTTAATGAAAGAGTCTTTCATGTGTATGTATATGAGATGTGTGTGTGTGTGTGAGTGTGTGCATGTATGTATATATTGATACATATGTACACAAAAATATATCCCTTATTAACTATAACTTGGGGGGGTGAGAGATAAAAAGGAGATGTGTGTGTCTATCTGTGTGTGTGTGTGTGTGTGTATGTCTATCTATCTATATCTGTCTGTCTGTCTATCTATATCCTTTCTTAGCTAAAGGCTACTATAGGGGCTATGAAAGGGGGGGAAAGAATAAAGTAAAAAAAGTGCAGCAGAGGAAAAAAACCTAATTTACAAGAAAGTAAAGATAGACACTCAAGAATATAATTTTTTCTACACACACATATATATATATATATCTATAATTTCTTAATTTGGTCGATGTTGTTATATATTTTGAATCCTCCCTGATGTTCTGCTGGGCATATAACAATATTCTCTTTTGTTTTGTTTCATTTTGTTTTGGATTGCTTTCCTGTTTTTCTTGTCTTTTATTCTGTTTCTTCAAATAAAATAAATTTGATTAATTTTTTAAAAAAAATTAAATGGAGTGGAAAGTGGGAAAAGTTGGTGAGATTGAGTTAAAATCATCCTCATTATAATTAACTCAAATAACATGCACACTCAGTTGAGCATAGAGATCCTATCTTACCCTAAAGGGAAACTATAAAGGAAGGGTATAAGAAGAGAGGGGCTGATAGAATGGAAAGAAGATTGAAATAGGTAAAAGTCTGAAGTAAAACATTTTTGCAATTGGACAGGTGAAAGGAGAAAATAGGATAAATAGGGGAGAAATAGAAAAAAAGGGAAATACATAGTAATTATTAACATGAAAAAATATTTTCAGGCAAGCTTTTTCTGATAAAGGCTTCATCTTTCAAATATATAGAGAACTATGTCAAATTTATTTTAAAAATGGCCATTTCCCAATTGATAGATGCTCAAAAGGTATGAACAGGGAATTTTCAGAGAAAATAATCAGTTATTTATAATCACATGAAAAAATGCTCTCGATCACTAATGATAGAGAAATACAAATTAAAACAATTTTAAGCTACCAGTCCACATATATTAGATTAGCTAATATGACAGAAAAAAGAAAATGACAAATGTTGGAGGGGATGTGGGAAAATTAAAACACTAATGCACTTTTGGTTAAGTGGTATACTGATTCATCCTTTTGGGAGAGCAATTTGGAATTATGCATAAAAATATATAAAACTATGCTTATCCTTTGATCAAGCAATACCATTGTCAGGTCTATATCTAAAGAGATAAAAAAATGAGCTATATGTATCCATTAATATTTATAATACCCTTTTTATGGTGTCAAAGAATTGGAAATTCAAGGGATGTCCATCAAGTGGGAAATGGCTGAACAAGCTACAGCTTGTATATAATTATATACATATATACATATAATAATGTATATAATTGTGATGGACTACTATTATTCTATAAGAGACAATGAGCAAGTTACTCTCAAAAAACCTGCAAAGATTTACATGAACTGATGCAACATGAAATGAGCAAAACTAGGAGAACATTTTATAGAGTAATAGTGGTATCGTATTATGATCAACTGTGAATGACAAAATTATTCTCAGTAGTACAATGATCCAAGATAATTCTGAAGGATTTGTGATGGAAAATGTTTTCCATATCCAGAGAAAGAATTGATGGAGTCTGAATGCAGATCAAAGAATATTTTTTTTCTTTTCTTACTTTATTTTTTTATGTGTTTTCTTTCACAACATGACTAACATAGATATATGTTTTGCATGATTGGCCTCTCAATAAGGAGTGAGGCAGGAATAAGAGAATTTGGAACTCAGAAATTTAAAATAAATTTTAACATAATTGGGGAAAATTAAAAAAAACAAAAAATAAATGCACTATGTATATATTTAGCTCTATCTTTATCTGTCTATTTGCTCTTTGTTTGAATTTTTGTCTTTGTCTTTAAAAATAACAATTCACTACATCTTGAAATAGTAATGATTAGGTTGGATTGTAAATACAAGGTAGGAGAAGACAGTTTCCAAATATTGCCAGAAACAATGGCCTGTGGGAAAGGACCACTACATACTACGTATTTTTTTTTAATGTGTTGTTTAATTATTTTAGGTTTTTTTTCTCACTTTTATTTTTGTTATAAAGATTTATTTTCTGAGAATAAAAGGGAAGGGAATACTTTGGAAAATGTAGAAGATTTAAAATGAAAGAGATCAATACTAATTTATTTAAAAAAATTTTTTTAATGATTTAAATCCAAATGGATGAAAGCTACACATAAAAAAGAACTGAAAATAGAAGATAGGGTTGTCTGGGATACATTCATATGGCACAATAGCAAAGTTTGAAGAATCATAAGCATATATAAAAGATACTTTCCTTAAAATGGAGGTTCTGAGAGAAATTTATTAATTAGGAGAATGTGGATGTAAGAAAAGGAAGATATTCCCAGGTAAGAAAACCACAGGCACTGAACCAACTTCCAGTGTGATGAAACTGAGAAGGCTGAGGCATGGTAACAAAGTTTTGAGAGTCAGAAGTATAATACGTAGAAGAATGGGATCTTCTTATCTACATCTCTTTAAATCCATATAATAAAACAATAACAACAATAATTACTATAGCTAACATTTATATAGCATTTACAATATACTGTGTACTGTGCTAAGCACTTTGCAATTACAATAATTTGATATTCACAACAACCCCAGAAATTGGATGCTATTATTATCCTAATTTTATAGATGAGAAAACTGAGGCAAACAGGGTAAAGTGACTTGTGCAGGTCAAGTTAGTAAGCATTTAAGGAAGCATTTAAGGCTAGAATTGAAATCTAATCTCCCAGACTGGTAAACTTTCCACTGTGTAATTTAACTGCTCATTTTCCTAAAGTCTAGTATGCACTGAATCATGGGAGCTATAATGTCCTTCAAGGACTCATAGAGATCTAATCTCTTCATGTTATAGATGAAGAAATGAAGGTCTAGAGAAGAAGTAACATGTTTCAAATTATTGGCAGTAAGAAATAGTCAAGATTTTAACCCATGTACTCTAATTCTAAATTTCGTACACTATTTTTAACTATACTGTGGTGTTATTGGTCATGCTATAAGTTTTATATTCACAAGTATAATAATGGGAAACATGATTAATCAATAGTATCTCCATTAATAAAGACTTTTTTTTGTTTTCTGACTCTTCACTGTCTACATCAAATCATGAACAATATGTTTAATTTCAGATAGCACAGATAGCACAAGATCATTGATAATATGGAGGACATCCAAAGGAAGGTGAACATAATTGATGATGCAGTTTGGTCAATTTTATATAAGAAATGATGAAAGAACTGGCAAAGATTAATCTAGAAAAAAAAATCTTCAATTTTCAAGTATATGAATCATTTTATGAGGAGCAGGAGCAGGGTTTAGATCTGTTTTGTGTAGAGTTTTGGTAAAGAACCAAGAATATGGGGTGGAAGTTCCAAATAAATAAATTCAATTTTGAAATCAAGAAATAAAAAACAAACAATACTTCTTAACTAATAGAGATTTCTGAAAGTAGAATGAGCTAAGGTTTAAGAATTAAAGAGGAGACTAAATGATCTCTCATCAGTTATATTATAGTGCAACTTCCTTTTCAGATGTGTATTAGATATAGGGATATACTGGGATCATTGTGAACCAACTTTTATAAGAGCTGTTTGTTAAATTTTCTCTGTGATCTTTTCCCCAAAATTGGCAAATATTGTACACCAGGGTTTGATTTATTGTTTTATTGATTGTCTAAACTGAAGTGATAGAAAAATGCATATTAAACTTAAAAGTGCATTATAATAAATACATGCATACATAATTTAAAAAAATTCAGTTGTGATTAATTTGAATGGTAACGCTGTTTCCTTCCAACCCCAAAATCATGAGACTATGTGATCTAGCATGATTCTGTTCCTTCCACATTTCCTGGAACATCTATTTTTTTATCATATAGCTGAAGGCAACAAATGATCAGATGCTCATTGAAAATCCTTCCCATTTAGACTTGCGTCTTAAGGAATAGTATCTCATTTGTGTACTTCTCAAGAGATCTGGAATCTCCAGAGGGGTCTGATGGAGACAATCACTATCTTGAGACCTTCTGTTTGTCTTTTTAAAGTAGAAAAACTAATTATTTTGCTCATGAAGAAACCAAGAAATGTACCTGATTCTGATTACAAAGCAAGAAGTAATTGGTAAAAGTACATGTGGGAAGAAGAGATAATGCCATGTTATAGACTGCTTGATAAAACCAATTAACTGATTAATTTTTTTCTTTTATTTAATAGGAAATATTGTGAGTCAACCTTGTGTGTGTTTTTCTGAACTTCCTTTTTTCTTTTGGGTTTATTCATAATAAAATATTAATACTGATATGATTCAATTCTGCATGTAGCAGTCATTCTTTGGAAGAATATTGCACATTAAGAAAAAAGTAGCTAAGTTAAATTGTATAGGCTGTTTTAATACTAGTGAAACTTTCAACATCTACTTTCTCATCTCTCACTTCTTTGCCACCATCAATGTCTAAACAGAAAACAACTGACCAGATTCAAAGGGTGTTTTGCATTTTTCTTTTTTCATGGATTTCTATGGCCAAATAATTTATCACTAACTATTGTACAAGTGACAAACCTTGTCTTACTTAACTAATTTGATCTTCACAAAATAGATAACTGGTCAATTGCCAAAACTGGATGAGAAACCTTCCCAGCATGGTTAAAACCTGTCAGAGTTTGTGCTCTACTACCACCTTTAGATATCAGTGGGAGGATGTTATAGAGAATAATTGATCACATTTAAATGACATTGTAAGTACAATATTATCTATAGGCATTACCTACTTTTATCTTCATTACCCACATTTTATAGATGAGAAACTTAGGGCTTACAAACGTTAAATGATTTACTTCACAAAGTTAATAAATGGCAGAGGCAATATTTAAATTTGTCTTCTGATTCCAGCACAGTGTTCTCTAGGCTAGAGATGTTAAGACTTGTGTGGCCTACAAGTGACCAAAAACACCCACAGTTTAGCCAGAACCAGATTCAGATGTAATTGGAAATGTTTAACAAATACAATGCAATATATATATATATATGTATATATGTATATAAAATATAAATTTGTGTTTTTCCAAGGCTATGCACAGTCCTCAGAGATCCATTTCTATTTATCACCATTTGTTACTGTTGGAAGGAAATCACTTTGTAAGCCACAAAATCATGAATATAGTACTCTACTGTATAACCTAGGTAGTCAGGTAAGAGAGTATATAGAGTGATGATCCTGGAATTAAGAAGACTCAATTTTCTGATTCCAAATCTAGCCTCAGGTGGATCCTGGGCAAGTCACTTAAGCCTATTTGCCTATTTCCTCATGTATAAAATGATCTGAAGAAGGAAATAGCAAACTACTCCAGTATCTTTGTCAAATGATCCCAAATAGTATCACAAAGAATTGGACTTGACTGAAAAAGAACAACTGTATAACTACTTAAATAACAGAAAAACAGAAGCACAGGTGTTATATCAATTAAAATGGCAGCTATTGCTATGGAGACATCCATCACTGGTTCTTGAATCAGAGGGTCTACATTCATACTTCATCTCTGCATTTAATATCTGTTTAACCTTAGGCAAATCCTATGACCTCATAGAACTTCAACTTTCTCATTTGTAAAATGAAGTAGTTGCACCAAATAGTTCCTGAGACATGGTATATGATCCTATAATCATTGGAATTATCAAGATGGATAAATACCTTTCAGTAATACATGTAGAGATGATGTCATTTCTGGGTGGTACTACATTACTCTGAGATGTCAAGTATCCATGTTTTCATTAATCCAGGGAATGACCTCTGAAACATACAGGGACTGAACTGTGTTTTTAGTTATAAAATGCAAAATTGTCTACCTTTGACAGATTATATGAGAGATAATGAATTGTCCCATTCTTGTAATTATTCAAACAGAAGCTGAATGACCACTTGTGTGGGTATCCACATCTTCTGATTCTGCCTTTTTTGTAATGGGAGTCCATAATTTTACAAGAGGGCAATTCCATTAAGGTTTGAATATTAGAAAGCTTTTCCTCATATAGAGGTACAGTTTATCTCCCTGTAACTTTTACCTATTTTTTCTCCAGGAAGCAAAAATACTTTCTTTGCAAATATATTAGAGTGGTTTGCAATTTCCTTCTCTAGCTCATTTTACAGATTCAGAAATGGAGGCAAACAGCATTAAATGACTCACTCAGGGTTACATATCTCTTATCTGAAGACAAGTTTGAACTCATGAAAAGGAGTCTTCCAGACACTAGCCCCAAATGCTCTTGCCACTGCTCTACCCAGCTGTCTGTCTTCCTGAAGCATCTCAGAGTAAATGTATTTCCTCTTCCACACACCAACAATGAGCCATCTGTCATATGAAAAGCAGCAAGGCTTAAGCAAAATATTTCTAAATTCTCAAGATGTTGTTGGTAGATTATCTGAAGAGCTCTAGGCAATACATTTCAATTTTTATATCACTCCTTAGCAAAACCTTGAGATGATATTTAATATTCATTCAACCCATACTCTTTTTCTTTTCTTTTCTTTTAAAGAGAGTAGAATAATTAGACAAGGAGGAACTAAGACATGTGGGAACTGAGACACATTTGGCAGATCCATCTGATAGCTGCTTTATTGCCCTGAATTAAAAAAGAGGAAATTCTGACCTTGCCCAAAACCGGGGGAACCACAGATGCAGAAATACATGTCAGAAGAATTGTTTTATCTTTGGAGAAATCCATTGTCATTTCTGATGGGTAATCAGTGAGGGAAGCCCAAAGCAAAGTCCTAACTCTAAAAATTAGAAAAAACATCATTTGCTTCAGGGAATCCTAGAAGGGTAATCCAAAGATATGATGACCAAGTGTTTTGGGAATACATTTCAACCAAAAGAATAAAAAATACTAGCTATCTGTAGAAATTAGATTTCCCTTTGAGATTGTGAAATGATTGCTATTTTACTAAGTAATCTAAAGTTTCTTCAGAACGTGTCCCAAAGAGAACTGTGGAAGAAAATTTGTGAGTAAAATGAATTCCTTTGACAGTTAAATTATTCTGATTTATTGTTTATCAAGCCTTTGAATAATCATCTTATTAAAAAGGTATGAATCACAAAGCAAAATCAGTGTGTACATATATAATATATAAATACACACACACATATATATATATATAATTTTATGCATACTTATATCCTTTAATAATCAATCACCAATTAACATCTACCCCTCTTTAGATTTCTTTCTCCACCTGGCTGGTTGTCATGAACAAATAGGTGTACTATATATAATAGCTCACAATTTAAAAAAATCTCTTTATGGTTTCTTCTTAATGGATGAGTAGAGAAAGATTGGAATGAAGAAAAAAAAATGCTGAGAATATGTTTGGCTTAAAAAGCCCACAGGAACTCAGCAGAGTCTCTGAGTGGCAGCATGGTTATCAATTGGCTTTGAAGTCAAGAGACCTGAGTTCAAATTATGTCCCTGACATTTCCTAGATTTGGGAACACTGGCAAATCACAAACTGCTGGCACCTCCAAATTTTCATCTGTAAATTTGAATAACAATATTGATACTTACTACTTATCTGATAAGGTTAGCATAAAGGAAGAGCATTATATATCATAAAGTGTAAATAATAAAGCCATTATAAACCATAAAAAGGGCTATTATGGGGCCAGTCTGGGTATTGTCCTGTTATTGGGTTTAGTAATAATCTGTGATTGATTGATTGTATTCTTAGTGATATTGAAACATGCTGCAAGGAGAAGAAAGGAGGCTGCTCAGCTGAGTGGTGCTAAAGCTGACCTCGATATCTTTTATATATATATATTGTTTATTGTTGTTCTTTTTACTAATCCTATTTGTGGTTTTTTGTTTGCTTCTTTATTTTTGTGGGGGAAGTTTTGTTTGTTTATTTTGTTCTGAGGCAGACAGGATTAAGTGATTTGACAAGGATCACATTATTATTAAGTGTCTGAGGCTTGATTTTAATTGAGGAAAATGAGACTTCTTAATACCAGTTTTGACACTCTATTCACTGTAATACCTAGCAGCCCCCTACATACATATAGCCAGTCTACAACTACTCATGATTCACTTCAAATCTCCAAGACAAACAGGAGTTTGTCTCTCTCTTTCAAAGATTCTCTCCTCTTCCAAAGATTCCTGCCAAGCAGTCTTTTAATGATTTTTTTCCCATTTGTGGCTTTCCTTATTTTTTAATAGTACTATCATTATATTTATACTTATAATATTATATTTTCATTATTGCTTCTTCAAATATTTATAAGTATTAGGAGTAGAGTCCACACATTGGGACTTCCTTTGGCAATGCATTTTCCTGAAAATGTACAGCCAGGGTTCCAGAGACCCAAGTCCCAGGATATTGAAGGCAGTTATTGCTTCTTTTTGTAAACTTGCTTGCCTACTTCTTGTATTCAAATTGAAATTACATTCTGGTTTTCTGCAGACTTCCTTCTACTGGCTCTAAACAAAACTCTTCTTGCCCTTTGTTTCCCATTGATTCTAAATAAACCAAACCTAGTACAATGTCAACAGGTCTAAAAGAAAATTTAAATGTTCTACATGACATAAAGAAATCCCTATCCCTATGCACTAATAAGAGATTAAGGGGGTAAATTTTGTTCCTCTGGTGGAATAGGATCTTGTTGTTTGAAGAATTTCTTTGTATAAGTTGTACCATTTTATGCTGCAACACTGGCTTAAATGACTTCTAATTAATTATTTTTTAAATTTTTGAATTTTAAAAAAATTACATTATTTTGTTTTTTTGTTTTTCATACCAGTGGAACTCTCTTCCCTATTACTTTGGACCTGGTGTTAATTGGCTATAAGTACAATATACAGTTGTTGTTATTTGTTCTTTCCTTTCAGGGACACAGCACTGGTATTACCTGTGATTTCTTGGCTTGTACATAAATTGGATTTAAGTGAGGCAGAGTTGCATAGCCATCAGTTTCTCTCTTTCAGAGTCATCAAAGTCTAGTGGCAAGAAAACCATCAAAGATGGTAAGTGATTGCCCAGGATGCATTTTTGATGTCTGATCAAACTCTTAACTGTGCCATGACACCTACTTCAGCTGCCTCCATGACCAATGAAATAAATTTTTCTTATTCGCCCATTTTGCCAGGTGAAATTTTTATGTGCTTGGAGTAGACAACACCTTTACTCATATAAGTTGGAGGCCTATCAGCTCCTTGTTTAGCCCATATGATGAGATGATTTTACTTGGTTGTGGTTGCTGTGTATGTTACAGTTTCTTGGAGTCACAATGAGAATTGAATAAGAGCTGGACACCAAAGGTGGAGGGAGGAGTAGCCCTAAAAAGAGTTTGGCAAACTGTCAGACTAGACATGCTAGACCTCTCTGAGCACCACACATACCTGCTTTTGCATTAGAAATGGAGAAAGTCAACAAGGCCAGGAGGAACTATTGCTGCAAAAGAAATGCCTGGATTGTTAGGCTAAACCTAGAAATAGACATATCTCATTGGTGCATTTACTTTGCCTTTCTCCCCATACTTTTAATCCTCTGTTGTTATTCCATCATTTTTCAGTAGTGTTCAACACTTTGTGACCCCATTTGGGGTTTTCATGGCAAAGATATTAGAGAGGCTAATCATTTCCTTCTTCAGTTTTTTTCAAAGAAGAGAAAATGGAGGCAAAGAGGGTTAAGTGACTTAGTGTTTGAGGCCAGATTTAAACTCAACCAGATTTAGAGCTCTAATATATTTCACCACTTCCATATTTTCTGTTTTTTATCTTCCCATATTTCCCTTTAGTCTAAGTCAAAATTCCATATTCCATAGGGGTGGGGCCCCCCAAAAAGGTTAAAGAGGACACAATTTACATCAGGTAGAGTAGGGATAGTTTACAATCCATATAGTTTACAAAACTGGATTTATTGTTAGAAAAACCTGGGTTCAAAGTACATCTGAGAAATATATTATCATAAGTAATCTCATTCAATTGGAAATCTTGACCTGGAGCATAGTCAATGTCCTCTATTGAGTGACTCAAGTGAGTCAAAGGGCAATTACATTCACTAGAGGGGTTTGGGAATCAAAGATAGGAATCTTTCTCACATCACCTTTTGCCACAGACTATGGGTTTTCAAATTTTTTCACAAGGAACCTGTGACATAGACCACAGGGAATCTCTTACCCTCAATTCTCTCACCTCATAATGCTTATCCATTCCGTTCTATCCACTGCATCTATCCATTCCCTTACTGGTTAAGCTTCTTGCACTTTCCTCCCATGACTCAGATGCTTTCTCACCTTGGGACTTTTCTGAATACCTGGAACCATCATACCTTTGAATATACCTACTTCTGACATTGGTGACTTTCTTTCAGTAGACAGGGTCTAACTGTGCTTCTCACTCTAGAGATTTCTCTGAGGAATCTTCAGATTTGGAGATTAAACAAATTAAGTTCAATATTTTAAAAATACAATTGAATGAATATCACAATTTTCAAATATCAGTCATGACAATGCAAAGAAGCTAAGGAATTAAGACTAAAGCTCCTCAGTTAGTATTGTTTAACTTTTATAGAATAATCTAAAATATAACAAATGACAATGGAGGCATACCAATCAAATAGAAGTACCTAGAATAAGAAGATGGGTTTATAATGTAGGTGATATTTGAATGAAGCAGTCTCAAGACTGAAAATAGTTTCTTTTATTTCTTGCTCTTCTGAGAGCTTCTTTTTATTAAAGAGCTAAGTTTAATTAAACAGTACAAGCTTGTTTGCTAACAGATCTTAATGAATGAATCTAAACCAAAAGAGACCCATGATTCATATATTTAGATGAAATCTTGGAATAGTTGAAAATTACAGAAAAACTTGGATTAGATGACTTTTATGATGGTTTGCTTAACAGAGTTAAAATTAAGTTCTGTGACATTTCACATGAGGTCGCTATATTATTAATTTTACTGTATTATTCTATTCTACTGTTATACAAGATAACTTTTAGGAAGCAGTTAACTGCAAATATTTATAATATAAAAAACAAAATATGTCAATACAAATGGAAGAGTAAATAAAAAAAGATTCTCAGCTTGCATTTCTCTTTATATTCAGATTCTTTATAATTACTATGGTAGATTCCAAGCCCATTTGATCATTGTTTGAGCCCATTTTGGCTCAGAGTGAATGTCATACCAACTGTTTCTATTTTGGCTAAAAATTCTGAGGGACTTCTCCCAGATTGATTTGCTTGTTTGTTTGTTTGTTTGTTTTTTTGTGGGATTAACTAGTTAAAGGAAACCATCTTCTGTCTTATTTTTTACCTAACCTGAATCAAAATGAGACCTGTTAAAGATTTTAGCTTAAAAAGGTCAAAGTCTCCCAATGGATCCAGGGCCATCTCCAGTTATCCTAACTCACATCTTGCCATTGAATCCAGATGGCTTCAGAGGAAAAAAGCCAGGCTGGTAACTTTGTACAGCCCTCCCTCACTTAAATCTAATTCACTTGCATGTGGCAGCATCACCTCCCTGAAGTCATGCAAATTCTTCAAGACCAAAGGACAAATGACAATGGTAATTGTAGAGGGCTGGAACTCTGAAAAGATATACTTAAGACTCAGTGTAGTTGATAAGATAATAATTCTCTAGCTATTGATGTATTCATTCTAGTCAAGTACATATACTTAAGGTAACAGGTGATGTAATAGCTCTCCTGACAAGTTGGCACATGCTCAAGTGTGGTTGGGCATGCTCGGTGTGTGGTAGTGACATCATTGTACTGGAGTATTGTACTGGAGTATTTAAAGGAGTCACAAGCACAGAGTACTCTCTCTCTCTCTCTCTCTCTCTCTCTCTCTCTCTCTCTCTCTACCACAATCTCTCAGGAGCAGCACTCAGCAGCAGCTCTCAGACACAGAGAAGACATCACGCTCCAGACTCCATCTTGGATCAACCATGTGGTGGCTCTTCTGCCTCCTTCACTTCTCTACCTAAAGACCAACGTCTCAGGCTGATCCTGAGGCCCTCCAGAGAGCTAGACCAGACATTATAGGTTGTAGATAGACAGAGTATAAAGAGCAGTAAATTTAGGGAAATGATACTAAATTAAAATTTTCTCTCCCAGCTAACAAACAAAACAAAAATATAAAAATAGAGAGGGAAGAAGGGCAAGGAAAAATTCATATAATCCTTCAAGTGACTATAGAACACAATTAAAATCCAGGCTTTGTTTAACAGAATCAGAATAGCCACTGGGAACTTCTCTAAGGCAAATAGAAAAATATATGCCTAAATTAGCTGACATGAAATGATTTCAAAGTTGCCTCTCCTTTTAAATCCTGGGATCATTGTCCCCAAGTCATCACTCCCTCACAGTCTAAGGTAGGAGCCTCCACAGAGGAATCAGAGTCAGTGGTATACCATCTGTTTGGTTTATATTTTACCCAATGGTTCTTGCTAACTAGGTGTTCAGAATGATGCTTGATAAGGTCCCGAGTAACTAGATAGGCTTGGCAGAGAAAGCCTGAAGCATGATAAGATTACTCCCTGAGGCAAGCAGGAAAGGGTATATGGGTATCAATTTAATCTTATATTTCCACCCTCTGTGGAGGTTTTAGATAACTTCACCTTGCTGTGCTCAATCAGAAATCCAAATTATGTCAAACACCTAAAGTTAAATTTCCTCTTTATATCTGTCTATGGCCTATGCCATCTTTGCTAAACCCTTTTTTGTTAGCCCAGCATATCTCTCTGCCTCATGATGTCTTTTCTCTCATTCCCTCCCCCATGCCTCATGGTATCTTTCTCCTTGTAGTTAACTTAATCTTTTAGGGTGCTAAACTTGTCTATGGATTTAGCCTACCAGTCAATGGCATATTCCCATCTCATGAGGTATTTCCTTTCTTCTGGTTAATTGTGAGTTTTGATTAATTGTAAGATCTAATTGTGAATGGGGAATGTGTTTTTCCCACTGTTAATTCTTATATTCTCTTCCAAATCTATTTCATATTTATTATTTCTGGTATTTATTTTACTTTTTCATTTTGTCTATAACTTCTCATCGATAAACCTAAACTTTTACCAAAAGAGAATGGTCACTATGAATTTACTACATAACTGAACCCCATCATTTGGTGCTTGAACACCAATCTCATCATTTGGTGCCATACCCCAAATACATCAAACTTGCTGTTAGGACTAAAGTACTATAATTGCCCATTCAATTCAATCACCTGGTACAAAATCTAGGGTACCTCACTCTATTTTAACTATTTTGAGCACCCTTGGTTACAGGCTAGTCACAAAAAAAACAAAACAAAACAAACAAACAAAAACAAAACTAGCCTTTTCTTGCTAGTTATGTTTTTGGAGAAACATTTTAAGGGTGTTTTTTTCTGAATCCATGTAATAAATACTAATGATATCACACAGAGTTTATTGTGACTTCAAAATTGAAATTTAAAAATATATAGAAAAAAGTGAAAGCTACATACTACAACAGTGCATAGTGATAGAGAAAAGAACAGAGTGGCTTTAGAGATTCTTTTTTGATACCAAACTTCCATCTGCATTTTATGTATACATCCAAGTCATAAGTCAAAACAAAGCTTTGTCTATATTCAATTTGTTGTATACCTTAGATTGCAAGTAATAATGTGTTAATAGAAAAGGTCACCCATTCTATGATTCCCCAGGATTCAAAGCATACACTTATTTTTAGCTCAGATTAACTATTTCTGTTTAAGAAAAAAACAAAACAAACAAACAAAAAAACAAGTTTGTATGATATTTTCTTGAATTATACTGATTTTCTGGTTTCATCAAAGTTCTTAGAAAAAGAAATCAGATCAGACTCTAATGAAACAGAATTTATTCCTTTCAGTCAATTCATAACCAACAAAGCAAGACATATGTGCCAAGGACTTAGAAAGCAATTGCATTTCTGTGAATCCATCAGTCTGATTGAAGACAGTCACCTTCAAAGCCACATCTGCTATGACATCAATCTTTTTTCAAAAGCTTGTTTGTTTGTGCAGGACATTTAATCACTAAAAAGAGTCCAAAGCCTGAGATAGGCTAAATGTTGAAAAAATATTAGTTACTGTTACTAAATTTTTGTCATCAACCCACTTCGGTGTAATTGTCTGATTTTTGTTTATACAATAAATGAATTCTCAAAATATGAAAAAGAAATCATACACATGAGAAAACTTTATGTATAAGAATCTTTATTTAGATTGTAAAACAAATGTACTAGAACACTAAATGCTCTTAAGGCATTAGGATAAGGATGTTATTTTATTTCATTACCACAAATGTTGGCTTAAAAATAAAAAGCAGCATCTGCTATACTATATAATTTAGCCATGATTTAAAACAAACTAAAAAGCTTCTTTAAGGTTTTCTAAAGGAAAAAAAAAAAGATCCTCACCAAGGAGGAAGGAAGAATTCTTGAAAAGACTTGAATAAAAGTTATGACTTGGGTGGAATCAATTTAAAGCAACAACATCCTTATAATTATAATGTTACCCTTTTCCTTCCCTCCCCCTCCCATTCCCCTTCTACCCCATAGGGTAGGGATCAAGGAATGGGAAGAAGTGAAAGTTTTGGGAGGAAATAAATTGGTTATTGGCAGTCTTTAAGCAGCAAGTGTAAGTCCATGTTGTTTTTTGTCCTTCCTTTTCCAAGAAGACCATGACCATCAGGGAGGTGATGCCATGACACACAAGTGAATTGGATTTAAGTAAATGAGGGCTGTGTTTCTGATTCCGTGAATTCTAATTTAAATTTAATCACTTTCCCCAAGAAAAGCATTCATAGATTGTCATAGACTGTCATAAAGGTTATTTAATTCAACTTTGATATTTTATAAAAATTAAGAAAGCAAACAACAATAATAACAAAAAAGCCTCATTGATTTTAAGAAAAGTAGTCAAGATTTACTTTGAGCACATGGAATAATCATGATCAGGACACTGAAGTCTTAGCTATGATTCTCATCAATTTTATTCTGTAACATATGGTCTCCCAGAATTTATAAGCCTTGATAGGGAATTCTCAATTCATTAAACTTATTTAAAAACTAAAATCCATCATTTATGCCTTTTGTTGAGAATGACTATTCATCACAAAGGCATTAATGTAGAATGGATTTAGAGCAATCTCTATTAAGGTAAAATCATCTTAGAGGCCTTTCAGTCTGAGTGGATGAATATTATGTTATTTAAAACACATCTTGGTGGAAATAACATTGGATTTGGATTCAAAGACTTGGGTACTATTATACTTGTTACTTATTGTGTAATTTAGATAAAGTGATTCATTTCTATCGACTTTGAAATAGTAAAAGGATTTTGCTCTAAAAGGAAAGGTTTTAATTATTTTAGAAAGCAGTTTGGGGCAAGTGGCTGCTATGTTTTCCTTTACATTTTTGATTCCTATTTCTTAGTTTTTATTCCCTTTCCTTGGCTATTGATGTATTTACTTACTATATTAAATATATGATATTCCGGGAGACCATAATGAGATACAACCTCAACATATCCCTGAACCATAAAATTCATATGGAAATCTTACTGCCCATCTAGGCCTCTCCTATCATTCTTGCCATAAAGAATTTTTGTTTCAAATTTCCTGTTATTATAGCATGATGATTTGTTTGCTAACTCCTTCTATTACTTTTTTATGACTATATTTCTTCTGTCAGTTTTGTGTCTTTAGGTGGAAATAATACAAGAACAATTCTAAGGAAAAGAAAATCTTGACTACACTGATATTACTATTGTCATATTGTGTATTTGCAAATATTGTTATTTTCCCCTTAGATAAAATTTTGCAGAGTCATGCAATTTTTAAAAACATTGAATGGACAACATAGGCTACCTTAACATGAAATTTTCTTTTACCAAAACATTTTAATTCTTAAAAGTAGGAAATCAAATTTATCATCAGTCTGTTAACCTCTAAAACCAAATATTTATTTGTTTTCTGAATCACAGTTCACTGATATGCACCAGATAGCTTAAAACTGATCAAACTTATGGCTTAAAAATTAAGGTACAATTGTACTTTACTATAACACTGCCACCCCCAGGATTCATGCTACTATATTATATTAGAATTTGGATTTCATTATAACAAAATCTTCCTGATTTCTACATTGACAAAATTTAAGAAAAAAATCAATAAAATTACTACAATCTTTGGGTAGATCTTTGCTGTGTGAAGTAGTAGGAGAACAAATTAATTTAGAACAAAGTTAGTAAAGAACTAGAATATCCCAATAATAAATTCATGATGAAAAAAGTAAGGAGGAAAAAGAAATGATTAAAAACATGGGGCAAAATGTATCAAGACTGATATCATTAGCAAACTCTTTTTTCCATCATTGATGGTGGAGTCACTGCTATCAGATCTAAATATTCACAGACCCTGATATACTTTGTGAGAAATTAGAAATGGGAAAAATGGAAACAACTGCCAAAAGATAAGTGGGACTAAGCCAAGTATTTAACAATGGAGAACATTTGGGGAGGGGTTTACACAATTTTGAAGGCATTAATTTTTAAATTTTATTTATTTTTAATACACCTTGCTTTATGAACAATTTTGGGAGAGAAAAATCAGAACAAAAGGGAAAAACCAAGGGAGAGGAAAACAAAACAGAAAAAAAGTAGGGAACATAGCATGTGTTGACTTACATTCAATCTCCATAATTCTTTTTCTGGATGCAGATGGCATTTTTTGTCCAAAGTATTGCTTTGGATTACTGAACCACTGAAAAGAACCAAGTGTTTCATAGTTAATCATCACACATCCTTTTTTTTTTTTTAATGGAAGCTTTTTATTTTTAAAACATATTCAAGGATATTTTTTTTTTTTACTATTGGCCCCTGCAAAAACTTGCCTTCCAATTTCATCCACCCCCCCCCCCCGCCCTAGATGGCAAATAATCCAATATATGTTAAACATGATAAAAATATATATGTAAATCCAATATAAGGATACATATTTATACAATTATCTTGCTGCACAAGAAAAATCAGATCAAAAAGGAAAAAAAAGCAGAAAAAAATAAAATTTAAGCAAACAGCAAAAGAAATAAAAATGTTATGTTGTGATCCACACTCAGCTCTCACAGACCTCTCCTTGGATGTAGATGGCTCTCATTATCATAAAATAATTGGAATTGGCCTGAATTATCTTGTTGTTGAGATGAGCCATATCCATCAGAATTGATCATCGTATAATCTTGCTGTTGCCATGTACAATGATGTGATTCCACTCATTTCACTTAGCAGCAGTTCCTTAATGGGTCTTCAGGTCTCTCTGAAATCATCCTGTGGATCGGCATTCACTCAGTTTCCAGTTTCTTAACATTACCAAAAAAAAAAACAAAAAAAAAAAACTGCAATGAACATTTTTGCACATGTGAGTCCCTTTCCCTCCTTTAAAACCTCTTTGAGATAAAAACCCAGTAGTAACACTGCTAGGTCAAAGGGTATACACAGTTTGATAACCTTTTGATTGTAGTTACAAATGGTTGTCCAGAATTGTTGGATCAGTCACAATTCCACCAGTAATATATTAGTGTCCCAGTTTTTCCACATCCCCTCCAACATTTGTCAATATCTTTTCCTGTCATCTTAGCCAATCTGAGGTGTAGAGTAGTACCTCAGAGTTCTCTTAATTTGCATTTCTCTCATTAATAATTGCTTGGAGCATATTTTCATATAGCTAGAAATAGTTCCAATTTCTTTGTCTGGGAATTGTCTGTTCATTTCCTTTGACCATTTATCAATTGGAGAATGGCTTGATTGCTCATAAATTAGAGTCAATTTTCTATGTATTTTGGAAATGAGGCCTTTATCAGAACCTTTGACTGTAAAAATGTTTTCCCAGTTTATTGCTTCCCTTCTAATCTTATCTGCGTTAGTTTTGTTTGTACAAAAACTTTTCAATTGATATAATGAAAATTTTCTATTTTGTGATGAATAATGATCTCTAGTTCTTCTTTGGTCATAAATTCCTTCTTCTTCCACAGTCTGAGAGGTAAACTACCCTATGTTCTTCTGATTTATTTATAATCTCATTCTTTATGCCTAGGTCATGAACCCATTTTGACATCTCGGTGTACAGTGTTAAGTGTGGGTTAATGCCTAGTTTCTGCCATACTAGTTTCTAATTTTCCCAGCAGTTTTTGTCAAATAGTGAGTTCTTATACCAAAAGCTGGAGTCTTCAGGTTTGTCAAACACTAGATCGGTATAGTCATTGACTATTTTGTCCTGTGAACCTAACTTATTCCAGTGATCAACTACTCTATTTCTTAGCCAGTACCAAATGATTTTGATAATTGCTGCTTTATAATATAGTTTTAAGTCTGGCACAGCTAGGCTACCTTCATTAGCATTTTTTTTTCATTAATTCCCTTGAAATTCTTGATCTTAACTATGAACCACTACATAGAATTTCCAATCTCTATTTTTGTCTGCCTGCATTTTTGATTTCCTTCACAGGCTAATTGTACACTATTTCAAAATCCAACCCTTTTTGTACAGCAAAATAACTGTTGGACATGTATACATATATTGTATTTAACTTATACTTTAACATATTTAACATGTATTGGTCAACCTGCCATCTGGGGAAAGGGGTAGGAGAAAGGAGTGAAAAAGTTGGAACAAAAGCATTTGCAACTGTCAATGCTGAAAAATTATCTATGCATATATCTTGTAAATAAAAAGCTATAATAAAAAATTTCTTTATCTTTTGTTCTTCCAGATGAACTTTGTTATTATTTTTATGGTAATAAATTAGTAGATTGATTTTGGTAGTATTGTCATTTTTATTATATTCACTTAGCCTATCCATGAGCACTTGATATTTTCCCAACATATTAGATATGACTTTATTTGTGTGGAAAGCTTTTTGTACTTGTACTGAATTTCCCTTGGCAGATAGATTTCCAAATATTTTATATTATCAACAATAACTTTAAATGGAATTTCTTTTTATATCTCTTGCTGCTGGAATTTGTTAGTAATATATAAAAATGCTGATCATTTATGTGGCTTAATTTTGTATCCTGTAACTTTGCTAAAGTTATCAATTGTTTCTAGTAGTTTTTCAGTTGATTCTCTGGGGTTTTTTAAGAATACTGTCATATCCTTTGGAAAGAGTAATGATTTAGCTTCCTCATTTCCTACTCTAATTCCTTTAATCAATTTTTTCTTCTCTTATTGCAAAGCTAATATTTCTAATGCAATATTGAAAAATAATGGTGATAGTGGGCAATTTATTTTTCACCCCTTATCTTATTGGCCATGGTTCTAGTTTGGCCCCATTTCATATTCTTGCTGATGGCTTTAAATAAATGCTACTGATCATTATAAGGAAAAATCCATTTTATTCCTATATTCTTTAGTATTTTTAATAAGAATGGGTGTTGGTTTTATCAAATGCTTTTTATGCATCTATTGAGATAATCATATAATTTTTATTAGTTTGGTTACTGATATAGTCAATTATGCTAATAGTTTTCCTAATATTGAATCAGCCCTGCATTCCTGGTATAAATCATACTTGTTCATATTGTATTATCCTGGGGATGACTATTTATAATTTCGTTAATATTTTATTTAAGATTTTTGCATCAATATTCATAAGAGAAATTGCTTTATAATTTTCTTTCTCTGTTTTCATCATACCTGATTTAGGTATCATCAGCATCTCTGTATCATAAAAGGAATATGATAAGACTCTTTTTAAAACTATTTTTAAAAGTAGTTTGCATTGTATTGGAATAAATTGTTCTTTAAACGTTTAGTAGAATTCATATGTAAATCCATCTAGTCCTGGAGATTTTTTCTTAGGGAGTTGATTAATAGCTTGTTCTGTTTCTTTTCATAAAATGTGACTAGTTAAGTAATTTATTTCCTCTTCTGTTAACCTGGGCAAAAATTCATCCATTTTACTTAGATATCAAATTTATGGACATATAGTCAGGCAAAATCACTCCTAATTTTTGCTGTAATTTCCTCTTCATTAGTGGAAAGTTCTTCCCTTTCATTTTTGAGGGTAACATTTGATTTTCTTCGTTCCATTTTCTAATCAAATTAATTAAAGGCTTATCTATTTTTGATGGTTTTTTCATAAAACCACTTAGTTTTATTAATTAATTCAATTGTTTTCTTACTTTCAATTTTATTAATCTCCCCTTTTATTTTTAGAATTTCATATTTGGTACTTAATTAGGTGTTTTAAATTTATTCTTTTTCTAGCTTTTAAAAGCTAGAAATGCATGCCCAAACCATTGATTTCTTTCTCTATTTTATGCAAGTAAACATCTAGAGATATAAAATTTCCCCTAAGAACATAAATTTTGTTATGTTGTCCCATTATTGTCATTCTTTGGATAAAATTATTGATTGTGTCTATGATTTGTTGTTTCACTCATAAATTTTTTATGATTAAATTATTTAGTTTCAATTAATATTTGGTCTATTTTCCCCAGGCCTTTTATTGCATGTAATTTTTATTGCATTATGATTTGAAAAAAATGCATTTACTATTTCTGCCTTTCTTTTTGATTATATTTGATTTGATTTTGAGGTCTTTATGTCCTAATATATGATCAATTTTTTAAAAAATTTAATAGCCTTTTATTTACAGGTTATATGTATGGGTAACTTTACATTGACAATTGCCAAACCTCTTTTTCCAATTTTTCCCCTCCTTCCCCCCACTCGCTCCCCCAGATGGCAGGATGACCGGTAGATGTTAAATATATTAAAATATAAATTAGATACACAATAAGTATACATGACCAAACCGTTATTTTGCTGTACAAAAAGAATCGGACTCTGAAATATTGTACAATTAGCCTGTGAAGGAAATCAAAAATGCAGGTGGGCAAAAATATAAGGATTGGGAATTCAATGTAATGGTTTTTAGTCATCTCCCAGAGTTCTTTCACTGGGCATAGCTGGTTCAGTTCATTACTGCTCCATTGGAACTGATTTGGTTCATCTCATTGCTGAGAATGGCCATGTCCATGAGAATTGGTCATATGATCAATTTTTGTATAGGTTCCATGAACTGCTGAGAAAAACTGTACTGCTTTCTGTCTCCATTCAATTTTCTCCAATAATCTGTCATAACTAACTTTCTAAAATTCTATTTACCTAGTTAATATCTTTCTTATTTATTCTGTGGTTAAATTTATAAAGTTTTGAGAGGTTAAGATCCTCTACTATTATAGTTTTCCTGTCTATTACTTTTCCAAGCTCTCTTTGTTTCTCCTTTAGGAATTTAAATTTAAATTTAAATATACCATTTAGTATACCACTTGGTGCATATAAGTTTAGTATTGATATTACTTATGTATAGTGCCCTTTAGCAAGATACAGTTTCCTTTCTTATCTCTTTTAATTAGATTTTTTGTTTTTGATTATTCTGATATTAGGTTCACTTACCCCTGCTATTTTTTTTTTTTTTTACTTTGCCTGAAGCATAATAGGTTCTACTCCATCCTTTTAGCTTTACTCTAAATGTATCCCTCTGCTTTAAATGTGTTTCTTCTAAACAACTTAATGTAGGATTTGGCTTTTAATTCTATTATCCACCTCCATTTTATGGGAGAGTTCATCTCATTCACATTCACAATTAACATGACTAATTCTGCATTTCCTGCCATCTTATTTACCCCAAATTATGCTTTTTCTTTCCTTTTCTCCTTTCCCTCCTCCCTGGAATTTTGCTTCTGACCACCTCTTCCCTCAAACAACCCTCCCTATTTATACTTATACTTTTCTCTTTGAAACCAAATAAGCCTAATATTCTCTCTTTGACCTAAATCTGATGAGAGTAAGATTCACACAATGTTCATCGCCCTCCCTTCTTTCCCTCAATTATAATAGATCTTCTTTGCCTATTCATAAGAGTAATTTCCCTCATTTTACTTCATTTTCCTCTTTTTCCAGTACAATTACTTTTTCACCTCTAGTTTCTTTTTTATATTATCTTAGTAAAATTAAATTCTACCTATATTCTCTAAGAGTCCTGTAACAGAGTTCTCAAGGTTTTTTTTTCCCTTTTTATGCTTCTCTTGAGTTCTATTGAAAGTCAATTTTTGTGCAGCTTTGGTATTTTCATCAGAAATAAATGAAATTCACTTGTATCATTGAATGTCCATCTTCTTCCTGGAAAGATAATACTTAATGTAGCTGGTTAATTTATTCTTGGCTGCACTCCAAGTTCCTTTGCCTTTTGCAATATCAGATTCCAAGCCCTTTGATCTTTTAACTTGGAAGCTGCTAGGTCCTGGTTAATCCTGATTGTGGCTCTTTAGTATTTTAATTGTTTCTTTCTGATTGCTTGCAATATCTTTTCCTTGGGCCAATAGTTCTGAAATTTATCTGCAATATTCCTTCCAATTATCTTTTTGGGGTCTCTTTCAGGAGGTGATCAGTGAATTATTTCGATGGCTATTTTACCTTCTGATTCTAGAACATCAGGGTAGTTTTTCTTAATGATTTTCTGAACAATAATATCTAGGCTCTTTTGTTCATCAAAACTTTCAGGAAATGCAATAATCTTTAGATTGTCTCTCTTAGATCCATTTTCCAGGTCAGTTGTTTTTGCAATGACATATTTTACATTTTCTACTTTTTTTTCATTTTTTGGTTTTCTTTCACTGATTCTTGACTTCTCATTGAGTCATTCATTGACTTTTTGAACTCTTCTAAGAAAGGTCCTTCTAAGAGAGAACACGCATCTTGAGGTCCTTGTAAGATGGGGAACAATTTATATCACTCTTTAGGGTTTCATCTAGAGATGATCTGCTTGTAGTGTCCTCAGGATTTGAAATTTGTTCTTATCTTTTTCCATTAAAACTATTTACGATCAGTGTTCTTTTTGCTTTTTTGCTAAATAATAAAAAAAAAAAATTAGGTCTCCTTTTAGGGCAAAGGGAGATGATCAAAACTTCCTCTACAAACAACAGTGGTTGTGCTGGGTCAATGCTGACTAACATTTAGTACTGGGTGGGCATGGCCAGGTCCCATGATATTCTGTGGTTTGAGGGTTAACTGTTTGCCTTTGGTATTTGTGTTGGATGTCTTAAAGCTACTCTGATGATCTACTGACTTGCAACCAGGACAGAGCAGCCTGTAGATTCTTCCCAATAGATTCTCCAGCATGCAAAATCCACACCTCCCTGGGTCTATGCACTATCTGTGCTCAGGTTTCCTAACCCAGCCCACCTGCACTTAGCCCACCTTCCTCCATGCCCTATTGAAACAGATCTTTTCTAGAGATCTTTTCAATTCTGTGGAAGTTTGTTACACTCCAAATATTTGTGGGTTCTGTCACTACAAGACCAGTTCAGAGCCTGAATTTGCTGTTAATTTGAAGGACATGGAGAGAGCTCAGAAAAAGATGCGTGTTCTCTCTGCCATCTTGGCTCAGCCCCCAATCATCATACATTCTTGCTGTTATTGTGTACAAAGTTTTCCTGAATCCTCTTGGTTCACTCAGCATCAGTTTGTGTACATTCTCCAGACTTTCTCAAAACAGTTAGTTCATATTTTTTAATAGAACAATAATATTCCATTATCTTCATATACCACATTTTACTCAGCCTTTACCCACTTGATGAGAATCTATTCATTTTCCATTGTTTTGCTAAAACAAAAAAGAGATGCTACAAACATTTTGGCCCATGTGAGTCCTTTTCCTGTTTTTTTTTATTTCCTTGGGATACAGACACAGTAATGGCATTGCTTTGTCAAAAGGAATGCAAATTTTGATAGCATTTGGGCAAAGTTTCAACAAAGTTATCAGCAGCACTAGATGTAAAAATTTCCCCTCAGCTTTGTACTTCCTTTTAAATCTTGTTTCTGTTCATTTTGTTTGTGGAAAACTTTCTAATTGAATGTAATCAAAATTGTTTATGTTGCCTTTCTTACTGTTCTCTAATTCTTCTTTGGTCATCTTCTCCAAAGATATGATAGGGAAATTATTCCTTTTCCTTGTTCTCCTCATTTGTTTATGATATCTTTTTGCCCAAACTTATGTAACCATTTTGAGATTATTTTGGTATGGGGTGTGAGATGTAGGTCTATGCTGAGTTTCTAACATGTAATTTTCCAGTTTTTCCAGCAATATATATTACATAATAAGTTCTTATTCCAGAAGCTGGAACTTATCAAATATTAGATTTTTATAGGCCTTGATATTACATCATGTGCATATTACATCCATTCTACTGATCCATCATTCTTTTTCTTAGCAGCACCCAATAGTTTGATGATTGCTACTTTATAATGTAGTTTTAGGTTTGGTACTACTAAGCCACCATCCATTGTATTTTTTTTTATTAATTCCCTTAATATTCTTGATCTTTTCTTCTTCCTGATGAATTTTGTTATTGTTTTCTATTTCTATAAAATAGATTTTTGGCAGTATTTTATGACACTGAACAAGAACATCAATTTATGCAGAATTATCATTTTTATTATATTAGTCCCACTTACCCTTGAACAATTAGTATTTTTCCAATTATTTAGATCTGACTTAATATATGTGAGAAGTGTTTTGCAATTGTGTTCATATAGTTATTGTGTTTGTCTTGTCAGTAGTGACCCAAATATTATATTTTAAATTAAATTCCTCTTTTTATCCCTTGCTGATGGGCTTTGTCAGTAATAGTTAGAATATATAACTATATATATTACATATACATATAATATATATATATATATATATATATATATATATATATATATATACTATTATATTACTATGGTCCCTTTACTGAAAATAACTTTTATTGCATTATGGTCTGAAAAGGAAGAATTTACTATTTTTGCATTTGATTGTCAGGTTTTTAATGCCCTAAAACAAGTGTAGGTGTTATGTATTACTGAGAAAAACATTTATTCCTTTCTGTCTCTGTTCAATTTTCTCCAGAAATCTATCTTATCTAGATTTTCTAGGATCTAATTAACCTCCCTAGTTACTTTCTTGTTTATTTTGTGGTTAGAGTTGTCTGATTCTGAGAGCAGAAGGTTGAGTGCCCCAACTAATATATTTTTGCTATCTATTTCTTCCTGTAACAAGTTTAATATATTTTCTAGGAATTTATATACTCTACCACTTGGTGCACATACACTTAATATCCTCACTGCATCATTGTTTACAGTACCCTTTATCAAGATGTACTTTTCTTTTTTATCTCTTTTCATTAGATATAGTTTTATTTTCGCATTATCTGAGATCAGAATTGCTACCCCTACTTTTTGTACTTCATCTGAAGCATAATAAGTTCTGTTTCAGTCTTTACCTTTACTCTGTATGTATCTCTCTTTGTCAAATGTGTTTTTCATACACAATATATTGCAGGATTCTGATTTTTAATCCACTCTGCTATTTACTTATCTTTTTATGGAAGAGTTCATCCCATTCACATTCACAATTATGATTTCCAGCTTTATATTTCCCGCCTTCCTATTTTCTCTCCCTTATACTTTTCTTCTTTCTTTCCACCCTGTCCACAGTAGTCATTTTTTTTTTGTATCCACCCCATCCATTTAACCTTCTATCATTCTCCCCACTTCTCTTACCTTTTTTTTTTTTTTTTTTGCTAATTTTTCTGCCTTCCCTTCTAACCACCCCCTTTCTTCCTTTCCTCCTACTTCCATTTAGGATTAGATAAATTTCTATACCCAATTGAATTATAAGCTATTCCCTCTTTCAGCCAAAACAGATGAGACCAAGATTCAGCTAATGTTCACCTCTTCCCTTCTTTCCTGCAATTGTAATAGCTCTTTTATGAATCTTCATGTGATCTATTTTATTCTATTATATGCCCCTTTTCCTCTTCTTACAGTACAATCCTTTTCCAATCCCTTAATGCCTTTTTCTTTGATATCATCACATCAGAGTTCATTTACAACTAAACCCTCCATTCATGTCATGCCCCACTCTTTCTGCTCCAGTAACAGATATAGTTCTCAAGAGTTACAGATATCATTTTCCTACCTATAGAAGTAAACAGTTAAATCTTTAAATAAAATATATTTCCCCCTATTAAGATATATAGGGGGAAATAAATAGAAAATAATTATTTTAAATAAATAAAATAAATATGTGGTTTTCTTTTTCTTTTAAATATAATAAGGGTTCTTTCTGGGAGCTGTTTTTTTGGGGAGGTTTTCTGGAGGCAGCCTTAGTTTCAGTTGAAAGTATTAATCACTCCAAAATGCAGTCAGGTGCTAAAAGTTCAGATCTTTTATTGTGTCCTTCAATACAGCCTGGTTAGCTTTCTTAGAGGCCTCTCTTTCCTTGGTTCTAAGAGCTCTTGTAGCTTGTCCTTTGCCTCTGCTTTCCTCAGCCTCCAGCTAGCATCAAGGTGAATCTGTCTTGCCTCTGAGAGAGGGCTTCTGGCTCTCAATCTTTCAGAGTGCTCTGTGTCTGTCCCAGAGTGCTCCTCTCCGACCCCTGGGAATGTTCCCAAGTAATTCACCTGAAGCTAAGAGCCTCTTTATATATGATCTCCCAAAGGTTAACTCCTCCTTCTGGAGGCAGGGATTAAGGGAGGTGTGAATTCGGATATCTCATACTAATCCCTGAAATCTCCCAAATGTGTGAACTCCAATGAGTACTTAAATACTTCTTGCTTATATGAGCTCTCTAAAGGTGTGAACACAAGCATTGTTTCTATCAGTTGTACTTAGTACCTTGTTTCAAGTTCTGGCCCATAACATCTCCTCCTAGGATCAGATTAATCATACTGAACCATGCTAAATTGGGTAATTATTGTCTCTATCAACTCTAATGACTTAATAGTTTGTAAAGATTCCAACATCTCCCCTTTTCTTTTGATTTAGAACATAGGTGGTCATAACCTCCCTGACTTCTTAAGGAGGTGAGAACCCCAAAAAGAAGGTGATCACTCCTTCCCTGACTGCTCAACAAAGGAGTGAAAACACCATAAAAATAAGGTGGTCATGCCTTCCCTGACATCTCAGGAAGGGAGATGAAAACACCGAAGGAAATAGAAAATCAACTCAGATTATCGGGTTTCTAACGGGGCTCACTTGAAACAGGTATGAAACAAGGTGTACATAAATACATCAATATGGGAGGCATTACACATAATTACATAGATTACATAACAGTAGCAATGTAACAAATAACATGAATCAACATGAGAATTTATACATGTCCATAAGTTCTAGAAATACTCCAAAAGGAACCCATTGTCTATTAGTTCATGTGCCAGGAATCCAATAATTCCTGTAAGCTTTGAAGTAAACAATGTCTCATAACATTAATCAACATACGGAATTATACATGTCCATAAGTCCTAAAAATAGTCCAAAAGGAATCCATTGTCCATTAGTTCATGTGCCAAGAATCCAATAATTCCTATAAGCTCTGAAGTACTGCAATAGTCTCATCAACAATTTTTCATCTCAGGGAATTCAATGATTCCTGCTGAAACAGTCTCATCTTGTGTTAGGGAATCCAATGATTCCTGAAGATTTTAAAGTTATTTTGCCATGCTCTTTCAGTATCAGATGTTTCTTAAATCTTCTTTGTTTTGAAGAACTTGAAACAGTCTCATCTTGTGTTAGAAATAAAATGATTCCTGAAGATTTTAAAGTTATTTTAACAGTCTCATTGTCAGCCATGCTCCTTCAGTGTCTGACGTTTCTTAAATCTTCTCCTTTGTTTTGAGGTTTTTCTCTTTTTCTGTTTCTCTCTGATGGATAAGGTGAATACGGCTTGTTGGCACCCATCTGATTCCTTCTCCACCTGTAGAGATACAAGCAAACCCTCTTCCCCGAACAGTTAACCTATCTAATTCCCTTCTATTTACCACTTTTGGGATTTCTCCTCATCATCTGGCAATTACATTGGAGCTGTTTACACTGGACACTGCCCTGTTGGGTTAAAAAAAACCTATATTTGCCCCAACTGTAATCCTGATTGCTTTTCTGTTTGTTGATGACATCAGAGTCCTGAATTTCTAAAGATTCTCTGGGTGTATCCTCAGCTACTATAATGCCTCATCTGTCTTTTGATTGATATCTTGGAGCTGGGCCCTGCCTCTCATTTCTCTGGGTCAATCTACATTCAGAGGCCCAGTGAAAGCCTCGGTTACATTTTGGACATGGGGTTTTGGGTTTTATTCTCTCACCCTGTCCTCTCACTCTATCTCCATATCTACAATGAGCTCTTAAATGCCCAATTTTTCCACACTGAAAACATCGATGAGTTTCTCTAGAAGTACCTTGCCAAGAGGGACCCTGTTTTTCCATGTTCATCATAGTTTGAATATAATAAGCATTTGTGCCCATTGTGGCACAGCATCTTATGATCTCTTCTAAAAGAGCATCTTTGTCTGGTCCCCATATAATTCTTTTGCAAACCTCATTGGCATTTTCCTTAGCCAGATGTCTGGTCATCATTTCTGTGGCAGCATTATCTCCAATGGTTCTTATTATAGCTGTTTGCAAACTTCCCACAAAATCAGCAAAAGGTTCACTGGGACCTTGCTCTATTTTTGTAAAAGCTTTACTTCCATATTTCTGTCCAGGGAGAGAATTCCAAGCTTTTATTGCAGCCCTAGAAATTTGCTCATACACTGTTATGGGATAATAAATCTGTTCTGAATTCTCTGCATACTGACCTTCACCAGCTAGTTGGTCAAGAGTGATTTGTCCAATAGCTCCTGTTTGCCTATTGCATTGGGCTTGAATCCTACATAATCCATGAAACTCCAAAAGCCACAGCAAATTTTGTCCAGGTTCTAAGCATGTCCTTTCTATGCATTTCCAATCATTCAGGGTTAAGACTTCATAAGACAAATTATCTAGTAAAATTTTCACATAAGAGGATGTAGCCCCATAAAGAGTCCAATTCTTTTACAAATCTTTAATTTTTTCCAAATTAAAAGGAGTGTATTTTCTCTCTTTTTGACCTGAAGAGTCAAGCTTTTCCATCAATATGCATTTATAAAATCAGATATATCTTCTACTTCATTTTTTGCATTAATTAATGACTCTTCTAATCTTGTCATATTCTGCTTCACAGGAGAAGCTGACTGTGTTTCTGCCTCTTCCACTACTCTTTCTCCCTCCACCCATGAAGGATTAATTGAGGGGGGAGGGTCATGAAATGTGGCCTCCTCTTCCTGCACTTTATTCTTTTTCTTCATTCTAACACTTAAATAATTTCTTATTGCCAGTTGTATTAAATTATATGTATTAAATATGTCTTTGGAAATTGAGTTAGGTCCATTTTTATTATAGAATTGACAAAGATCCATTCCTACTAATTTCCATTCGTCTAGATCCAATTCTTTTTCCAGAGAGAAACAAGGACATATGTTCTTAACAGTTTGTAAAAGTTCAGTGATCTGCTGCAAAATTATAATCAAACTTTGGCTTTCCATAATCTTGACAATGCTCTCTAAACATTTTCCTTGAACAGAAATAGAAGGCTGTTTTCTAAACATCTGTCTCATCTTGGCTGAAATTCTACTTTAACTCTTAACAAAATTTCTTTGATGTACTCACCCTAATTTCTGGGTTGAAGAGACTTTTCCACTGGATCAGGATCACAGGCTTTTCCACTGAAATCAGGATTTTGTCAGCCCCATGTTGGGCGCCAAAATGTGGTGTTTTTCTTCTTTAAAATATAAGATGGTTCTCTTGGGGAGAGTAGGTATCTTGGGAAGGTTTTCTGTAGGCAGCCTTTGTTTCAGTTAAAAGTAAATAATCACCCAAAATGCAGCCAGGTGATAAAAATTCAGATCTTTTATTTCTCATATCTTTCCTTGAGCCTGGTTAGCTCAGAGGCCTATCTCTCTGCTTGGTTCGAAGAGCTCTTGCAGCTTTGTCCTTTGCCTCTGCTTTCTTCAGCCTCCAGACAGCACCAAAGTAGAAAATGTAATGAATTTCTCTTGCCTCAGAGAGAAGGCTTGTGGGCTTCCTCCCAGAGTGCTTCTCTCCAACCCCTGGGAATGTTCCCAAGTAACTCACCCGAAGCTAAGAGCCTCTTTATATATGATCTCCCAAAGTTTAACTCCTCCTTCTGGAGGCGGGAATTGAGAGAAGTGTGAATTTGGATCTCTCATACTAAACCTTGAAATCTCCCAAATGTGTGAACTCCAATGAGTACTTAAATACTTCTTGCTTATATGAGTTCTCTAAAGGTGTAAACACAAGCATTGTTTCTATCAGTTGTACTTAGTACCTTGTTTCAAGTTCTGGCCCATAACATCTCCTCCTAAGATTAGATTAATCATACTGAACCATGCTAAATTAGATAATTATTGTCTCTATCTATGACTTAACAGTTTGTAAAGATTCAAACAAAAATAATTTTTGCTTCTTTTGAGTCCTATGTTTTAAGTTAAATGTTCTGTTTAGTTCTGATTTTTTCACTAGAAGTGATTTAAAGTCTCATTCCATTACAGATTTATCACCTCCTTGGAAAAAAAAAATATGCTCTGGGTAGTTAATTCTTGGTTGTAATCCCAGGTCCTTTGCCTTCTAGAATATGGTGTTACAGGCCCTTCAATCCTTGACTGTAGAAGGTGGCAGATCCTGGGTAATTCTGACTGTTGCTTCTTGGTATTTGAATTGTTTTGTTTGGCAACTTGCAAACTTGCAGTATTTTCCCTTGAGATTGTAGTTCCAGAGTTTTGCAACAATGTTCCTTTGGGTTTTCCTTGTGGGATCTCTTTCCAAAGGTGATCAATCAATTATTTCTTTGTTTTTTATTTCTCTATTTTTTATTATTGTTTTTTATTTATAAGATATATGCATAGATAATATTTCAGCATTGACAATTGCAAAACCTTTTGTTCCAACTTTTGCCCTCCTTCCCCCCAGATGGCAGGTTGACCAATACATGTTAAATATGTTAAAGTGTAAGTTAAATACTATATATATATACATATCCAAACAGTTATTTTGCTGTACAAAAAGAATCAGACTTTGAAATAGTGTACAATTACCTGTGAAGGAAATCAAAAATGCAGGTGGACAAAAATAGAGGGATTGGGAATTCTATGTAGTGATTCATACTCATTTCTCAGAGTTCTTTCACTGGGTGTAGCTGGTTCAACTCATTACTGCTCTATTGGAACTAATTTGGTTCATCTCATTATTGAAGAAGGCCATGTCCATCAGAATTGCTCATCATATAATATTGTTGTTGAAGTATGAAGTATATAATGATCTCCTGGTCCTGCTCATTTCACTGAGCATTAGTTCATGTAAGTCTCTCCAGGCCTTTCTGAAATCATTCTGCTGTTCATTTCTTACAGAACAATAATATTCCATAATATTTATATACCACAATTTATTCATTCATTCTCCTATTTTTGTCTTGGTATTTCTTTGCCCTCATTATTCCTTTCATTTCTGGACAATTATTTCTGCACATGCTACATTCCTTCTAGAGAATTTAATCTAGAGGATATTTTTCATCCTGGTTTTCCTATTACTTAGCATAATGCTTTGTACCCATTAATCACTTAATAAATGTTTGTTAAATCAATAATCATGTGTTTTAATAAGCCTTTATTTAGTTTAGTTTCATAAGAAATGACACTGAATATCAATAAAAGCAACAAAATTTGCTTAGTGACTGTGTTTAAATTAATTTCAAGCATAAATCTCATAACACTTTTTCAAATATTGTCTATATTCTCACTCAGATTTTTATCCATTTATTTTGTTTATTTTTCTGTATGTGATTATAATGAGTCACTATTTCATTTTTGTGGTACTACTGCTATTCTTAATATTCCACAAATTATTTTCTATCTCTTTAAATTTTTGACACTTTTGAGATTTAATTATTTTATGATATTAATACAGCAGTAACCATTTACCAAATGTTAGATGTTTAGGTTATTTCCTTTTAAAAGTACAGTTCATGTTGTTATAGAAAAGCTTAAACAGATATTTCTTTTTGTTGTTATTGTTATCTTTTCACAAAAAAATGCATGTTGGATTACCTTAAGCAACAACAAAAACTAAAAAAAAATACTGGAAAGAGGAGAAAGGGAAGGAATATTAATTAACCATTATCTCAGGGCCTTAGTTTCTTCATTTATAAAATCAATATAAGAAAAATTGCAATCCCTAAATCATAAGATCATGTGAGGGACCTAATGTTATAGGATAAAACATGTGAAATGTTTTATAAACTTTTAAGTCCTATATAAATGCCCAGATATTACTTTATTTTTTAATTATAGCTTTTTATTTACAAGATATATGCACAGGTAATTTTTCAGCTTTGACAATTGCAAAACCTTATTTTCCAACTTTTCCCCTCTTTCCCTCCAACTCCTTCCCCAGATGGCAGGTAGACCAATACATGTTAAATATTTTAAAATATATGTTAAATACAATATATGCATACCTATCCATACAGTTATTTTGCTGCACAAGAGGAATCAGACTTTGAAATAGTGTATTTGTGAAGGGAATCAAAAATGTAGGTGGACAAAAATAGAGGGACTGGGAATTCTATGTAGTGGTTCACACTCATTTCCCAGAATTCTTTCGCCGGATATAGCTGGTTCAATTCATTACTGCTCTGTTGGAACTGATTTGGTTCATCTCATTGTTGAAGAGGGCCACATCCATCAAAATTGATCATCATATAGTGTTGTTGTTGAAGTATTTAGTGATCACTAGGTCCTGCCCATTTCACTCAGTATCACTTCATGTAAGTCTCTCCATTCTTTCTGAAATCATCCTGCTGGTCATTTCTTACAGAAAAATAATATTCCATAATATTCATATACCACAATTTATTCAGTCATTCTCCAATTAAGGGGAATCCACTCAGTTTCCAATTTCTGGCCACTACAAAGAGGGCTGCCACAAACATTCTTGTACATACAGGTCCCTTTCCCTTCTTTAAGATCTCTTAGGGAATCTAAGCTCTGTAGTAACACTGCTGGATCAAAGGGTATGCACAGTTGCATAACTTTTTGAGCATAGTTCCAAATCACTCTCCAGAATGTCAGCTATCACTTTAAAAATAGAGGCAAAATTTAATAATGAAAGAATGAATTTCCCACAAATTACTTTTTGTAATCTACTATAACACACTAAAATTATATTGAAGGACTTATCTTTTTGTTCATATATTTTTGGTCATCTTTAACTACTTTACGGTACAATCTGGATTTCTTTAACATAAATGGACAAAATTTGAGATCATCTAAACCATATTATACTACAACTTGGGGATTAGTTTAATACAGTATTTATTTTCCTTCGGGACATTTGATGTTTTTGAGCAGTTAATGTGAAAGTTAGAGTGGAATTTTTTTTCATAGCATTTTTTTTGGTAGATAGTGAGCCCTACTAGATAAAGAGTGGGCTGGCCTTATACTTAGAAAAACCTTAGTTTAAGTGCAGATTATCACGTACACTAGCTTTATAACTAAGTGATAGTTACTTAACTTCTCAGGTCCCCTTCAACTCTCAGTAAGATGAAACCACAGAACAATTGTTCATCTGCTTTCATGGATTGATTTTTCAAGTACATAAAAATACAACTCCACTCTCCCACTCTCCACTTTGAAAAAAAAAAAAAGATTACTTTGACCTAAAAGAATTGAAGATGGTTGAGATGTTATATATGGTAAGAGAGATGTTATGGAACAAACTAGAATGTAAAAAGGTGAGGTGATGAGAATGAGATCATTCTGAAAATTATGAAATATGAGGAGAATTGAAGCGAAGTAGTGGCCCTTAGCATAAAGAAAGACTTAAGGGAAGAGGTGTAATCATTTCAAAGATTTGAAATCTATCCTATTGAAGAGGGTGTAAGATTTTTCTTTCTCCATGTTTAGTGCAGAAGTTGAATTGGCTTATCCAGGCAAACATATATAATAAGATGATGTATGAAATGAAATTTGAAAGTGTCATATGGCCAATATACACTCTGAGCTATAAATGTAGGGAGGCAGAAGGTACTAAATAAAGGAAGTGAGGGTATATGAAGGGGAATAATATACAGTGAGGTTAGAAAAGGAGATAGGAGGTATGTTTTGAAGAGTTTTATATGTTCAACAGAAAAGTGTTTTATCCAAGTGATAATAGAGAATCACTGAACTTTATTGAGTAGGGGAGTAACATAGTCAGATATATGCTTTAAAAATCATTTTAGCAGCTGTTTAACAGATGAATTAGAAAGGACACAAAATGAGGATATGGGGATAAAATGATAGGCCATTGTAATTCTCAAAGCATGAGATCATAAAAGAGTAAACCAGGGTGATCATTGTGTGAATAGAGAAAAAGAAGACAGACTGAGATGGATTGTGGAGGTAGAATTGACAAGACTTAGCTGAGAGAGAGTGAAATTCAAAGATCAATCTGAGGTTATGATGCAACTCGCTACAAGGAAGGTGGTCTTCTGAATAGAAAGAGAAAAAAATTAAAGATTTATAGAAAAAGAATGAGTTCACTTGTTGATATGCCAATTGTAAGATATTTGTGGAATATCCAGAAGGAAATGTACAATAGATAGGTGGTGTTGCAGGAATAGAGTTCAGAAGATAGATTAGGGTCAATTATATAGATCTGAGAGTCTTTCTCATATAGTATTTAGCATGATGTCTGGCACGTGGTAGTTTCTTAATAAATATTTACTGAATAAATGAACACAGATATTGACTCAAATATTGAGAGATGAGAAAGTCAAGCACTAGTATAGAGAGAAAAAGGATGGTCCTCAGGACAGCTATGTGGTTCACTGAAAGACAGAGATGGACTGTGAATGAATAAAAGAACAAAAGAAACATTTAGCACTATACCCATTCCTGTTCAGCAAGGCATTTGGATTATATAAGGGAAGGGTGCCAGAAATAGGGAAATCATGGAAGAATAGAACATCTTTAGTATGGGGAAGCACAGGGCTTATGAACTCAGCCATAAGTGACAATTACCAAATTCTTTGCTAGGAACAATGGCCATATTGATTGATTACTATTCTCATGCTGGAAGATGGAAAGCTGTATGGGGTATTAATAGAAGATTTTATAGGATAGTGGCAGGACAAATGGCTAGATGTGTAAGTTGATCTGGGCCCACTGGATATGCTTGAGTTAGTTGAGCTCATACTGCCTTACTCAGTAATCACAATTGTTCTCTCTGTGGTAGAGTTATAAAAATGAGGAGATTCATATCCTCAAGTGGAGAAGACCTAGTTTTTATAAGAGATATGGAACATGATCCGGCATGCAAGACTGGGAAAATATGATCAGATAAGTAAGAGAGAAACAAAATATGGAGACATGTCATTTAAAAAATCCCAAAGGAAGAATAATCCAGGAGAAGGTAAATTCTGATGCTACAAAGAGTTCAAAAATGATGTCCTAATGTGTCTCACTTATATTAAAGGGATAAAATGGTAATAATCTCCATTTTCAATTTGGTGGAATTTTCGGGAGCCAAAAGGAAATTTTTCTGTCAAACTGTAGGCAATTAGTGTGAATTCCCATGTGTAAGAAGTCACTCTTTTATTTTATTTTATTTTATTTTTTATTTAATAGCCTTTTATTTACAGGATATATACATGGGTAACTTTACAGCATTAACAATTGCCAAACCTCTTGTTCCAATTTTTCACCACTTACCCCCCCCCAACCTCTCCCTAGATGGCAGGATGACCAGTAGATGTTAAATATATTAAAATATAAATTAGATACACAATAAGTATACCTGACCAAAACGTTATTTTGCTGTACAAAAAGAATCAGACTCTGAAATATTGTACAATTAGCTTGTGAAGGAAATCAAAAATGCAGGTGTGCATAAATATAGGGATTGGGAATTCAATGTAATGGTTTTTAGTCATCTCCCAGAGTTCTTTTCTGGGCATAGCTAGTTCAGTTCATTACTGCTCCATTGGAAATGATTTGGTTGATCTCGTTGCTGAGGATGGCCTGGTCCATCAGAACTGGTCATCATATAGTATTGTTGTTGAAGTATATAATGATCTCCTGGTCCTGCTCCTTTCACTCAGCATCAGTTCATGTAAGTCTCTCCAGGCCTTTCTGAAATTATCCTGTTGGTCATTTCTTACAAAACAGTAATATTCCACAATTTTCATATACCACAATTTATTTAACCATTCTCCAACTGATGGACATCCATTCAGTTTCCAGTTTTTAGCCACTACAAAAAGGGCTGCCACAAACATTCGTGCACATACAGGTCCCTTTCCCTTCTTTATAATCTCTTTGGGATATAATCCCAGTAGTAACACTGCTGGATCAAAGGGTATGCACAGTTTGATAACTTTTTGAGCATAGTTCCAAACTACTCTCCAAAATGGTTGGATTCGTTCACAACTCCACCAACAATGCATCAATGTCCCAGTTTTCCGCATCCCTCCAACAATCATCATTATTTTTCCTGTCATCTTAGCCAATCTGACAGGTGTGTAGTGGTATCTTAGAGTTGTCTTAATTTGCATTTCTCTGATTAATAATGACTTGGAGCATCTTTTCATATGACTAGAAATAGTTTCAATTTCTTCATCTGAGAATTGTCTCTTCATATCCTTTGACCATTTTTCAATTGGAGAATGGCTTGATTTTTTATAAATTAGAGTTAATTCTCTATATATTTTGGAAATGAGGCCTTTATCAGAACCTTTGACTGTAAAAATATTTTCCCAGTTTATTGCTTCCCTTCTAATTTTGTCTGCATTAGTTTTGTTTGTACAAAAACTTTTCAGTTTGGTATAATCGAAATTTTCTATTTTGTGATCAGTAATGATCTCCAGTTCTGCTTTGGTCATAAAGACCTTCCCCTTCCACAGGTCTGAGAAGTCAACTATGCTATGTTCCTCTAATTTATTAATAATTTCATTCTTTATGCCTAGGTCATGAACCCATTTTGACCTTATCTTGGTGTACGGCGTTAAGTATGGATCAATGCCTAGTTTCTGCCATATTAGTTTCCAATTTTCCCAGCAATTTTATCAAACAGTAAGTTCTTATCCCAAAAGCTGGGATCTTTGGGTTTTCAAAGACTAGGTTGCTATAGATTTGTTGACTGTTTTATCCCTTGAACCTAATCTATTCCACTGATCAACTAATCTATTCCTTAGCCAATACCAAATAGTTTTGGTAACTGCTGCTCTATAATATAATTTTAGATCTGGTACAGCTAAGCCACCTTCATTTGATTTTTTTTTCATTAATTCCCTTGAAATTCTTGACCTTTTGTTTTTCCATATGAACTTTGTTGTTATTTTTTCTAGGTCATTAAAATAGTTTTTTGGGACTCTGATTGGTATAGCACTAAATAAATAGATTAGTTTAGGTAATATTGTCATCTTTATTATATTTGCTCGCCCTCTCCAAGAGCATTTAATATTTTTCCAATTGGTTAGATCAGACTTAATTTATGTGAAAAGTGGTCTGTAATTTTGCTCATAAAGTTTCTGATTTTCCCTTGGCAGATAGATTCCTAAATATTTTATATTATCAGTAGTTACTTTAAATGGAATTTCTCTTTGTAACTCTGACTGTTGGATTTTGTTAGTGATATATGAGAATGCTGATGACTTATGTGGGTTTATTTTATAACCAGCAACTTTGCTAAAGTTGTGGATTATTTCTAATAACTTTTTAGCAGAATCTCTGGGGTTCTCTAAGTATACCATCATGTCATCGGCAAAGAGTGATAATTTGGTTTCCTCATTGCCTATTCTTATTTCTTTCAATGCCTATTTTACCTTCTGATTCTATTACATCTGGGTAATTCTCTTTGATGATTTCTTGTAAAATATTATCTATGCTCTTTTTTTCATCATAGTTTTCAGAAAGTCCAATAATCCTCAGATTATCTCTCCTAGATCTATTTTCCAAGTCTGTTGTTTTTGCAAGTAGATAATTCATGGTTTTTTCCAGTTTGTCATTTTTTTGTTTTTGCTTGACTGATTCTTGCTGTCTCAATGAATCATTAGTTTCTATTTGTTCAGTTCTAATTTTTAAAGAATTATTTTCTTCATTAGCTTTTTTTACTTCTTTCTGTATATGTCCAATTGAGTTTTAAATGTATTGTTTTGGTCTGTGGAATTTTTTTCCATTTCACTAATTTTTTTTTTTAGTGAATTATTTTCTTTTTCCAATTCACAGATCCTACTTTCTTGCGTGTTCTTTGTCTTTTCCAATTCACGGATCCTACTTTCTTGCGAGTTCTTTGTCTTTTCCAATTCACAAATCCTACTTTCTAGTGAATTCTTTATTTTTTCCAATTCACAATTCTTACTTTCCTGAGATTTTTTTACTTTTTCCAATTCGTATTTCAGGAAGTTGTTGCTCTCTTGTAAGGCTTCTCTTTCCTTTCCCCATTTATCTTCTAACTCTCTTTTGAGACTTTTAATGGTCTCTTCTATGAGAGCATCATGTAAAGGAGGACAGTCTGATGCATGTTTGCTGTTTGAGGTCTCTTCAGGTTTGCTGACCTGCTCTTTTTCTGCATAGAAGCTGTTGATCGTTCTTTTCATCTTTTTATTCATGTTTTAAAGCCTTTAGGGTATGTCTCCTAGGCAAGGGGGTTACCAGCTTCCTCTGCAGAGCAGGGAAAGATGTAAACCGATTTCTGGCTCTGAGGTATGGGAGTGCTCTGAGTGAGAGTTTTCCCTTCCCCCAACAGGAAGTGGATTCAGCACTGGCCAAGCTATCAAAGTGCCCAGTTGGGCTGAGTGGGTTAGCGATTGCCCTTGGCTAGAGACTAAGGGGTGAAAGTGTCACTGCCCCAGGCCGGAGCCTCTTGTGGGACTGTGAGTATTAGCAGCTGACCGCAGACTGCCCCAAACTCTGCCCCAGTGTCTCTGCCCGATGCAAATCGGCCCTGGAAAAGCTCTATGGCCCCAAGCTGAGCTCCCCACTGCACAGATTGGAGGCTAACCCAGGCTGCGTCCTCCTGCTGTGCAGGATCACAACTGCCCCAAGGAAAAGCCCTGTACTGCGGGTTGGGGCTGCGTGCTTGTGCTGAGATCCGTGCTTTCACTTTCGGTTTGAGACTCTCCTAGGAACCTAATTTCTCTCACCGTCTGCGCTGATCTTCCCCTTGGCCCCGGAACCAACCTGCAGATTTTCTTCGGCCGGTGAGTTGTTCTACTTCTTATTTTTACAAATTGTAGCAGTCAAGACTATTTTTGAGGCTCGATATAATATTGATAAAGAGGGTAAGAGAAGAGCTTAGAAAGTCGCGTGTGTCTTCTCCGCCATCTTGGCTCCGCCCACTCTTTTATTTTAAAAGGGAAAAATGCATTGTAATTACTGTCAGGGATGAAAAAGAGAGGAGGGGATAAGGAGGCTGTTTGCATTTAAAACATATCTGTTGATTTACCAAAAAATGTGCAGAATTCTTCATAAAATGTTAAAAGAGTCCTGATACACACTTTATATCTAACATGGCACTAAGGGAAAATGTAAGAAATTAATGAGTATTATTAATTAAGATTTTGTAGGTTTCTAACTTCCCCCTATACAGCATCTGCTCTATTGGGCAGAGCATGTACCAGGATTTCCTAAAAGCAATATGAAATAAAACTTAGAGTCCTTCATTGTAGGAGGGCAGCATTTCTAGAATTTCTCATGAGATTACTATTATAACTTCCACTGCCATCAGTTGACATAAATATTTTGTAGCATGATTTTAGAAAATGAGCCCTTACTAGTTGCTATAAATTTTCAAAAGGATTACAATCTATTAACAACTATATAAAATGTCTCAAATGATTAATAATAAAAGGCAAATTGGCCTTGAAAATGGGCAATGATAACAAAAGATGATTATGGTGGATATTAGGGCATGGTGAAAAGACCAGAGCACCAATATTCTGTTGGTGGAGTATAAATTGGTTTTAAAAATATGGAAAACAACTTGAAATTACGGTAAGAAAATAACAAGAGTCCTTACTTATTAATAACTATATTATTATTAAATCAATTAGAATTCAGTTTATGATATAAAAATGCATTGACATGAGGGGATGGAGACAAGATAGTGAAGAATAGACAGGTTTTTATCTGAGCTCTTCCTAATGTTCCTCAGATCAAAACAAGCCTCTGAACTGATTTTGGAGTGACAGAATTCACAAATATTAGGATTGTAACAAATTTCTAGCAGAAGATATTTTTGAAGAACTTCCAAAAAGGTCTTTTTCAATATAGCACAGGGAGGTGGTTCATTGTAAGCACAGCTCAGGAACCCAAGGCAGAGTGATGTACTATCACACAGGGAACCTACCAGGAGGCTGTTAGCCAAATAAATATAGCAGCATTGACTACTCTGTCCTGCTTCAGAAGCCAATGGATCAGCATATTAGCTGTGAGATATCCAATGCAAATATAAAAAGCAAATAGTGAACCTTTGAACCCCAGAAAATCACAAAACTTGGCCAGACCCACATAGCACAGGAGGGAAATCAGCAGTACTGGTCCAGGGCAGGTTAAACACGCTGTTGCTTGAAAAGGAAGCTTGGGACAATCTCCACTTTTCTGTAAGAATAGATCACAATCTTTAAAAAAATGAACAACAAAGAAAAAAAAAAAACTCTGACCATAGATAGCTTTTTTGATGATAGAGGAGAACAAACTTCAAAATCTAAGAAGGCTAAAGGCAAATTGGCTCCAGATGAACCTCCAAAGGATTAGTTGGTCCCATCCCACAAGGCTCTCTTGGAAGAATTCAAAAAAGGATCTTTAAAAAGTTAGAAAAAAAATGGGGAAAGAAAATTAGAAATTTTCTAAACTAAATTTTATTTTAGAAAAGGATACTCAGAAATGATCTGATGAGAACTCATTAAGATAGATTTAGTGAAATGGAAAAATCATATAACTACTTACAAAATAAATTTGAAAAAGAAACCAACTAGTTGAAAAACAGAATTTGTGAAATGGGAAAAAAAAAATCTAATGAACAAAATAACACATTTAAAAGTTTAATTGTCCAAAGGCAAAAAGAGATAAAAAAGCTAACTGAAGAAAATAATTTACTAAAAACGAGAATTGAACAAATTGAAATGAACAATAATGAAACATCAATAATCAGTCAAACAAAATGAAAAAAATGAAAAAAGAAAAGAAAACATAAAATACCTTATTGCAAAAACAACTGACCTGGAAAATAGATTTAGGAGAGACAATCTAAGAATTATTGGCTTTCCTGAAAGCCGTGATGAAAAAAAGAGTGTAGACATCATCTTTCAGGAAATTATCAAGGAAAATTGTCCAAATGTACTAGAACCAAAAGGTCCAATAGCCATTGAAGGAATTCACCGATGACCTCCTAAAAGAGACCTCAATATAAAAACTCCAAGAAATGCCATAGCTAAATTTCAGAATTGTCAGATCAAGGCAAAAGTATTGCAAACAACCAGAAAGAAACAATTAAAATATTGAGGAGACACAATCACCTAGCACCTTCTATCTTAAAGGGCTTTGCATTCTGAAGGGTTTGCAACTTTGATTGCAACCAAGAATGAACTATCCAGCAAAATTGAGTATGATCTTCCAGGGAATATTCAACAAAACACATGAATTACATTTATTTCTGATGGAAAGACTAGAGCTGAACATAAAATGTAATCTTTAAATACAGAACTCAAGATAATCATAAAAAAGTAAAAAAAAAAAAAGGAAAGAAAAATGTTTCTTTTAAAAGATGAAACGATTATATCATCATATGGGAAGATGATATGTTTATCTTGGGAATTGTATTGCTGTTATGAGTATACTTAGAGGCTCATGTATAATTTTATTTTGTTGTGATGTTATAATAAGAAACTAGAGGTGGAAAGAGGATTGTACTGGAAGAAAAAAATGGAGATAAAATGGAGTAAATTACATCTCATGAAGAGGCAAAAAAGTGCTATTACAATTGATGGAAAAAAGGGAGGGAGATGAGCATAATGTGAACTTTGCTTCATCAGATTTGGTTCAAAGAGAGACTATCAGACATATTTACCTTTATTAAGAAACTTGTCTCACCCTATAGGAAGGTAGGAAGAGGAAAAGAAAAGGGGAGGCTAATAGAAAGGAGAACAGAAGTAGAAGGGGAAAGGTATAAGAAAGGGAGAGAGATTGTACAAGAGGAGGACACATTTAGGGAAATAGTGGTCAAAAGCAAAATACTGGGGAGAAGAGAAAGGGTGAAAGGAAATTAAAAATAGTATTAACTTGGGGAAAATAAGATGGCAGGAAATGCAGAGTTAGTAATTTTAACTGTGAATGTGTGAATGGGATGAACTCTCCCATGAAACAAAATAGAAAAAGAAAACAACTCCTTGAACAACAGAATTTGTGAAATGGAAAAAAAATCATTGAATAAAACAACTCATTGAAAAATTCAATTGGTCAAATACAAAAGGAGTTGAAAAGGTAACTGAAGAAAATAATTCATCAAAAATTAGAATTGAACAAGTGGAAGTTAATGATTTAATAAAACATCAAGAATCAGTCAAACAGAGCCCAAAAAATGAGAAAAAGAGAAAAAAATGTAAAACACCTTATTGGAAAAACAATTGATCTGGAAAATAGATCTGGGAGAGATAATCTAAAGATCATTGGAGTTGCTGAAAACCATGAGTCTAGACATCATCTTTTAGGAAATCATCAAGGAAAATTGCTGTGATGTACTATAATCAAAAGGTACAATAGCCAATGAAAGAATTTACTGATCACCTCCTGAAAAAGATCTCAATATGAACACTCCAAGAAATATCACAGCCAAATTTCAGAATTGTCAGATCAAGGAAGTATCCAGAAAGAAACAATTCAAATATCAAGGAGCTACAATCGGGATTACCCAGGATTTAGCAGTTTCCATGTTGGAAGATCAAAAGGCTTGGAATCTGATATTTTGAAAGGCAAAGGAACTTGAATTGCAGCCAAGAATCAACTATCCAGTAAAACTGGGTATTATCTTTTAGGGAAGAAGATATACAGGTGAATTTCATTCATTTCTCATTTAAACAAAAGACCAGAGTTGAACAGAAAATTTTATGTCCAAACATAAAATTTAAGAGAAGCATAAAAAAGTGAAAAGGAAAGAACTCTTGAGAACTATATCTCTGTTATGAACATACTTAGAGGTGCAAGTTTACTTTGATTTTATTATGATAATATAAAAAAGAAACAAGCAATGGAAAGAGAATTGTACTGGAAAAGAGGAAAATGGAGATAAAATGAGATAAATTACATCACATGAAAAAGCAAAGAAGATAGATTATAATTGAAGGAAAGAATGGAGGGGGAATGAACATTGTGTGAATCTTACTCTCATCAGATTTGGCTCAAAGAGAGAATACTAGGCATATTAGGCTTCACAGAGAAACTTGTCTCACCCTATAGTGACATGGGAGGGGAAAGAGGAAAGGAAAGAGAAAAGCATAACAGGGAAAATGAGATAGTTCAAAATACAAAATTAGTCATTTTAACTGTGAATGTGAATGAGATGAATTCTTCTATAAAACAGAAATGGATAGCAGGCTGGATTAAAAGCCAATATCCTTTGCATTTTTGATACTAACAAGCTGATTTCTTCTTTCCTTTTTTTGGATCAAATTAATTAAAGGGGTTATCTATTTTTTTTCGTAAACATAAAACCAATTCTTAGTTTTATTTATTAGTTCTATAGTTTTTTTTCTTTCAGTTTTATTAATCTGTCCTTTTATTTTCAGAATTTCAAATTTGGTATTTGCTTTTTTTTCCTGAGGCAATTGGGGTTAAGTGACTTGCCCAAGGTCACACAGCTAGGAAATATTAAGTGTGTAAGATCAGATTTGAACTTAGGTCTTCTTGACTTCGGGGCTGGTTCTCTATCCACTGTGCCACCTAGCTGCCCCTACTTGGGGTTTTTTATTTGTTCCTTTTTTAGTTTTTTGAATTGCCTGCCCAGTTCATTGATTTTCTCATTTCTATTTTATGAACATAAGCATCTAGAGATATAAAACTTTTTGACTGCATCCCATGAATTTTGCTATATTGTGTCATTTTCATTATGTTGGATGAAATTATTAATTGTGTCTATGATTTGTTGTTTCACCCACTCAGTATTTAGCATCAGTTTATTTAGTTTTCAATTACTTTTTCATCTATTTTTCCCTGGCTCTTTTTAACATGTTATTCTTACTGCATCATGATCTGTAAAAGATGCATTTACTCTTTCTGCATTTCATTTTGAGCATTTTATAACCTAGTATTTGGTCGATTTTTGTGTAGGTTCCATGAACAGCTGAGAAAATAATGTACTCCTTTCTTTCTCCATTCACTTTTCTCTAAAGATCCATCATATCTAAATTTTCTAAAAACCATTAAAAATCTGGATAAAGAACAAATTAAAAAATCCTAAGTAAATGTCAAATTTAAAATTATGAAAATAAAAGAGGAGATTAATAAAAATTGAAAGAACAGCTATTGAACTAAAAAACACAAGTAAGGTCTAGATTTATGAAAAAAAATCAAAATACATAAACATTTAGTTAATTTGATCAGAAAAAGAAAAGAAGAAATTAAATTGTTACTCTCAAAAATGAAAAGGATGAATTTTGCACCAATGAAGAGGAAATTGAAGCCATAATTAGGAACAATTTTGCCCAACTGTTTGCCAATAAATGTACTATTCTAAGTGAAATGCATGAATATTTATAAAAGTATAGATCCTCAGATTAATAAAAGAGGAAATAAATTACTTAAATAGTTCCATTTTAGCAAAAGAAATAGAATGAGTTATTAATCAACTTTTTAAGAAAAAATTTCCAGGGCCAGATGGATTTGTATGTAAATTCTACCAAACATTTAAAGAACAATCAATTCCAATATTACACAAACTCTTTGGAAAAATAGGGAAAAAAGGAATCCTACCAAATTCTTTTTATGACACAAACATAATACTGATACTCAAACCAGGTAACATCAAAACAGAGAAAGAACATTATAGGATAATTTCCCTAATGAATATTGATGTCAAATTCTTAAATAAAACATTAGCAAAGAGATTATCCCCAGGATAATACATCATAACCAAGTAGCATTTATACCAGGAATACAGGAGTGGTTCAATATTAGAAAAACTTTTTGTATAATTAACTATATCAATAATCAAACTAAAAATATTCACATGATCATCTCAATAGCATTTGACAAAATCCAATACCCATTCCTATTAAAAACACCAGAGAATATAGGAATAAATGGACTTTTCCTTAAAATGATCAATAGCATCTATTTAAAGCCATTCGAAAGCATCAGAGATAATGGAGATTTAACAAGAACCATTACCATTACCAATAAGATCCGGAGTGTAATAAGGTTTCAGTAATCTATTTATTCAGTGCCATATCAGTCAAACTTCCAAAAAATTACTCACAGGGTTAAAAAAAAATAATAACATTTATCTGGAAGAACAAAATGTCAAGAATTTCAAGGGAATCAATGGAAAAATGCAAATGAAGGTGGTCTAGCTGTATCAGACCTAAAACTATATTATAAAACAGTGGTCATTAAAACCATTTGGTACTGCTAGTTGATCAGTGTGGTAGGACAAAATAATCAATGACTTTAATAATCTAGTGTTTGACAAACCCAAAGACTTCAGCTTTTGGATTAAGAACTCACTACTTGACAAAATATCTGAGAAAATTGGAAATTAGAAAATCAGAAATTAGGCACTAATCTATACCTAATACCCTATATCGAGAAAAAGTTGAAATAGGTTCATAATTTAGACATAAAGAGTGATATTATAAGTAAATTAGAAGAACAAAAAATAGTTTAGCTCTCATATCTGTGGAGAAGGAAGGAATTTGTGGCCAAAGAACTGCAATACATTATTTAATACAAAATAGATGATTTTGATTATATTAAGTTAAAAGGTTTTTGTACAAACAAAACCAATGAAGACAAGATTAGAAGGGAAGCAAGAAACTGGGGAAAATTTTTACCTAGAAAGGTTCTGATAAAGGCCTAAAATATAGAGAGAATTGGCTAAAATTTATAAGAATACAAGCCATTCTCCAACTGCTAAGTGATCAAAGGATAAAAAGACAATTTTCAGATGAAGAAATTGAAACTATTTCTTGTCTTATGAAAGGGTTCTGTAAATCACTATTGATCAGAGAAATTATTCCAAATTAAGAGTAAATTAATACAACTTTGAGATAGTGCTATACAACCCTCAGGTTAATTAAGATGACAGAAAATATAATGATGAATGTTGGAGAGGATGTGGAAAAACTGGGATGCTAATACATTGTTGGTGGAGTTGTGAACTGATTCAACTGTTCTGGAGAGCAATTTGGAACTATTTCCAAATGTCTATCAAACTATGCATACCTTTAGAACCAGCAGTGTTTAGAAATAGTAGACTGTTCTTGTATCCTAAAATGATCATAAAGAAGGACAAGGGACTCATATGTGCAAAAATGTTTATGGCAGCCCTTTTGTACTGGCAAGAAACTGGAAAATGAGTGGGCACCCATTAGTTGGGGAATAACTAAATAATTTATGATATATGAATGTTATGTAATATTATTGTTCTATGAGAAATGATCAACGGGATGATTTCAAAGAGACTGAAGAGACTTACATAAACTGATGGTAAGTGAAATGAGCAAAAACATGGCAAAAAGATCGTATAATGATCAATTATGATGGACATGATTCTCATTATCATGAGAGTTCATTCTTCTCAGCAATACAGTAATTCATAACAATTTTCAAAGACTTTTGATGGAAAATACTATCTTCATCCAGAGAAAGAATTATGAAATTTAAATGTAAATAAAAACACATTCTTTTCATTTTTTGTGGCATTTTTATTTCTTGGTTTATTTTTTTCCTTTTTCTGAAATTTACAACATGACTAATGTGAAAATATGTTTGATGTGATTGTACATGTATATAATCTGTATCAGATTACTTCCTATTTTGGGGATGTGGAAAAGGAGAGTTATCTTTATATGAAATTGGAAAAAGATAAAATACTATTTAGTAGAAAGAAATAAAATATAGAAGACTGAAAGTCAAAAAACATGTAACATTTCTTTGGGAAACTAAGGCTTGGAGAGTTAATGTGACATATTCAAAGCATCATTACCAGTTAGAGACAGAACTAGGATTGAAAAAGAGGACTTTTGTTTTTTCCCCAAAATCCATTTTCTATTTTTGCTCCTTGATTAAAACAATATACTATTCAAAGATTATGCCAATGATTAAAATGAGATTATGAGCAGTCTTGTTGAATTACTTCATAAAATGCTTTCAACATAAGACAACGATTATGCCAGGATTTTTTAATCAAATATGACTACTTTTAACCTTTTTTTCATTTCTTTTCATCTTACTTTGTTTTTCTAATGTGATCTGTGGCCTAGTAGGCCTCTTCCACAGGAGCTCTGATTAGAGATTCTTACAGAATGAATTCATCATGAAAGCTTCAATGTGTAAAATATGTGAATCAGATATTACCTCCCCACACTCCATTTCTGGATTGTTTCCCTTACTTTAGAGCTCTATGGAAAATAATTTTAAGCAAAACATAGTTATAGTTCATGATTAATGTCTAGATTTAAAAAAATAGCAGGGTTCTTTCTTTAAAAAATAGTGTTCCAAATAAATTAGGGATTATTTATGATACAGCTAATTTTTTTTTTGTCCATCATGAAAGATGCTTTAACTACAAAAATTCAAAAGTACATATAAAAATATTTACAGCACAGGAAAAAAAAATATACACATCATTATACTTTACTTATAAGGAGAAGTTACTTTATGAGATTGCTAATCTCACCCAATCATATGGTCACTCAGGGAGCACACTTTAATCCTTTCTGGTTAAGAATTATTGGATCAGTGGAATAGTTATATGAGTATCCCACTCTATGCCTTCCCACTGACTGTTCTACTGCTTGGAATATTCTTCCTTTTCCCCTCCAATTCTTGGTTTATAAGACTTTTTTCTTCAAAATTCTACTTAAATCCAATATTTACAAGAGGCATTTTTTTAAAGTAACCTGTCCTACATTCCATTTACCTTTAATGTAGAGATGTTATTCCATTTACTATACGTACACACACACGTGTGTGTGTGTGTTGTGTGTGCGTGTATGTGGATATATATGTATGTATGTTTGTATCTTTATATTAGAAAATATGAGAAGGAAAAAAGCCTGACCCTCATATATTAGGCACTAACTCTTCCATTTTGATGAATCCAATTTGTTCAAGTCTCAAACTAGAACTGCTATGAAGGGAACTCAATAGTCTATGGCTCACAATGGAAAGACATACCATATGCTATTAGCTATTATTATAATTACTATTAGCAATTTCTCACAATTTCTATGATTTATTATTAGTTATAATATAATAATATTATTATATTACATATATATTATATCCTTGTCTCTTTCTGTTTTTCTAGTTTCCTTATATCTTATTCCATTCTAATTACTCTATAATCTAGTAAATTTGATTGGCATCCTTCCTGTTATCTCACATACATACTTAAATAAAATATATGTGTGTACATATATGTATATTATGTTTTATACTTATTAAACATGCACTCATACACACATACATATGTGTATATATATGCATGCATATTTATATACACATAATATACAGAAATATAATGTACAGAACTGGCTGCCTCCACATTAAAGGATCAAAGGGCCTCAAAGGTGATATTCCAAAAGGCAAAAGAACTTGGAATGCAACCAAAATAAACTACCCAGCTAAGCTGAGCATTTTCTTCCATGGAAGAAGATGGACATTTAATGAAACAGAGGAATTAGATTTGTTTCTAAGGAAAAAAACAGATTTAAACAAAAAAATTGATCTCCAACCAAAGGACTCAAGAGAAGCAGAAAAAGGTAAAAGGAACTCTTGAGAACTGTATTTCTGTTGTGGATATACATTTGATATACATGTATAATTTGATTTTATTGATATAACATAAAAAACAGAAGTAGAAATAGAAAGGGGATAGTATCAGAAAAAGGGAAAAGAGGAGATAAAAAGAGGGAAACTATATCCCACAATGAGGCAAAGGAAACCTATCATATCTGGGAGAATTTAAAGAGGGGGAGGAATATTGTGTAATCTTACTCTCATCAGAGTTGGCTCAAAGAGACATATTTGTTTTACAGAGAATCTTCTCTCACCTCATTAAAAAGTGGGAGAGGAAAAGGGAAAAGGAAAAAGAGTAATAAGGGAAGGGTACAAGAAAGGGGAAAGGATTCAAAGGGAGGAGAGAGGGATCCTAAAGAGGGAGATTTGCATGACACAAGGGGGCCCATAAGTTTAATAGTAGGGAAGGGATTAAGGAGAGATAAGAAAAAGAAAAGCATAATCTGGGGATATTATGATGGCAAGAAATACAAAATTAGTAATTTTAACCATAAGTGTGAATGGGATGAACTCTCACCTAAAGCAGGGGTGGATAGCAGACTGGATCAAAAGCCAGAATCCTACAATATGTTGTTTACAGGAAACACATTTAAAGCAGGGAGTAAAGGTAAAGGCTGGAGCAGAGTCTATTATGCTTCAGGTGAAGTAAAAAAAAAAAATCCTTTATCTCAGATCAAGCAAAAGCAAAAATTGATCTAATCAAAAGAGATAAGGAAGGAAACTATATCTTGCTAAAGTGTACTATAGACAATGAAGCTATATCAGTACTAAACATATATGCACCAAGTAGCATCTAACTTCCTAAAGGAGAAGTTAAGAGAGTTGCAAGAAGAAATAGACAGCAAAATTGTAATAGTAAAAGATCTCAATCTTGCACTCTCAGAATTAGATAAATCAAACCACAAAACAAATAAGAAAGAATTAAAGAGGTAAATAGAATATTAGAAAAATTAGATATGATAGCTCTTTGGAGAAAACTGAATGGTGACATAAAGGAGTATACTTTCTTCTCAGCAGTTCATGGAACCTATACAAAAACTGACCATGTATTAAGACATAAAGACCTCAAAATTAAATGCAGGAAGGAAGAAACAGTAAATGCTTTCTTTTCAGATCGTGATGCAATAAAAACTACATTCAACAAAAAGTTAGGGGTAAATAGATGAAAAAGTAATTGGAAACTAAATAATCTCATTTTGAAGAATGATTAGGTAAAACAGCAAATTATAGACACAATTAATAATTTCACTAGAGATAAAGATAACGATGAGACATTATACCAAAATTTGTGGGATGCAGCCAAAGCAGTAATAAGAGGACATTTTATATCCTAAGAGGCTTACTTGAATAAAATAGAGAAAGAGAAGGTCAATGAATTGGCCTTGCAACTTAAAAAGCTAAAAAAAAGACCAAATTAAAGTTTCCCAATCAAATACTAAACTTGAAATTCTAGAATTAAAAGGAGAAACTAATAATATTGAAAGTAAAAAAAATAATTAATAAATAAAACTAAGAGTTGGTTTTATGAAAAAAAAAACAATAAAATAGATAAACCTTTGGTAAATCGGATTAGAAAAAGGAAAGAGGAAAATCAAATTGTTAGTCTTAAAAATGCAATGGGAGAACTTTCCACCAATGAAAAGGAAATTAGAGCAATAGTAAGGAGTTACTTTGCCCAAATTTATGCCAATAAAAATTGAAAACTTCAGTGAAATGGATGACTACCTCCAAAAATATAGACTTCTCAGATTAACAGAGGAAGAAATAATTGCTTAAATAGTCCCATTTCAGAAAAATAAATAGAACAAGCTATTAATCAATTCCCTAAGAAAAAACTCCCAGGACCAAATGGATTTACATGTGAATTCTACCAAATATTTAAAGAACAATTAGCCACAATGCTATATAAGCTATTTGACAAAATGGGGAATGAAAGAGTCCTACAAAATTCCTTTTATGACACAGACATGGTACTAATACTTAAACCAGGTAGGTTGAAAACAGAGAAGGAAAATTATAGACCAATCTCCCCATTGAATATTGATGCTAATATCTTAAATAAAATATTAGCACAAAGATTACAGAAAATCATCCCCAGGATAATTCACAATTATACTGGTAGGATTTATACCAGGAATGCAGGGCTGGTTCAATATTAGGAAAACTATTAGCATAATTGACCATATCAATAACCAAACTAACAAAAAACATATGATCATCTCAATAGATGCAGAAAAAGTATTTGATAAAATCCAACATCCATTCCTAATAAAAAACACTTGAGAGTATAGGAATAAATGGACTTTTCCTTAAAATAGTCAGGAGCATATATTTAAAACCTTCAGTAAGCATCATATGCCATGGGGAAAAACTGGAGCCTTTCCCAGTAAGATCAAGAGTGAAGCAAGGTTGCCCACTATCACCATAATTAATCAATATAGTATTAGAAACGCTAGACTCGGCAATAAGAGTGGAGAAAGAGATTAAAGGAATTAGACTAGGTAATGAGGAAATCAAACAATCACTCTTTACAGATGATATGATGGTATACTTAGAAAACCCCAGAACTTCTACTAAAAAGATATTAGAGAAGATGGTGGAGAAGGCACACGTGACTTTCTAAGCTCCTCTCATTCCCCTCATAACCAACTATTTAGTTTAGTCTCAAAAATAGCTTTTTACTGCTTAAATTCATGAAGATCAGAAGCACTACAACTTACCAGCTGAAGTCAATCTGGAAGATCACCAGGAAAGGTTTGTCCTGAGGGGCCAGGAACAGACTAGCACAGGCAGTGAGAGACTAGTGTCCTGAGCAGACCAGGGGCAGGAGTGATCTCTGTGGCTAGAGAAGTTATAGAGATGACTCTGCTATAGGCTAACTTCTCTGCCTTGATTACAAAGCAGTAAACTGGCAGAGAAATTAAAGCCAAAAACAGAGGGTACTCTAAAAAATGCCAGAACCTAACAAGATCTGGCTGCAACTACTCAAACCAGGAAGTGACTCAGGCAGACTGAAAAGCAGCCCTACAGCCACATCCTGCAAGTCGGGGCTTTTGTGGGGGCAGTTACAAACCTGCAAGGTAGGGGGGCACAGCCTGGACAGGCTCTAATCAGCACAGTGAGGGGCTCGGCCTGGGGAAATAGAACTTCTGCAGCAGGACTGTGCTTCTCAGGGCAGAGATACTTCCTGTTCCTGTAAATCCATTCACTGCTGAACTGCTAATACCCACAGCCCCAGGGCAGAATTTGGGTTGGGGTAGTGAAACTCTCACTGCTCAGCGTTTAGCCCCAGGGCAGTTGTTATCTCACCTAGCAGGGGTTCTTTTCAGGGCACTTCCCAGCTCTGCCCTACAGGCCTGAGTTACTTCTGGGTGGGGAACTCTTTCCCAAAGCACTCCAATACCTCTCTGCTTTTTTGCAGCCAGCTAGCAGGACAGCTACCTGTCCATACATTTTTCACTGCTCTGCAGAGGAAGCTGGTAACCTCCTGGCCTTGAAGGCAGACCTGACAGACTTTAACAAAATGAGTAAAAAAATTAAAAGTATGATTGATAGTTTCTATTCAGAAAGAGACAGCTTTTCAACCCTGAAGAGACTAATAGCAGTCTCCAGACAATTGTTGGTTCGCAATAAAAAAGGCTCTTCTAGAAGAGACTATTAAAAACCTTAAAAGAGAAGTAGAAGAAAAATGGGGAAAGGAAAGAGAAGCTATGTAAGAGAGTACAGAAAAGACATATAACTCACTAAAAGAAAAATTTGATAAAGTGGAAAAAGCAAACAACTTCCTGAAATGTGAATTGGAAAAGGTAAAAAACTCCCAAGAAGTGAAGAGAAACAAAAATTTGTGAATTGGAAAAAGAAAATAACTCAGTAAAAAAAAAAAAAAAAAAAATTAGTGAAATGGAAAAAATAAATCCCATAGAGGAAAACAACTCATTTAAAAACTCAATTGGACATATACAAAAAGAAGTAAAAAAAGCTAATGAAGAAAATAACTCACTAAAAATCAGAACTGAACAAATAGAAATGACTGATTCATTGAGACAGGAAGAATCAGTCAAGCAAAATCAAAAAAATGAAAGATTGGGAAAAAATGTCAAATATTTACTTGGAAAAAACAACAGACCTGGAAAATAGATCAAGGAGAGATAACCTGAGTATCATCAGACTACCCAAAAATTATGATGAAAAAAAGAGCCCAGATACTATTTTACAGGAAATCATCAAAGAGAACTGCCCAGAAGTAATAGAACCAGGAGGTAAAATGTGTGTTGAAAGAATCCATCAAACACCTTCTGAAAAAGAACCTAAAATAAAGACTCTGAGGAATATTATGGCCAAACTTCAGAATTTTCAGACTAAAGAAAAAATTTTACAAGGAGCTAGGAAAAAACAGTTCAAATACCAAGGTGCCATAATAAGGGTCACACAAAATCTGGCTGCTTCAACAATAAAGGATTGAAGGGGTTGGAATTTAATATTCCAAAAGGCAAAAGAACTTGGAATTCAGCCAAGAATAAACTACCCAGCTAAGCTGAGCATTTTTTCCTATAGAAGAAGATGGACATTTAATGAAACAGAGAATTCCATCTGTTTCTAAGGAAAAAAACCAGACTTAAACAAAAAATTTGATCTCTAATAACAGGACTCAAGAGAAGTAGAAAAAGGTAAAAGGAACTCTTGAGAACTATATTTCTGTGGTGGATATACATAAAAAACCACATGTATAATTTCATTTTACTGATATAGCATAAAAAGGGAAGTAGAAATGGAAAGGGGAAAGGGGAGATAAAAAGAGGGAAACTACATGGGATGATGAGGCAAAGGAAACCTATCATATCTGAGAGAATTTAAAGACAGGGAGGAACATGGTGTGAATCTTACTCTCATCAGAGTTGGCTCAAAGAGGAAATAATTGACATATTTGTTTTACAGAGAATCTTCTCTCATCTCATTAAAAAGTGGGAGAGGAATTCCCAATATGATCAGGAGTGAAACAAGGTTGCACATTATCACTGTTACTATTTAATATTGTATTAGAAACGCTAGCTTTTGCAGTAAGAGCTGAGAAAGAGATTAAATGAATAAGAATAGGCAATGAGGAAATCAAATTATCTCTCTTTGCTGATGATATGATGGTATACTTAGAGAACCACAGAGATTCTACTAAAAATTTATTAGAAATAATCCACAACTTTAGCAAAGTTGCTGGTTATAAAATAAACCCATATAAGGCAACAGCATTCTTATATACCACTAACAAAATACAACAGTCAGAGTTATAAAGATAAACTCCATTTAAAGTAACTACTGATAGTATAAAATATTTAGGAATCTATCTGCCAAGGGAAAATCAGAAACTTTATGAGCAAAACTACAAAACATTTTCCACACAAATTAAGTCTGATCTAACCAACGGGAAAAATATTAAATGCTCTTGGATTGGGCGAGAAAATATAATAAAGATGACAATACTACCTAAACTAATTTATTTATTGATCGCTATACCAATGAGACTTCCTAAAAACTATTTTGATGACCCAGAAAAAATAACAACAAAGTTCATATGGAAAAACAAAAGGTCAAGAATTTCAAGGGAATTAATGAAAAAAATCAAATGAAGGTGGCCTAGCTGTACCAGATCTAAAATTATATTTTAAAGCAGCTGTTACTAAAACCATCTGGTATTGGCTAAGAAATAGACTAGTTGATCAATGGAATAGGTTAGGTTCAAAGGACAAAACAGCCAATAACTTTAATTATCTAGTGTTTGACAAACCCAAAGACCCCAGTTTTTGGGATAAGAATGCATTATTTGACAAAAATTGCTGGGAAAATTGGAAATTAATATGGCAGAAAATAGGCATTGGCCCACACTTAACACCGCACACCAAGATAAGGTCAAAATGGGTTCATGATCTAGGCATAAAGAATGAAATTAAAAATAAATTGGAAGAGCATAGGATAGTTTACCTCTCAGACCTGTGGAAGAGGAAGGAATTTATGACCAATGAAGAACTAGAGATCACTATTGACTACAAAATAGAAAATTTTGATTATATCAAATTGAAAAGTTTTTGTACAAACAAAAGTATTGCAGGCAAGAGTAGAAGGGAAACAATAAACTGGAAAAACATTTTTACAGTCAAAGGTTCTGATAAAGGACTCATTTCCAAAATATATAGAGAATTGACTCTAATTTATAAGAAATTAAGCCATTCTCCAATTGACAAATGGTCAAAGGACCATAAAATATTTGGGAATCTATCTACAAAAGGAATGTTAGTAATTATATGAGCAAAATTACAAAAAACTGTACACACAAATACAGTCAGATTTAAATAATTGGAAAGATATTAAGTGCTCCTGGATAGGCTGACAGAATATAATAAAGATGACAATATTCCCTAAACTAATTTACTTAGTGCTATACCAGACTCCTAAGAAAATATTTTAATGATCTAGAAAAAATAACAACAAAATTCATATGGAAAGACAAAATGTCAAGAATCTCAAGGGAATTAATGAAAAAAAAATGAAATGAAGGTGGCCTTGTTGTACCTGATCTAAAACTATATTACAAAGTAGCAGTCACCAAAATCATTTGGTATTGGCTAAGAAATAAATTATTTGACATTATTTGATCAGTGGAGCATGTTAGGTTCACAAGACAAAATAGTCAACTATAACAATCTAGTGTTTGACAAACCCAAAGATCCTAACTTTTGGGATAAGAATTTATTATTTGACAGAAACTGGTGAGAAAAAAATTAGTATGGCAGAAATTAGGCATGGACCCACACTTAACACCGTATACCAAGATAAGATCAAAATGGGTCCATGATTTAGGCCTAAAGAACGAGATTATAAATAAATTAGAGGACATAGGATAGTTTATCTCTCAGACTTGTGGAAGAGGAAGCAATTTGTGAACAAGATGAACCAGACACCATTATTGATCACAAAATAAAAAAAAATTGATTACATCAAATTAAAAAGCTTTTGTACAAACAAAACTAATGCAAATAATATTAGAAGGGAAGCAACAAACTGGGAAAACATCTTCACAGTTAAAGGTTCTGATAAAGGCCTCATTTCCAATTATATAGAGAACTGAATCTAATTTATAAGAAACCAAGCCATTCTCCAATTGACAAATGGTCAAAGGATATGAACAGACAATTTTCAGATGATGAAATTGAAACTATTACCACTCATATGAAAGAGTGTTCCAAATCATTATTAATCAGAGAAATGCAAAATAAGACAACTCTGAGATACCACTACACACCTGTCAGATTGGCTAAGATGACAGGAACAAATAATGATGATTGTTGGAGGGGATGCGGGAAAACTGGGACACTGATGCATTGTTGGTGGAGTTGTGAATGAATCCAACCATTCTGGAGAGCAATCTGGAATTATGCCCCAAAAGTTATCAAACTGTGCATACCCTTTGACCCAGAAGTGCTACTACTGGGCTTATAACCCAAGGAGATACTAAAGAAGGGAAAGGGACCTGTATGTGCCAAAATGTTTGTGGCAGCCCTGTTTGAGTGGCTAGAAACTGGAAAATGAATGGATGCCCATCAATTGGTGAATTGTTAGGTAAATTGTGGTATATGAATGTTATGGAATATTCTTGTTCTGTAAGAAATTTCCAACAGGATGAATACAGAGAGGCTTGGAGAGACTTACATGAACTGATACTAAGTGAAATGAGCAGAACTAGGAGATCATTATATACTTCAACAATGATACTGTATAAAGATGTATTCTGATGGAAGTAGATTTCTTGACAAAGAGACCTAATTCAGTTTCAATTGATCAGTGATGGACAGAAGCAGCTACACCCAAAGAAAGAACACTGGGAAATGAATGTATACTGTTTGCATTTTTGTTTGTCTTCCCAGGTTATTTTTCCTTCTGAATCCAATTCTTCCTGTGCAACAAGAAAACTGTTTGGTTCTGCACACATATATTGTATCTAGGATATACTATGACATATTCAACACATATAGGACTGCCTGCCATCTAAAGGAGGAGGTGGAGGGAGAGAGGGGAAAAATCGGAACAGAAGTGAGTGCAAGGGATAATGTAAAAAATTACACTGGCATGAGTTCTGTCAATAAAAAGTTATTATAATAAATAAAAATAAATAAATTTTAAAAAAAGGATTTACTAGGATCCACTAGGAAGCAGTTTTATATGTTTTTAAATCTATTTTAGGCATGTGTGTGTGTGTGTGTGTGTGTGCATGCATGGGCATGTAATAAAGCCACTATTTTGTTTTCTGCTACTTAGATATATTAATTTTACTGGTGTGAAGGTATTATTAATATTTATGAGAACAAAGAATGGTATCTTGAAGAAAGTAAAAGCCAAAAATTGAGGGAAACCAGGAAGTCTAGAAGGGGGATAATGGAGACAAGAATTTCAAGGAATAGATATACTCCATAAAAGTGATTGGAATCAGAAGATGGTGTATCTCGTGGGAAGAACACCAAGAATGCCAATGTTACTGATCATTAGAGGAATGTAAAGAGATGTAAGAGTGCCAGAAAAGCAAAAAGGAACCAGCACATGAACTTTTTAAAAAGTAGATTGATTCTGGAAGTAATGGGGAGCCAGAAGGGTTTATGACCTAAATGGATAAAATGTCCAAGTTTGAGCAGTTGAGAGTTCTTTGCCAAAAGTGCAAGAAAAAGTGTCCTCTTATTTTTTATCTTGTTAGGAGAACAGTTTTCTCTACAAGAGTCTATCTTCTGTGATACTTAGTGGCCATTCTTCCTTGACAAATTCTGACAGGAGCCACTTAAGAAGTGACCAATGTGCATATTCATAATCAAAGCACATACATAGCTTTCTGAGATCACTTCTACTCCACAAAACTTAACTAAGTCTATACTTTTTTTTGTAGTCATTTGTGTCTTTCCATATGTAAATATATATTTAGATCACTCTGAGGTATCTAATAATAAAAACAACTAGCACACAAATCCATTTCCACTTAGCCCAAGAAAAACTAAGATTGGATCTATGTACTACAGTAAAATCATGGAATTTCATAATTTCCCCCTTTGGCGGAGACATAAATTAAATTATTATTTTTCAGTTCATAATAGAAGACAACTAAATGAGGAAGTAGATAAAGGGCCTGGTCTGAAATCAAGAAGGCCAAATCAAATTTGGCCTCAGACTAATTGTATCACTCTAGGCAAGTTATATAACCTTTATTTTTCTCAGTTTCCTAAAGTGCAAAATAGGGAATAATAATGGCACCTATCACTTTGGATTGTTATGAGGATAACATAAGTTATTTATAAAGTGCCTATCTAGTAGTCACTTAATACATTTTTATTCTCTCACAGTAGAAATATTTTTTGGATAAGGGTTAGACTAGATAAAACTTAAATTTTAAATATGAAATTCTATTATCCTATGAAATACATTCAGAGTCATATACTCTAACCTGTACCTTTCAGAAATCCTTTCTATTAGTAATCATCCAGCCTCTATTTCAAGCCCACCCAAGACACACAGCATCATGTGACATCCTATTACATTTCCAGATAGCCTTTGTAGGAATTGGTTTTTATACATTAATTTGAATATGCTATCTTTTAACTATTATTAGGGTTTGGGCCAATAATTGTGCTATCAGATAAGTCGATGTCTTTAGACAATGAAAATGTTAAATGCAGTTCTCTGTTCCATAAGTTTTGAAACTATTTACTTATCTTCTTGGTTATTCTGCCCAGAATCACACAATTTGTTTATGTTCTCTGTAAAATGGTCCCCATAATCAACCAGAGGAGGAGAAGTGGTAAAATGAGGAATTAAAGGAACTGACTGCAGATAATTGGAAGTCAAATAATGAAGTCATCATATCACTTCTTAACTGGAAATTAGTTCAGTTTGAACTTGAGTTCAATTCTTTGTTTGAGACCACTGTATTTTGAACTGAAGTTATTCAACACCCTGTGGAAATGTTGGTACATACTAGCCATAGCCCGCTGAAAGTTTCAATTTATGCCCAAGCAGTCACCTGCAGACACTTGCATGTGAAAGAACAGTGCCTTGATCAGATTTTTCACATGTATAAAAGGAAGAGATAGATTTTGGACCCTTAGTCCTATTACTATTATATTTTGTTATTTCAGATAAATAAAAAAAGAGATTGGTGCACTTTTAGGTTGCTATAATATGCCATGTTGATTATTAGCTACACAGATCTCCGATAGACATGTAATGATTAACCACTGCAGGTGGGATTCTTGCAAAAGATAATTGTGTGTGTGAGAGAGAGAAAGAGAAGGAGAGAGGGAGAGGGTGAGGGAGAGAGTGAGGGAAAGGAAGAAGGAGGGAAATTATTATTTATAACTTTCTTTTTTTGCATAGGAATTTAAAAGAGAACAAAAGAATCCCAGCACGCATCCAGAGGACGTGGACAGCAGAAAGATCATTTATCTTTTTCAGATATCACATTAAACATAATATTCATAGTTTTATAAATTTTGAAGATGTTAATAGTGCTTCATTTTACATAATAATAGTATGCAGGTCAGTTTGTTCCCATCTTCCTATGTCTCTCCATAGAAGGTATCTTTATTGATAAATACACTGTGCTGAAGATCAGTTCTTAATTCAATTCCTTGTAGATACTGCTCTTAGAAAAGTATTAAGGTATGACTGCACATTGAAATTAGCAGCCTGTTAAGCTGTGCCTTTGAATAGAATTAAATAAAGTCACAGAAGAAGAAAAAAAGCACTTTTCAAAGTATATCCTTCTGGAAATATACATGTGATTGCTATGGTTTTATTTTGCCAGTAAAAAAACCTAATGGAAATATACCCTAAGATCTGAAAGTTTAGGAATTTGATTTGTATGGTCAGAAGATACTCTTAAATCTAATTTGATAGAGACTACTCTAAGAGTTTGGAATTTGGAAACAGGTGAAGTAGGGATTACTCAGAGAAGGGTTCTGAACTCCGAGGGCTAAGAGAGAAAAAAAAATCTTAGTAAATGATTATAGTGTAAACTAACATTATTGCCATTGTTATTACTCTTGTCACTAAACCTAGTGGATTTGAAATGTACTTAATACTATATGGTTGTATTTTTCAAAATTACTCTACTTATTCCTGTACTTGGTCTCCTTTTTGCCCTTTTCCTTTCCTCATGTTTTTGTCTTTTTTTAAATAAACAACCACCATTGACAGCAAGGACTCCCTTAGGGAGGGGGTTTAGGAGACAGAACTTTAATACCATCCATCAATCAGTTCTACAGTGAGGAGAATCTTTCCTTGGGAACTATTTTTCTAAACTAAATGCTAAATGCACTTCATTCTCAATGGAGGAGAAAAAAACAATTAAAAGTTCAACAAGCTGCCCCCAACAGTTTGCTATTAGCTGGAAAGCAGCAGGAGAGAGAGATAGTATGACTGTGTGACTGAGCACATCTTCTATTTCCCTCACACCAGGTCAGTTGCCTCTCATTGCCTGTGTGGCTCTTGGCAGGTTCTTAGCTTTTAAATTCTAGTTACCTAATCTGTATAATCAGGAAGATGAATTAGATGTTCTTAAGCCATTACAAAAAGGCTACCACAATCCAAGGCTTTTCAATCCAAATGTTTGAATCTATATGATCCTCCCAGGTAGGAGACTGCCAATTAAGATGACATGCCTATATGATATCATATAACTTTAACTGCAAACTGAAACTGGAAGACTCTTCATGATCATCTTCACTACCAGTGACTTTGTCTCATAGGTCAGAGACTATATCTTGGCAAATTTAATCCTTCCATTTTTGGAACTCCCACTCTGATTAGTGCATTGTGTGGTCCACTGCCTCTAGGATGGCTTCAACATTATTTGAATTTATTCCCCAACAGTTGCTCTGCTTTTATTAAGTCCATAACTACCTCTCTGCCTCCCTTTCTAATACTGTAATCATAATCAATTTAATATCATCATTGATATTAAGAAGAGTATAACACTGCTCCTCTACAATCCCACTTCACCTTTACTGAAATTTCCCAAATGGACTCCTTCCTACAATAGTAATATTACCATATATGTATTGTCTCCATTTAGAATATGAAGTTTTTGAAGGTAGAGACTGCTCATTTTTGTATCTAAATCCTTAGTTCCTAGCCCAGGGCTTGGCACATATTAAATTCTTAATAAACAATTTCAATTGATTCATTCAAGGAACAGGCCACTTTATGGTCCCTTTTAATAATGCCCTAAATGCTGTAGTACCAAATGTGAAAATTTTAATGGAAAAAAAGAAAATACTATGTACATCTTTTTTGCATATCATATTGAATTTATACTTTCTCTCCAATGATGTTCTCAGAATAATTTATGAAGACGGTAAAGTCTATAAAACTTTATCAACCAATTTTCCTTGTTTTCAGTCAGAAGACTTCCCTTGAATTCCTTCCTACCCATTTCCAAACATTCAATGTCCTCACAGCTCTTTTAAGGTATCATCATCCTCAGTACTCCAGTTCTTCAATAAAGCTTGCCCAGACTCCAAGTTCAGGATTTCTAGTATGAGTTCAGGCATACTTTTATCATTATTTTGGTATGTCAATGTAATTTTTAAAATTAAAGCTTTTTATTTTCAAAAATATGCACACATAATTTTCAACATTCACATTTGTAAAACCTTGTGTTCCAGATTTTTCCCTCCCTTCCCACTACCCCCTCCCCCAGATGACAAGTAATCCAAATATATGTTAAACATATTCAATTTCCACAATTATCATATTACACAAGAAAAATCTGATCAAATAGGAAAAAGAATGAGAAAGAAAACAAATGCAAGCAAACAACTACAGAAAGAGTGAAAATACTAGGTTGTGATCCACACTCGGTCCCCACAATTCTCTCCCTGGGTACAGATGACTCTCTTTATCACTAGACCATTAGAATTGATCCGAATCATCTCATTATTGAAAAGAGCCACATCCATCAGAATTGATCATCGTATACACTTGCTGCTGTTGTGTACAATGATCTCCTGGTTATAATCACTTCACTTAGTATCAGTTCATGTACATCTCTCCAGGACTCTATGAAATCATCCTGCTGATCATTTCTTATAAAAAATAATATTCCATAACATTCATATACCATAACAGATTCAGCTATTCTCCAACTGATGGGCATCCACTCAGTTCCCATTTCCTTACCATTACAAAAAAGACTGCCACAAACTTTTTTGTATATGTAAGTTCCTTTCCCTTCTTTATGATTTCTTTGGAATAGAGGCCCAGTAGAGACACTGCTAGATCAAAGAATATGCATAGTTTGGTAGCCCTTTGGGAATAGTTCCAAATTGCTCTCCAAGATGCTTGAATCAATTCCCAACTGTATCGACAATGCATCAGTGTCCCAGTTTTCCCCCATCCCCTCCAGCATTCATCATTTCTTTTCCTGTCAACTTAGCCCATCTGAGAAGTATATAGTAGGACCTCATAGTTGTCTTAACTTGTCAATAGTCATTTAGAGAATTTTTTTTTTTGTAGAACTGGAAATGGTTTCAATTTCTTCATTTGAAAACTGTCTGTCCATATTCTTTGACCATTTATCATTTGGAGACTAACTTGAATTCTTATAAATTTGAGTCAATTTTCTATATATTTTAGAAAGGAAGCCTTTATCAGAATCCTTGAATGTAAATATCCCCCCCTCCCCCCAGTTCATTGCTTCTCTTATTATTTTATCTGGATTGTTTTTGTTTGTTCAAAAACTTTTTTTAACACAATATAATCAAAATTATCATTTTGCATTCTATAATGTACTCCAGTTCTTTGGCCACAAATTCCTTCCTTCTCCACAGATCTGAGAGGCACACTATCTTTTGTTCTTCTAATTTGCTTGTAATGTCACTCAATGTCTAAATCATGAACCCATTTGGACTTTATTTTAGTATAGTTTGTCAAGTGTAGGTCAATGCCTATTTCTGATGTACTAATTTCCCATTTTCTCTGGAATTTTTGTCAAACAATAAGTTCTTATCCAAGAAACTGGGGTCTTTGGGTTTATCAAACACTAGATTACTATAGGCATTGACTTTTGTGTCTTGTGAACCTAACCTAGTCCATTGATTGACTATTCTATTTCTTAGCCAGTACCAATTTCTTTTGATGACTGCTGCTTTATTATATACTTTTAGGTCTGGTATAGTTAGGCCACCCTCATTTGCATTTTTTCTATTAAATCCCTTGAACTTCTTGACCTTTTGTTCTTTCAGATAAATTTTGTTATTGTTTTTATTATCTTTGTGCATTTATTTATTTGTGTGGAAAGCATTTTAATTTACTATAATCTCTTTGATAATATTTTATTTAAGATTTTTGCCTCAATATTCATTAGGGAAATTGGTCTATAACTTTCGAAGTGGGACTACGTAAGTAATTATTTTCCTCTTCTGTTAATATGGGCAATCTATTTTTGTAAGTATTCATCCATTTTACTTAAATTATTAGATTTATTGACATATAATGGGACAAATAGCTCCTAATTATTGCTCTAATTTCTTCTTTATTGGTGGAAAGTTTGCCCTTTTCATTTTTGATACTAACAATTTGATTTTCTTCTTTCCTTTCTCTAATCAAATTAGCTAAAGGTTTATCTATTTTGTTATTTTTTTCATAAAACCAACTCTAAGTTTTGTTGGTTAATTCAATAGTTTTCTTACTTTCAATTATATTAATCTCTCTTTTTACTTTCAGAATTTCAAATTTTGTATTTAATGGGGGGGTGTTAATATGTTCCTTTTCTAGACATTTTAGTTGCAAGCCCAATTCATTGATCTTTTCTTTTTCTATTTTTTTGCAAGTAAACATCTAGAGATATAAAAATTCCCCTAAGAACTGATTCGGGGAGAAGCAGAGCTAAGATGGCAGAGAGGAGATACATCTTTATCTGAGCTCTCTCTGATGTCCCTCAGATCAACACCAAATCAAGCCTCTGAACTCTTTTTGGAGTTACAGAACCCACAAAAGTCACAAATTTTTGGTAGACGATATTTTGGAAGACCTTCAGAAAAAGTATGAGCATTTGGACATTGAGGGAAGAGGTTCAGCCCAGCCACAGTGCACAGATCCAGAGTGGTGTGGGGCCTGTTCACCAGGGAATATAGCAGGAGGAATCTACAGCAGTGTTGGCTACTCTGTGCTGGTTGCAACCCAGTAGATCAGCAGATTGGCTGTGAGACATCAAACACAAATACAAAAAACAAATAGCAAGACCCTGAACCTCAAAATAATGTGGGATCTGGTTATATCCACCTAACACCAGAAATTAGTCATCACTGACTGTGGGACAGTCAAGGAGATCAACCAAATCATTTCCAATGGAGCAGTAATGAACTGAACCAGCTACGCACAGAGAAAGAACTCTGGGTGATGACTAAAAACCATTACATTGAACTCCCAATCCCTATATTTATGCCCACCTGCATTTTTGATTTCCTTCACAAGCTAATTGTACAATATTTCAGAGTCTGATTCTTTTTGTACAGCAAAATAACGGTTTGGTCATGTATACTTATTGTGTATCTAATTTATATTTTAATATATTTAACATCTACTGGTTATCCTGCCATCTGGGGGAGGGGGTGGGAGGTGAAAAATTGGAACAAGAGGTTTGACAGTTGTTAATGCTGTAAAGTTACCCATGCATATAACCTGTAAATAAAAGGCTATTAAATAAAAAAAAAAACCTATAGAGAAAGTTTGGACAATCTCCCCTTTGCCCTAAAAGTGGACCTCAAATTTAAAAAAAAATGAGCAAAAAAAATCAAAAAGAACTTTGACCATAGATAATTTCTATGGAGAAAGAGAATGAACCTCAAGAGGATTCTAAAAGCAGATCAAATCCAGATGAAGCCCCAAAATGTGATATGCATTGCTTCCATTTTTACAAAGCTCTTTCAGAAGAATTCAAAAAAGTATCTTGAAAGAGTTAGAGTAAAAGTGGGGGGGAAAGTGCAGGAGAATTTGGAAAAGGAAATAAAGGAATTATCTGAAGAAAACTCCTTACAAAATAAATTTAGGGAAAAGGGAAAAATATATAACTATATAATAAAGCTGATAAAAGGGAAAAAGAAAACAATTCCTTGAAAAACGGAATTTGTGAAATGGGAAAAAAATCATTGAACAAAACAATTCTTTTAAAAATTGGTCAAATACAACAGGAGCCAAAAAATAAAATAACTGAAGAAAAAATTCACTGAGAATTAGAATTGAACAAATGGAAATAAATGACCCAATGAGACATCAAGAATCAGTCAAATGGGACTTCTGGCCAAGATGGCGGCGAGGAGGGACACAGCTGTGTAAGCTCCGGATTTTCTCTCAGAATCCATCTCATTACAAGCCTCTGAATTAATGCCTGACTGAAAAAAAAAACCACAAACAGTTACCAAGAGAAGACATCCTTGAGATTCGCCAGGAAAGGTCTGTTTTTGCTTGAGGGCAGGACGGTTTTAGATCGGGCACAGGCTGAGGGCAGACAGTGGCAGCGAGAGCTCGGCAGGCAGCTCACAGCCGAGCAGACCGGAGGGGGTTAGGTTGTGATCTCAGCCGTCTCTGCAGGGAAAGCTTCACTACAAGATTGGATACTTTGCTCTGGCAGCAAGTCAGTAGCCCAGCAGAGAAGCTAAAAACACCGGGGGTGAAGAATACAACGCCAAACAGCTGGAGTTCCTTGAGACCGGCCACCCCTCCCCCACAGCGTCTCAGCATGCTCTCAGAGTCTCAGAGCGCAGGCGCAGCACAGTCCTGCTAATGCCTCGCTGCTGCCCCCTCAGTCTGTAGAGGAAGCTCAGTAAAGCCACCCAGCCCCTCCCCCAAAAAAGCAGATTCCATTTGGGGTTTTTTTTCCTTTTTTTCTTGCTAGTTTGTCTCTGCTTCTTCTCTGACAAAATGAGCAAAAAGTTAAAAAGGACTTTAACGATTGACAGCTTTTATACAGACAGAGAACAGACTCTAAACCCTGAGGAGACTAAAAACAGATTATCTTCAGGTGAATCCCCACAGGAGGAGATCATCTGTTCCTCAGCACAGATGAATCTCATAGAAGAAATTAAAAAGGCTCTCACAAGAGAGGTATAAGAAAAATGGGAAAAGGAGAGGGAGGCTTGGCAAGAGAGTCTGGAGAAGTCATCCCACTCACTTAAAGACAGAATGGATAAAGAAATAAAATCCTTGAAAAATAGGATTAGTGAACTGGAAACAGAAAATAGCTCACTAAAGAATAAATTTCATTAGTAAATTCATCTGACCTTGAAGAACATTTTAAGGCACTTCATTGCTGCTTGATAATTTGTTTTCCAAAGTGGGATTATTTAAGTATTTTATTTCCTATTATGTGAATCCAGGCAATTTGTATTTTTGTAAATATTTATCCATTTCACATAGATTGTCAGATTTATTTGCAGAGAATTGGTCAAAATAACCTTATTTTATTGCTTTTTCCCTAAAACTTGGCTTCTAACCTAAAACTAACTCATGGTTCTATCTTACTGTCAATTTTATTGATCTCCCCTTTTACAATAAGAAATTGTAAAAATTTCTTATTTGATAGTTAATATGGGATTTTTAATTTGTTCTTTTTCTAGCTTTTCAATTGCATGCCAAATTCATTGATGTGCTCTTTCTCTACTCATTTAAGCATTTAGAAATATAAGATTTTGTTCATGACTATTAGGTTGTCCAATAATTCTTAAATTCTCTGTCCTGGGTCTCTCTTCCAGATCAGTTGTTGTTCAATGAAGTATTTGCATTTTCTTCTTTATTTTCCTTCTTTTGTGTTAATTTCATTGCCAAAACATTGTTGTTTGACTCTTTTTTGTGTGATTAGATATCCTATTTTCCATTTAATTTTAACCTCTTATTTCCATGGCCCTTCATTACCAGTAATTTTTATTGCTTCATGATCTGATAATCATACATTTACTATTTATGTCTATCTTCAGTTGAATGTAAGGTTTTTGCAATCTAATGCATAATCAAATTTTAGGTATCCTATACTGATAAGAAAATGATATATTCCTTTTTATCCCCATTCTGTTTTTTTCCCAGAGGCCTATCATATATAACTTTTCTAAAATTCTGTTAACTTCATTAACTTCTTTCTTGTTTATCTTTCATTTCATTGATTTTGGATGCCTTGTAGCATCATTAGCTTCCATATATCCAACTTTATTTTTTAAAGAATTTTTTTTTTCAATTAGCTTTTGTACATCCTTTTCCATTTGGCCAACTTGAATTTTAAAGTAGTTATTTTTTCCCATGTGGATTGTTTTTCTCCATCTGGCCACTTTTAATTTTTAAGGAATTGTTTTCTTTGGTCAATTTTTCTCCTTTATTTCCTAAGCTGTTAACTCTCTCTTGCAAATCTTTTTTTTTTCTTTTACCAACTTTTCTTCTACTTCTCTTATTTGACTTTAAAAATCATTTCTGAGCTCTTCTGGAGCTAAAAGGCTAGCCTACTCACTTGGGTGGTCTAGTCTGCTCATGTCTGATGTTGCTTGAATTCTGTGGCTGGTAATTAGCTTTCTGAACTAGGCTTGAAAATCTCATAGATGGCTTTTGTGTCTAGTCTTCTAAGAAAGGATTGAGGGGACTTGTCTACTGATCTGTACTTCCTTGGACACTGTTGTTTGGGGGCAGTATTCCCTTTTTACTGAAGTGAGACTGATCTTTCATGAAGTACTTTTTTTTGACATTTTATCATTTCTTTAATTTATATATATATATATATATATATATTCCTTTTTTAAAAAAAATTATAATAGCTTTTTATTGACCTAACCCATGCCAGGGTAATTTTTTTTACAACATTATCCCTTGCACTCACTTCTGTTCCGATTTTTCCCTCCCACCCTCCACCCCCTCTCCTATATAGCAAGCAGTCCTATATATGTTGAATATGTCATAGTATATCCTAGATACAATATATGTGTGCAGAACCAAACAGTTTTCTTGTTGCACAGGGAGAATTGGATTCAGAAGGTAAAAATCACCCGGGAAGAAAAAAAATGCAAACAGTTTACATTCATTTCCCAGTGTTTTTTTCTTTGGGTGTAGCTGCTTCTGTCCATCATTGATTAATTGAAACTGAATTAAGTCTCTTTGTTGAAGAAATTAACTTCCATCAGAATACATCTTCATACAGTATCATTGTTGATGTATATACTGATCTCCTGGTTCTGCTCATTTCACTTAGCATCAGTCCATGTAAATCTCTCCAAGCCTCTCTGTATTCATCCTGCTGGTCATTTCTTACAGAACAATAATATTCCATAACATTCATATACCACAATTTACCTAACAATTCTCCAATTGATGGGCATCCATTCATTTTCCAGTTTCTAGCCACTACAAACAGGGCTGCCACAAACATTTTGGCACATACTGGTCCCTTTCCCTTCTTTAGTATCTCCTTGGGGTATAAGCCCAGTAATAGCACTGCTGGGTCAAAGGGTATGCACAGTTTGATAACTTTTGGGGCATAATTTCAGATTGCTCTCCAGAATGGTTGGATTTGTTCACAACTCCACCAATAATGTATCAGTGTCCCAATTTTCCCGCATCCCCTCCAACAATCATCATTATTTGTTCCTGTCATCTTAGCCAATCTGACAGGTGTGTAGTGGTATCTCAGAGTTGTCTTATTTTGCATTTCTCTGATTAATAGTGATTTGGAACACTCTTTCATATGAGGGGTAATAGTTTCAATTTCATTGTCTGAAATTGTCTGTTCATATCCTTTGACCATTTATCAATTGGAGAATAGCTTGGTTTCTTATAAATTAGAGTCAGTTCTCTATATATTTTGGAAATGAGGCCTTTATCAGAACCTTTAACTGTGAAGATGTTTTCCCAATTTGCTGCTTCCCTTCTAATCTTGTTTGCATTAGTTTTGTTTGTACAAAAGCTTTTTAATTTGATGTTATCAAAATTTTCTATTTTGTGATCAATAATGGTCTCTAGTTCATCTTTGGTCACAAATTTCTTCCTCCTCCACAGGTCTGAGAGATAAACTATCCTATGTTCCTCCAAATTATTTATAATTTCGTTCTTTATGGATAAATCATGAACCCATTTTGATCTTATCATGGTGTTAAGTATGGGTCCATGCCTAATTTCTGCCATACTAATTTCCAGTTATCCCAGCAGTTTTTGTCAAATAAGGATTTCTTATCACAAAAGTTAGGATCTTTGGGTTTGTCAAACACTAGATTGTTATAGTTGACTATTCTGTCTTGTGAACCTAACCTGTTCCACTGATCAACTAATCTATTTCTTAGCCAATACCAAATGGTTTTGGTGACTGCTGCTTTAAAATATAGTTTTAGATCAGGTACAGCTAGGCCAATTAAATTTGATTTTCTTTTTCATTAATTCTTTTGAGATTCTCAACCTTTTATTATTCCATATGAATTTTGTTGTTATTTTTTCTAGATCATTAAAATATTTTCTTGGAAGTCTGATTGGTATAGCACTAAATAAATAGATCAGTTTAGGGAGTATTGTCATCTTTATTATATTTGCTTGGCCTATCCAGGAGCACTTAATATTTTTCCAATTATTTAAGTCTGACTTTATTTGTGTGGAAAGTTTTTTGTAATTTTGCTCATATAATTCCTGACTTTCCTTTGGTAGATAGATTTCCAAATATTTTATGCTGTCGACAGTTATTTTGAACGAAATTTCTCTTTGTATTTCTTGCTGTTGGATTTTGTTGGTGATGTATAAAAATGCTGAGTACTTATGGGGATTTATTTTATAACTTGCAACTTTGCTAAAGTTATGAATTATTTCTAATAGCTTTTTAGTAGAATCTCTGGGGTTCTCTAAGTATACCATCATATCATCTGCAAAGAATGATAGTTTGGTTTCCTCATTGCCCATTCTGATTCCTTTTATCTCTTTCTTGGCTTTTATTGCCGAGGCTAGTGTTTCTAATACAATATTCAATAATAATGATGATAGTGGGCAACCTTGCTTCACTCCAGATCTTACTGGGAAAGGTTCCAGTTTTTCCCCATTGCATATGATGCTTACTGATGGTTTTAAATATATGCTTCTGACTATTTTAAGAAAAAGTCCATTTATTCCTATAGTCTCAAGTGTTTTTATTAGGAATGGATGTTGGATTTTATCAAATGATTTTTCTGCATCTATTGAGATGATCATATGTTTTTTGTTAGTTTGGTTATTCATATGGTCAATTATGCTAATAGTTTTCCTAATATTGAACCAGCCCTGTAGTCCTGGTATAAATCCTACTTGGTCATAGTGTATTATCCTAGGAATGATTTTCTGTTATCTTTTTGCTAATATTTTCTTTAAGATTTTAGCATCGATATTCATTAGGGAGATTGGTCTATAATTTTCTTTCTCTGTTTTCAGCCTACCTGGTTTAGGTATCAGTACCATGTCTGTGTTGTAAAAGGAGTTTGGTAGGACTCCTTCAGTCCCTATTTTTTCAAATAGTTTATATAGCATTGGCGTTAATTGTTCTTTAAATGTTTGGTAGAATTCACATGTAAATCCATCTGGTCCTGGGGATTTTTTCTTAGGAACTTGGTTAATAGCTAATTCTATTTCTTTTTCTAAAATGGGACTGTTTAGGATATTTACTTCTTCCTCTGTTAGTCTGGGCAAGCCATATTTTTGAAGGTATTCTTCCATTTCATTTAAGTTGTCGAATTTATTGCCATAAAGTTGGGCAAAGTAATTCCTCATTATTGCTCTAATTTCCTCTTCGTTAATGGCGAGTTCTCCCTTTTCATTTTTAAGACTAACAATTTGATTTTCCTCTTTCCTTTTTTTAATCAGATTTACTAAGGGTTTGTCTATTTTGTTGGTTTTTTCATAGAACCAACTCTTAGTTTTATTAATTAATTCAATAGTTTTTTTTTTACTTTCAATTTTATTGATCTCTCCTTTTATTTTTAGAATTTCAAGTTTAGTGTTTGACGGGGGGGTTTTTAATTTGTTCCTTTTCTAGCATTTTTAGTTGCAAGCCAAATTCGTTGAACTTCTCTTTCTCTATATTATGAAAGTAGGCCTCTAGTTATTTGAAATTTCCCCTTATTACCACTTTGGCTGCATCCCACACATTTTGGTATGATGTCTCATTATTGTCGTTATCTTGGGTGAAGTTATTAATTATGTCTATGATTTGCTGTTTCACCCAATCATTCTTTAGTATGTGATTATTTAGTTGCCAATTATTTTTTGATGTACTTTTCCCTGGCTTTTTGTTGAGTGTAATTTTTATTGCATCGTGGTCTAAAAAGGATGCATTTACTATTTCTGCCTTACTGCATTTGAGTTTGAGGTTTTTATGTCCTAATATATGGTCAGTTTTTGTATAGGTTACATGAACTGCTGAAAAGAAAGTGTACTCCTTTCTGTCTCCATTTTGTTTTCTGCAGAGATCTATTATATCTAACTTTTCTAGCATTCTATTTACCTCTTTGACTTCTTTCTTATTTATTTTGTGGTTTGATTTATCTAAAATTCTGAGAGTGCAAGGCTGAGATCTCCCAGTATTATAGTTTTGTTTTCTATTTCTTCTTGCAGCTCTTTCTCATATGATTAGAAATATTTTTTAATTTCTTCATCTGAAAATTGTTCATATCCTTTCACCATTTATTAATTGGAGATTGCCTTGGATTCTTATAAATTTGAGTTAATTCTCTATATATTTTAAAAATGAGACAGGCCTTTATCAGATCCCTTAAATGTAAAAATGATTTTCCAATTTATTGTTTCCCTTCTGATCTTGTCTGCATTAGTTTTGTTTCCACAAAACCTTTTTTTAACTCAATATAATCAAAATTACCTATCTCGTGTTCAATTATGAGTGCCAGTTCTTCTTTGACACAAATTACTTCCTTCTCTATAGATCTGAGACGTAAATTTTATGTTCTGCTAATTTGCTTATAATATCATTCTTTATCTCTAAATCAGGAACTCATTTAGATCTTATCTTAGTATGAAGTGTTAGGTGTGAATTGAGTCCTAATTTCTTCCATACTAATGTTCAATTTTCTCAGCAGTTTTTGTCAAATAGTGAATTCTTATCCCAAAAGCTAGGGCCTTTGGGTTTGTCAAACATTAGTTTGCTATAATTATTGCTTATTTTATTCTGTAATCCTAACCTATTCCACTGCTCAACTACTCTATTTCTTAGTCAATACCAAATGATTTTGATGACTGTTGCTTTATAATAAAGTTTTAGGTCTGGTATAGCTAGACTACTTTCATTAGTATTTTTTTTTTCATGAATTCTCTTGAAATTCTTGACCTTTTGTTCTTCTAGATGAACTTTCTTACTATTTTTTCTAGATCTGTAAAATAATTTCTTGTGAGTTTGATTGGTATGGCACTAAATAAGTAGATTAATTTAGGTAGTATTGTCATTTTTATTATATTCACTTGGCCTACCCATGAGCACTTGATATTTTCCAACTGATTAGGTCTGACTTTATTTGTGTGGAAAGTATTATGTAGTTGTGTTCATATAGTTCCTGACTTTTCCTTGGCAGATAGATTCCCAAATATTTATAATATCAACAATTATTTTAAATGGAATTTCCTTTGTATTTCTTGATGCTGGACTTCGTTGGTATTATATAAAAATGCTGATGATTTATGTGGATTTATTTTGTCTTACAACTTTGCTAAAGTTTTCTAGTTTTTTTTTTAGTTGATTCTCTAGATTTTCCTATGTATTTGAGCATATCATTTGCAAATAGTGATAATTAGGTTAACTCATGACCTACTCTAATTCCTTTAATGTTTTTTTCTTCTCTTATTGCCAAAGCTAACATTTCTAATACAATATTGAATCCTAATGGTGATAGTAGGCAACCTTGTTTCACTCCTGATCTTACTGGGAATGGTTCTAGTTTGTCCCTGTTATATATGATGCTTGCTGATGGTTTTAAATAGATGCTACTGATGATTTTAAGAATAAGTCTGTTTTTTCCTATATTCTCTAATGTTTTCAATAGGCATGGGTGCTGAATTTTATCAAATGCTTTTTTCTGCATCTATTGAGATAATATGATTTCCTTCAAGAAGCTTATGCTTTAATAAGGATGAGGAGTATCCTCACAGGTAACTATATCATAAGACAAAGTTAGATTATCTGTATGATCAATCCTTAAGCATTTATCAATTGATTACTGTTTTTCAGTCATCTAGTCACATGCAATTCTTTATTACCCATGGCTCATACTATACATGGAGTTTTCTTGGCAAAGATATTGGAATGGTTTGACATATCCTTCTCTAGTGGATTAGAACAAATGCCTTGCCTAGGGTCATCCAACTAATAAATGTATGAGATTTATTATTTGAACTCATCTTCTTGGCTTTCCTCAATCAACACCAGATCAAGCCTCAGAATGGATTTTGGAGTGAAAGAATCCTCCAATATTTTAAGTGTAAGAAAATTCCAGCAGAAGATATTTTGGAAGAACTTCAGAAAGTCTGTCTCAATAGGGCAGTGGGGTGTTGCAAGCAGGGGGTGTAGGGAGATCCATAACAGAGAGGCTTCCACATGCTGTGGGATTCTAGTGCAAGGCACATAACCAAAATACAGCAGTGTTTGCTACTCTGTCCTGGATCAGAAGCCAATGGATCAGTAAACTAGCTGTAAGGCTTCCAACACAACATTGGAAGGCAAATAGTGAGTCCCTGAACCCCAGCATACTTCAGAGCTTGGTCAGGCCGAATAGTATGGGAAGTAAGCAGGCTGCACCAGCATCCCTTTTGCTCCAAGAGTAAAGCTCAACCATAAAAGTTTAAAAAAAAGGAAAGACCAAAAGAAAAGAAGAGAACCTTTACTGTATAGTGAAAAGACAGTCCAAAACACAAACTCAGACAAGGACAAAAGATCCATAGAAAAAATCTCAAAGAGTGATATGATTTGATCTCAAGCTCAAAGAAGTTTGTTGAAAGGGCTCATAAGAGACTTTAAAAGACAAATAAGAGAGGCAGAATAAAAAAGAAAAAAAAAGGAAACAAAAGGTATGCATGAGAGAGTAAACAGCTTGAAAAAGGAAGGGAAAAAGGAGTCTGAAGGAAATAACTGGTTAAAAAGTAGAATTAACCAAATGGAAAAAGAGATACAAGAACTAACTGAAGAAAATCACACATTAAAACTAGAACAGGGCAAATGGAAACTAATACTGAGACAGCAAAAAGCAAATAAAAAAAAGAAAAATGGAAGAAAATGTGAAATAACTCATTGGAAAAACAGCCAACTTGGAAAATAGATTCAGAAGAAACACTTTAAGAATTATTGGCTTCCCTAAAGGCCATGACCAGAAAAAGAATAACATTCTTCAAGAGATCATTAAGGAAAACTGCCTCAATATTCTATAATCAGAGGAGGATATAATCATTGAAAGAAGGCTTCAATGACTTTTGCAAGAGATCCCACAAGGAAAATCCAAAGGATCATTGTTATGAAACTCCAGAACTACAATCTCAAGGGAAAATAGTGCAAGCTGCCAGACAAAAAGAAAATTCAAACATCAAGAAGCAACAGTAAGGATTACCTAGAATCTGACACCTACATAAAAGATGGGAAGGCCTGGAATATACAGAAGTCAAAGAACCTAGGGTTACAACCAAGAATTAAATACCCAGTGAGATTCAGTGTCATCTTTCAGGAAAGGGAGGTGATGGATCTTCAAAGAAGTAAGAGAATTTCAATTATTTCTACTGGAAAAAAATTAGAACTAAACAGAAAACTTAATCTACAAACACAAGACTCAAGAGAAGCATAGAAAGGAACATAGGGGAAAAATATATGTTACTTAAAGGTTAAACAGTTTACATCCTGAGATGGGAAAATGATATTTATAAAAAGACATTAAGGGGTAGAAAAAAGTCTGAACTGGAAAAAGAGGAAAGGGGGAGTTATAATGGGACAATTAGTTCACATGAAGAGGTGCAAAAGACCTATCAGAATTGAGGAAAAGAAGAAGGGAATGAGGATTGTCTAAAGTTTTATCTCATCATCATTGGCTTTAAGGGAATTATGTAATCATTTAGTTGGGTATAGAAATTTTTCTAACCCTAAAAAGGAGGAGAAAGAAGAAAGAAAAGAGAGGGGCAGGATAGAAAAGATGGCACAAACACTAGGAAGAAAGGTAAGAGAAGAGGGAAGGAATGGTATAAGAAAAAGTTGTGGGTGAAGAGGGTTAAAAAAAAAATTTTAAGAGAATGAGGGAGGGGGTGATAGGAGATAAGATAGGTTAGTAGGAAATAGTGGTGGATCAGAGGAATAGATTAGGTAAACACATGACACAATAATCAGGGCTGTAGTAATGTAGTATTTGACAAATCCCCAAACTCCACCTTCTGAAATAAGAGTTCACTATTTGACAAAAAATGTTGGGAAAAACTAGAAAATGTTATGTCAGAAACTCAGCATAGACCTTCATCTCTCACCTCATTATAAAATAAAGTCAAAATGGGTACATTATTTGGGCATAAAAGATGATACCATTAGCCAATTAGGAGAGGAAGGCATAATTTACTATCAAGTTTTTGGAGTAGGGAGGAGTTTATGACCAAAGAAGAACTAGAGAGGATTATGAAAGGCAAAACAATAATTATGAGAAAGAGGAGCTAGTTTCTAACTAGAAGTATTCAACTTATATTGGAAATATTCAATATGAAAAACAGCTAACTAGTACCAGACTTTGAAAGACAAGAAATATGTTAGCTGGGCAAAATGTGAGAGTAGTAGTGAGAACAGATTCCTGTTTTAGGCCTTATTTGTTAAAAAATGATAACTTTCTGGAAAAGGAAAGAGAAAGAAATTTGCTTACTCACTTTTAAGCTTAATCTATTTTATAATTTTCTTAAGTGGCATTTGCTGATTTCTTATGCATAAATGTTCACACTGAAAATTTAGACCTTGGAGAGCGAGTCTGAGCTGACTTTAAACTCATCTGTAGATATACTGAGAAATAAAGATGATATAAAAATAAAACATACCAATAAAATTAATTTTAAAACACCAATATTGAATTTAGAAAATGGGCAGGACTTTTTGGGGGAAAGGACTTGAAACTTGAAAACATGTTGATGAATTTCTTAAAAAGAATTATCATGTGGAAATGCCCAAATGACGCTAGGAAATTTAGGGCTGGAAAAGAGATAAAGGTTGAAAAAAGATTTTTCAAGTCAAAAGAAGAGGTAATTAATGTTTTGGGGATATATAAAATAATTGAGAGAAAACACAATGAGATAAGGCCTGAGAAAAAGCTTTATGGCTTACATTAAGGCTATTATTGGATGAACAGGAGAAATCAATAAATGAGACAGAAGGAACAGTAAAAGGAGATAGGAAAAAGAGAAGATTTTAGTCTCAAGGAAGCCAAATGAAGTTAAGGTGCCCGAAGATGACATTTCATTTGTTATGACAAGCCCTGAAACATCATATGCCTTTTTGGAAAAGATCCATACTGTTTTTTTTTCCTTTTTTAATTATAGTTTTTTTTTATTTACAAAATATATACATAGGTAATTTTTAAGCATTGACAGTTGCAAATCCTCTTGTTCCAACCTTTCCTCTCCTTCCCCCTACCCTCTGCCCCAGATAGCAGGTTGACCAATACATGTTAAATATGTCAAAGTATAAGCCAAATACAATATATGTATACATGTCCAAACAGTTATTTTCCTGTACAAAAGAGTTGGACTTTGAAACAGTGTACAATCAGCCTGTAAAAGGAAATCAAAAATGCAAGCAGACAAAAATAGATGGATTGGGAATTCCATGTAGTGGTTCACAGTCATCTCCCAGAGTTCTTTCACTGGGTGTAGCTGGTTCAGTTTATTACTGCTCTGTTGGAACTGATTTGGTTCATCTCATTGTTTAAGAGGGCCACATCCATCAGAATTGATCATCATATAGTATTGTTGTTGAAGTATATAATGATCTTCTGGTCCTGCTCATTTCACTCAGTGTCAGTTCATGTAAGTCTCTCCAGGCATTTCTGAAATTATCCTGCTGGTCATTTCTTACAGAACAATAATATTCCATAACATTCATATACCACAATTTATTCAGCCATTCTCCAATTGATGGGCATCCACTCAGTTTCCAGTTTCTGGACACTACAAACAGGGCTGCCACACTCTTGCACATACAGGTCCCTTTTCCTTCTTTAAAATCTCTTTGGGATATAAGCTCAGTAGTAACACTACTGGGTCAAGGGATATGCACAGTTTGATAGCTTTTTGAACATAGTTCCAAATTGCCCTCCAGAATGGCTGGATGTGTTCACAATTCCACCAACAACGTATCAGTGTCCCAGTTTTCCCACATCCACTCCAATATTGTGTATTATCTTTCCCTGACATTCTAGTCAGTCTGACTTAGTGGTATCTCAGAGTTGTCTTAATTTGCATTTCTCTGGTTAATAATCGCTTGGAGCATCTTTTCATATGGCTAGAAATAGTTTCAATTTCTTCATCTGAGAATTGTCTGTTCATATCCTTTGACCATTTATCAATTGGAGAATGGCTTAATTTCTTATAAATTAGAGTCAATTCTCTATATAATTTGGAAATGAGGCCTTTATCAGAACCTTTGATTGTAAAAATGTTTTCCCAGTTTATTGCTTCCCTTCTAATCTTGGCTGCATTTGTTTTGTTTGTACAAAAACTTTTCAATTTGATATAATCAAAATTTTATATTTTGTGATCAGTAATGATCTTTAGTTCTTCTTTGGTTATAAATTCCTTCCTTTTCCACAGGTCTGAGAGGTAAACTATCCTGTGTTCCTCTAATTTATTTATAATATCATTTTTTTTGCCTAGGTCATGAACCCATTTTGATCTTAACTTGGTGTATGGTGTTAAGTGTAATCCATAGTGTTTCAAAAGAGTTTGATATGAACACATACAGAGGAAAACCTAATGAATAAAGAATGCCTATTTCCAAGATTATAATGTATTATAGATACATTATATTATAAAAAAACTATACAATTTCATATATTGTATACCTACAGATACATTATAATCTACATCATAGAGTTGATCTTTCACTATGAATGTTTATAATGGCCAAAGAGTTATATCCAAAATAAAGTAAGAAAGTGTATTTTATTGACTTCAAGAAATTGTAATGTCCCTTTGAGGACACTAAATGTCTCAGAAACAAAGACTTAACTTTTTAATATCAATTTTATTCTAGTTTTGTTCTATGGTTATGAGATGACCATGTTATTATATAATCATATTTCAACTCCACACACTGAATAATTTTAAAAAAATGATGTCAAAGAAGAAACAATTATAAGTGGATTTTAAAATGTAACAAATGAAGAACATTACAGGAGAATGGGACCAAAAGAAGACATCAGGAAATTACCTGATAGAATAAGGTGCTGATATTCTCGAAAGAATAAGGGCATTAGATGGTATCTCCACACAGTGCAGAGAAAGTGAAGCTTTCAGTATGCTAGGTGAAGGTCCCATTATAAAACTTAAAAGATAATATAAACCATAGCTACACAGGGAAGCTGATTCTGATGGATTATGATTTAATTATTGAAGGAGGCACCCAAGCCTATGATGTCATAGATTCTTTGATTATTTGAGCAAAGAAAATTTTACAAATATTATTATCTAAAAATATGTTTGCTTCAAGAGAAATTGGATTAGTATTAACTAGAGGGCTTCTACTAGAAAATAAAGTGTTACATATCAGGAAAGTTGTGATTTTTAGGAATGGGTTGGATTAAATTTTGATAATTTTATAATTCTGAAATTACAAATTATCTAATACATAAAAAATACATCATAAAGTTATAGATCTGTAAAAATTCCCAGAAATAAGTACTTTGTTTCCAGATTTAATATATTTCTTGATATTTTATTACAATAAATAAAATATATCCTTTGATTATTAATTAAGAGCTCTTTTTTCTATAAGGAACTATTGAAAAATTGAACTGGTTTTTCGACTTGATCACACTTTTCTCACACTTAAAAATGCTAGCAGAGAATATATCCCATATGAGGGAGAAAAGATAGGAAATTGCCTGAGTTCTCCCTAGTATTTAAATGGATTATGAAGTGACAGAAATCCTGCAAAAAGAAAGAGTAAAAAAAAATTTTTTTTAAGTTTAAGATAACTTAAAAGTGTCAGGAAAGGTATGTTTCACTTAGGTAAAAGGAGAGCATGGTCCAGAGCAGGTGGGATGTAGGCAAACCAACAGGAGACTCGTAGCCATGATGCAAATCAGCAATTAAGAACTTTCAGTCCTGGATCAACAGGCCAGATGAGAGACTTCCATTGCCAATCAATGGTAAAAATAAAAAAATATGGGGAAAATGACAGTTATGCAGGAGAATTATGAAAAAAATAGAGTTTACAGCTGGGGAAAAGAAGCACAAAAACTGATTTTTAAAATTCCTACAAAAATAAAATTAGTCAAATGGGGGAAAATCCACTGAAGAAAACAATCCCTCTAAAAGTTGAATTGGCCGACTAGAAAATAATGCATAAAAGCTAACTTAAGAAAGTAATTCCTAAAAAAAATTAGAAATGAAATTAGAATTGGAGAAGTGAAAACTAAGCACTCCATCAGACATCAAGAATCAGTCAAACAAAAACAAAAAAAGGGGGGGAAAAGAAGAAAATGTAAAATATCTCATTTGAAAAACAATAACTGACTGGGAAAGAGACAACCCGAAAACCATGATGAAGACATAACTCTCTTGAAAAACTCATTTGTTTTATCTTTCTTTCAAGATCATTTTGAAACCTGCCAAGAGAGCACTTTGAATTGAAAGGCAGATCATATCCCTCTTTGAAGCTTCACCAGAAGACATTTTGCCTTTGCAGTCCTCTTCTGAGTTCGTGTTGTGAACTTTCCTTTCTCTATATTGTCTCTCTATAGTCAGAGCTCTTTTTGCTCTTTTTGCTTATTTTAAAAGTTGAGGTATACCACTAGGATATAGGGGAGATTGTCCTGAGTTTCCAATGCAAAGGGATAACAAAGGACTGACTGAACTGGGCCAGTAGTGCTGCAAGCTTCTTCCCTCTGCTGGGTGGGTCTGGCCAAGTCCCACCTGTTATGCTAGTGTATGGGGGCTCACAATTTGCCTTCTGTAGTTGCACTGGAGATCTCACAACTGGTCTGCTGATCTAATAGCCTTCTGAAAAATGACATAACAACCAACATTGCTGAATTTTGGCTAAGAGTCTCCCACGAGGTTGCCCACACCTGGCCTCCCTATGATGGGCCTCCCTGTACAGCACCTCATCTGGGCTTCATTTTCCCTTGCCCAGTTGAGTCAGTCTTTTTCTGAAGTCCTGACAAGATATCTTAGGTTGGAAAATTATTATACTCTGAATATTTGTAGGTTCTGCCACTCTAAAATCCACTCAGAAGCTTGATCTAGTGTTGATTCTGAGAGAAGCTGGGAAGAACTCAGGCAATGTCCTTTCTACTCTCCACCATCTTGGCTCTATTCCCCATCTTTTTCATTTTTAATACTGGCAATATGTTATTTTTCTTTTTTAATAAATTTAACCATAGTATATGTATATATATTATTTTTTAATAAATTTCTTTTGCTTTTTAAAAATATATTAATAGTTTTCTTTCTATCAATTTTATTAATCCCTCTTTTGAATTTCAGAATTTATAATTTGGTATTAGATTGAGGATTTTGATCACAACCTACAAGAAATTAGGAAGGAAATAAGAAAAGATAATGGGGAAGTTGATAGAAGGGAAGAGAGATTGAAGGAAGCAAATTGAAATTCAAAAGCAAAATATTAGTGAGAAGGAAACAGGAAGGAGAGTTGGAAGGAGGGAAGGAAGAACAGAGGGAGGAAGAGGAAGAAGAAGAGTTTAAACAGGGGGAAAATGGGATAGAGAGCAATACATAATTAGTCATTCTAAATGTGAATGTGAATGTGAATTGAATGAAAAAATGTTAATTTACACCTACACTATCTGCCCAAATATACTCCTTCCAGCTACCCTAATAGAGATAGTTATTAAAGTTTATAAGTATCATCTTCCTCTGTAGGATGAAAAGAGGTTAACCTTTTGGAATACCATTTTCTTTCATTTTTACTTTTATGTGCTTCTTTTGAGTTTTGTATTTTAAGATTTTTGTTGTTGTTGTTCAGCTCTTGTCTTTTCATTAGGAAATATTAAAAGTCCCTTATTTTACAAAATGTCCCTCTTTTACTTTGAAACATGGTCAGTTTTGCTTGATGGTTGATTCTTAGTTATAGTCCAAGTTCCTTAGTTTTCCAGAATATTTTCTAAGTCCTCTTTAATGTAGAAGATGCTAATTCTTATATAATCCTAACTGTGACTCCATTTTTCACCTTGACCTGAAGGTCTACAATTTGGAGACAATATTACTTAGAGCTTTTGTTTTGTTGTCTCTTTTAGGAGGTGATCTGTGGATTCTTTCAATGACTATTTTACCCACTTGTTCTTGGATATCAGGGCAGTATTCCCTGATAATTTAAAAAGATTTTGTCTAGATTTAAAAAAAAAATGATGGTTTCATACATTTTTTTAAATTTAAGCTTTATGTTGAAGTTGAGCTCTGCTCCCTTGGGTGTGGTGAAACACTATTCTGAACTTAAGCTTTTTTTTTTTTTTTTTTTTTTTTTTTGCTATTATTTTCAGAACTACTTTTGGAGGACTACAAGATTTGGGTATTGTCGAGTTGATGTCATCTGGGAAGGGATGTTCTCCTCTCCCATTCTGTTCTCTGATCTTTAATCAGGAAGAATGTTTCTTCCTGTCATCACATGTGGTAACACTTCTCTTGGCTCTGGAACTGTGAATAGGTCTACTTTTCTGCAACTATGAACACTATCAGACAACATCAGAAAAGTGCTTAGTAGAACTTAGAATTTAGAACTATAACAAGTGCTTATTAAATGATTGCATTATTTCTTTTTCCTTTCATAGAATTAACATTAAACTACCTCAGGAAAGAATAGCTATCATATTTTATAATCATTGCTGAATCTATACTTTTAATAGTACTGTTTTCCTTGTTAAGTTCTTCCTAGTTTCTCTCCACCTCTGAAATCAACAGAACAATCCATGAATGATCCAAGAAGCAGAACTATGTTCTATGTATCATGCTAGGCACTAATTTCAGGATTCTACTTATTTTCAGGATTCAAATCAAATCCTATAATGTCTATAAAATTTTCCCATAAAGTTTTAATCGTTAGTCATCCTCAGCTTTTTAAAATTTCCTTAACATTGTTGTTACTCACTTTAGACACTCACCTATCTTATACTGTTAATTTCCAACTTCATTTGTATTTTCTTGTCATTTCATTGAGATTATAGACTTCCAATGTACAAGAATAATACACAGTGTCTATCTTCCCCTACAAGTCCTACTAATCCTTGCTCTATAGTTCACATTTCCCCATTATCTTATAACTCTTTGTTTCCACCCATTTTCTCTTTTTTTGATGTTGTAAATCTGAGCTTCTTCAGAAAAATATTGTAATCCTCTTCACCTTTTCCAATATTGTATATAATTTTTTTTCATATCTTCTTGGCAATGGGCCCAAAGGAGAAGAAGCTATTCTCTAAACTTTTTATTCCCATTTTAAGATTGTTCTTTTGCTACCATTATGCAGAAAACTTTCTTCCTTTGAACTTCACTCCACCAAAACAAAAAAAAAAGGAAAAAAATAAGGAAAAATGCAAAATACTTCATTATAAAAAAACACAACTAATCTGGAAAATAGAACCAGGAAAGATAATTTTTAAAATATTGGTCTACCTGAAAGTCATGATCAAAAACAGATCCTCAACATCATCTTTCAAAAATTTATCAAGAAAAACTGTCCTGATATTCTAGAATCATAGGGTAAAATAGAAATTGAAAGAACCCACAAATCACTTCCTGAAAGAGATCTGAAAATAAAAATTCCCAGGAATATTATAGACAAATTCTAAAACTTCCAGAATGAGGAGAAAATAGTGCAAGCATCCAGAAAGAAATAATTCAAGAATAGTGAAGCCACAATCAGGATAACACAAGATCTAGTAGCTTATTTATTAAAGAATATACATATCACACACATATACATATATTTATATATACATATGTATATATGCACATACATAAAATATACATAAAGACTTGGAATATGATATCTGTAGAGGAATGGAGCTAATATTGCAATCAAGAATCACACTATTCAGCAAAACTGAGTATAATCCTTTAAAAGAAAGATTGGTCATTCAATGAAACAGAAAATCTTCAAGCATTCATGATGGAAAGGCCAAAACTGAAAAGAAAATTTGATTTTCAAATATTGGACTTTGGAGAAACATGAGGAGATAAACATGAAAATGATATCATAAGGGATTTAATAAGGTTTATCTGTTTACATTCCTACACAGGAAGATGATAGTTGTAACTCATTAGAATGTTCATTATTATATTCACTATTATGACAGTTAGAAGGAGTATATTTAGACAGAAGGCAAGGGCATGGGTTGATATGAAGGGAATAACTTAATTTTTTTCGATATTAAGTGGTAAGAGGATAATGTACTGGAGGAAAGGGAGAGGGAAAAGTGGAATGGTGCAAGTTTTCTGCCATAAAAAGAGGCAAGAAAAAGCTTTTATAATAGTGGAGAAGAAAGAGAGTGAGTGAATTTTACTTCCATCAGAATTGCCTCAAATAAGAAATATGAAACATACTTAATAGATATATAGATATCTGTCTTACCCTGTAGGAAAACAGGAGGGGAATGAGGTATGAAAAGAGGGAATGGATAAAAGAGTGGGCACGTTGGGGGAGGGAGTGGTCAATAGCAAAGGTTTTCAGGAGACGCAGAGGGTAAAAGGAGAGAGAGAATAAATGGGGAGGGGAAACACAATTAACAATATTAATTGTAAAACAATTTTGAAGCAAGTTTCTTTGATGGAATATTATTTTTCTCTGGGAAATGTTGAGCAGGAGGCCCTCAGGGAAAAAAAAAACTTAGAAAGTCTTCTATGAACAGAGTGAAATATACTTTATACAAAGTAATAGTGATGTTCTGGGATGTAGTTGTAAATTATTTTGTTATGTTCAGTAGTGCAATCATCCACAACTACTCTGAAAGACTTATGATGAAAAATCCTATCTATATCCAGAGAAAGAACTAACCCAGTCTGAATACAGATGGAAGCATTCTTTATTTCTCTATCTCTTTATTGTTGACTTAATTTTTCTTGAGGAAACACTCATTTTCATTAGTGTGGGATTTTTATGTTTTCTTTCACAAGCAGACTTTTATGGAAATGTTTTATATAGCTTCACATGTGGGTGGGAATAAAGGGGAAAGCCTAGAACTCAAAAATCTTAAAAAACAAATGAAAAAATTATTTTGAATGTAACTGGGGAAATTTTTTTAAATGGTTCTAAAAATAATTTAATAAATATAATGCTACTTTTTTCATACTCAAATTATCTCTAAGCCCCCCAAAAAGGTTCTTTCTGCTTTCACAGAAATTATTTTAGAAGACGAACACTTTTACTGATTATTATCTCAGGAGGATCTTTATGATGACAACAAAAACAATCTTTATAGAGAAGTATTCAACCCCTGAGCAACATCAAATTTCAGATTGTTTATTCTCAAATCTCAATTATATAATTGAACCAAAATGAAGAGTTCTGATTGAATGCATATGCCAGTTTTTATACCCAAAATGGATGATTTTTTTCTAAATTAAAGGTTCTTTGGTAATTATACAACATTTGGCAATGCCAACAAGCTTGAAATTGAAGGCTTCTTTAGAGTGCATGGAACATAACACTAGTCAGAAAGTCTGGGTAGTCAGAATTAGATCTTTAAAATCAGAGTGTATTCCAAAGAGTCACCTCTTGATTATCTGCACTAACAGAGAGGAACAGTGAGATCATTTGCACTTGGCTTTAAATTTTATTCAATTATTTTTTGGAAAGTAGATTTACCTTTCTCACTCTGCTTAACTTAGGAAAATATTAAAATTTGTTTGTACTGCCTGAGCACACACTGAATGGGCAAGAGCAAAGAGCTATAGCCTGGAAGTTTGGTTGGCAGTAGAACTAAATGTGAATTGGAGAAATTTCATAAAATAGATGACACACAAATAGAAGGTAAAGGGCTGATTGTGTAAATTTCAGGGTTTTTATTTATGGAATTCAAGATTGCATGTTTGAGATCAATCATTTAATTTTAATTATTTTAATTCAACAAATATTTATTAAATGCCTAGTGTGTGCAAGATATGATGTGGTGATCTGAGGGCACAAATTATGGAAAACAGAATATTGCCTGCTTTCAAGGAGCTTGTGATCTCATGGAGAGGGGAAATAATATGTATATATAAGTATAATACAAGAGAAAATGCCATAGGAGCAGGGGAGGATCTAGACAAAAAGGTATTAGAAATACGAGGAGAAAAAAAATCAAAGGTTGTTGATAAAATCAATCATGTTGAAACTTGAAGAAATAAAAAGATTTAAACAGGCAGAAATGAAGAGGGAGCACATTTCAGGCAAGGGTGCCTGTGGGGGTGGTGTTGTGAAGTTGTCTATGTAAATAAATGGAAGCAGAAGTGGAAATAGTCATAAATATGGAGTCAAAGGTCGTCCTCAGTTCAAATTTTCTCCTTGCCACTTAGCCTGTGTAATATTTAATAGTTCAATTAACCTTCTTTGATTTCAGTTTCCTTATCTGAAAATGAAAGGTTTGGACCATAAGACCTCTGAGACGAAAAGCACTGTGAATCTTCAATCCTGAAGAATACTTAAAAATAAATCAATCTGCCTGAACATAAAGTACATGATGAAAAATAGAGAAAGTAAGACTTTCAGAGAGGGTGGAGGCAGATTGTGAAAAGTCTTAATATTTAAAAAAAATTTTCTGATTAAACATGTATGTTAACTTTTTAAAAAATACATATTTCTTTATGAATCATGTTGGAAAAGAAAAATCAGAAGAAAAGGGGAAAACCATAAGAGAAAAAAAATAGGAAAAAAAAAGTGAACTTAGCATGTGTTGATTTACATTCAATCTCCATAGTTCTTTATCTGGTTGCAGATGGTGTTTTCTATGCAAAGTTTATTGGAATTACCTTGGAGCATTAGCTGCTAAGAAGAACCAAGTTTTTCATAGTTGATCATTGTACAATTTTGCTGTTAACTGTGTACAATGTATTCCTCATTCTGCTTATATTGCTCAGCATTGGTTCATGTAATTCTTATCATACCTTTCTAAAATCAGCTTGTTCATCATTTTTTAAGAGAACAATATTTCATTACTTTTATAAATCATAACTTATTCAATCACTCCCCAATTAATAGATGTCTCATTATCCAATTTTTCTACTATCACAAAAAAACAAATAACCACCAAAAAAAAAAAAAGACTCTGATATAAACATTTTTGTGCATATGGGTCAAAAGGCTTTAGCTGTTGAATCAAGAAGTTTACAATTTTAGTTAAAAGCACTGAGAAAGCAACAAATTTTGAGAGATATTGTCAGATGTGTGTTAGGAAAAAAAGGCCAAAAAAAAGAAAGAATATTTCATAGCTATTTAGAGTCACAAAGCTAAAAATCCAAGAAATTAAAGAGACATATCAGGAAGCTATTGCAATAGTTCAAGAGAGAGATAGTGAGGGCTTGGTCAATAAAGCTCTATAACAATAAACTAGGTGGACAGCTCTGTCAGAGAATAATCTGGAGCTCATTAGCTTTTATCTAAAGGGTGGTATTTGAGGAATACTCCAAGACTGTTTCCTCTTCTCAAATCACTCCCAACTTGGTGCATTTTGATAAAAAAAAAATTTCCTCTAACCTTCAATTTTCTCTTCTTGCTTTCATTAACAAATTTAAGCCAATGAAATTCAACAGTTATTAAGACCAGATTTAAACTCAGAAACATGAGTTTTCCTGACTCCAGACCTGTCACATTATACACAATGTCATCTAGCTGACCCTAATAAAATTGTAGGCTATTGAAAAAAGCTTTAAAGGCTTTGAACACAAGACAAATGGATCTAGACAAAGAGAACTGTCAATTCTTCCAATTACTTTAGCATTCTAGGCTTCAGATTCCACATCTGACTGGACAAGATAACCTTTCTGGTATCTTTTAGCTTTGGATATATGATTATAAGAAAATACAATTACTGAATCCTGGAAGAACCTATATAAAATCTCAGGCAGGACAAGGAAAAGTCCAATAGGTATTCTTTTGTTAGACATATCTCAAAAAAAAAAAAAAAAAAAAAAAAGAGGGATCCACAAGTGCAATTGATTGAATTGTCTACTGGATTTTAAAGCAAAATATTGTACAAAATGGTTCTAAGACCAAATGCCTACACTAAAACCGTATATTTTTAGAGATGAAATACAACAGAATTTGATGGAAAGCAGAGAATTCATAATTACTTTAACTCCCACAAGGACAAAGAAAAAATTAATAAGATGTACATAAATTCTTCTTCATTGTCTGAGTCCAAGAAAGGAATTCTATGAATTTAAGAATATAACTTGCTATCTGTTTAAAGCTATGAGTAAGCATCATATGTAATGGGGACAAATTGTAATCATTCCCAAGAAGATCAGGAGTGAAACAAGGTTGCCCACTATCACCATTACAATTTAATATTGTATTAGAAATGCTATCTTTGGCAATAAGAGTTGAGAAAGAGATTAAAGGAATAAGAATAGGCAATGAGGAAACCAAATTATCATTCTTTGCTGATAATATGATGGTATACTTAGAGAACCCAGAGATTCTACTAAAAGTTATTAGAAACAATCCACACTTTCAGTAAAGTTGCAGGATACAAAATGAACCCACATAAGTCATCAGCATTCTTATATCTCACTAATTAAACCCAACAGTTAGAGTTACAAAGAGAAATTCCATTTAAAGTAACTACTGATTGTATAAGATATTTAGGAATCTATCTCCAAGGAAAATCAGAAACTTTTACAAAACCAAAAAACTTTCCCAAAAATTAAGTCATTAACAATGAAAATATTAATGCTTTGGAAGGGAGAGCAAATATAATAGATGACAATACTACCTAAACTTTATTTATTTAGCACTATACCAATACCCAAAAAACTATTTTGGTGATTTGAAAAATAAAACAAAGTTCATATGGAAAAACAAAAAGGTCAAAATTTCAAGGAAACAAGGGGAAAAAGTCAAATGAAGGTAGCCAGCTTCCAGATCTAAAATTATATCATAAACAGAATTACTAAACCATCTGTATTCTAAGAAATAGACTAGTTGATCAGTGGAAGATTAAGTTCAAAGGACAAACAACCAATAAGTTTATTAATCTAGTGTTTGACAAACCTAAAACCCCCAGTTTTTGGGATAAAAATGCTTTTTACAAAATTGGGAAAATTGGAAATTGTATGGGAAACTAGGCATTGACCCACAACCTTAACATCAAGATAAGGTCAAAATGGGTTCATGACCTAGGCATAAAGAATGAATTATAAATAAATTGGAAAATAGGATGTTGCCTCTCAGACTTGTGAAGGGGAAGGAATTTTAAAAAAGATCCTATTGACTACAAATTAGAAAATTTGATTACTTAAATTGAAAAGTTTTTTCCCAAAAAAACTAATGAAACAAGACTAGAAGGGAAACAATAAACTGGGAAACATTTTTACAGTCAAAGTTTACAAATCCTCATTTTTCAAAATATAAAGAGAATTGACTCTAATTTACAAGAAAAAGCCATTCCCAATTGATAAATGGTCAAAAGGACAAAGACAATTCTCAGATGAAGAAATTGAAATATTTCAACCATAGAAAATATTCCAAATCATTAATAATCAGAAAATGCAAATGGACAACTCGAATACCACTACACACCTATCATATTCTAGAATACAGGGGAAAGATAATGAGGAATTTGGAGGGGTGAAAACTGGGACACTATCTTTTGGTGGAATTGGAACATCCAGCCATTCTAGGGCAATTTGGAACTATGCTCGAAAAGTTATCAAACTGGCATACCCTTTTGATCCAAAGTGTTTCTACTGGTTTATACCCCAAAGAGATTAAACAAGGAAAGGGACCTGTATGTAAAATGTTTTGCCAAAAACAGGCCCCTGTTTGTAGTGGCTAGAAACTGGAAAATGAATGGATGCCCATCATTGGAGAATGGTTGAGTAAATTTGTGGTAATTGAATTTATGGAATATTATTGTTCTGTAAGAAATGACCAACAGGATGAATACAGAGGGGTTGAAGACTTACAGGAACTGATCTAAAAAATGAGCAGAACCAAAAAGTTAATACCTCAACAATGATACTACATGAAGATGTATTCAGATGGAAGTGGATTACTTCAACAAAGAGATCTAAATCAGTTTCAATTGATCAAATATGGACAGAAGTAGCTACATCCAAAGAAAGAAGATTGGAAAATGAATGTAAATTTCTTGCATTTTTTGTTTTTCTTCCCGGGTTATTTCTACCTTTTGAATCCAATTCTCCCTGTGCAACAAGAGAACTGCTCAGTTCTGCACACATATATTTATCTAGGATATACTATGACAATTTAAATATATGGACTGCTTGCCATCTAGGGGGGGGGTGGAGGGAGAGAGGGGGAAAATCAAAACAGAAGTGAGTGCAAGGGATAATGTTGTAAAAAAATTACCCTGGCATGGGTTCTGTCAATAAAAAGTTATTAAATTAAAAAAAAGAAGAATATAACTTGCTAAACATTTTCTAATATCTTTTATTCATTGATATTTATGTTACATCTTTAAAGGGATTGATAGGAGTTAGGGAAAAAAGCTAAAATTTAAGAATATGGTGTTGGTTCATGACAAGACTATTATTTCCACCATTGAATTGCTTTTCATGTCATTTTGCAAAAAACAAACAAACAAACAAACAAACAAACAAAAAGCATGAGTCCTTTTTACTCACAATTTCAAATTTTGAATTCTCAAACATTCATTTAAATATTTTCACAACAATCATTCCAGAATCATGGGAGAATGAGACTCTGAAGAACTTTTAGGCATAGAAAATAAAATCTCTTGAGGTTCAATGTAATTGATTTAGAAATGGAAGCAAATAAACAAAGTTATGGGTCTATAGATATTTAAAATGAAGAAAAGGGAAAAGAGTTTCACTTTAGGAAGTATTTTGTGTATAATATTGTTATTATTATTTTGCAGTTTCAGTACTGTATATATATATATATATATATATATATATATATATATATATATATATATATATATTTATTTACAAGTTATATGCATGGGTAATTTTACATCATTGACAATTGCCAAACCTTTTGTTCCAATTTTTCCCCTCCTTCCACCTACCCCTTCCCCCAGATGGCAGGTTGACCAATACAAGTTAAATATGTTAAAGTATAAATTATTTTTTTAAGTGTAAGATCTACACATTTTTTAAAATTTTATTTAATAGCCTTTTATTTACAGGTTATATGCATGGGTAACTTTACAGCATTAACAATTGCCAAACCTCTTGTTCCAATTTTTCACCTCTTACCCCCCCACCCCTCCCCGAGATGGCAGGATGACCAGTAGATGTTAAATATATTAAAATATAAATTAGATACACAATAGTATACATGACCAAACTGTTATTTTGCTGTACAAAAAGAATCAGGTTCTGAAATATTTTACAATTGGCTTGTGAAGGAAATCAAAAATGCAGGTGGGCATAAATATAGGGATTGGGAATTCAATGTAATTAAAGTATAAATTAAATAAAATATAAGTATACATGTCCAAACAGATATTTTGCTGTACAAAAACAATCGGACTTTGAAATAGTGTACAATTAGCCTGTGAAAGAAATGAAAAATTCAGGCAGACAAAAATAAAGGGATAGGGAATTCTATGTAGTGGTCCATAGTCATCTGGCAGAGTTCTTTCGATGGGTGTAGCTGGTTCAATTCATTACTGCTCTATTGGAACTGATCTGGTTCATCACATTGTTGAACAGGGCCACGTCCATCTGATTTGTCATCATATAGTACTGTTGTTGAAGTATATAATGATCTCCTTGTCCTGCTCATTTCACTCAGCATCAATTCATGTAAGTCTCTCAAGGCGTTTCTAAAATCAACAATAGTATTCCATAATATTCATATACCACAATTTATTCAGCCATTCTCCAGTTGATGGCCATCCACTCAGTTTCCAGTTTCTGGACACTACAAAGAGGGCTGCCACAAACATTCTTGCACATACAGATCTTTTTCCCTTCTTTAAAATCTCTTTGGGATATAAACCCAGTAGTAACACTGCTGTATAAAAGAGTATGCACAGTTTAATAAGTTTTTGAGCATAGTTCCAAATTGCCCTCCAGAATGGCTGCATGTATTCACAATTCCACCAACAATGTATCAGTGTCCCAGTTTTCCCACCTCCCCCCCAACATTCCACATTATCTTTCCCTGTCATTTTACCCAATATGATAGGTGTGTAGTGGTATCTCAGAGTTGTCTTAATTTGCATTTCTCTGATTAATAATGACTTGGAGCATCTTTTCATAAGACTAGAAATAATTTCAATTTCTCCATCTGAGAATTGTTTCTTCATATCCTTTGACCATTTATCAATTGGAGAATGGCTTAATTTCTTGTAAATTAGAGTCAATTTTCTATATATTTTGAAAATGAGGCATTTGTCAGAAACTTTGACTGTAAAAATGTTTTCCCAGTTTATTGTTTCCCTTCTAGTCTTGTCTTCATTAGTTTTGTTTGTACAAAAACTTTTCAATTTGAAATAATCAAAATTTTCTATTTTGTAGTCAATAGTGATCTTTAGTTCTTCTTTGGTCATAAATTCCTTCCTCTTCCACAAGTCTGAGTGGCAAACTATCCTATGCTCTTCCAATTTATTTATAATCTCATTCTTTATGCCTAGGTCATGAACCCATTTTGACCTTATCTTGATGTACAGTGTTAAGTTTAACCTAGTTTTGCCATACTAATTTCCAATTTTCCCACAATTTTTTGTCAAAAGGAGGCTTTATCCCAAAACTGTGGTCTTTGGGTCTGTCAAACACTAGATTATTAAAAATTATTGACTGTTTTGTCCTTTTGAACCTAACCTATTCCAATTGACAACAGTTTATTTCTTAGCCAATACCAGATGGTTTTAGTAATTGCTTTTTATAATATAATTTTAGATCTGGTACAGCTAGCTATTCATTTGATTTTTCCCCACCTTAGTTTTCTTAAATTTTACCTTTTGTTTTTCCATAAATTTATTGTTATTTTTTCAGGTCAAAAATAGTTTTTTGGGAGTCTGATTGGTATAGCGCTAAATAAATAGATTATGGGATGGAGCCAAGACAGAGAAGACAGACTTTTCTAAGCTCTTTCTCTTACCCTCTTTATCAATTTATATTGAGCCTCAAAAATAGTCTTGACTGCTCAATTAGTAAAGATAAGAATTAGAACAACCACCGGGTGAAGAAAATCTGCAGTCTCGCCAAAAAAGGTTGGTTCTGGGGGGCCGGGGGAGATCACAAGACGGGGAGAGAAAATAGGTTCCAGGAGAGCCCAAACCGAAAGTAAAGCACAGATCTTAGCAAAGCATGCAGCCCCAACCCCGCAGTAAGGGCTTTTCCTTGGGAGTTGGGGATCCTGCACGGCAGGAGGACGGTCGGTTAGCCTAATCTGCCCAGTGGGGAGCCGGCGGGGCCAAGTTTTCCAGGGCCGATTTGCATCAGGCAGAGACACTGGGCAGAGTTTGGAGGCGTGGTCGTGGTCAGCTGCAAACTCAAGTCCCACAAGGCCCGCCCGGGGCATGACACCCCACCCCTTAGCCCTAGCCGAGGGCAACGCAACCCACTCCAGCCCAACTGGGACCCCCAAGCTCGGCCAGTGCTGAACCAAATTCCTGTTGGGGGGGGAAGACTTCACCAGAGCACCCCATAACTCGAGCCAGAAATCGGTTTACATCTCTCCCTGCCCAGAGGGTGGTAACCCCTTGTAGGGAGACAAACCCCAAAGGCTTTAAAACATGAATAAAAAAAGATGAAAAGAATGATCCACAGCTTCTATGCAGAAAAAAAGAGCAGGTCAAAACCTGAAGAGACCTCAAACAGCAAAATGAAGACTGTCCTCCTTTTACGGATGCTTATAGAAGAGACCATTAAAAATCCCAAAAAGAGAGTTAGAAGATAAATGAGGAAAAAGAGAAGCCTTAAAGAGAACAAAACTCCCTGAAATATGAATTGAAAAATTAAACAATTCCCAGGAAGTGCAGGAAACAAAATTGGGAATTGGAAAAATAAAGAACTGGCAAGAAAGTAGGATTTGAATTGAAAAGACAAAGAACTCAAAAGAAAGTAGGATCTGTGAATTGAAAAGAAAATAATTCAAAAAAAATTAGTGAAATGGAAAAAAATTCACAGACCAAAACAATTCATTTAAAACCAATTGACATATACAGAAAGAAGTAAAAAGAATGAAGAAAAATAATTTTTAAAAAATTAGAACTGAAAAAATAGAAACTAATGATTCATTGAAACAGCAAGAATCAGTCAACAAAAACAAAAAAATGACAAACTGGAAAAACCATGAATTATCTATTCAAAACGACAATTTGGAAATAGATCAGGAGAGATAACTGAGGATTATTGGATTTCGAAAACTATGATGAAAAAAGATCCAGACACATTTTACAAGAAATCATCAAAGAGAATTACCCAGATTAAAGAATCAGAAGGAAAATAGGCATTAAAGAATCACAACACCTTCTGAAAGAAACCCTAAAATAAAATCCTATTGTCCAAATTTCAGAACTATCAGATTAAGGGAAAATTTTAAAGCAGCAAAAAAAAAAAAATTTAAATACGAGGTGCCAAATAAGGGGATACCCAAGATCTGGCCCTCCATTAAAGGAAAAAGGGCCTAATATGATATCCCAAAAGGCACAAGAACTTGATGCAGCCAAGAATAAACTACCCAGCTAAGCTGAGCATTTTCTTCCTGGGAAGAAGATGGAATTTAATGAAAAAAAATTCCATTTGTTTCGAAGAAAACCAGAATAAACAAAAATTTGATTCGAACCAAGAACTCAAGAGATGCAGAAAAAAAAATAACCTTGAGAATTTATTTCTGTTGTGGATATACAAAAAGAATAATGTATAATTTGATTTAAATTGATATAACATAAAAAGGGAAGAGAATGGAAAAGGGATGATGGGAAAAGGTGGGAAGGAGGAAAAAAAGAGGGAAACCACATCCCACAAAGAGGCAAAGGAAATTTCAATCTGAGGGAATTTAGAGAGGGGAGGAAATTTGTGAATCTTTACCTAATCGAGTTGGCTCAAAGAAAGAAAAAAAAATTGACATTTGTTTTAGAGAAAATTTCTTGCCTATTAAAAACGGGGGGAGAGGAAAAGGGAAAAAAAAAGAGTAATAAGGGAAGGAAGGGGAAAAAGACCAAAAAGGAGGGAGGGATTAAAAGAGGGTACACCTGAACAAGAGGGGAATAAGTTTGGGGAAAAGAGGATTGGGGGAGGAAGAATAAGTAAAGCATAATTGTAAGATGGCAGGAAATACAGATTTAGTAATTCTAACCAAATGCGAATGGGATGGATCCCTAAAGAGGAGGGATAGCAGACTGGATCAAAAGTGAATCCTAATATGTTGTTTCAAGAAACACATTTTAAAGAGGGAGATAATAAGATAAAGGTAAAATGGAGCAAAATTATTAGTTTGGGAAGTCAAAAAAAGGGGAATCCATCTCAGATCAAGCAAAAGAAAATTGATTAATTGAAAAAGGAAGAAAACACATCCTGCAAAGGGGCAAAAACAACGAAGCAATATCAATATTAAAATATTGCACCAAGTGGTATGGCATCCAACTTCCTAAAGGGAGAAGGAAGGGTTGCAAGAAAAATAGGCAACAAAACTGTAAGAGAGATCTCAACCTTGCACCTCAGAATTAAAAATCAAACCTCAAACAAATAACAAAGAAATTAAAGAAGTAAATTGAATATTAGAAAAATTAGGTATGTTGGATCTTTGAGAAAATTGAATGGAGAAGAAAGAAAATATTTCTTCCCAGCAGTTCATGGAACCATTCAAAAATTGACCATATTGGAATAAAGACCTAAAATTAAATGCTAGAAAGCAGTAGTAAATGCTTTCTTTTCAGATATGATGCAATAAAACTACAGTCATCAAAAAGAAGGAAATAAAAACCAAAAAGTAATTGGAAACTAAATCCTTATCTTAAAGAATGATTGGAAGAAAATTAGATACAATTAATAATTTCACCCAAGATAATGACAATGATGAGACATCATCCAAAATTTGTGGGATGCAGCCAAAGGGTAATAAGAGGGAATTTTTATCCTTAGAGGTTATTAATAAAACAGAAAAGAAAAGATTTAATTGTGCTTGCAACTAAAAAACTAAAAAGACCAAATTAAAACCCAATCAAATACTAAATTGGAAATTTAAAATTAAAAGGAGAAATTAAAATATTGAAAGCAAAAACTATTGAACTAATTAATAAAATAAGAGTTTTCTATGAAAAGCCAATAAAATAATAAGCCTTTAAATCTGATTAGAAAAGAAGGGAGGAAAAAAATTAGTAGCTTAAAATGAAAAGGGAGAACTTTCCACCAATGAGGAGGAAAAGAGAAATAATAAGGAGTTTTTTGCCAACTTTATGGCAATAAATTTGATAACCTAATGAAATGGATGACTACCTAAAAAATATGATTTAGAAAAGAGGAGGAAGTAAATTGTTTGAATAGTCCCATTTCGAAAAAGAAATAGAACAGGCAATTAAACAACTCCCAAGAAAAAAATCCCCAGGACCAGATGGATTTAATGGAATTTTACCAAACATTTAAAGAACAATTCCCGAATGCTATATAAATTATTTAAAAATAGGGAATGAAGGAGTCCCACCAAATTCCTTCTATAAAAGAATGGTATGATACCTAAACCAGTTAGGCTGAAAACAGAGAAAGAAAATTATAGACCAATTCCCTAATGAATATTGATTAAAAATTTAAATTAGCAAAAAACTACAGAAAATCATTCCAAGAAATACATTATCAATAGGATTTATACCAGGAATGGGGTTTTTCAATATTAGAAAACTATCAATATAATTGGGCCATGTTAATAACCAAATTAAAAAACCATATGATCATCCAATAGATGCAGAAAAAGCATTTGAAAAATCCAACATCCATTCCTATTAAAAAAAACTTGGAGTATAGGAATAAATGGACTTTTCCTTAAAATAATAGCAGTATATATTTAAAACCATCAGAATCATATAATGGAGACAAATGCAACCATTCCCAAAGATTGAGGAAAAATTGCCCTATCACGTTACTATTTAATATTGATTAGAAAGCTAGCTTTAGCAAAAGATGAGAAAGAGATTAAAGGAATAAGAATAGGCAATGAGGAAACCAAATTACCTATACATGATGGATACTTAGAAACCCGAGATTCTGCTAAAAGTTATTGAAATAATCCACAACTTTTAGAAAGTTGTGGTTATAAAAAAACCCACATAAGTCATCACATTCTTATATATCACTAAAAAATCCAACAGTCAGAGTTACAAAGAGAAATTATTTAAAGAACTACGATAATATAAAATATTTAGGAATCTATCTGCCAAGGGAAAATCAGAAACTTTATGAGCAAAATTAAGACCACTTTTCACAAATTAAGTCTGATCTAACCAATTGAAAATATTAAATGCCTTGGATAGGGGAGAAATATAATAAAGATGAAATATTAATTAAACTAATCTATTTATTTAGCGCATACCAATAGAGTCCCAAAACTATTTTAATGACCTATTAAAATAAAAAAAAGTTATATGGAAAAACAAAGGTCAAGAATTTAAGGGAATTAATAAAAAAATCAAATGAAGGTGGTTTAGCTTAAGATCTAAAATATATTATAGAAAGTTACCAAAACTATTTGGTATTCAAGGAATAGATTAGTTGATCAGTAATAGATTAGGTTAGGGATAAAACAGTCAAAAATTATAAACTTGTCTTTAAAAACCCAAAGATCCATTTTGGGATAAAGAAATACTTTTGATAAAAAATTTTAAAATTAAACTAATAGGAGAAACTAGGATTGATCCATCTTAATGCCGAATCATGATAAGGTCAAATGGGTTAGACCTAGGATAAAGAATTAAATTATTAATAAATTAGAGGAAACAGGATAGTTTACCTCTCAGACCTTGGGGGAAGGGGAAGGTCTTTTATGACCAAAGCAGAATTAGAGATGATTACTGATCACAAAATAGAAAATTTGAATAAACTGAAAAGTTTTTTTTAAAAAACAAAATAATGCAGACAAGATTAGAAGGGAAGAATAAACTGGGAAAATATTTTTCAGTCAAAGGTTCTGATAAAAGCCTATTTAAAATTATTAGAGAATTAACTAATTTATAAAAAATCAAGCCATTCTCCAATTGAAAATGGTCAAAGGATATGAATGAACCTCAGATGAAGAAATTGGTATTTTATCATATGAAAAGACCCAAGTCAATTAATCAGAGAAATGCAAATTAAGACAACTCTAAGATACTGCCACCCGTCAGATTGGCAAGATGACAGGAAAAAATAATGATGATTGTTGAGGGGATGCAGGAAATCTGGGAAATTGATGCATTGTTTGGAATTGTGAATGAATCCAACCATTTTGAGAGTAGTCTGGAATATGTCAAAAAGTTATCAAACTGTGTACCTTTGATCCAGCAGTGTTACTACTGGGGCTTATATCCCAAAGAGATTATAAAGAAGGGAAAACCTGTATGTGCAGGAATGTTTGTGACAGCCCTTTTGTAGTGGTTAGAACTGGAAACTGAATGGGATGTCCACAGTTGAGAATGGTGAAAAATTTGGTATATGAATATTATGGAATATTATGTTTTGTAAGAAATGACCAACAGGATAATTTCAGAAAGGCTAGAGACTTACACAAACTGATGAGGAAAGGAGAGGACCAGGGAGATCATTATATACTTAACAAAATATATATATTTAATTCTTGTGGACCAGGCCATCCTAAACGGATCAACAAATATTTAATGGGAGAAGAACTGAACCAGCTATGCCTGAAAAGAACCTGGGAGATGACTAAAACCATTACATTGAATTCCCAATCCCTATATTTATGCACACCTGCATTTTTGATTTCCTTCACAAGCTAATTGTACAATATTTCAGAGTCTGATTCTTTTTGTACAGCAAAATAACGTTTTGGTCATGTATACTTATTGTGTATCTAATTTATATTTTAATATATTTAACATCTACTGGTCATCCTGCCATCTAGGGGTGGGGGTTGGGGGGGTAAGAGGTGAAAAATTGGAACAAGAGGTTTGGCAATTGTTAATGCTGTAAAGTTTACCCATGTATATATCCTGTAAATAAAAGGCTATTAAATAAAATTAAAAAAATAAATAAATAAATAGATTAGTTTAGGTAGTATTGTCATCTTTATTATATTTGCTCATCCTATCCAAGAGCATTTAATATTTATCCAATTGCTTAGATCTGACTTTATTTGTGTGTAAAGTGCTTTGTAATTTTGCTCATATAGTTTCTGATTTACCCTTGGCAGATAAGGCTGATGACTTATGTTCATTTATTTTGTATCCTGCAACATTGCTAAAGTTGAAGATTATTAACAATAGCTTTTTAGTAGAATCTCTGGGGTTCTCTAAGTATACCATCATATCATCAGCAAAGAGTGATAATTTGGTTTCCTCATTACCTATTTTAATTCCTTTAATCTCTTTCTCAACTCTTATTCCCAAAGCTAGCATTTCTAGTACAATATTGAATAATAATGGGGATAGTGGGCAACTTTATTTCACTCCTGATCTTATTGGGAATGGTTGCAGTTTATCCCCATTACATATGATGCTTACTGATGGACTATCAGTATGCTACTGATTATTTTAAGGAAAAGTCCATTTTTTCCTATACTCTCAAGTATCATTAATAGGAATGGATGTTAGATTTTATCAGATGCTTTCTCTGCATCTATTGAGATGATCATAGAGTTTTTATTACTTTGGTTATTAATATGGTCAATTATACTAACAGATTTCCTAATATTGAACCAGCCCTGCATTCTTGGCATAAATCCGACTTGATTGTGATATAATATCCTGGGGATGATTTTCTGTAGTCTTTTTGCTAATATCTTATTTAAGATTTTAACATCAGTATTCATTAAGGAGATTTTCTTTCTCTATTTTCAGCCTACCTGGTTTAGGTACCATTACTATGTCTGTGTCATAAAATGAATTTGGTAGGACTCCTTCATTCCCTATTTTTTTCTCATAGCTTATATAGAATTGGGGCTAATTGTTCTTTAAATATTTGATAGAATTCACATATTAATCCATCTGATCCTGGGAATTTTTTCTTAGGGAGTTGATTAATAGCTTGTTCTATTCCTTTTTTCTGAAATGGGACTATTTAAGCATTTTATTTCCTCCTCTGTTAATCTGGGAAGCCTATATTTTTGGAGGTAGTCATCCATTTCACTTACGTTTTCAAATTTATTTGCATAAAATTGGGCAAAGTAACTCCTTATTATTGGTCTAATTTTCTCTTCATTGGTGGAAAGTTCTCCCTTTTTGTTTTAAGACTAATGATTTGATTTTCCTCTCTACTTTTTCTAATCAGATTTTCCAGAGGTTTATCTCTTTTTTTTTAATAAAACCAATTCTTAGTTTTATTTATTAGTTTAATTTTTTTTTTTACTTTCAATAGTATTAATTTCTCCTTTTAATTTTAGAGTTTCAAGTTTAGTATTTGATTGGGGGTTTTTAATTTGGTCTTTTTCTAGCTTTTTAAGTTACAAGCACAATTCATTGATCTTCTCTTTCTCTATTTTATTAAAGTAGGCTTCTATGGATATAAAATTTCCCCTTATTACTATTTTGGTTGCATCCCACAAATTTTGGTATGATGTCTCATCATTGTCATTATCTTGAGTGAAATTATTAATTGTTATCTATAATTTGCTGTTTCACCCAATCATTCTTTAAGATGAGATTGTTTAGTTTCCAATTACTTTTTGGCTATTTATCCCTAACATTTTGTTGAATGTAGTTTTTATTGCATTGTGATCTGAAAAGAAAGCATTTACTATTTCTGCCTTTCTGCATTTGATTTTGAGGTCTTTATGTCCTAATATATGGTCAATTTTTGTATAGGTTCCATGAACTGCTGAGAAGAAAGTACATTCCTTTCTGTCTTCATTCAGTTTATTCCAAAGTTATATCATACTTAATTTTTCTAATATTCTAATTATCTTTTTAATTTCATTCTTATTTGTTTTGTTCTTTGATTTATCTAATTCTGAGAATGCAAGATTTAGATCTCCCACTATTATAGTTTTGCTGTCTATTTCTTCTCGCAACTCTCTTAACTTCTCCTTTAGGAAGTTAGATGCTATACCACTTGGTGCATATATCTTTAGTATTGATATTGCTTCATTGTCTATGCTACCCTTTAGCAAGATATAGCTTCCTTCCTTATCCCTTTTAATGAGATCAAGTTGCTTGATCTGAGATAAGGATGGCTACCCTTCCTTTTTTACTTCACCTGAAGCATAATAGATTCTGCTCAAGCCCTTTACCTTTACTCTGTATGTATCTCCCTGCTTGAAATGGCTTTCCTGTAAACAACATATTGTACGGTTTTGACTTTCAATCTAGTCTGCTATCCACCTCTGCTTAATGGGAGAATTCATCCCATTCACATTTACAGTTAAAATTACTAATTCTGTATTTCTTGCCATGTTATTATCCCCAGATTATGCTTTTCTTTTTCTTGCCCCCCCACCCTCTTTCCAAGTTTTGAAATTATGGGCCCCACTTGTGTCATGTGGCTCATCCTCTTAGGATCCCTCCCTCTCCACTTTGAATCCCTTCCCTTTTTTTTGTACCCTTCCCTTATTATTCTTTTTCTTTTCCCTTTTCTTCTTCCCCTTTTTAATGAGATGGGAGAAGATTTTGTGTAAAACCAATATGACAATTATTTTCTCTTTGAGCTAACTCTGATGAGAGTAAGATTCACACCATGTTCCTCCCCCTCTCTAGTTTCCCTCAGATATGACAGGTTTCCTTTGCCTCTTCGTGGGATGTAGTTTTCTCCTTTTTATCCTTCCTTTCCATTTTTTCTGACACTATCCCCTTTCCATTTCCACTTCCCTTTTTTATTTAATATCAGTATAATCAAATTATACATGTGGTCTTTATGTATATCCACACAGAAATAGAGTTCTCAAGAGATCCTTTTACCCTTTTCTGCTTTTCTTGGGTCCTATGGTTGGAGATCAATTTTTTTGTTTAGTTCTGTTTTTTTTCCTTAGAAACAATTGGAATTCATCTGTTTCATCAAAAGTCCATCTTCTTTCATGGAAGAAAATGCTCAGCTTAGCTGGGTAGTTCATTCTTGGCTGCATTCCAAGTTCTTTTGCCTTTTGGAATATCACCTTTGAGGACCTTAGATCCTTTAATATGGAGGCAGCCAGTTCTTGGGTGATCCTTATTGTGGCACCTCGATATTTCAATTATTTTTTCTGGTTGATTGTAATATTTTTTTTCCTTAGTCTGATAGACCTGAAATTTGGCCACAATATTCCTTAGAGTTTTTATTTCAGGGTTTTTTTTCAGAAGATGTTCGATGAATTCTTTCAATGCCTATTTCACCTTCTAATTCTATTACATCTGGGCAGTTCTCTTTGATGATTTCCGTATCTAGGCTCTTTTTTTTCCATCATAATTTTCGGGAAGTCCAATAATCCTCAGATTATCTCTCCTAGATCTATTTTTTCAGGTCTGTCATTTTTCCAAGTAGATATTTAATGCTTTTTCCCCCTAATTTTTCATTTTTTTTTTTGGTTTTGCTTGACTGATTCTTGATGTCTCAATGAATCATTGATTTCTATTTATTCAGTTCTTATTTTTAATGAGTTATTTTCTTCATTAGCTTTTTTTCACTTTTTTTTGTATATGTCCAATTGAGTTTTTAAATGAGTTGTTTTGGTCTGTGGAATTTTTTTCCATTTCACTAATTTTTTTTTAGTGAGTTATTTTCTTTTTTCAATTCACAAATCCTACTTTCCTGGAATTTTTTTTTATCATTTCCAATTCACAAATTCTGTTTCCCTGCACTCCCTGGGAATTCTTTATCTTTTCCAATTCACATTTCAGAAAGTTGTTATTTTCTTGCATAGCTCCTCTTTCCTTTCCCCATTTTTCTTCTAACTCTCTTTTAAGATTTTTAATGGTCTCTTGTAGGAGATCATTATGTGATGGGGGTCAATTAACATTCCCATTTTGGGGATAGTCTGGAGACTGTTTGCTATTAGTCTCTTTGGGGTTGAAATCCTGCTCTCTTTCTGTATAGAAGCTATAAATTGTCCTTTTGATTTTTTTTTACTCATTTTTAAAGCCTATAGTGTGTGCCTTCCATGCCAGGAGGTTACCAGCTTCCTCTGCAAATCAGGGATAAGTTTATACTTATACCTATCAAGCTGCAAAGAGCAGCAAGGTCTGGGATTGCTCTGGGAAAATGTTTCTCCCCACAAGAAGTGATTCAGACCTGTTTAGCACTGCTGAGCTGCTGAAGTGCCCAGTGAAGAACAATGTAGTGCAGATTAGCAATTGCCCTAAGGCTAGAGGCTGAGCATTGATACTGTCACTACCCCAGGCCAAAGCCCATGGTGGGGGCTGTGGATATTAGCAGCTGACCAGCAAGTAGCCCTGTACAGACCAGAATTGTCTCTGCCCAGTGAAAGCACAGTCACACTGTGGAAGTTCTATTGCCCTAAGCCAAGTCCCCCACTGTGCAGATTAGAGGCCAGACTGTGCCCACCTGCATGCAGATTTGTAACTTCCCCCAAACAAGCCCTGTAATGCAGAATGTGGTTGCAGAGCTGTGTTATGGTCTGTGCTGGGTCACTCACTTCTGGTTTTGGGTGGGTATAGCCAGATCCTGTTAGGTTTTGGCATTTTATAGAGTACTTTCTATCTTTGTCTTTAATTTCTCTGCTGATCTGCTGTTTTGCAAGCAAGACAAAGCAATCAGCCTATATCAGAGTCGTCTCTGTAATTTTTCTAACCACAGAGGCCACCCCCTCCCCTGGTTTGCTCCATTTGCTAGCCTCTCCTATCTCCCTGCCTGTACTGGTCTACTCTGGGCCCTCAGATTATGTTTGGTTGGTGAGTTGTTGTACTTCTAATCCTCATGGGTTTTTCCAGTCAAGAGCTATTTTTGAGGCTGGATTTAATAATTGGTCATGAGGTTACGAGAGGAACTTAGAAAGTCACATGTGCCTTCTCACCCATCTTGGCTCCCCCCCCCCAATATTATTCTTAATATAATTTACAATAAATATTCATTTCATTCAGCAAATATCACTTCAAGAAAAACTCATTATTTTGATTCAACATGAAATATTCTATTTCAAATTTTAAAGAGAGATTAAAATACAAATTACAAAGAGACTAGAAATGGGTGAATGAATAAATACCATTCACCAAAATGAATGAACTTGATCTACAGAATGAGAAGGAAAACACTGATCATTTTATGTATATATGTTCCCTCTGGTTTCTGGGGTCCCTCCAACTATTATAACATTGGAAAGCTGTTATAGTATCAGAGGTATAACATATGGATAAAAAAGCCCTAAATTTATCTTTATCTAATGCTCATTGTGCTCACAGACTAGACAGCAGTTTTTCTTCTTTAACTTTGCTCTACTTTCACCTCTCACAGAATTTCAGATCAATGAATGTTTCATAAGATCAAAAAGCTAAAAAAGCATATCAGATTCTATGCCACAACTTTCCTAACAAATACTCATTCAGACATCTGAACATCTTTAGTTGGTGACAAGAAGTTTACTATCTCTCAAAATGGACAATTTCAGTTATGTGTATATTTAATTAGGAAATCCTTGAATGAATGGATACCCATTAATTGGAGAATGGTTGGGTAAATTATGGTATATGAATGTAATGGAATATTATTGTTCTGTAAGAAATGACCAGCAGGATGGATACAGAGAGGTTTGGAGAGACTTACATGGACTGATGCTAAGTGAAATGAGCAGAACCAGGAGATCATTATATACTTCAACAACGATACTATAGGAGGATGTATTCTGATGGAAGTGGATTTCTTTGACAAAGAGAAAATCTAACTCAGTTTCAATTAATCAATGATGGATAGAAGCAGCTACACCCAAAGAAAGAACACTGGGAAATGAATGTAAACTGTTTTCATGTTTGTTTTTTCCTTCCCGGGTTATTTTTACCTTCTGAATTCAATTCTTCCTATGCAACAAGAGAACTGTTCGGTTTTGCACACATATATTATATCTAGGATATACTGTGACATATTTAACATGAATAGGACTGCTTGCCATCTGGGGGAGGGTGTGGAGGGAGAGAGGGGAAAATCAGAACAGAAGTGAGTGCAAGGGATAATGTTGTAAAAAAATTACCCTGGCATGGGTTCTGTCAATAAAAAGTTATAATTATTAAAAAAAGACTTTACTAAGACTATTCAGCTAATTATTAGTAAAAGTGTAAGAGGAAATCTCCACCCCCAACTCACTGCATGTAATTTCTAGCCATTGTGTTTAGCTCTACCCTCTTAAACCAAGAAGAAAATTCTAATTCATCTTTTATATGATAACCTTTCAAATACTTGAAGACAGCTAATATTGATTTTCTAAATCTACTCTTATCTAGGCTGCACATCCTTCAGATAAACTGATCAATTAATCCATAGTTATTTATTAAAGAAATAAATTCCTGTGTTAAGCAGGAAGGAAACGAACAAACAAAAAAGCAAAAATAGATTTTGCCTTCAAGAAGCATACATTCTAACAATTGAGGCTTTTCATGTAAATTTGTATGTGTGTATGTATACACATGTATATATTTGTATTTTATACACACATAGGTGTGTGTATAAATGTGTAAGCATTCATATATATTTATATTTATCTCTATCTGTATAATATCAACGGAAGAAGAGATAACATTATAGTAGATGATAGAATTTGGGGGATAAATGAGAATATCCTAGATGTGATGATGCTTGGCCATCAAAGAATGCAAAGATCATAAGAATTGGAAATTGTAAGAGATAAAATTTTAGGCATAGAATATAGCCAGTGCAAAAGAACAGAGTGAAGTAAAATAGGAAGTACGAAGTAAGGAAAGGTAATATAGAGGGAGGATTTGGGGAAAACTGTGGAATAGGTCAGAAAATTCCAAGCTTGCCAGATTTCCCCCACAAATGAAGCAAAACTGTGCCTAAGAACAAACATACTGGTAAAAAACAAATAAAACTTGGGGAAGAATAGAGGTCCACCAAGGACAACTCAAGAAGGTCCAAAGAGAAATCTCAGGCCAAAAGTTTAACCAGTGAGAAATGAAAATAACACTAAGCTAGTTCACAAAACTGCAATAGGGAGCCTCAGGACTGACTGGGTTCAGAGGGAGCTTCAGCAGAAACCTTAGAATCTTTCATGTCCTGGGGAGCAAGGATAGTCTAGTCTGGGAAGACTGAGGACACACTGGCTAATCAAGAATACCAGGTCCAACTGATTTTCAGAGACTTGACCCTGGGTGAGAAGGAATGCTGGCTGCAGGTACTTGAAAGAGGGTTGAATTTTTGATTTGGAACTCGAGGTCAGAGGGGAAAGATTCAGTGAAACTAGAGGCACTATGACCCCCCTCACTCAGTATTAGAGATGCTTATATTAGTTCTCATTTGAAGAAAAAAGGAACAAGCCAAAAAAAGAAAGAACTCCACCATTAAACTTACAATGGGAATAGAGAAACCTCAAAGGAGGACAGTCAATTAAAAAAAATCTTCTTCAACTCCTACTGGTAATGTTAAATGACTACCTGCCCAGAAGGAATTTATAGATCCAAAAAAAAGACTTCAAACATCAAATGAGAGTGATTGAGGAAAAAACAAACAAAACAAACAAACAAACAAAAAAGTACCAGTAAAGAAAAACAAAAAGATTGCGGGAGAGAAAAATCAAACAACTAGAAACAACTTTAAAGAAGAAAATAATCTTTGAAAATTGAAATTGGGCAAGAGGAAACCAGTGAAGTATGAGACCAAAAAATAACAAAAGAAAATACTTTAAAATTTGGGAAAAGAACAGAATGTGAAACATGAAAAACAACAGATCAAGATAAAAAATGTAAGAATAATTGGACTACCTGAAAGCTGTGACCAAAAAGAAGAATTATTAAGACAATAATGCAAAAAATAAAAAAAAATAATTACCCTGCAGTGATAAAACATGAAAGGAAATAAAAATAGGAAAAAATGAACAGATCACCACCTCAAAGAGAGCTTGTATGTCAATATTCTGTTTAATTTCAAAATCTTCAGATTTTGAAGAGAAACTTATCCAAGAAACAAAACAAAAAATAATTTAAATATTTGGGAGTTACATTCAAAATTGTACAAGATTTATCTGCAGCCACAGCAAAAGACTGCAGGTGCCAGAATAATATATGTCAACAATCCAAATAAGTAGGCTTGTAGTAAATATATATATGTATATCCAGCAAAACTAACTATAATATTGACCAAAAAAGGACATTCAATGAACTTGCAGATTTTAGTGCTTTGTCTCAAGTAAACCTCAACTTAATAGAAAATTTAAATTATACAAGAGCCAACATAAAGGATTAATTTCAAGGGATTCAACAAAGACAATTGTTTATGTTTGTTACATGGAAATGTATACCATATGTTTAAGATTGGCAGCATTAATTGGATAGCTCAGAAAATTGGGACAGAGTTGAGTATATGCTGACTCAGAAGTTAAAATGTCTGGATAAAATATTAATTGTGTTGCATGAATAAGGTGCAGACAAAGAACTGACATAGAGACCATTAGAGGGGAGAGGAGGGCTGGTAATTCTAAAACTCATTCATATCAATAATTGGTTAAACAGACAAAAATACATATATCTACCATGCACCTTCCAAAATCTATAAAAAAATAAATGGGGAGAGAATGAAATAAGGAGTGGTATGTAAGGGTGTATAGATTTATGGTAATGGGACAATGTCTATAGATTAATGGGAAAAGGGAAGGGATCAAATGTGAAAAGGGGGTGGGGATGAAAGGAGAAAAAAAGAATAAAGTAAAAAGTACACAAGTACACAGCAAAAAACAAATAAATTACCTATAGAGAAGCAAAAAACAAAATGGACCGTGATAAATATGTAATCTTTACTAATATTATATACACTGTTGAAATGGAAATTTATTGCTACATATTTTGAATCTTGATGTTCTGCTAGGCATATGACAATGCTTTATTTTTTATTTTATTTTACTTTTCTGTGTGTCTTTCTATTTTCATTTTTAAATTTTATTTTTAGTTTTCAATAAGAAAAAAAATATAAGGAAGGGAAAAAAGAAGTATGGAAAGATAAGGAATTAAGCTATTTAAGTGTCAAAGAAATTTATATTTGATACAGGAGATAATAGGGAATCCTTTGAATTTATTAAGCACAGGTATAACATAGTCAAACAGTTGGCTTGTGAAAACACTTGGACAGCTGTGGATTTAAGTGAGGAGGTACTTATGAGAGGAAAACTCTTTAAAAAGCTAAGAGATAAAGAAGTCCTGAAACAAATTGAAGATTGTATGAGTTGAGAATCAGTGGGATTCAAAATATTTGAAGGAAGAAATAATAAAATTTGGATTGGAGGATTAAATATAAGGAATTAAGGATCCCAAACAGATTATGAACTTTAACTGAGAGATTATGAACTTTGATGTCCTTGGTATAAATAAAGAAATTCAGAAAGGTAGGGAAAGGAGGAAATAAACATTTACATAGCAATGTGTATTAACTACCATTGTAAGTGCTTTCCAAATATTATCTTATGTGATTTTCATAAAAACCTTGTGAGGTAGGGAGGATTATCATTCTAAATTTATAGTTGAAAGAACTGAGATAAACTGAGGGTTTATGGTCCCACAGCTAACAAATATCTGAGATTAGATTTGAACTCAGGTCTTCCTGACTTCAGACTCAACTCTTTTTCATTGCTACTTTAGGGGAAAAGATAAGTTCAGTTTTTGACTTATTGAGATTGAGAAATTTACTGGAAATTTAGTTTGAGATGTCCAAAAGGCATTGAATAAATGGGTGGATAGTTCAGGAGAGATACCAGTGCTGACTGTACAGATTTTGATATCATTTGTAGTCATTCAAAACTATGGAGTCACCAAATGAGACAATAAAGGGAAAATGGAAGAGGGACCATCCTTGATGGGGGGAATATACATTCATGCCAGCTCAAAATCCCTGGATTTGTAATAGTTTTTAATTATCTAAACAGGGGATGGGATAATGTAACTCTTCTATACTCAGGATATGAGGAGAGATTAAAATGTTAATATATGGCCTGCTGCACAGACACATTAAAATGTATCCTAAAAGTATTGATCAATAGAGGAGTTGCTTACTGATTATTCATTCATGAATGAACTTCATTCATATTTCCAAGGTGGCTTTTTCTTCCTTTCTGTCTTTTTCTATCATTGTATCATATTCATATTTTCAACTCAAATATGTTTTCTTCCTTCCAAAATGTTTTAGCTTTTCCCCTAAAAAATAATTACTAATTTCATATCATATTACACTTTAATATTCTACTTTATTTTTATGTCACCTATTTCTTTTCTTTTTATTATAGCTTTTTATTGACAAAACATATGCATGAGTAATTTTTCAATATTGACCCTTGCAAAAACTTCTATTCCAACTTTTCCCCTTCTTCCCTCTGCCCCCTCCCCTAGATAGCAGGCAGTCCCATACATGTTAAACATATTAAAGTATATGTTAATTACAACATATGTAGAATAAACTATTCCTTGATCTTCTTATTTGTGTGTGGTATCACCTTTTATGTCTAAATGATGTACCCATTTTGAATTTATCTTGGTATATTTTGTGAGACTTTAGTTTATGCCTAATTTCTACTAGTTTTCCAGTTTTATCTGAAATTTTTGTCAAATATTGAATTCTTAATCCAGAAGCTGAAGTCTTTGGGTTTATCAAACAGTAGAGTGCTATAGTCATTAAATATTGGGTCTTGTGTACCTAAACTTTCCCACGGATCCACTATTCAATATCTTAGATAATACCAAAAGATTTTGATTACTGTCCAGCAGAGGGCATTTTATTTTCTTGTTTTCTTTTTCTTTTCTTTTCTTTCTTTCTTTTTTTTTTTTTTTTTAATACATCTATGTCATCTATTTCAAGAAGAAACTCAAGAATGGTATTTTCTCTTTATGCCATTCTTAATATAGCATAAATACTCCTAGGGTCTTCTTTTCAAATAGCAATCCTGGCTTCCAGTAGATAAGCTCATGTGGACATTAATGGTTTCAATCAGTCTAATATACTTGATCTTTGAAAAAGCATATGAAAAGTTAAATTAAAGCAGGTACATGCCTCCAATAGGCAAAAAAGAAAATTAATTGTCAATAATCATTCTTTTTATTCTGGTAAGCTTCCTCTCTTTCTTTATTTTACCTTTCCCCTTATTGTTCCCTCCCATCACCTCCAGTTTACATAAAGTAGTCCAGTTTCTAAATATAAATATAGATATAGATATAGATACATATATATATACACACATATATACATACATACATATCTATCATAGCTAACTTTTCTAATATTATCTTTATCTCTTTAACTTCTTTCTTATTTGTTTTGTATTTTGATTTATCTAATTCTTGCCATGTATAATGGTTCTGCTCATTTCACTTAGCATTAATTCATGTAATTCTCTCTGTTCCCCTCTGAAACCAACATGTTGGACTTTTCTTAAAGAAAGATAACATTCCATAACATTCATATATCATAATTTATTCAGCCATTCTCCAAATGAAGGGCATCCATTCAGTTTCAAGTTTCTTGCCACTACAAAAAGAGCTGCCACAAACATTTTTGTACAAGTATGTTCCAGGGGCAGAGACAAGATGGTGAAGACACATGCTACATTGTAAGCTCCTCTCATACCCTCACTAGTAATTATTCATGGCAATATGACTATATGATGATAAATTGTGATGGATGTGGCCCTCTTCAACAATGAGATTATTCCAACCCATTCCAATTGTTCAGTCATGAAGAGAACCGTCTATACCCAGAGAGAGTCCTGTGAGAACTGAGTGTGGACCATAATATAATATTTTCCCTCTTTCTACTGTTGTTTGCTTGCATTTTGTTTTCTTTCTTGATCCTATTTTTCTTTTCCAGCAAGATAACTGTAGAACTATGTATAAAATTATTAGATTTAACATATATTTTAACATATTTAACCACCTGCCTTCTAGATGGGGGGTGCAGGGTAGGAGGGGAAAATTTAGAACAGAAAGTTTTGAAAGGGTCAATGTTGAAAAATTAAATAAAAAGTTTTAATAAAAAAAAAGAGAAGTGGGTTTCCATTGTCCAGTCCCCACTGCATTCACAGAATAAAATGTAGAAAGTATAGAAAATTTCAGCTCTGTGGATGTGTGTGTGTGTGTGTGTGTGTGTGTGTGTGTGTGTGTGTGTATCAACACTAAGCCTGGTCCTTTACTCTAAAATCATTTTTTTGGAATAAATATCAAATAACATCTTTAAAAAAGAGAAATTAAAACTATTTCTTATATGAAAAGGTACTTTAAATCACTATTGATCAGAGAAATACAAATTAAGACAACTCTGAGACACCACCTCACACCTCTCAGATTGGCTAAAATGATAGGAAAAGACAAGGCTGAATGTTGGAAGGGATCTGGGGATACTGGGACACTAATATATTGTTGCTGGTATTGTGAATGGATTCAGCCATTCTGAAGAGCAATTTGGAACTATGTTCAAAAAGTTATCAAACTGTTTATATCCTTTGACCCAGCAATGTTTCTACTGGGCCTATATTCCTAAGTGATCTTAAAGGATAGAAAGGGACCCACATGTGCAAAAATGATTGTGGCATTCCTTTTTGTATTGGCAAGAAACGAAACTGAGTTGATGCCCATCATTTGGAGAATGACTATCTAAGTTATGGCATATGCATATTATTTAATATTACTATTCTGTAAGAAATTATCAGGAGGATGATGTTAGAGAGGCCTGGACAGATCTATATGAACTGATATTATGTGAAATGAGCAGAACCAAGAGATCACTGTACATGGCAACATCAGTATTATATGATGATCAGTTCTGATGAATGTGACTCATCTCAACAATAAGATGATTGATGCCAGTTCCAATGATCTTATAATGAAGAGAGCCATCTACATCCAGAGAGAGGAATGTAGGAACTGAATATAGATCACAACATAACATTCTCACTCTTTTGTTGTTCACTTGCATTTTGTTTTCTTACTCATTTCTTTTCTTTTCTTTTTTTTTTGATCTCATTTCTCATGTGCAGAAAGAGAATTATATAAATATGTTCATATATATATGATTTAACATAGATTTTATCATGTTAAACATGTATTGAATTGCTTGCCATTAAGGGAGGGGTTGGAAGGAAGGAGGAGAAAATCTGAAACACAAAGCTATGCAAGGGTCAATGTTGTCAAATTATCCTTGCATTTGTTTTGAAAATAAAAAGCTTTATAAAAAATGAAAATTAAAAAAAAACATTTTAACCCTCTAACAACATATTTTTCTTTCATTTACCTTTTTATGCTTTGCATAGTCTTATATTTGTATATCACAATTTCTGTTTACCTCTTATCTTTTCATCATAAATGATTGAATATTGCCTATTTCATTGAATATTCATCTTTTCACTTGGAAAATAATCCTTAGTTTTACTGGTAAGTTGATTCTTGATTCTGGTCCAAGCTACTTTTCCTTCCAGAATATCATATTCCAAGCCCTTTCATCCTTTAAAGTGGAACCTGATAGATTTTGGGTAATCCAAATTGTTGCTCATAGATATGTGAATTGTTTCTTTTTGCCTTCTTGCACTATTTTTCCTTGACTTGATAATTATGGAATTTAGTTACAGCATTTCTTGAAGTTTTCATTTTAGGGACTCCTTCAGGAGGTGATCAGTAGATTCTTTTGGTAACTATTTTACCTTCTGATTCTAGGATAAAGAACAGTTTTCCCTGATAATTTCTTGGAAAATATTGTGCAGGATTTTTTCTTTTCATCATGGCTTTCAGCTAATTCAATACATTGCCTCTCTTCTGGATCTGTATCCCAGATCAATTTTTTTTTTCAATAGGATATTTTACATTTTCTTCTATTTTCTTTTCTTTTTTCTTTTTATTTTGTTTGGCTGATTATTGATGCCCCATTCATTGATTCACTTCCATTTTTCCAATTCTAATGTTTAGTAATTTTCTTCTGTTAGTTTTTTCTAATTCTTTTTTGCACTTGGACAATTGTAATTTTAAAAAAATCTGTTTTGTTGAGTGCATTTTTTTCTATTTTGCCAATTTTATTTTTCAAGGTAAGTAAGGAAAGAGATGATATTAAATAATATTAATATGCAACGAACTTAACATCTTTGCATTATTTCCTGTTTTGAAGGGGACATTTTATTTGCATGTATAATATTAGTAGTAGTGAAGTAAATGAAATAAATGAATAGTGAACACAATATAGGACTGTTGAACTGTCTTTTTTTCCTCTTACTTTGAGGTTTTTGAGGTCAAAGTCTAGTTTATCTTTGGTTTTATTTTATCTAGCAAAAACTCAAATGTCTTCCTTTAAGAAAAGGTCTATTTTTTTCATTGATAAGTGAACTCAATTTAGGACATAAAATATTTTGAATTGAAACTTGATATTTATTACTTTTTTGCAAGTACTCCCAATTTATTTAAAATTAAATTTATGCTAGCTGAAATACTTCTTTCTGACTTCTTCAAAATGTATTGTGTGGGATTGAATTTGAAAAAACATAATAGACGTCTTTGAGTTTTAATTTAAGGGGTTTTCTCTGCTATAATCTGTAATTTTAATGAAACAATTCTTTCTCATCAATATTCAAGGAATCTGGACAGTCATCTTAAGTTGCTTCTTGTATTACATTATTTGGATTTTTGCTTATCCAATTTATCATGATCTTCTGGGAGACCTATGTTTGTTAAATTATTTCTGTTAATTCTGACTTCAATTCAGTCTCTTTGGCATAAAATTCATATGTTCTCTTTTAAATGTTTCATTTTTCTCTTCTCTTTTAGGTTTAAATCTCTTTCAAAGCTCCTATTTATTTAGAATTACTCTCCACAGCATGTTTTAAGTTTTGATTCCAGTTATTTGTCTTCTGTAATTTTGTTTTGAGAACATTGACTTAATACCTTCAATTAAAAAAAAACTTTTTGTCTTTTGTTGGAGCCATTTTGAAATCCAGAATTATTTCTTGGGAGTTTTTCATATACTGGTTCATTTGGTGGTTCATCTCTCTCTCTCTCTTCTCACTCTCTCTCTCTCTCTCTCTTACACACACATAGGGTATATGGTTATATTTCGATGTGTTGTGTTCTCTCTTGATTTTTACTAATTCTTCTTTGTTAAATCACAGTTTAGGTACTAGTTTATTGTTTTTTTTTCTTTTACTTTACTTTCTTAGCACATTTTCTCTGAATTTTCTCCCACTAACTCTTTCTCCTTCAATGACTGTATAGCTTCTTTCCCTTAATTTATTTCTCTTGGGGTATAGCTAATCAGATCAATTCTCTTCTGGATATAAATTTCATTGTAGATAACTGATCTTACCTAGTTTTCTAATCATCTTTCCTTCAGACACAGAATCTCCTAGGGACTTTAGGTTACTCCTGTAGCTCTTGAATTCTGAACTATACACTATTCCTGCAACATTTATTTTCTTGATCATGGCTTGAGCAAAGTGTCTTCCACTTCCATTTTTTTTTTTTTTTTGTAGAATATACAAGTCTTCAGAAGGAATCACTCTTCTGGAAAAATTCAGCAGCCATTCTATTTTCTCACTATTTTTGCTCAATGGATACTGCTGAACCCCTCCATTTCTCCACTTGCAAAATTTTCAGATATTATAAGCCAGAGACAGAATTTGAATTCAGATTCTTAGAGACCAAATCTAATAATCTTTATGGTGTTACTTGGGGAAAGAACTTTCTAAATTGTAAAAATGATACATACAAATGAACTCATTATTATTATTGTCTTGTCCTCATATTCCTAAAATATAGAGTACCCCTGGAAATCTCATTAACCAAATGTTTATTGGAAGAAGCCTTAAGATTGTTTTGAATTGGTTGTATAAGGTTATATGAGGAGTAATGATTACTGACCCCAATCTAAGTTAGTTAGGCTTTTACCTAACAGTACGACTGAACCTGTTTCTCCTTCCTTCACAAGCACCATCATGTTACTATCTAGGAAAAGCACCTGGGAAATCCAGCATTGCTCATCATTCTTCCATGTTATATACTGCAAAGAAGTAAGGACTTGAACAACAACAAAAATGATCCCCGTGATGGATCTACCTGTCAAAATTGTTTCCAATTAAGGTTATGCATAATGAATGCTAATGCAGCTTTACATAGTTTCTTTTTTTTTTTCACAAATTCTCTCCTCTTGGCTAAGTTTTTCATTATAATTTATAATTTTTATCTCTGATCTTGACCTTTAAAATAGGAAATAACATATATTAGTTACCTATTAAGATAAATACCTTGAGTTTGAGTTATTCATGCAGAGACTAATGAAAAAAATGATGAGTTAGTGCTCTCATTTGGAAGCTTTCAGCTCACAAGCTAATTAACTCTGTCGTCTTGTTTCAAGCAGCAGAAAATTTTTATGGTTCCATGCAAATTTTCATTTTGTCAAAAGAAAAGACCATTATGTACTCAGTTAAATAAATTTACAGTTTGAAAAATCCACATTGTCTGAGTGTCTATAGAATATTTCAGTAACATAGGGAAATGGAAGGCAACAAAGTATATGGAAAATTCTAAAGGAGAAAGAAACATCTCCAAAACCATTATCTCCCCCTCCCCATCCAAAGTTAAGCCAGTTGTAGCTAATGATCTCTTTTAAAAATTCACAAAGGTGCACTTGTTTCATATCCCCAATACGTTAAATCATTAAATATTTCATCTAGTAACAAGTAAGATCTTGTTATCCTAAGTGCAAAGAAAGGAAACACAAAACTATAGATAGGCAAAATTTAAAAAATCCCCTAAAGGCAGACTAAATTAACTGTGATGTTTCTAGTAGGAAAAAACAAAGCTGGTTATAAATACTCACATAGTTTTCTTTGATAATAATTTTTCTTCTGATATTACTAGCTTGTTAATAAAAAATTACCACTAATTATATAAATATTAGGTAGATAAGTAATGCATCTTCTTTCTTATATTTTGCTAGAAACTGCCTGTTGTAAAATATTTTAGTGTTTTTGGTGTATTTTGTATGAACAGTACAAGATGGTACCTCAGATTATAAAGCATTTGGCTATTGAAATGAGTTGAAAATAAGGAAATAAGTCACATATGTATAATTGGAACAAATGTCAGAAGTCATTTAGTCCAATGGCTTCATTTTGGAAATCAGAAAACAGAACCTGAATGAGAAGAGCCCTGAGGGGGAAAAACATAGAGATAAAAAGAAGCAGAGCTGAAATTTGGAATTATGTCTTACAGGGGAAATTCTTGTAAGTCATATATACACAACATATGTACATGTATTTTTGCACAAAACAAATGTATACACATACATTGATATTTTTATATTTATAGAAACAATTTCTTACCAGCACCAACTATCCTTTTTATCTGGACAGATTTTTATTTTTCATTTAATAGTCATAAACTTTTTTACTTGTTTTTGAATTATTTCACAGTTACTATTCTTAATTGTATTGCTCTCCATCCTAACACCAAACCATTTACTCTATTCACTCACTTTGTTCATCCAGATGCTCCTCATGAGTATTCATTTTGACCAGTTGTTTGACCTCTTGCCATTTGTGAGCTGAGAATTCCTGAAACAGACATTGTCATTACTGATTCAGTGACTCTCAAAATATGCTCATGATTTGCTGAGGCCTTATCTGAGATGACATGGCCTGCTGTGGACTGTTCTCCACTCTTACCCAGGTGCAAAAGACTCTCCTACCTAACTTCTGAAATGTTTTTGGTTGGAAAATTATTTCCCCACAACTTCCCATGGGTTATGATAATCCAAGAATTGTTTTATGGTATTCATAGAGGTTTTGGGAAAATTTGAGATGTCACTGTCTTTTTTCAGTCATCGTGGCTCCTTCCTCTCTATGGTGTTCATTCCTGGACATTAAAATTTATTAAGGATATAAAAAAACTGGAGATACACCAAAAATATACTTACAGAATGGAGAATGTACTAAGAATTGATGAAAATATCTGGAAATACTTAACCTAGGCAAGAGAAAATTTAGAGCATATGATGGCTATCTTCAAGTGTTTTAATAGTTTGTTAGTGTGAAGAAATAGAAAGAAGTTTTAAACAAACAAATTTAAGCTTTATAAAAATGAACATATTTAGAATTATCCAAAAGTAGAATACACTATACTGGGAGATATTGGGTTTCTCCTTTGTGAATGGTCCTCAAAAAATGTTTGAATGACCAATTATAGAATGTTATGAAGGAAGCTTTTTTTTTTTTTCATTTTTAGATGGTGGATAAGGTCTCATATTACTGAGATTCTATGAAAAATATAATAACAATATAATAATAATACTAACAATAATAAATATAAACAAAAATAAATGCACATTGCTTGAATGTAGTTTTATGCAGTAATTATGAGATCTACAATTATTGTTATTACATGTGTATAACTGAAATACCTTGCAAAATAAGCAAGACTGGCACCAATACATGTAATTTATAGTCAGATTTATGATCTGAGGATCATAAAGATGGTGACCTAAATAAATAAACAGGGGAGAAAGTGCTTTCTATTTTATTGTATGACAATTTGCTGAGGATGCCAATGCAAAAGGAAATATAATTTTTATTATAAAGGAACTTACATTTGAATAAAGGCTAGAGAATAACACAAAGAAAAGTGATGCTCAGGGGAATGTATTTTGATTTTAAAAGTTGAAAGAAAAGTGAATGTTAAGGAGGCAGATTGAAGCATCCATTTTTTTTTTGTAGAAATGGAAATTTTTATTATAGTTTAGATTCTTAACTGGAAAATGGAAGAGCAGTCTGGCAGAAGGCTTATTTACTTAGGGGGCATGCATGTGCCAGCCAGGGAGTTGGAAAAAGAAAATTCTGCACACAAAGTGAAATATTTCTGGAATGCACACAGAGGTATACATCAATCAAGATGATGGGACCTCAGGGTAGCAGTTCAAAAACTGACACATTTCAATCTTCTGGTTCTTGGTATCTATTCCACATAGTATGATGTGCATGACTGGAGTCTATCTAGAGATACTGTATCACAAGAAACATACATCAATTAAGAATTGACAGAAAATTCCCAGATTTTCTGATTACAAAACTACCCTTTTCATTACCCTAGTGGTTTTCCTTTTAGTCAGGAAAAAAAATATGGATTTGGCAGTGGATGGCACAGTACTGAATTATAGAATATTGGACCAGAGTTTAAGAAAACTCTAAGTTCATATTTTCCCTGTGATACATATGAGCTATGTAAATGATGGAGAGAAATTGTGCATATTACAATTTTGTTGCCTTTTATTTAAAATTATTCTGCAGTCACATCTCATTCCATAAGAACAGAATGAACACTATTGAACCAGTTATAATATCTGAAAATGCTCACGATTGTGCACTCAAAAAGTATTTTTCCCTCCCTGAGGCTTCAAAGTTATACATGTTCTTAAAATTGTTGACATCTTTGTGCAAGCCAGCTGACATAGCAGCAAGCAAAAAGGTTCAAACTCCCTGCTTACTATGGCAGAAATAACAATATTTAAATTGAAGATGCAAAACTAACTTATTGACAACTAGATTAGCCTGAGGAGTCTGCATTAACTCTATAATATTCTTGCTATTAAAAAAAAAAGTTGTTATAGAGAAGTAACATCTTAAAACTGAATTTATATGTAAGGTGTTTATGTAAATATATTCATTGTAAATATCCATATTACTTGTGATTGTGTTTATTTTGAAATGGAAACATTTTGATTTACAAGTAAATTGAAAGCTAAATATTGCTTCCACTTAAAATAAAAACTGTAGCAGTTAGTTGATTCAATGGATAGTACACTGGCCCTAGCATCAGGAGGACCAAATTTCAAATCTTGCCTAAAACACTTGATACTTACTATCTGTGTGATCTGGACAAGTTAATTAACCTGGATTGCCTCCCCAAAATAAACATGCAAACAAAAAACCTTAATCTCTCTATGCTTTGGTACCTTTATCTATAAACTAAGAATAATAGTAGCAGGTAATTCAGAGTTGTTGTGAAGTTCAATTGAGATAACATACAATTTTCAAAACTTTAAAGTGCAATACATTGCTAACGGTTACTACTACTACTACTACTACTAGTACTATACTTCTAGAAAACAGAGGCATAAGCTAATAAAAATAATTAATAGATTAAAGTTGAAGTTAGAAAATAGTTCCATTTACCAACAGCCAAATTTTAATAGAATTGAAATAGTTGGGAAGAAAAAAATTCAAAGACTTACTATTAGAATTAATAAGCCATATCTTAGGTCATTTAAGTAGAATTTATTGTTATTATTTAATTGATATTTTCAGTGAAAAGTACTAAAAAGTTGGATTCTAACAAAAAAGACTTTTTTCCCTGTTTTCAATACCCAGGTCCTGGATTTCTTTTTTCTTTTGCAGTATATCTGAGTTATTAAAATATTTAAAATTTGTTATTTTTATTAATTTGTGGGTGATTTCTATTTCTCACATTCTCCTTGTCACCTACTACTTGTTAGTTTTGTTTATTCTATATAAACAGTACTTACTCTCAGACTCTCCTTTTAAGAAAAAGGTGCAGTCAAATGGATCAATGGATAGGGTACCAGCTCCACAGTCAGGAAGTCCTGGCTTCAAATGTGGCTTCAGACACTTACCTAGACTATGTTATTTACCCCTAATTGGATGGGGGAAGAGGGAAGAAACAGAGAGGAAAAATGACACAGGTTTTTCAGTCATTGGGTTAAAGAAAAATTCAGCCTAGAGAAACTAATTAATCCTAACTCTCCAGTACTAATGCTTTTATGTTAAGATTCAGAAAGCAAAAGTTGAACCAAGTTATTTCCTTTTTAATTAAAATTGTATTTAATATTGTATTTAATTTAATAAATAATGATTTTTTTCAATTCATGGCAAGTTATTTTTCTTTTCTTTTTGCACAGTAGTTTTTCCCTCCCAATTGCACATAAGGATCATTTTCAACATTCATTATTTGTAAAATATTGAAGTCTAAATTCCCCCCCTCCTTTCCTTCCCTGCTCCTTCTCAAGACAGCATATAATCTTATATAAATTACAGATGTACAATTAGGCTAAACAAAATGCCATGTTGGTAGTGTTGCAAAATAAGAATCAGAGAAAAAGGGAAAAATGAGAACAACAACAACAACAAAAAAAAGAAAACATTCTTATCAAGGGGGGGTGGAGCCAAATGGCGTAGAAGGCACCCACGACTTTCTAAGCTCCTCTCATTCCCCTTATAACCAACTATTTAATTCAGCCTCAAAAATAGCTCTTCACTGCTTAAATTCATGAAGATGAGAAGCACTACAACTTACCAGCTGAAGTCAATCTGTAAGATTGCCAGGAAAGATTTGTTCTGAGGGGCCAGGAACAAACTAGCACAGGCAGTAAGAGACTAGCATCCTGAGCAGACCGGGGACAGGGGTGATCTCTGTGGCTAGAGAAATTATAGACATGACTCTGCTATAGGCTAACTTCTCTGCCTTGATTACAAAGCAGTAAACTGGCAGAGAAATTAAAGCCTAAAACACAGGGTACTCTAAAAAAATGCCAGAACCTAACAAGATCTGGCTGTAACTACTCAGACCCTGAAGTGACTCAGGCAGACTGAAATGCAGCCCTGCAGCCACATCCTGCAGTTCCCAGGGGCAGTTACAAACTCTTGTGGCAGGGAGGCACAGCCTGGGCAGCCTCTAATCAGCACAGTGGGGGGCTCGGCCTGGGGAAATAGAACTTCTGCAGCAGGACTGTGCTTCCCAGGGCAGAGACACTTCCTGTCCCTGCAAATCCATTCACTGCTCAACTGCTAATACCCATAGCCCAAGGCGATTTGGCTTGGGGTAGTGAAACTCTCACTGCTCAGCGTCTAGCCCCAGGGCAGTTATCTCACACAGCAGGGTTCTTTGCAGGGTATTTTTCCAGCTCTGCCCTGCAGGTCTGAGTTACTTCTTGGTAGGGAACTCTTTCCCAGAGCACTTCAGTACCTCCCTGCTTTTTGCAGCCAGCTAGCAGAACAGCTACCCGTCCATACACCTTTCACTGCTCTGCAGAGGAACCTGATAACCTCCTGGCCTTAAAGGCAGACTCTACAGACTTTAACAAAATGAGTAAAACAAAAACCAAAAGGACGATTGATAGTTTCTATTCAGAAAGAGAACAGCTTTTCAACCCTGAAGAGACTAATAACAGTCTCCAGACAATTGTTGGTTCCCAATACAAAAGGCTCTCCTAGAAGAGAGTATTAAAAACCTTAAAAGAGAACTAGAAGGAAAATGGGGAAAGGAAAGAGAAGCTATGCAAGAGAGTACAGAAAAGACATATAATTCACTAAAACAAAAATTTGATAAAGTGGAAAAAGAACACAACTTCCTGAAATGTGAATTGGAAAAGGTAAAAAACTCCCAAGAAGTGCAGAGAAACAGAATTTGTGAATTGGAAAAAGAAAATAACTCACTAAAAAAAATAGTGAAATGGAAAAAAATTCCATAAAGCAAAACAACTCATTTAAAACTCAATTGGACATATACAAAAAGAAGTAAAAAAAGCTAATGAAGAAAATAACTCACTAAAAATCAGAACTGAACAAATAGAAATGACTGATTCATTGAGACAGGAAGAATCAGTCAAGCAAAACCAAAAGAATGAAAGATTGGGAAAAAATGTCAAATATTTACTTGGAAAAACAACAGACCTGGAAAATAAATCTAGGGGAGATAACCTGAGGATCATCAGACTACCCAACACTTATGATGAAAAAAAAGAGGCTAGATATTATTTTACAAGAAATCAACAAAGAGAACTGCCCAGAAATAATAGAACTGGAAGGTAAAATAGGCGTTGAAAGAATTCATTGAACACCTTCTAAAAAAGACCCTAAAATAAAGACTCTGAGGAATATTGTGGCCAAACTTCAGAATTTTCAGATTAAAGAAAAAATTTTACAAGCAGCCAGGTAAAAAACAGTTCAAATACCAAGGTGCCACAATAAGGGTCACACAAGATCTGCCTGCCTCAACAACAAAGGATCGAAGGGGTTGGAATTTAATACTGCAAAAGGCAAAAGAACTTGGAATTCAGCCAAGAATAAACTACCCAGCTAAGCTGAGTATTTTTTCCTATGGAGGAAGATGGACATTTAATGAAACAGAGGAATTCCATCGGTTTCTAAGGAAAAAAACAGACTTAAACAAAAAATTTGATCTCTAACAACAGAACTCAAGAGAAGTAGAAAAAGGTAAAAGGAACTCTTGAGAACTGTATTTCTGTGGTGGATATACATAAAAACCACATGTATAATTTGATTTTACTGACATAGCATAAAAAGAGAAGTAGAAATGGAAAAGGGATAGTGTCAGAAAAAGGGGAAAGGGAGATAAAAAGAGGGATACTACATGTGATGATGAGGCAAAGGAAACCTATCATATGTGAGGGAACTTAGAAAGGGGGAGGAAAATTTTGCGAATCTTACTCTCATCAGAGTTGGCTCAAAGAGGAAATAATTGATGTATTTGTTTTACAGAGAATCTTCTCTCACCTCATTAAAAAGTGGGAGAGGAAAAGGAAAAGGAAAAAGAGTAATAAGGGAAGGGTACAAGAAAAGGGAAGGGATTCAAATGGAGGAGGAGGGATACCTAAAGAGGAGAGCTGGGTGATGCAAGTGGACCAAAAGTTTAATACTAGGAAGGGGAAAGGAGGGCAAGAAATAGAAAAGCATAATCTGGGGATATTAGGGATGGCAGGAAATACAGAATTAGTAATTTTAACTGTAAATGTGAATGGGATGAACCCCCCATAAAGAGGAGGCAGATAGCAGACTGGATCAAAAGTCAGAACCCTACAATATGTTGTTTACAGGAAACACATTCAAAGCAGGGAGATACATACAGAGTAAAGGTAAAAGGCTGGAGTAGAATCTAATATGCTTCAGGTGAAGTCAAAGGGCAGCTATCCTTATCTCAGATCAAGCGAAAGCAAAATTGATCTAATTAAAAGAGATAAGGAAGGAAACTATATCTTGCTAAAGGGTGCTATAGACAATGAAGCAATATCAGTATTAAACATATATGCACCAAGTGGTATAGCATCTAACTTCCTGAAGGAGAAGTTAAGAGAGTTGCGAGAAGTAGACATCAAAACTATAATAGTGGGAGACCTCAATCTTGCACTCTCAGATTTACATCAATCAAATCACAAAACAAATAAGAAAGAAATTAAAGAGGTAAATAGAATATTAGAACAATTATATATGATAGACCTCTGGAGAAAACTAAATGGTGACAGAAAGGAGTATACTTTCTTCTCAGCAGTTCATGGAACCTACACAAAAATTGACCATATATTAGGACAGAAAGACCTCAAAATTATATGCAGGAAGGCAAAAATAGTAAATGCTTTCTTTTCAGATCACAATGCAATAAAAACTATATTCAAAAAAAGTTAGGTGTAAATAGACCAAAAAGTAATTAGAAACTAAATAATCTCATCTTAAAGAATGATTGGATGAATCAGACTCCCAAAAAACTATTTTAATGACCTAGAAAAAATAACAACAAAGTTCATATGGAAAAACAAAAGGTCAAGAATTTCAAGGGAATTAATGAAAAAAATCAAATGATGGTGGCTTAGCTGTACCAGATCTAAAATTATATTATAGAGCAGCAGTTACCAAAACTATTTGGTATTGGCTAAGGAATAGATTAGTTGATCAGTGGAATAGATTAGGTTCAAGGATAAAACAGTCAACAAACATAGCAACCTAGTCTTTGACAAACCCAAAGATCCCAGCTTTTGGGATAAGAACTTACTGTTTGATAAAATTGCAGGAAAATTGGAAACTAATATGGCAGAAACTAGGCATTGATCCATACTTAACGCCAGAACCAAGATAAGGTCAAAATGGATTCATGGACCTAGGCATAAAGAATGAAATTATTAATAAATTAGAGGAACATAGGATAGTTTACTCTCAGACCTGTGGAAGGGAAGGTCTTATGACCAAAGAGAACTAGAGATCATTACTGATCACAAAATAGAAAATTTCGATTATACCAAACTGAAAAGTTTTGCACAAACAAAACTAATGCAGACAAGATTAGAAGGGAAGCAATAAACTGGGAAAATATTTTACAGTCAAAGGTTCTGATAAAGGCCTCATCTCCAAAAATATATAGAGAATTAACTTAATTTATAAAATCAAGCCATTCTCCAATTGAAAATGGTCAAAGGATATGAATAGACAATTCTCAGATGAAGAAATTGAAACTATTTCTATCATATGAAAAGATGCTCCAAGTCATTATTAATCAGAGAAATGCAAATTAAGACAACCTAAGATACTACTACACACCTGTGATTGGCTAAGATGACAGGAAAAATAATGATGATTGTTGAGGGATGCGGGAAAACTGGGACATTGATGCATTGTTGGTGGAGTTGTGAACGAATCCAACCATTTTGGAGAGTAGTTTGGAACTATGCTCAAAAAGTTATCAAACTGTGCATACCCTTTGATCCAGCAGGGATCATATCCCTGGGATTTGTATCCCAGGGGATTATATCCCAAAGAGATTATAAAGAAGGGAAAGGGACCTGTATGTGCACGAATGTTTGTGGCAGCCCTTTTTGTAGTGGCTAGAAACTGGAAACTGAATGGATGTCCATCAGTTGGAGAATGGCTGAATAAATTGTGGTATATGAAAATTATGGAATATTACTGTTCTGTAAGAAATGACCAACAGGATGATTTCCCAGAAAGGCCTGAGAGACTTACACGAACTGATGCTGAGTGAAATGAGCAGGACCAGGAGATCATTATATACTTCAACAACAATATCTAGATGATGACCAGTTCTGATGGATCAGACCATCCTCAGCAACAGATCAACCAAATCATTTCTAATGGAGCAGTAATGAACTGAACTAGCTATGCCCAGAAAAAGAACTCTGGGAGATGACTAAAACCTATTACATTGAATTCCCTAATCCTATATTTATGCACACATGCATTTTTGATTTCTTCACAAGCTAATTGTACAATAATTCAGAGTCTGATTCTTTTGTACAGCAAAATAATGTTTTGGTCATGTATACTTATTGTGTATCTAAGTTATATTTTAATATATTTAACATCTACTGGTCATCCTGCCATCTAGGGAGGGGGGGGGGGGTAAGAGGTGAAAATTGGAACAAGAGGTTTGGCAATTGTTAATCCTGTAAAGTTACCCACGCATATATCCTGTAAATAAAATGCTATTAAATAAAAAAAAAACCTGAATATTTAACTGTTTCAAATCATAACAATTAAATTATTCTTTAAAGCAAAAAAAAAAAATGATTGGATGAAACAGCAAATTTTAGACACAATTAATAATTTCACTCAAGATAATGACAATGGTGAGACATCATACCAAAATTTGTGGTATGTAGCCAAAGTGGGCATAAGGGGAAATTTTATATCCTTAGAGGCTTGCTTGAATAAAATAGAGAAAGAGAAGATCAATGAATTGGGCTTGTAAATTGAAAAGCTAGGAAAAAAGCAAATTAAAGAACCCCAATCAATTATTAAACTTGAAATTCTAAAATTAAAAGGAGAAATTAATAATATTGAAAGTAAAAAAAAAACTATTGAACTAATAAATAAAACTAAGAGTTGGTTTTATGAAAAAAACAATAAAATTGATAAGCTTTTGGTAAATCTGATTAGAAAAAGGAGAGAGGAAAATCAAATTAAAAGTCTTAAAAATGAAAAGGGAGAACTTTTCACCAAATGAAGAGGAAATTAAAGAAATAATAAGGGGTTACTTTGCCCAACTTTATGCCAATAAATTTGATAACCTAAGCGAAATGGATGACTACCTCCAAAAATATAGGCTTTCCAGATTATCAGAGGAGGAAGAAAATTGCTTACAGAGTCCCATTTCAGAAAAAGAAATAGAACAAACTATAAATCAACTCCCTAAAAAAAAATCCCCAGGACCAGATGGATTTACATGTGAATTCTACCAAATTCAAAGAACAATTAGACCCAGTGCTTTATAAACTATTTGAAAAAATAGGGAATGAAGAAGTCCTACCAAATTCCTTTTATGACACAAACATGGTACTGATACCTAAACGAGGCAGGTTGAAAATAGAGAAAGAAAATTATAGACCAATCTCCCTAATGAATAATGCTAAAATCTTAAATAAAATATTAGCAAAAAGACTACATAAAATCATCTCCAGGATAATATACCATGATTAAGTAGGATTTATACCAGGAATGCAGGGCTGGTTTAATATTAGAAAAACTATCAGTATAATTGGCCATATTAATAACCAAATTAACAAAAACCATATGATTATTTCAATAGATGCAGAAAAAGCATTTGATAAAATCCAACATCCATTCCTGTTAAAAACACTTGAGAGGATAGAAATAAATGGACTTTTCCTTAAAATAATCAGTAGCATCTATTTAAAACCAGCAGTAAGCATCATATGTAATGGGAACAAACTGCAACCATTCCCAATAAGATCAGGAGTGAAACAAGGTTGCCCACTATCACCTTTACTACTTAATGTTGTATTAGAAATGCTAGCTTTGGCTATAAGAGTTGAGAAAGAGATTAAAGGAATAAGAATAGGTAATGAGGGAACCAAATTATCACTCTTTTCTGATGATATGATGGTATACTTAGATAACCCCAGAGATTCTACTAAAAAGTTATTAGAAATAATCCACAACTTTAGCAAAGTAAACAAGCCCACATGTGTCATCATCCTTCTTATATATCACTAACAAAATCCAACAGTCAGAGTTACAAAGGAAAATTCCATTTAAAATAACTACTGATTGTATAAAATATTTACAAATCTATCTGCCAAGGGAAAATCAGAAACTTTATGAACAAAACTACAAAACACTTTCCAAATGAATTAAGTCTGATTTAACCAACGGAAAAAAATATTAAATGCTCTTGGATAGGGCGAGCAAATATAATAAAGATGACAATACTACCTAAACTAATCTATTTATTTAGCGCTATACCAATCAGTCTCCCAAAAAACTATTTTGATGACCTAGAAAAAATAACAACAAAGTTCATATGATAAAACAAAAGGTCAAGAATTTCAAGGGAATTAATGAAAAAAAATCAAATGAAGGTGGCCTAGCTGTACCAGATCTAATATTATATTATAAAGCAGCAGTTACTAAAACCAATCTGATATTGGCTAAGAAATAGACTAGTTGAGCAATGGAATAGGTTAGGTTCAAAGGACAAAACAGCCAATAAATTTAATTATCTAGTGTTTGACAAACCCAAAGACCCCAGTTTTGGGGATAAAAATGCATTATTTGACAAAAATTGCTGGGAAAATTGGAAACTAGTATGGCAGAAAGTAGGCATTGACCCACACTTAACACCGTACACCAAGAAAAGGTCAAAATGGGTTCATGATCTAGGCATAAAGAATGAGATTATAAATAAATTGGAAGAGCATAGGATAGTTCACCTCTCAGACCTGTGGATGAGGAAGGAATTTATGACCAAAGAAGAACTAGAGATCACTATTGAGTATAAAATAGAAATTTTTAATTATATCAAATTGAAAAGTTTTTGTGCAAACAAAATTAATGCAGGCAAGGTTAGAAGGGAAACAATAAACTGGGAAAACATTTTTACAGTCAAAGGTTCTGATAAAGGCCTCATTTCCAAAATATATAGACAATTGACTAATTTATAAGAAATCAAGCCTTTCTCCAATTGATAAATGGTCAAAGGATATGAACAGACAATTCTCAGATGAAGAAACTATTTCTAGCCATATGAAAATATGCTCCAAATCATTATTAATCAGAGAAATGCAAATTAAGACAACTCTGAGATTCCACTACACACCTGTCAGATTGGCTAGAATGACAGGGAAAGATGACACACAATGTTGGAGGGGATGTGGGAAAACAGGGACACTGATACATTTTTGGTGAAACTGTGAATGGATCCAAGCATTTTGTAGAGCAATTTGGATGAATACAGAGAGGATTGGTGAGACTTACATGAATTGATGCTGAGTGAAATGAGCAGAACCAGGAGATCATTATATACCTCAACAATGATACTATATGAGCATGTATTCTGATGGAAGTGATTTTCTTCAACAAAGAGAAGATCTAACTCAGTTTCAATTGCTCCAGGATGGACAGAAGCACCTACACCCAAAGAAAGAGCACTAGGAAATGAATATAAAGTGCTTGCATTTTTGTTCTTCTTCCCGGGTTATTCATACCTTCTGAATCCAATTCTCCCTGAGCAACAAGAAAACTGTTCGGTTCTGCACACATATATTGTATCTAGGATATACTACGACATATTTAACATATATAGGACTACTTGCCATCTGGGGGAGGGGGTGGAGAGACGGAAGGGAAAAATATGAACACAAGTGAGTGCAAGGGATATTGTTGTAAAAATTTACCTTGGCATGGGTTCTGGCAATAAAAAGTTATTAAGAAAGAAAGAAAGAAAGAAAACAGTGTGCCTTGATATGCATTTGCTCTTTCTGTGGAGGTGGTTAGTATTTGCCTTCCTTAATCTTTTGGAATTGTCTTGGATTTCTTTTTTGCTGAGAAGTTATGAAGTCTGTCATAGTAGATCATCATACAAGGTTGTTTTTACTGTGTTGGGCTATGCCTAATTTCTGCCATAGTATTTACAAATTTTCCCAGCAGTTTTTATTAAATAGTAAGTTCTTATCCCCAAAACAAGAGTCTTTTGGTTTATTAAACATTAGATTAATATAGTCATTTACTCTTGTCTTGTGGATCTAATCTATTCCACTGATGCATCTATTTCTAGCCAACACCAAATGGTTTTGATGCTAGCTGGTCCACTTTCCTTTGAATCTTTTAAAATTAATTCCCTTTATATTCTTGACCTTTTGTGCTTCCAGATGAATTTTATTATTATCTTTTCTAGCTTTATAAAATAATGATTTGGTAATTTGATTAGATTGGCACTGAATATTTAAATTAATTTAGATAGAATTATCATTTTTATCATATTAGTCCTGACTATGAGCAATTTATTATTTTCTGATTTTATTTGTATGGAATATGTTTTGTAATTGTGCTCATACAAATATGGATTTGTCTTGGCAAGTAGACTCCCAAATATTTTATATTATCTACAGTTATTTTAAATTGGATTTTTCTTTCTAGCTCTTCATGGTGGTCTTTGTTGGTAATATAGAGAATTCATAAATGCTGATGATTTATTTTGGTTTGTTTTATATCCCCTTTCCATAGCTGTTAATTGATCAAATTAGTTTTTAGTTGATTTTCTAGGATTCTCTTAAGTGTACCATCATATGATCTGCAAAAGATATTTTGACTCCTTCTTGCCTATTCCAACTCTAGCCATTTCTTTCTTTTCTCTTATTATTAATATTAATATTTCTAAAACAGATAATACTGTTGACAATTAGCATCCTTGTTTCAGCCCTCAATGTTATTGCAAAGACTTCTAGTTTATTCTTATTACATATAATGCTTGCTGATGGTTTCAGGAAGACACTGCTTATTATTTTAAGATAAAGCTCCATTAATTTATATGCTAAAGTTTTTTTTTTTTTAATAAGAATGACTACTTTATTTTGTTAGAAGTTTTTTTCTGAAGTTTTTGAGATAATCGTAAGATTTCTCTTGACTTTATAATGGATATAGTCAATTATACCAATAATTTTTCTAATATGGAATCAGCCCTAATATTTTATTTAAAATTTTTGAATCAATATTCATTGTGTAAACTGGTATATAATTTTCTTCCTCTGTTTTGGTCCTTCCTGGTTTTAGTTCTTAGCACTGTATTTGTGCCATCAAAAATATTTTGTTAGGACTACTTCTTCACCTTTTTTCCCAAATAGTTTACATTGTATTGCAATTAATTGTTCTTTTAATATTCCGTGGAATTCACTTGCAAAACCATCTGGTGTCAGAGCTTTTTTTCTTAGAGAGTTCACTGATGAATTGTTAGATTTCTTTTTCTAAAAGGCGGTTATTCCTCCTTTTCATTTATATTGTAAGATTTATTGGCATATAATTGGGCAAGAAGCTCCAAGTTTTTGCTTTATTTTTTTTTTTTTTATTGATTGTTTTACCCTTTTCATTTCCAATACTGGTAATTTGGTTTTCTTCTTTCTTTCTTTCTTTTAAATCAAGTTAACCAAAAGTTTAAGTTTTTTTTTAAATAAAATTATGTTTTACTTTTATTTATTATTTCAATAGTTTTCTTGCTTTCAAGTATTAATACTCATTTTGATTTATAGAATTTCTAATTTGGTATTTAGGCATTTTTAATTTGTTCTTTTTTTAACTTTTTTAATTGCATGCCCAATCCATTTGCCTCTTTTAACTCTCTTTCATTCATGTAAGAATTTAGAGATATAGCATTTCTCCTAAAATTCCTTTGACTGCATTCCATAAGTTCTGTTATGTTGTCTTATTATTATCATTCGCTTTGATATTATTCATTTGTTCTTTGAGCAACTCATTCTGTAGCATTACATTATTTAATTTCCGATTAATTTTAGTATATATTTCCATGACCCATTATTGCATTTATTTTTTTTTATCATGGTCTGAAAAGGATGCATTTAATATTCATGTCTTTCTGCATTTAAATGTGAGGGGTTGTTTTGCACAAATACATGATCAATTTCTGTGTAGCTGTCATAACCACTGAGAAAAAAAATGTATTTTCCATTCTCTCCCCTTTCACTTTTCTATTCAGCTCCTTAACTTATTTCTTTTTTATTTCATGACTAGTTTTATCTATTTCTAAGAGGAGGAGGTTTTCCACAATAGTATAGTTTTGTACTCTCTTTATTCCTGTAACCCACTTAACTTCTCTTAAGATTAGGATGCTGTACCACTTGGTATTATATGTTTTGCATTGATATTACCTTATTGTCTATGGTGTCTTTTAGCAAAATATAGTTTCCTTCCTTATCTTTTTAAATTGGATCTATTTTTGCTTTTTTTTTTTCTTTATCTGAGATTGAAGTGCCCAGATAGAGAAAATACAGGACAGCCAAAATAATGAAAGTTTAAAAGCATTTATTGATTACTGGCCAGTACAGAGGCCCACCAGGATTGAGGAAGACTCAGTATCAAGCAGTTTCAGAGACACATAGGAAAATTCTTAACAAATGGATTCTTTGAAGCATTCATTATAATAATAAAATTCCTTTCCCAGACAGGAGGCAAAGGTTATCACATTTAAGAATTACATTCCCAGACAGGCAGTAAAACAATATTTCTTTATGTTCATTAACTTGTCAAGACTTAGATAGTGGATGGCAGCACATCTGGGGTGTAAAACAGCAAATACTCTCTGCGTTAGGGTGTAAAAAGCTAGCAACATAGTTCTGACTTTAGACAGAGTTTCAAACAAAGATAATGTTTCTCACAGTCTCAGGGGTGTCCTTCCACTTCAACATCAAGGTTTGTACCCTTGATTTTGTATTATTTTTATTTCAGCTAAAGCATGATATATTCTACAACAGCCTTATCTTTACTTTTTGTGTGTCTCTGCTACAAAATTTTTTCTTGTAAATAACATTTGGTATGATTCTGCTTTTTAATCCATTCTATTATCAGTTCCATTTCATTTCCATTCCTCAACACTTTATCTTACTTAATTTTTAAATTATTTTTTGAGTTTTTCTATAAATTATGTCTGGGCAGGGAGCCTTTTGGCATTACTCTTGGGGTAGAAACTTTTTTTTTTTAACTAAAGTGTCTTCTTCTGAAGATGAACCCTATTCTTCCCTATTTCCATAATACATTTAGATGTTGAGGTTCCTTGTTCTTTGTAAGTTCATTTTAAAAAATAAGACATGTTAGTGTAAGCACCTCTAAATATGGGGTGAGGGTGGTGCCTCAAGCTTGTCTTTCCTCAAGCTCTCCACTGTGACCAAGAAAACAAACCAAAAGTTCCTCTCTCCTACAAGCACCCATGGCCAGCAATGTCTCTGTCCCACTGCTTCTACACTCATCAGGTTGTGGTTACTGCTACCCCAGAAGTGCCTCTCAGCAGTACACTTGGGCCTGGCACTCTGGCCTTCTGAATTAGCTGTGGTTTACTCTGTCATTCCAGACTCAATCCCATTTGACCAATAGTCCAGGAGGTAAAAGTCTCTGTGGTTTTTGCTGAGGCTCCAACCACACCTAGCAAGTCCTGTGGGGTCCCCAATTGATGTTTCTGAAGAGATAGCACAGAAGTGTTTGCAATTCACTTGGGTTAATCCCAGCCCAGAATCTTTCATCAGATTTTATAGGATTATGTCAGGAAAACTACTGTTCTGTGCCAAGTATTCTTGGTTTTTCACCAGTATATGTTTGCTTTAAGGCACAATTTTGTTCTATTTGTGGGGAAAATTTATCAATCTACTCTACCATCTTTCCAAGATCCTTCCCAGTTCAATAATTGTTAAATTTCCTCTCATGGATCTATTTTCCATGTCAGTTGTTTTTACAATGTTATTTAGCATTTTTTGTAGCATTTTCATTATTTTGATTTTGTTTGAAGTTGTTTTTTTTCCAAAGATTGTTTTTCCCCAATTGACCAAGTGTATTTTTCAACTTTTCAACTAAACTGAATTAATTCATAGTGTGATCAATACAACTTGTTGCTTTTTTACATATTTATTTAATTTATTTAGTATTTTAGTTTCAAAATATATGCATAGTTTTCAACATTCACCCTTGCAAAAACGTAAGCTAAAAAACCTAGCTAAAGCTACCATTTGTAATACAATATTGAATGCAATGGTGATAATAAGAAACCTTGTTTCAACCCTATTATTGAGAATAATTCTACTTTATCCCCATTTATGTATGATGTTTACTCTTAGTTTTAAGCAGATACTACTGAATATTTCCAATATTTATTTCCAATATTTACTGAATATTGTCTTGCTACACAAGAAAAATTGAATTTAGATAGAAGGTAAAAATAACCTGGGAAGAAAAACAAAAATTGCTGATGGTTTTAAATAGATGCTACTGACTATTTTAAGGAAAAGTCAATTTATTCTTATACTCTAGTGTTTTTAAGAGGAATGGATGTTGGACTTTATCAAATGCTTTTTCTGCATCTATTCAGATAATCATATGGTTTTTGTTAGTTTGGTTATTAATATAGTCAATTATGCTAATAGTTTTCCTAACATTGAACCAGCCCTGCATTCCTGGTATAAATCTGACTTGGTCTTGGTGTATTATCCTGGGGATGATTATTTGTAATCTCTTTGCTAATATTTTATTTGAGATTTTTGCATCAATATTCATTAGAGAAATTCGTCTGTATTTTTCTTACTCTGTTTTCATCCTACTTGGTTTAGGTATCAGTACCATGCCTGTGTCATAAAAGGAATTTGGTAGGACTCTTTCATTCCCTATCTTTTCAAATAGTTTATATAATATTGGAGTTAATTGTTCTTTAAATATTTGGTGGAATGCAAATGTAAATCCATCTGCTCCTGGGGATTTTTCCCTAGGGAGTTGATTAATAGGTTGCTCTATTTCTTTTTCTAAAATGGCAATAACTAATTTGTTTCCTCTTTTGCTAATCTGAGCAATCTACATTTTTGTAGGTATTCCTCCATTTCATATAGGTTGTTAAATTTATTGGCATAAAGTTGGCCAAAATAATTCATAATTATTGCTCTAATTTACTCTTCATTGGTGGAAAGTTCACCCCTTTTACTTTTGAGAGTAACAATTTGATTTTCCTCTTTCCTTTTTCTAATAAAATTAACTAAAATTTTATCTATTTTATTGGTTTTTTCATAGAACCAACTCTTAGTTTATATATATATATATATATATATATATATATATATTCAATAGTGTTTTTAGTTTCAATTTTATTGATCTCTCCTTTTATTTTTAGACCTTCAAGTTTGGTATTTGATTGGGGGTTTTAATTTGTTCTTTTTCTAGCATTTTTAGTTGCAAACCCAATTTATTGATTTTCTCTTTCTATATTTTATGCAAGTAAATATCCAGAGATATAAAATTTCCCCTTAAACTGCTTTGGCTGCATCACACAAATTTTGGTATATTGTCTCATTATTGTCATTCTCTTGGATGAAGTTATTCATTGTGTCTATGATTTGCTGTTTCACTCACTCATTCTTTAGGATGAGATTATTCAGTTTTCAATTTTGTTTTGGTCTATTTTTCTCTGGCGTTTTATTGAATGTAATTTTTATTGCATTGTGAACTGAAAAAATCCATTTCCTATTTCTGCCTTCTGTATTTGATTTTGAGGTCCTTATATCCTAATATATGATCAATTTTTGTATAGATTCCATAAACTGCCAAGAAGAAAGTGTACTTCTTTCTATCTACATTCAACTTCCTCCATAGATCTATCATGTCTAGCTTTTCTAGTATTCTATTTACCTCTTTAACTTCTTATTTACTTTGTCATTTGATTTACTTAGTTTTGAGAGAGCAAGGTTGAGATTTCCCACTACTATAGTTTTGCTATTTCTTTCTTCTTGCAATTCTCTTAACTTCTCCTTTAGGAATTTAGATGCTGTACCACTTGGTACATATGTGTTTAGTATTGATATTGATTCATTGTCTATGCTATCCTTTAGTAAGATATAGTTTCCTTCCTTATCTCTTTTAATTAGATCAACCTTTGCTTTTGCTTGATCTGAGATGAGGATGGCTACCTCTGCTTTTTTTTTTTTTTTTACTTTACCTGAAGCATATTAGATTCTGCTCCAGCCTTTTGTGACCAAAGAAGAACTGGAGATCATTATGGATCACAAAAGAGATAATTTTGATTATGTTAATTTTTTTTTGTACAAACAAAACTAATACAGGCAAGATGAGAAGGGAAGCAATAAACTGGAAAGCATTTATACATCCAAAGGTTCTGATAAAGGCTACATTTCTAAAATATATAGAGAATTGACCCAAATTTATAAGAATTCAAGCCATTTTCCAATTGGCAAATGTTCAAAGGATATGAACAGACAATTTTCAAATGAAGAAATTGAAACCATCTCTGTTCATATGAAAAGGTTATTGTTCAGAGAAATGTAAATTAAGATAACTCTGAGATATCACTACAAACCTCTCAGATTAGCTAATATGACAGCAAAAGATAATGATGAATGTTGGAGGGGATTTGGGAAAATTGGAACACAAATATATTGTTGGTGGAATTGTAAACAGATCAAACCATTCTGGAGGGCAATTTGGAATTCTGCTCAAAGAGTTGTCAAATTTTGCATACCTTTTGACCCAGCAGTTTCTATTGGGCTTATATCCCAAAAAGATCTTAAAGGAAGGAAAGGGACCCTTGTGTACAAAAAAAATTTGGCAACCCATTTTTGAAAGAAACTGGAAACTCAGTGGATGCCCATCAGTTGAAGAATGATTGAATAAGTTATGGTATATGAATGCTATTGTATATTATTATTATATAAGAAATGATCAGCAGGGTGATTTCAGAGAGGCCTGGAGAAACTTACATGAACCGATGCTAATGGAAATGAGCATAACCCAGAGATCATTGTTCACTACAACAGCAGTATTATAAGATGATCAATTCTGATGATCATGGCTCCTTTCAACAATGAGATGTTTCAGACTCGTCCCAATGGTGTTGTGATCAGAAGAGCCATCTACACCCAGAGAAAGGACTGTGGGAACTGAGCGTGCTTCACAACAGAGAATTCTCACTCTTTTTGTTGTTTGCTTGCATTTTATTTTCTTCATCACTTTCTTTTCTGGTTTGATTTGATTTTTCTTGTACAGCAAGATAATTATTTACATATACATGTATATATTGGATTTAGCATATATTTCTACCACATTTAACATATATTATATTACTTGCCATCTAGGGGAGTGGGCTGGGAGAAGGGGGGAAAACTGGAACACAAGGTTTTGCAAGAGCTAATGTTGCAGAATTATCTATGCATATGTTTTGAAAAATAAAAAAGTAAATTGGCTTGGTGGCACAGGGATTAGAACACCTTCCCTGAAGCCAGGAGTTCAAATCTGGCCTCAGACACTTAACACTTTCCTGGGCAAGTCCCAATTACCTCAGAAAAAAATCTTTAAAAATAAATTTAATTTTAAAAATCTAGCTTCAGACAATGGCTTCTGGCAAATCACTTAACTTCTTTTTCTTCAGTTTCTTCTACTATAAAATTGGAAACCATAACAGTATGCTATTAAATGAAATAATTTTGATATAGGTACTTATAAAATACATATACGTGGAACATGTGTATATAAAATATACATATCTTACTATATATCTCTATCTCTATCTATCTATCATCCATCTATCTATCTATGTAGTGGGCTAGGATTGTTTCTTTCCATTCCACCATTTAATGCAATCATAAAAGTAAAAGATAACAAGGCATTCTAGTGCAGTATAAAGAAATGTTTGCACTTTATTATCCCTTTTTTGAAGTGTCAAGGAGTTCTCTGATAGAAATGGATGGACAACTGTCCAGTGGTTGGGTGGAATTGAACAATCCCTACAAAAGACCTAAAATTTCCAAGCCCTAGACACACAGTAGCAGAATTCAGGAATTGAAAATTGTTGTATTCCAGTAGCATGCAGTCCAGGGAACATGGAAACAGGAACTTTTATGCACAATATACCTGTTTCTGAGAGGATAACCTCAGTTCTCAATTTTAAACACTCTATGAAATTTAAAAGACAGATAACTACGGGGTGCTATGAGTGTTTGCTTAATTCAAGAATAACAAATAACTCCTTTTAAACTGTTTAGAAAGGTCCACTTTTTATTCTGTCTGAGATGGATGTGACTTTCCAGCTTCCTGAATGTCACTGGAAATTGAGAGCTCAGATCAGCTCTATTCATAGTGGAAGCAAGTTCAGGAAATTCAGTTTGTTTTTGTTAAATGATAAACACACTAAAGGATGTCCTGAGCATCTAACATCTGTAACTATCTTTGATGTGTTATTAATTTCCATTTCATCAGAGCAGACAGTACTATTTGCAATAATGTCATGCATAATACCTGTGGTACTACAGGACATGCAAACTAGACACCACAATAGATGATAGCAACATGTATATATTCATGACTGTAATACTTCTAAATTACTATAGATTTTTATTTAGTGCCTTTTTCCTTCTTGCAAGATACAATTCTTATAGATCTTTTTACCATGTAGATTTTTTATTTGTGTTGAATAGAATTTATCACCTACTTTAAACTTCCAAGTAATATAAGCCCTTTGTTTAAATGGAATGGCTTTCCAGTAATTGCTTCAAATAAAATGTTTCAAAATTTCCTTTAAATCCATTATTATATTTAAGTATATTTTACAGAGAGTAAAGTTTTTAATTTAACTTCTATTGATTTAAACAAGTTGTCAAGCATTATTTTAAAACAGCAATGTAATACACTCATTTTTCAATTAGTCCAAATACAGATGAATCACCATTAAGAGATTTGAGAGTAGTCAGTTTCTATGGTCTCTTAAGCTGGCAATGGTGATTTATCTTGAGTGTAGTGGACCTTGGTTTTTCTCTTTAGAGACACGCAGTCTCTTTATGGTTTTTCTCTTAAGAAGGAGGAGGAAAGGGGTAGAAAACTGTCTTCTTCTTAACTCAGTGAATAGTACTTTTACAAGTCATGCTGATCTCACTCTTATTGCTTTCTTCTTTATTGATTAAAGATGGCAAATGGTGTTCCTGGAGTTCTGTACCATGATTAGATGGAAAATGTTACTTGACCAAATCAAGCACTTAAAACCATTTCTACTCTCTGCATTCGATCCATTGTGATTGATACCAATTGGAAAGTACAAACTTTTTGCTACTGCAACAACATTCATCAGGCTGGTGGCTTGTAACAGCTATAGCTATTGCAAATTGATGAGAAATCAAGGCCGAAAGAGAAATTCAAGGCAGCAGAAAGCTTCCCTAAAAACATTCAATCTCCATTATTCTGCCATAGCTTGAACTCTCTCCTAAGGAAATTTTCAAATGGTGATAATTTTGAGGGTGATAATTCCTTTTTATCATGCTTCTATATCTTTGCATAATATTCTATAGTAAGTATTATTCTCATATACCATATATGGGCATTAGAACCAGAATATCAATCCAAAAAAATGTAAGGGAAAGACTCAGAAGAGAAAACAGAATTCTACCTTAAAAATGTATCCAAGTCTGGGTTGTAAGGGACAACCTCTCAACAAGTGTTAGATTGAGACTAAATAAGGCCTATATTCAAATCCTGACACTGCCATTTACCATCCATATAACTCAACATGTCACTCAACATAGTCATCTTTTAGTTTTCATATTTATAAAGTGAAGATAGTATTACCTTTAGCCATTTACTTCCATAAGGATGTTGCAAGTATTAAATGAGATAATGAATTAAAAATGCTCTGCAAGATTTAAAACACTACATAAATGCTAGTTATTATAATATATTCCCCTTCCCCACATTGGTATAGGGAACTTCCATGGAGGAAACTCCCTTAACCAATGCAGATTATTACTTATATCATAACACAACAACCTTAAAGTTTCCTGACAGATTCAGTGACTTGCTCACATAGCCATTGTGCATGATACTTTATTTATAAATGAAAGGCATCTAAAAGGTAAGCATTAAAAAAAAAAAAAAACCTTTCATTTTATAGATGTGGAAATTAAGAACCAGATAAAATGGACAAATGACTTATCTCGTATTATAGGAGTAGTAAGTGGCAGAGCTGATATTTGAATCTAAGCCATTTGATTCTAAATGTGTTTTGTATCTTACACACACACACACACACACACATACACACACATTTAAAAACGTTTTTTAAACTTAAATACAAAATAGGGAAAGAACAAGAAAAAAAATTCCTTGTACATAGCAGAATGTAGGAGAGGATTCAAAATATAAAGGAATAAATTTCCATTTCAAGAACAATTTGATCAGAACTGTCCATGTTTTCTTTGCTTCCTTTTATGTCTTATTTTGTTTTTTGCTGTGTACTTTTTAGTTTATTATTTTTCTCTCCCACAAAGAAGACTATAATTAAGTGCAGATACATGCATACATATACACATACATCTATTATGGATATATGTATATACATATATATACATATAGGCATACATGTATACATAAATATATACATGCATGCACATATGCATAGATATCTATAATCATACACATATATATTCATATGTGTCTATAAGAACATACTATGCTTGTTGTCTCCAGTTTCTCTGAAAGTGGGTAACATCTTCCATCATAAATCAAAATATTTTCCATACATTTTCTAAATCAACCAACTCATAATTTCCTATGCCACAACAATAACTCAACCTTATACAGTCTAATTGTTTTAAATAGCATAAAACAATATTAATATACCTGATTGATTAAATCAATTTTATCTTTAATTTTATCTGATATCATGACTACAAATCTGCTCTTGATCTTTATTTTATAATACCTATTTCTCCTAATTCCTCTGCTTTATTCTATTTCTATTTATTTCTACCCTGTATGTCCTCTCCTGTTATTTAATTTACCCCCTTTTCAAGGATCCTTTCCTTTCCTCTCCTTTCACCTTTTCTCCTTGCTCTCTTATTTCCATATGAATTTAGAAGATTTTTATAACTTAATACATATATACACATAATGTGCATATGCATATATATGTTGTTCCTTCTTTATCCCATTCTTATTAATTCACACCATTCTATAACATCACCCCATCTTATTCCCTTGTCCTCTTATTTCTTTGTAAATGTGAAAGACTTTTTTTCTCTTCTAAATGATATATTGTTCTCTTTAATTCAGATCTGATGTGAGTAGGATTCCCTGTAAAAATCTCTACCTTATCCTCTCCATCTTCCCTATCCTTCTATTTCTTATTTTTTTCTTTCTGAATTTTTAAGGCTTTTATACCATTATAGATATGTATATATTGTTCTCCCTTTAACACATTTCTGATGAGAATAGGATGTAGGATTCCAGAATTACAATGTAATTCTTCTGTTCTTGTTCTTCCTCTCATATGGTATTGGATAATTACACATTTTATCCTTTCCTATTTGGTTTTCCTTTTCTAGAATGACATCACACTCAGCTCTGTTTCTATGTTTCTTTTGTACTATCCAACTACTAATGATCATTAGTAATAATCACTAATGATCAAAATTTACATTTTGATGTACAAAAATAGTTTGTCCTTATTAAATTCCTTGTGATTAGTCTTTGATATTTACTTTATATTTCTCTTGGATCTTCTAAGTTGAATTTTCTGTTAAGTTCAAGTCTTTTAGCAACAAAATCCTAAAAGTCTGGCAGCTCATTGAATATCTTTTATTTTTCCATTCAGGATTATGCTAAGTTTTGCTGAGTATTATATTTTTCACCATAATCCTAGTTCTTTCACTTTCTGATAAATACTGTTCTGATTTACTTTGTTTGAGTCTCCACCATTTGAATTATTTTTTTCTTGTTTTATAATATTTTCTCCTTGAACCAGGGTTTCAGAAATTTAGCTATGGTATTCCTGTAAATTTTCCTCTTAAGAGCTCTCCTTTCCTTCTTTTGTCCCTCCCTATCCCCTTTCTTCTTTTTTCCCTGTCATCTTCTCTCTGTGTGTGCCTCTGTGTCTCCATATGTCTGTCTGTCTCTTTCTCTCTCTCTATCACTGGAAAACATTTTATTGTAGTTAAATTGAGAGAGTTGGATGCAGTGTAGATGTTTCCAAAATCTAAAAGCTCATATTCTGGAACAACATAGATATAGGCCTTCTCTCCATAAGGCAGGATCAGTTGATCCTATAGTCACATCCATATCATACAGCTATTTTACTTCCTGCTTGATCTGATGGTGTTGGCTTTGATGTCCACAATGAAGATGAGGGTATTGTCCTCAGTATTCCTCATAGCAGATTCACTGGTCAAGGGTAACTAATTGCAGAATAATCAAACTTATTTTTCTGAGGAAGAATTTTCTGAGGGTTTTGAACTATCTTCAAAGTCTTAAAATCTTGGATAGGAAACAGAGGGTGAGGGATGTTCAGATCTGCTTTTTTTGTGACTATAATTGCCCTTCAATATTGCCTTCTTGGCCTTCAAAGCTTTGGACTTGGCTTCTGGTCCTGGGGGCATGCTTCCTTCTTCACCTTCAGTACCAACTTGGGCCGGGGGGGTGGGGAGTGGGGGGGGGAAGGAGGAGGGGGGAGAAGGTAGAATTTCTTTAAGGTGGTGATTGATGATTTTTTTTTCTATTTCTACTTTCCCCTCTTTTTCTATCACTTCAAGTCAAATTTCCTTAATAGTTTCTTTTATTATTGTCTCAAGATTTATTTTCAATTATAGCTTTTAGGTAAATCAATTATTCTTATATATTTTTCTTTTTTATTTGTTTTCTAGATCAGTTATTTTTCTTATGAGATGTTTCACATGCTCTTTTTTTTCAATTTTTCAATTTTTGTTTTATTATTATATGGTCTCACCCTTACCTTTGCCCAATTCAAATTTTCAAAGAGTTGTTTTCTTCTTTAAGATTCTGGATTTCCTTTTCCACATAGTTGACATTCTTTGCATAATCTTCTTGTTTTTCTTGGATTGTTCTTATATTAATTTTTCCCTCTGTCTCCTTTGATTTTTAAAGATTTTCTTTTTAAATTCTTCAATGAATTTTTTGGGACAAATGACCTGCATGTGTTTACAATTCACCCAGTTCAAATATCCATGCTGGGATTTTTCTTCAGATCTTCACTGGTTGTCCCAGGAGGATCACTCTTTTAACCTGACTCATTTAATTTTATCACTTTACCTTCTCTATGAGGCACTGTTTTATTTTCTTTGTGTGGGAGATCTGAAGAACTTGTAATTTTCTAACCTCTTCTGCCATATTCCCACAATACATTCTGTCCTTAATTTTCAAAACCAATGAGTAAATTTATGAGGTGGTCTTGACTTGCACATGAATTGGATTTATGTAAGGGAGTCATCATCCTCATTCTCCTATTCTGAGTTATTAAAGTCTAATGACAGGACAATGGTCAAGATGGTTGGTTATGGTCCAGGATGCAGTGGTGATTTTAGTGTTTTCAGTCCTAACCAAGTTCAAAGCATTCCTTAATACTTTAGCCTCCTTTGTGGTTGTGTGTATGTGTGTGTGTGTGTCTGGGGGGTGTTCTCCCATTTATTCAAGGGCAAAGTTTTCTTATCCTTGTAGTAGACATCCCTTAACTAAGCAACAAGTTTGAGGTATGAAGGTTATCCTCAACTTGATTTAGTCTGCTTACAAAGATAGTTTACTAGAGTTTGGCCTTTGTGCATGGTACAATTTTATGGAGCCATAGTTGGCACTTGATATGATTGTGATATTCAGGGAAGACTAGCACTTCTGGTGTGAAGGCTTGCTGAGTGCTTTTTAGAGCTGCTTATACAATTTTACTGTCTAAATATGTGCTCTTTCCATAAAATTATGGATGCCAAACATTATTCTATTTGCCTGGAGAAATTTAATGATACACTTAATCCTTTTCCTTGAAGTTCCTTTTTCTCTAACTGGTATATACCCCAAGAAGGCAGATCTTTAGAGATTTGGATGGAATAATTCTCAGAGCCTAGTTCTAACCTTTCTGAATGGCTAAAATCACAACCTGAAGATTCTTGATCCTCTTATGACATGCTGCCTTTATACAATAGTTGCTTTTATTCACCTTTATTTACTAAATATTAAAATCACTAAATATATCTGTAATGAGTAATGATATGCAAATGTATAAGGTACAGTATACATTGAAATATATACATACAAATTTACATTTAAAATACACATTACAATATTTATAGTACTTTGTATTTTTTATTTTAATAGTTTTTTATTTACAAACCATATCTATGGTAATTTCTCAGCATTGGCCTTTGCAAAACCTTCTGTTCCAACTTTCTCTCTCCTTCCCCCCATCCCCTCTCCTAAATGGCAGGTAGTCCAATACATGTTAAATATGTTAAAGTATATGTTAAATACAATATATGTATACATATTTATAAAGTTATCTTGTTGTACAAGAAAAATCAGGTCAAGGAGGAATGAAAAAAAAAAAAAGAAAGAAAACAAAATCCAAGCAAATAACAACAGAGAGAATGAGAATGCTATGTTGTGTTCCACACTCTGTTCCCATGGTCCTCTCTCAGAGTGTAGATGGCTCTCTTCATCATCCACAAGTGGAACTGGTTTGAATTATCTCAATGTTGAAGAGAGCCACACCCATCAGGAGTAATCATCATATAGTCTTGTTGTTGGGGTGTATAATGATATCCTGGTTTTGCTCGTTTCACTTAGCACCAGTTCATGTAGGTCTCTCAAAGCCTCTCCGAAATCATGCTACAAGTCATTTCTTAAAAAACAATAGTATTCCATAGCACTCATATGCCATAACTTATTGAGCCATTCTCCAATTCATGGGCATCCATTCAGTTTCCAGTTTCTAGTCACTACAAAAAGGGCTGCCACAAGCATTTTTGCACATGTGGGTCCCTTTAAGTTCTTTGAGATCTCTTTGGGGTATAAGCCCAATAGCAAACCTGCTGGGGCAAAGGGTATGTATAGTTTGATAACTTTTTGAGTATAGGTCCAAATTCCTCTCCAGAATGGTTAGATCCATTTACAACTCCAACAACAATGTATCAGTGTCCCAGTTTTCCCACATCGAATCCAACATTCGTCTAGTTATGTAACTATCAACAGTTATTTTAAATGAAATTTCTCTTTGTATCTCTTGCTGTTGGATTTTGTTACTGATATATAAGAATGCTGATGACTTATATGGGTTTATTTTGTATCCTGCAACTTTGTTAAAGTTGTAGATTATTTCTAATAGTTTTTTAGTATATTCTCTGAGGTTCCCTAAGTATACCATAATATCATCTGCAAAGGGTGATAATTTGGTTTCCTCATTACCTACTCTAATTCCTTTAATCTCTTTTTCATCTCTTATTGCCAAAGTTAGCATTTCTAATATAATATTGACTAGTAATGGTGATAGTTGGCAATCTTGCTTCATTTCTGATCTTATTGGGAATGGTTCCAGTTCATTCCCCATTATATATAATGCTTACTGATGGTTATAAATAGATGCTACTGACTATTATAAGGAAAATTCCATTTATTCCAATACTCTCTACTATTTTAATGGGAATGGGTGTTGGATTTTATCAAATGCTTTTTCTGCATCTATTGAGATAATCATGATTTTTCTTCATTTGGTTACTGATATAGTCAATTATGCTAATAGTTTTCCTAATATTGAATCAGCCCTGCATTCCTAGTATAAATCCTACTTTGTCATGGTGTATTATCCTGGGAATGATTTTCTGTAATCATTTTGCTAATATTTTAGTTAAGATTTTTGCATCAATATTCATGAGGGAGATTGATCTATAATTTTCTTTCTCTGTTTTCATTTATCTGGTTTAGGTATCAGTCACATGTCTGTGTTATAAAAAGGAATTTGGTAGGAGTCATTCATTCCCTATTTTTTCAAATATTTATATAGCATTGGCGTTAATTGTTCTTTAAATGTTTGGTAGAATTCACATGTAAATCCATCTGGTCCTAGGGATTTTTCTTAGGGAGTTGATTAATAGCTTGTTCTATTTCTTTTTTCTAAAAGGGCACTATTCAAGCAATTTACATCCTCCTCTGTTAATCTGGACAGCTTATATTTTTGAAGGTCTTCATCCATTTCATTTAGATTATCAAATTTATTTACATAAATTTGGGCAACGCAACTCCTAATTATTGCTGTAATTTCCTCTTCATTGTTGGAGAGTTCTCCCTTTTCATTTTTAAAACTAACAATTTGATTCTACTCTTTCCTTTTTCAAATCAAATTTACCAAAGTTTTATCTATTTTTTTTTATAGAACCAATTCTTACTTTTATTTATTAATCCAATAGTTATTTTTTTACTTTGAATTTTATTTTCTCCTTTTATTTTTAGAATTTTGAGTTTAGCATTTGAGTGGGGGGTGTTTAATTTGCTCTTTTTCCAGCTTTTTAAGCTGCAAGCCCAATTCATTAATCTTGTCCTCCTTTATATATAATATATATATATATATAAAATATATATAATGTATATATATATATATATATATATATATATAAATATAATATATATATATAAAATTTCCCCTTATTACAGCTTTGGCTGCAACCCACAAATTTTGGTATGATGTCTCTTTATTGTCATTTTCTTGGGTGAAATTATTAATTGTGTCTATGATTTGCTGTTTCACCCATTCCTTCTTTAGGATCAGATTATTTAGTTTCCAATTACTTTTTGTTCTATTTTTCCCCTAGGATTTTGTTGAATGCAGTTTTTATTGCATTGTGATCTGAAAGGAATGTATTTACTATTTTTGCCTTTCTGCATTTGATTTTGAGGTCCGTATGTCCTAATATATGGTCAGTTTTTGTATAGGTTCCATGAACTGCTGAGAAGAAAGTATACTCCTTTCTGTCTCCATTCAGTTTTCTCCAAAGATCTATCATACCTAAATTTTTTAATATTTTATTTACCTCTTTAACTTCTTTCTTATTTGTTTTGCGGTTTGATTTATTTAATTCTAAGAGTGTATGGTTGAGATCTCCCAGTATTATAGTTTTGCTGTCTATTTCTTCTTGCAACTCTCTTAACATTTCCTTTAGGAATTTAGATATATATTTAGTACTGACATTGCTTCATTATCTGTGGTATTCTTTAGCAAGATATAGTTTCCTTCCTTATCTCTTTTAATTAGATCAACTTTTGCTTTTGCTTAGTACTGACATTGCTTCATTATCTATGGTACTCTTTAGCAAGATATAGTTTCCTTCCTTATTTCTTTTAATTAGATCAACTTTTGCTCAGTAGCTGAGATGAGGATGACTACCTCTTTTTTTTTTTTGTTTGTTTGTTTGTTTGTTTACTTCACCTGAAGCATAATAGATTTTGCTCCAGCCTTTTACCTTTACTTGGTATATATCACCCTGCTCCAAATGTGTTTCTTGTAAACAACATATTGTAGGATTCTGGCTTTTGATCCAGTTGCTATCCACCTCTGCTTTATGAGAGAGTTCATCCCATTCACACTTATGGTTAAAACTACTAACTCTATATTTTCTGCCATCTTATTATTCCCAGATTATACTTTTTTCTTTCTTTCCCCCTTACTCACTTCCCAGTATGAAACTTATGAGCACCATTTGTCTCACGCAGCTCTTGCTCTTCAGAATCACTCCCTCTCCTTTTAAGTCCCCCTTTTTATACTTTTCCCCTACTATTTGTGTATTCCCTTCTATTTAGCCTACCCCTTCCCTTTTTGCTTTTCCCCTCCCACTTTTCAATGAAGTGAGAGAAGTTTCTCTGTACAACAAATATGTCTAATATTTTTAACTTGAGCAAAATCTGATTAGAGTAAGATTCACAAAATGTTCCTCTCCCTCCATTCTCTCAGATATGAGAGGTTTCCTTTGCCTATTCATGAGATATCATTTCCCTCTTTTTGCCTCCACTTTTCCCTTTTTCTGATATAATCCTCTTTCCACTTCTAAATCTTTTTTATAACAGTAAAATAAAATTATACATGCAGTCTCAATGTATGCCCATAACAGAAATATAGTTCGCAAGAATTCTTTTTACCTTGTTTTGCTTCTCTTGAGTCCTATATTTTAAGGTTAAATTTTTTGTTTAGCTCTGGTTTTTTCATCAGAAATAAATGCAATTAATCTGTTTCCCCAGAAGAAAATGCTCAGCTTAGCTGGGTAGTTTATTCTTGGCTGTATTCTAAATTCTTCTTCCTCTTGAAATATCAGATTCCAGGATCTTTGATCCTTTAACATGGAACCTGACTGACCCTGAGTGATCCTTATTGTGGTATTTGAATTTTTTTCCTGGCTGCTTGTAATATTTAGCTCTCAGCAGACTGTCAGCGAGTCCACACTGAAACCAACACTAACCCTTGCAAAATCTTTGGTTCCAACTTTTCCCCTCCTTCCCCCACCTCCTCCCTAGATGGCAAGTAGTCTAATACATGTTAAATGTGTTAAAGTATATGTTAAATCCAATATATGTATACATATTTATATAGTTATCTTGCTGTACAAGAAAAATCAGATATAGATAGAAAGAATCAAAACCTGATAAGGAAAACATAAATGCAAGCAAACAACAACATAAAGAGTTAAAATGCTACATTGTCCACACTCAGCTCCCACGGTCCCCTCTTTGGGTGTAGATGGCTCTTTTCATCACTGAACAACTGGAACAGATTTGAATCATCTCACTATTGAAGAGAACCATATCCATTAGAGTTGATCATTGTATAAACTTGTTGTTGCCATGTATAATTATCTCCTGGTTATGCTTATTTCACTTAACATCGATTCATGTAAGTCTCTCCAGGCCTCTCTAAAATTATCATATTGTTCATTACTTATAGAACAACAATATTCTATAACATTTTTATACCACAATTTATTCAGCCATTCTCCAATTGATGGGCATCCATTCAATTTCCAGTTTCTAGCCACTATAAACAGGGCTGCCACAAACATTTTTGCACATGTGGGTCCCTTTCTCTTCTTTAAGATCTCTTTGTAATATTACTAGTAGTAACACTGAGGGGTCAAAGGGTATGCACAGTTTGAGAACCTTTTGAGCATTGTTCCAAATAGCTCTCCAGAATGGTTGGATTTGTTCACAATTCCACCAACAATACATCAGTATCCCAGTTTTCCCATATCCCCTCCAACATTCAGGATTATCTTTGCCTATTATCTTAGCCAATATGACAGGTATGTAATGGTATCTCAGAATTGTCTTAATTTGCATTTATCTGATCAATAATGACTCAGAGCACTTTTTCATTGTAGAGGGCTAGAACTCTGAAAAAGTATACTCAAGACTCAGTATGATTGATGAGATAATGATTCTCTAACTAAGCACATATTTAGTGTGGTGTTTGATGTGATATAATAAATAATGTTCTACAGCTGGCCCATGCTCGGTATGGTGTAGTGATGTAATCACACTGAAGTATTTAAGGGCTAAAACAACTGCGAACTCTCTCTTAGCCACAGCTCTCAGCCACAGACACAAGAGAAGATAGCAGACTCCAGACTCAGGAGGCTATCTCTGACCAGCCATGTGGGAGTTCTCCTGCTTCCTTCACTCCTCCACTAAGACCAAGGACTCAGGATAATTTCAAGGTCCTCCAAAGAGCTAGTCTGGACGTTATATTTTGGTAAACAAACATGGGGTCCTAGAAACGCAGGCCCTTGCAAAGCAGGGCACAAAGCATTTCTACTGAAACAATCATAAGCTCAGTGGAGAAATCCTCTGTGACCTGGAAATAAGGTGAGTATAAAAATAGACAAGCAGGAAACTTTGGTAAGGGCCAAATTAATCACTTTTGTTTTTTAGCTGAAATGAGGTAAATACTAAGAAAAGAGTCTCCTCCACACCAAGGGATATATGCAGAATGCATAATTAGGTTAATAAAGAAGCAAGGTTGTTGGTAACCTGGAAGCAGATCACTGGACTCTTAATATTAGAGTGCATGTCTCCTTGGCTGTTAAGGAAGAAAAATTAGAGCCAGATACGTGGTAACTAGTGGGAGAGCAACTAATTGAATGTTAAGAAGCTATAGGTCCTAATTCAATTTCTGAAGAAACATTCCATATGTACAATATAATACAACTGGCTCTAAAGAATCCCACAATTTGTTAAAAAGAAAAGAATAGAAAAGAAAAGTTCTAAAGAGAACAGCCAGACAAGGAAGTCTGAGGAGAAAAAGGAGGAGGGGAATGGTACTGACAAAGCAGCTGAAAAACATAGAGAATTTGGACAAGAACAGTCCTGATGAACTTAAGAGGTGTGGTGCTTCTCAGTTCAGTTACACCTGAGCAGGCACCATTATTATTGATCACAAAATAGATAATTTTGACTATATTAAGTTAAAAAGCTTTTGTACAAACAAAAGTAATGCAGGCAAGATTAGAAGGTAAGCAATAAGCTAGGAAAATATTTTTACATCCAAAGGATCTGATAAAGACCTCATTTCTAAAATATATAGAGAATTGACTGAAATTTATAATAGTTCAAACCATTTTCCAATTGATAAATTGTCAAATGCTATGAAAAGACAATTTTCAGATGAAGAAATTGAAACCATTTCTAGTCATATGAAATGTAATGTTTGGACTAGCTCTCTGGAGGACTTCAGGATTAGCCTGAGTCCTTGGTCTTAGTGGGAAAGTGAAGGAGGCAGGAGAGCTACCACGTGGCTAGTAAAAGATGGCATCTGAAGTCTGAAGTCTGGCATCTTCTCTTGTGTCTGTGGCTGAGGGTTGTGAGAAAAGGCTGTGAGAAAGTTCCCATTTGTTCTAGCCCTTAAATACTTCAGTACAATTACATCACTATACCACACTGAACAAGTGGCAGTTGTAGAACATTACACTATTACATCATATTAAGCACCACACTAAATATGTACTTAGGTAGAGAATCATAATCCCATCAAACTTACTGAGTCTTCAGTATACCTTTTCAGGGTTCTGGCCCTCTATATCTCCAGCTTTCTTTTCTTTTAGAACATAGGTGGTCATGCCCTCCCTGATATCTCAGGAAGGGTTTGAAAACACCAAAAAGGAGGTGATCACACCCTCCCTGACTTCCCAGGAAGGGAAATAAAAACACCAAAGGGGAATAGGGAGTAAATCCAGATATTGTTAGTGTGTTTCCTCTGGGCTGAAAATTAAACAGGTATACATAAATCCATCAGCATGGGAGGTATTACACAAGCACATAATAATATAACTCAGACTAGTAGTGATGTACCAAACAACATGAATCAACATGGTGGAATAACAAAACAATACATATATACTTGTCCATAAGTCCTTAAGGAGGGTATATAAATAACAATCACATATACACATCCTTCAGCAGCCAAGAAACAGTCCAAAATCAGTCTATTGTCCATTACTTCACATATCAGGAATTCAATGATTCCCTCAAATTTTGAAGCCCAGCAATAGTCTCATCATATGTCAGAGAATTCAATGATTCCTGCTAGTTTTAAAGTACTGCAGCAGTCTTATTAACAATTTTTAATGTTCATGAATCAATTGCTTTAAGTGCCATGGTATTTCAATGGTGGGCACAGTCAGCGGTGGAACCAGTGATATTTCTTGAGTCTTCTTCTTTGTTTTAAGGGTCTTCTCTGTCTCTCTCTGATGGACAAGGCGAATACAACTCATTGGCATCTGATTCCTTCTCCAGCTGTAGAGATACAAGCAAATTCTCTCACACAAGCAGTTAACCTATTTGGTCCATTCCATTCACCACTTTCTAGATATCTCCACATTATCTGGAGATTATGTAAAGATACTGGAGCTGCTCACACTGGACACTGCCCTTCTGGCAGGTTATAAAACCTATCTTCTGGAGCCAGTGCATCTTTATCAAAAATCAAAAAATTAATGGTTTAGAGAGATACATTTAGAAGTTCTCTAGGGCTCCTAGAGCCTCCTTTCTTTTGTTTTTAGAAGACCGTCTTGCTGTCTGTGTTTTCCCTCTCTATTATTCCCTGTCTTAGAGGATTAAAAGGAATGCCAGTGGTGTATAAAATCTGATACTGTACACAAAGATGTGCAAAATGTTTAGAAGTATATGCAGATACCTTATCTGGTTTTATTGCTTATAGCACACCCATGCTTGCAAAAGCTTGTATAAGGAATCCAGTGACCATTAGGACTCTCTCTTTTGCTGCTGATATTGCAAAAGTAAATCCTGAAAATGCTGTCTACTACAACATGGAGTCTGTTGGAGTAGCGACATGGAGACAAAAATATGTCTACTACAATATAAAGACAGAAGACCAAAAGATCTATAATGGATCACATCCATTTGTCAAATTTCATTGGGTCTCAAACCATGAGGGTTTTTCCCTAGAGGGAGCATAGGAGTGTGGTAAGAAAGGCAAGCTGTAACAGCTTTTACTATGCTCCTAGCTGCCTCTTTTGTTATTCCCAAATTGCAAATGTAAAGCTTGGGCAACCTGATGATATTTAGAATGAGATTCCTGGGCTTCTTGAAATAAAAGAGTATTGGCCAACATAATTAGAAGGCTATCTGCCTTTGAATCACCATCAAAAATAGGACCTGGAAGTCCACTATGAGACTGGATATAAATCTTACCTGGATACTTTCTCACTTGCTTTTGAAGTTCCTTAAAGAGTCTGATATATATTAGAAGCTACAAATTTTATTTGGCCTGTGGCAATTCTTTGTACCACACCTACTGAATAATCTGAATCAGATATTATATTTACATCTCCTGGATAATATGAGCTAGCATGATTACATACAATTCATTCTCCTGAGTGGACTGAAAAGAAGTTATGACTACTCTCTTTATAGTTAAGTCATGAGAGTATACAGCATGAATGTTATATTTAGATGCATCTGTAAAGATAGTTCGTCCTTTAAGAGGAACCTTAGAAACATTTTCTTTAAAAATCCATTGCCAATTATGCAATAATTGAGTTATCTTTAATGGAGATAATTTCTGGGATAATTTCACAGCATACATTAATTTGTGCATTGGTATAAACAGTATATATTTGGTCAGGTGTTATTCCAGGTAATTGGGGGGTGAACATTGTATGAATCTTACTCTCATCAGATTTTGCTAAAAGAGAAAATATTAGACATATTTGGTTTACAGAGAAATGTCTCACTGCATTGAAATGTGGGAGAAGAAAAGCAAGAATGGAAGGGGTAGACTAAAAAGAATGGATTACAGCAATAATAAGGGAAAGGTATAAGAAAGGGGGAGGTACTCTAAAGCGGAGGGATTCCAAAAAAGGAGGCCTACTTGAGGCAAGTGGTGCCCCTAAATGACCCTTCTTTCCCTCAGATACCATAGGTTTCCTTTGCCTCTTTGTGAGATGTAATTTCTCTCTTTTTAGTGACACTTTTCCTTTTTTTCTGGTACAATCCCCACTCCACTTCTAGTTCTTTCTTTTTATAGTATGATAGTAAAATCAAATTATACTTCCACTCTTTATGTATACCCATAATAGAAACACATTTCTCAAGAATTCTTTTTACTTTTTTGTCCTTCTCTTGACTCCTACATTTGGAGGTCAAATTTTTTGTTTAGCTCTGTTTTTTCATTGGAAATAAATGGAATTCAGCTGTTTCATCGAATGTCCATCTTCTTCCCTGGAGGAAAATGCTCAGTTTAGCTAGTTAGTTTATTTTTGGGTGCATTCCAAGTTCCATTGTCTTTTGAAATGTTAGATTCCAGGCCTTTTGAATCTTTAATGTGGAAGTTGCTGGGTCCTGAGTGATCCTTATTGTGGCTCCTTGGTTATTTGAATTGTTTTTTCTGGCTGCTTGTTATATTTTTCCTTGGTCTGATAGTTCAGAAATTTAATCACAATATTTCTTGGAGTTTTAATTTGGGAGTCTCTTTTAAAAAATGTTTGATGAATTTTTTCAATGGCTCTTTTGCCTTTTGATTCTGTGACATCTGGGCAGTTCTCTTTTATGATTTCCTGAAAAATGTTGTCTAGGCTCTTTTTTTCATATTCTTGTTAGGCAATCCAATAATCCTTAGATTGTCTCTATAGATCTATTTTCTAGTTTTATTGTTTTCCCAAGTACATATTTAACATTTTTTTCCTATTTTTTTCTATTTTTTCTTTTTCATTTTTGGTTTTGCTTGACTGATTCTTGATGTCTTATGGAGTCATTAATTTCCATTTGTTCAGTTCTGATTTTTAATGAGTTACTTTCTTCATTTCCTTTTTAAAATTTCTTTTTGTATATGTCCAATTGAGTTTTTAAATGAGTTGTTTTGTTCTATGGACTTTATTCTATTTCACAAAATTTTTTTAAGGAGTTATTTTCTTGTTTTCCTGGGAGTTCTTTACCTTTTCTATTTCACATTTCAGGAAATTGTTTTCTTTTTTTCCAGTTTATCAAATCTTTCTTTTAATGAATTATATGCATTTTCCTAATTCTCTTGCAAAGTTTTCCTTTCATTTCCCCATTCTTCTTGTAGCTCTCTTTTAAGATCCTTTTTAATTTCTTCAAGGAGAGCCGTGTGTGGTGGGGACCAAATTATATCACCCTTTGGGGCTTCATCTAGATAGATTCTGCTATTAGTCTCCTTAGAGTTGGAAATCTATTCTCTTTCACTCTATAGAAACTGTCTATAGTAAAAGCCTGCTTTGTTTTTTTTACTCATTTTTAAAAGAAAGTTGGGATCTTCCTTTAGGGCAAGGAGGTTCCAAGCTTCCTCTACACACCAGTAAGGGACAGCAGCTGAATGGGGGACAGTGGCTGTACTGGGATCATGCTTCATCATTTCCAGTGTTGTATAGATGTGGCCAAGTCCCGTGAGACTCCAGCATTTTGGGGTAAACTTTTAACCCTCTGCATTTGTATTGGAAGTTTTATAACTTTTCTGTTGATCTACTGGTTTGCAAGCAAAACAGAGCAGCCAACATTGTGGTAGTGTCTTCCCAGCAGATTCTCTGCCCACAGAGACGACACCCTTTCCCTGGTCTGCTCAGTGTGTGCTGGCCTCTGTGGTGTCCCTCCCTACTTGCACTGATATCCTCCCATGCCCAATTAAGACAGACCTTTTCTGGTGATCTTCAAAATTATCTTCTGTTGGTAATTTGCTATACTACCAATATTCATGGATTCTACCAGTCAAGCACTATTTTAGAAGCTGAATTTCATAATTAGTAATGTGGGTAATAGGAGAGCTCAGAAAGTGTGTCTCCTCTCCACCATCTTTGTCCACCTGAGATGCTTATCATCTAATAATTCCTGCTGATGTTTCTTCTCCCTTCTTACCAACTAATTTTGTTAAATTAAATGGCTGATTTTCTCATCTCTTGTTATCTTCATCAAATACTTAGCATAGTGCCTAATATATAGTAGGTAGTTAATAAATTTTGCTCAATAAATATTTATTAAATTGAATTGATCAATTTTCAGTAAGATTCTTCCAAACTTTACATGTTTAGTGTTAACCCCCCCTCTTTTTTTAGATATTAGGAAATTGAAGTAAATAAAGGTTAATTGACTTATTCGGGGGTTTCAGTGATACATAGTGTTTGGGGGAGGATTCAATATGTAGGCAAAGTGAACAAAATAATATTATTTCTATTCTGATAACAATAAAATTAAAAGAAATAAGCAAATCAAATTAATATAGGTTAAATGTGAAAGTAAGTAAAATTAATTGTCAGGTTTTTACAATTTGAAAAATAATTGTCATAATGTGAGTACTTTTTATATGATACATGGATCTGAAAATCTCTTATGAATGAATAATTCTAATAATTTTTGTTTTGTTTTACAACTTTGTGGAGGAGCGAATAGAGTGCCAGGTCTAAAGTTATAAAAATTCATCTTGTGAATTACATCTGGCCTCAGATACTTACTTTGTGTGTAACCTTAAATAATCACTTAATCCTATTTGCCTCAATTTTCTTATTTGTAAAAATTAACTCTAGAACAAAATGACAAAACATTCAAATAAGATCACAAAGTCAGACACATTTGAAAACTTTTAAAAAAAGTATTTTTTATCATTTAATTCATTCATCCAAAAACTTATTAAACTTTTTGTAGAGTTATATGCTTGTTGATTACATGAATGCAAGGTTTTGATAAGATACACCTCCTTCTCTCATGGAAGTTACATACACTAAGTCAATTTGTCTTAATAATATAAAAGCATTAATATATTTTAAATTTTCCTATATTTCTAGAAATTCAAATATTTGTTTAAATTGAGGCAGCAGAGGAAATAAAGTTGATCTTTTGAAAAGTTTCTTGTCTCATTCTAGCTGCTGTTTTTAACTTGCACTCAAATTAAAAATTCTACTATCCTCTTATAAATACTATCTCTTTCCACTCTATATTTCAAGGGTCAGGAAAATAACCAACCTTAGATGTCAACAATTATTTAGAATAAGTGACCTGAAAGTTAAGTCTTAAAATAAGAATCTTTTAATGAGCTCAGGAGGTCAATACAATTTTCATAATAATATGATATGTTTTAATTTCTAGAGCACTAATTATCAATAGATAAAATCAATGTAAGCAAAAGTTCTTGGAAGAATCCCCAGTAATGTTTAAGAGTGTAAAGGGATCAAATTTTGAGAAGCATTGCTCTAGATCCAATTTTACAGTGAAAAATTAGAAAATTTAGGGGTTAAAAAGCAATATATTTGTTTTTCTATTTTGTTCTAAACAACAAGTTTGATTTTATTTACAGAAACATATGTAGACTGCTCTACATTGTTATAACATGTTAGATGGTGGTAGCCATTGAAATTTAACCTACCCATGTCCTATTTTTTAAATCAGCTATTTTCTAATTCTGGGAAGAGTTTGAAAGAGGCATAGATCTTTATGGGAAATATTTTTCTCCTTCATTATTGTCTGTCAAAAAGTAAAAGAGGACAGCCAAATCACAATTTCTGTTGATTGCTGCCATAACCATCTGTTCTCATCCTTGTTGGAAGTGCTTATTTTTTAATTTTAAGATAAAAATCAAAGCCTTAATGCATTACGTTGTATTTTTTTTCTTTTTAATACAGAAAGATAGTTGGTGGTAGAGACTTCTTTAAAAATCAAATGGAAAAATTATCTGTCATCCTATTGATGTTTGTGATTTCAGACCACTTCTGTCTTCATACAAATACTGTTTTTGGAGATAATGCCAGGTTTTAAACTTGTTCTAAAAATAAGGGCTACTGTTAAGTCCATTTAGAAAATTGCTCTGAGGTCCTAATCCATTTACTTCCATTTTTACTGGTAGTTTGTTGGCAGCATTATGAAAGTTAAGAATTACAGTATTGAGGAAGCCCCTGGTATTTTCCAGTGAGAGAAATTAAAGTTGGCTTAGAGAGGTGGGGGAATATTATTTTCAGTACAATTTTTGGGAAATATCCAAGAAAAGAAAAAGGCATGACTCGTTTCAACCATACCAACATAATTAAAGAAAGTTTAATATTACGTTTTGTAATAGGAAATCTCTGCATATTTAAACTACATCACTTCCCAAGAGTTGTAAAATGTTTTTAAAAAATCTATAATTTTCAAAGATCTGATTCAATAAATTTGAGCCATAAAACTTTATCTGGCCAGAATACTCTGACCATTTTGCCTTAACCCAATAAAATACTTATTGCTTTCCTTTTTTGAAGCCATATATTTGTCAGAAATATGTTGGTAAATGTTTATCACTCAGCTCTTAGATAGGAGTTTTATTTACATGACATACTCTTGGTTTTGGGGTGTATATAATGTTTAGATAATACTAGTATCTCTGGTATGATGACTGCCAAGATCTTTTCAGGGTTGCTACCCATGTTTGGTGTCCATCTGATTCACCTAATTATGACCTCTGGCTCCAAGAAACTGTAGCACATTCTGGTAAACCATTTCTGCAAACAGACTAAACAGATTATGGGTAAATGAAGAATCTGAAAAACATCAGTGAATTAGACAGCATGTCTATATCAAGCATGTGAAGACTTCCTCTGATAGAATGGATAGATGATAACAGTTTGTTCCAATGGCCAGGAAGACAGGTGAAACAAGCATTGTGGAGAGCTTTGAGTTCAGTAAGACAGAAAAGACACCAAGATCATCCACTGCATTTTGAGTCATCACCAGTCCTCTTGATTGTGTCTTGATACCAGACAGTGATGACTCTGGAAAAGAATGAGGCTGATGATTTTGTGGAAATTTGCCTCAATTGTACTCAATTTATATTTTAATCAAAAGACATCACTCCTATCATTTTACCATTTCTACCTATGTCACAGTATTTTAATTGCAGGTGAGTGAAGAAACTACAGGTGCAAATACTTGAGAGCTATAGTAATAATCCCACATGCAGGCAGTCCAAGTCATAGGATCATTTTCTTGCTGAAAACAGAGGTATAATTCAGGAAACCCTTTGGTTTCTGAGCAGTCTTTTTTAAGAAGTGTACTACTCACCTCCTGGTGTGAGGAAAGGGTTACAAAAGGTGCCCTAAAATTTTCTGCTTACCTAATTCTGGCTTGATTACCATGGTTGATGGGGACCCCACCTTGAATTCAAAGCACAAACATATGGACAAAAACTTCTGCAAACTTGTTTCTTCTCACTATCTGCGCATGGAATTGGTGCACACTTTCCAGTAGATCTGCAAGAAGTACAGGGATTGTCAGAGAAATCATGTAACATTTCTATAATGGGCTGAGGCTTGAGTTGATGCACTGAGGTCCCAAGCATGTGAGGCTAAATAGTAATTGGACCATACTCTATTAATATATATGCTTGGAGAAAGAATGGGCCCCGCCCACTCTTTGTGCAAGTCCTGATGTGTTGTATAAGAAATGACGATTTTGGTGGGTGAAGGCAGAGGGGTGGAGAGACTGCTGGCTGGCTTCTGGTCTGGCTGACTTCTGGTCTGGTTGGCTTCTTGACGCAGCTGCTGACATTGCTAATCTCTTTTTACCTCCGATCCTTCTTCACCTCTACTGAGAATAAAGATTGAAGATTTTCCCTTAACCTGAATTCCTGACTCTGGCTGATTTTAAAATGCACGGTCATCACACATATCATATGGAAATAACAATCCTGAGTTAAACAAAGCTGGCACATAAAATCTTGTTTATTGAAAATGGATCTGAATAACACAATTTTGTTGTTTTTCTGTTTGTTTGTTTTTCCCCTAAAGTGAAAACAGTGAAGAAGAGTGCTGTGAAGCTAGTGTAGATTTTGCAATAAAAAAACTAATCTAGTCAATGAACTTGTATGCCTAACAAAAAAAGTGAATGAAAGGTATGTGACAATACAGTTGTCACAGGAAAACTCTAGGCCCCCATCATTACAGTCTGCTCCCACCATGATGAGTCCTGATGAGGTCAAAGAAAAATTTTTAATGAAGTCCTGGAGATCCTTATCATCAATGTGACCAAAGAGAACAAGCTTATAATTTTGGGTGACTAATACTAGAGTAGATTCAAACTACCAAACAAATCAGGGAGACCTTAGGAGGAATGGAATTAGAAATAACAATAGTCCCCTACTACTTGAGAGTTGTGCATCTCATGATTTTCTCATCATCAACACTGTCTTTCATTTACCTAAATTAAAATTTTGTGGATTCATCATTACAGCAAACATTGGCACTTGATAGTTTATGTGATTGTAAGGAGAAGAAACAGACAGTATATGAAACTGACAAAGATAATGTGAGGCAGAGAATGCTGTACTTTTCATAGAAGCTAAATATTTGAATTCAACAGAAGTGGTGGCCCCAAGACAAAATTATTACCAGAAGAACTAATGCCAACATATTAGAAACTTGGTTTGAAAATGAAGGACAATAATCAACCCACCAACTTTTAGATTAAATCTTCATTTTCATTTTCTTCATACTCTTATTAGAGATAATGAACAAAAAATAAACCAAGCTTTTTTAAAAAAGAGTTTGATTATTTTTGAAGTATAAAGTCTTTTTTTGAAAATTTAACTATAAGCTTTAGTGAGGCCTATGGAACTGGTTCAAGCATATACCTGCATCCATCGCCTCGTCATCTCTTTAATGCATTCACACCATTTTTGACCTCTCTGACTTTGAGTCCATGACTAGAATGGTCCCTGCAGTTAGACTTATTGTGTCTCCTAATTATTCTTTGAGTTTCATTTTGAGTTTGATTTCCTCTGTGAAGGTTTTTGTATTTCTCTCACTCTAAATGATTTCTCCTTTATGTGTATATGTGAAGACTTTAATGCTTTAAATACACATTTTCACACATTTAACTCATATTTGCATGCCTTACCTTTTCAAAATATTACCAGACTTCCCAAATGGAAGTTATTTTTTTCAATTCCAATTTAAGTATTTGGCATATGGAAATCTTACTGCTTACAAACTCACATCATAGCAACAAATTTTTAAAAACACTTTTAGATTGATCAACTAAATTTGTGAATTTGGATCTCAGATTTTATTCCCTATTTTACTGATGAAGCAATGGAGGTTTGAAGAGATGAGATGTCTTGTTGATTTGAAATCTTTCATTTAGGATAGCTTTTTAGATCCCACTTTTTTATTGAGGCAAAGTATTCCATATGGTATCATGTAGGGTTTTTTGGTATTTCTACCCCAAATTTCCTAGCTTATATAGATCTTTAAGGATGAACCAGACCATAACTTATAACATAATTATTAGAAAGAATTTATTTATCTATGTTGTTCAGATCTGACACTATTATATACTAGGTGACTTAGACTAAAGACAAATTAATTTCTCAGAAACAATCTGGAATATTTGGGTGTTGGAATCATTTTTTAAACAAGCTGTATATAGGAAAAAGAGAAAGTAATTTAAAAATGGAAAGCAAAATTAAAAGGGATTGGAAAAGACTTCCTGCAAAATAAATATTTTAGTTTAGACTTCAAGGAAGAAAAAAAAAGTCAGATGCAGAGTAGAAAAGCCTAAGTTCTCTAGGTATGAGACAAAGAAAGGGGAGTTGAGACAAGGTGTTTCTTGTTCGTGACACAATAAGGAGTCCAGCATCACCGAATTAAAAAAATATGGAGCAGAGACAAAAGTAAAATAAAATTCAAAATGGAGGAGGAAACTTTTTTTTTGAAGGGTTTTAAATACCAGAGGATTTTTTAATTGGTCCAGGAACTTTCAGGAACCCACTAGAATTTCTTGAAAAGGGGATTACATAGTTGGACCTGAATGTTAGGGAAATTATTTTAGTGGCTGAATGGATGATACGTTAGAGTGGGGAGAGACCTGAGGCAGATCTTCCAGTGTCATAATACTGTAGTTGAAGAATGAGATGATAAGGGCCTGTACCAGGTCGAAAGAAAAAGGGATTATATTCAATAACTATTATAAAGGTGAAATTAGCAAATCTATTTTCTGTGAAACTGCTCCCCAGTTTTCTTACAGTTATTTACTAACAGGACTTTTTTCTTCCAAGTAATTTATGTTCTTTGTTTTATCAAACTCTAATTTATTTTTATTATTTCATTTCAATATTGAGTCTCTGATTCTTTGTTATTGAGACTTCTGGTTTTTTTCCTATTTTTCTATTTTTAAATGATTGTGATGATCATTCTTTTTCAGCATAAAACCAGAAGTTTCTTTAAAAGAGTAGATTTGTAGATTTTTATAAAATTTCACCACTGCTTCTTTATTCTCTGATTTATGAAATTTTCTGTCATGATTTCTTGAAAATAAAAGATCTTATCCTTTTTTGGTCATGCTTTTCAAGCAGGACAATGCTAAAAAATTATTATTCCCTGATCTGATTTCCAGTTTATTTTTTAAAATAAAAGGTTCTATCTATCTGTCTATCTGTCTGTCACCTTTTTTTGGTCTTTTTACTTTGTTTTAATATTTTTTGTTGCCTCATAAAGTCATTCAATTGTTACAAGTTTTGTACCATATTTTCAAAGCTGCACATTTGATTTCAAAATATGTATTCTAAAACTCACTTTAATTTTCATTTGTTTTCTCTATCATTCTCATTTCCTTTTTCTTTTATTTAATAAAAAATCATTGTATTAAAAATATCTTTGTTTCATTTAATCTAAGAAGTCTAATTTGTCTTTTGACCAAAGTCTGTTTTTTACTGTTTGCATGAAGATTCATTCTTTGAACTTCTTCTTTTGCAGGTTTCTGTCTTGGGCATAGCTGTATTATAATAGCTCATTCTCTCTTTTTTTGTTTATTTACCCACCATGCCTTACTTCACAGATTAGGAGTTTGTACTGATACCGAGTTCTGTACATTGATGGTAGTGTCATAACTAGTCCTCTCCTATCTGTGGACAACTCTGTACTTTGCTGTTGGTCCCTCCCTGTTTGGAAATAAAGGGACAGTATTCTTCATCCCTCTCTGGAGGGTCTTATACTCTTCCTGGCTTAGGTTCAGACCATTGCATAAAATCCATTCTAGATGAAATATCTCAGTCTATTCCTATTCTTGATATGAAGCTTTGAACTTGGGTCGGTGATCTTGGCTCCTCTGGAAGTTTCAGAATTGGCCTAAAATTGCAATTCCTGTCTACCTTATACTGTTCACATGCTTTTTAGTTGTTATTTTTAGCTGGAAATGTATTTTTTTCTTTATATTTCCTTACATAACTGGTTGGTCTAGTAGTCTTCTTAGATCTCTTTTTAGAAATTTTTTTCTTCTGGTAATTGTTGTGGGGATATTGAGTAATTCTTTTTTGTCCTAGTCTAGTCTCTACCAAGCAATATTTCTATGATAGTTGCTTCCCAAGATGATGACTCAAATGGTTAAACTAGAATTATGACTTATGGGTCAGAGGTGGTATGGTGATGGTGCTTCCACTCCCAGGTCTCAAGATTTTTAGCTAGTTGCTGGCAGTTTGTTGTTGTTATTGTTAATAATTTGGACCCCATCTCCACAGTTATTTTGTCCTCAATGATGGATGCCGGATCTGGATCGGAAAAAGAACCATTGATCAGGAAAATCATTGTTGTGAACAAGATTCTTGGTCTCAGTGTTATGGGCTATCTCCATCAGGGTCTGAGAAGAGTTGGGAGTAGTGGTATTTGTCTTTCATTTTTGAAAAGAACTAATGATATCATAATATGTATCATTTCTTGACTTGTGTGTGAATTGAATTTGTGAGTCAGAGTTGTATGAAGGTGTAAGCCTCACTCTCTTCCATAGTTATTTAATTTCAATGCGAAAACAAAATTCAAGATGATAGGTGATGGCCTAGGATGCAGTGGATGATCTTTGCATCTTTGATGTATGACCAAGTTCTACAGCACTTTTTCCAGACCACTGGGGGAAAAAAATCACCTTTTTGGAGGAAAGCCTTCACATGCTTATTGTTGATATCCCTTTAATTTACTGATTTTTTTTTTTGGCAATTGGTTTGTCAGTTACCCTCAAACTCCCTCCTCTGAGATGATTTTACCAGAATGTGGATCCTGTGCACACTACAGCTTCTTAGAGACACAGATTAGAGTTAGAAACACCAAAGGTAAAAAAAAAAAAAAAAAAAGGATCCGCTAAGCCCTCATCCCAATGATGGTAATCATCCCTGAATATCCCCTAGTGGGAGGGGTAGTTTGATTTGCCATGAACATACTATTTTCTCCCTGCCCCCACCCACTTGGATGCTTCAAGTACCCTGTCCTTTCTGCTCTAAAGATAGTAGTCCATAAAGATTAGTCCCAGTTGGTGGCTGCAGGAGCTTGGATGGAAATAGGAAAGCTCTGGAAACATTATCTTCATCATTTCTTTTGGGCTCAAAATCCAGGGTCATTTCTGTGCAGAACTTAGGGGAGTTGATAGTGATAGTTTGACTTATCTGGTATAAGCTTCCTTCTTAATTAAAAAAAATTTAACTGAAGTAACCAAATTTCCATATTAAATCTCATGCCAATATGATTATTGTCTATGAGCTCTTTAAAGGTATTAACACAACCATCGTTTCTATCAGTTGTACTTAGTACCTTGTTTCAAGTTCTGGCCCAAAATATCTCCTTCTAACTGCCTAAATTGGAATGAAGAGACCAAACAGAGAAATTAGATAGGTTAAAGTATCTGAGCTGAAAGGCAGTAGAACTGGCCTATTAGTGTCATCTGCCTTACCATTTTTTTTAATTTTATTTTTTTATTATAATAACTTTTTATTGACAGATCCCATGCCAGGATAATTTTTTACAACATTATCCCTAGCACCCATTTCTGTTCTGATTTTTCCCCTCTCTCCCTCCATCCCCTCCCCTAGATGGCAAGCAGTCCTATATATATTGAATATGTCGCAGTATATCCTAGATACAATATATGTGTACAGAACCTAACAGTTCTCTTGTTGCACAGGAAGAATTGGATTCAGAAGGTAAAAATAACCTGGGAAGAAAAACAAAAACGCAAACAGTTTATATTCATTTCCTAGTGTTCTTTCTTTGGGTGTAGCTGCTTCTGTCCATCATTGATCAACTGAAACTGAATTAGGTCTCTTTGTCAAAGCAATCCACTTCCATCAGAATACATCTTCTTACAGTATCATTGTTGAAGTATATAATGATCTTCTGGTTCTGCTCATTTCACTCAGCATCAATTCATGTAAGTCTCTCCAAGCCTTTCTGTATTCATCCTGCTGGTCATTTTTTACAGAACAATAATATTCCATAGCATTCATATACCACAATTTACCCAACCATTCTCCAATTGATGGGCATCCATTCATTTTCCAGTTTCTAGCCACTACAAACAGGGCTGCCACAAACATTTTGGCACATACAGGTCCCTTTCCCTCCTTTAGTCTCTCTTAGGGGTATAAGCCCAGTAGTAGCACTGCTGAGTCACAGGGTATGCACAGTTTGATAACTTCTTGGGCATAATTTCAGATTGTTCTCCAGAATGTTTGGATTCATTCACAACTTGGATTCATTCACAACTCAGTGTCCCAGTTTTCCCACATCCCCTCCAACATTCGTCATTATTTTTTCCTGTCATCTTAGCCAATCTGACAGGTATATAGTGGTATCTCAGAGTTGTCTTAATTTGCATTTCTCTGATCAGTACTGATTTGGAACACTCTTTCATATGAATGGTAATAGTTTCAATTTCAATATCTGAAAATTGTCTGTTCATATCCTTTGACCATTTATCAATTGGAGAATGGCTTGGTTTCTTACAAATTAGAGTCATTTCTTTATATATTTTGGAAATGAGGCCTTTATCAGACCGTTTAACTCTGAATATGTTTTCCCAGTTTGTTGCTTCCCTTCTAATCTTGTTTGCATTAGTTTTGTTTGTACAAAAGCTTTTTAATTTGATGTAATCAAAATTTTCTATTTTGTGATCAATAATGGTCTCTAGTTCATCTTTGGTCACAAATTTCTTCCTCCTCCACAGGTCTGAGAGATAAACTATCCTATGTTTCTCTAATTTATTTATAATCTCATTCTTTATGCCTAAATTATGGACCCATTTTGATCTTATCTTGTTATACGGTGTTAATTGTGCGTCCGTGCCTAATTTCTGCCATACTAGTTTCCAGTTATCCCAGCAGTTTTTGTCAAATAATGAATTCTTATCCCAAAAGTTAGGATCTTTGGTTTGTCAAACACTAGATTGCTATACTTGACTATTCTGTCTTGTGAACCTAACCTGTTCCACTGATCAACTAATCTATTTCTTAGCCAATACCAAATGGTTTTGGTGACTTCTGCTTTATAATATAGTTTTAGATCAGGTACAGCTAGGCCACCTTCAATTGATTTTTTTTTTTTCATTAATTCCCTTGAGATTCTTGACCTTTTATTATTCCATATGAATTTTGTTCTTATTTTTTCTAGATCATTAAAATATTTTCTTGGAAGTCTGATTGGTATAGCACTAAATAAATAGATTAGTTTAGGGAGTATTGTCATCTTTATTATATTCGCTCGGCCTATCCAAGAGCACTTAGTATTTTTCCAATTATTTAAGTCTGACTTTATTTGTGTGGAAAGCTTTTTGTAATTTTGCTCATATAATTCCTGACTTTCCTTTGGTAGATAGATTCCCAAATATTTTATGCTGTTGACAGTTATTTTGAATGGAATTTCTCTTTGTATCTTGCTGTTGGATTCTGTTGGTGCTTACCATTCTAAGAGAACTAACGATACAGTTTAAAATAAAAGTCTTTAGGAGAGAAAAAACTCCAAAGAATTTTTAAGTAGTCAGGATATTAGTATTAAAACTTCTGATAGAAAAGTCACTGCTAGGCATTCAGATGTTGGGGAAATGAGAAGATGTTGTTTGAACTGGATCTTAAGAGAAGGAACCTATATGATGGCAAAAAGAAGGAAAAGTGTTACATGAACAAGAGAGGGCTGATGCAAATCAAAGAGATGGCTGATGGAATATTGTTTCTGAAAAGAAATAAAAGAAAAGTAAGATGGTTAGATGAGGGAGAAGGAGAAATTTCATCAAAAGATATTGACAAGATGGATTGTACTAAGGTTTTGAACACTCTTAAAAATTAAATAGAGAAAGTTATATTTTATCGTAGGGTCTATATGAAATCTCTTTAGTTGGTTGATTAGGAGAATTCCAAGGCCAGAACTGTTTAAATTAATTTACTTTGGTAGCAGTGCATAAGATCAATTAGAGTTGTAAGAGATTTGAGGCAGAATAATCAATCAAACTCATCAAATATGTGGCTGTTGCAATAATTTTAGAGAAGAGGTAATATGGACCTGAACTAAAATGTTATCTAGAGAGTGAAAAGAAGGGGTCATTTGGAAGAGATGTTATTTCAGTAGAAATAGCAAAATTGACAACTGATAGCATATATATAGGGTGATAGTGAGGAATACAAGTTGGGAGACTAAAATGATACTGATGCCTTCACCAGAAATAAGAAAGTGAGAAATAAGAAAGTATATGGGATATACACTTTCATATGTGGTTAATGTACTGATGTATTTTCCTAGACTGTATCTAATAGTTTGTATTGCTTTTTTAATATTAAAAGACTTCCATAAGAATGGAAGTAGTAGTAGATTAGAGGGTAATGATAATTACATTAAAAATTAAAATATTTTTTAATCCACAGAAGAAAATATAAAATGAAGATGGGAATACCAACAAGTTGATCAGATATCTTAAATAACATTTTGCAAATTTATGTGTGTATGAATATGAATATGTATATGAAACTTTTTACAAACTTTAAATATGCATGCATATGTATGTATGTGTGTATTTACACACACATTTCTTAAAACTTAAACTATGCCTAACAAGATTAGTTATATTTTGTATAAAAACACATACATTCTCTCATTTTTTCATTATACATTTAAATGCTTTTATGTGCATGATTTTTATGTTCACAATAAAAATGATTCAATTAAAAATAGTGAAAAGAAGTGCAAAATATTTCTTAGATTAAAAATGCTTAACTCATTTGAATTCCTTTGTTTTCACCCCTGATTCAAAGGATTTTCTATTCTGTCATTCATTTTGTATTTTTAAAAAATGGTATACATTTGACAATTAATTAGGAACACAGATGGTTTGGGTGGACTCAATTGAAAGATATATTGAATGCTTCCTCCCATGACATAACATATTTTGATTATCAGGGTCATGATTTCTGTGTTACTAAACAAGGTGAAAATATGTAAGTGTAGTACAATTGGATGACCTTCCAGTAAGATATTTCACTCTATTTGTATTCGCCTCTTTTCTCATGAACAGCTGGAAGAAACATGCTTAGTGTGAAACTTTAATTTATGTCCATCTGCTAATGTTTGTTTTTTTTCCCTGACAGGAATGTCATAATAGGACCTGCAGAATTTTTTTTAATGCCAGTTAAGGCACACAGTTGGACAAGTATATTTTGAATTTTTTTCCCATTCAGTTTCTCCAATATCTTACCCTCTAATCCCAAGATGATTGTGAAACTTTAATGTTTGTGAAACTTTTTACAAACTTTAAAGCAACATATAAATAGTATACATTCTTCCTCTTTCTTTTAATCCCCGCTCCGTGGTCTGTGTGAATTCCCATAAAAACTTCTGAATCATTCCATCTGGTGGCCTTTTCTCAATTTTTTTCAATATTTTTTTCTTGACCTTTCTAGTGTCTTTTACATCATGGATTAGCTGCTTTTTCTGAATTCGCTCTTCTTTCCTGGTTGTTTTGAGAATACTCTTTCCTTGTGCTTTTACCTCTCTGCTCAGTAATCAGCCTCATTATATGGATCATAATCCAGATAATTCTCACTGGCTGTGGGAAGTCACTTAAGATTCTGTTGTGAGTCTTCTTCACTTCTCCCTTTATACTATCTCCTTTGGTACTGTAATCAACCCCATGGATTCAATTGTCATATCTAAACAAATGATTGTCAAATTTTTTAATCCACACCTACCTAAGGCTTTTAAAGGGTGTAAGGGAATAAACAGTTAAATAGCTTTTGTGTCAAGCACTATGCTTGACATTTAGAATATATTGGATTTTATTTTCACAACAACACTATCAAATAGATGCTATTATTATCTGTATTTTCCAGTTAAGGAAACTGAAGCAAATAGAATAAGTGATTTTTCCCAAGGTCACAGAGGTAGTAAGTACCTAAAATAGATTTGAATTCAGGTCTTCCTGACTCCAGATCTAATTCTCTTTCTCTTCTGTGCCACCTCTTTAGAATCCTTCAAAAGTTGCCTCCTTCCTACATTTTCATCTTCTTACAATTTACTTCCCTCCATGTATTCTATGGTTCATTGAAATTTGTCTTCTTGCTGTTCTCCAGAACATTCTATCTCCTGTCTTTCACATTTTTAGCTGTTCCTTCTCACCTCACCTCTTCCTTCTAGTTTATTTGACTTCCTTTAAGTGCCAGATTAAATCTCACATTTTACAAATGAGTTATAGTAGTATCTATCCCCTTGCACTCTCTATGAGTACCTTTCTTCTGGGATAATCCTACATTTGTACTGTATCTATTATACAAATATATCCTTGTTTGCATGTCAGTCATTCATTCAATAACAAAATAAACATTTTTATAGCACCCACTAAGCTACAGGAGATGTGGTGAGTACTTTAGAAATATTAACTCATTTGAAGCTAATAACAACTCATTGAGATAGTTATTGTTATTATTCTTATGTTACGGTTAGAGAAGGATGAGGTAAGCAGTTTAAGTGACTTGACCAGTCTTACAGAGACAGTGTCTAAGGCCAAATTTGAACTCGGGTTTCCAGGCATAAGGCTATATACACTCAGACACCTAGCAATATTTTTTAAATAACTTTTTATGGACAGAACCCATGCCAGGATAATTTTTTACAACATTATCCCTTACACTCACTTCTGTTCCAATTTTTCCCTCCCTCCCTCCACCCCCAGATGGCAAGCAGTCCTATACATGTTAAATGGGTCACGGTATATCCTAGATACAATATATGTGTGCAGAACCAAACAGTTTTCTTATTGGATAGGGAGAATTGGATTCAGAAGGTAAAAATAATCCGGGAAGAAAAACAAAAATGCAAGCAGTTTACATTCATTTCCCAGTGTTTTTTCTTTGGGTGGAGCTGCTTCTGTCCATCATTGATTAACTGAAACTGAATTAGGTCTCTTTGTCAAAGCAATCCACTTCCATCAGAATACATCTTCATAAAGTATCATTGTTGAAGTATATCATGATCTGGTTCTGCTCATTTCACTGAGCATCAGTTCATGTAAGTCTCTCCAAGCCTCTCTGTATTCATCCTGCTGGTCATTTCTTACAGAAAATAATATTCCATAACATTCATATATCACAATTTACCCAACCATTCTCCAATTGATGGGCATCCATTCATTTTCCAGTTTCTAGCCACTACAAACAGGGCTGCCACAAACATTTTGGCGCATATAGGTCTCTTTCCCTTCTTTAGTATCTCCTTGGGGTATAAGCCAAGTAGTAGCACTGCTGGGTAAAAGGGTATGCACAGTTTGATAACTTTTTTCCAGATTTCTTTTTTTTTTTTTTTTTTCAGCTCAAAATCTCCAATTACTTTTTTTTTTATTTTTTTTATTTTTTTATTTTTTTTTTATTTAATAGCCTTTAATTTACAGGATATACATGGTAACTACAGATTAACAATTGCCAAACCTCTTGTTCAATTTTCACCTCTTACCCCCCCTCCCTAAATGGCAGGATGACCAGTAGATGTTAATATATTAAAATATAACTTAGATACACAATAAGTATACATAAAAACATTATTTGCTGTACAAAAGAATCAGACTCTGAATTATTGTACAATTAGCTTTGGAAGGAAATCAAAGATGCAGGTGTGCATAAATATAGGGACTGGAATTCAATGTAATGGTTTTTAGTCATCTCCAGGTTCTTTCTGGTATAGCTAGTTCAGTTCATTTACTGCTCCATTAGAAATGATTTGGTTGATCTCGTTGCTGAGGATGGCCTGATCCATCAGGACTGGTCATCATCTAGTATTGTTGTTGAAGTATATATGATCTCCTGGTCCTGCCTCATTTCACTTAGCATCAGTTCTTAGTCTCTCAGGCCTTTCTGAAATCATCCTGTTGGTCATTTCTTACAGAACAGTAATATTCCATAATTTTCATATACCACAATTTATTCAGCCATTCTCAACTGATGGACATCCATTCAGTTTCCAGTTTTACCACAAAAGGGCTGCCACAAACATTCGTGCACATACAGGTCCCTTTCCTTCTTTATAATCTCTTTGGGATATAATATAGTAACACTGCTGGATCAAAGGGTATGCACAGTTTGATAACTTTTTGAGCATAGTTCAAACTACTCTCCAAAATGGTTGGATTGTTCACAACTCCAAACAATGAATCAATGTCCCAGTTTTCCCATCCCTCCAACAATCAACATTATTTTTTTCCTGTCATCTTAGCCAATCTGACAGGTGTGTAGTGGTATCTTAGAGTTGTCTTAATTTGCATTTCTCTGATTAATAATGACTTTGAGCATCTTTTCATATGACTAGAAATAGTTTCCAATTTCCATCTGAGAATTGTCTGTTCATATCCTTGACCATTTTTCAATTGGAGAATGGCGATTTTTTATAAATTAGAGTTAATTCTCTATATATTTTGGAAATGAGGCCTTTATCAGAACCTTGACTGTAAAAATATTTTCCCAGTTTATTGCTTCCCTTCTAATCTTGTCTGCATTAGTTTTGTTTGTACAAAACTTTTCAGTTTGGTATAATCGAAATTTTCTATTTTGTGATCAGTAATGATCTCTAGTTCTGCTTTGGTCATAAAGACCTTCCCCTTCCACAGGTCTGAGGTAAACTATCCTATGTTCCTCTAATTTTTAATATTTCATTCTTTTATGCCTAGGTCTGAACCCATTTTGACCTTATCTTGGTGTACGGCTTAAGTATGGATCAATGCCTAGTTTCTGCCATATTAGTTTCCAATTTTTCCCAGCAATTTTTATCAAACAGTAAGTTCTTATCCCAAAAGCTGGGATCTTTGGGTTTAATCCAAGACTAAGGTTGCTATATTTTTGACTGTTTTATCCCTTGAACCTAATCTATTCCACTGATCCTCAATCTATTCCTTAGCCAATCAAATAGTTTTGGTAACTGCTGCTCTAAGTATAGTTTTAGATCTGGTACAGCTAAGCCACCATCATTTGATTTTTTATTAATTCCCTTAGAATTCTTACCTTTTGTTTTCCATATGAACTTTGTTTATTTTTCTAGGTCATTAAAATAGTTTTTGGGACTCCTGATTGGTATAAGCTAAATAAATAGATTAGTTTAGGTAATATTTCATCTTTATTATTTGCTCGCCCTATCCAAGACATTTAATATTTTCAATTGGTTAGATCAGACTTAATTTGTGTGAAAAGTGGTCTGTAATTTTGCTCATAAAGTTTCGATTTTCCCTTGGCAGAGATTCCTAAATATTTTATATTATCAGTAGTTACTTTAAATGGAATTTCTCTTTGTAACTCTGACTGTTGGATTTTTGTTAGTGATATATAAGAATGCTGATGACTTATGGGTTTATTTTAAACCAACAATTTGCTAAAGTTGTGGATTATTTCTAATAACTTTTTAGCAGAATCTCTGGGTTCTTAAGTATACCATCATGTCATCGGCAAAGAGTGATAATTTGGCTTCCTCATTGCCTATTCTTATTCCTTTAATCTCTTTCTCAGCTCTTATTGCTATAGCTAGCGTTTCTAATACAATATTAAATAGTAACGGTGATATGGCAACCTTGTTTCCTCCAGATCTTATTAGGGAATGGTTGCAGTTTGTCTCCATTACATATGATGCTTACTGATGGTTTTAAATAGATGCTGATTATTTTAAGGAAAAGTCCATTTATTCCTATACTCTCAAGTGTTTTTTTAATAGGAATGGATGTTGGATTTTATCAAATGCTTTTTCTGCATCTATTGAGGATGATCATATGGTTTTTTAATTTGGTTATTGACATTGGAATTATATTGATAGTTTTCCTAATTTGAACCAGCCCTGCATTCCTGGTATAAATCCTACTTGATCATAGTGTATTATCTTGGAGATGATTTTCTGTAGTCTTTTGCTAGTATCTTATTTAAGATTTTAGCATCAATATTCATTAGGGAGATTGGTCTATAATTTTTCTTTCTCTGTTTCAGCCTACCTGGTTTGGTATCAGTACCATGTCTGTGTCATAGAAGGAATTTGGTAGGACTCCTTCATTCCCTATTTTATCAAATAATTTATGTAGCATTGGGCCAATTGTTCTTTAAATGTTTGGTAAAATTCACATTAAATCCATCTGGTCCTGGGGATTTTTCTTAGGGAGTTGTTTAATTGCCTGTTCTATTTCTTTTTCTGAAATGGGACTATTCAAACAATTTACTTCTTCCTCTTTAGTCTGGGAAGTCTGTATTTTTGGGTAGTCATCCATTTCACTTAGGTTATCAAATTTATTGGCATAAAGTTGAGCAAAATAACTCCTTATTATTTCTCTAATTTCCTCTTCATTGGTGGAAGATTCTCCTTTTCATTTTAAGACTACTAATTTCATTTTCCTCCCTCCTTTTTCTAATCAGATTTACTAAAGGCATCTATTTTATTGGCTTTTCATAGAACCAACTCTTAGTTTTATTAATTAGTTCAATAGTTTTTTTACTTTCAATATTTTAATTTCTCCTTTTTAATTTTAAATTTCCAATTTAGTATTTGATTGGGGTTTTAATTTGGTCTTTTAGTTTTTAATTTAAGCCAATTCATTAATCTTTTCTTTCTCTGTTTTATTCAAGTAGCCTCTAAGGATATAAATTCCTCTTATTACCGCTTTGGCTGCATCCCACAAATTTGGTATGATGTCTCATCATTGTCATTATCTTGAGTGAAATTATTAATTGTATCTATAATTTGCTGCTTCACCCAATCATTCTTTAAGATGAGATTGTTTAGTTTCCAATTACTTTTGGTCTATTTCCCCTAACTTTTTTTGTTGAATGTAGTTTTATTGCATCATGATCTGAAAAAAGCATTTACTATTTCTGCTTTCTTGCATTTAATTTTGAGGGTCTTTATGTCCTAATATTGGTCAATTTTTGAATAGGTTCCATGAACTGCTGAGGAAGAAAAGTATATTCTCTTCTATCTCCATTCAATTTTCTCCAAAGATCCAACATACCTAATTTTTCTAATATTATATTTACTTCTTTAATTTCTTTCTTATTTGTTTTGTGGTTTGATTTGTCTAATTCTGAGAGTGCAAGGTTGAGATCTCCTACTATTACAGTTTTTTTGTCTATTTCTTCTTGCAACTCTCTTAACTTCTCCTTTAGGAAGCTGAGTGCCATACCACTTGGTGCTATATGTTTAATATTGATATTGCTTCGTTGTTTATGCTACCCTTTGGCAGGATGTAGTTTCCTTCCTTATCTCTTTTAATTAGATCAATTTTTACTTTTGCTTGATCTGAGATAAGGATGGCTACCCTTTTTGACTTCACCTGAAGCATAATAGATTTTGCTCAGCCTTTTACCTTTACTCTTATGTATCCCCCTGCTTTAAATGTGTTTCTTGTAAACAACATATTGTAGGGTTCTGACTTTTGATCCAGTCTGCTATCTGCCTCCTCTTTATGGGGAGTTCATCCCATTCACATTTACGGTTAGAATTACTAAATCTGTATTTCCTGCCATCCCTATTAACCCCAGATTGTGCTTTACTTATTCTTGCCTCCCCAACCTCTTTCCCCTTTTAAACTTATGTACCCCTCTTGTTCACGATCTTATCCTCTTTATAATCCCTCCCTCCCCCTTTGAGTCTTTCCCCCTTCCTTCCCTTATTACTCTTCTTTTCCCTTTTCCTCTCCCCGTTTTTTAATGAGGCGAGAAGAATTTTCTCTAAAACAAATGTCAATTATTTTTTCCTTTGGCCAACTCTGATGATAAGATTCCACAATGTTCCTCCCCTCTCTAATTCCCTCAAATGATAAGTTTCCTTAGCCTCTTTGTGGGATGTGGTTTCCCTCTTTTTATCCCTCCTTCCCACCTTTTCTGCCATCATCCCTTTCCATATCTCTTCCCTTTTATGTTATATCAGTACTATCAAATTTTACATGTATTTTTTGTATATCCACAAAGAAATACAATTCTCAAATTATTTTCCTTTTTCTGCATCTCTTAGGTTCTATTCTTGGAGATCAAATTTTTTGTTTTGTCTGGTTTTTCTTCAAAACAAATGGAATTCATTTGTTTCATTAAAACGATCCATCTTCTTCCCTGGGAAAATGCTCAATAAGCTGGTAGTTTATTCTTAGCTGCATCCAAGTTCTTGTCTTTCGAATATCATATTCAGGCCTTCTTTCCTTTAATGTAGGGCAGCCAGATCTTGGGTGATCCTTATTGGCACTCAGTATTTAAATGGTTTTGGCTCTTGTAAAATTTTTTCCTTAATCTGATATTCTGAAATTTTCCACAATATTCCTTAGGGTTTTTATTTTAGGGTTTTCTTTCAAATGTTCGATGAATTCTTTCATGCCTATTTTACCTTCTAATTCTATTACATCTAGGCAGTTCTCTTTGATGATTTCTTGTAAAATAGTATCCTGGCTCTTTTTTCATCATGTTTTGGAAAGTCCAAAATCCTCAGATTATCTCTCCTAGATCTATTTTTCCAAGTCTGTCATTTTAGAAGTAGATAATTCCTGGTTTTCCAGTTTGTCATTTTTTTGGTTTTGCTTGACGATTCTTGCTGTCTCAATGCATCATAGTTTCAATTGTTCAGTTCTAATTTTAAGATTATTTTCTTCATTAGCTTTTTACTTCTTTCTGTATATGTCAATTGGTTTTGATTATTTTTTGGTCTGTGGAATTTTTCCATTTCACTAATTTTTAGTGAATTATTTCTTTTTCAATTCCAGATCCCCTACTTTCTAGTAGATTCTTTTTTCCAATTCAGATTCTTACTTTCCCTGTGATTTTTTTTTTTCCAATTCAAATTTGCACTTCCTACAATTTTTAACTTTTTCAATTCGTATTTCAGGAGTTGTTGCTCTCTTGAAGGCTTTCTTCTTTCCCCATTTTCTTCTAACTCTCTTTGAGACTTTTAAGGTCTCTTAGAGAGCATTATGTAAGGAGGACAGTCTGATGCATTTTTTGCTGTTGGGTCTCCAGGTTTGCTGACCTGCTCTTTTCTGCATAGAAGCTGTCGATTGTTCTTTTCAATCATTCATGTTTAAAGCCCTTTAGGGTGGTCTCCTGGGCAAGGGGTTACCGGATTCCTCTGCAGAGGGAAGATGTAAACCATTTCCGCTCCCAGGTATGGGTGCTCTGGGTGAGAGTTTCCCCTTCCCCAACCAGGAGTGGATTCAGCACTGGCCGAGGCTATCAAACTGTTAGTAGGGCGGGTGGATTATCATTGCCCTATGAGAGGCTAAGTAGTGAAAGTTCCGCCCGGCCGGACCTCTTGGGGACTGTGGTTTAGCAGCTGGGCCAGACCGGGAGGCAGCAGACCCAGCCAAAGCTCTGCCCAGTGTCTCTGCCTGATGCAAATCAGCCCTGGAAACTCTTGGCTAGCCAAGCTCCCCCTGCAGGTTGGAGGCTAACCGGGTTAGTCCTCCTGCCGTGCAGGATCACAACTGCCCCGGAAACCCCTTTGCAGGTTGGGGCTGCAGCGCATGCTGAGATCTGTGCCTTCACCCTGCGTTTGAGACTCTTCTCAACTAATTTCTCTCCCAGTCTCATGATCTCCCCTGGCCCCAACCAACCTTTTTTGGCGAGACTGCAGATTTTCTTGCGGTTGATTTGTTTTCTCTTCTTATCTTTGGTGCCAGTCAAGACTATTTTTGAGTCGATATAATATTGATAAAGGGTAAGAAGAGCTTAGAAGGCGTGTGTCTTCTCCACCATCTTAGCTCCGCCCCCAGATTTCTCTCCAGTGGTTGGATTCATTCACAACTCCACCAACAATCTCAGTGTCCCAGTTTTCTGCCTCCCTCAACATTCATCCATCATTTTCTGTATCTTAGCCAATCTGACAGGTGTGTAGTGGTATCTCAGAGTTGTCTTAATTTGCATTTCTCTGATCAAACTGATTTGGAACCTCTTTCATATGGGTGGTAATAGTTTCAATTTTCATCATCTGAAATTATCTGTTCATATCCTTTGACCATTTTATCAATTGGAGACTGGCTTGGTTTCTTATAATTAGAGTCATTTCCCTTATATTTTGTACAGGGCCTTAATCAGGACCTTTAACTTTTGATATTTTTTCCCCAGTTTGTTGCTTCCTTTCTAATCTTGCCATTAGTTTTGTTTTTCAAAGCTTTTTAATTATTTATCAAAATTTTCTATTTTGTGATGATAATGGTCTCTAGTTCATCTTTAGTCACAAATTTCTTCCTCCTCCACAGGTCTGGAGATGTTATCCTATGTTCTCTAATTTTTTATAATCTCATTCTTTATGCCTAAATTATGGACCTATTTTGATCTTATCTTGGTACATGGTGTTAAGTGTGGGTCCATGCCTAATGTCTGCCATAGTAATTTCCAGTTATCCCAGCAGTTTTTGTCAAATAATGATTTCTTATCACAAAAGTTAGGATCTTTGGGTTTGTCAAACACTAGATTGTTATAGTTGACTATTCTGTCTTGTGAACCTAACCTGTTCCACTGATCAACTAATCTATTTCTTAGCCAATACCAAATGGTTTTGGTGACTGCTGCTTTATAATATAGTTTTAGATCAGGTACAGCTAGGCCACCTTCAATTGATTTTTTTTTTCATTAATTCCCTTGAGATTCTTGACCTTTTATTATTCCATATGAATTTTGTTCTTATTTTTTCTAGATCATTAAAATATTTTCTTGGAAGTCTGATTGGTATAGCACTAAATGAATAGATTAGTTTAGGGTATTGTCATCTTTATTATATTCGCTTGGCCTATCCAAGAACACTTAATATTTTTCCAATTATTTAAGTCTGACTTTATTTGTGTGGAAAGTTTTTGTAATTTTGCTCATATAATTCATCACTTTCCTTTGGTAGATAGATTCCCAAATATTTTATGCTGTCAACAGTTATTTTGAATGGAATTTATCTTTGTATCTCTTGCTGTTGGATTTTGTTGGTGATGTATAAAAATACTGAGGATTTATCGGATTTATTTTATACCTTTCAATTTTGTTAAAGTTATGAATTATTTTTAATAGCTTTTTAGTAGAATCTCTGGGGTTCTCTAAGTATACTATCATATCATCTGCAAAGAGTGATACTTTGGTTTCCTCATTGCTTACTCTAATTTTTTAAATCTCTTTTTCGACTCTTATTGCTGAGGCTAGTATTTCTAATACAATATTGAATAATAATGGTCATAGTGGGCAACCTTGCTTCACTTCAGATCTTACTGAGAAAGGTTCCAGTTTTTCCCCATTGCATATGATGCTTACTGATGGTTTTAAATATATGCTCCTTACTATTTTAAGAAAATGTCCATTTATTCCTATACTCTTAAATGTTTTTACTAGGAATGGATGCTGGATTTTATTAAATTCTTTTTCTGAATCTATTGATTTGATCATATGGTTTTTGTTAGTTTGCTTATTGATATAGTCAATTTTGCTAATAGTTTTCCTAATATTGAACCAGCCCTGCATTCCTGGTATAAATCCTACTTGGTCACAGTGTATTATCCTGGGGATGATTTTCTGTAATCTTTTTGATAATATTTTGTTTAAGATTTTAGCATCAATATTCATTAGGGAGATTGTTCTGTAATTTTCTTTCTCTATTTTCAGCCTACCTGGTTTAGGTATCAGTACCATGTTTGTGTCGTAAAAGGAGTTTGGTAGGACTCCTTCAATCCCTATTTTTTTCAAATAGTTTATATAGCATTGGAGTTAATTGTTCTTTAAATGTTTGGTAGAATTTACATGTTAATCACATGTTAATTCACATGTTAATTTGTTCTTTTTCTAGCATTTTTAGTTGCAAGCCCAATTAATTGACCTTCTCTTTCTCTATTTTATGCAAGTAGGCCTCTAGAGATATGAAATTTCCCCTTATTACTACATTGGCTGCATCCCACACATATTGGTATGATGTCTCATTATTGTCATTTTCTTGGGTGAAGTTATTAATTATGTCTTTGATTTGCTGTTTCACCCAATCATTCTTTAGTATGAGATTATTTAGTTTCCAATTATTTTTTGATCTACTTTCCCCTGGCTTTTTGTTGAATGTAATTTTCATTGCATCATGGTCTGAAAAGGATGCATTTACTATTTCTGCCTTACTGCATTTGAGTTTGAGGTTTTTATGTCCTAATATATGGTCTATTTTTGTATAGGTTCCATGAACTGCTGAAAAGAAAGTGCAGTCCTGTTGAAATCTTTACAAATTGTTAAGACATTGGAGTTGATAGAGAAAATAATTAGCTAATTTGGCATGGTTCAATATGATTGATTTGATCTTGGAAAGAGATATTTTGGGCCAGAACTTGAAACAAGGTACTAAGTACAACTGATGGAAACAATGCTTGTGTTCACACCTTTAGAGAGCTCATAAGTATCTAAGTACTCAATGGACTTGGGAGATTTCAGAGAGCATGCTGGGAGAAATCCCCCAATCCCACTCTCATAGAAGTAGCATAAATACACTTCCAGTGAGGCACTTGAGAGAGTTTCTTGAAAGAGTTTTCTGGGGAACATCGAATGGGGTAGGAGACAGAGCACTCTGGAAGATACAGAAGCCTACTCACCTCAGTTGAAGATTGAGAAGCCATGAGTCGGAGTTGAGCTGGTGATAAAGGACAAAGCTGCAAGATCTCTTGGAACCAAGGGGAGAGATAGGTCTGAGCCAACCGGGCTATATTGAGGGACACAATAAAAGTTCAGATCTTTTATCAGCTGGCTGCAATTTTGGAAAAAGAACACCAACATACTCCTTTCTGTCTCCATTTCATTTTCTCCAGAGATCTATCATATCTAACATTTCTAGTATTCTATTTACCTCTTAAACTTCTTTCTTATTTATTTTGTGGTTTGATTTATCTAATTCTGAGAATGCAAGGTTGAAATCTCCCACTATTATAGTTTTGCTGTCTATTTTGCTACACCCCTTGATGCATATATGTTTAATATTGATTTTGCTTCATTATCTATGCTACCCTTTAGCAAGATATATACCCTTCCTTATCTCTTTTAATTAGATCCGTTTTTGCTTTTGCTTGATCTGAGGTCAGGATGGCTACCTCTGCATTTTTGACTTCACCTGAAGCATAGTAGATTTTGCTCCAACCTTTTACCTTTACTCTGTATGTATCTCCCTGCTTCAGGTGTGTTTCCTGTAAACAACTTATTGTAGGATTCTGGCTTTTAATCCATTCTGCTAACCACTTCCTCTTTATGGGGGAGTTACCCCGTTCACATTTATGGTTAAAATAACCAATTCTGTATTACTTGCCATCTTGTTAACCCCTGTTTATGCTTTTCTCCCTTATTTCCCTCTTACCCCCCTCCCCAGCATTAAACTTATGAGCACCACTTGCTTCTCACAGCCCTCCCTTTTTAGTATCCCTCCATCCACCTTAGAATTCCTCCCCCAATCTTACTCCTTTTCTCCAGTTTCTGTATTCCCTCCCACTTAACTTATTCTGTCCCTTTTCACTTGTCCCTTCCCACTTTTCAATGAGGTGGGAAAAGTTTCACCATAAATTGAATATGTCTAAAATTTTTCTAATTTTTCTCTTAAAGCCAATTCTGATGGTAGTCAGATAACCAATATATTCATCCATCTCCATTGTTTCTCTCAGATACAATAAGTTTCCTTTGCTTCTTCATCAGATGTAGTACCCACGCTTTGCCCCTTTCCAGGTACAATATCCTTTCCACCTCCATTTTCTAAAACAAGGTATTCATGTATTCTTTATACATATTTATAGTTGAATTATAGTTCCCAAGATTTCTTTTTACCTTTTTAGGTTTCTCTTGAGTTCTATATTTGTAGATCAAACTTTTTGTTAAATTCTGGTTTTTTTCATCAAAAATAGGTGAAATTTGCTTATTTCATTGAATGCCCATCTTCTTCCCTGGAAAAAGATGTTCATTCTGGCTGGGTAAGTTATTTTTGCTTGCATACAGAGTTCCTTAGCCTTTCAGAATATCATATTCCAGGCCCTTCGATCTTTTAATGTGGATGCTGCTACAACATGGGTGATCGTTATTGTGGCTCCTCTATATTTGAATTGGGTTTTTCTAGTCACTTGGAGTATTTTTTCCTTCTTGTAAGGGTTCTGTCATTTGGCCACTATATTTCTTGGTGTTTTGATTTTAGGATCCCTTTCAGTAGGTGATCAATCTGTTTCTATGACTTCTGGGCAGTTCTCTTTGATAATTTCCTGGAAAATAGTGTCCAGGGTCTTTTTTACATCATATTTTTCTGGGAGTCCAATAATTCTCAGATTGTGTCTCCTATTTTCCAAGTCTGTTGTTTTCCCAAGAAGGTATTTCACATTTTTTCCATGTTTTTGATTTTTTTGGTTTTGCTTGACTGATTCCTGTTGTCTCCTCAAGTCATTCAATTCTATTTGCTTGGTTCTGATTTTCAATGAAGTATTTTCTTCACTCACTTTTTTTATAACTTTTTCTAATTGTCAAATTGAGTTTTTAAGTGAGTTGTTTTGTTCTATGGAATTTTTTCCCATTTCATCAATTTTATTTTTTAGAGAGCTATCTTCTGTTTCCAGTTCACTAATTCTATTTTTCAAGGATTTGATTTCTTTATCTACTCTGTTTTTAAATGTGTGGGATGACTTCTCCAGACTCTCTTGCCAAGCCTCCCTCTCCTTTTCCCATTTTTCTTCTTGCTCTCTTGTGAGAGCCTCTTTAATTTCTTCTATGTGATTTATCTGTGTTGAGGAATAGATGATCTCTTTTTTTGGGGGATTCACCTGGAGCTAGTCTGTTCTTAGTCTCCTCAAGTTTAGAATCTGTTTTCTATCTGTATTGAAGCTGTCAATGGTTAAAGTCCATTTCAATTTTTTGCTCCTTACATCAGAGAAGTTTCAAAGACAAACTAGCAAAGAAAAAAAGAAAAAAACCCAAAAGGAATCTGCTTTCTTTTTTGGGCTGGGTGGTGTTACCGAGCTTCCTCTACAGACTACGGGGGTTGGGGTAGAGGTGGGGTGGGGGCAGCAGCGAGACACTAGCAGGACAGCAATGGCTGTGTTGCACCTGTGCTCTGAGACTCTGAGAGCATGTTGAGACACTCTGTGGAAGGGGTGGCCAGGTCCCAAGAGACTCCAGCTGTTTGGTTTTGTATTCTTCACCCCCTGTGATTTTAGCTTCTCTCCTTGTCTGCTGGCTTGCTGCCAGGGCAAAGTATCCAATCCTGTAGCAAAGCTCTCCCTGCAGAGAGGGCTGAGATCGCACCCCACCCTACTCAGGTCTGCTGGCCTGTGAGCTGCCTGCCACGCTCTCACTGTGCTGCCTACCCTCAGCCTGCACCTGATCTAAAATCTTTCCCACCCTCAAGCAAAAACAGACCTTTCCTGGTAAATTTCAAGGATGTCTTCTCTTGGTAACTATTTGTGAGGGTATTTTTTAGTCAAGCATTAATTCAGAGGCTTGTCATGAAATGAATTCTGAGAGAAAACGCAGAGCTTATACAGTTGTGTGCTTCCTTTCAGCCATCTTGGCCTGAAGTCCTAGCAATAAATATTTTTAAATACCATGTGTCAAGTATTGAGTTAAATGCTGGGAACATAAAGAGAGGGAGGCAGAGAAGAGACAGAGACACACAGAAAGATAGAAAGAGAGAGGGAGAAACAAAGACAGACAGTCAGAGAGACAGAATCTCTATTCTCAGGGAGTGTACAATTTAGTGGGCTCAAAAACACACAATAAGAAATTGAAAATAAGAGAGGAAAGGAAAAAAAAATTCTAGTGCAGTATTCTGGGAAATGAAAAAAAATGATTAGCATAGATACCCTTCTTAAACATAGGTTCTGAGAGGAGCTGTATAAAGAAGTTTAGGGGATGTAACTTTGTAAAATGTCTTATTATTAAATGTAAAATGTCTTATTATTAGAGCAGAGAGTCAATTTTTGAAGACAATTGATATTTTCTCTTTCTTTGTAACCCTGGAGGTTAGCACAATGCTGAGATAAGGTAAGTATGTAAAAAGTCCTTGCTAGCCTAAGGACTGATGGAGGAGAGAATCTATGCTATGATAATTTTTAGATTTATGTGTCTTCTTCACCTGTCAGATTGGCTAAAATGACAAGAAAAGATAATGACAAATGTTGGAAGGGAGATGGGAAAATTGGGACATTGATGCATTGTGGGGAGAATTGTGAACGGATCCAACCATTCTGGAGAGCAATTTGGAACTATACTCAAAAAAATATAAAACTGTGCATATACCTTCATTCAACAGTGTTACTAATGGGCTTATATTCCAAAGAGATCTTAAAGAAGGGAAAGAGACCTGTATGTGCAAAAAATGTTTGTGGCAGCACTTTTGTAGTGGCTAGAAACTGGAAGTTGAAGGGATACCCACCAATTGGAGAATGCCTGAATAAATTGTGGTATATGAATGTTATGGAATATTATTGTTCTATAAGAAATGACCAGCAGAATGAATACAGAGAGGCTTGGAAAGACTTACATGAACTGATGCTGAGTGAAATGAGCAGAACCAGGAGATCATTATACACTTAACAATATTACACGATGATCAGTTCTGATGGATGTGCCTCTCTTCAACAATGAGAGGATCCAAATCAGTTCCAATTGATCTGTAATGAACAGAACCAGCTACACCCAGACAAAGAACACTGGGAAATGAGTATGCACCACAACATTTCTACTCTTTCTGTTATTGTTTGCTTGCATTTTTGTTTTTTCTTCTCAGGTTATTTTTACCTTCTTTCTAAATCTGATCTTTCTTGTGCAACAAGATAATTGTATAAATATGTATACATATTTAACATTTACTTTAAAATGTTTAGTTATTTAACATTATTGTTAACATATTTAATATGTATTTAACATATACTTTAACATATTTGACATGCATAGGATTACCTGCCATCTAGGGGAGGGGATGGAGGGAAGGAGGGGAAAAGTTGAAACAGAAGTTTTTGCAAGTCATCAATGTTGAAAAATTACCCATGCACATTTTTTGTATATAAAAAGGTATAATAATAAAAATATATATGTATATGTCCTCTACTAAAATCTTCATTGTATATTCTTGAATATTTTCCTGTGAAAAACTTGACCACACTTCACAAAAATCTTATAGTCTTCCATTTATATTTGATTTCATTTTTATTATGAATATATATACTTTTTCCATTATAAATGATGACTTTGTATTACCTCCTGGGCCTAGAACAATGCATACTTCATTAATATCTATTTAACAAAACTAAAGATTATTTTTTGAGTGAATGGATGATAAGTAAATAAAAGTGTTAACTATGTTCTTGGCACTGTGTTAGATACTATGAATACAAATAGAAAAATTAAAGATTATCCCCTGCTTTTAAGGACCTTACACTTTATTTAGGAAATACAACACATAAAAGAAAGCAAAGCTGCAGATTAGAGGAAAATACATTAAAGTCCTAAAAGAATAACAGTAGGGCAAAGTAGAGAGTAAGTTTTAGAGCTTTCATTTTCGCATTTAATGGACAAATGACAGTGCCAGAAGTCTGAAGACATAGATACATGGCAAGTAGTAAAGACATGGAGGACTTTAAGACTCCCTAAACTAATCTATTTATTTAGTGCTATACCAATCAGACTCCCAAAAAGTATTTTAATGACCTAGAAAAAATAACATTCATATGGAAGAACAAAAGGTCACGAATTTCAAGGGAATTAATGGGAAAAAAATCAAATGAAGGCGGCCTAGCTGTACTGATCTAAAACTACATTATAAAGCAGCGGTCACCAAAATGATTTGGTATTGGCTAAGAAATAGATTAGTTGATCAGTGGAATAGGTTAGGTTCACAGGACAAAATAGTCAATAACTATAGCAATCTAGTGTTTAACAAAACCAAAGATCCGAACTTTTGGGATAAGAATTCATTAGTGTGGCACAAATTAGTCATGAACCCACACTTAATACCATACACCAAGATAAATCAAAATGGGTCCATGCTTTAGGCACAAAGAATGAGATGATATAATTTATTTACCTCTTAGATAGTTTACCTCTTAGACTTGTGGAGGAGGAAGGAATTTGTGACCAAAGAAGAGCTAGAGATCATTATTGATCACAAAATAGAAAATTTTGATTTTATCAAATTAAAAAAGCCTTTGTACAAACAAAACTAATGCAAACAAGATTAGAAAGGAAGCAATAAACTGGGAAAACATTTTTACAGTTAAAAGTTCTGATAAAGGCCTCATTTCCAAAATATATAAAGAATTAACTCTATAAGAAATCAAGCCATTCTCCAGTTGATAAATGGTTAAACAATATGAACAGACAATTTTCAGGTGATGAAATTGAAACTATTTCTAATCATATGAAAGGGTTTTCCAAATCACTAATGATTAGAAAAAATGCAAATTAAAACAACTGAGATACTACTACACACCTGTCAGATTGGCTAAGATGACAAGAAAAAAATATTGATGAATGTTGGAGGGAATGCGGGGAAAACTGGGACTCTGATGCATTGTTGGTGGAGTTGTGAACAAATCCAACCATTCTGGAGAACAATCTGGAATTATGCCAAAAAAGTTACCAAACTGTGCATATCCTCTGATCCAGCAGTGGTACTACTGGGCTTAGATCTCAAAGAGATCTTAAAGAAGGGAAAGGGACTTGTATGTGCCAAAATGTTTGTGGCAGCCCTGTTTGTAGTGGCTAGAAGCTGGAAAATGAATGGATGCCCATCAATTGGAGAATGGCTGAATAAATTGTGGTAATGAATATTATGGAATATTATTATTCTGTAAGAAATAACCAGTAGGATGAATACAGAGAGGCTTGGAAAGACTTACATGAACTGAAGCTGACTGAAATGAGCAGAACCAGGAGATCATTATATACTTCAACAACAGTACTGAATGAGGATGTATTCTGATGGAAGTGGATATCTTCCACAAACAGAAGATATAATTCCGTTCCAATTGATCAGTGATGGATCAGCTACATCAGAGAAGTTCCAGAAAAGGAAAACTGGGAAATGAATGTGGACTACTTTCATTTTTGTTTTTTCTTCCCAGGTTATTTTTACCTTTTGAATTCCATTCTTGTTGTGCAAAAAGAGAACTGTATGGTTCTATACACATATATTGTATCTAGGATATAATATAACATATTTGTCATGTATAAGACTACCTGCCATCTGGGGGAGGAGGTAAAGGGAGGGAAGGGAAAAGTCGGAACAGAAGTGAGTGCAAGGGATAATGCTGTAAAAAATTACCCATGCATATGTTCTGTCAATAAAAAGTTATAATAATAATAAAAAAAACTAGTGGTCTTTCATCTCATTCAGACAGAATAGAATCAATCAGTTAAGTGGAATGAATACTCACATTATATATGAGCTCATATATATGCATATATGTGTATGTGACCATGGATCCAATGTGGGATGTCTAAAATAAAGCAAAGTGGGTAGAGAGGTAAGAGGTGCCTATGTTAATGATGAAATTTTATAGCCCCCTACCTCCAAAAATAGTAGTCAGAGTATGCTAGAGTTGAAAGTGATTATTAATTGCCTATTCTGTTGAGTACTATAAATACAAAGACCAAAAAAAGAAAAAAAAAAGAAAATGAAAAAGAAGGAGAAAAAAGGAAATATTCCTGTCTTCCAGGAACAAACTATCATAAATGTATAAGAAATAAAAATAAAATAAATTCTGTGGGTAAGAACATGATATTAATAGTTCCTTGTGAAAGAGATATAAGTGTGTATAGAAAAGACTCACAAGAAGGATGAATATGAGTTAAACTTTGAAAAAACATAAAAATTCTAAGAAGGTCTAATGAATAGAAAGTATACCATCCTCCTATGAGTTACCACTTGGGACCAAAACTCTTTTTATAAAATTTAAAACATTTTAAAAAATAAAAAAGATGAAATTTCTCAAGATCATATAGCGAAGAAATGACCAACCTTGAACTCAACTCCTGGTAATCTAACTATAAGTCCAATATTTTCCCCTTTTATTTAAAAAAATCATGCTTTTTATTTCACTATTACATGAAAATACTAATCTACATATAAAATAATTACATACTGTGTCTCTTAAAGTGGTTGCCAAATTTAAAAATTATGCTTTTACATATAGAGATGTGGACATTTATTATATTTATTGTTAAAATGTATAAAAATATTTCCACCTCATTATGTGTCATTCTTTAAATGGAAGTACATAAGCCCAGTCCTGCTAAATGATTCTGTTCTATATTCTGAGAAAGTATACACATCCCTCATTTTTAATCTGTATTCAGATATTCAGATCAGAAGCCAGGTTGCTAATTGATTGTTCTGAAGACAGAGTGCATACCACATCAAATTAATTGGAAATTTGGGAAGCAGCCTTGTATACATAATGCATTTTTCCACAACTGAAATTACTGTTAAATTTGAAGTTTTGCATTCAAAATGTGAGCATTTTGAAAAGTATATCACATATAAACCTTGTTCCTTATTATGCACACATTCAGTACACAAACTGGTGCATCTAATATATCATCAGATGCAAACTTCATGAAGCAAGACACTAAAAGTGTAGTTTGAATTTTCAAAAGAGGGATCAGAAGATTATATTTATAGTGGTGAAATATGCCATTCATCACCTTTATTAATTAAGCTGAAGGTCTCTAGCTTGAAGATAGGAATGATTTGAATAATTCTTCTCTCAGTATTTAGTTCTATACCCTGTCAGTTTATTCAACCACAGAGACTGATTCACCTTTTGTTATGCCCTTTTTCATTAATCTCAGAGGGCTTTGTTGAATAGAATAATGCTACAAATATAAAAATGATTCCACATATCTGATGTACCTATTTCCTTCCCTATTCTCTTTCAGGGGTTGCCCAATTGTGTAAAAGATTTAAGGACACTAAACTCTGTGAATTGGGAATCTTCTTATCTCTGTCTCAAACTCCTCATCCTTTGCATTCAACACTTTCCCAGTATCTCTCACTTGATAATACTTTCTACTACTATCATCATCATCTAGGTCTTTATCATGCATTGAATCTGTTGCTGCTGCCTGCTAATAAGTATTTCTGTCTCCCTTGCATTCTTCCTTTGGTATTCAAATTATTCATCCTCATGGTTAAACCCTACTGGATCTCTCCTCCACTCCACAATTCTCTATAATTTTCAATTGTTTGTCAAAAAATGTTCAAACTACTTAATCTGTAATTTTAAGCTCTCCACATTCTGGTACCAACTTATCTTCACCTGTAAAAATAATTAGAATCTAGTCTTCTTTTTATTCTTCTTTAGGAACTTGCTCCTATAGATCAGTCAGTCAGCTTCTGAAAGATATGGCTGATAGAACTTCCAAGAGCAGGGTCCTTGATCTTGGGTTCAGCTTTCTGTTTAGAGTGAATAACAGCCCTAAAGCATTAAACTAATGTTCATGTATTTTTCTATTGAGGAATAGGGTAACTTGGCTCATAAAGGAGAAAAACAATCACAGTGGTCTCAGTGGAGATGGATTCCTTTGTCTAGATTGTTGAAGGCAGCTGGGTCTCATGATCACATCACTTTGTTAGCAGGAAGAGTTGAAGAGTTTCAATTCACCTCCTCATGTAATTTTCCATTAATCAAGATAGATTTTTCCTGACAGGGACTGTCCTTTTAAAAAAAGTGAGACATTCATTATCTCCACTGGGAGAGAAACTACTGATCATCAATTTATTGGTCATTAGCTAGCCTAATTAATAAATAAAGCCTAACTAATAGATGGTTATTGATTTGGTTATACATATATAATGTATATTTGTATGTTTATACATCTATATGTCTATCTATATCTATCTATAATTACATATATATATATATATATATATATATATATATATATATATTTGGAAATTACCTAGAAACTGCTGTATTACTAAAATATGGGAAAGTATAAGTTGTTATTTCAGGTATAAATTTTAGTCTATTAAAGGAGTTTTCTGAAAGCAATCTAGTCAAAATTCCCCTTGCTTAACTGTGGGCTGAGCTTTTCCTCTCTATGTAATCATTGTTCTTAGATCTTTACTGATTAAGAATTATACAAGAGCAAAATAAAACATTATGATATGATCTAGGCAGTGAATCTTTCTTATATGGATTATCAGGCCAAACTTTTTTTCAAGTGGTTATATCCTTTATGGGAAACTAAAATATTCTGGGACTTGATGCAACTTATATATCACCTGCAAAGAAGAGTATTTTAAAGACCTCACTATTCAGGGGGGATATCTCTTCAACAGTATCAAATAATTTATCAACCATAGATTTCTTTGATTTTTAACTTCCCTGATGTTTATGATCTGTGATTCATTAAACAAGATTTTAATTGTTGTTGTAATTGGCAAGGATTCAAATAATTTTGGCATTTAGTGATGGTATATTTTCTTGAAAGAGACATATTGATCTATGTAATCAATAATTTTGAAATTGGTAGATGATTATTGAGTTAGTTGAATCTATTAGGAAATTATATATTGTTGCATTCACTTTAGAGACATTTTATCTTTATGCAAGGCTAGAGTATTCAAGTTGCTAAGTTAATGAATTTTTTAAAACATTAGATGATATTATGCTATATACTTCTCAGGGACTTTTATGATTATTAATATATTATGGGCTGGAGAAAATTACTAAATCTAAAATGCCTCTTCCTTGCATTTTCAGTGAGACTATTGTTAAGGCATATATAGAGCATTCTTAAATACAATTTTATAAAGATGAGAAAATAGCCATATGCTTTAAGATTGTTGATGATTTCAACATTTTAATTTTAGTGAAAATGTCACTCATGTTATTCCATATTCCACTATAAAATCAAAATTTATTCATAGTGTTAATATTCAAAAGTCTATCATAAAAATTAGAAGTGAGTATAACATACTTTTCATAGAATTGAATAAGGCATGTAATCTTTCACAAGTAAGTGATACAGCCCATTACAAAGTATAAAATAGTTATTATTTGTTAATCATAAAGCTTCTTGACACAAAAAATGCATCTAGAATAAATAGAGAAATAAATGGGAAAATATTTTGAGTTTTTGGTAGAAGAGGTTGTTTTCCAAAATATATAATTAAAAATATATCAGGACCAAAAGCCTTTCTTCATTAGACAAATGACCAAAAGATAACCATAAATAGTTTTCAAAAGAAGAATTGCAGCCACTTAGCTATCAAATGAAAGAATACTCAAAGTCACCAAAAAGAAAAATACAAATCAAAACAGTAATAAAACTTCATCTCATACTTTAAAAACTGACAACATTAACAAAAAATGATAAAAGATAGGAATAGCAAATGTTGGAAGGTTGGTGGGAAGATAGGTACATGTGTATATGTGTGTGTGTGTATGAAACTTTGGAAAATAATGAGAAATTAAGCAAATATAGTGAGTAAACTTTCAATACCCTTTGACTCAAATATTCCACTGCTAAATTTATATCCTATGAATGTCATCAATAAAAAAATCCCCATTTATACGAAAATATTGATAGCAACACTTTTGTACTAAGAAAGAATAGGGATTAAAATAGATTCCCATTGATTGAGGGATCACTAAACAAAATATGTTATTTAAATGTGATAGAATCATACTATACAGAAAGAATTAACAAGCATGATAAACACACATTGAATACTTAAAGGAATTGAGAAAAAGTGAAGAAAACAGAACCAACAATACAATATATGTAACTATTACAAAAATCAAAGTATAATAACAAAGAACCACCATAAAGCAATAGCAAATTAGTGTTTCAAAATTATACTGAACAAAATTGTGCCCAAATACATCCTTTATTTCAGTCCACTGCTAAAATGTTTCTGATGCTGCATCTTTTTTATATAATCATTTTGTCTATTCATATTTTTCATTTATTGATTATTTTTTGGATTTCCCCCCTTTTTTTCAATGTACAGAGAAAAATGTAGGAAGAAACCAAATAAATCTTGCAAGTGTAGTGAGGCTTCTACATGTTAAGAGAGAGCTTTCAAAGGAAGTCAGAATAGATATTTTTAGCCTCTCCCTCCCCTTACCCAACAAAAGTTTTCATTACTGTCATGAAGGGAAAGATGACAACAAAAAACAGAGGCCACTTCAATATTCTCAGAGATAGGGACCATTGAACTAGAATTGTTTTTATTTACTCTCATAAATGTTGCTTGTCTGGAGGACGCAATCATTTTTGAACTTCTGTTAGTTATTTCTGTAGTCAAGTTAAACATCAGACTACTGAGGTCATTTAGTGTCATATACTGTATACCTAACATATTCCACTCATCTATAACTCTATTTTCTTAATTAGTATAAGAGTATTTTGAAGATTATTTCTTTATAATGTAGTAGATTGAATTCTGGCAGTGCAAAGCTATCTTCTGTCACATTTTTGTTCATTGATTCCTTAGATAGTCTTCAAATTTTGTGCTTTCAGATGAATTCTGTTATTTTTTCTAGCTTCACAAAATAATTATTTTGAATTTGCTTGATATGTTATTGAACTAGTCACTAATCTAGATAGAACAATCAATTCATAATGTTGGTTAAGCCTATCTATGAGCAATTGATATTTCTCCAATTTGTTTAATTATCCTTACTTTTTTAAACATTATTTGATAATTATGTTCACTTAGTTTTGAAGTGTGTCTTGACAGGTAGACTCTTAATTATGTTATGTCATCTGCAATTATTTTGAATAGAATTTCACTATCTCTTCCTGATGAATTCTATTTGGTTAAATATAGAATTGATGATAAATTCTATGGATTTATTTTATAACTTCCAATGTTTTTAAAGTGTTTGTTGTTTTATCTAGCTTTTTTAGTTGATACTCTGTGTTTCTCTCAATATAGTATGATATCATCAGCAAAGAGTAATAGTTTTATTTCTCTATTCCTTATTCTTAATCCTTCCATTTTTTCTTATATTACTATAATTAGCAATTACGTTATGATATTGGAAAATAGTAGTGACAAATGAGATTATTTCTAAAAACAGCTTTTTATTTTTCAAAATATATGCAAGGATAGTTTTCAACGTTTACCCTTGCAAAACCTTGTATTCCAAATTTTTCTCCTTCCCTTCTCCATTCCTCCTCCCATATTCTTCAACATTGATTCTTGCAAAATTTTGTTTTCCAATTTTTATCCCCTTCCCCTCACTCCCTTCTCAGATAGCAAGAAATCCAACATATGTTAAACATGGTAAAATACATGTTAAATGCAATATAGGCATACATATTTATACAATTATCTTGCTGCACAAGAAAAATCAGATCAAAAAGAAAAAAAATCAGAAAGAAAATAAAATTCAAGCAAACAACAATAAAATGAGTGAAAATGCTATGTTATGATCCACCCTCAGTTCCCACAGTCCTCTTTCTGGGTCTATATGGCTCTCATCATCAAACGATCGTTGGAACTGGCCTGAATCATCTCGTTATTGAAAAGTGCTTTGTCAATTGGAATTTATAATCATATAATCTTGTTGTTGTGTACAATGTTCTCTTTGTCTTACTCATTTCATTTAGTGTCAGTAGGAACTGACTTATAGGAATAAGTCTCCAGATCTTTCTGAAATCAGCCTGCTGATCTTTTTTTTTTACAGAAAAATAATAATCCATTATATTAATATACCATAACTTATTCAGCCATTCCCGAAATGATGGACATCCACTCAATTTCCAGTTCCTTGCCGCTACAAAAAAGGCCTTCTACAAACATTTTTAAACATGTGTCTCCTTTTCCCTCAAAAGACACACTGCTGGATCAAAGGATATACATAGTTGAACAGCCCTTTGTTCACCTTTAATCTTATTGCAAACACTTCTAATTAATCTGCATTATAATGCTTGCTACTGGTTTGAGATAGACACTGATTATCATTTTAAGGAAAGATCAATTCATTCTAATTTTCTCTGGTTTTAAAAGGAATGGATATTTTATTTTGTCTGAAACATATTCTGTATTTGTTGAAATAAGAATATAATTTATCTTGTTATGATATTTAAAATATATATAGTTAATTGTGTTCATGTAGTTTTCCCAATCTTGTATCAACCTCACATTCCTAATAGAAATTTCACTTGATCATAAGGAATTATATTTAATTTCATTTTTTGTATTAAGGTTCATTTATTAAGGAAATTGTTCTATGGTTTCCTTCTCCTGCTTTTGTTCTCAATAGTTAAGGTATTAAAAATATTTCTATCGGGGATATAATTAGCTATACTTTTTCATCTATTTTTTCAAATAACATTTGAATTAATTGTTTTTTCTCCCTAATTCTAATTGATAGACATTAATAATCAATTAAATATGACGATCACCTCCAATTTTTATTGGATAGCATTTTTATCACATATGATATGATATAAACTCTACCTTCAGAAAAAAGACTAATATTTTACAAGTGCAGCAGGAAACAGAGGCTAACATGACTGAATACCTCTTTTGTAAAAGCTTTTTATTTTCAAGACATATGAACAAATAATTTTTCAATATTGACCCCTGCATAGCTTTATATTTCAGATTTTCCCCTCCTTTCCCCCACTCCCACCCTAGATGGCAAGCAAGTCAATATATGTTATACATGTTAAAATATATGTTAAACCTAATATGTATTAATATATTTATACAATACTCATGCTAAACAAGAAAAATCAGATCAAAAAGGAAAGTAAATGAGTAAGAAAACAAAATTCAAGTGAAGAACAACAGAGTGAGAATGTTATATTGTGATCCACATTCAGTTCCCATAGTCCTCTTTCTGGGTGTAAATGGCTCGCTTAATCTAAAGATCATTGGAACTGTCATCAGTCATCTCATTGTTGGAAAGAGTTACTTTCATCAGAATTAATCGTCCTATAATATTGATGATGTCATATAATAATCTCTTTGTTCTGCTCATTTCACTTAGCATCAGTTCATGTAAATCTCTTCAGGCTTCTCTAAAATCATCCTTCCTATCATTTCTATAGAACAATATTATTCCATTGCATTCATATATCATAATTTATTCAGCCATTCTTCAACTGATGAGCATCCACTCAATTACCAGTTTCTTACCACTACAAAAAGGGCTGCCACAAATATTTCTGTACATGTGGGTCCCTCTCATTTTAAGATTTCTTTGGGATATAAGCCCAGTAGAAACACTGCTGGATCAAAGGGTATGCACAGTTTGATAACTTTTTCAACATAGGTCCAAATTGCTCTCCAAAATGCTTGGATCCATTCACAGTTTCACCAACAATGTATTAGTGTCCCAGATTTCCCACATCACCTTCAACATTCATAACTATCTTTTCCTGTCATCTTGGACAATCTGAGAGTGGGTAGTGATATCTCAGAGTTATCTTAAATTCCATTTCTTTGATCAATAGTGATTTAGAGCACCTTTTCGTATGACTAGAAATGGTTTTAATTTCTTCTTCTGAAAATATTCTGTTTATATCCATTGACCATTTATTAGCTGAAGAATGGCTTGAAATCTTATAAATTTGAGTCAATTCTCTATACATTTCAGAAACAAAGCCTTTATCAAAACCCTTAAATGTAAAAATGTTTTATCAATTTATTGCTTCCCTTCTGATCTTCTCTGATTTAGTTTTGTTTGTACAAAAACTTTTTAACATAATCAAAATTATCTATTTGGTGTTCACTTATAAATTCCCAATTCTTCTTTAGAAACAAATTCTTTTCTTTTCCAGAGATCTGAGAGGTAAACTATCCTATGTTCTTCTAATTGCTTATATTGTCACTCTTTATGTCTAAATCATGAATCCATTTTGATCTTACTTTGGTATGTGATGGTGTGGGTAAATGCCTAGTTTCTTTCATAATAGTTTCCAATTTTCCAAACAATTTTTGTCAAATAATGAGTTCTTATGCCAAAAGCTTGGGTCTTGGGGTTTGTCAAACACTGCATTATAATAGTTATTGACTATTTTGCCCTGTGATCCTAACCTATTCCACTGAAGATCTATTCTATTTCTTAGCCAGTACCAAATGGTTTTGATTACCACTGTTTTATATAGTTTTAGGTCTGGCACAGGTAGGCCACCTTCAATAGCATTTTTTTCCATTAATTGCTTTGAAATTCTTGACCTTTTGTCCTTCCAGATGAAATTTGTTCTTATTCTTTGGGTCTATAAAATTTTGGGGGGAGTTTGATTGGTATGGTACTAAATAAATTAATTTAGGTAGTATTATCATCTTTATTATATTCACTTGACCAACCTATGAGCATTTTATAATTTTCTAACTTATTTATTTGTATGGAAAGTGTTTTAAAATTGTCTTCATATAGTTCCTGACTTTCCCTTGGCAGACAGATTCCCAAATATTTTGTTCTATCAATAGTTATTTTGAATGGAATTACTTTTTGTATCTCTTGCTGTTCCAGCAAGTCCACTTTCTTAGGGATATATAAAAATACTGAAGATTTAAGATTTTTGCATCAGTATTAATTAGGAAAATTGCTCTATAATTTTCTTTCTATGTTTTCACCCTACCTGGTTAAAATATCAGCAGCATATCTGCATCATAAAAGGAATTTGGTAGAATCCCTTATTTCCCTATTTTTTCAAAATATTTATATGGTATTGTAATTAATTGTTCTTTAAATATTTGGTAGAATTCACATGTAATTTTGTAGAGATTTTTTCTTAGGAAGTTGATTAATATCTTGTTTTATTTCTTTATCTAAAATGGGACTATTTAAATAATTTATTTCCTCTTCTGTTAACATGGGCAATCCATATTTTTGTAGATATTCCTCCATTGTCAAATGTATTGGTATATAGTTGAGCAAAATAATTCCTAATTATTACTCTAATTTCCTCTTCATTGGTGGAAAGTTTTCCCTTTTCTTTTTTGAGACTAACAATTTGATTTTCCTCTTTCCTTTTTATAATGAAATTAACAAAAAGTCTATCTATTTTGTTGGCTTTTTCATAAAACCCACTCAGTTTTATTTATCAATTGAATAGTTTTTTTTAAATTTCCATTTTATTAATCTCCTCTTTTATTTTCAGAATTTAAAATTTGCTATTATTTGAGGGTTTTAAATTTGTTCTTTTTCTAGTTCTTTTCATTGTAAGCCCAATTGATTGATCTTTTCTTTCTCTATTTTATGCAAGCATGCATCTAGAGATATAAATTTTCCCCTAATAACTGCTGTAACTGCATCCCATAAATTTTGATATGTTGTGTCATTATTTTTATTCTCTTTGATGAAGTTGTTAATTGTGTCTATGATTTCTAGTTTCACCCATTCATTCTTTAGGATTAGATTATTTATTTTCCAGTTAATTTTTGGTCTATTTTTTCTTGGCCTTATATTACATGTGATTTTTAATGCCTAATGATTGAAAAAAAAATACATTTACTATTTATGCCTTTCTTCATTTGATTTTGAAGTTTTTAAGTTTCATGGACTGCCAAAAAAAAGAGTAAACTCCTTTCTGTTTCCATTCACTTTTCCCCAAAATCTATCATACCTAACTTTTCTAACATTCTGTTTACCTCCTTAACTTTTCTTTTTTTTTATTTTGTGGTTCTATTTTTCCCATTCTGAGGCAGCATGGTTGAGATCTCCCACTAGTTTAGTTTTGCTGTCTATTCTTGCATCTCTCTTAACTACTCCTCTGGGAATCTGGATGCTATACCACTTAGTACATATATATTTACTATTGGTATTGCTTCATTATCTATAGTACTCTTTAGTAAGATATAGTTTTCTTCCTTATCTTTTACTTAGATCAATATTTACTTCTACTTGATCTGAGATCATGATTGTTTCCCCTGTTTTTTTTTTTACTTCACCTGAAACATAATAGATTCTGTTTCAGCCCCTTACCTTCACACTTTATGTATCACTCTGCTTTAAATGTGTTTCTTTTAAACAAAATATTGTAGCATTCTGACTTTTAATCCAGTGAATTATCCACTTCCATTTTACAGGGGAGTTCATTCCATTCACATTCTCAGTTAAAATAACTAATTCAGTATTTCCTGCCCATCTTAGTTACCATAAGTTGTTATTCTTTTTCCTTTCCCCATTCCCTTCTTCCCAACACTTTGTTTTTGACAATCACCTCCCTCAACCATCCCTGCTCCATTAGACCCTCTCCCCCTTTTTACACTTTTCCCCTAATTCTTCTATTTTCCTTTCTATTAATCTTTCCCCTTCTTCTCTTTCCCCTCCCACTTTCCTATAAAGTGAGACAAGTTTCTCTGTGAAACCAAATATGTCTGATATTCTCTCTTTGAGTCAAATCAGATGAGAGTAATATTCACATAAAGTTCATCTCATTTTCTTCTTTCCCTCAATTATAATAGGTCTTTTTTTTGCCTCTTTGTGAAATGTAATTTCCCTTATTTTACCTCCTTTTCCCTCTGTCCAGCATGATCACCTTTCCACCTCTAGTTTCTTTTTTGTATTATCATAATAAAATCAACTTATACCCACACTCTCTAATTGTACCCATATAATTCTGTAACCCAGAATTATATTTCTCAAGAGTTTTATCCTTTTTACCTTTTTATGCTTCTCTTCAGTTCTGTGTTTGGTGATCAATTTTTTTGTTCAGTTCTTGTCTTTTCACCAGAAATAGATGAAATCCACCTATATCATTGAATTTGCATATTATTCCATGAAAGATAATTCTCATTTTAGCTGTATAACTTTTTTGACTATAATTCAAGTTCCTTAGTTTTTTGGAATAGAAGATTCTGGGCCCTTTGAAGAGGTGGAAGCTGCTATGTTCTAGGTAATCCTAATTGTGGCTTCTCGGTATTTCAATTGTTTCTTCCTGGCTGGTCCTTCAATAGTCTTATATCATGTCTCAGAGAATCCAATGATTCCTGAGGGTTTTCAAGTCCTACAACAGTCTTATGTCTCAGAGAATCCAATGATTTCTCAGGGTTTTCAACTTCTACAGAAATCTCATCATCACTCAGAGAATCCAATGATTCCTCAAGGTTTTGAAGTCCAACAGTTTTTGATGTCCATGAGTCAAATGCCATTAACTGCCATGCTCTTTTAGTAGTGGGCACAGTCAGTGGGAGAACCACCCAATGATTCTTGGGTCTTCTCCTTCATTTCAAGGGTCTGCTCCATCTCTCCCCGATGGACAAAGCAAATACGACTCATTGGCACCCCCATCTGATTCCTTCTCTATCTGCAGAGATACATGCAAACCCTCTCCCCCAAGCAGTTAACCTATCTGGCCCCTTCCATTCACCACTTTCTGGGTCTCTCCACATCACCTGCCAATTATATAAAGATAGTGAAGCTACTCATACTGGACACTGCCCTTCCAGTGGGTTATAAAACCTGTCTGCTGGAGTCAGTGCATCTTTGTCAAAAATCAAGAAGTTAATAGTATAAAGAGCTACATTTAGAAGTTTTCTAAGTTTACCTGTGGCTCCCCCTTTCTTGGAGGAGCATCTTAATGTCTCTGTTTCTCCTCTCTACTATTGCCTGTCCTTAAGGATTAAAAGGTATGCCAGTGGTGTATAAAATCTTATACTGTGCACAAAAGGGTACAAAATATTCAGAACTATATGCTGGTTCATTATTTGTTTTTATTGCTTGTGGCACACCCATAATTGCAAATGCATGGATAAGGAATTCAGTGACCACTTGGGCTGTCTCTTTTGCTGCTGGTATTGCAAAAGTGAATCCTGAAAAGGTGTCCAACACAACAGATGACCAAAATATTTATAATGGGTCACCTCCATTTGCCAAATTTCATTGGGTCTCAAACCAAAAGGGCTCTTCCCTGGAAGCAGTGTAGGAGTGTGGAAAGGCAAGATGTACAGGCTTTTACTATTCTCCTCACTTCCTCTCTTATTATTCCAAATTATAAACGTAAAGCTTGAGCAGCCTGATGATATTTAAAATGAGATTCTTTGGCTTCTTGAAATAAAGGAATATTGGCCAACATAGTTAGAAGGCCATCTGCCTTTGAATTGCCATCAAAAATAGGACCTGGAAGTCCACTATGAGAGTGGATATGCAAGATATAAATCTTACCTGGATGCTTTCTCACTTGCTCTTGAAGTTCCATAAAGAGCTGATATATATCAGAGGCTACAAATTTTATATGGACTGTGGCAATTCTTTGTACCACATCTACTGAATAGGCCAAATCAGATATTATATTTATATCTCCAGGATAATAAGTAAGAGCTAGAATGACTGCATACAATTCATTCTGCTGTGTGGACTGAAAAGGAGTTCTGACTACTCTCTTTATAGTTACAGCACAAGTATTATGTTTGGATGCATCTGTAAAGATAGTTAGTCCTTTAAGAGGAACTTTAGAAACCTTTTCTTCAAGAATCCATCACCAATTATGTAATAGTCTGGTTATCTTTAATGGAGGCCCATGTAAAAAATTTGGAGCCATGGCTAATAAAATTTGCCACTCTAGGATGGTCTCACAACACACATTAATTTGTGCATTAGTATAAAAGGTGTATATCTTGTCAGGTCTTATCCCAGATAATTGTACTGCTCACTTAATGGCCTTTAATAAAATTCTAGCCACAAGCACTGGGTAAGAAGTAAGGCTTTGTTCTGGTTGTGCCGGGAGGTTCACCCACTCTATCACACTGTCTCCTTGATGAAGGACTGCTGTGAGTGCCTCTGGTGTTGCAAAAACTGATATTTCCAAGGGTTTTTGAGTGACTCTTTCAACCACATTGAATAAAGCCAGTTCAACTTCTCTAAAAGCCTCATGAGCTTCTTTTGTAAGCTGGCCTGGTGAATTTAAAGCACTGTCTCCTCTTAAAATATCATATAACAGTTGCAATTGATAGGTAGTCAAGCCCAAAACTGGGACTCCATGATGCAGAATGCTGCTACACAGCTGTGCTGTGGTCTGTGCTGAGTCACTTCTGGTTTGGGGTGGGTATAGCCAGATCCTGTTAGATTCTGGCATTTTTTAGAGTACCCTCTACCTTTGGCTTTAATTTCTCTGCTGGTTTACTGCTTTGCAAGCAAAGCAGAGTAGTTAGGCTATGGCAGAGTCATCTGTGTAAATTTTCTAACCACAGAGGCCACCCCTGTCCTGTCTGCTCAATATGCTAACCTCTGGTTCTATCCCTATTTGCACTGGTTTGTTCCTGCGGCTCAGGACAAACCTTTTCTGTCAATCTTGAAGATTATCTTCGGCTGGTAAGTTGTTACAATTCCAATCTTCATGAATTTTACTAGTCAAGTGCTATTTTTGAGGCTGAATTTAATAATTGGTAGTAAAGGTATGAGAGATGCTCAGAAATTCACATGTGCCTTCTCTGACATCTTGTCTCCACCCTCGAATTAGATTAGTTTCACAGAACAAAATAGTCAATGACTATAGCAACTTAGTGCTTGACAAACCCAAATGACCCCAGCTTTGGGGATAAAAATTCACTGTCTGACAAAAATTGCTAGAAAAATTGGAAACTAGTATGGAAGAACTAGGCATTGATCCACACTTAACAACATATACCAAAATGAGGGGGAAATGGTTCATGATCTAGACATAAAGAATAATGTAAGCAAATTAGAACATAGAATAGTTTACCTTTCAGATCTGTGGAGAAGGGAGGAATTTGTGACCAAAGAAGAACTAGAGAATATTATTGATCACAAAACAGATAATTTTGATTATATGGTTTATAGTTTCATCCAAAAAAATTTAATGCAGACAAGATTAGAAAGGAAGCAATAAACTGGGAAACATTTTTTTTTACATTCAACAATTCTGATAAAGGCTTCATTTCTAAAATATATAGAAAATTGATTCAAATTTATAAGAATTCAAGCCAATTGATAAATGCCCAAAGGATATGAACAGACCATTTTCAGATAAACAAATTGAAACTATTTGTAATCATATGAAAAGGTGCTCCAAATCACAATAGATCAGAGAAATGTAAATTAAGATAACTCTGATATACCACTACATACATCTCAGATTAGCTAAGATGACAGGAAAAGATAATGCCAAATGTTGGGGGCGGGGGGTATGAGAAAACTGGGACACTGATACATTGTTGGTGGAGCCATTCTAAAGAGCCATTTGGAATTATGCTCAAAAAGTTATCAAATTGTGTATACTCTTTGACCTAGCAGTGTTTCTACTGGGCTTATATCCCAAAGAGATCTTTTTTTTTTAACCTTTAAATTTATTTATTTATTTATTTATTTTTTATTATAATAACTTTTTATTGACAGAACCTATGCCAGGATAATTTTTTTACAACATTATCTCTTCCATTCACTTCTGTTCCTATTTTTCCCCTTTATCCCTCCACTCCCTCCCCTAGATAGCAAGCAGTCCTATATATGTTGAATATGTCACAGTATATCCTAGATATAATATATGTGTGCAAAACCAAACAGTTCTCTTGTTGCACAGGGAGAATTGGATTCAGAAGGTAAAAATAACCTGGGAAGAAAAACAAAAATGCAAACAGTTTACATTCATTTCCTAGTGTTCTTTCTTTGGTGTAGCTGCTTCTGTCCATCATTGATCAATTGAAACTGAATTAGGTCTCTTTGTCAAAGCAATCCACTTCCATCAGAATACATCTTCATACAGTATCGTTGTTGAAGTATATAATGATCTCCTGGTTCTGCTCATTTCACTGAGCATCAGTTCATGTAAGTCTCACCAAGCCTCTCTGTATTCATCCTGATGGTCATTTCTTACAGAACAATAATATTCCATAACATTCATATACCACAATTTACCCAACCATTCTCCAATTGAAGAGCATCCATTCATTTTCCAGTTTCTAGCCACTACAAACAGGGCCGCCACAAACATTTTGGCATATACAAATCCCTTTCTTTTCTTTAGTATCTCTTTGGGGTATAAGCCTGTAGTAGCACTGCTGGGTCAAAGGGTATACACAGTTTGATAACTTTTGGGGCATAATTCCAGATTGCTCTCTAGAATGGTTGGATTCATTCACAACTCCACCAACAATGCATCAGTGTCCCAGTTTTCCTGCATCCCCTCCAACATTTATCATTATTTTTTCTTGTCATCTTAGCCAATCTGACAGGTGTGTAGTGGTATCTCAGAGTTGTCTTAATTTGCATTTCTCTGATCAATAGTGATTTGGAACACTTTCATATGAGTGGAAATAGTTTCAATTTCATCATCTGAAAATTGTCTCTTCATATCCTTTGACCATTTATCAATTGAAGATTGATTATAAATTAAAGTCAATTCTTTATATAGTTTGGAAATGAGGCCTTTATCAGAACCTTTAACTGTGAAAATGTTTTCCCAGTTTCTTCCTTCCCTTCTAATCTTGTTTGGTGATGCTAGATTTAGTGAATAATATATTGATATCTTCAAAAAAAGAACTAGTTCATTATTTTCTAATCTGGTCTACTAATGTATTTTTCTGTTGAATTTTTAAGAAGATAGTTTGTACAATTATGCCTTTGTAAATAATTTGAAATTTAGGATTACAAACCCTACTTCTTTACTTTTCATAGTTTCTTTGGCAATCTTGACAATTTATTTTTCTATATAATTGTCACTTTGTCTGATAAAATGTATTAGTATTTCTATCTGAATAACCTTAAGCTAGAGTTTAAACATATGCTTTTGATACATGCTAAATGTGATCTAAACACATCATATAATCTCTCAAGATCCTGATATTATCTAAAATCTAAAAAAAAATCTTAAGACTTATGAATATCATACATACCATCACTGCATAGAAAACCAGGAGGGTAGATTTCAACTCACCCACCAAGGTTAGTGACCTTAAGTAGATTTAGGGGTATCTAGATATTCTGTGAACATTTACTACTGTAATTCATATTTTCCCCAAGTATAGTTTAGGTCTCTTAACCCCAATTTTATTCTTAATTTATTTCAAATTTATTTTATTTAAAGGAACTGAATTAGAAAAAAGAAAAACAGAGAAGGCATACATTACAAAATGAAACAAAACAAACAGAACATTGTCATATGCCCAGCAGAATAGTGTGTGTGTGTGTGTGTGTGTGTGTGTGTGTGGAAGAAATTATAGTCATGAATATCCACCTTTACTTTCTTATAAATTGTGTTCTTTTGTTCTCTGATGCACACCTTTTTACTTCAATCTTTTCCCCACTTTTATCTCCCAAGCAGGCTATAATTTATATACACATATGTAGATATATACATTTATACATACAAATACCCCCACACATACACATATACATATTTTTACTATATCTGCTTACTCTTTGCTTTAATTCTGCTTGTAACTTGTCTTGCTATTATTTAACCTCCCTCTACCCATGGATGCCTTCCTTGTCTTCTTCCCATATTCTTTTCTTCCCTGTCCACCCTTCCCATTCCCCTTATTTCTTTATATATTTTAGAAAGTGCTATACACTACTGCTCTTTTAACCCATACTTCATGTGGTAGGTTTTCAAAACTAGGAACCCTCTTTCCCACTCTAATACCTCTATGTCTCTTCTTCCTCTGCACCTCATTTATATGACATAAGTACTATTTTTATTTAAACTCTGCCCTAGTCTTTCTTTTGAGCTTCCTTCTATTGATATCAACCTTAAACATGTGCTATCCATTTCCCATATTAAAACAAACAAACAAACAACAATTTGTCTATGTTTATTTTCTTGAAATTGATCTTGATATCAGCTCTATATGTTAAATTTTCTGTTAAGTTTGGGTTTGGGTGATAGAAAGTCCTAAAATCTGCAAGTTCATTGAATATCCATTCTTTCTCATTCAATATTATAGCTAATTTTGCTGGACATAATATTTTTGACTGCAGGCCTCGATCTTTTAATTATGGGTAGATATGATTCCATGACCTCCAGACTTTTCTTGTAGGCTACTCATAAATCCTGTACAAGTCTAATTGTAGCTCCAGCATATTTGAATTGTTTCTTTGTCTTGTTTCTTGCAAAATTTTCTTTTTGATCTGGGATTTTGAAATTTGAAAATAATGTTCTTATGTGTTTACCATAAAGGATTTTGTCAAGGTGGTGATCAGTATTTTGTTTGTTTGTTTTTCTACTTTCTCCTCCTGTTCTATCACTCCAGGACAATTTTCTTGAATTATTTTTTGCATTATTGTGTCAAGGATCTTTTTTTGGTCATAACTTTCAGACAGTACATCATTCTTAGATTTTCTTTTCTTGATCTGTTCTCCATATTTGTCATTTTTATGTTTCACATTCTTTTCTATTTTTTTCATTCTTTATAATCTGTTTTGATATTTCTTGGTCTATCTTAGCTTTACTCGCTTCTCTTTGCTCAATTCTAATTTTCAAAGAGTCATTTTGTCTTTGAAATTCTATATCTTTTTTTCTTTGGTTGACTTTTTTCTATTATTTTCTTGAGTAGATTTTATTTTCGTTTTTAGTGTTTTCCCAATACCTCTTATTTGATTTTTAAATTCTTTTTTGAGTTCTATAAATTCTCTCTGGGCAGAGAGCCATTTCATCTTATTCTCTGAGGCAAGCTTTTTTTTTTTTTTTTTTTTTTTTTTTTTTTTTACTTCAGTGTCCTCCTCTGAAGATGAACCCCCATTTTCCCTGTTTCCATAATATATTTCTGTGGTGAGGTTCTTTCTTCTTTGCTGGTTCATTTTTTTAATAAGAAATATTCTTATTATCTCTAATCCTGGGGTGGGGAATGGTACTCTGGCTTTACTTCAGGTCTCTCCTCTGACTAGTAAATCCAAACCAAGAGGCCCACCCTCCAGCAAGTGCCTATGGCCAGCAGCATCCCAGCCCCATTGCCCTGCATTCATGGGTTCCTTCTCAGCCAGGCCCAAGACCTGCAATACACCTGGGCCTGGTGTGGCTAATCATCATTCTTTTTTCATGGACTCAGATCCCAAATCCACAAACAATCTGGGAAGTGAAAGTTACTGTGGTTCCTATAGAGGTTCCAGGCACACCCACCTAGCCTAAGAGGTTCCTATTTGATGTTTTATGGAAATAGCCTGGAGATTTATGCATGTTCTTAAGGTTAATCCTAGGCCTTGAGTCTTTCTTTGTTTTTTTCTCCCATCTTTCTTCAGATTTTCTCCATTTGTATTCACCTGTTCACCTGAGATGCAAATTTGTTCTATTTTGGAGGAAATTTGGAGAGCTTGAAATTTACCAACCTACTTTGCCATCTTCCCAGAATCTTCCCAACCCCAGTTTTATACAATCTATATCAAATTGGGTTATACTTTACAAAGATATTTATTAACTTAACTAGATGTAATAAAGTATATACAAATTTACTCCCAGGGTATGGGAGTTGGATATGATTCTTTCTCCTCACCTTGTACTATCTCAGTCTTTAGAGAGGGAGAGTAATGATTAGATTCCTGTTCTTATTCAGTTACTAAAAAGCCAATTGTGTCAGTTTCAAGACCAAAATTCTTTTTGGGCTTTATTTGCAGACATTGTGGCTTCTCCAGATTTCTCTGATGGCCTGAGTGGTTGCATCATCCTATCTACACTATTGGATCTAAGTTTGCCAGGATCATACTCCCAGGTCCAGAGGATCACCACCAGTATCTTAATTTGAGAGGAACAAATGACAACAGAGCAGAAATGAATGCAACAAGCCCAATTTGTGGAACCAGAAGTAAGGTAAAAGAATGAGAGTGAACAGGGGAGAATAATTTTCCTCTTTTACCAGTTAAGTTCATGGAAGACCATTGTATGATTCTTCCTATCTTCCCTGTGTGGGAAAAGAGTAGTACAGGAAAGAAAACTAGTTACAGAAAGGGAGTCACCATCTCAGTTTCACCAATTTAAAGATATAGCATATTCCAGTTAAATAAGTAATCAAAGGAAGCTATATCCTTCACCTGGCAGGGGACATAAAAGTTTCTATATTAGGCAATCTGGACATACTCCAAAGGTCCATTGGAGCATCTTTGTTAGATGATCTGAGTAAGCCTAGACTAGCCTAGATTACATGTACATGAATTAGTAAAAAATGAATCTCAGTACAACAGTTTTCCACATTGATCAACCAATCAAACAAAATTAATTCATAAGATTAATTTGTGAATCATTGCAATTTGTAATATATTAATTCTGCCTAACCATAAACATTGAATTTGTCTGTAATCATGTCTCTCTTTATATTTACAAAACCATGTTTTATAGTTGATTTTATATTAATTTTACATGACTTGATAGTTTAACTTTATTATCTTTGTTGATCATAAATAGCCATGTTGATGAATGCAAGCTTATTTTATACCTACTTATTGTGCTAAAGACATCTTGATAATTACTTTTAATTTCCACATGTTATTTGTAACTGGAAAGATTTTTTTTCCTTCACTTTAATTTCTTTTCTTATTCAAGGACTCTGTTTAGGTTTTTTTAATTTATTTTTTTAAATAGAGAAGTGTTTAAGCTTTCTCTGCATTTCTAGTTATATCCTCTATGATCTTTTCACCCACTGCCTCTCAGTTTGCAACAGAGGACTTAATCTGGAGACAATTCTTTCTTACAGCTTTTCTCTCCTCATTAGAGATCTCTTCCCCAAAATAATATTTGAAGAAATCCACAGTCATGCTTCACTTGACTCCTGTTTTTGTTATTTTGTTTCTAGGTTTCTACAGACTACTTGCCCTTTCTTACCCCTCTTCAGGAACCATAAATCATAATCAAGTCATCTCTGCCATAATTCCTAAATAATGTGTAGTTTTACCCCATTATGGCCTTCTCCATCTCCAAAGTTGTTTTTTTTTTAATCAGTTTTCCCCATTGACCATTTTTCTGCTCTGAGTATTGTTTCATACCTTGTAATCTAAAGACAGATATTATCTTTCCTTTTGAGTTTGTATCCCTCATGCTTAGCACAAAGCTTGATACATAGTGAGTGTTTGATGAACACATTCATTTATTCATTCATTTAATTTTTCTTGGGAGAGAGCAGAGTCCAGCTTTATCTTTCTGAAATTTTAAGTACCACCACCTTATTTTTCTAAATAATTTATTAGTTTGGAAAAAGTTTATTAATCATGTATTTTCTGGTATGTTCCAATCTGTATTATTTCTCTAGTTTTTATTTGCTTATGTTTGTGTGTGTGTGTGTGTGTGTGTGTGTGTGTCTAAGTGGGTATATTTGCAACTCACTTTTCATCACCCAGTTACACCTGATACTGGATTTGGGAATCAAATACATATTTTGATTGTGAGGAGAAAAAAAATCTTCTTTATTTTTAGTGATCTTTTTATGTAATTGAATGTTATATTTTATACAAAGTATTTTAGCATGTTTTGATATCGTTTTTTTTTAATGTTTTATTGAAAATGTTACAGACAACTTGTTGGCATAGTGGATAGAGCAATGGACTCAAAGTCATAAATACCTGTGTTCAAATACTACTTCAGAAACTTAACTAAATACTGAACCCTAAGAAAGTCAAATAATCTTTTCCAGTCTTAAGTTTCATATTCTATAAATTTGAGATAATATAAAATAACACAGAACTTCTTTGAGGAAAACATAAGGTTCAAAACTTTAAAATACAAAGAAATTGATAATTTTTAGGATTAATAGGATTTACTATGTTAGTTATGATATCCAAATAGAAATGAATTACTTTCAAACCTGGGGTAAATTTTTCTTGAAAATAAGGGCTAATTTGGGAAAACATCTATGTTCAGATTTCAAATATTTTATTATTATTTTTATCAACATTAATGAATGATTTTAGTTTAAAGTTCTACTTTTCTCCTCTCGCTTGTCTTTTTGTAACTTGGAGATGAAATTATTTTTATTTTGTAGAAAGAATAATGTAGAATTCTGTCTTTCTCCATTTTTGAAAGTAATTCATTCAAATTTTAAATTATTTAAACTTTAAATTTCTGCTAGTATTATCTAAGGTATCCATTTGGTCATGGTCTGTTTATCAGTGTTAAAATTAGAAGTTTTTTAATGTTCAGTTTTATTTCATTTTCTTATATTAAGTATTTTTAAAGGCTATATATTTGTAATCTTCTTAATTCAAATATTTTGTACTTTTCTAGACATTTATACATTTATTTAACCTGCATACTCAATTAATTAGCATATACTTTTGGGCAACATAGTATAGCAGACTAATAACTAGTCTCTAAAGCAACAAGATCTAATTTTAAGCCCTGCCTTCTACATATATGATGTTGTGATTCTGCCAAAGTCATTTGATTTCTCACAGCCTTAGTCATCTCTTTAATACAGTAAGTTAGAGTTACAGTAATACAGTAATAGAGTAAGTAATACAGTTAAGTTACCTAAATTGGTAAATTAATTTTCCACTCAAGAGGTCCTTATAGAAATAAAATCACAGTTCTCTTAAATCCTACATTAAAACCCAGACTTATGATGGCTCCTGTACCCTAACATTTTCATTGTGATTATAATTTCATCTATATTATTTCATTTTTTCTCTTTATCTTCAATTTTCCTAGTGATTAATTGCCTTTAAAGCAGGTTTTTTAGTTGTTACTTTCTATTTTGTTAATTTCTCCTTTGATTTTAGTGATTTTCTATGTTTATTTTGTGTGCACTCATTTTAATTACCTGAAAAATTGCTCCCTAGTTGAACTGCAAGTCAGAGACTACACCCAAGTATTATTTGTACTGCTACAATGCATAGAAGTTTTATGCAGAATTGAAAAAAATATTTTTCACTTTTATCTATTATTCATGCTTCAGCTGTGTAGAAGATTTTGGGAAAAAATTTGATTTCACTTGATTTTCAATAAATCATGTGCTTATAAATGTCGGCTATGTTCTTCCTTTTTGCTATGTTTTCTTGTGATGGATGGATAATGCTATGCAATTCAAATTGGGATTCCTTGATGACTGATATTTTTCTTCTTAGCTACTTGGAAGTTCCTTGTAAAAAAATTAATGAAAATTCAAGCTTTGATGACAATATTTCTGAGAGCAGAAGCTGATATTTTAATATCTCTTGTCTTTCATAATTCTATAGCCTTTACTTTCATAGTTATGGTGCTATAAAGGTATATTGAACAATTTATTGAGAAAGGAGACTTCTTTCCAAACTTTTTTTAGGTAATATTATATTTTTTGAAATTCTGTCAGAAATCTTTTTTCACTTTCTGTTTTTATTGATTATAAAGATTTGAAACACTTCTCCTGAGCTGATAAAGAAAAAAATACAAATAATTATTGTTACCACTCTTCTTTTTAAGTTTATTGGGAAAAGACTTTCCTCAATATGGCAGCAAGAGAGGCCACAAAGAGTATATCTACTCTGCACTTGAAGTGCATGGTGATATAATAGAATGAATATTGGTTCAAAAGTCATGTAATATGTTTTGAAAACCTAGCTCTACAGTTTGTTTTCTATATGGTTTTGACCAAATTCTACATTCTTGATTTCTTAATTTTCACACTTATAAAATGAGGGAGTTGGAGTAGATAACATGTGAAATCTCTTCCAAATCTAAATTCTATGATTAATGTTCCTCCTCTAAACACATAAACGCATAAATAAAAAAAAACATATATATGTTTTAAATTGAAAAGGGAAGAAAAGGAGAGAAGAAAAGAAAATAGTGTGTCAGTTAAGGAAAGTATAAGGAAATAAGTATTATTCAGTGATCCAAAGCAATCCCCATAGACTTTGGCTCTTTTTTTATTATAGCTTTTTTTATTTACAAGTTATATGCATGGGTAATTTTACAGCATTGACAATTGCCAAATTTTTCCCCTCCTTTTTGGTCCAATTTTCCCCCTCCTTCCATCCACGCCCTCCCCCAGATGGCAGGTTGACCAATAAGTGTTAAATATGTTAAATTATAAATTAAATATAAGAAAGTATACATGCCCAAAGAGATATTTTGTACAAGAAGAATCAGACTCTGAAATATTGTATAATTAACTTGTGAAGGAAATCAAAAATTCAGGTGGACAAAAATAGAGGGATTGGGAATTCTATGTAAAGGTTCATAGTCATCTGCCAGAGTTCTTTCCCTGGGAGTAGCTGGTTATATTCATTACTACTCTATTGGAACTGATTTGGTTCATATAATTGTTGAAGGGGGCCATGACCATCAGAATTGATCATCATATAGTATTGTTGATGAAGTATATAATGATCTCCTGACCCTGCTCGTTTCACTCAGCATCAATTTGTGTAAGTCTCTCCAGGCCTTTCTGAAATCATCCTGCTGGTCATTTCTTACAGAACAATAATATTCATATACCACAATTTATTCAGTCATTCATAATTAATGGGCATCTACACAGATTAGAGTTTCTGGCCACTACAAAGAGGTCTACCAGAAACATTCTTGCACATACAGGTGCCTTTCACTTCTTTAAAATCTCTTTGGGATATAAGCCCAGTAGTAACACTACTGCTCAAAGGATATGCACAGTTTGATAACTTTTTGAGCATAGTTCCAAATTCCGTTCCAGAATGGCTGGATGTATGCACAATTCCACCAACAATGTATCAGTGTCCATGTTTTTCCACATCTCCAACATTGCACATTATCTTTCCCTGTCATCCTAGACAATCTGACAGGTGTGCAGTGGTATCTCAGACTTGTCTTAATTTGCATTTCTCTGATTATTAATGACTTGGAGCATCTTTTCATATGACTAGAAATAGTTTCAATTTCTTCATCTGAGAATTGTCTGTTCAAATCCTTTGACCATTTATCAATTGGAGAATGGCTTGATTTCTTATGTTAAAGTCAATTATCTATATATTTTGGAAATAGGCCTTTATCAGAACCTTTGATTGTAAAAATGTTTTCCCAGTTTATTGCTGCCCTTCTAATCTTGTATATTAGTTTTCTTTGTGCAAAAAATTTTCAAATTGATATAATCAAAATTTTCTATTTTGTAATCAATAATGATCTCTAGTTCTTTTTTGGTCATAAATTCCTTCTTCTTCCACAGGTCTGAGAGGTAAACTATCCTATATTCCTCTAATTTGTTTATAATCCCATTCTTTATGCCTAGGTCATGACCCATTTTGACCTTATCTTGTTGTATGGTGTTAATTGTGGATCAATGCCTAGTGTCTGCTATATGAATTTCTAATTTTCCGAGCAATTTTTGTCAAACAGTTAGTTATTGTCCCAAAAGCTGAGGTCTTTGGGTTTGTCAAACAGTAGAATATTAAAATTGTTGACTGTTTTGTCCTTTGAACCTAACCTATGCCACTGATCAACTAGTCTATTTCTTAGCCAATACCAAATGGTTTTGGTAATTGTGGCTTTATAATATAATTTTAAATCTTGTACAGCTAGGCCACATTCATTTGATTTTTTTTCATTAATTCCTTTGAAATTCTTGATCTTTTTTTCCCATATGAACTTTGTTATGTTTTTTCTAGGTCATTAAAATAGTTTTTTGGGGAAATCTGATTGGTATAGAGCTAAATAAATAGATTAGTTTAGGTAGTATTGTCATTATTATTATATTTGCTCACCCTATCCAAGAGCATTTAATATTTTTCCAATTGGTTAGTTTAGACTTAATTTGTGTGGAAAGTGTTTTGTAGTTTTGCTCATATAACTTCTGATTTTCTCTTGGCAGATGGATTCCTAAATATTTTGTATTATCAGTAGTTATTTTAAATGGAATTTCTCTTTGTAATTCTAACTGTTGGATTTTGTTAGTGATATATAAGAATGCTGATGACTTATGTGGGTTTATTTTGTATCCTGCAACTTGGCTAAAGGTGTGGATTATTTCTAATAGCTTTTTAGTAGAATCTCTGGGGTTCTCTAAGTATACCATCATATCATCAGCAAACAGTGATAATTTGGTTTCCTCACTGCCTACTCTAATTCCTTTAATCTCTTTCTCAAATCTTATTGCCAAAGCTAGCATTTCTAATACAATATTAAATAGTAATGGTGATAGTGGGCAACCTAGTTTCATTCCTGATCTTATTGGGAATAGTTGCAGTTTATCCCCATTACATATGATGCTTTCTGATGGTTTTAAATAGATGCTACTGATTATTTTAAGGGAAAGTCCATTTATTTCTATACTCTCAAATATTTTTAATAGGAATGGATGTTGGATTTTACCAAGTGCTTTTTCTGCATCTATTGAGATGATCCTAGGTTTTTGTTAAATTGGTTATTAATATGGCCAATTATACTGATAGTTTTCCTAATATTGAACCAGCCCTGCATTCCTGGTATAAATCCTAGTCAATCATGGTGTATTATCCTGGACATGATTTTCTGTAGTTTTTTGCTAATATCTTATTTAAGATTTTAGCATCAATATTCATTAGGGAGATTGTTCTGTAATGTTCCTTCTCTGTCTTCAACCTACCTGGTTTAGGTATCAGTACTATGTCTGTATATCTGTGTCATAAAAGGAATTTGGTAGGACTCTTTCATTCTCTATTTTTTCAAATAGTTTATATAGCAGTGGGGCTAATTGTTCGTTAAATGTTTGGTAGAATTCATATATAAATCCATCTGGTCCTTGTTTTTTTGTTTTGTTTTGTTTTGTTTTGTTTTTGGGAGTTGATTAATAGCTTGTTCTATTTCTTTTTCTGAAATGGGACTATTTAAGCAATTTGCTTCCTCCTCTGTTAATCTGGGAAGCCTATATTTTTGGAGGTAGTCATCCATTTCACTTAGGTTATCAAATTTATTGGCATAAAGTTGGGCAAAGTAACCCCTTATTATTTCTTTAATTTCCTCTTCATTGATGGAAAGTTCTCCCTTTTTATTTTTAAGACTAACAATTTGATTTTCCTTCCTCCTTTTTCTAATCAGATTTACCAAAGGTTTATCAATTTTATTGGTTTTCCATAAAACCAACTCTTAGTTTTATTTATTAGTTCAATAGTTTTTTTTTTACTGTCAATATTGTTAATTTCTCCTTTTAATTTTAGAATTTCAAATTTAGTAATTGATTGGGGTTTTTTAATTTGGTCTTTTTCTAGCTTTTTAAGTTGCAAGCCCAATTCATTGATCTTCTCTTTCACTATTTTATTCAAGTAAGCCCCTAAGGATATGACATTTCCTCTTATTACTGCTTTGGCGGCATCCCACAAATTTTGGTATGATGTCTCATCATTGCCATTATCTTGAGTGAAATTATTTATTGTGTCTATAATTTGCTGTGTCACCCAATCATTCTTTAAGATGAGATTATTTAGTTTCAAATTACTTTTTGGTCTATTTACCCCTAACTTTTTTGTTGAATGTAGTTTTTATTGCATTGTGATCTTAAAAGAAAGCATTTATTATTTCTGCCTTCCTGCATTTAATTTTGAAATCTTTATATCCTAATATATGGCCAATTTCTGTATAGGTTACATGAACTGCTGAGAAAAAAGTATAATCCTTTCTGTATCCATTCAATTTACTCCAAAGATCTATCATAGCTAATTTTTCTAATATTCTATTTACATCTTTAATTTCTTTCTTATTTGTTTTGTGGTCTGATTTATCTAATTCTGAGTGTGCAAGGTTGAGATCTCCCACTATTACAGTTTTGCTGTCTATTTCTTCTTGCAACTCTCTTAATTTGTTTTTAGGAAGTTACAAGCTATACCAGTTGATGCATATATGTTTAGTATTGATATTGCTTCATTGTCTATGCTACCCTTCAGCAAGTTATAGTTTCCTTTCTTGTCTCTTTTAATTAGACCAACTTTTGCCTTTGCTTGATCTGAGATAAGGATGACTTCACCTGAAGCATAATAGATTCTGCTCCAGCCTCTTTATTCTGTATGCATCTCCCTGCTTTAAATGTGTTTCCTATAAAAAACACACTGTAAGGTTCTGACTTTTAATCCAGTCTGCTATCTGCCTTCTCTTAATGGGAGAGTTCATCCATTCACATTTATGGTTAAAATTACTAATTCTGTATTTCCTGCCATATTATTATCCCCAGATTATGTTTTTTATTTTTCTTGCCCCCTCAACTCTTTTTCCCAGTATTAAACTTATGGGCCCCACTTGTGTCATGATGCTCACCGTCTTTAGGAAACCTCCCTCCCCCTTTGTTTCTCTTCCCCTTTCTTGTACCCTTCCCTTATTACTCTTTTCTGTTTCCCTTTTCCTCTCCCACTTTTTAATGAGGTGAGAGAAAATTCTCTGTTAAACAAATGTGTCAATTCTTTTCTCTTTGAGCCAACTCTGATGAGAGTAAGATTCACAAAATATTCTTCCCCCTCCCTAAATTCCCTCAGAGATGATAGGTTTCCTTTGTGTCTTCATGGGATGTAGTTTCCCTCTTTCTATCCTCTCTTGCCCTTTTTTCTGATACTACCCCCTTTCCATTTCTACTTCCCTTTTTTATGTTATATCAGTAAAATCAAATTATTGATATATTCAAATATATTCATATCCACAACAGAAACACAGTTTTCAAGACTCCCTTTTACTTTTTTTTTGCTTCTCTTGAGTCCTATGGTTGGAAATCAAAATTTTTTTGTTTAGATCTGGTTTTTTCCTTAGAAACAATTGGGAATTCATGTGTTTCATTAAATATCCAACTTCTTCCATGGAAGAAATGCTCAAATGCTCAGCTTAGCTCTGTAGTTTATTTTTGGCTGCATTCCAAGTTCTTTGGCCTTTTGGAATATGAGATTCCAGGCCCTTCGATTCTTTCATGTGTATATAGCCAGATCTTGAGTGATCCTTATTGTGGCACCTCAGTATTTGAATTTTTCTGGCTACTTGTAATATTTTTTCCTTAGTCTGATAGTTTTGAAATTTGGCCACAATATTCCTTGGAGTTTTTATTTTATGGTCTTTTTCAGAAGGTGTTAGATGAATTCTTTCAAAACCCATTTTTCTGATTCTATTACATCTGGGCAGTTCTCTTTGATGATTTCCTGTAAAATAGTATCTAAGCTCTTTTTTTCATCATAATTTTTGTGAAGTCCAATAATCCTCACATTATCTTTCCTAGATCTATTTTCCAGGTTTGTCATTTTTCCAAGTCAACATTTAACGTTTTCTTCTAATTTTTCATTATGTTTTGGATTTGCTTGACTGATTCTTGATGTCTCAATGAATCATTCATTTGTATTTGTTCAGTTCTGATTTTTAAATGAGTTATTTTCATTATCTTTTTTTTTTTTTACTTCTTTTTGTATATGTCCAATTGAGTTTTTCAATGAGTTATTTTGCTCTATGGAATTTTTTTCCATTTCACTATTTTTTTTTTGGTGAGTTATTTTCTTTTTCCAATTCACAAATCCTACTTTCCTGGGATTATTTTTTTTACCTCTTCCAATTCACAAATTCTGTTTCCCTGCACTTCCTGGGAATTCTTTACCTTTTCAAATTCACATTTCAGGAAGTTGTTACTCTCTTGCATAGCTTCTCTTTCCTTTCCCCATTTTTTTTCTTACTCTCTTTTAATATTTTTAATAATCTCTTCTGGAAGAGCATTATGTGATGTGGCCAGGTAACAATCCCCTTTGGGGTATTGTATGGAGACTGTTTGCTATAAGTCTCCTCGGGGTTGCCAACCTGCTCTCTTTCTGCATAGAAGCTATCAATCGGCATTTTGATATTTTTACTCATTGTTCAAAGCCTGTAGCATCTGCTTTCAGGGCAAGGAGGTTATCAGCTTCCTCTGCAAAGCAAGGATAGGTATATGGACAATAGCTGTCCTGCCAATGTGCTGCAAAAAGCAGTGAGGTATGGGAGTGCTCTGGGAAAGTCCCCCCCCCCCCCCCCCAAGTGATTCAGACTTGGTTATCAAAGTCTGGCCAAGCTGTGGAAGTACCCAGTGAAGAACTCTGCTGTGTGGATTAGCAACTGCCCTAGAGGCTGAGCAGCAAAAGTGTCACTACTCCAGGCCAAAGCCCCCTGTGGGGCTGTGGGTGTTAGCAGTTGACTAGCGAATAGTCCTGAATGGACCAAAAGTGTCTCTGCCCAGGGAAACACAGTTGCACTGCAGAAGTTCTATTACTTCAGGCCAAGTTCCCCACTATGCAGATTAGAGGCTGCCCTGGGCTGTGCCCCCCTGCCATGCAGATTTGTAACTGCCCCAAGGAAAAGCCACCTACTGCAGAACGGGACTGCACAGCTATCCTGTGATTTGTGCTAAGTCACTTCCAATTTTGGGTGGGTATAGCCAGATCCTGTTAGGTTCTGGCATTTTTTAATGTTTTTTAGACCCTCTGCCATTGGCTTTAATTTTTCTGCTGGTCTGCTGCTTTGCAACCAAGAAAGAGCAAAAGCCTGTGTCAGAGTCATCTCTGTATTTTTCTAATCACAGAGGCCATTCCCTCCCCTAATCCACTTCGTTTGCTAGCCTCTCCTATTTCCCTGTTTGCACTGACCTGCTCTAGCCTCTCATGACAAACCTTTTCTAATGAACTTCCAGGTTATCTTCCACTGGTAAGGTGTACTTCTAATCTTGGTGAATTTTACCAGTCAAGCACTATTTTTGAGGCTGAATTTAGTAATTGGTCATGAGGGTATGAGAGAGGCTCAGAAAGTCATGTGTGCCTTCCCATCCATCTTGTCTCCACCCTCCCAACCCCCCGCAGACTTTGGACAGAAAATGCCATCTGCATCCAGAAAAAGATATAAGGAGACTGAATATAAAGCAACATATGCTATATTCACTTCTTTTTTTCTGTTTTTTTCCATCTCTCTCATAGTTTTTACCTTTTGCTCTGATTTTTCTCTCCATGTTTCATAAAGCAATGTATATTAAAAATAAATATACTTGGGACAATAAAAAGGGAAATGAGCATTAGGAGGAAAAGTAAAATTTGAACAAACACATCATTCAAAGATTATAAAGTTACAAGAAATAGAAATTTTAAATAAAAGCAATTCAATAAAAAAGAAAAAGCTAAACTTAAAATAAATCTTATTAAAATAGTTCATGAATACATAAAAGCAAATGAAAAATGATCTAGTAAGTACTACAGTAAAAAAAATCTACAATAAGAAATCACTCACCAGTTGAAACTGTTAGAATAAATATGATAGCAAAAGTCAATCATATTGAGAAATTGATAGGAAAAAAGTGGATACTTTTTGGAAGTATGGAATGGAGTGGAATGATAAAAAATAATAATTAGTTTCAATTAGTTCTAATTTTCAATTAGTTTCAATTTCCTCATCTGAAAATTATCTGTTTATATTCTTTGACCATTTATCAATTATAGAATGGTTGAATTCTTATATATTTTAGTCAGTTCTCTATATATTTTTAGAAATGCGGCCTTTATCAAAACCTTTTAATGTAAAAATGATTTCCCAATTTATTATTCCCTTTTAATCTTGTCTACAAACAGTACAAAAAGTTTTTAATAAAATCAAAATTATATATATATATATATATATATATATATATATATATATTTGTTCAATAATGAACTACAGTTCTTCTTTGACCACTAATTCCTTTCTTCTCCACAGAACTCACAGGTAAATTATCCTTTGTTCTTCTTATTTGATTATAACATTACTCTTTATGTTTATATGATTTCAACTTTATCTTGCTTTATCATGTTAGGTATTGGTCAATGCCTAGTTTCTGCTATACTAGTTTACAATTTTCCCCAGAAGTTTTTGTCAATTAATGACTTTCTATCCTCAATGCTGGGGTCTTTGAATTTGTCAAACTCTAGATTGCTATAGCAATTTACTATTTTGAACTTAATCTATTCCACTGATCGACTACTCTATTTCTTACTCAGTACAAAATGGTTTTGGAGACCATTACTTTGTAAAATATAGTTTTAAGTCTGACAGAGCTAGGCCATCTTCACTGTCATTTTTTTCATTGCTTCCCTTGAAATTCTTGACCTTTTGTTCTTCCAGATGAACTTTGCTATTATTTTTTTCTAGATCTGTAAAATAATTTCTTGGAAATTTTGGTAGTATAGCACTAAATAAGTAGATTAATTTAGGTAGTATTGTGATTTTTATTATGTTCCCTGAGCCTACCAGGAGCACTTTAAAATTTTCCAACTGATAAGATCTGACTTTATTTGTGTGGAAAGTGTTTTTCGTTGTATTCATGTAGTTCCTGACATTCCCTTGACAGATAGATTCCCAAACATTATATATTGCCTTCACTTATTTTAAATAGAATTTCCTTGAGCAGAACCAAGAGATCATTATAAACTTCAACAACAATACTGTAGAAGGATGTATTATGATGGAAGTAGATTTCTATGACAAAGAGATGATCTAACTCAGTTTCAATTGATCAATGAGGGACAGAAGCAGCTACACCCAAAGAAAGAATACTGGGAAATGAATGTAAACTGTTTGCATTTTTGTTTTTCTTCCCGCATTGTTTTTACCTTCTGAATCCAATTCTTCCTGTGCAACAAGAGAACTGTTCAGTTCTGCACACATATATTGTTTCTAGGATATACTGTGGCATATTTAACAAGTATAGGACTGCTTGTCAGGAAGGGAGGGAGGAGAAAAATCGGAACAGAAGTGAGTGCAAGGGATAATGTTGTAAAAAATTACCCTGGCATGGGTTCTGTCAATAAAAAGTTATAATTATTAATAAAATAAAATAAAATAAAAATAAATAAATAGAATTTCCTTTTGTATTTCTTGCTGCTGGATTTTTTTTGGTAGCATATAAAAATGCTGATGATTTATGTAGATTTATTTTATATCCTGCAAGTTTGCTAAAGTTGTCAATTATTTCTAGTAGTTTATTACTCGATTCTCTAGGGCTCTCTAAGAATATTATCATCTCATCTACAAAGAGTGATAATTTTGATTCCTCACTAATTTCTCTAATTCCATTAATTTCTTTTTCTTCTCTCATTGCCAAAGCTAACATTTCTAATACATTAGTGAATAGCAATGGTGATAATGAGCAACTTTGTTTCATCCATGATCTTATTGGAAATGGTTTTAGTTTGGCCCCATTTTATATGATGCTTGCTGATGGTTTTAAATAGATGCTACTAATTATTTTAAGGAAAACTATATTCATTCCTATAATCTCTTGTATTTTAATAGGAATGAATGTTGAATTTTATCAAATGCTTTTTCTGCACCTATTGAGATATTCATATGGTTTTCGTTAGTTTGGTTATTGATATAGGCAATTATGTTAATAGTTTTCCTAATATTGAACCAGCCCTTCATTCCTGGTATAAATCCTATGTGAACCTGATGTGTTAGGGATGAATTTTTGTAATCTCTATGCTATTATTTTTATATAAAATTTTTGCATTCATTAGGGAAATTAGTCTATAATTTTCTTTCTTTCTTTTCATCCTAGTGTAGGTATCAGTACTGTATCTGTGACATAAAAGGAATTTGGTAGGACTCCTTCTTTCCCTATCTTTTCAAATAGTTTATATATTATTGGAATTAATTGTTCTTGGAATGTTTGGTAGAATTCAGTGTAGACCAGCCTGGTGCTGGAGAGTTTTTTAAGGGAGTTGATTAATTAGCTCATTCAATCACTTTTTTTTTTCTAAAATGGGACTATTTAAATAATGTATTTCCTCTTTTGTTAACTTGGGCAATCTATATTTTTGTACCTATTGCTCCATTTCATGTAGAATATCAAATTTATTGGCATATAGTTGGGCAAAATAACTCCTAATTCTTGCTTTCATTTCCTTTACATTCGTGGAAAGATTTCCCTTTTCTTTTTTGAGTCTAATAATTTCATTTTATTATTTCATTTTTCTTATCAAATTAACTAAAGGTTTATCTATTTTGTTGTTTTTGTTTCACAAAACCCATTTTATATTTATAAGTTTAAATTTGGTATTTAATTGGAGGTTTTAATTTCTTCTTTTTCTACCTTTTTTAGTTGCAAGCCCAATTCACTGATCCTATCTTTCTCAATTTTATGCAAGTAAAATTTTCCCTAATTACAGTTTTAGCTGCATACCAAAAATTTTGGTATGTTATCACATTATTGTGATTTTCTTGGATTAACTTATTGTGTCTATAATTTGTTGTTTCACTCACTCATTCCTTAAGATTAGATTATTTAGTTTTCAATTAAGTGTTGGTCTATTTTCTTCTGGCCTATTATTGTACATATTTGTTATTGCATCATAATCCAAAGAAAATGCATATACTTTTTTCTGCTTTTCTGCATTTGATGTTGGAGTCTTTATGCCCTAATATATGATTAATTTTTGTACAGGTTCCATGAATGTCTAGAAAAAAAAGTGTACTACTTTATCTCAAATTATTTTCTCCAAAGATCAATCATACCAAGCTTTTCTAAAATTCTATTTACCTCCTCAACTTCTTTCTTACTTATTTTGTGGTTCCATTTATCTAGTTCAGAGAGCAAGTTTGAAATACCACACTAGTATAGTTTTAGTGTCTATTTCTTCTTGCAGCTTTCTTAACATGTCTTTTAGGAATTTAGATACTTTACTACTTGGTTCATATATAATTAGTACTGATATTACTTCATTATTTAGCAAGACCCTTTATCGAGATATAGTTTCATTCCTTATCTCTTTAAATTAGATCTATTTTTGTTTTTGTTTGATCTGAGATCAGTATCATTACCCCTGTTTTTTTTTAATTTTGAAAATAAAATTTTTACAACATTATCCCTTGCACTCACTTCTGTTCTGATTTTTCCCCTCTCTCCCTCCACCCCCTCCCCTAGATGGCAAGCAGTCCCATATATGTTAAATATGTCGCAGTATATCCTAGATAAAATATATGTGTGCAGAACCAAACAGTTCTCTTGTTGCATAGGGAGAATTGGATTCAGAAGGTAAAAATAACCCAGGAAGAAAAACAAAAATGCAAACAGTTTACATTCATTTCCCAGTCTTCTTTCTTTGGGTGTAGCTGCTTCTGTCCATCACTGATCAATTGAAACTGAGTTAGGTCCCTTTGTCAAAGAAATCCACTTCCATCAGAATACATCTTCATCATTGTTGAAGTAAATAATATTCTCCTGGTTCTGCTCATTTTCCTTAGCATCAGTTCATGTAAGTCTCACCAAGCCTCTCTGTATTCATCCTGCTGGGCATTTCTTACAGAACAATAATATTCCATAACATTCATATATCACAATTTACCCAACCATTCTCCAATTGATGGGCATCCATTCATTTTCCAGTTTCTAGCCACTACAAACAGGGCCGCCACAAACATTTTGGCACATATAGGTCCCTTTCCCTTCTTTAGTATCTCTTTGGGGTATAAGCTTAGTAGTAGCACTGCTGGGTCAAAGGGTATGCACAGTTTGATAACTTTTGGGGCATAATTCTAGATTGCTCTCCAGAATGGTTGGATTCATTCATAACTTCACCAACAATGCATCAGTGTCCCAGTTTTACCGCATCCCGTCCAACATTCATCATTATTTTTTCCTGTCATCTTAGCCAATCTGACAGGTGTGTAGTGGTATCTCAGAGTTGTCTTAATTTGCATTTCTCTGATCAATAGTGATTTGGAACACTTTCATATGAGTGGTAATAGTTTCAATTTCATCATCTGAAAATTATCTGTTCATATCCTTTGACCATTTATCAATTGGAGAATGGCTTGATTTCTTATAAATTAGAGTCAATTCTCTATATATTTTGGAAATGAGGCCTTTATCAGAACCTTTAACTGTGAAAATATTTTCCCAGTTTGTTGCTTCCCTTATAAACTTGTTTGCATTAGTTTTGTTTGTACAAAGGCTTTTTAATTTGATATAATCAAAATTTTCTATTTTGTGATCAATAATGGTCTCTAGTTCATCTCTGGTCACAAATTTCTTCCTCCTCCACAAGTCTGAGAGGTAAACTCACCTATGTTCTTCCAATTTATTTATAATCTCATTCTTTATGCCTAAATCATGGACTCATTTTGATCTTATCTTGGTATACGGTGATGTGTGGGTCCATACCTAATTTCTGCCATACTAATTTCCAGTTTTCCTAGCAGTTTTTGTCAAATAATGAATTTTTATTCCAAAAGTTAGGATCTTTGGGTTTGTCAAACACTAGATTGCTGTAATTGACTATTTTGTCTTGTGAACCTAAGCTATTCCACTGATCAACTAATCTATTTCTTAGCCAATACCAAACGGTTTTGGTGACTACTGCTTTATAATATAGTTTTAGATCAGGTACAGCTAAGGCACCTTCATTTGACTTTTTTTTCATTAATTCCCTTGAGATTCTTGACCTTTTATTATTCCATATGAATTTTGTTGTTATTTTTTCTAGATCATTAAAATAGTTTCTTGGGAGTCTGATTGGTATAGCACTAAATAAATAGATTAATTTAGGGAGTATTGTCATCTTTATTATATTAGCTCAGCCTATCCAAGAGCACTTAATATTTTTCCAATTATTTAAGTCTGACTCTATTTGTGTGGAAAGTTTTTTTGTAATTTTGCTCATATAATTCCTGACTTTCTTTCCTTTGGTAGATAGATTTCCAAATATTTTATGCTGTTGACAGTTATTTCGAATGAAATTTCTCTTTGTATCTCTTGCTGTTGGATTTTCTTGGTGATGTAAAAAATGCTGAGGATTTATGGGGATTTATTTTGTATCCTCCAACTTTGCTAAGTTATGAATTATTTCTTATAGCTTTTTAGTAGAAGCTCTGGGGTTCTCTAAGTATACCATTATATCTTCTGCAAAGAGTGATAGTTTGGTTTCCTCATTACCTAGTCTAATTCCTTTAACTCTTTCTCCACTTTTATTGCTGAGGCTAGCATTTCTAATACAATATTGAATAATAATGGTGATAGTAGGCTGTAATGGGCTGAGGTTTGAGTTGATGCACTGAGGTCCCAAGTAGGTGAGGCTAAATAGTAATTGGGCTATACTCTATTAATATACATGATTGGATAAAGAATGATCCCTGCCCACTCTCCATGCAAGTCCTGATGTGTTGTATAGGAAATGACGATTTTGGTGGGTGGAGGCAGAGAGAGACAGGAAGAGAAACTGGGAGAGATTGGGCCTGGGTTCGAGACTTCTCGCTGCTGGTCGTGTGGCTGCTGGTCTAGCTAGCTACTTGACTCAGCTGTACTCATTGCTATCGCCGATTCTCTTCCACCTCCGATCCTTCTTCACTGAGAATAAAGACTGACGATTTTCCCCTAACCTGAATTCCTGACTCCTGCTGATTTAAAAATACATGACTTTCACAGTAGGCAAACTTGCTTCACTCCTAATCTTACTGGGAAAGGTTTCAGTTTTTCCCCATTGCATATAATGCTTACTGACAGTTTTAAATATATGCTCCTTACTATTTTAAGGAAAAGTCCATTTATTCCTATCCTCTCAAGTGTTTTTATTGGGAATGGATATTGGATTTTATCAAATGCTTTTTGTGCATCTATTGAGATGATCATTTTTTTTTGTTAATTTGGTTATTGATACAGTCAATTAGGCTAATAGTTTTTTTCTTTTTAATATTGAACCAGCCCTGTATTCCTGATATCAATCCTATTTGGTCATACTGAATTACCTTGGGGATGATTTTCTGTAATCTTTGTGTTAATATTTTATGTAAGATTTTAGCATCAATATGCATTAGGGAAATTGGTCTATAATTTTCTTTCTCTGTTTTCAGCCTAACTGGTTTAGGTATCAGTACCATGTCTGTGTCATAAAAAGAATTTGGTAGGATTCCTTCATTCCCTATTTTTTCAAATAGCTTGTATAGAATTGGGGCTAATTGTTCTTTAAATGTTTGGTAGAATTCACATGTTAATCCATCTGGTCCTGGGGATTTTGTTTTAGGGAGTTGATTAATAGTTTGTTCTATTTCATTTTCTGAAATGGGACTATTTAAGCAATTTACTTCCTCCTCTGTTAATTTGGGAAGCCTATATTCTTGCAGGTAGTCATCCAGTTCACTTACGTTATCAAATTTATTGGCATAAAGTTGGACAAAGTAACTCCTTATTATTGCTTTAATTTCTTCTTCATTGATGGAAAGTTCTCCCTTTTCATTTTTAAGACTAACAGTTTGATTTTCCTCTTTCCTTTTTCTAATCAGTTTTAACAAAGGTTTATATATCTTATTGTTTTTTTCATAAAACCAATTCTTAGTTTTATTTATTAATTCAATCTTATTTTTACTTTCAATATTATTAATTTTTCTTTTAATTTTAGAATTTCAAGCTTAGTATTTGATTGAGGATTTTTAATTTGGTCGTTTTCTAGCTTTTTAAGTTGCAAGCTCAGTTCATTGATCTTCTCTTTCTCTATTTTATTCAAGTAAGCCTCTAAAGACATAAAATTTCCCCTTATTACTGCTTTGGCTACATCCCACAAATTTTGGTATGATGTCTCATCATTGTCATTATCTTGAGTGAATTTATTAATTGTATTTATAATTTGCTGTTTCATCTAATCATTCTTTAAGATGAGATTATTTTTTTCCAATTACTTTTTGGTCTCTTTACCCCTAACTTTTTGATGAATGTAGTTTTTATTGCATCATGATCTGAAAAGAAAACATTTACTATTTCTGCCTTCCTGCGTTTAATTTTGTGGTCTTTATGTCCTAATATATGGTCAATTTTTGTATAGGTTCCATGAACTGCTGAGAAGAAAATATACTCCTTTCTATCACCATTCAGTTTTTTCCAAAGATCTGTCATATCTAATTTTTCTAATATTCTATTTACCTCTTTAATTCTTTGTTATTTGTTTTTTGGTTTGATTTATCTAATTCTGAGAGTACAAGATTGAGATCTCCTACTATTATAGTTTTGCTGTCTATTTCTTCTCGTAACTTTCTTAACTTCTCCTTTAGAAAGTTAGATGCTATACTACTTGGTGCATATATGTTTAATACTGATATTGCTTCATTGTCTATAGTACCTTTTAGCAAGATATAGTTTCCTTCCTTATCTCTTTTGATTAGATCAATTTTTACTTTTGCCTGATCTGAGATAAAGATGGCTACCCCTGCTTTTTTTACTTCACCTGAAGCATAATAGATTCTGCTCCAGCCTTTTACCTTTACTCTGTATGTATCTCACTGCTTTAAATGTGTTTCCTGTAAACAACATATTGTAGGCTTCTGGCTTTTGATCCAGTCTGCTATCTGCCTCCACTTTTTGGGAGAGTTTATCCCATTCACATTTACAATTAAAATTACTAATTCTGTATTTCCTGTCATCCTAATATCCCCAGATTGTTGGAATCTTTACTAAAGTGTTAAGACATTACTTTACAAAGTGTTAAGACATCGGAGTTAATTTACTCTTAGAAAGAATTATTTTGGGCCAGAACCTGAAACAAGATACTAAGTGGAACTGATTGTACAATGCTTGTGTTCACACCTTTAGAGAGCTCAAGTATCTAAGTACTCAATGGAGTTCACAGAATTCAGGGCTGGCTTAGTCTGAATTCACACCTCTCTCAGGATCAGAGAGTACTCTGGGAGATAACCCAGAATCCCTCTCCCTCCAGAAGGCAGAGCTAACCTTTGGGAGATCACATAAATGAAGGAAGCTCTTGGAGGGAAAGGAGAATTTCTCTGGAACATCAACAGGGCTCTGAGACAGAACACTCTGGAAGAAAAGACTACTCACCACAGACTGGGAGAGTCTACAATCCACAGACTGGAGATTGAGAAGCCATGATTCAGAGCTGGCTGGAGGCTGAAGAAAACAGAGGCAGAAGCCAAGGACAAAGCTACAAGATCTCTTGGAGCCAGGCAGAGAGATAGGCCTCAACTAATCGGGCTGAATTTGTAAGGAGAAATAAACTTTTGCATTTTTAGCAGGTGGCTGCAATTTTGGAATAATTATTGATTGTAACTAAGACTAAGGCTGCCCTTCCAAAGAAAACCATCACAACAGATTATGCTTTTCTTTTTCTTGCCCCCTTTACCTTTTTCCTTAGTATTAAACTTATGGGTCCCATTTACATCATACAGCTCTCCCTATTTAGAATCCTTCCCTTCTCCCTTTGAATTCCTTCCCCTTTCTTGTACCCTTTCCTTATTACTCTTTTTCCTTTTCCCTTTTCCTGTCCCATTTTTAATGAGGTTAGAGAAGATTCTCTGTAAAACAAATATGTCAATTATTTCCTCTTTTTGTCAACTCTGAGGAGAGTAAGATTCACACAGTATTCCTCCCCCTCTCTAAGTTCCCTCAGATATGATAGGTTTATCTCCCCTTTTCCTTTTTCCTGATACTATCCCCTTTCCATTTCTACTTCCCTTTTTATGTTATATCAGTGAAATCAAATTCTACATGTCGTTTTTATGTATATCCACAAGAGAAATACAGTTCTCAAGAGTTCCTTTTACCTTTTCCTACATATATACATATATTGTATTTAATTTATACTTTAACATATTTAATATGTATTGGTCAACCTGCCATCTGGGTGGGGGGAGGCTAGGGGGAAGGAGGAGGGGAAAAAGTTGAAACAAAAAGGTTTTGCAACTGTCAATGCTGAAAAATTATCCGTGCATATATCTTGTAAATAAAAAGCTATAAAAGAAATTCTAAAAAAGAAAGAAAACTCCTGAACCCTCAGAAAACAGTATTTCAAAAAGCAAAAAAGAAAGAAAGGAACAAAGGAACTAATGTCTCAAAGAAAAATGTAATTTTTTTTTACCACAAGTCCACCAAGAATTTCTGGAAGGGCTGGAAAATTAATATCAAAATCAAATAAAAGTGGTAGAGGAAAAATGAGATAAATATATGAAATGAAAGAAATAAATTGTGAAAAGAAAACACCTTTGTAAAAATGTTCCAAAATATTAAAGAAATGAGTAGTAATGTAAAAACAGAATTGACCAAAAGAGCAACAAATTTATGAGCAATCAAGGAACCTTAAAACAAAATCAAAAGTGTGAAAAATAATAGTCAAGTATTTTATCAGAAAAAAAAACGACCTAGAAAGACATAATCAAAGAAAGAGCCTAGATCTAATATTTCAAGAATTTATCAATGAAAATTGCACCAATAGCCTAAGACCAGAGGGGAAAATAGAAATTGAAATAATCCCCTAATAACTATTTTTAAAAGATCTCAAAATGAAATTCTTAGAATCAAATTCTAGAGATTCTAGATCAAAGGAAATGAGGATTACACAAAATTTACTCTCTTCCACCTTATAAAGAACAGAGTCTAAAATAATCCAGAAGGAAAAAGAGCTGGGAATACAACAAAATATAATCTACCAAGCAAAATTGAATATAATAATTCAAATGGGAAAATATGGAAATTAAATGAAATGAGGGTACTTTCAAAAATTTTCAATGAAAAGATCAGACCTGCATAGAAATCTTGACTTTGTTATAGAGTACTTAAGAGAAGTAATACAAACCTTAAACTTTAAGAAGGATCATAAGGGACTCAATGTGCTTAAACTGTGAATCTTTGTATATGAGAAAATCATACAGGCAATTTCTATGAAACAGTCTATGTAGAAAGAATGAATGGGATTGGGATGATGTTAAAAAAACAAAGATAGTCAAGAAAAAGTGATGCCCTGTGCGAAGGGGAAAAGGTGACAAAAAATGGGGAAAATTATCTTACATAAAAGAGATTTACAAGGAAAAGTTTTCATGATAAAGGGTGTTTGTGTGTGTGTGTGTGTGTGTGTGTATGCATGTGCGTGTGCGTGCAATTATGACTATGGTCAATACTTTAGCATGCAGTTTGTCAACTGTTGTTCTAGATGACAGAATTAGGATCTAAAAAGAAATCAAAAGGTTATATCATTAAGATCAATCTTTTAAAAAAATGAAATTTAGAAGAGACATAACGGCTCATAGTTTGGTTCACTTAATAATTTTTAAAATATAAGAGGAAGCTATGAGTAGACAGCAGTTAATGTGAAAAAAACAGGATGATTTTAGGGACCACTAACAATCTAAGTTAATAATATCATATAATAATAAAAAAGCACTAATTACTCATAACTTTTCAGATGGTGTTGATGAGAATCACAAGGTATATAATCTATAATTCTCTTTACTGGAAATCTCACAAATTAATGAATTTACCAATAAGTTTGAGTCAGGATGTCATCATAGAATAAGAACAAGGATAATTTCTCTATATTTTACCTTGGCTGTGTTATTTATAGGGTATTAAGTTCAATTCTGGAAACCAGAATTTAGGAAGGATTTTTTAAAATGAAAAACTGCAGGGTACCATACAAGGTGGGTGAAGGACCAGTGGAATTGGAATCTCAAATATTAACCTTGTCATTATTATCTATATTATCTTGGGTAAGTGACAATTTATCTGAGTTTTAGATTTGTTTTTTCTTTCTTTTTATTTTGCTTAAAATGTATTTATTTGTTTATTTCTTTTTATTATTTCATTCATTTATTTGTTCATTTATCTCCATGTCTATCCCATGGAGTCTTTTCCTCCTTTTTCTAAGGGGCCCTAACCTAGAACTTTATCCTCCCTTACAAATTGAAAACTTCTTTGAAATCCTTATCACTTGTAAAATAAAATATAAAACTCGTTTTGGATTAAAAGTTTTTCCTTACCTTGGCCTCTCTTACCTTTCAACATTTCTTATACTTTACTCATACCCATATACTTCACAATCCAGTGACAAAGACCTCCTTGCTGTTTCTTGAACAAGACATTCATTTCCAACATCTTGGTTTTTCACTGGTTCTCTCCTATGCCTGGATTCTCCCCTCTCCTCAATTGTCTCCTGATTTCATTGGTTTCTTTCAAAATCACAACTAAAAGTTCACTTTCTCGAAGAAATTTTTCCTCAATAATTCTTAATGCTCCTCCTGTTAATTATCTTGAATTTTTCCTGAATGTGTCATTTGTACATAGTCACATACTGTCTTCTTCATTAGATTGTGAGACCCTTGTCAGCAAAAACTGTCTCTTGCCCTTATTTTATCCTCATTTAAAAAAAAGATATTTTATTTTCCCCAAGCAGCATATAAAAACATTTTTAAACATTTACTTTTAAATATTTGAAATCCAAATTCTCTACCATTCTCCCTTCTCAATCTACTTCCCTCATTGAAAAGGCAAGTATTTCAATATAGATTTTATATGTGTAGCTATGCAAAACATTTCCATAATAATCATGTTGTAAAAAAAAACATAAACCAAAAACAAAACAAACAGAAACAAATAAACAAAAAAAAAACCCTCAATAAAAATAGTTTTAAAAAAGTATGCTTCAAAATATGTTCAAACACCATTACTTCTTTCTTTGGGGATGAATAGCATTTTTCTTTTTTTTTTTCTTTATTAAAGACTTTTATTTTTCAAAACATATTGGTGGACAATTGTTTATCATTAGCCCTTGCAAAACTTTGTATTCCAGTTTTCATCCCCGTCCCCCATGCCTTCCCTTAGATGGCAAGTAGTTCAATATATGTTAAACATGGTAGAAATATAAGTTTAATCCAAGATATGCATACATATTTATACAGTTATCATGCAGCACAAGAAAAATCAAATCAAACCAGCAAAAAAGAAGCAAAATAAAATACAAGAAAATGACAACAAAAAGAGTGAAAATGCTATTTTCTGTGTTATGCTAATGAGATTTTCAAAATAATTATATGGGGACTATATAAAGATTCTCCTTTAGAGGAGATCATAAGACGCTGTGCCACAGTGGGCACAAGTGCTTATTATACTTAGACTATGAAGAACATGGGAAGACAGGGTCCCTCTTAGCAAAGGACTTCTAGAGAAACTTGTCGAGTATGGAAAGTCATCAGTGTGGAAAACAGTGTGGAAAAGTTGGACATTTGAGAGCCCATTGTAGATTGGAGATAGAATGAGAAGATAGGATGAGAGAAAACCCAAAACCCCAAGTCCAAAATGAAATAAATGATATTGGTATAAGATGAATTTGGGGGAATGACATAAATAATTAAAAGATAAAAATAGGAGTACACCGGGTACAGAAGGGAGAGGCAGAATTGTGTAAATTATTTCACATGAAGAGGTGTGAAAGATCCATTATAGTGAAGGGGAAGATGGGAGGGTGTATGATGAGCATTGCTTGAAAGTAACTCTCATCAATATCAGCTCAGAACAAGAATAATATAGACAATCAGTTGAATATTTAAAAAACTATCTTATCAAAGTAGGAAAGAAGGATATTAATTGAAGAATGAGTGGGGAGTCAGGGGACTGACAGAAGGAAAGGCAGATTAGGGGAGGTGGCAGCAAAAGCATAAACAGTAGAGGAGGAAAGGCTGAAAGGAGAGGGGAAAATAGGAGGAAATATAGAATGAAGGGAAAAATAGAGATTGTAATCATAATTGTGAATGTGAATGGAATGAATTGTCCCATAAAAGGGAAGCAGAAAGAAGCATATCAAAAAATGTACTATATTTTGTTTTTTGGAAACATACATGAAACAAAGAAATACACATAAAGGTTAGCACCTAGAGCAGAAATTCAGCCGAAAATAAAATAAAAGCATAGGTAGCAATCATGATTTCATACAAAGTAAAAACAAAAACAGACTTAATTAAAGGAGATAAGGAAGGAAACTGCATCTTTCTAAAGATATTATAGAAAATGAAGCAACATCTATATTAAATATATATAGACCAAGTAGTGAAGCATCCAGATTCTTAAAGGAATATTCAAATGATTTACAGGAAGAAATAAACAGCAAAATCATATTAGTGGAGAAAATAAACAATAAATAAACTAAAGATGTTAAAGAATATTAGGTAAGTTAGATATGACAGACCTTTGAATAAAACTGGTGGGAATGGAAAAGAACATAACTTTTTCTAATATTACATTCCATATATACAAAAATGCATTGTTATGCAATAGGCTGTAAAATCTCAAAATCTAAAAGGTTGAAATATTAAAAATGTTCTTTTCAGATTATAATCCAATAAAAATTGCATTCAACTAATCCTAAAAAAAAAAAATGATTCATAACAGTGCTAAGATGGAAGGTAAAGACAGGGGCTTTCTCAGGTCTCTCCGAAAGTCCTCAAAATCTCTTTAAACAATAACTCTAATCAAAGTTTAGAGCTACAGAACACAAAAATGCATTGGGAAATTTTTTCAACTAAAGATAACTCGGAAAATCAGCAGGAAGGGTGTGTGGCACCAGCTTAGGAGTCTAGTGCACAGTATCAGTACAGGTCATTTCAGTTCCAATTTGACCACTAGCAAAGTAGAAATGGTCCTTGCACCTCTGAAAAAGTGGTAGTACTAGCAGAATTCCCAGCCAAAGACACCAAAGACAACTTGGAAGATCAGAATGAATAGTTTGTCACACTAGGCTGAAGATATCTTCAGAAACTAATAATCCAAGAGTGGGCATGGGTAGTGGTAGCAGAAGCAGATTCTGGAGACCTGAGCTCAAAGGAGGTCTCTTTACTAGCACTGAGGAAGGACTCTGTTGCTTATAAGAGTGGAGTGGGGACACACCTCACAATTTCAGGGAAAAAAATGCTCTTGTCTTCAAGTTCCTAGAAAGATCTAAGAATAGCTACACAAAACCCCTGAAACTTGAAACATTACTCCCTCTACCTGGGAAATAGAGCCTTATTTCAACAAAAAATAAGAAGTCAAATAATCAGTTGGGGAAATGAGCAGATAGCAAGAAAAGATTCTGACCATAAAAAGTTACTATGGTGGTAAGGAAGATCAAAATTCACACTTAGTAAATAATAAAGTCAAGGCTTCTACATGCAAAGCCACCAAGAAAAATGAGAATTGATATCAGACCACTAAAGAGCTAAAAAGGAATTTTGAAAATCAAGTAAGAGTGGTTCAATATTAGGAAAATTGTTAGCATGATTCAAAATATCAATATCATAAATCAAAATATCAATAATCAATAATCAATTCAATCATTATCAATAAATCACATGATTATCTTGATAGATGCAGAAAAAGCATTTGACAAAATCCACCATCCATTCCTATTAAAAACAATAGAGACTGTAGCAATAAATGGAGTTTTCACTATTTAAAATCACCAACAAGCATGATATGTAATGGAGATAAATTAGAACCATGCCCAATAAGTTCAGAGATGAAACAAGGTTGCTCACTATCATCATTATTCTTTAATATTGTATTGGAATTCTAAAATTCTATTATTAAAATTTAATTAAGTTCTAAACTACTAGAAATTAAAATAATTACTAGAAAAAATTCACAATTTTAGTAAAGTTCTGGGTTACACAATAAATCTACACAAATCATTAGAATTTCTATATGTTACCAAAAAAGATTAGTAGCGAAAGGTACAACAAAATGTCCATTTAAAATTACTGTAGATAATATAAAGTATTTATGAGTTTACTTGCCAAGATAAAGTCAGGAACTATATGAAGACAATTCCAAAACACTTTCCACACAAATAAAGTTAGATCTAATCAATTGAAAGAATATCATGTGTTCATGGGCAGGTCAAGCTAATACAACAAAAAAGTCAATTTTACCTAAATTAACCTACTTATTCAGTGCTATACCAATCCAACTCCCAATAAATTATTGTATAGAGCTAGAAGAAAAAATAATAACAAAGTTCATCTGGATGAACAAAACGTCAAGAATTTCAAGGGAATTAATGAAAAAAATGCCAGTGAAGGTGACCTAGGTCTGCCAGACCTGAAATTATATTATAAAGCAGTGATCACCAAAACTATTTGGTACTGCCTAATAAATATAGTAGTCAATTAGTGGAATAGATTAGGTTCACAAGACACAATAGTCAAAAACTATAATAATCTTCTGTGTTGGAATACTGGAGCTATTGGAATACATGGGAGACACCTGACAGTGGCTGCTGGAGATCCAACCCAGACCTGCAAAATGGGTCTTTTCTTGTAAGAGGTTAATACAAGGAGACTAAGAGGCAGTTGCTATTCTCTCACCTCTCTGACTGAGAGGCCATTTTATTATCTGACCTCGCTCCTCTTCCCTCTGTCTCTAATTTATCTCATTCCCAGTCTGCAACATCTGTGTTAGCAAAGGCTGCCCTGCAATTCCTTAAGATGCTATGATCCACAGCTTTGGAAGCTCTTGGAGAATTGAACTGTCCCTAACAATTCCCTTTTTTTATTTTTTTGCTGTTACTTCTCCCCACAGCATGGTCCACAAGGAATGCAAGCAGCATTATCACTTATGGATGGTTGTAGCAAGTGTTGATCTTGTGAAATATCATGGAGGCAAACTTTCAAAAGGAGAAGAGAACTATAGGCATTTAAGTCTCTAATCAGTTTCCTCACTCAACCTTTTGATGTATTGGCCCATTTAATTACCCAGATTAAAAAAGTCTTACCAGGGCTCTTCTTTCTTTCCTTCCTTGGAGGGTACCAAAGGAAGTCTTCTCACAAACAGCTCTGGTTTTTCTTATAATTTGTATGCTTTTTAGATGTCATATGTTGGAATACAGGAGCTGTTGGAATACATAAGAGTGACCTGACAGTGGCTACTGGAGATCCAACCCAAACTTGCAGGCTTGTGTTTGATAAACCCCAGTTTCTGGAATAAGAATTCACTATTTGACAAAAATTGCTGAGAAAATTGGAATTTAGGATGTCAGAAACTAGGCATTGACCCACACAGAACACCCTATACCAAGATAAGATCAAAATTCCTTTATGATTTAGACATGAAGAGTGATACTCTAAGCAAATTAAAAGAACAAGTCTAGTTTAGTCTACCTCTCAGATATATGGAGAAGGAAGGAATTTGTGGCCAAAGAAGAATTAGAGAACATTATGGAATGTAAAATGGATAATTTTGATTATATTAAGTTAAAAAATTTTGTACAAATAAAATTAATGCAGACAAGATTTTAAGGGAAACAGTAAACTGGGAAAAATTGCATCCAAGGAGTCTGATAAAGGCCTCATTTCTAATATATATGTATATGTATATATATATATATATATATATATATATATATATATATATACACATATACACACATATGTATATTTACACACATATATATGTATATACATAAATATATGTATATAGAGAGACAGAGAGACAGAGAGAATTGACCGAATTTACTAAAATATAAGAATATAATATATATGTACATATATATATATATACATACATACATATGTATATAGAGAGACAGAGACAGAAAGAGAGAGAGAGAGAAAATTGACCAAATTTATTAGAATATAAGCCATTCTCCAATTGATAAATGTTGGAAGGCAAGGGGGAAAACTGGGACATTAATACAATTTTGGTAGAGTTGTGAATTGATTCAACCTTTCTGGAGAACAACATAGAACTATGCCCAAAGAGCTTTCAAATTGTGTATACCCTTTAATCTAGAAGTTTCTCTCATGGGCCTATTCCTCAAAGAGATCATCAAAAGGGGGAAAGGACCCACAAGTACAGAAATGATGCTAAGTGTAGTGAGAAGAACCAAGAAAACATTGTACACAGCACCAAGATTGTGTGATGATCAATTCTGATAGATATGGCTCTTTTCTTTTTTTTTTTTTTTTTTTTTTTTTAATTTAATAGCCTTTAATTTACAGGATATATACATGGGTAACTTTACAGCATTAACAATTGCCAAACCTCTTGTTCCAATTTTTCACCTCTTACCCCCACCCTCCCTAAATGGCAGGATGACCAGTAGATGTTAAATATATTAAAATATAACTTAGATACACAATAAGTATACATGACCAAAACATTATTTTGCTGTACAAAAAGAATCAGACTCTGAATTATTGTACAATTAGCTTGTGAAGGAAATCAAAGATGCAGGTGTGCATAAATATAGGGACTGGAATTCAATGTAATGGTTTTAGTCATCTCCCAGAGTTCTTTTTCTGGGTATAGCTAGTTCAGTTCATTACTGCTCCATTAGAAATGATTTGGTTGATCTCGTTGCTGAGGGATGGCCTGATCCATCAGGACTGGTCATCATCTAGTATTGTTGTTGAAGTATATAATGATCTCCTGGTCCTGCTCATTTCACTTAGCATCAGTTCGTGTAAGTCTCTCCAGGCCTTTCTGAAATCATCCTGTTGGTCATTTCTTACAGAACAGTAATATTCCATAATTTTCATATACCACAATTTATTCAGCCATTCTCCAACTGATGGACATCCATTCAGTTTCCAGTTTCTAGCCACTACAAAAGGGCTGCCACAAACATTCGTGCACATACAGGTCCCTTTCCTTCTTTATAATCTCTTTGGGATATAATCCCAGTAGTAACACTGCTGGATCAAAGGGTATCACACTTTGATAACTTTTGAGCATAGTTCCAAACTACTCTCCAAAATGGTTGGATTCGTTCACAACTCCACCAACAATGAATCAATGTCCCAGTTTTCCCACATCCCCTCCAACAATCAACATTATTTTTTCCTGTCATCTTAGCCAATCTGACAGGTGTGTAGTGGTATCTTAGAGTTGTCTTAATTTGCATTTCTCTGATTAATAATGACTTGGAGCATCTTTTCATATGACTAGAAATAGTTTCAATTTCTTCATCTGAGAATTGTCTGTTCATATCCTTTGACCATTTTTCAATTGGAGAATGGCTTGATTTTTATAAATTAGAGTTAATTCTCTATATATTTTGGAAATGAGGCCTTTATCAGAACCTTTGACTGTAAAATATTTTCCCAGTTTATTGCTTCCCTTCTAATCTTGTCTGCATTAGTTTTGTTTGTACAAAAACTTTTCAGTTTGGTATAATCGAAATTTTCTATTTTGTGATCAGTAATGATCTCTAGTTCTGCTTTGGTCATAAAGACCTTCCCCTTCCACAGGTCTGAGAGGTAAACTATCCTATGTTCCTCTAATTTATTAATAATTTCATTCTTTATGCCTAGGTCATGAACCCATTTTGACCTTATCTTGGTGATACGGCGTTAAGTATGGATCAATGCCTAGTTTCTGCCATATTAGTTTCCAATTTTCCCAGCAATTTTATCAAACAGTAAGTTCTTATCCCAAAAGCTGGGATCTTTGGGTTTGTCAAAGACTAGGTTGCTATATTTGTTGACTGTTTTATCCCTTGAACCTAATCTATTCCACTGATCAACTAATCTATTCCTTAGCCAATACCAAATAGTTTTGGTAACTGCTGCTCTATAGTATAGTTTTAGATCTGGTACAGCTAAGCCACCATCATGATATGGCTCTTTTCAACAGCAAGGTTATTTAAAACAGTTCCAATGGTCTTCTGATGGAGAGAGCCATCTGCATCCAGAGAGAGTACTGTGGAGACTGAATATAATCACAATATACTAGTTTCAATTTTTTGTTGCTGTTTGCTTTCATTTTGCTTTATTTCTCTTTTTTCCCTTTTTTAATCTGATTATTCTTGTGCAACATGATAATTGTGGAAATCTATATAGAAAAATTGCTCATGTTTATCATATATAGAATTTATTTATTTATTTATCTATGAGAGGGAGTTGGGAATGGAAAGCCAAAAATAATTTGGAATACAAGATTTTGCAAAAGTGAATGTTGATACTATGCATGTCTGAAAATAACAAAAAAAAACTTTAAAAAATTAAAAAAAAACCACCAATGAGGTAATTCAGACCAATTCTAATAGACTTGTGATGGAGAGCGATATCTGCATCCAGAATGAAGACTGTGGAGAAAGAATGCAAATTACAACTTCGTTTTTTTTTTTTTTTTTTTTACCTTTTTTGTTTATGTTTGCTTGCTTTTTGTTTTTCTTTTTTTTCTTTTTGATTTGATTTTTCTTGTTCCACATTGTAAATGTGGAAATACCCATAGAATTTTACAAGTTTAATATATATTGGATTATTTGCTATCTGGGGAAGCCAATGAGACTAATGAAGGTAAAAAAAATGGAACACAAGGTTTTGCAAAAGTGCATTTTGAAAACTATTTTGGGTGTATTTTGAAAAGAAAAACTATTATTAAAAAATCTTCTCATTTTACACATGAAAGAAACTAAGATCTAAAGAGTGAACTAATTTTCCTTAAAGTGTGATTCAGCCTTGGTAATCTGGGGATAAATGTGCTATCATCCCTTAAAAATATTAGAACACTGTCTTCTCAAGAAATTATAAAGACAATGGCTTTTCTTACTCATATGCATATGTGACAATTGGAGGACATTTTTATGATTTTTCTAAAAGGACAAAAACAGTAAGAAGTTAATATAAAATTAGAACCTATATTATCCAATGGTCAATAAGATGTGTAGATCATTTCTTTGATGCCAGTTGTCAAATTGGCCTATGATATGTGGTTTTTCAGGTTCATATTAACATACTCAGTTTTTCAAAATTCCGATTCAAACCCCACCTAATCATTTTTAAAATTTCACGCAGACTTGCTAATTGTCGAAATCTCTCAAGCATCAGCATTCTAATAGACATTCAATGTTGCCTTTACAAACCCTGTCTAGTCTCCATAAGAGGATGTCATCTAGTAAACAAGGGGTGAAATCCTCATAGGGTCCCATTATACTATTGGTCAGAGAAAAGATAAAAAACTAATAAGAATAATGAAAATGGGGAGAAAGAAATATGTCACTATATTATTTGAAATTTTACCAGGACAAGAGGAGGGTGGAAATAATATCATGGGAAATAACAAAAAAACAAATCACTTCTGATATTTCAGGATATATGAGCTTATCAGCCTGAGTTCTCCTTCTAAGTCCCAATTTAACTCATTTAAATAAATAGATATTTTATTCACAAGATATTGTATCAAATTTGAACTACAGCTTTTAATGTAGTCTTTAAGGAGTCACCTGCCTGAAAGATACATTACTTTGTGATCAACTCAGTGTTTCCTCACTCCTGGCCCAGTGTTCTATCTACTGGGCCACCCAGGTCCCTTATAATTGTTATTATTAACTACAATGATAATGATGATGATGATGATAATGCCACAATATGGCATCAAAGGATGATTTTGGGAATCCAAATTAGTGAAAAGCTTGAATTTTGAGTTCCAGGCTTTGAATCCCAACTTTGCTCCTTTTCTGTGTGGTATTAGATAACCTACTTCTCTCTGAGTCTTTTTTCTCATGTCTATAAGGTGGAAAGTTGAACTCATTGTCTTCTAAGATCTCTTCAGTTTTTTTTTTTTATCCAAGGATTTACAATTTATAACAATGACAATGACAAATACATGATGTGAAATCCCATTGTATATGTAAACTCTGTTTCTTTCTTTGTATGTTCAAATTTCATAGGAAATATTTTATGAATATATTAATTCATTGTGATGTTATTTTTGTTTAGCCAGACCTAGATCCCATTTGTATAAGAAACTCAACAATGAATAAAATCTCTCTACCTATGAGATTGAATCTGCTCTGAAACAGAAGACAAAAATAACTTAAATGGCTTGCTTACAGTCACATAGCCATTATGTGTGTGGGAAAGAATGAGAACAGAGACTTCAAGGCTGTAGTGGGAGTAATCATATAAACTAACCAACAAATCAATCAACAACCATGTATTAAGCAGCTGCTTTTTTAAAAGCACTACTCTAAGCGTTGGGCATACAAATAAAACAAAATCTTAGGCCATGCCCTCAGAGCTTATATTGTAATAGAGAAGAAAATATGCAAATATATATATATATACATATATATACATATATGTATATATATATATATACATATATCATATGTGTGTGTGTGTGTGTAAATGTGAGTAAATCTTAAGTTTCTTTTAGATGGCTGATAGATAATGTCAATGTCTCAATACATTGCATTTCTCAACATGAAGCACAAGACTATCCTGATTTAGTCTTGGTGTGCAGTGCCATCATTGTAGCCATGGCAACTGCTGTTCCTCTCAATATCTATGATGCTATATAATTTGAAATTATTTTCCCTTTAAAAAGAATGCCCTTTAAATAGCTCAGGAACCCCTGAGGTGATTTCATTGTTTTAGATAATTCAGTTACAAACCATCAGTACAGAACAGCCCTTCACAGAGAAAGAAATGTAAAATACCAAAAAACTATGAGGAAATGTTTAGAATCAACGTGAGAAAGTGAAGAACTCTTTTGTTAGAAGGTCTAACTCTTAGACAAATTCCATACATAATCTTAGGTAAGTTTCATGTTTGCCTTGGTTTTATCTAATTATCTTGTTTTTTTTCTTCTAAAAATCAGATATTTCAATTCAAGAATCTCTGATATCATGTCTAGCTTGAAATATAGGATTTTGTGATTTGTAATTTCTAATTTTGTGAGAACTCTGAATATTATTCTATTAAAAACTAAAATCCCATTAAAATAAAAATTAAGAAAAAAATTTTAATTTTCTAAATAAGTTACAAATAATTGTCTTTTCTTTAATCCTGTTCAACTAAAATAGTTTTGATTTTGAAAAATTAGGGAAATTTTTTGTAAATGTCAAATAAGTAATGTGATACAGATGTTATTTTAATAGCCTCTACTTTTTTTAGGGATAAAACAGAATCTCATAATAATCATTAGTTAACATTTAACTTCATTAATCAAGATAAAAATAACTGAAGAATTTAATTATTCAAATGTTTTTGTTTGTTTTGTCTTTTCTTTTTCTTAGTACTCAACTTTTTTTTAGAAAAAGAAGCCAAAGCTAACAAGAAACTTAAATAATTGATGTATATATTTTATAGGCAATGAAAACCACAGAGATAAATGTCCAATGAGTTTATAATTTATAATGTTAAGCGAGGTTCAAAATGTAAGATCCATTGTTAAAAAGGATCCCGTTCTCTGTTGCTTTTTCTTTTTTTCCCATGGCTAACTCAATTCAGCCGGAGGGACAGGAAAATTATATACACATATAAAATTCCATAGGGTTTGCCTGGGGTCTGTTCCCTTCTATCAACAGTCACCTACATTTCCTATATATATATATCATGCAATTATCAGTCATCAGTGTTTATTGGAAATATCCCATTTGAAGGCACTCTTCTAGTTATTGGTATTACAAAGACAAAAACTGCATTAGTTCTGGCCTGTAATGAAGTTGAAATGTATTAAGGGTGAAGAGAGAAAATACTTTGCAGAATATAGAGATTTGATTTCAATTTTAATAAAAGATTTAATAACAAAATTTTAGTATTAGGATGGAAATTGCAAGAATATACTTAAAAACCTTTATTTTTCAGAGAAAAAATGAATAAGTAGAAAAATTAAATACATTGCCAAAAACTAATCAGATTTTAACCTGAGAGTAAAATAAAAAATTCCTGGCTCCCATAACAGAGTTCTTTCCATTGTTCTCTGCTCATTTTTTTTTTTTTTCAAATGATGCTTTGTGAAGAGCTGTAAGAATGTCAGGCCTTAAAGAGAGATTTGATTTTGTAATGCACTTAAAGTCAAGAAATTGGATGCATCCATTTTAGAAATGCTTTCTTTATTTTTTTTTCTAGAAGTAATCTGTCAATTCTTTCTTCTTTTTTTTAATAGTTTATTTATTTTTTTAAAATAACTTTTTTATTGACAGAACCCATGCCAGGGTAATTTTTTACAACATTATCCCTTGCACTCACTTCTATTCCAATTTTTCCCTTCTCTCCCTCCACCCCCTCCCCCAGATGGCAAGCAGTCCTATACATGTTAAATAGGTCACGGTATATCCTAGATACAATATATGTGTGCAGAACCAAACAATTCTCTTGTTGCACAAGGAGAACTGGATTCAGAAGGTAAAAATAATCAGGGAAGAAAAACAAAAATGCAGACAGTTTACATTCATTTCCCAGTGTTCTTTCTTTGGGTGTAACTGCTTCTGTCCATCACTGATCAATTGAAACTGAGTTAGATCTTCTCTTTGCTGAAGAAGTCCACTTCCATCAGAATACATCTGCATATAGTATCGTTACTGAAGTAAATAATAATTTCCTGGTTCTGCTCATTTCACTTAGCATCAGTTCATGTAAGTCTCTCCAAGCCTCTCTGTATTCATCCTGCTGGTCATTTCTTACATAACAATAATATTCCATAACATTCACATACCACAATTTACCCAACCATTCTCCAATTGATGGGCATCCATTCATTTTCCAGTTTCTAGCCACTACAAACAGGGCTGCCACAAATATTTTGGCACATACAGATCCCTTTCCCTTCTTTAGTATCTCTTTGGGGTATCAAAGGGTCTGAAAAGTGTGATAACTTTTTGGACATAATTCCAGATTGCTCTCCAGAATGGTTGGATTCATTCACAACTCCACCAACAATGCATCAGTGTCCCAGTTTTCCCACATCCCCTCCAACATTCGTCATTATTTTTTTTCTGTCAGCCAATATGTAGTAGTATCTCAGTTGTCTTAATTTGCATTTCTCTGATAAATAGTGATTTGGAACACTCTTTCATATGAGTGGAAATAGTTTCAATTTCATCATCTGAAAATTGTCTGTTTATATCCTTTGATCATTTTATCAGTTGGAGAATGACTTGATTTTTTATAAATTAGAGTCAATTCTCTATATATTTTGGAAATGAGGCCTTAATCAGAACCTTTAACTGTGAAGATGTTTTCTCAGTTTGTTGCTTCCCTTCTAATCTTTTTGTATTTGTGTTGTTTGTACAAAGGCTTTTTAATTTGATGTAATCAAAATTTTCTATTTTGTGATCAATAATGCTCTCTAGTTCATTTTTGGTCACAAATTTCTTCCTCCTCCACAAAGTCTGAGAGATAAACTATCCTTTGTTCCTCTAATTTATTTATAATCTCGTTCTTTATGCCTAAATCATGGACCCATTTTGATCTTATCTTGGTATACGGTGTTAAGAGTGGGTCCATGCCTAATTTCTGCCATACTAATTTCCAGTTATTCCAGCAGTTTTTGTCAAATAATGAATTCTTATCCCAAAAGTTAGGATCTTTGGATTTGTCAAACTCTAGTTTGCTGTAGTTGACTATTTTGTCTTGTGAACCTAACCTATTCCACTGATCAACTAATCTATTTCTTAGCCAGTACCAAATAGTTTTGGTGACTGTTGCTTTATAATATAGTTTTAGATCAGGTACAGTTAGGCCACCTTCATTTGTTTTTTTTTTTTTCATTAATTCCCTTGAGATTCTCGATTTTTTTTCTTCCATATGAATTTTGTTGTTATTTTTTTCTATATCATTAAAATATTTTCTTGTAAGTCTGATTAGTATGGCACTAAATAAATAGATTAGTTTAGGAGTATTGTCATTTGTATTATATTCACTGAGCCTATCCAAGAGCAGCCTATCCAAGAGCCTATCCAAGAGTTGGAATATTTTTCCAACTATTTAATCTGACTTTATTTGTGTGGAAAGTTTTTTGTAATTTTGCTCATATAATACCTGACTTTCCTTTGGTAGCTATCTACCAAATATATTCCCAAATATTTTATGCTGTCGACAGTTATTTTGAATGGAATTTCTCTTTTTATCTCTTGCTATTGGATTTTGTTGGTGATGTATAAAAATGCTGAGGATTTATGGTAATTATTTTGTATCCTGCTAGAAATATTTTCAACAGCATGCAAGTTTTTTTTTTTTTTGATGAATTTTTTGATCTACTTTTTGTTGACCTGAAAATCCAATACACAGCTTGCATTATCCATGGATTACAGTTTCTCAAAATATTCCTCTATTGGATTTCTTTATTTTAAGAATGATAGTGTAGGATTTAAGCAAAGATCAATATAAATCCACAACATTCTTATAATAAAATAAATATTGAAGGAATTTCCAGAGAGCTCTGAAAAATTAAGAAATTTATATCATGTAGGCTTCCAGCCAATATGGCAGGGAGGACACACACATCTATCTAAGCTCTTTCTTGCCCTCAGAGTAGTTTTTTCCATAATATGGCCTTGGAATTAGTGCTTGAGTGAAAAAACCCACAAATACATTACCAACAGAAGATATCCTCGAAATTCACCAGAAAAGGTCTGTTTTTACTCATAGTGGGGATGGTTAGACCAGGCACAGATTGGAGGCAGGCAGTGAGAATACAGAAGGCAACTCACATTGAGCAGACTGGAGGGTGGTGGAGTATAGCCTCAGTTATAGGAAAATTTGTGGGGAGAATTTAACCCAGTGTGAGCTTCTTTGCCCTGGCAGCAAGCCAGTAGATCAGCAAAGAAGCTATAAACACAGGGGGTAAAGACTTCAATCCCAAAACATTGGAGTCTCTCAAGACCTGACCACACCCACCCAACACCCAGAGTGACCCAGCAGGCTCTCACAGTCTTAGAGAGTAGCCGCTGTGCAGGCAGTGCCATCATTGCTATTCCACTGATGCTTCGTTGTTACTTCCTGTAGTCTTTAGAGGAAGCTTAGCAATGCCATACTGCCCAAAGAGCAAATCTCATTTGCTTTGTGTGTGTGTGTGTGTGTGTGTGTGTGTGTGTGTGTATGTGTGTGTGTGTTAAATTTCTTTGATTCTTTCAAAGTGAGTAAAAATGAGTAAAAATTTAAAGCGAACTCTAACTATAGATAGCTTCTATACGGATAGAAAACAGACTTCATACCCTGAGGAGACTAAAAACAGAATGTCTCCAGATGAATCCCCAAAAGGGGATATGATCTGGTCCCCATCACACAAGACTCTCATAGAGGAAATTAAAAAGGCTCTTACAAGAAAGCTAGAATAAAAATGGGGAAAGGAAAGGGAACTTGGCAAGAGGGTCTGGATAAATCATCCCACTCATTAAAGATAGAGTGGATAAAAAATCATATCCATAAAAAGCAGAATTAGTGAATTGGAAAAGGTAAACAATTCCAAGGAAAACAGACTTAGTTAATTGGAAAAAGAAAATAGCTCTCTAAAAAATAAAATTGGTGAAGTGCAAAAAAAATTCCACAGAAAAGAACAACTCACTTAAAAACTCAATTGGACAATTGCAAAAAGAAATAAAAAAGTAAATGAAGAAATATTCATTAAAAATCAGAATTGAACAAATGGAAATGAATGACTCGAGGAGACACCAAGAATCAGTCAATCAAAACCAAAAAAAAAAAAAAAAAAAAATGAAACAATGGGGAAAATGTTAAATACCTGCTTGGAAAAACAACAGACCTGAAAAATAGATTAGGAAGAGATAATCTGAGAATTATTGGACTTCCTGAAAATTATGATGAAAAAAAGAGCCCAGACACAATTTTACAGGAAATCATCAAAGAGAACTGTCCAGATGTTATAGAAACAGAGGACAAAATGGACATTGAAAGAATTCATCGATCACCTACTGAAAGAGACCCCAACATCAAAACTCCAAGAAATATTGTGGCTAAATTCCAGAACTATCAGACCAAGGGGAAAATACTACAAGCAGCTAGAAAAAAATTCAAACACAGAGGAGCCACAATAAGTATTACTCAGGAACTAGCAGCGTCTACATTAAAGAATTGAAGGGCTTGGAATCTGATATTCCAAAAGGCTAAGGAACTTGGTATGCAGCCAAGCATAACTTACCCAGCCAAAATAAGCATTTTTTCCCCAGGGAAGAAGATGAACATTCAATGAAATAGGTGAATTTTATCTATTTCTGATGAAAAAAAAAAAAGAACTAAACAAAAATTTTGATATGCAAATATGACTCAAGAGAAATATAAAAAGCTAAAAAGAAGTCTTGGGAACTATATTTCTGTAATAAATATACATAAAGAACACATGTATAATTTGGTTTTACAGTTACAATATTAAAAAAACTTGAAGTGGGAAGGAAATTGTACCAGAAAAAAAAGGGTAAAGTGGGGGAACTGTATCTCATGAAGAGCCAAAGGAAACCTATTATATATGAGGGAAAGAAGGGAGGGGGATAAACACAGTAGGTATCTTACTCTCATCAGAATTGGGTTAAAGAGAAAAATATTTCATATTCGATTTATAGAGAAACTTCTTCCACCTCATTGAAAAGTGGGAGGGGAAAAGTAAAAAGGGAAGGAGTAAGCTAAGCAGAAGGGAATACAGAAATTGTGAGGAAAAGGGGTAAGAAAAGGAGAGCAATTCTAAGGTGGGGGGAGTGATCCTAAAAAGAGAGGGCTGTGAGAGGCATGTGGTGCTCACAAGTTTAATTTTGGGGAGAGGGATAAGAGGGAAAGAAAGGAGAAAAGTATAAGCAGGGGTTAACAAAATGGCAAGAAATACAGAAATAGTAATTTTAACCATAAATGTGAGTGGAGTAAACTCCCTCATAAAGTGGTTGTGCCAGGAAGGACCTTGGTCTGCCATAAAGCTTTTTTTTTTTTTTAATCTCAACCTGAGGGGATGTGGGAAAACTGGGATGCTAATACATTATTAGTGGAGTTGTGAATTGATCTAATCATTCTGGAGCAATATGGAATTATACTCAAAGGGCTGTAAAACTGTGCATACCAGTTGATCTAGCAGTATTTCTACGAGGCCTGTATTTCAAAGAGATCATAAAAAGGAAGGGGACCCACAAGTGCAAAACTGTTTGTAGCAGCCCTTTTTATAATGGCATGTAACTGGAAACTAAGTGGATGCTCATCAGTTGGAGAATGGCAAAGAAGTTTTGGTATATGAATATCATAGAATATTATTGTTCTATAAGAAATGATCAGCAGGATGATTTCAGAGAAAATTGAAGAGAGTTACTAAGTGAAATGATCAGAGCCAGGATTTCATTGTACATGGCAACAGCAAGATTATATGATAATCAGTCCTGATGGACATGGTTCTTTTCAAAAGTGAGGTGATTGACATCAGTTACAATGGTCTTGTGATGGAGAGAGCCATCTGCACTCTGAGAGAGAACTGTGGGGACTGAGTATAGGTCACAACATAGTATTTTCACTTTTTTGTTCTAGTTTTCTTGCATTTTGTTTTCTTTCTAATTTTTTATCCTTTTTGATCTGATTTTTTTTGTGCAGCATAATTGTAGAAAGTTCGAACAGAAGAATTGCCCATGCCTAACATATCTTGGATTGCTTGTTATCTAAAGTACGGGGTGGGGAGTAAGGTGAGGGGGAAAAAATGGACACAAGATTTGACAAGGGTGAATGCTGAAAATTATCTATGCATATATTTTTAAAATAAAAAAATTAATTAAAAAACAACCATAATATTCAATTATATCCATATATCACAACTTATCCAGATTTTTCCCAATTGATGGGTATCTACTCATTTTCCAATTCTTTGTTACCACCAAAAGAGCTGACACAAACATTTTTGAATAAGTGGATTCTTTTCCCTTCTTTATGATTTCCTTGTGATACAAACCCAGTAGTGGCTCTTCAGAATAGTTGAATCATTTCACAACACCAACAATGTATTAGTGTCCCAATTTTCCCACATTCCCTCCGACATTTATCATTATCTTTTCCTGTCATATTAGCCAATCTGAGAGGTGTAAGGTTGTATCTCAAAGTAGTTTTAATTTGTTTTGATTTGCATTCCTCTAATCAGTAATGATTTGGAGCATGTTTTTTTGTTTGATTTATAAATGGCTTTCATTTCTTCACCTAAAATTTTTTTATTCATATCATTTGATTATTTATAAATTGGGGAAAGACTTGTATTCTTATGAATTTGACAATTCTTTATGTATTTTAGAAATGAGACTTTTATTAAAACTCTTGTTTTAAACTCCCCCTCCCTCCAAATTTGTACTTCCCTTTTAATCTTGTTTCGGCTGGTTTTGTTTGTACAAAACCTTTTTAATTTAATCACAATCCATTTTGTATTTCATAGTGTTCACTATTCTTTCTTTGGTCATGAATTACTCCCTTCTCCAAAGATCTGATAGGTAAATTATGCCTTGCTTTCCTAATTTGCTTATTGTTTTACTCTGTACACCTAAATCATGTATCCATTTTAACCTTATTTTGTTATGGAGTGTGATATGTAGGTCTATGCAAATTTTCTGACATATTATTTTGCAGTTTTTCCAGCAATTTTTGTGAAATACTGAGTTTTATCCTAGGAGCTGGAGTTTGGTAGTTTACCAAATACTAAATTACATATTCATTAATTATTCTCTTGTGTATTTAATATATTCCACTGAAACACCATTCTATTTCTTGGCCAGTACCAAATGGTTTTGATGAGGCAATTAATTATTAGTTGACATTAATGTATTTCCCATATGGACATCATCCAAGATCCTAGGTCATTTTACCTTCTGCTCATCTGCAGGTGAAATCCCCCTTTTCCTCTTTCAATGTTTTGTTCTGGGGAGTAGAAATAAAAATAAATAAAATAATATATAAATAAATACAACAAACAAACAAAGAGCATAAAAACAAATAAAATAAATAAAACTACAAATAAATGAAAATAAAAAGTAAAAATAAATAAAAATAAATTTAATTTAAAAATAAATAAAAACAAAAGTAGCATTACTTCTGGAAAGGTCATATAATTTACTGTACTCTGGCAATTTTAAATATCAAAATACACTTCTCCTCCCAAATCCTATTCTACTGTATACATTTACTCTATGAGAATAAAAGGTAGAATGAAAAAGTCTTTGAAGTCAAGGGCCATCTCTCTTTCTCTCTCTTTCTCTCTCTCTCTCTCTCTCTCTCTCTCTCTCTGTCTCTCTATATCTGTCTATCTGTCTCTCTATATCTGTCTTTCTGTCTCTGTCTCTGTCTCTCTGTCTCTCTTTGTGTGTGTCTCTCTCCCTCTCTGTTTCTGTCTTTGTCTGTGTCTCTCTTATATTTTTTCTCTCTAATATCAGCACAAACCTGACATATAGCAACAACAACAATCCTTCTTTCTTTACTTCTAGCCTTCCTTCCTTTCTCCCTTCCTTTATTTCTTTTCCCCCTTCTTTCTCTTTTCTTCCTTCTTTTACATATATAGATATATAATGTAATATATATTTTTGAATGTAATTTATAATTTCTTTATTTTATTGTATGCTGGATTAAGTTGAACAATAATTTGTGATAGCAAGAAGAATATTAAAATTCTAATATTGTCTTAAACCAATAACTTTGTAGCCTTTTTTATAATACACATGATAATGCAAATAAATCTATGACTTATTTTCAATAACTTTTCTGGTAGTTTCCTCTATTAATGCAAATTGCAAAACATCTTTGACTCAATAGATTTTTCTTGGGGAATCAACTTAAATGCATAAAGATAAAAGGAATTTTTCAGGGTCACATAGATGGTTCTTAACTTTTATTGGTTTTCACAAGAAGTCCAACATTGTATTTGTTATGCCAGAGTGTCTTACAGATGTCCCTACTAAATATGGAATTGATAAAAATAAGGAATAGCTGAAATCATCTTGCTTCCCAGGGAAAAAAAATCATTCATGCCCTATTTCAATGTCCTTTTATTTAAGAAATTTAGATAATAAAGCTAAGGAAATTAATATTTAACTAGGAAGCAAATTATTTCTTGTCCCTTCCTAAATAAATGTACATTTTTTCTCATTCATTCTTTCCCACTATCTCAAAACCAAAGTATATTATTTATAGCATTGAGGTAACAGTCTCTACCATTTTACTTGTTCTGGGGATTCACGTCTTGCAAGAGTGCAATATGAAAGTATGCTTAGCTGGTGGATCTCCCAGTAGAACCTAAATATAAAGTTCAGCTTTTTCAGAATGGTAAAAAAATGAAATTTATCCCAAATTCTGGTTAATATGTATCATGTATGAATAATCAATTTTCAGCAATTCAAATATCCTAAAACATACTTAACATTAAAACTGACCTGATCCTAATTTAATTTCCTTGTGATGATACAGAAGCTACTCACAGTGCCTCAGGCTTATCATTATCAACATCAATTATCATTGTATAGTACTGGAAACAAAATTCAGGTTATGTGAATTGAATAAATGGGATCACATTGTATAAATCCCATTAATTATTCTTGCTTCCTTTGGAATTCCCTGGATGCTTTTTGTCTTTGCCTTATTTTTTAAAGAGTCAGATGGATATTTTTTTTGACATTTTCAAATTAAATGCAAGCTAATTATAATAGTTATTTGCATGGGTATCAATCTTTTAAGTATCTTATAAAATTTCAGAAGAAAGAATGATTGCCTGATCTGACTACAAACAGGAAAAAGTGGTAATTTATTATTTTGGTATACTAGAATAGAATGATAGTGAAATAGCATCGCTTTAATTTTTAGTCTCACTAATTTCTACATTTTATCTATTATAATTATGACATTACTCACTGAATGTTGAATGCTAATTGTTATTATTTCAGTAATGTAAGTTTCCAGGGACAGCTAGGGGGGAAATGGATAGACACAGGGCCTGAAGTCAGGAACACAAATTCAAATTCAACCTCAGACACTTACAAGCTGTGCAACCATTGTCAAATGACTTCACTTTGTATGCCTCACTTTCCTCGTTTGTAAAGTTGTTGAAAAAAATTAATGGCAAGCCGCTCCATTATATTTGCCAAGAAAACTCTAAATCAGGTTATAAAGAGCTAGAAACAACTGAAACAACCATATAAAAAGTATTCATGGTTTTGCTGTGGTGGATACTGCCTTCACTAATATTGGTCACAAACTCCTCTACATGGGAACCTGTATCAGAGGGTAATTTACTGTTCCTAGAAAAAGATACTCCATCTCCAAACTAGGCATTTTTGTTAATTATCCATAATACCTGAAATGATCTGCCTCTTCATCTCCTTCTCTTTTCTTCTCTGACTTCTTCAAATCCTTGCTCAAATCTTACCTTTTCTGTGAAGTCTTTTCTCAGGCTCATTAATTCTAGTACCATTTCTCTGTTGATCCTTTGCAATTTAACATGTCTTTTACGCTCTTCCTCTCCTCTCCTATCTCTCTCTGCATCTCTTTTCTTTCTCTCTCTGTCTCTCTTTTTCTTTCTCTATCTCTCTGTCTCTCAGATGTATATAGATATACACACCTATATACACATGAATGTGTATGAATAGGAATATATGTATACACATATATATGTATCCATATGTGTGCATGTGTATATACGTATAATTGTGCCAAAATGTATATTATCTCCTCTCTTAGACTGTGAATTCCTTGAGGACACTTATTTTTTCACATCCTCAGTGCTTAGAATGGTGCCTGACACATAGTAGGTACTTAATATATATTTACTAACTAACTAGCTATTTCAGTAGAATGTTTCATGGGTTATTGATATTTAAAATATCATTTGGAAGCAAACTTTCTAGAAATGAACTCATTGATTTTCCCTATGCTTTACAGTTTTTAATGCATGGACTTATGATATTAAATTTATCATTTACTTATAACATTTAAGTTATATCATTTACACAGTCACTACCTTGGTGAGCAAGACCTCCCAGAATTTGTACTCCACTTACATAAATTACAAACACAAAGTTATTTCCATCATATGATGAAGATATATATAGATAATAATTTATACTTATAAAACAGTTTACAAAGGACTTTTCTCACAAAAATACAGCATAATTTAGGTAATATGTATTATTGCCCTCTTTGAAGAAACAGTTTCAAACATGTTAAATCTACAATAACATTGTTAGAAGAGAAGAGGAGTGGTCTAATGGAAAGACGACTGCTTCTGAAGGTAGAGGACCTGACAAACCTTACTTTTCTGATAGTTACTACTGGTGTGTATGACCTTGAACAAGTTATATAACTCTCCAGATAACCCTTTCCTCATCTTTAAATTTAAAAATAAAAGGCTTAGATGACTAGTGAGGACCATTCCAATTCCAGAGATATTGTTTCCTATGAACCAATGTCATAAATTGAGTCTTATGACATCAAGTTGAGAACTCTGTTTACTACATTTTGATTTCTTTGGTAGAAGTGATAATTAACAGGCCAGTGGTGAAATAGACACAACATAAAAATGAGGAATATAACTTTAAAGAATAGTAGACTTCTGTGACCATTTACTGTTGTCAAATCATTGAAGAAACTACTGTTTCTAATGTAGTTTCTAAGAAACCAATGTAATCCTTGATATTAACAATAATTTTAGACCTTATATTCAGTATTAAAGAGCCATGTAATACACAGAATAATTCAACATTTATCAAAACATTGGACTGCAGATCTTTTTTCTGCTAAGATTATGCTTAAATTTCCTTGCATCCTCTTCTTCTGCTACATCTACAGAGATGTAGCAAACAGAGAACCCAAGGTTCTCATTGGAGCTATGATTGTCACCACAGCAATGATTCTCTCTCAGTTCCCTAGTCAAAATATACTGTAAGAGCTGCTTATTAAGTTCAGGATTTTAATTAAGCAAGTAGGTTATAGTAAAATATATTTAAGAGAATGAAAACATTTAGAAGGAGGAGACATTTCATTTGAGGGAAACATTTCTTTTTGCAGACACTAGTATAATATGTGGCACATAGTATTGGATCCTTTAAGGTGGAAGCTGCTAGGTCCTGGGTAATCCTACTTGTAGCTCCTCGATATTTTAATTGTTTCTTTCTGGCTGCTTGCAATATCTTTTCCTTGGTGGGTTAGTTCTGAAATTTCACCACAATATTCCTTGAGGATTTAATTTTGGGGTCTTTTTCAGGAAGTGATCAGTGATTTCTTTCAATATTTATTTTCCCTTCTGATTCTAAAATATCAGGAAGTTTTTTTTGTTTGTTTATTTCTTTACTTTTGTTTTTGTTTTTATGATTTTCTATAAGAATGTCTAGGCTGTTTTTTTTTTTTCATCATGACTTTCAGAAATACAATAATTCTTAGACTGTCTTTTAGATCTATTTTCCAGGTCAATTGTTTTTCCTGGAAGTTGTTTCATATTTTCTTCTATTTTTTTCATTTTTTTGTTTTTGTTTGATTCTTGAAACCTTATTGAGTCATTCACTTCCATTTGTTCAATTCTAATTTTTAGTGTACTATTTTCTTCAGTTACCTTTTTTTCATCTCCTTTTGTAATTGACAAATAAGTTTTGTTCATTGCATTCTTTTTCCATGTCACAAATTTTGTTTTTCAATGAATTGATGTCTTTTACATATCTCTTTTGTAGGGCATTATATGTTTTTTCTATTTCTTCTTGCAATAATCTCATTTCATTTTCCCATTTTTCTTCTAACTCTCTTTTAAGATCCTTTATGCAATCTTCCAAGAAAGCCTTGTGAAATGGGAACCAGCTCATGTCTCCTTTTGGGGCTTCATCTGGAATTGCTTTGCTTTTAGGAACCTCAGGATTTGAGGTCCATTCTCTCTCTCCATAAAAGCTGTCTATGATGAGAGTTCTTTTTGGGTTTTTGTTCATTTTTTTAAGACTTGAGGTCTGTCCAATGCAAGGGAGAGACAGCTACTTTAATTTGCCCTGGTACAGTTCTGCTAATTGATTTCCAGTGCTGGGTAATGGTGCGTAGGTCCAGGATTCTTCCAGGACTCAGTGGTTTACAATTTGTCTTTTGTAGCAAAACTGTGATACTACCTGCTTGCAACCAGGACAGAGTAGCCTAAGAAGCTCACAGAAAATTCCTAGGTGTGTGGAAGCTGCAACATGTGGACTCCCTGCCCCAGCTCCTTGCCTAGTCTTCCTCTACTGTGGTTTGAGTTTGGCAGTCCTCCCTGTCTTGACAGACCTGTTCTGAAATTCCTCCAAGGTATCTTCTTCTGGGAACATGTATTCCAAATATTTGTGGATTCTTTGACTCCAAAATCAGTTTAAAGGCTTAATCTGCTGTTGGTTTGAGAGAAGGTCACATAGAGTCATGTCTGCTCTCCACCATATTGGCTCCAAAATCTCCTTTTGTATCTTAATGTACCTTTATTGCAAATTTGTTTTTAACTCTAGTGGAGTTTTCTCTTTCTATTTTACATCTTCTTTGTGCGATTTTTTTCCCCTTTGTGCCTTCTTTGCATTTTGAATCTGCCTATTTTTCTTTTATTTCTTTTAATTGAGGCATTCATAAAGTAAATGATCCTCATGTCTCGGTCTTTGTTGTGGAACACCTATTTTTATATTGAACAGTAATTTTTATAGGCAATTAGGCTTAGTTTGCAAAGTTTCTTTGATTTCCATCATAAGCTTCTTTGCTCAACACATTATTGAATCTACAAAAATATTTTATTCCATTTCCTTCTGTGGTTTCTGTTATAAGCAAATATATTTGAGATTTTTTATTTCTTTTTCTTAACATTTAAAAGTCTTTAACATGATGTCTTTCAAATATTATCATTTGTCTTTGGAATTGTTAAATTTAGCCACTCTATGTCTTGGAGTTTGAGGTATCAGGATTTTTTTGAGGCAATTTGTGAATTCTTTCAATTTATATTAATTTTTTTGCTCAGAAGTTATAGGCCTTTTTCCCCCTCATACTATTACTTACAACAAGGTGTTTAGATTTTTTTTATTTGCATTCTTTTGAAAGATAGCATGCTTAAGTAACCTCTCTGTATCTCTATATCTGTAGATATCTCTGCATGAAATTTTACTTTTATAAAAATATATTAAAATTATTTATAGTTCTCTTCTTCCAAGTGATCCTTTACTTCTGCATATGTAAATTCCCAATCAGTTGCCAATCTTTTCTTCCTTTTGAATAGAAGAAAACTTAAGTGGTGGAAGAGATAGAGAAGCTACCATGGAATCAATTTTTGTTTTCCCTGATAGTGATTTCTGCTATAGAAGACATGATTTCCACTTTAATGATTCTTGTTTCTTTATTGAGGGCAGCCAGTTGGGATAGAGGATAGAACACTGGAGCTGAAATCAGTAAAACCTGAGTTCAAATCTTTCTGTATAATTCTGGGTAAATCACTTAATTCTGCTTGACTCAATTCCTTCAGGTGTAAATCTTTCCAGTATCTTTGTCAAGAAAAATTCAAATGAGTTTTGAAAAGTCAGACATAACTGAAACTACTAATCAAAAGTATTTCTCTGTTGATCCACTGGAGACATATTGCTGTAGTCTTATGCTTTGCTGAAAATCCACAAAGTCCTCTGTGTTTAAACATGTTGTTTTATTTTCCTTTGGCAACATTTATTTGTGCATATGTTCTCTAAGTCATCTTTCTCATACTATTAATATCTTCCCTGATTAATTTCTCTGCTTATACCTTTGTTTTTAATTTTTACATTATAGTAGTTTTCCTTATTTTCAACCACTTTCCTTTAATGGAAGACCTCCTGGGATTAGAACTAAAAGTTGAATCAGTCTCCACTTATGGTGAAAAATCACTTTTTACCCAATTCAGTCTCTACTTTAAGTGACTTCTGAAGGCATGGGATTAACATAAACTGAACTCTTGTTTTTTGTTATTCATAGTTGAACCCCAATCACTGACTTTTTTCTTTAGTTCTCTGGATGAGTATCAGTACAATACATAACTTGACAGTATGACTATAAGAAGAGCACATCTTCAACCTCTTATAGTTGGACCTCTTTCGTGAGTTGTAGTAGATAAGACTTAAAGGAATCAGAGTTGAGTTCTGTTACTTATTGTCAAAAATGGTGGAGTGAGAAAAAGATTAAGGGCTCTATATACTAGAAAATTTATGGTAACAAAGGAATTGCTGAGCAGATCCTAGATCCCTAATCTGTGGATTCCACTGGGCAGCCAAAATGGAGTACTGGGAAAGCTAGGAGAAAAGTCATCAGTGGATTAAGGAATAGCTTTCCCTGGTGTAATGTTATCAGTTTGTTACCTAGTTGAGATTTGAGGTATGTTAGTTTGTGGAAACACCTAAAATTACTTTACTTCTTACCATAACTTTTTTTTTTTGAGATTTTTGTGACAATTCCAAGATTAGATAAAATATCTATTTTTTTCCTCTAGATGGCTATGTTATTATTCTTATTGTATTTTCAGAGATTCCAGGATTCTTACTGATGTATGGGTTCATTTTTTAGAATTAATATTCTCCAAATAATGCTGTAAGATTATGACTCATAAATCATAGAAGATTTAAAAATTTAAGTGATTCATACATAAATGGAGAGGTCAGAAATGGTTTCTTTGAGAGAAGTGGTATAATTTCTTTCATCAAAGACACATATGGTCATAAAAAGTGACAAACTAATCAGAAAGGATAATGGATGGACAGCCTAAGTGCTTTATTGACACATCCCATATATTAGAAGAGAAATTCCCACAGCAAATTGAATGGTGTCTGTATAAAGGATTTATGACAATACTAAATATAGAATAGAATATGGTAGAGGAGATATAATCTGCAAATATAGAATGCATATACACCATAGTAAGATCATGAATTTATCTACATATTTTCTGATTATACTGATTATTCATTGGAAATGGTACATTGAAAATCTCAAAAAAACTTAACATTTCATGTTTCTCCTTCTGGATCCTATTAATTAAAATGGCTTAATTACCATAAGATTAAATTTGAATTTGTAATTTAATTATAATTTGTAATTGAATAGTTTTACTGAAATAATATGTTGATCAATATTGATGCTTTATGAATATGCAGTAGATCATTTCAAATCATGCCATTTTTACTGGTGTAACATTTTCAATAGACACATAAACTATTTTCAAAATGTGAAAGTCTCCCATTCCTTTTTAAATACATTCAATTTAGAGATAATTTCTTTTTTATTCTCTGATTTTATCATTATATTAGAATTATATTAACATTTTAATATTTATTTTTACTTTTCAACATTTACTTTATAAGATTTTGATTTTCATTTTTGACTATCCATCTTTCCCTATTCCCCTTCCCAAGAAAGCAAGATATGTACTTTCATATTAAATATATTCTCACCTTAGTCTTGTGAAAGTGAAATCAGAACAAAATGGAAACAAAAAAGAATGAAAACAGTATACTTTGATCTATATTCAGACTTCATAATAGGTTCTTTATCTGGATATGGATAGAATTTTCCATAACAAATCTTGTGGAATTATGTTCGAAATTTTAGTGAAAGGGCTAAGTCTATCAAAGTTGATCATCTCACAATCTTGTTGATATTACGTATAATATTATTCATCCCATAAATTTTGTATGTTATTGTTTTCATTTTCTTTGACAAAATTATTGATTGTTTCTATGATTTGTTGTTTAATACACTCATTCTATAGGATTGCATTATTTACTTTCCAATTATTTTTAGTATATTTTCTATGGTGCACCTTTATTACACATAATTTTATTGCTTCATAAGCTAAAAATAATGAAATTAATGTTTCTTCCTTTCTGCCCTTGATTGTGAGGTTTTTGTATCTTAATACATGGCCAATTTGTGTGCAGGTGCCAAATACCTTTCTATCTCCATTCAGGTTTTTAAAATTCTATTAAACTGCTTCACACCTTTCTTGTTTATTTTGTGGTTAGATTCATTTAGTTCTGAAAGGGGGAGATTGAGTTCCCCCACTAATATAGTTTTGTTATCTATTTCTGCTTGTAACTACCTTAAATTCTCTTCTAAGAATTTGAATGCCATACCATTTGGTGTATATATGTTTAGTATTGCTATTTTTGCGTTGTTTATGGTATCTTTTAGCAAGATGTAATTTTCTTTCTTATTTCTTTTAATTAGATCAATGTTTGATTTGATTTCTCTGAGATCAGGATTCCTAATTTTTACAATAGCTGAAGCAAAATATATTCTGCTCTAGCCTTTTATTTTTAATCTCTATGTGTCTCTCTGCTTCAAGTGTTCTGGTTGTTAATTGGCTCTATCGACTTCTGTTTTATTGGAGATTTTATCCCATTTACGTTCACAATTATGGTTGCTAGCTGTGTTTTTCCCTGCATTCTACTGACTCCCCTTTTAATACTTTTTTCTTTATTTTCACCCTGTCTGTCTTCTTCAGTGTTTTGCTCTTGACCACTGCCTCCCTCAATCTGCTCTTCCTTCTATCCATTCATCCTCTTTTCTTTCTTCTTTCTCCTACTTATAAGCTAATATTTATTTTGATGCTGAAATGAATGTATATTTTGTTCCTCTTTGAGTCAAATCTAATGAGATTAAAGTCCAAACAATGCTTGAACCTTCTCTCTGTCTTCTTTCCCTCTAGTGGAATAGGTTTTTTGTGTCTCTTCATGTTATGTAATTTACCTCATTTGCCTTCCCTTTGCTCTTCTCCCAGTGCAATTTTTTCAATCCCTTTGTTTCTTTTTTATATCATCATATCAAAATCAACTTAAACACACAATCTCTGCCTATGTATACCCCTTCTAACTGTCTTAATAAAGATACAGTACTCAAGTATTTTGAGTATTATCTTCTTCTGTAAGTATGCATTGTTTAACTTTTGTATATTCTTTCACATTTACCTTATTATGCTTCTATTGGATATATGAAGGCCAATTTTTCTGTTCAGCTATAGTCTTTTCATGATTGCAAGTTCCCTATTTCATTGAATGTTAATCTCTTTTTGAAAGATTATATTCAATCTTGCTGTCTACTTGATTTTTCATTTTAGTCTAAGTTCCTTTGCTTTCCAGTATATCACAAACCTGGTCCTCTGAAACTTTAATGTAGAAGCTACTAAGTCCCATCTAATCCTGAATGTAGTTCCTCAATATTTGAATTGTATCTTTCTGGATTCTTGCAATATTTTTCCTTGATCTGATAATTCTGGAATTGCTACAATATTTCTTGGAGTTTTCATTTTGCAGTCCCTTATAAAAGATGATTGATAAATTCTTTCAATAACTATTTAAATAATTCAAATTGAGTTCAAAAAATTCAATAACAATTCAAAACATTTAGTTTTACAACATTAGGGCAGTTTTCCTTGAGATTTTTTGAAATATGCTATTTAAACTCTTTTTTTTAATCTCAACTTTCAGATAGTCCCATAATTCTTATATTAAATCTCCTGTATCTACTTTCCAAGTTGTTTCCAAAAACAACTTTCTAAGTTGTTTTTCCATTGAGGTGTTTTACATTTTCTTCTATCTTTTTTTTTTTTTTAATTTCGTTTGACTGCTTCTTGATGTCTCAGAGAATCATTGACTTCCATTTGCCCCATTTTGATTTTTAATGTATGATTTTTTAGTGAGCTTTTGTTCCTCCTTTTCCATGTGTCTACTTTTACTTTTGAAGAAGTTGTTTCCTTCAGTGAATTTTTTTTCCTATTTGGCTAATTGTGTTTTTAAGTAATTGTTTTCTTCAATCATTTTTGTCCTTTCTTTTCCAAGTTGTTGACTCTCTCTTGCATGAGTGACATTTCTTTTCCCCAATTTTTATTCTACCTCTTTAATTTTTAAATTCTTTTTGAGCCCTTTCAAGAAGGCTTTTCTGACTTGAGACCAAGTCACACAACCCTTGAGGGGGTAGATACTTTGTCATCTTCCAAATTGGTTGTTTTGATCTTCCATGTCACCATAGTAGTTTCCTTTGATCAAGATTATTTTTTGGCTCTTGGTCTTTTTTGTCTATTCCATGCCTTTTCAAGTTGAATTATGTTCCTGCTACATAGTGGGCACTGGTCCAAACTTTTTGTATTGGGGACATGGATGGGATCACCAGTTTTCAATGTTGGGGAATCAAGAGCTACTGGCTTGCTCACTGTACCTGAGTAGCCTTATCGTGTTGTGCATGTTGCTGTCTGGTTTCCAAGAAAAACCACTGATCTGCTGTGCCATTGTCTTGTACAGCCAGGATATAGAGGTCTTTGTTATGGCTCTCTCTTATGGCTAAGAGCTTCACTCTGGCTTGCTGATATTTCAACTGTATAGGGTTGAATTTCCCTTTTACCTAAGTGAGACAGAACTTTCCTGAAGTCCATATAAATTATCTTTAGCTAAAATTTGTTCACTTAATTTTTCTGTAGATTTTGTCACTTCAGAATCCACTTAGACGCTTGATTTACCATAGTTTCTGAGGGAAACTGGGGAGAGCACAAGAAACTTCCTGGCTTTTTTCTGCCATTTTGACTTCAACTCTATATTATTTCTGAAAGAAAGGATTAAGTATAAAGATAATAAATGAAAGGATATATATTATTAACAATAATAAGGAAATGTGAACTGGTGACAATAGATTTTATAGTTATTGTTAGAATCCTTACAAGCTGTTAAGTCATTAGAATTGATAGAGACAATAATTATCTAATTTAGCATGGTTCGGTACGATTGATCTGATCTTACAAGGAGATGTTATGGGCCAGAATTGAAACAAGGTACTAAGTGGAATTGATAGAAACAATGCTTGTGTTCACATCTTTAGAGAGCTCATATAAGCAAGAAGCTCTTAGGGCCAAAGAGCACTCTGGGAAAGCCAGAAGCCCTCTCTCAGAGGCAGGACAGATTCATTCCAACTTTCACTTTGGTGCTGGCTGGAGATATTTGGAAGAAGAGAAGCCAAAGCTGGCAGAGACAAAAGATTAGCAGCAAGAGTTCTTAGAACCAAGTAGATAGATAGGCCTCTAAGAAAGCTAACCGGGCCCAAGGAAAGCGATAAGAAATAAATGTTTGGATTTTATCCACTTGCTGTATTTGGAGTGATTATTACTCTGAATTGAAACTAAGGCTGCCTCCAGAAAAACCTCCCTGAGAAACCTGCTCCCAGATAGAACCATTATATAAAAGAAGAGAACACCACAGTTATGATCTCAGTTTATGAGAAAATATGCATGCTAAGCACTACCCCAGAGTGCTTATTTATTGACACAAAGTTGTTTCCTGAAACTCTGACCATCATTTTTTATCCTTTATTAGGCAATTCAGAAAATAGTTCAGATCCCCTGTTACCCTATGACACAGCAGTCTCCAACACTGCTACAAATTCTTTTTTTTCTTCTAAAACTAAACACAGACACATAACACTTTGAGTTTGATTCTGACTTCTACAAGAAAAGTGAATATTGAAATAAAAGAAATAACATGGTTTTTTTTGGTTTTCTAGTACATATAAAAGTTATATTCCCACTATACTTCAATCTCCAAAGTATGTGATCATATTTATGTATAAAAACATTGTAGAAACCTCAATTAAATTCTTTATTGACAAAAAATTCTAAACATCATGTGAGCCTTCAGTGAGTCATAATCTTTTTTGCTGGTGGAGAGGTTTATTTTGATGTTGATAACTATAGACTAATAAGGGTGATGATTATTAATGGTTTGGCTGGTTATTGCAAGTTTTTGAAATAATAAAATAAAGTTTGCCCCATTAGTAGACTTTTCCTTTCATGAAGATTTTTCTGTACAGCAGAACTTCTTTCAAAATCAGCTTAACTCATTTCAAATACTATTGCAATTTTATCAGCTATGTTTATGTAATATTTTTCAATATTGGTGAGCATCAAGTAACAGGAAGACCTGAGAAGAGGGAACTGAATGGAGGAATAGCCCATTGCAAGAGCACTCAGAACATAGAACATTGATTAAGTTCCCCATTTTATATTAGCATATTATATTTTGGTGCCAACAAAACAATCACAACAATAACATAAAGATCACTTATAACAGATCATTAGAACATTTGTGATAATGATGAAAATTTGAAATACTTAATAAATTACCAAAATGTGAAATTGGGAGAATGTAAGTATATGTTGTTGGGGAAAATGGAGCCATTAGACTTGTTCCATGCAGAATTGCCACTAATTTGTGATTTGTAAAAAACAAACAAACAAACAAACAAATAAAAAGCAATGTCTATGAGGTGGAATAAATTGAAGAGCACAATAGAACAAGTTATTTCCATACAATTTTGATCTATTAAGGACTGTAAGTCTTTGATCATACTGAAAATATTTTAAGGATTACATGTCCTGACTCATCTACTGCATGCTGTCTTTATTTTTCTATTTAATATTTTAATTTTTTTCCAGTAACATGGAAAAAATTACATTTTTTTAAAAAACCTTTGAGTTCCAGTTTCTCTGTCTTCTTCCTCGCCATTCCCTCACTGAGAAGGTACCTGTGAAATTATTCAAAATATTTCCACAAACGTCATCTTGCAAACAAACCAAAAAAAAAAAAAAAAAAAAAAAAAAAGATCTCCCCATAGATCTCCCCACCACACCAAAAAAAAAGAAGAAAAGAAAGCAAAAAACTATACTTCAGTTTGTATTCAGACAGTATCAGTTTTTTCTCTGGGTATGGAAAGCATTTTTCATCATAAATCCTTCAGAGTAATCTTGGGTCATTGCATTATAGACAGTAACAAAGTCCTTAACAGTTGATTATTCCATAACATTGCTATTAGATTATTGATAGTAAATTTCACTTTACTTGGATTCATGGAGGACTTTATGGATTTTTCTGAGAGAAAACTGCCAATCATTTCTTATAGAACAATAATATTCCATCATAACTACATACCACAATTTATTCAGCCATTCCACAGTTGATGGGCATCCCCTCAATTTCCAGGTCTTCTTGAGAAGAATTTTTGAAAAAAGTTCTCTTGGGGGCAATATTATCAAACAGAATTTCATGCTACAGAAAAATCTTTCATGAAAGGAAGAATCAGTTGAAGGAGCAAATTTTATTAGTGTCTTATTTTGAAACTTAGCATAGGTGCTCAATCATTCAGCCATCGTCATCCTGATTAATTAGCAGCCATCAACAGCAAAGAGACCAGGAGACTTAGGCTATATAGACATTTCCTTGAGGGAAAAGGAAAGGATATTTGAACATTTCCACATGAGAATAGTTCTCTCTCTCTCTCTCTCTCTCTCTCTCTCTCTCCCTCTCTTTAAACATATATATATATAACAGATAAGGACTTTTTCAAATATTTCATGGAGTGTGGAGAATTTGCATATTAGAAGAATGTTGTTTCTGAGAAAGAATCGTAACTCTCTACAAAATCCTATTCCAAGGGAATACAGGGGTACCCAAAATCAAGTAGTAGTCAGAATCATAAGAACAAAACAGACCTCAAACTCTGAGGTTCCTAAAAGCAAATCAACTTCAGATGAAACCCCAAAGGGAGATATGAGCTGGTCCCCATGTCACAAGGCTTTCTTGAAAGATCTCAAAAAGGATTTTCAAAGAGAGTTAGGGAAAAATGGGAAAAGGAAATAAGATCTTTGCAAGAGGGGATAGAAAAGGGAAAACAGAAATTAACTTAAGAAACCTCATTAAAAATAGGTCTGATGAAACGGAAAAAGCATATACCTCCCTACAAAATAGAGTTGATGAAATGGAAAAAGTATATAACTCCTTACAAAATAGATATGAAAAAGATGCCAATTCATTGAAAAACAGAATTTGTGAAATGGAAAAAAATGCAATGAACAAACTAATTTCACTAAATGAAAAGGGAGCTAAAAAGGTAACTGAAGAAAATAATACACTAAAAATTAAAATTGAACAAATAGAAGTGAAAGACTCAATAAAACTTCAAGAATTAATCAACCAGAATGGGAAAAAAAGGTAAAACAAAAGAAGAAGAAAATATGAAATAACTCCTGAGAAAAATAACTGGCCTGGAATATAGATCTAAAAGAGACAGCTGAAGGATTATTGGACTTCCAGAAAGCCAGAATGAAAAAAATAGAGCTTAGACATTATCCTTCAGAAAATCATAAAAGAAAACTGCATTGATGTCCTAGAATCAGAAGGCAAAATAACCATTGAAATAATTCAATGATCACCTCCTGAAAGAGAGCTCAAAATAAAAACCTCAAAGAGTATTGGGGTTAAATTACAGAAACATCAGATCAAAATAAAAATATTGTAAGTACCCAAGAAGAAACAACTTAAATACAGAGGGGCCACAATCAAAATTACACTAGGACTTTGCAGCTTCTACTTAAAGAATCAAATATTATGATAGGCAAAGGAACTTGGAGTACAGAAAAGAAAAACATGTCCAGCTAAAATAAGCATTATCTTTCATTTAAGAAGATGGACATTTAATGATACAGGTTTATCTATTTCTGCTGAAAAAACCTGAACTGAACAAAAAAATTCTTCTTGAAATACATAATTCAAGAGAATCATAAAAAGGTAAATTATATATCTGTTATGGGTATACTTAAAGAGTGCTGGTATAATTTGATTTTATTATGATAATATGAAAAATTTCTAATGTTCTTGGTTGGTTTTCTGGAGGTCTCTGGGGCAACCTTCTTTTCAGTACAATAATCACCACAAGAATAGCCAGGTGTTAAAGTTCAAATCTTTTATTATCTTCTTCAAAGTCTTGTCTCCTTGCTTGGGGCTTCAGCTAGCTTTCTTAGAAGTCTTCCAGAGTATTGGTTTCAGTGAAGAAGCTAAGGAGGACAGCCCTGCCAACAAGGTGGTGTGAGATGGGATGAATTAATCTGTCTCTCAGTCTCCCAGGAGAGCCACCAGGAACCTGACCAAAGATAGAAAGAATCTCTCTCCCACCTCCAGTCCGTTGTCTTCTCTAGCTCTGACTCTGGCTGAGGCTCCCAGTTTATTTTCTTTACACTATGTATACACCAATCATTATATTACTAGGAAAATATTATTTGTTGTAAGATTAAATCAACCACACTGAACTTAGAGAATTATTAAGCACCATGCTAAACTAGATAGCCATTATCTCATCAATTCTACTGACTTAACATGTAAGAATACTTGTTTCAGAGTTCTGGACCATAACAAAAAGTAACAAGACATACAAAGGGGATTGTACTGGAAAAAAAGGAAAATGGAGGTAACATTAGAGAACTTACAACTCATGAAGAGGCAAAAAGGACCTATTATAAATGAGGGAAAGAACGGAGAGGGTGAGCTTTGTGTGAATCTTACTTTCAACAGATTTGGGTCAAAGAGAGAATATCAGAAATATTTGCTTTCAAAGACAAACTTGTCTCACCTTATAGGAGAGGAAAGGGGAAATCAAAGAGGAGTCTAATAGGAGAGAAAACAGAAATAGTAAGAGAAAGATATAAGAAAGGGAAAGGGGGCTCTAAAAGGGAAGGGCTATCTGAGGGAGGTGATAATCAGAAACAAAACACTGTGGAGTAGGAAAGGAGAAAGGAAAGAAAAAAGCCAACAGAATTGTTGCAGGCAAGATTTTTATACCAGCAAAATTAATGTAGGCAAGATTAGAAGGGAAGCAATAAATTGGAAAATATTTTTCTGTTTAAGGGTTTTGATAAAAATCTTATTTTTAAAATATATCGAGAATTGACTCAAATTTATAAAAAATCAAGCCATTCTCCAATTGATAAATGGCCAAAGGATATAAACAATTTTTAAATGAAGAAATTAAAGCTATTTCTAGTCATGTGAAAAGGTGCTCTACATCACTATTGATTAGAGAAATGCAAATTAAGACAACTCTGAGGCATCATTATCTGAATCTCAGATTAGATAAGATGACAGTAATACATTGTTGGTGGAATTGTGAACAGATATAGATATTCTGGAAAGCAATTTGGAAGCATGCTCAATAAGTTATCTAACTGTGAATATCCTTTAATGCAATAGTGTTTTTACTGGGATTATGTCCCACAGAGATCTTTAAGAAGGAAAAGGGATCCAAATATGGAAAAATGTTTGTGGGATCCCTTTTTAAAGTGGCAAGAAACTGGAAACTGTGTGGATGCTCATCAGTTGGAGAATGGTTGAATACATTATGGTCTATGAATGTTATGGAATATTATTTTTCTTATTTTTTATTAATTAATTTATTTTTTTAATATTTTTTTATTGACAGAACCCATGCCAGGGTAATTTTTTACAACATTATCCCTTGCACTCACTTCTCTTCCGATTTATCCCCTCTCCAAGATGGCAGGCAGTCCTATACCTGTTAAATAGGTTACAGTATATCTTAGATACAATATATGTGTGCAGAACTGAAAAGTTCTCTTGTTGCTCAGGGAGAAGTGGATTCAGAAGGTATAAATAACCAGGAAAGAAAAAGAAAAATGCAAGCACTTCACATTCATTTCCTAGTATTCTTTCTTTGGGTATAGCTGCTTCTGTCCATCCTTGATCAATTGAAACTGAGTTAGATCTTCTCTTTGCCAAAGAAATCCACTTCCATCAGAATACATCCTCAGAAATTATCATTGTTGAGGTATATAATGATCTCCTGGTTCTGCTCAATTCACTCAGCATCAGTTCATGTAAGTCTCGCCAATCCTCTCTGTATTCATCCTGCTAGTCGTTTCTTACAGAACAATAATATTCCATAACATTCATATACCACAATTTACTCAACCATTCTCCAATTGATGGGCATCCATTCATTTTCCAGCTTCTAGCCACTACAAACAGGGCTTCCACAAACATTTTGGCACATACAGGTCCATTTCCCTTCTTTAGTATCTCTTTGGGGTATAAGCCCAATAGAAACACTGCTGGACAAAGGGTATGCACAGTTTAATAACTTTTTGAGCATAGTTCCAAATTGCTCTCCAGAATAGCTGGATGTGTTTACAATTCCACCAATAATGTATCAGTGTCCCTGTTTTCCCACATCCCCTCTAACTGGATTATTATTTTTCTATAAGAAATTGTCAGAAGGATGATTTCAGAGAAGACTGGAGAGCTGTACATGAACTGATGCGAAGAGAAATGAAGAGAACCAGGAACTCCTTGTATATGGTAATAACAGCATTAAACAATGATTAATTCTGATGGATGTGGCTCTCTTCAACAATGAGATAATTTAGACTATTTCTAATGATCTTGTGATTAAAAGAGCCATCTACACCCAAGGAAAGGATTGTGCGAATTGAATGAAGACCACAACATAATATTTTCACTCTTTCTCTTGTTTGCTTGATTTAGTTGTCTTTCTCAGTTTTTTTCCTTCTTGATCAGATTTTTCTTGTGCAGCAAAATAATTGTATAAATATGTATACATATATTGGATTTAACATATATTTTAACATATTGAACATGCATTGGATTACCTACCATCTAGGGGAGGAGTTGGGGGGAAGGAAGGAAAAATTTGTAACACAAAGTTGTGCAAGGGTCAATGTTGAAAAATTACCCGTGTGTGTGTGTGTGTGTGTGTGTGTGTGTGTGTGTTTTAATAGCCTTTTATTTACAGGTTATATGTATGGGTAACTTTACAGCATTGACAATTGCCAAACTACTTGTTCCAATTTTTCCCCTTCATCCTCCCACCCCCTCCTCCAGATGGCAGGATGACGAGTAGATGTTAAATACATTAAAAAATAAATTAGATACACAATAAGTATACATGACCAAACCGTTATTTTGCTGTACAAAAAGAATCGGACGCTAAAATATTGTACAATTAACCTGTGAAGAAAATCAAAAATGAAGGTAGGCAAAAATATAGGGATTAGGAATTTAATGTAATGGTTTTTAGTCATCTCCCAGAATTCTTTCACTGGGTGTAGCTGGTTCAGTTCATTACTGCTCCATTGGAACTGATTTGGTTCATCTCATTGCTCGGGATGGCCAGGTCCATCAGAATTGGTCATCATATAGTATTGTTGTTGAAGTATATAATGATCTCTTGGCCTGGCTCTTTTCACTCAGCCTCAGTTCATGTAAGTCTCGCCAATCCTCTCTGGATTCATCCTGTTGGTCATTTCTTACCAAACAATAATATTCCATAATATTTATATACCACAATTTATTCAGTCATTCTCCAATTGATGGGCATCCACTCAGTTTCCAGTTTCTGGACACTACAAAGAGGGCTGCCACAAACATTTTGGCATTTACATGTTCTTTTCCCTTCTTTAGTATCTCTTTGGGATATAAGCCCAGTAGTAACACTTCTGGATCAAAGGTTATGCACAGTTTGATAACTTTTTGAGCACAGTTCCAAATTGCTCTCCAGAATGGCTGGATGTATTCACAATTCCACCAACAATGAATCAGTATCCCAGTTTTCCCACATCCCCTCCAACATTCTGCATTATCTTTCCCTGTCATTCTATCCAGTCTGACAAGTGTGTAGTGGTATCTCAGAGTTGTCTTAATTTGTATTTCCCTGATTAATAATGACTTGGAGCATCTTTTCATATGGCTAAAAATAGTTTCAATTTCTTCATCTGAGAATTATCTGTTCATATCCTTTGACAATTTATCAATTGGAGAATGACTTGATTTGTTATAAATTAGAGTCAATTCTCTATATATTTGGAAATGAGTCCTTTATCAGAAACTTTGACTATAAAAATATTTTCCCAGTTTAATGCTTCCCTTCTAATCTTGTCTGCATTAGTTTTGTTTGTACAAAAACTTTTCAGTTTGGTATAATCAAAATTTTATATTTTTTGATCAGTAATGATCTCTAGTTTTTCTTTGGTCATAAATTCCTTCCTCTTCCACAGGTCTGAGAGGAAAACTATCCTGTGTTTGTCTAATTTATTTCTAATCTCATTCTTTATGCCTAGGTCATGAAGCCATTTTGACCTTATCTTGGTGTACAGTGTTAAGTGTGTATCAACACCTAGTTTCTGCCATATTAGTTTCCAATTTTCCCAGCAAATTTTGTCAAACAGTAAATTATTATCCCAAAAGCTGGGGTCTTTGGGTTTGTCAAACACTAGGTTGCTATAGTTGTTGACTGTTTTGTCATTTGAACCTAACCTATTCCACTGATCAACTAATCTATTCCTTAGCCAATACCAAATGGTTTTGGTAACTGCTGCTCTATAATATAATTTTAGATCTGGTACAGCTAGGCCCCCTTCATTTGATTTTTTTTTTTCATTAATTCCCTTGAAATTCTTGACCTTTTGTTTTTCCATATGAATTTTGTTATTATTTTTTCTAGGTCATTAAAAGAGTTTTTTGGGAATCTGATTGGTATAGTGCTAAATAAATAGATTAGTTTAGGTAGTATTGTCATCTTTATTATATTTGCTCGCCCAATCCAAGAGCATTTAATATTTTTCCAATTGGTTAGATCAGATTTATTTTGTGTGAAAAATGGTTTGTAGTTTTGCTCATAAAGTTTCTGATTTTCCCTTGGCAGATAGATTCCTAAGTATTTTATACAATCAGTAGTTATTTTAAATGGAATTTCTCTTTGTAACTCTGACTGTTGGATTTTGTTAATGATATATAAGAATGCTGATGACTTATGTGGGCTTGTTTTATAACCAGCAACTTTGCTAAAGTTGTGGATTAGTTCTAATAACTTTCAGTAGAATCTTTGGGGTTATCTAAGTATACCATCATATCAGAAAAGAGTGACAATTTGGTTTCCTCATTGCCTATTCTTATTCCTTTAATCTCTTTCTCAAGTCTTATTGCTAAAGCTAGCATTTCTAATACAACATTAAATAATAAAGGTGATAATGGTCAACCTTGTTTCACTCCTGATCTTATTGGTAATGGCTGCAGTTTTTCCCCATTACATATGATGCTTACTGATGGTTTTAAATAGATCCTGCTGATTATTTTAAGGAAAAGTCCATTTATTCCTATACTCTCAAGTGTTTTTTAATAGGATTGGATGTTGGATTTTATCAAATGCTTTTTCTGCATCTATTGAGATGATCATATGGTTTTTGTTAATTTGGTTATTAATATGGCCAATTATACTAATAGTTTTCCTAATGTTGTTCCAGCTCTGCCTTCCTGGTATAAATCCTACTTGATCATAGTGTATTATCCTGGGGGTGATTTTCTGTAGTCTTTTTCTAATAACTTATTTAAAATTTTAGCATCAATAGTCATTAGGGAGAGTTGTCTAAAATTTTCTTTCTCTATTTTTCAACCTACCTGGTTTAGGTATTGGTACCATGTTTGTGTCATAAAAGGAATTTGGTAGGACTCCTTCACTTCCTATTTTATCAAATAATTTATATAGCACTGAGGCCAATTGTTCTTTAAATGTTTGCTAAAATTCACATGTAAATCCACCTGGTCCTGGGGATTTTTTCTTAGGGAGTTGATTAATAGCTTGTTCTATTTCTTTTTCTGAAAGGGGACTATTCAAGAAATTTGCTTCCTCCTCTGTTAATCCGGGAAGTCTATATTATTGGAGGTAGTCATCCATTTCACTTAGGTTATCAAATTTATTGGCATAAAGTTGGGCAAAATAACTTTTTATTATTTCTCTAATTTCGTCTTCATTGGTGGAAAGTTCTTCCTTTTCATTTTAAGACTACTAATTTCATTTTCCTCCCTTCTTTTTCTAATCAGATTTACCAAAGGCTTTTCTATTTTATTGGCTTTTTCATAGAACAAACTCTTAGTTTTATTAATTAATTCAATCGTTTTTTTTACTTTCAATATTATTAATTTCTCCTTTTAATTTTAGAATTTCCAATTTAGTATTTGATTGGGGGTTTTTAATTTGGTCTTTTTTTAGTTTTTTAATCGTAAGCCCATTTCATTGATCTTCTCTTTCTCTGTTTTATTCAAGTAATCCTCTAAGGATATAAAATTTCCTCTTATTACCACTTTGGCTGCATCCCACAAATTTTGGTATGATTTCTCATCGTTGTCATTATCTTGAGTGAAATTATTAATTGTATCTATAATTTGCTGTTTCACTCAATCATTCTTTAAGATGAGATTGTTTAGTTTCCAATTACTTTTTGATCTATTTACCCCTAACTTTTTGTTGAATGTAGCTTTTATTGCATTGTGATCTGAAAAGAAAGCATTTACTATTTCTGCCTTCTTGCATTTAATTTTGAGGTCTTTATGTCCTAATATATGATCAATTTTTGAATAGGTTCCATGAACTGCTGAGAAGAAAGTATATTCTTTTCTGTCTCCATTCTGTTTTCTCCAAAGATCTAACATACCTAATTTTTCTAATATTCTATTTACCTCTTTAATTTCTTTCTTATTTGTTTTGTGGTTTGAATTGTCTAACTCTGAGAGTGCAAAGTTGAGATCTCCCACTAATACAGTGTTGTTGTCTATTTCGTCTTGCAACTCTCTTAACTTCTCCTTTAGGAAGTCAGATGCTATACCACTTGGTGCATATATGTTTAGTATTAATTTTGCTTCGATGTCTATGCTACCCTTTAGCAAGATGTAGTTTCCTTCCTCATCTCTTTTAATTAGATCAATTTTTGCTTTTGCTTGATCTGAGATAAGGATGGCTACCTCTGCTTGTTTGACTTCACCTGAAGCATAATAGATTTTGCTCCAGCCTTTTACCTTTACTCTGTATGTATCTCCCTGCTTTAAATGTGTTTCTTGTAAACAACATATTGTAGGGTTCTGACTTTTGATCCAGTCTGCTATCTGCCTCCTCTTTATGGGAGAGTTCATCCCATTCACATTTATGATTAAAATGACTAATTCTGTATTTCTTGTCATCCTAATATCACCAGATTATGCTTTTCTTTTCCTTCCCCCCAACCCTCTTTCCCCTTTTTAAATTTATGTTCCCCACTTGTATCACAATGCTCACCCTCTTTAGAATCCCTCCCTCCCCCCCCATTGAATCTTTTCCCCTTTCTTGTACCCTTCCCTTATTACTCTTTTTCTTTTCCCTTTTCCTCTCCACCTTTTTAATGAGTCAAGAGAGAATTTACTCTAAAACAAGTATGTCAATTATATTATCTTTGAGACGCCTCTGATGAGAGTAAGATTCACACAGTGTTCCTCCCCCTCTCTAAATTCCCTCAGATATGATAAAGTTCTCTTCATGGGATGTGGTTTCCCTCTTTTTATCCCCCCTTCCTCCTTTTCTGCCATCATCCCTTTTCCATATCTACTTCCCTTTTTTATGTTATATCAGTAAAAGCAAATTATACAAGTAGTCTTTTTGTATATTCACAGCAGAATTCCAATTCTCAAGAGTTCCTTTTACCTTTTCTGCATCTCTTGAATCCTATATGAAATTCATTTGTTTCATTAAATGTCCATCTTCTTCCCTGGAAGGAAATGCTCAGTTTATCTGGGTAGGTTATTCTTGGCTGCATTTCAAATTCTTTTGCCTTTCAGAATATTAGATTCCAGGCCCTTCGATCCTTTAATGTGGAGGCCAGATCTTGGGTGATCCTTATTGTGGCACCTCGGTATTTAACTTGCTTTTTTTTTTTTTTTTTTGGCTGCTTGTAAATTTTTTTCCTTAATCTGATAGTTCCGAAATTTGGCCACAATATTCCTTGGGGTTTTTATTTTTCGGTCTTTTTCAGAAGCTGTTCAATGAATTCTTTCAATGCCTATTTTACCTTCTGATTCTATTACATCTGGGCAGTTCTCTTTGATGATTTCTTATAAAATAGTATCTAGGCTTTTTTTTTCAATCATAATTTTCAGAAAGTCCAATAATCTTCAGATTATCTCTCCTAGATCTATTTTCCAAGTCTGTCATTTTTCCAATAGATATTGCATGGTTTTTTCCAGTTTGTCTTTTTTTTGGTTTTGCTTGACTGATTCTTGCTGTCTCAATGAATCATTAGTTTCTACTTGTTCAGTTCTGATTTTTAATGAAATATTTTCATCATTAGCTTTTTTTTTTTTTTTACTTCTTTCTGTATATGTCCTATTGAGTTTTTAAATGAATTGTTTTGCTCTTGGAGGTTTTTTTCCATTTCACTAATTTTTTTTAGTGAGTTATTTTCTTTTTCCAATTCACAAATCCTACTTTCTTGCGAGTTCTTTGTCTTTTCCAATTCACAAATCTTACTTTCCAGAGATTTTTTTTTTTACTTTTTCCAGTTCACAAATTTTGTTTCCCTGCACTTCCTGGGAATTTTTTATCTTTTCTAATTCATATTTCAGGAAGTTGTTGCTCTCTTGTAAAGCTTCTCCTTTCCCAATTTTTCTTCTACCTCTCTTTTGAGACTTTTAATGGTCTCTTCTATGAGAACATTATGTAAAAGGGGACAGGTAACATTCCCCTTTGGGATATTGTCTGGTGCCTGTTTGCTATTTTAGTCTCTTCAAGTTTGCAGACCTGCTCTTTTTCTGTATAGAAGCTGTCGATTTATTCTTTTCATTTTTTTGTTCATTTTTTAAAGCCTTTAGGGTATGCCTATTAGGCAAGGGGATTACCAGCTTCCTCTGCAGAACAGGGAGAGATGTAAACTGGCTTCCAGCTCCAAGGTATGGGAGTGCTCTGGGTGAAAGTTTCCCATTTCCCCAACTGGAGGTGATTTAAGACTGGCAAAGCTATTGAAGTGCCCAGTTGAGCTGTGTGGTTTAGTGATTGTCCTAAGGCTAGAGACTAAGCAGTGAAAGTGTCACTGCCCCAGGACAGAGCCCCTTGTGGGGCTGTGGGTATTAGCAGCTGACAGCAGATAGCCCGGCTCTACCAGAAGTCTCTGTCCTGATGCAAATCTCCCTGCAAAAGCTCTATTGCCCCAAGCTGAGCCCCCTATTGTGCAGATTAGAGGCTGCCCTGGGCTGTGCCCCCCTGGTGTGCATGTTCACAACTGTCCCAAGGAAAAGCCCCATACTGTGGACTAGGAGCTTGTGCTGAGATCTGTGCTCTCATTTCTGGTTTGGGGCTCTGCTTGAAGCCTTAGTTCCTTCCCTGATTGTGCTGATCTCCCTCCCAGTCCAGAGGACAAACTTTTTCTGGTGAGACTCCAAATTTTCTTCAGCTGGTGAGTTGTTATACTTCTAATCTTTATGAATTGCAGCAGTCAAGCCTATTTTTGAGGCTCAATATAATATTGATAAAGAGGGTAAGAGAGGAGCTTAGAAAGTCATCATGTGCCTTCTCCACCATCTTGGCTCTGCCCCCCCCACCATATGTTTTGTAAATAAAAATTTTCAACTAAATAAATGAATGAATGAATAATGGAAGAAAAATGTCATCCCCAGGATAACACATCATGACCAAGTAGGATTTATACCATGAATGTAGGGCTGGTTCAATATTAGGAAAACTATTAGCATATTTGACTATATCAATAACCAAATTAACAAAAATCATATGATCATCTCAATAGATGCAGAAAAAGTATTTGAAAAAATCCAACATCCATTCCTACTAAAAACACTTGAGAGTGTAGGAATAAATGGACTTTTCCTTAAAATGATCAGTAGTATCATCATCATCAAGCATCATAGGAAACATTCCCAATAAGATCAGGAGCAAAATTGCCCACTATCACCATCACTATTCTATATTGTATTAGAAATATTCATTTTGCCAATAAGAGAAGAAAAAGAATTAGAGAAGGTAATAAGGAAACTCAATTATCACTCTTTGCAGAAGATATGATGGTATACTTGGAGAACCCTAGAAAATCAACTAAAAATGACCAGAAACAATTCACATTAGCAGAGTTGCAGGATTCAAAAATAATGAACATAAATCATTAGCATTTTTATATATTACCAACAAAGTCCAGTAACAAGAGATACAAAGAGAAATTCCATTTAAAATAGCTGTCGATAGTATAAAATGTTTGAGAATCTATCTGCCAAAGTCAGAAACTATATGAACAGAAACACAAAACACTTTCTACATAAATAAAGTCAAATCTAATCAAATGAAAAAATATCAAGTACTCATGGGTAGGCAGAGCAAATATAAAAAATAAAGCAAAAACATTACAATGTATATTTTAATAACAAGATAAGTAAATGCTATAGTTCTGGTTAGAGAATAGGGGAATGAGAGAGAAAAGCCTTTGGGAAGGTAATATTACCAAAGTAGTACAAGAATAGCTAATCATAGCAACAGCTGACTAAACATAGGAACAATTAATGAAAGATAAAAAATTGATAAGAAAATGAATTACAGTAATCATTATATATAAGAATTGCATAAAATACACATATGAAAATGAGAGGCTGGACAAAAATATCATAAGCTTTAAGAAAATTTTTTAAAAAATTGAAATTGAAACCACTGAAATTGAAACATTGAAAAGGAAACAAATATACTTGAAAGATTCACACACAAGGAATAAGTTCCAATACTAGACATATATGTGTCAAATATCATAGAGTTTTAATTTGTAAAGAAAAAATATTAGTAAAAATATCTCTTCTTTCAGAAATCTTGGTGATTTTCTTTGAAAAAATTATTAAAAACAAATATATGTATTTATGTACATGTATGTATGTGTGTATATATATATATATATATATATATATATATATATAGCTACTCAGATAGAATGGACTGGGTATTCCTCCACATCTTGGCACTCCTGGAGCAAGGATATCTTCTCAACAAATATTGCATTACAAAAATGTAAGAATAACAAAGAATTAGAGAAATATAGAATTAGTTAAATATTTGTAATTCTAGCTATTGATCATGATTGAGCAACATCAATGAATGCTTTTGATCTAAATGCAATTTCCAACAAAGAGCTTTCCTGTTTTTCAATTTTTAAAAAAAAATAGGGAATTCTTCCCATTATAATTTTTATATTCAGGCTTCTCAAATACTGATATATTGAGTTCAGCTGAGTCTAATCCTTTCTTATCTAATCAGTTCCATTGATTTACTTTTAAAAAAAGAATCAAATAATTTTAATGATTTTTGCTTTAGAGAACAAATTGACATCTGAAAATACTATTTACATTCCATTGATACTTGTTTTCCACTATTTATCTTGAGGTTCTAGATATTTTTCTTACAAATTAATTTTGTTTTTTGTTTTGTTCAGTCCTATAAAGCATCCCATAGTAGTTTAATTAGTAAAGCAATAAATGTATAGGTTAATTTAGTTAGTAAAATCATTTTATTATATTGACACTGTATAGCAGAAAATATTAAATATTCCCTTAGTTTGAGTAATTATAGTGTCACTTTTTTTTTCTTTAAAGAGCTATTTGTGATTCTTCATGATATAAATTTCAAGGGTGCTTTGTAGATAGATTCTCATTTATTGTATGCATCTTATAGTTATTTTGATTAGAATTTTCCTTTCTATTATTTCCTCCTGGAGTTTGATTTTGCTATAGAGAAATATTACTGATTCCTTTATGTTTATTTTGAATAATATTACTTCTCTGAATCAATTTCTTTGCCTGTTCTCCAAAGCAAAAATCATGTTACCACCAAATAAGTTTCACTGTGTCACTATGATAGGGGTATCCCACATTATTTTGTATATTAGGGTTTCATTTTTATTTACTCATTATTTCAATTTGCTTATTTTTCTGCAAAGTTTTTCTCATGGAGATATTTTCTTCTTTCCCTATTTGATTATTATTTTCTTTACTTAATATAGTACTTGCTCTTCTTTTTTGATGTGGTGAATGAGCATTGCTTTGCTTTAATGAAATACTCAAAATCTGTCATAACATGTAGAATTGATAGTTCATTCAAATGATAAAGATAGTAGTGACACATCTTTGTTTAGAGACTTCAGTGATCACTGGTAAATCACATTGGAAGGACAATTTCAATGATTCATCCAATTTTTGGTAATGATCTTGGTATTTTTGTTTACTTTTTTAACTCTTTTAGGGATGATATACAAAAAGAGGTGTAATTCAGTGAATGGGCTATATTTGACAAAGTGCTATCCTAACTCTCCCACTGCCTTTCAACAACGTGGTATGAATTTTAGCTGGGTTCCTGCCATCTTGTTTATTTCAGTTTTAGTGATTGCCAAAAAACATAGTGATTAGCATCTGTGGACCTGATTTTTGTCTTTCTAGTCTATAGAGTGCTAACTGCCTCCACTTTTTTCCTTTGTGCTGAATGGCTTATCAACTACTGAGAAGACCTTTTAGCTCTGTATAAATCATGAACCCTGCAAGAGCCAGAGTTTCATCAAAGGGCAAACCAGTTACATCCTGCTCTACCTTCTCACATTTATGGGTAATCAATGTCAATTTAATTGTATTCTTCATAGTTATATAAAATGAAGGAAATTTGTGATATATATTAGTAGTTTTTATTGAGCTTTGTCTTCTAATAAAAAAAGAAAAGTGTTTTTTAAACTAGAGAAAGTAAAGAAAAAATTTACAAAAATGAATATTATCCCTCCAAAAGCAAACACAACTTAAAAGCATATAATATATTACTAAATGAAAGTCAAATCCCCAGGAAATCTTGATATGAAGTGGAATGTCAGGAAATATGAAATTTTGAATAAAAATTGCATCCAAAAGATAAATGAAAACTGCAGAAGGCAGGCTAATGCTTCCTGTGTAGATAGATAGATAGATAGATAGTCATGACGAGTTTTCTGAGAATTTTTTTTTTACAACTTTCTATATTTGTTCTTCCTTCTAAACTGGTTCCATTATGCTATGATAAAAATCCCAATTACAAATAAGAACTTCACAAACAATTGAATATGAAGAGTAGATGGAGATCTAGAACTGAAGGTCTTAGATGAAAAACAAGTGTCTGGCCATTTCTTACATCCTCTGACTCTAGGGTGGACCTAGTAATCTGAAAAGAAGCAAAAGAACTTCTTATTATTGCATATGAGAAAACTGGAAGAAAGGGAAAACGTTAACAAAAAAGCATGATGAGTTCCCTTCAAACTTCTTTACCCATTCATAATTATGCATCATGTATGAATAAGTGAGATGTATAAAAATCAAAGTATTTAGAGTTGTAATTGATCAATCACTTGGTCAATAAATATGTATTATTAATATAATTTATAAGCATTTAAGCCTACTTATTCCAGACACTATTCAAGGACAGACAAAAGACAATCCCTTTCCCTCACAATCCAAGAAAAGTGGCAATATTCAGAGCAATATGTACAAACAAACTATAAGCAAGAAAGATAGACAATAAACTCTTGATTAGTAAAGACATCTTATAGAATTTCATATTTAGCTATTACTTGAATGAAGACAAGGAATCTAGGACACAGGGAGGATAATGAAGGGTAACAAGAAAGAGAGAGAGTGAGAAAGAGAGAGAGAGAGAGAGAGAGAGAGAGAGAGAGAGAGATTGTCAAAAGTCATTTTGCTAACCAGGGACAACTGAGGAAAACATTGGGTTGGGGACTGGCCAAAAATGCAGTTTCGATTGCAGGACAGTTGAGGCAAAATAAAAAGTATTCATTCACCTAAGGATGGAAAAGGAAATCCAGAAAAACAAAACAAAACAAAACAACAACAACAACAAAAAATTAAGTCAGGAAGCACTGGAGCAGATAGAGGTCCCCAGGAATCACTGAATTAAAGATTGGTGTGACCAGCAGCACTATAACTCAATAACCAAGAAAAAAATTTAAGGAAATAAATAAAATATTGGAAAGTTTAGTAATCTTAACATCTGGATAATAGGAATGGGAATAGAAAGCATTATACCTATTCTTAGCTATGCATAGTACCGTCATTAAAAATGACTATATCTTAGGAAATAAAAATCTCATAAACAAGAAAAGCAGAAATATTAAACATATCCTTTTCTAACCATAATAAAAAAATTAATCAAGGATGGGCAGATAGAGTAGCCTTAAGGAATGCTACAATATATAACCAATAATTTCCCAAAAGATAATAACAGTAGTGAGATCACTCATTAAAACTGTTGGGTGCAGCTGAAGAAATTCTCAGATTGAAATTAATTTTTCTAAATGTTTATATCAATAAAAGAGAAAAAGATCAAATCAACAGATTGAGCATGCAACTAAAAAATCAACAGTTAGAAGCTCCAACTAAAAGAATTCTAAAAACAAAATATAAAAGTAAAAAACAAACAAAAAATAAACATCAAGATATTTTTTAAAATAATAATTTGTTTTAAAGAAAACAGAAAACTAAATTTCCTGTATTGAAATTTTAAAAGATAAATTCACAATCAATAAATAAAAAATAAAAATAATTACTTGAAAATATTTTCCCAACTATATGCCAACATACCTGACAATCTACATGAAACATGCATATTCATCACAATATATGCATTATCTTAAGAGAATAACATAATATTTAATTATGATTTATTATAATTAAATTTATTATCATAATAATTATAATTATAATTAAATAATGATATCTTACAAAAAGAAACTGAATGGGCCATAAATGAACTCCCTATAAAAAAACCTTGGATCAGACAAATTCATGAAAAATTCTGCAAACATTTATAGAACAATTCAAAATGAAATAAATTGTGTGAAAAAATAAATAATGAAGGATTCCTACCAATGTACAAATATAGTTTTTGTACCTAAGCCAGATGGAATCAAAACAGAAAAATAAACTGCACACCAATTTTCCTAATGATTATAGATGAAAAAAACAGAATAGCAGCAAGGAATTGTGTATAATGTCATAAGAATCATATATTATGACCAAATTGACTTTATACCCAGAATGTAGGGCTAGTGTAATGTTTCATGAATCATAAGTATTATTAATCATATTTACAATGCCATGTTATTATTTCAACAGATACAAAGGATAAAAAAAAGGGTTTTCCAAAATAAAATACCTGTTGCTGTTAAAAAAAAAAATGGTGGAAAGCACACATAAATGGAGATTTCCTTGAAATATCTATCTAACTTCTAAAAAGTATCTATTTAAATTCAAGAACAAACATTGTGTATAATGGGAATAAACTAGTGCCCTTTCCAAAAGATCAAATTTGAAGCAAGGATAGACATTATCACTAGCATTGATAATGAAAAAACAAACTTATCAGTTTTTGAAGATAACTAAATCTGATAGAAATAATTAACAACTTCAACAGCAAAATTAGAACATTAAAATAAATTTACAGACATAATCAACATTTATTTTTATTGTGAATAAAACCCATTAGGAAGAGCTAGAGAAATCTAATCAAAATAACCACAGACAGTATAGAATACTTAACAATTTATTAACCAAGCCACAAAGAGTAATATGAACACAATTACAAAGCATAAATCTAGTGATACTGCTTCTAGTTCCATACCTGCAAAGAGTTGAAAGAAAGAAAAAAAAAAAAGAGTCAAAGGATCCATTCATATATATATATATATATATATATATATACATATATGTATATACATACACATAAACTATTCATATTTTGTTATGGTGATAAAAGCTTTTAATTGAGGAGATTCTTATCTATTGGAAAATGACTAAACAAAGTATGAGATATGAATATGATAACACCATTTTGTTAGTAAGAAATTATGAAGCAGTTGATTATATAAAAATCTCAATTTTTAATATCTGCCTCAATGTCAAATGAGCAGAAACAAGAGAAAAAATTTAATAGTAATAGCAAAAATATAAAACTTTCAAATACTTAATAACTCTCATTAACCCAGTGAAAAATCACAAAGTCCAAAAGATTCATGATAAAACATGTTATCCACCTCTAGATGGAGAACTGATAAGCTCAGAGCACAGATTGAAGCAATTTATTTATTCTTTCTTCTCCCACCATCACCATGGGGAAAGGTGGAACATTCCTAATATGGAAATTTGTTTTCTATGCTTATACTTATTTGCAAGGAATTGTTATTCTTACCTTCTTAACGGGTGAGTGAGTGGCAGAGGGAGAGAATTGGAATTAAAAATAAAATAAAACTTAATTTAAAAATCAAGAAGTATTTAAGAATCTTTTTTCTTACATGCCTAGGTATCAAGAACTGTCATTTCCACATATGATGTAATCAAAAAAAAACTTGGCCTAAAAGAGCTCTAATTCTATCAGATAAAACATAAACAGATAATATACAAAAGAATGTAAAATGAATTATAAGGTAACATAACTATAATTGTAATCTGGTGGAAACATCAGAAGCTAGAAGGATGCAAAACATCTTTATATAAAAGATGTCAGGTGAGCTGATTTTTGAAAAAATATATATGCTGAGAGGCAGACATAAAGAGGAGACATATTCCATGCATGGAGAAAACATTATGCAAAGGTCCAGAGAAGAGAGATGAAATGTTACATGGGATGAATTGTAAGAAACTCAATGTGACTGGATCAAAAAGTGTGTGAAGAAGAGTATGATATAATAATTTGGGGTTGGTGCATTAGGACCATGCTGTGAATGAATTGAAATGTCAAATAATATTTGTATTTTAACTTAAAGATGATAAGAAATCATTCAGATTATTGAGTAGGGGAGTGACACAGTCAAACCATTGATAGTTCAAATGAGAGGTCATAAAAGTCTAAACTATAATAATGATAATATTAACATAAAGAAGAGTGCTCTGGAGGTAGAAATGACAAGATTTAGTAATTAATTATTTGGGGTAGTTGGAGAAAATGAAACAATTGAGGATGATTAAATTTTTTAAAATTTTTAACTAGAAGAATGATACTCTCCTAAACAAAAACAAGAAATGTTTTAAAAAGTTATATATGTTAAGAGGAAAAAGTCCATTTTGTACTTGTTCAGTTTGAAATGTCCACACATAGATAAAAATTTGAAGTATTTTAGAGATTATGTGCTCAAATTCAATTATTGTGCTGAAGAGGTAAACATGGAAGAACATGATTAAGTAACTTTCCTATTTTATATATGGTAGCAAGTAGCAGAACTTCTAAATGACAAATAAATTAGCATCTCAGGATCTTCATTTTTTTCCCTTATAAAAATTAGTGTTTTAGACAAGCTTAACTCTAAATTCACTTTCTACTCAAATATATGAATATTTACTTCTATGATTTCAAGTCCAATATTATAAATGGCCTTCAAAACCATATACAACAGAGGAAATGTCACTCAAAAGTAAAAACAGATGAGTATTGTAATCAGTAGAGTTAAATTTAACATTATACATATCCTCAGAGTCTGATAGAGTGATATGCTTGAGAGGCAAGAAATTTATAATTATACTTTTTTTTTTAAATTAAACTCAGTTGACTTAGGTATGATGTAATAGAAAAAAGGAGTAGACTTTAAGTTGATGGGCCCAAATTCAAATTCTAATAAGTCATTTTGATTGCTCTAGACATTTTAGTTTCCTTATTTGTAAATTGAAGATTGAAGTATATGACCTCTGTTGATCCTTTCAAGTTCCACTTCATGGACTTTGACATTATAAATAACAAATAAAGGATGATTTCCCTCCCTTTTGCCATTTCCTCTCACTTAAATTCTCACAGTATAGAATGGAAGTACATGTTCCTTTTCCCATTCTTATTAATTGAAATAGCACTTTTGGGTCATTAGGTGAGTGGTAAATTGGATATTTTTTATTTGTCTCACTAAAAAAATAACTAGCTATTTATATATTGGCTTCTATTTTACTCATTATGGGCTTTTTGCTCTGACAAAAAAACACATCTCCTACCTGCTTATGCTGTTTACTGTGTGGAAATCAAGTGCTAAAACCTTAAAAAATAATACTAAGATAACTCATTTATTTTGGATCCAGAATTTATTAAACATTTATGATATGCAAGGAACTTTATAGTCAGGGACCAAAAAAAAAGTGGTATATTTTTAGTGATCAGTTGGTTCCAGTGGATGCTGCAAATTTTTTGAACTATTGCACAAAATACATATTGATTGATAAAAGATCATGGCTGCTATGTGTCTCCAAATAAGAATAAAATAAAAATATTAAAAATGGCTTTCCAAAATTCTTTTTCTCTGTACCTTTACTTTTGATTTACCGAACCAATAATTTAAAAAAGTAATTATAAACAAATCCAAGTTTAATTGGTATTAAAGATGTCCCTGAATACATATTTCTCACATACCTGGACATAGCATTACTGTTATATTAGAATAATACTTTGAATTCCAACATGATGTGATTTTAATAATAGTTCTACAGTTCCATCACATTTTTTCTCAGCATAGGATATAATGATCATAATATTTTATGTTGATATTTTATTGCTGAAAGCTAAAGCAAATTTACATGACTTTTTGGTACTATCTACATAAAAACCTATTTATAATCATAATATTTCTATGTGAGATTAAAAAATCAGTTTTTTTTTGTCCTCATTGTACAGAGAAAGAAACAAGTTCAAAGATCAAAGAGTAGAAAGAGAATTTCCAAATCATCAGGTCCTCTAGCTCCATCATCCTTACAAGTAAGGAGATAATGATTGAGAGAAGTTAAAATAACTTGTCCAATATCACAAATAGTAAAGAGAAAGATAAAATTCAAAGTCTAATCCCCTGATTCCAGATACTGTGTACTTACTATGATGCAATATGAACTTCCTAAGGCCAAGAGGCTAAGTACTTGGACTGAAGTCCATTAACAGGTTATATAATATGGAAAGTTTTTTATTCTAACTCTGCTGTGCCTGTTACCCAAGCCCTTCCCCTCCTCATAACTCTTAAAATAGAAGTTATTTCTAAAGTTTTTTCCTAAACCTTAATTCTATATTGTTATCTATGGTAGATTATTACATAATAATTCATACAAATGGTGCTTTAAAATGTTCAAATTATGGATAGATGCATATTTGTCTGTGCATCTGTATATTTGTATTTGTGAATATATGTATATGTATATATAAACATCTAGGAGCTTAACAAGATTTCCACAAGGAAGATATTACAGCTATTATTATTCCCATTTTACAGATAAGGACATTGAGTCTTAGAGAAGTAATTTTCTGATAATTCCATATCTACTTACTGTTAAGGTTCAAACAGCCCTCTTCTGAGTATAACTTCAGCATTCTTTATCCTAGACCAAATGACCATTCAACATTAGAACTAAAAATTTATCATAAAGTGTGAAGTTAAAATAAAGAATTTTCTTTTAAATTTAATAATGAGAAGAAATCATAGGCCTTGGTGTGTTCATCTCTATCACTGTGGGCAAAGTTGGTGAATTCTTTGCATCTAGAATAGCTGGGGGGGGGGAAGGAATTAAAAAGGTCCTCACTTTCTAAGTTAACTATGCAATTAATAGAAAAATTTATGTACATGATTATATATACATTTACAAGAGGAAAATTGAGAAATTCATATGCAAATTTTTATCATTTGTTTATAATCCAGTTTAATACAAAAATCATTTTTATAGAACTCTTTTCATTCATGCAAATCAACTCATAGGTTTGCAGAAAATGTGGGTTTTGTATGTAATATATTCTAGGCTATATATATGTGTGTATACATATATATACATACATACACATATATGTTATTCTTTAAAACAATAATAGAATAAATAAAATGAAATTAATTTTATTGGGTCCTCAGGCCACAATATCTAGATGATATATTTTTACTATTGTGAGGCAATGAGGAGTTGTAGTGGATGAAATGTAGTCCTTGGAGTCAGGAAGACTTGAGTTTAAATCCTTCCTCAAACACTTATTATCCATATGACTCTGGACAAGTCACTTCATCCTTGTTCTTAATTATAAAATAGTTAAAGAACAACATTTCTTTTGAGGATTGATGTGAGGACCAAATGACATAACATATGTAAAACTATTTGCAAACTTTAAACTGCTATATAAATGCTATTAGAAACAAAAAAAGTTGCTATTCTTTTTTAAATTTTTTTATTATTAAATAATATTTTTCAAGTGTTTTCCCCCATTTACATTTTCCACTGATCCACTTCTCTATATCTTAGCCAGTAGCACATAGCAAATGAAAAATGCTTATATTATAGTTTGAGATCTGGCATTGCTAGGTCATTTTCCTCAGTATTTTTCCCATTAATTCTCTTCATATTTTGGACTTTTATTTTTCCAAATAAATTTTAAAGTTTTTTTTTATCTCTGTAAAATATTTTTATTAGATTGCTGTGGTACCAAATAAGGAATTTGAATAGAATTGTCATTTTCATTGTTAGCTCAGCATATCCATGAGCAATTGATATTTTGCAGTTGTTTAGATATGACTTTTTTATCTAAAATTTGTTTTGTAGCTGTGCTCCCTGTATTTGTCTTGGCAGGAAGACTCACAAATATTTTATATTGTCTACAGTTATTTTAAATGAAATTTCTTTTTTTATCTCTTCCTGTTGGGGTTTGTTGGTGATATAAAGAAATTCTGATGATTTGTGTGAGGTTTGTTTTATCTCCTGCAACTTTGCTAAAATTGTTAATTATTTCAAGTAATTTTTAGCTGATGCTCAAAGGTTCTATTTTTATATCATCAGATCATCAGCAAGAAATGATTTTTTATTTGTTGCCTGTGTTTCTTTTTCTTCTCTCATTGCTATATTTAACATTTCTAGTACAATAGTGAACAATAGTGAGGATAATGAATGTCTTTAAGTCACTTTGTGACCCTTCTGAAATGGCTTCAAGTTTATCCCCATTACAGATAATACTTGTTGATTTTAGATAGATATTTCTTGTCATTTTATGAAATATTGCCTTTATTCTTAACCTCTATAGTGTTTATTATTATTATTATAGCTTTTTATTTACAAGTTATATGCCTGGGTAATTTTACAGCATTGACAATTGTGAAAGCTTTTGTTCCAATTTTTCCCCTCCTTCCCAACATCCCCTCCCCCCAGATGGCAGGTTAACCAATACATGTTAAATGTGTTAAAGTATAAATTAAATTCAATATAAGTATACATTTCCAAACAGTTATTTTGCTGTACAAAAACAATCAGACTTTGAAATGGTGTATTATTAGCCTGTGAAGTAAATAAAAAATGCAGGCAGACAAAAATATAGGGGTTGGGAATTATATGTAATGGTTCATAGTCATCTCCCAAAGTTCTTTCTCTAGGTATAGCTGGTTCAATTCATTATTTTTCTATAGAAACTGATTTGTTTAATATCATTGCTGGAGATGGCCACGTCCATAAGAATCGATCATCATACAATATTGTTGTTGAAGTATATAATGATCTCCTGGTGTTGCTCATTTCACTCAGCATCAGTTCATGTTCATCTCTGCAGGTCTTTCTGAAAAGATCCTGCTGGTAATTTCTTACCAAACAATAATATTCATAATATTCATATACCACAATTTATACAGCCATTCTCCAATTGATGGGCATCCACTCAGTTTCCACTTTGGGGCCACTACAGAGAGACCTGACACAAACATTCTTGCACATACAGGTCCCTTTCCCTTCTTTAAGATTTCTTGGAATATAAGCCCAATAGAAACACTGCTGGATCAAAGGATATGCACAATTTGATAACTTTTTGAGCATAGTTCCAAATTACTTTCCCGAATGTCTGGATGTATTCACAATTCCACCAACAATGTATCAGTGTCCCTGTTTTCCCACATCCCCTCCAATATTCTGTATTATCATTCCCTGTCATTCTAGCCAATCTGACAGGTGTATAGTGCTATCTCAAAGGTGCCTTAATTTGCATTTCTCTCATGACGGGGAACATCTTTTCATATGACTAGAAATAGTTTCAATTTCTTCATCTGAGAATTGTCTGTTCATATCCTTTGATCATTTATTAATAGGAGAATGGGTTGATTTCTTATAAATTAGAGTCAGTTCTCTATATATTTTGGAAATGAGGCCTTTATCAGGACCTTTTACTATAAAAATGTTTTCCCAGTTTATTGCTCCCCTTCTAATCTCGTCTGCATTAGTTTTGTCTGTACAAAAATTTTCAATTTGATATAATAAAAATTTTCTATTTTGAGATTAATAATGATCTCTAGTCCTTTTGTCATAAATTCCTTCCTCATCCACAGGTCTGAGAGGTAAACTATCCTATGCACTTCCAATTTATTTAAAATCTCATTATTTATGCTTAGGTCATGAACCCATTTTGACCATATTTTGGTGTAAGGCGTTAAGTGTGGATCAATGCCTAGTTTCTGCCATAGTAATTTCCAATTTTCCCAGCAATTTTTGTCAAATAGGTAGTTCTTATTCAAAGAACTGGGGTCTTTGGGAGTATCAAACACTAGATTATTAAAGTTATTGGCAGTTTTGTACTTTGGATATAACCTATTCCATTCCTCAACTAGTCTATTTCTTAGCTAATACCAGATGGTTTTGATAACTGCTGCTTTATAATATAATTTTAGATCTGGTACAGCTAGGCCACCTTCATTTGATTTTTTTTTCATTAATTCCCTTGAAAATTTTGACTTTTTGTTTTTGTGTATGGACTTTGTGGTTATTTTTCCTAGGTCATTAAAATAGTTTTTGATTGGAATAGTGCTAAATAAATAGATTAGTTTAGGTAGTATTGTCATCTTTATTATATTTGCTTGCCCTATCCAAGATCACTTAATAGTTTTCCAGTTGCATAGATCAGACTTAATTTGTGTGCAAAGTGTTTTGTAGATTTTGTCTGATTTTCCCTTGGCAGATAGATTCCTAAATATTTTATACTATCAGTAGTTACTTTAAATGGAATTTCTCTTTGTAACTCTAACTTTTGGATTTTGTTAGGGATATAAAAGAATGCTGATGACTTATGTGGGTTTATTTTGGATCCTGCAACTTTGCTAAAGGTATGGATTATTTCTAATAACCTTTTTGTAGAGGCTCTGAGGTTCTCTAAGTCTACCATCATATCATCAGCAAAGAGTTATAATTTGGTTTCCTCATACCTACTCTAATTCCTTTATTTTTCTCAACTCTTATTGCCAAAACTAGCATTTCTAACACCATATTGAATAATAACAGTGAAAGCGGCAACCTTGTTTCACTCCTGATCTTATTGGAAATACTTGCAGTTTTCCCCCATTACATATGATGCTTATTGATGGTTTTAAATAGATGCTACTGATTATTTTAAGGAGGAAAAGTCCATTTATTTCTACTCTCTTAAGTGTTTTGAATAAGAATGGATGTTACATTTTATTAAATGCTTTTTCTGCATCTATTGAGATGATCATATGATTTTTGTTAATTTGGTTATTTATATGGCCAATTATACTGACAGTTTTCCTAATATTGAACCAGCCCTGCGTTCCTGGTATAAATCCTACTTGATCATGGTATATTATCCTGGAGATGATTTTCTATAGTATTTTTGCTAATCTTATTTAAGATTTTAGCATCAATATTCATTAGGGAGAGTGGTCTATAATTTTCTTTCTCTGTTTTCAACTTACCTGGTTTAGGTATCAGTACCATGTCTATGTCATAAAAGGAGTTTGATAGTACTCCTTCATTCCCTATTTTTTCAAATAGTTTATATAGCATTGGGGCTAATTGTTCTTTAAATGTTTGGTAGAATTCACATATAAATCCATCTGGTCCTGGGGATTTTTTTTTAGGGAGTTGATTAATAGTTTGTTCTTTTTCTTTTTCTGAAATGGAACTATTTAAGCAATTTACTTCCTCCTCTAGTTATGTGGGAAGCTTATTATTTTGGAGATAGTCATCCATTTCACTTAGGTTATCAAATTTATTGGCATAAAGTTGGGCAAAGTAACTCATTATTTATTTAATTTCCTCTTGATTGTTGGAAAGTTCTCCCTTTTCCTTTTTAAGACTACTAATTTGATTTGCTTCTCTCCTTTTTCTAATCAGATTTACCAAAGGTTTATCAATTTTATTGTTCTTTTTTTTCATAAAACCAACTCTTAGTTTTATTTAGTAGTTCAATAATTTTTTTTACTTTTAATATTATTAATTTCTCCTTTTAATTTTAGAATTTCAAGTTTAGTAATTGATTGGGGGTTTTTAATTTGATCTTTTTCTAGCTTTTTAAGTTGCAAGCCCAATTCACTGATCTTTTCTTTCTCTATTTTATTTAAGTAAGCCTCTAAGGACATAAAATTTCCCCTTATTACTGCGTTGGCTGCATCCCACAAATTTTGGTATGATGTCTCATCATTGTCATTATCTTGAGTGAAATTATTAATTGTGTCTATAATTTGCTGTTTCACCCAATCATTCTTTAAGATGAGATTATTTAGTTTCCAATTACTTTTTTGGTCTATTTACCCCTAACTTTTTGCTGAATGTAGCTGAATGCATCGTGATCTGAAAAAAAAAAAAGTATTTACTATTTCTACCTTCCTGCATTTAATTTTGAGGTCTTTATATCTTAATATATATTCAATTTTTGTGTATGTTCCATGAACTGCTAAAAAGAAAGTATACTCCTATGTGTCACCATTCAGTTTTCTCCAAAGATTGATCATACCTAATTTTTCTAATATTCTATTTACCTCTTTAATTTCTTTTTTATTTATTTTGTAGTTTGATTTATCTAATTCTGAGAGTGCAAGATTGAGATTTCCCACTATTATACTTTTGCTGTGTATTTCTTCTTGCAACTCTCAACTTCTCCTTAACTTTAGTGGTAGATGCTATACCACTTTGTGCATATATGTTTAATATTGATATTGATTTGTCGTCTATAGTACCCTTTAGCATGATATAGTATCCATCCTTCTCTCTTTTAATTAGATCAATGTATGCTTTTGCTTGATCTGAGATAAGGATGGCTACCCCTGCTTGTTTGATTTCACCTCAAGCATAATAGATTCTGCTCCACCCTTTTATCTTTACTCTGTATGTATCTCCCTGCTTTAAATGTGTTTTCTGTAAACAACATATTGTAGGGTTCTGACTTTTGATCCAGTCTTCTATCTGCCTCCACTTTATGGGAGAGTTCATCCCATTCACATTTATGGTTAAAATTACGAATTCTGTATTTCCTGCCATCATTATATCCTCACATTGTGCGTTTCTTTCTTTTTTTTTTTTTTTTTTTTTTTTTTTTTTTTTTTTTTTTTTTTTTTTTTTTTTTTTTTGCCCACTCCTTACCCCCTTCCCTAGTATTAAACTTATGGGCCCCACTTGCATCACACAGCTCTTCCTCTTTAGGATCCCTTCCTCCTCCTTTTGAATACCTTCCCCTTTCTTGTACCCTTTCCTTATTGCTCTTTTTCCTTTTCCTTTTCCCTCTCTCACTTTTTAATGAGGTGAGAGAAGATTCTCTGTAAAATAAATATGTCAATTCTTTTCTTTGATCCTATTCTAATTAGAGTAAGATTCACACAATGTTCTTCCACCTTTCTAAGTTCCCTCAGATATGATAGGTTTCCTTTGTCTCATCGTGGGATGCAGCTTCCCTCTTTTTACCTCCCCTTTTCCCTTTTTCTGACACTATCCCCATTCCATTTCTACTTCCCTTTTTTATGTTATATCAGTAAAATCAAATTATACATATAGTTTTTATGTATATCCACAATAGAAATACAGTTCTCAAGAATTCCTTTTACCTTTTTCTGCTTCTCTTGAGTGTTATCATTGGAAATCAAATTTGTGGTTTAGATCTGTTTTTTTCCCTTAGAAACAAATGGAATTTTTCTCTTTTATTAAATGTCCATCTTCTTCCATGGGAAAAAAAAATTGCTCAGCTTAACTTGGTAGTTTATTCTTGGCTGCATTCCAAGTTCTTTTGCCTTCAGGAATATCAAATTCCAGGCCCTTTGATCCTTTAATGTTTTGGCAGCCAGATCTTGAATGACCCTTATTGTAGCACCTCAGTATTTGAATTCTTTTTTTTTTTTTCCTGGCTGCCTATTGTAATATTTTTTCTTTAGTCTGATAGTTCTGAAATTTGGCCACAATATTCATGGCAGTTTTTATTTTAGGGTCTTTTTTCAGGAGGTATTCAATGAATTCTTTTAATGCCTATTTTACCTTCTGGTTCTATTACTTCAGGGAAGTTCTCTTTGATGATTTCTTGTAAAATAGTATGTACGCTCTTTTTTTTATCATAATTTTCGGGAACTCCAATGATTCCCAGGTTATCTCTCCTAGATCTATTTTCCAGGTCTGTTGTTTTTCCAAGTAAATATTTGACATTTTTTCCCTAATCTTTCATTTTTTTTTTTGTTTTGCTTGACTGATTCTTGATTTCTCAATGAATTAGTCATTTCTATTTGTTCAGTTCTGATTTTTAGTAAGTTATTTTCTTAATTAGCTTTTTAAACTTCTTTTTATATATGTCCAATTGAGTTTTTAAATGAGTTATTTTGCTGTATAGAATTTTGTTTCCATTTCACTATTTTTTTTAGTGAGTTATTTTCTTTTTCCAATTCACAAATCCTACTTTCTTGGGAGTTCTTTATCTTTTCCAATTCATAAATTCTGTTTCCCTGTACTTCTTAGGAGTTTTTTACCTTTTCCAATCCACATTTTAGGAAGTTGTTGCTCTTTTGCATAGCGTCTCTTTCCTTTCCCCATTTTTCTTCTAGTTCTCTTTTTAGGTTTTTAATAGTCTCTTCTAGGAGAGCCTTTTGTGTTGGGGACCAACAATTGTCTGGAGACTGTCTGCTATTAGTCTCCTTAGGACTGAAAACCTGATCTATTTCTGTATAGAAGCTATCAATCGTCCTTTTGATTTTTTTATACTCATTTTGTGAAAGCCTGTAGGGTCTGCCTTCAGGGCCATGAGGTTACCAGCTTCTTCTGCAGAACAAGGGTAGATGTATGGATGGGAAGCTGTCCTGCCAACTGGCTACAAAAAGCAGTGAGGTATGGGAGTGCTCTGGGAAAGAGTTCCCCCCAAAGTAACTCAGGCCTTCACTACAGAGCTGCAGAAGTGCAAAGAACCCTGCTGTGTGAGTTAAGGACTGCCCTGGGGTTAGCAGCTGGGCAGTGAAATTGTCACTTCCCCAGGCCAAATTCCACTGTGGGGCTGTGGATATTAGTGCCTAACCATCAAACAGCCCACAGGGACTGGAAGTTTCCCTGCCCAAGGAAGCAAGTTCCTGCTGGAAAAGTTCTATTGCCCCAGGCCGAGCTCCCCTACTGTGAAGATTAAAGGATGCTTGAGGCTGTGCCCCCCTGCTGTGCAGATTTGTAACACACCCGCAAAAGCCCCATACTATAGGATGTGGCTGCAAGGCTGTGTTATGGTCTGTGCTGAGTCACTTCTGGTTTTGGGTCGTTATAGCCAGATCTTGTTATGTTCTGGCATCTTTTAGAGAGTACCCTCTGTCCTTGACTTTAATTTCTCTGCTGGTTTACTGCTTTATAATTAAGGCAGAGCAGTTAGCCTATGGGAAAATCATCTCTAGCCGCAGATATCACCCCCGCCTCTGGTCTGCTCCAGACACTAGTCTCTCCCTGCCAGCACTGGTCTGTTCCTGGCCCCTCATGCCAAACCTTTCCTGGTGATCTTCCTGGCTATATCTTCAGCTGGTAAGTCATTGTGTTTCTAAACTTCGTGGGTTTGGTTGTGAGAGCATGAGAGGAGCTTAGAAAGTCAAGTGTGCCTTCTTCATCATTTTGGCTCTGCACCCCCTATAGTGTTTTTTAATTAGAAATAGGTGCTGAATTTTGTCAAAATCTCTTTAGCACTTATTGAGATAATCATATGATTTCTGTTGGTTTTGTTTTATAGTCAATTACATTGATAGATTTTCTAATATTGAATAGCCCTGTATTTCTGTATAAACCCCACCTGATCACAATGCTTAATCTTTGTGATATATTGTTGTTATAACCTTGCTATCATTTTATTCAAAAATTTTTCATCAATATTCATTATGAAATTTCTTTCTGTTTTGCCTCTTTCCAATTAGCTATTAGCAGCCTATATGTGTCATAAAAAGAGTTTATTAGGATTACTTCTTCACCTATTTTCCAAATAGTTTACATATCATTGGGATTAATTTTCTTTAAATATTTGGTAAAATGAAGTTGTAGACCCATATGGCCCTAGGGACTGGAGGTAATTAATGGCTTTTTCAATTTTTGTTTTCTCTTAGGTGGGGTTATTTAGCATTTCTATTTACTTATCTGTTAATGTATGTAATTTGCATTTTCATAAATACTAATAAATTTCAGATTGCCATATAATTGGGCAAAATATTTCTTAAAGAATTATCTTTTAAATTACTTTTTATTGACAGGACCCATGCCAGGGTAATTTTTTACAACATTATCCCTTCACTCACTTCAGTTCCGATTTTTCCCCTCCCTCCTTCTACCTCCTCCCCCAGATGGCAAACAGTCCTACACATGTTAAATAGGTTACAATAAATCTTGGATACAATATATGTGTACAGAACTGAACAGTTCTCTTGTTCCTCAGGGAGAATTGGATTTAGAAGGTATAAATAATCTGGGAAGAAGCATAAAAATGCAAGCAGTTTACATTCATTTCCTAGTGTTCTTTCTTTGGGTGTAGCTGCTTCTGTACATCCTTGATCAATTGAAACTAAGTTAGATCTTCTCTTTGTCATAGAAATCCACTTCCATCAGAATACATCCTCATACAGTATCATTTTTGAGGTATATAATGATCTACTGGTTCTGTTCATTTCACTCAGCATCAGTTCATGTAAGTCTCGCCAATCCTCTCTGTATTCATCCTGCTGGTCGTTTCTTACAGAACAATAATATTCCATAACATTCACATGCCGCAATTTACTCAACCATTCGCCAATTGATGGGCACCCATTCATTTTCCAGCTTCTAGCCACTATAAACAGGGTGGCCACAAACATTTTGGCACATACAGATGCCTTTCCTTTCTTTAGTATCTCTTTGGGGTATAAGCCCAGTACTGCTGGATCAAAGGGTATGCACAGTTTGATAACTTTTTGAGCATAGTTCCAAATTGCTCTCCAGAATGGCTGGATGTGTTCACAATTCCACTAACAATGTATCAGTGTCCTTGTTTTCCGACATCCCCTCCAACATTCCGCATTATCTTTCCCTGTCATTCTGGCCAATCTGACAGGTGTGTAGTGGTATCTCAGAGTTGTCTTAATTTGCATTTCTCTGATCAATAGTGATTTGGAACACTCTTTCATATGAGTGGTAATAGTTTCAATTTCATCATCTGAAAATTGTCTGTTCATATCCTTTGACCATTTGTCAATTGTAGAATGGCTTGATTTCTTTTAATTAGAGTCAATTCTCTATATATTTTAAATATGAGTCCTTTATCAGAATCTTTGACTGTAAAAATGTTTTCCCAATTTATTGTTTCCCTTCTAATCTTGCCTGCATTAGTTTTGTTTGTACAAAAACTTCTCAATTTGATATAATCAAAATTTTCTATTTTGTAGTTAATAGTGATCTCTAGTTCTTCTTTGGTCATAAATCCCTTCATCTTCCACAAGTCTGAGAGGTAAACTATCTTATGCTCTTCCAATTTATTTATAATTTCATTCTTTATGCCTAGATCATGAACTCATTTTGACCTTATCTTGGTGTACTGTGTTAAGTGTGGGTCAATGCCTATTTTCTGCCATACTAATTTCCAATTTTCCCAGCAATTTTTGTCAAACAATGCATTCTTATCCCAAAAACTGGGGTCTTTGGGTAGGTCAAACAATAGATAATTAAAGTTATTGGCTGTTTTGTCCTTTGAACCTAGCCTATTCTATTGATCAACTAGTCTATTTCTTGGCCAATACTAGATTGTTTTAGTAACTGCTGTTTTATAATATAATTTTAGATCTGGTACAACTAGGCCATCTTCATATGGTTTTTTTTTTCATTGATCCCCTTGAAATTCTTGATCTTTGTTTTTCCATATGAACTTTGTTGTTTTTTCTAGATCATCAAAATAGTTTTTGGGAAGTTTGATTGGTATAGTGATAAATAAATAGATTAGTTTAGGTAGTATTGTCATCTTTATTATATTTGCTCGCCCAATCCAAGAGCATTTAATATTTTTCCAGTTGGTTAGATAGGACTTAATTTGTGTGGAAAGTGTTTTGTAGTTTTGCTCATAAAGTTTCTGACTTTCCCTTGGCAGATAGATTCCTAAATATTTTATAGTATCAGTAGTTACTTTAAATGGAATTTCCCTTTGTAACTTTGACTGTTGGATTTTGTTAGTGATGTACAAGAATGCTGATGACTTATGTGGGTTTATTTTATAACCAGCAACTTTGCTAAAGTTGTGGATTATTTCTAATAACTTTTTAGTAGAATCTCTGGGGTTCTCTAAGTATACCATCATATCATCAGCAAAGAGTGATAATTTGGTTTCCTCATTGCCTATTCTTATTCCTTTAATCTCTTTCTCAGCTCTTATTGCCACAGCCAGCATTTCTAATACAATATTAAATTGTAATGGTGATAGTGGGCAACCTTATTTCACTCCTGATCTTATTGGGAATAGTAATAATTTTTTAACTTCTTTTTTATTGGTACAGATTTCACCCCTTTTTGTTTTTAATAATGCATAGTTAATTTCCTTTCTTTTTGTTCAAATCAAATTAACTAATGGCTTATGTATCTTTTTTTCATAAAAGAAGTTACTAGATTTATTTATTGGCTCAATATCATATTTTTTTCATCCGATTTTATTTTCACCTTTGATTTTTAGGATTTACAATTTGGTGGGCAATTGGGGATTTTTAATTTGTTACTTTAAAGGTATTTTTATTTGTTTGTTTAGTTTAGTTTAGTTTTGCTACCTGCCCATTTCATTGATCTGTTCTTTTTGTATTTGTTGTAAGATTTTAGGGAAATTAATTTCCCCCTAAGCACTTCTTTGACTGCATCTTAAATTTTGGTATACTGTCTCTTTGCTTTCATTGTCTTTAATGAAATTACTAAATGTTTCTGGGATTTATTTTTTTTTTTGATGACCCACTTGTTTTTTAGCATAAGAATTTAATTTCCAGATAATTTTAATTGATCTTTTCACTGCCCTTTATTGAATATAATTTTATTGCATTATGATCCAAAAAAAGAATACATTTAATATTTCTGCTTTTCTGTATTTAATTTTGAGGTTGTGTGTCTTATTAAATGGCCAGTTTTTGTGTGTCAGGTGCTGCCAAGAAAAGTTAATTTGTGTTCTTTGTGTTCTCATTCTGTTTTCTACAAAGGTGTCTTATATCTATTTTTTCTAATATCCTATTTACCACCTTACTTTCTTTCTTTTTTATTTTTTGGTTGGATTTTTAAAGTTCTGAAAGGGAACAATTGAGATTCCCCCATTACTATAGTTTTGTTGTCCATTTCTTTCTGTAACTAACTTAACTTCTATTTTAAGAATTTGAATACTAAACACATGGGCGCATTTATATTTAGTACGGATATTATTTCAATGGTTATGGTGATTTTTAGCAAGATATATATTTTTTTCTTATTTTTTTATTCACTCTGCTATCTGCTTCTGTTTTATCAAACAGTTTTTCCTATTCACATCCATAATTATGATTACTATATGTGTATTTCCCTTTATCCTATTCTTCTTTCTCTTTGGCTTCTTGCAATATCTTTTCCTTGACTTGATGTGAATTTTTTTTTCCTTGGAGTTCTTATTTTGGGATCTTTTTCTGAGATGATCAGTGGATTCTTTAAATGCATATTTAAATGCATAAATGCCACAAATACAGGACAGATCTAACTACATCTGGATTTTATGGCACCTCAATGGTTTTGATATTGTCTCTCCTGGTTCTATTTTTTATTTCAGTTGTTTTTTTATTTATTATTATTTTTATTATATCTTTTTATTTACAAGTTATATGCATGGATAATTTTACAGCATTGACAATTGCCAAACCTCTTGTTCCAATTTTCCCCTTTATTTCCCCCACCTCCTTCCTCAGATGGCAGGTTGACCAATACATGTTAAATATGTTAAAGTATAAATTAAATGCAATGTAAGTATACATGTCCAAACAGTTATTTTGCTGTAGAAAAAGAATTGGACTTTGAAATAATGTACAATTAGTCTGTGAAGGAAATCAAAAGTACAGGTGGACAACAATAGTGGGATTGGGAATTCTATGTAGTGATTCATAGAGCTCTTCATGGTTTTTCTATTTCCTTTCCCTCTTTCTCTGCTCCCTAGTATTTTGCTTCTGACCACCACTTACCAGAAACAGCCCTTCCCCTTTAAAGCCCCTCTCCCTTTCTTATACCTTTCCCCTACTACTTCTGTTTTCCTTTTTATTAACCTCCCTCTTTCCTTTCCCCTTTTGCCTCTCACTTTCCTACATAATGAGAGAACTTTCTCTGTGAAACCAAATATGTCAAACATACCCTTTTGAGTCAGTCTGAGGAGAATAATATTAGTTCTTCTTTGCTTCTTCATGAGATGTAATTTTCCTCATTTTGTCTTCATTTTTCTCTTTTTCCAGTATCCCCTTTCCATCTCTACTTTCTTTTTTATATTATCACAGTAAAATGAAATTATACCTGCACTCTCTAAGTATACATGTAACACTTATTGTGTATCTAAGTTATATTTTAATATATTTAACATCTACTGGTCATCCTGCCATTTAGGGGAGGGGGTGGGGGGGGTAAGAGGTGAAAAATTGGAACGAGGTTTGGCAATTGTTAATGCTGTAAAGTTACCCATGTATATATCCTGTAAATAAAAGGCTATTAAATAAAAAAAAAAGTATACATGTAACAGAGATATAGTTCTCAGGAGTTCTTTCCTTTTAATGTTTTTATCCTTCTCTTGAGTTCTGTATTTGGAAGTAATTGTTTTCTTTAGGCTTTTCATCATAAATAATTGAAATTCACTGTATCTTTGAACGTCCATGTTCTTCCCTGAAAGATAATGCTCAGTTTAGCTAGATAGTTTATTCTAGGCTGCATTTCAAGTTCCTTTGCCTTTCAGAATATCAGATGCCAGACCTTTTGATTCTTTAATGTGGAGACTGCTAGGTCCTGGATAATACTCATTGTGGCATCCCAATATTTGAATTGTTTCTTTCTGGCTGCTTGCAATATTTTTCCTTGATCCAATATCTCTGAAATTTATTTACAAAATTCCTGGAATTTTTCACTTTGGGGTCTCTTTCAGTAGGTAATTGATGAATTCTTTCAATGGTTATTTTACCTTCTGATTCTAGGACATCAGGACATTTTTCCATCATAATTTTCTGAAAGATGAAGTCTAGGCTCTTTCTTTTGATCATGGTTTTCAAAAAGTCCAATAATACTTAGATTGTCTCTCCAAGATCTATTTTCTAGGTCAGTAGTTTTCTAATTTTATTTCTTTTTTACATTTTCTTCTATTTTTTTTCTTTTTGGGGGGTTTTACTTGACTGATTCTTGATGTCTCATTGAATCATTCATTTCCATTTGTTCAGTTGTAATTATTAGTGAAATATTTTCTTCAATTACCTTTTTTTAGTTTTTTTTTTTTTTTTTTTTTTTTTTTTTTTTTGCATTTGGCCAATTGAATTTTTAAATGAGTTGTTTTGTTCTATCATTTATTTTAGTTTCACAAATCCTTTTAAGGAGTTGTTTTCCTTTTCCATTTCATAGTTTCTGTTTCTCAGGCACTTGTTTTCCTTTTCCATTTTATCAAATCTATTTTTATGGTAATATGCTTTTTCCATTTTACTAAATCTATTTTGTAAGGAGTTTTTTTTGAGATTATTTCTGTTTCCTTTTCCAAATCCTCTTGCAAAGTTCTCATTTCCTTTTCCTATTTTTCTTCTAACTCTTTTATGATTTTTTAAAATTCTTCCAAGAGAACCTTGTAAGATGGCAACTAATCCATATCACCCTTTGGGGCTTCATCTGGAGATGATCTCCTTTTAATATTCTCAAGATTTGAAATCTGTTCTTGTCTTTCTTCATAAAAATGGTCTGTGGTCAACCATTCTGGAGAGCAATATGGAATTATGCCCAAAAAGTTATCAAACTGTGCATACCCTTTGACCCAGCAGTGTTTCTACTGGGCTTATACCCCAAGGAGATACTAAAGAAGGGAAAGGGACCTGTATGTGCCAAAATGTTTGTGGCAGCCCTGTTTGTAGTGGCTAGAAGCTGGAAACTGAGTAGCTGCCCATCAATTGGAGAATGGTTGGAAAATTTTGGTATATGAATGTTATGGAATATTATTGTTCTGTAAGAAATGACCAGCAAGATGAATACAGAGAAGCTTGGAGAGAATTACATGAACTGATGCCAAGTGAAATGAGCAGAACCAAGAGATCATTATATATGTCAACAACGATACTGTATGAAGATGCAATTTGATGGAAGCGGATTTCTTTGACAAAGAGACCTAATTCAGTTTAATTGATCAATGATGGACAGAAACAGCTACACCCAAAGGAAAAAAAAAACAGTGGGAAATGAATGTAAACTGTTTGCATTTTTGTTTTTCTTCCCGGGTTACTTCTACCTTCTGAATCCAATTCTCCCTGTGCAACAAGAAAACTGTTTGGATCTGCAGACATACATTGTATCTAGGATATACTAGGACATATTCAACATATATAGGACTGCTTGCCATCTAGGGGAGAGGGTGGAGGGTGGGAGGGAAAAATCAGAACAGAAGTGAGTGCAAGGGATAATGTTGTAAAAAAAAATTACCCAGGCATGGATTCTGTCAATAAAAAGTTACTATAATTTAAAAAAAAAATGGTCTGTGGTAAGAGTTCTTTTTGCTTTTTGCTCATTTTTTATAAAGGTTGAGGTCTGATTTTAGAACAAAGGAGAGATTTTCCAAATTTCCTCTACAGGTGACAGTGACTACACTGGGTCAGTGCTGACTAACTTCCCATGCTGGGTGGGCATAACCAAGTTCTGTGATATTCTGGTATTTAGGGACTCACTATTTGCCTTTTCTATTTAGCTGTTTTACAGCTAATGTGTTGATTTGCAACCAAGACAGAGTAGCCAACCCTGCTGTACATTCTTTTCAGTAGACTCTCTGGCTGCTGCAGAGACGCACCACTTTGGGTCCCTGTGCTTGCCTGCCCATGAAACCCTGTATTTCCATGCATATACTACGCCCACCTCCCTCTGTCCCCAATCTGTATCCAACAAATCTTTTCTGGAGATCTTCCAAATTATCTTCTGGTAGAAATTTGTTACACTCCAAATATCTGTGGGTTTTATCACTCCCAAACCAGTTCTGTTGCTGGATTTTCTGTTAAATTGAAAGACATGCAGAGAGTTGCAGAGAGTTCAGAAAAAAAAAGATGTTTCTCCTCTCTACCATCTTGGCTCTCCTTCCCCCTTCAATTCTAACTTTTAAGGAGTTGTTTTCTTCAATCAGCTTTTATGTTTTCTTTTTCATTTGACCAAGTCTGCTTTTTAAGGATTTTTTTTGTGTTTTTTAAATCTCTTTTTTATCATTAGGTTAATTTTGCTCTTCAAGAAGTTTTCCAAACTATTGTCTTTTTTCACAATTCTCTTGCATCACTTTCATTTTTTTCAATTTTTTCTAACTTTTTAATATTATTTTTATGCTCCTTCATGAGCTCCTTCTGGACTAAAGAACAATTGCAACTTTTTTTTGAGATTTTGGTAATAAGTGTTTTGTCCTCTTCTGTGTTTGTGTATTGGTCTTCCCTGTTAGTATGATAACTTCCTGTGGTCAAATTATTTTTTATTGTTTTTTGTTCATCTTTTTTTTTTCTTTTGATCTTTTTTTTCATTTCTTTCAAATTTGAGCTCTGCTCCCTCAATGGAAAGAGTACTATCTCAAGTTTTTGGTTTGTTTATTTGTTTGTTTTGAGGGAGCAGTGGCTGAAGACCCTGATGCTGCACTGATGTGGCCCTGAGACCCACAGGACATCCTTGAACTTAGTGCTGGGATAAAAGATTTTTTCACCCCTTGCTGATTTGACTTTTCCAGGACCTGTGTTGGGGCACTATTTTATGGTAACCTAAGATGAACCTGGGAGAATTATAGTAATTCACTGTTATTCAACTCCTAGAAGTAGTCCCATTTGTTTTTATTTTTAAAATATTTTGGTAACCACATTTCCTTTGAAATCTTCCTTATTTTATTTTATGCATTGAAAAACATATACTGAGAAAGGATACATAAGCATTACTAATTTACCAAAGGGATCTGTATTCCAAAATTCTTAATTTTGTTGTATAACTCTGTCCTAGTTTGCTAAGGGAATGTTTTTAGATTTATCATTGCTCTGTTTTTGTTTTGTGCTTTTTGTGTCATTTTTTTAGAATAAGATTTAAGAACACAAGCACAGAATATCTGAATGTTGGAAAAGATCTCAGCACCCTTGAGCCCAACAATTCCCAAAAGTAATTTCTACTATAATATACTACATAAATGATAATCTAGCTTAAGAGAATACTTCATGAAGACAAATCTCAACTATCCATTTCATTTTTGCAAAATGTCTTAACATTGTCAGGAAGTTTTTTCCCCCTAATACTGAGATAAAGTTTCTGCTTTTGTACTTCCAATTCATTGTTTATGACTATGCCTACTTTTGCCTAATTATTGCAATTTCAGATCTTTTTTCTTACTTACTGAAACTATATGAATAAATAAATGAGATAAACATTGAAAACAAAAAACTGATTGGGATATTTTCAAATTATTAGTATTCTTATCATCTAATAGATCAAATACCAAGCTTTATTTCTCTTTGATAAATACGTAATCCTACACAGTCTTGGTTTTTATCACTTGATAAATAATCTAGAGAAAGCCATTTAACCTCTCTGATGTTAGAGGCTTAAAAGATAAAAAAAAAATTGGTGCATCTTAACTACTTGCAAAGAATGAATGTATTTTGAAATTGATACTATTTGGCAATGTTTAAGCTTCCTTTAAGAAACATGTTGGATAAATAGTTGCTCTATTGCAATCATTGATTTCATAAGAGAGTAATAACTAGGTACCATGTCACAATCATTCAACTCATATTGAGGTTATTTTGCAGAGAGATTTGCTAATACCATTGTGTTCCACAACAATCTGCACACATCATCATGTATAAGATGATAAAGAGTATCAGGTCACTTGTTATTGTCTCCATGTAATGTCATTTTCCAGAGGCATTGGTATTCTTAACTCCATTGACATTTCACTCTAGTCAACATATGCTTTGAGGCAACTTTCTTAACTGGGATCCAGGTAATCAGTAAAGTACAAATTTAGCCAAAAAGATATATTTTCTTTCTAGCCATTTATAAACCCCCAACTGCATTCATGCAAATGCCCATATCAGAATCTAAACATATTGTTTTGGGGCATGATTTGAAGCATTCCTTTCATATATCTTGGATTGACCCCAGAGAGAGAACAATTCTGCCTTTCACAGCCTTATTAAAAAGCAATGTGAGAGAAAGAAAGGAGATAAGAGATCAGAGGTGTAGAGAGAAAAATGTGGATTTTGAAAGTTGTGCTAGATAATCAATATAGCTAAAAATATTTTCTTTCATGAGCATTCAATTCTCCAACAGAGTCTGAATGCTGATCATTTATTGCTTGTTTTAACCACCATTTCTAAGGATTTGTTGTTTATACTTCATACAAACAAACAAATAAATAAATAACTCTCATTTCTCAGAAGTGCTTTCACTACAAAGCTAATTCTAATACTGATGTAATTTTTCTGAGGACTAAGTTAGGTTTTAAATAGAGAAATATAAAGTCAAAAAGCAGATTTGTTGCTGCTTTGTAATTTTATCTAGTGTTTAATCCAAAAAAAAGATACAAGCTTAGAAAATTTTACTTTACTTTTCAGTTAACTCTGCATCTGCTAGTCCTATATCCCTTTCTCCCTACTCCACCAAAAAGGACCAGTTCTTATCAAATCCATTATTCACCTTTCAATTTATCACATTGTCTAATTGCCAATACAATAATTCTAGTCATAGTTCATAGATACATTTTGACCTTGTATTCAAAGAGTAAATAGTTAGTAGTAAAGTTGTTGTTGTTAAACTCTTGATAATTGGAAAGAACTCTAGAAAACTGCATTGATTATGGTATTGTATACAAACATTAACTGTATGATCCTGCAGAAGACACTTACCCTCTGCCTCAGTTTCCTTCATTATAAAATGAAGATAATAATTCCACTTTTAGGGTTGTTGTGAAAATAAAATAAAGTAAAACTTGCATAATGCCTGGTAAATATTAAATGTTAGGTAAATTTTAGTCATTATTACTGTTTTTATAATTATTATACAGTTAAATTAGCTATTATTTTTGCTTTTTAATTTTCATCATCATTATTACACATGTAAAATTGAATTGTATGGGATTTAAATGTATTACAGTTGTTTTATTTCTTTAAAATTTTATTAAAGCTTTTTCTTTACAAAACATATACATGGGTAATTTTTCGACATTGACCCTTGCAAAACTTTCTGTTCCAAATTTCCCCTTCCTTCCCCACACCCCCTCCTCTAGAGGGTAGGTAGTCCAATGCATGTTAAATATGTTAAAATAGATGTTAAATTTGATATATGTATACATATTTATACAGTTATCTTGCTGCACAAGAAAAATCAGGTCAAGAAGGGGAAAAGACCTGAAAAAGAAAACAAAATGCAAGCAAACATCAACAGAAAGAGTGAAAATGCTATATTGTGGTCCACAGTCAGTTCCCACAGTTCTTTCTCTGAGTAAATATGATCTTCTTCATCACTGAACAATTGGAACTGATTTGAATCATCTCATTGTTGAAGAGAACAATGTCCGTCAGAATTGATAATTATATAGTCTTGTTGTTGTCATGTATAATGATCTTCTCATTCTGCTTATTTCACTTAGCAGTTCATGTAAGTCTCTCCAGGCCTCTCTGGAATCATCCTGTTGGTCATTTCTTATAGGAAAATAATATTCCCTAGCATTCATATACCATAATTTATTCAGCCATTCTGCCATTGATGGGCAGATATTATGATATTAATATATAAACTCAAAATGTAACAAATAGACACAATGTAGCCCTTAATCTATCAACAGAATCTAGGCAGAAATTGAGAATATGTAGGGTTATACGGTATAATATGATATTAATATATAGACTCAAATTGAAAAATGGTAAATTATATGTAGACACCTCTGGTATAAGTGGTATTTGTGAATGTCTGCAAAGATTAGCATAAGAAAAAAATGTTTACATATATACTGATCTGTCTGGCTTAACGTAAATCCCACTCAGAATCCACCTTTTTAGGAGAATTCTTCCCCAACCACTGAACTCTCTTTCCTTCTTAAATTATTTCTTATTGATCCTGTATACATCTTGCTTTCTATATATATATTTTTTATATATTGTCTTTGCAACTGGATTGAAAGTACCTTGAGGACAGGGACTATCATTTGCCTCTTTTTGTATCCTCAGCATTTAGCCTAATTTCTGACATATATCAGGAAATTAATCAATGTTTATTAATTGATTGATATATATGTGATGGGGGAGAGGAGGCAGGAAAAGGATTGCACAATATACACTTCCTACAATAATTTACACAATAATTTATTCAGAAAGAATTTCAATTCTTCTCCTATGACTTAGAATAACTATGATAGGGAGAGCAATCAGGAATTAGTTGGATACATGAATTATAATCTGGGTCTCCAAAGACCCAAATTCTGAACTTTATTACTAGAGAGCATAATCAGCGCACATATACCTTGTAGCAGCAAAAAATCTTTAATGGGGTCAAGTTTCTCTCTCTAGTCACTCACAAAGGGAGTCAGAGGATTAGAGAATACTATTTACTACCTCTTGAATGAATAGGTAATTTGGTAACTACTTTCATATTCACATTGGTGATATAGGAAACACTGCAAATCTTCTAGAAAATACCTTGGAATTAGGAATTGGCTTTGTGGAGTGAAAAAGGTTAGTTGGTATTACCTTAACCCAATGAAGAAGTTGGTATTTCTTCATTTCTACAAGTCAGAAGAAGGGAGAAAAACATTCTGCTTGTCCAGTGCTAGCTGCTTTTATCCATACTATCTAAAGGATTATCCATGATTTAAGCCATCTCTTCTATTTTTCAGTCTCCAACTATTAACTACTACTGGGCTCTATAAGGTATGTCTTAATTTCTGGCTATGCAGGTCAGTCATTTGCTTTGGTTAGAGAACTTTTTGTTTCTTTATAGATTTCTGTAATGTAATCTTTTCAAATGTATCCAGTGGGTCATTTTAGCTTACAGTGCAGTATCTATTTGAAAAAGCAATTCAGCCCAATCATCTAAATTGGAGTCCTTCATTTCCTTCTCTCTGGGATATTGAAGTTTTTAAACTTTCTCTCCTTTACCTGTTGCATATTTTCTATTGCATCTCAGGCAGCTAGGTGGTACAGTAGATAAATGACTAGACCTGGAGTCAAAAAGAGTTGGTTCAAATCAGTCTCAGACATTGGCAAGTTATTTAACTTCTATCTGCCTCAGTCTCTTCAACTATAAATGAGAATAAAAACAACACCAGACTAATTATACAGGATTGTTGTAAGGATAAAATGAGAAAATATTTGTAAAACATTTAGCATAATGTCTGGCACATAGTAGGAATTTAACAAATGCTTATTATCTTCTCTTTATGTGGCTCTTTTAATATGTAATTTAATTTAAATTTCATTAATGTACAGTACTGTGATGTACAAGGAATCTTATCAAATGAAAAATCTCAGACATAGAGAGACTAAGGAACTTTGAAACATAATACAAGCTAACAGAAGAATAAGGACCAGAAATCAAGCCTACTCTATGATCTTCAAAACATACTTCAATATATTATATTAACAGTTCTCAGTTATTTATAAGATATAAAAATGTTATTATTGGGTGCATGCAAGTGATACAGTGGACAAAGTACTAGAGTTAAAATGAAGATGAATTTAAATCTTGCTTCAAGTATTTTATCATTCAGCTGCATTTTCTTTATCTATACAATATATATAATAATAACAGCTACCTCACAGAGTTCTTTTGAAAATAAAATAAAATATGTAAAATGTTTTACAAACCTTAAAATTCTAAATAAATCTTAAATATTTATTATTGTCATTATTTCTGATGTTCCTTTGCATTCTCCATTTACTTTTTAACTACCTCCATTGCAAGCAGCTTTCTTTTCTCATTTCTGTTCCATTCCCCCTTTTTTGTCAAGATGTTTCAACAATAATAATTACTTTTTCATGATACTTTTAAAACCCTGAAACATAAGTGTTTTCCTTCACCACTTACACAACACCACAATCCAATTTTTTTTATCTTAAATATGTTTTGTTTTTCCCTTATTACACATTAAAAGAAATTTTCAAACTTTTAAAAAAGTTTTGAGTTCCATATTCTATCCCTTCTCCCATCTCTTCCTTCCTTTCATTCTTTTTGACAAGAATAGAAGAAAGAAGGAAGCAAGGAAGGAAGGAAGAAGAGGAGGAGAGTAAGAAGGAAGGGGAGAAGGGAGGAAGGAAGGAAGGAAGGAAGGAAGGAAAGAAGGAAGGAAGAAATGAAGGGAGAGAAAAAGGAGGGAAAAAGGGAGGGAGGAAGGAAAGAAGGCAGAGAGGGAGGAAGAGAGGAAGGAAGGGAGGAAGGAAAAAAGGAAGGGAGGGAAGAAGAAAGAAAGAGAGGGAAGGAGGAAGGAAGGAAAGAAGGAAGGAATGAAGGAAAGAAGGAAGGAAGGAAGGAAGGAAGGAAGGAAGGAAGGAAGGAAGGAAAGAAGGAAAGAGGGAAATCATTCGGTTTGTATTCAGATAGTATTAATTCTATGAAGGTAACCAGTTAATTTCATCATCAGTTCTTTGCTATTGTTTTAGAAAAATGGATTGCTGAGAATAGCTAATTTATTCATAATTCTTTATTGTATAACATCATTATTACAGATATACAGCATCCTCCTTATTCTGTTGACTTTATTTGCATCAGTTCATGCAAGTTTTTTTAGTTTTTTTTTAACTCACTCTGTACAATAATATTTCACAATCATTTATTAAAGCTTTTTTATCCATTCCTCAGTTGATGGCCATTCCCACTATTTCTAATTATTTGTCATTAAAGAATTACTATAAATAATTTTGTACAGATAGGTCTCCCACATACACATCTTTATTCCATTGGATAGAGACTTAGCAATGCTATTGGTGGGATCAAACAGTGCATAATTTTATAGCCCTTTGAGAACTGTTCCAAATTACTCTCAGGTATGGTTGTGTTCCCAAGTTCACCAACAAGGCTTGGTGTTTCAGTTTGCCCAGAATTTTCCCAACATTATTTTTCTTCTGTGATATACTAGCCAAACTAATAGATGTGAATTGCTACTTCAGAGTTCTTTTAATTATACTTTCTCTAATCAATAATGCTTTAGAACATTTTTTCATATGACTATAGATAGCTTAGATTTCTTTGAAAACTACCTCTTTAATCAATTCCTAATAAAAATACTAAAGAGCATAGGAGTAAATGGAGTATTCCTTTAAATAATAAGCAGCAACTATCTAAAATCATCAATAAGCATTATATGTAATATGGATAAGTAAGAAGCATTCCCAATAAAATTAGAGGTGCAACAAGGATGCCAATTATCACCACTATTATTAGATATTGTACCAGAAATTGTGGTTTTAGCAATAAAAAAAAAAGAAATTAAAGAATTAGAATAGGCAATGAGGATATAAAACTTCTACTCTTTGCAGATGATATGATAGTATAATTAAAGAATCCTTGAGATTCATCCAAAAATCTACCTGCTTTAGCAAATTTTCAGGATATAGCATAAATCTACATAAATCATAAGCATTTCTACACATTTCTAACAAAGTACAGCAGCAAGAGTTAGAGAAATTCCATTTAAAATAGTTATAGACAAAATAAAACATTTGGGCATTTACTTGCTGAGACAAACCCAGGAACTATATGAATACAATTAAAAAGACTTTTCACAAAAATAAAGTCAGATCTAAATGCAGATTGTTGGAGCGGATGTGAGAAAACAGGGACACTAATACATTGCTGGTGGAATTGTGAATATATCCAGCCATTCTGGAGAGCAATTTGGAACTATGCTCAAAAAATTATTAAACTGTGCATACCCTTTGACCCAGCAGTGTTACTACTGGGCTTATATCCCATCTTAAAGAAGGGAAAGGGAACTGTATGTGCAAGAATGTTTGTGGCAATCCTCTTTGTAGTGGCCAGGAATTGGAAACTGAGTAGGTGCCCATCAATTGGAGAATGGCTGAATAAATTGCGGTATATGAATATTATGGAATATTATTGTTCGGTAAGAAATGACCAACAGGATGATTTCAGAAAGGCCTGGAGAGACTTACATGAACTGATGCTGAGTGAAATGAGCAGGACCAGGAGATCTTTATATACTTCAACAACAATAGTATATGATGATCAATTCTGATGGACCTGTTCCTTGTCAGCAATGAAATGGACCAAATTAGTTCTAATGGAGCAGTAATGAACTGAATCAGCTACATCCAATGAAAGAACTCTGGGAGATGACTAAGAAGCATTACATTGAATTCCCAATCCCTATATTTTTGCCCACGGCATTTTTGATTTCCTTCATAGGCTAATTGTACACTATTTCAGAGTCTGATTCTTTATGTACAGCAAAATAATGATCTGGACATGTAGACTTATTTTGTATTTAATTTATACTTTAATATATTTAACTTGTATTTGGTCATCCTGCCATCTAGGAGAGGGGGTGGAGGGAAGGAGGGAAAAAATTGGAACAAAAAGTTTGGCAATTGTCAATGCTATAAAATTACCCATGCATATAACTTGTAAATAAAAAGCTATTAAAATTAAAAAAAAATAAAGTCAGATCTAAACAATTGCTCATTGTTTGAGTAAATAATCTAAATCCATTGCTCATGAGTAAGCTGAATTAATATAATAAAAATTATAATTCTACCCAAATTGGTCTACTTGTTTAGTGCCATATCAATCAACCTGCCAAAAAATTATTTTGTAGTGATAGAAGAAATAATAAGAAAGTTCATCTGGAAGAATAAAAGATCTAGAATATTGAGGGAATTAATGAAAAAAATACAAAGGACAGTGGCTTAGTAGTAGCAGACCTCAAATTTTATTATAAAGCAACAGTAATCAAGATCATTTGGTACTGAATTGGGTCGTGTTCCCTTTAAGAAACTGTATTTTCTATTGATCTGTGATTCCTTTCAGATTCCCAGCCCCTCCTGGCTGAGGCATATCCTACCCAGACAGGTTGTCTTTCCCAGATGCCAGAGCCTTTGATTCAATTACAGATCCTGGTCAAAAAGCATCCCTTTGAATTCCAATAGGAGATCTGGGCTTGTCCATTCTGACTTGCTTGGGTTCTCCCAGCCTCCACTGATTCTGATCTGCTCGGGCTTCCCAACTCCCACCAATAAGCTTCCTTAAACTAAAGTCTTTGCAAATGGACCTTGGCACCCCTCTTTATTGCCAGGACCTTCTGTCCATTGACAACTGCCTTCTCAGTGCAAAACTCCATTTTCCATATAGATCTGCCACTATAGAAGTCAGTCTCTTGGTAAACTGATTTCTATCTAACAATAAACTTTCATTTTGCAACTAATATTCGGGAATGAGTGAATTCTTTCACTCCTAAAACCCACAGCCAATTTAAAGGGGATTCTTAATAGTCTTTTATAGCCACTAACTTCTAGACCACCAGGAATCTTGACCACTTTAAACCTCATCAGTACTAATCAAAATAGAATATTGGATCATGGAATAGGTAACACATATATTACACAATCATCAATGATTATAGTAACTGAGTATTTCATAAACCCCAAAACTCTAGCTTCTGAGTTAAGAACCTTTCTGTCCCCTTTACACTATTCCTCCCTTCCAATACCCTTACTCTTATATGTCTTTCTAAATTTGGAAGACTTCTATACCCTTCTAAATATATACATGTTTATGTATTTGTGTGTGTGCATATATATATATATGCACATACATACATACATACATACACATATAATTGATCCCCAATAAGAGTATTGTTCCAACTTGTCTCTTTTAAACAATAAAGTGTTTCAAGGTAATTTCAATAGATTAGGAATGGAAAATGCCATCTGCATCCAGAAAGAGAGAGAAATAATTTGACTGAAGGTGGATTTAAAACATATTATTTTCAACTTTTTAGGGGCTTTTTCCCCTTTTACTTGTGCAACAAGACAAATATGGAAAGGTTTTTAAATGATTTTATGTGTGTACCTATACAAGATTGTTTTCTTTCTTGGGGACAGCAGGGGCAACTAAGGAAAGAAGGGGGAAATTTTGGAACTCAAATTCTTACAAAAAGTGATTGTTAAAAACTATTTTTACATGTATTTGGAAAAAATAAAATAATATTAGGGAAAATCTGTTCATATCTTTTCATTATTAGTTGGATACTAACATATTTTTATAAATTTCATTGATATCTTTATATATTTGAGCAACAAGGCCTTTTCAGAGATACTTGTTATTTTCTTTGGTCCTAAGTACTTTCCTTATCCATAGTTCTGATAAATAAACTGTCCCATGCTCTCCTAATTAATTTACTCATGGAATCACTATTTATGTGTGAATTATGTACCATTTTTGTTGTAAGATGTTGGTTTATATTTAGTGTCTTCCATATTCATATTCTAATCTAACTGTGATATTATCTGACACTATTATAATTCAGTCACTTTGGAAGAAGACTAAACATGTGATTTTATTGATGTAAATATTTCACAGAGAGGAACTTAACTCTACAGATGTGATTAGTGGTTTTTTGGTAACTTGAATAATGGGGAGGTAACAGAATCACTCAGAGATTAAATTACTTTCTAAGTACCACATAATAAATATGTAGCTGAGGTCAGACTTGAATCCAGGACTTTCTGATTTAGATTAGCTGAAAATTCAACTTTCCTATGTTTTCTTCTAAAAAGCATGTTTAGAAAGTTTAACCAATATCAGCAGTGTGTTTTGTGTGGGGGAAGTAGCAGTTATTAGCATTAATATAAAGGCATGACTAAATTTTGCTTTATCAAATCATTTTCTTTTTCACAGTTTTGAAACTTATCAGTTAATTCAAAACACCCATGAGAAAAGACATTTAGCAGTATTCAAATATCTCATAGAAGACATTTTTGTTTGTTGCAAATGGTAAAGACTCCACAATCCTGTCTCTGTTCAATTTCTGAGCTTCATTATATTTTGCCTTTGAGAAAACTTACAGAAGCTAATGTGGTAATGATCAATCACTTTAAAATCTTCAAATTTAAATATTGTCACCTGAAATTTAATGAAGTGCAATTTAATATCGTGGTTACAAATTTGGGTATTTTTCTTGTATTGAAATACCCATGGCACTATCTTTGAGTATATATGCAAGCAGGTACCTTTTCTTGTTAAAATAATGCAATCTGATTTATAAAAGAGAAATATGTGTGACTATATATGACACATATTTGTGATAAATTCATAAGATAAATATGTTTATACATAGTACAAAACAGATGAATGACAAAAAACTCATAGGAATTGTAACAAATAATTATTTCAGTACTAGTTAATACAGAATGACTATCTGTGCATTAATTACATCACATTATTCCCATTTCTTTTATGTAACTTCACTGGCAGTGAGGATGTTAAATCAAAGTAACCAGGACCAATGAGAAATAAGATCTCTTTCTGTATGTAGCTGTTGAAGAATTATTTCCCTTAGGGGAAAAGCAAGCAATACTGAATAATTGCAGTGTGATCAAGAAACCAATGAATACAATTAGAGTTAGCAAGCCCAAGGAATATTGATGATATCTTTGATTCTTTCTTATAACTTCAAGATTCTTGTGACCTCTTTGGGATGTGCATTTCCCAGAAAAATTTTAAAATATATATGTCTCATAAATGGACAAAAATCATGTTGTATGAATTGGTTTTTATGTAATTAATAAAATTATGGGTGTCTTATTGAGATTCCTAAATATTTGGTCTGTGAGTTTTTACCTAATTCTATTTTGTTACAACTATAGAGGGGGAAATGAACAACAGAGAACATGGGGTTTAAATAATTGCTTTCTTTAGATGAGGAAATGTGCATTTTAGAGAAATTACATTATTTGTCCAAACTTCAGATGAAGCCAACGAACCTAAATTCTCTGACTTCAAAGTCCAGTGCTATTTGTACTGTGTTATATATTATAGGATAGCTAAACAAAACAAAACAAAACAAAACAAAACAAAAACAAAAACAAAAACTTTATAGTAGTTTGTTTTCAACCTTGTACAAGATTTGAAAATCTCAGTAGTTCTTAGTTCATACATACTAAAAGTTAAGAGTCTGCTAGTCAGGAAACTGATAATTTACTAAACATTTACTATAAGGCAGACGCTGTACTCAAATTAATAAAGGCAAATTAAAAAGGGCAATATGCTCCTATTGATCGAATTCAATTCTCCATCTAGTACTGCTATTTCACTCTTTTCTTTTAATATTAGTGCTGGGGTAAACAGAAAAGTCCCTGAATCCCCTTAGTGTTCAGGCTTACTTTATTAAAAAGAAACTTTTTTTACCCCAGAAAATTTGTAAATCAAGGGGTCATAGCCTCTGACAAGAACAGTTTATTAGTATACTTGGTATTTCTCTGAATCAGTCAGAACTTTTTCGACTCATATATTTTGAACTGGAAGGGACTTTTGAGTTTAGTTAGCCTAATCATTTTATTGTACAGATAAAGAAACTGAGACTCAGGGTAAGTGACTTGATAGTAAATGGCAAAAAGGGATTTAGAACTATTTTTTTCTAACTGCAAATGCAGCATTCCTTTCATTTCATTTGTAAGAGAATAAAAAAAATTCAGTGTGAGATCATTCCAATGATATATTTCATTCTAATAGTGATGCAAGAGGATGTTTTCTGGCAAGATCATGATAATTACTTCCCATGATAGCAATATTAAGTGCTTTTAAGTATGATCTCAACATTCTTGTTTCTCCTGTTATGGAGATGTCCATTACCTATAACAAGACAGCCAGCTGATAATAAGAAAAACTAGGTTGATGTGGCCAGTTTCTCACTTCTCTGAGTTTTGTTTGCTAAACAGAGTTTATCTTTCGGTTGCTGGTGTTTGAAATACCTTTGTTGAGATAATTTTGGTTTAGTTCCTTGTTTATAGGCTTCTTAGCTTTTATCCTAAACTAAATTCTATTTACCTCTTTGACTTCTTTCTTATTTATTTTGTGGTTTGATTTATCTAATTCTGAGAGTGCAAGTTGAGATCCCCCACTATTATAGTTTTGCTGTCTATTTTTTCTTGCAGCTCTCTTAATTTTTCTTTTAAGAATTTAGATGCTACACCATATGGTGCATATATGTTTAATATTGATATTGCTTCATTATCTATGCTACCCTTTAGCAAGATATAGTGCCCTTTCTTATCTCTTTTAATTAGATCAATTTTTGCTTTTGCTTGATCTGAGAGCAGGATGGCTTCCCCTGCTTTTTTGACTTCGCCTGAAGCATAGTAGATTTTGCCAGCCTTTTACCTTTACTCTGCATGTATCTCCCTGCTTCAGGGGTGTTTCCTGTAAACAACATATTGTAGGATTCTGGCTTTTAATCCATTTGGCTAATCACTTCTTCTTTATGGGGGAGTTTACCCCATTCACATTTATGGTTAAAATTATCAATTCTGTATTACTTGCCATCTTGTTAACCCCTGTTTATGCTTTTCTCCCTTCTTTCCCCCTTACCTCCTTCACAGTATTAAACTTGTGAACACCACTTGCTTCTCACACCCCTCCCTTTTTAGTATCCCTCCTCCCCACCTTAGAGTTCCTCCCCCTATCTTACTCTTTTCTCTCACATTTTCTGTATTCCCTTCTGCTTAGCTTATTCCTTCCCTTTTCACTTTTCCCTTCTCACTTTTCAATAAGGTGGGAGAAGTTTCACCATGAATTGAATATGTCTAAAATTTTTCTCTTTAAGCCAATTCTGATGGCAGTAAGATACCCACTATATTTATCCCCCTCCATTCTTTCTCTCCGATATAATAGGTTTCCTTTGCCTCTTCATGCAATGTAGTACCCCCAGTTTACCCTTTTTCTGGTACAATGTCCTTTCCACCTCTAGTTTCTAGAACAAGGTATACATGTATTCTTTATACATCTTTACAGCAGAAATACAGTTCCCAAGATTTTTTTTTACCTTTTTAGGTTTCTCTTGAGTTCTATATTTGTAGATCGAACTTTTTGTTAAGTTCTGGTTTTTTCATCAAAAAATAGGTGAAAATTGCTTATTTTGTTGAATGATCATCTTCTTCCCTGGAAAAAGATGCTCATTCTGGCTGGGTAAGTTATTTTTGGTTGCATACCGCATTCCTTAGTCTTTTGGAATATCATATTCCAGGCCCTTCGATCTTTTAATGTGGATGCTGCTAGATCCTAGGTAATCCTTATTGTGCTTCCTCTATATTTGAATTGGGTTTTTCTAACCCCTTCTAGTATTTTTTCCTTCGTCTGAGGGTTCTGGCATTTGGCCACTATATTTCTTGGTGTCTTGATTTTAGGATCCCTTTCAGTAGGTGATTGATGAATTATTTCAATGTCTATTTTATCCTTTGTTTCTATGACTTCTGGGCAGTTTTCTTTGATAATTTCTTGGAAAATAGTGTCCAGGCTCTTTTTTTCATCATATTTTTCTGTGAGTCCAATAATTCTCAGATTGTCTTTACTAGACCTATTTTCCAGGTTTGTTGTTTTCCCAAAAAGTTATTTCACATTTTTTTCATTATTTGATTTTTTTTGAAATTCCTTGACTGATTCTTGTTGTCTCCCCGAGTCATTCAATTCCATTTGTTCAATTCTGATTTTCAATGAAGTATTTTCTTCACTTACTTTTTTAATATCTTTTTCTAATTGTCCAATTGAGTTGTTTTCTTCTATGGAATTTTTTTCCATTTCGCCAATTTTATTTTTTAGAGAGCTGTTTTCTGTTTCCAGTTCACTAATGCTATTTTTCAAGGATTTGATTTCTTTATCCACTCTTTCTTTAAATGAGTAGGATGACTTCTCCAGACTCTATTGCCAAGCCTCCCTCTCCTTTTCCCATTTTTCTTCTACCTCTCTTGTGAGAGTCTTTTTAATTTCTTCTATGAGATTCATCTGTGCTGAGGAACAGATGATCTCCTCCTTTGGGGATTCACCTGGAGACAGTGTGTTTTTAGTCTCCTCAGGGTTTAGAGTCTGCTCTCTATCCATGTAGAAGCTGTCAGTGGTTAAGGTCCTTTTCAATGTTTTGCTCATTTCGTAAGAGAAAAATCAAAGACAAACTAGGAAAGAAATAAAGAAAAAATCCCAAAAGGTATCTGCTTTTTTGGGGGGAGGGGCTGGGTGGTATTATCAAGCTTCCTCTACAGACTGCAGGGGGTGTGGTAGAGGTGTGGGGGGGGCAGCAGCAAGACACTAGCAGGACAGCGATGGCTGTGCTGCACCTGTGCTTTGAGACTCTTAGAGTGTGTTGAGACACTCTGGGGGAGGGGTGGCCAGGTCTTGGAGAGACTCCAGTTGTTTGGGGTTATATTCTTCACCCCAGGTGTTTTTAGCTTCTCTTCTGGGCTACTGACTTGCTGCCAGGGCAAAGTATCTAATCCTGTAGCAAAGCTCTCCCCACAAAGATGGCTGAGATCACACCCCACCCCACTCCAGTCTGCTTGGCTGTGAACTGTCTGTCAAGCTATCCTTCCTGCTGCCTGCATTCAGCCAGCACCTGATCTAAAACTGTCCTTGCCCTCAAGCAAAAACAGACCTTTCCTGGTGAATTTCAAGGATATCTTCTCTTGGTAACTATTTGTGTTTTTTTTTTCAGTCAAACATTAATTCAGAGGCTTATCATGAAATGAATTCTGAGAGAAAACACAGAGCTTACACAGCTGTGTGCCTCCTCTCTGCCAGATTGGCCGCAAGACTCCCTTTTTATTTTTAAGACTAACAATTTTATTTTCCTATTTCCTTTTTCTATTCAAATTTACCAAGGGTTTATCTGTTTTATTGGTTTTTTCATAAAATCAACTCTTAGATTTATTTATTAATTCAATAGGTTATTTTAATTTTCAATTTATTGATCTCTCCTTTCATATTTAGAATTTTAAGTTTAGTTTTTGATTCAGGGGTTTAAATTTGCTCTTTTTCTAACTTTGTTAGTTGTGTCCCTAATTCATTAGTTTTCTCTTTCTCTATTTTATGTAAGTAAGCCTCTAAAGATATAAAATTTCTCCTTATTACCACCTTGGCTCCATCCCACACATTTTGCTATGTTGTGTCATTATTGTCATTCTTTTGGGTGAAATTATTAATTGTGTCTATGATTTGTTGCTTCATCCAATCATTCTTTAGGATGAGATTATTTAATTTCAAATTATTTTTTCATCTATTTTCGCCTGGCTTTTTATTGAATATAATTTTTATTGCATCCTGGTCTGAGAAGAGTGCATTTACTGTTTCTGCCTTTCTGCATTTGAATTTGAGGTCTTTATGTCCTAATATATGGTCAATTTTTTTATAAATTCCATGCACTGACAATAAAAAAGTGTACTCCTTTCTATCTCCATTCAGGTTTTTTCCAAAGATCTATCATACCTAACTTTTCTAGTGTTCTCTTTGCTCCTTTAAGTTCTTTCTTATTTGTTTTGTGGTTTGATTTATCTAGTTCTGAGAGTGCAAGGCTGAGATCTCCCATTATTATAGTTTTGCTGTCTATTTCTTCTTGCAGCTCTCTTAACTTCTCCTTTAGGAATTTAGATGCTATACCATTTGGTGATATATGTTCAGTTTTGATATTGCTTCATAATCTATATTACCCTTTAGCAAGAAATAGTTTCCTACCTTACCTCTTTTAATTAGATCAATTTTAGCTTTTGCTTAATTTGAGATCAGGATGGCTACCCCTGCTTTTTTGACTTCACCTGAAACATAGTAGATTCTGGTCCAGCTTTTTACCTTTATTTTGTATGTATCACTTTGCTTCAAGTATGTTTCCTGTAAACAACATATTGTAGGATTTTAGCTTTTAATCCAGTCTGCTATCCACCTCTGCTTTATGGGGGAGTTTACCCCATTCACATTTATTTATTATTTTTTTAACAAATAAATAATATATGAGCATATACATATATAAATAAATAATAAACACATTTGTTATTTATTAATACTACTAATTCTGTATTTCCTGCCATCTTATTATCCCCAAATGATGCTTTTCAATTTCCTTTCCCTCTTAGCCCCCTCTCCAGTATTAGACTTATGAACTTATGAGTACCACCTGCCTCACAGTTCTCCCTCTTTAGAATCCTTCCCTCCACCTTGAAGTCCCTACATTTTTCTTCAACATTTTCCTTACTATTTCTGTATTCCCTTCTGTTTACCCTACCTTTTCCCTTTTCACTTTCCCCCTCCCACTTTTCAATGAGGTGGGAGAAGTTTCTATGTAAACCAAATATGTCTAATATTTTCTCTTTGAGCCAAATCTGATGAGAATAAGATTTGCACTGTGTTCAACCCCCTTCCTTCATTCTCTCAGATATAATAGGTTTCTTTTGACTCTTCATGAGACGTAGTTTCCCTCTTTTTACCTCCACTTTTCCCTTTTTCTGGTAAAATTTCCTTTCCATCTCTAGTTCCTTTTTTATATTATAACAATAAAGCCAAATTATTCATGTACTCTTTATGTATACCCGTAACAGAAATACAGTTCTCAAGAGTTCTTTTTACCTTTTTATGCTTCTCTTGACTCCTATATTTGGAGGTCAAACTTTTTTGTTTAGCTCTGGTTTTTTCATCAGAAATAAATGGAATTCACCTATTTCATTAAATGTCCATCTTCTTCCCTGGAAGAAAATGCTCAATTTGGCTAGGTAAGTTATCCTTGGCTGTTCTTTTGTCTTTTGGAATATCAGATTCTATGCCTTTTGATCCCTTAATATGGAACCTGCTAGATCCTGAGTGATCCTTATTGTGGCTCCTTGGTTTTTGAAGTGTTTCTTTCTGGCTGCTTGTAGTATTTTATCTTGGTTTGATATTTTTGGAATGTAGCCACAATATTTCTTGGAGTTTTGATTTTGGGATCTCTTTCAGCAGGAAATCAATGAATTCTTTCAATGTCTATTTAACTTCTGTTTCTATAAGATTTGAGCAGTTCTCTTTGATGATTTCCTGAAAAATAGTGTCTAGGCTGTTTTTTCATCATGATTTTCAGGGAGTCCAATAATCCTTAAATTATCTCTCTTAGATCTATTTTCCAGGTCTCTTGTTTTCCCAAGTAGGTATTTAACATCATTTTTCTATTTTTTCATTGTTTTTTTTTGTTTTGTTTTGCTTGACTAGTCTTGGTGTCTCCTTGAGTCATTCAGTTCCATTTGTTCAAGTCTGATTTTTAATGAATTATTTTCTTCATTTACTTTTTTATTTCTTTTTTGTATTTGTCCAATTGAGTTTTTAAATGATTTATTTTGTTCTATGGAATTTTTTTCCATTTCAGCAATTTTTTTAAAGAATTATTTTTTTCCAATTCACAAATTCTGTTTTCCTTGGAATTATTTACCTTTTCCTATTCACAACTTCTTTTTTCCTGGGAGTTGGTTATCTTTTTTCAATTTGCAAATTCTGTTTTTCAGGGAGTTGATTTCATTATCTACTCTATCTTTTAATGAGAAACATGATTTATCTTGACCCTCTTGCAAAGCTTACTTTTCCTTTCCCCATTTTTCTTCTAGTTCTTTTTAAAGATCCTTTTTAATTTCTTCTATGAGAGTCTTGTGTGATGGGGACTAGATCATATGTACCTTTGAATCTAGAGACATTGTTTTTAGTTCTCCTTAGAGTTTGAAGTCTGCTCTTTCCATATAGAAAGTAAGAAATTATCAATAGTTAGAGCCCACTTTACCTTTTTGTTCATTTTTTTGGGGGGAAACTATGGTCTGCTTGGGGGGGGGGGCAGGCAGTGGGACAGTACCAATTGCCTGCACTGGGATTAACAGTTGTGCTGAAATCAGCAGCAGTGGAAAAGCAGCTAATAGGTCTGTGCTGGGAGCAAAAACTTCAACTGCACTGGGTCTAACAACTGCAACTGCGCTGGGACCAATACCTGTGGCTGTGCTTGGATCATGCTAAGTCACTCCGGGCATTGGATGGGTGTGCCCAGGTCCTGAGAGAACCTAGCATTTTAGGGGTAAGGTCTTTATCCGCTGTGTTTATAGCTTCTCTGCTGATCTACTGACTTGCTGCCAGGGTAGAGTAGCTCACACTGTGGTAAAGTTCTCCCCATAGATTTTCCACTAGCAGATATCTCACCTCCCCTACCCCCCCGATCTGTTCAGTGTGAGCTATTTCCCATACTCTCACTGCCTGCCTGAGATCTATGTCTGGCCTAACCCTGTTCTGCCCCATGCACAAGCTAAACAGACCTTTTCTGGAGAATTTCAAGATTATCGTCTTTTGATAATATGTTGTACTCCCAATATTCATGGGTTCTGAAAGTCAAGCACTAATTCTGAGGTTAAATTTCATTAAAAATAGATAAATGGAAAAGGGGGAAGTTTAGGAAGATGTGTATGTCCTTTCTGCCATCTTGGTTCCTTTCTCTGGCTCTGTCTGTCTCCCTGCCTGTCTTTTTCTGTATTTTTTTTTGTTAATCTCTATCTCTCTGTGCCTCTTTCTTTGTCTGTACTCTGTTTTTTTCTATCTCTCTTTGACTCTTTCTCTGTCTCTCTGGGTCTGTATCTGTCTCTTTCATTTGTATTTATATCCCTAATTAATGGCATAATATCAGGCATATTTTAAGTATCCAATAACATTTTTGGCTACAATATAGACATTATCCACCTTATTGAATTTCTAACACTAAGACTTACCTCAATTCCAAAAGCTTATTATAGGGCACACAATTTTTCAGTCTTGTCCTGGTACGAGGGATATGACTATGGTTCAATTATACATTAATCTACCTGATTCTGCCTTTAGTATATTTATATTTGCTGAGAGAGTAATGGAGTTTTATATTATTACTACTTTCTGTAAAGTAATTTATACACTTTCTTCTTTTGACTTACTTTAATTGAATATAAAAATAGAATTCCATGTTGTCATTAATTAAAACAGAATTATATGTCTGAAATCTGGAAAAAGCATTATGAAGTGGAAAGAATAACTGATTTGAATTTTAAAAAAGCTTGATTTGAATCCCAGCCCTGGTTGAAATATTGGTCCTACAATTTTCTGCCTGTATAACTTTGAACAAGCCACTTCACATTCTAGTCCTCAGCTTCTATATCTATAAAGAGGAGTTTGGACTAAATGGCCTCACCAATCCTCATCCTAAATCTATTCTCCTGGATCCTTTCACTTCATAAACAAGAAAACAGAAGCTCAGAGAAGGAACATGCCTTATACAAGGTGTCACAATATCTTTATAGTAAAGTTAAAACTAGATTTCAGTTCCCTGATTTCAATCTGATGCCCAGTGTTTTTGGGGGGATAAATTGTGATGATTCACTTTCATTACTCTGATACATGTGCTTACAATTAGAAATGTTTTCTTTTATGTAGAGTTTTAGAGGTTCCCATAAAACATCATCCATATTTCCAAATAGGAAAGATATCAGAATTTCATTTAATGTTCCAATGGAATAGCAATTACAATTGTCTAGCTTCTTGATGACTTATCATTTCATTTTCCCTTAGCTGTTTTTTCTAAGTAACAAAGATTTTTTTTTTAAATCTCAGTTCTGTTCAAAAACTAGAAAGTACCCTAAAATATATGAAAGCTTATTTTTTAATTAAGGAAAAGAGAAAAGTAAGAGAATATTTTGCTGGTCATTTAAGAACTATAACATTAGAATCCTACAAAATAGACTTTTCAGAGCAAGAAAAAAATAGAACTTTATGCATTTCTAGTAAAAATTAATAGCAAAATGATGCATAGTGACTGTTAGAGCTTAAGGGAAAAATAGAAATTTTCCTCCCACCTCATTCAATTTTCTTTTATTTAACATTGACAGATCATTCTTTTCTCTCCTTTCCTTAACTTTGCTAAGTAAAATCTATAGATATAGCCCTTACTTAGGATCTTTTCTACTGATGCACTCAGATGTATTGAAGGCTTCAAAGAAATAAATATTCATAAAAGGAAAAAAATCACTTTTTTGTCCATTTTGAAGATTGAATCAATCTCTTTAAAAAAAATAAAATAAATGCCCTGAGTGCCAATTAACACTAACTTTTATCAATGCTATGATGAAACTAAGCCAATGTTCTACCAAAGTGAAGAAAAGGAATGGAGTTTGGGGGAAGAAAGCACATTATGATCTTTTTCTAAAGACTTGTAGCAATATGTGTCCTAAAGATTATATAGGATCAATGAATAAATTGTATTAGTAGGCAGCATATTTTGTGGGACTATAAACTAACATACTAATCAAAAGATTTGACTCAAGTGCTGAATCTATCACTGACTAGGTGCAACCTGAGCTAAGATATATTTTTAAAATTCCCTTTTTAAAAATAATGGAGTAAATTATTTTTCATCTCATTAAACTCTATCCACATTCCAAGCAATTGGTGAGAAATAGATAAGGTGAGGAAGATGATAACTCATCTATTATAATAATCCATATGTTATAAAACATTAAAAATATATTAAAAAGCATTCTTTATTATTTTTTCTTTCACAAGAAGTTTATTGTGAAAGAAACATCTGATTCAAGTTATTATTAAGCTCATTTTAAAATGAGAAATTGGATATTGTGAAGGCCCAAGGTCATGGTCAACTAACATTTAATAACTACTATATTAGGTGGTATGCTAAATTGGGTATACAAAAAAGAAAAGGAAAAGACAATCCTTGATCTCAAGAGGAAGGCTTGCCTTATTTTTTCTCAGGTAAGGCTCTTTTTAACTTCTAGAAAAACAAACAAAAAACTCTCTCCTGTCTTGTTTTAGAAAGTACTTGTAATGACCAGATTAAATTGAAAACCTACAGGTAGCAATCATGATTTTAACTGGAACAGATAAAAAGACAGTAAGCAACTTCAATTACTGCTGTTTATTTCAGAGCCAGACCATGAACTAGCAGATAATTAATAGAGAAAGTCATTGATAAAGGGGTGAATATATCAACACACACACACACACACACACACACACACACACACACACTCGCACATACATTTTCCCCATGCAGAATGACTACCAATTGCTTCACTGATTCTTTTCCTTAGTTCTGCTCTAGTTGCCACTCCCCAGAGTTTCATGTCTATTACATCTTCTCCCCAGGCCACAGTACTACTAGACTATACATCCTCTGTTGTTCCAAATGAACTGGAGATCCATGCCAGAGATAAGTAGCAGGATCAGTAAATGATAGTAAGTCACACAGAGGCAGAGAGTGAGAGATATACCTCACTTGCTTTGTCTAGCACCCGGAACAGTATCCTTCATTGGAATAAATACTAAAGAAATGTTGTCCAATGATTATAATAGCTGGAGGTATGACTGCTGCCAAACAAATAATCTATTATACTCTGATCCTTTTATAACCAGCTAAAGAGCAGCAACAAATTTTATGGAGATTTTTGCAGACTATATTAATAAAACTTATAATTTGATTTTTCTCTACTTTCCATGTATGTCCTTGTTTTACACACCTTGTGACTGACTCAGAATTGCCCTTGCCTAGGCAGAAATGTTCTCCCCACCAGTTTCTTCCCTGCCAAGATCAGTCATAGGGTTATCTTCTGCTTTCTTTTTCCACTGAGCCTGTTAGAATTTAGTGTTAAGTAGCTTCCAGATTTCATCTTCTCACATTTCTTCTATATCCCAGTATTTCCCTAAAGATCCTAAAATTCTCAGTATTCTTTCAAAGGCTGGCAACAACTTCCCATGCAGTCTCTGAGCCAAGAGGAAAGATCGCTTTATACCTTCCTCTGCAATTACCACCCAGCAAACATCTTTTCTACCTTTAAAATTGACTGCATCTTGCTCAGATTTTTGTTGCTGTCATTTATAATTGTACTAGTCACTCTCTCATTAACTTCAGTACTTGGCTATCATTCTTCTTAAATCCAGTTACATTTCCTTCAAAACATTAGCCTCAAAGTTATTTAAACTTTGCAGTTTCGATGTCTTAATACTACTAAAATCATACACTGGAGATGTGGTACCTTAAATGGTCATACCAACCAACTAAATTTTGACTAGATTTTTTATTACAACTATTGCAAAGCCTTACCAAGTACCTATTAAGGCCAAATAATTTCATTCAAAGTAAAGAATAGATTAATAGGAATAAATAAGAACTCCTGGGTATTTGAATCCTGAAATGGAAAAAAGAATGGTTTAGCTTTAGTTTATAAAAAACTAGAAAAGCAACATGCCATACTGGGCACAATTGGCCTTAGAATCAGGAAGACACATGTTTTATGACTCTCTTGAATTTTGTGTTTGTAGATTAAAATTTCTTTTTAGTTCTGATTTTTTCAATAGAAATGACTAAAAATCTCTTACTTCATTGAAGTTCAATCTCCTCCCCTTAAAGATGATTGCTGGGTAGTTCATTCTTGCTTGCAATCCCAGGTCCTGGGTCAGGATTACCCTGACTGCTGCTCCTTGATAATTGAATTGGTTTTGTCTGGCAGCCTTGCAGTGCTGTGTCCTTGAAATTATAGTTTTGGAGTTCTGAAATAATGTTCCTTGGAATTTTCCTTGTAAGATCTCTTTCCGAAAGTGATTGATGGATTCTTTTAATGAGTATGTTCCCCTCTGTTTTTAGAATATTGGGGATGTTTTCCTTGATAATCTCTTGTAGAATGCTATCTAGGCTCTTTTCTTAGTCATGCCCTTCAGTCAATAATTTTTAAACTGTCTCTCTGGATTTATTTTCCAAGTCAGCTGTTTTGCCAATGAGTAGTTCTCATATCTTCCATTTTTTTTATTACTTTTAATAGGTTTGACTGATTCTTGCTGTATCACAGTCATTAGCTTTCATTTACCTTGTTCTAGTTCTTAATGTGTAACTTTCTTTAGTTATCTTTTGTACCTCTTTTTCCATTTTGTTTATTCTACTGTTTAATCAGTTATTTTCTTCAGACAATATTTTTCCTTCCTTTTCCAGACTACTGGCTCTCTCATGCATACCTTTCATTTCTATTTTTCAGTTTTTTCTCCTAACTCTTTTATTTGCCTTTTGAAATCTTTTATGAACATTTTTAAGAAGCCTTGTTGGGGTTAAAACCAAACCCAACACCCTATTAGACCTAAACCTCGGACTTATCTTCGTCCTTTCCCTATCTGGCCTATCAGTTTACTCAATCCTATGATCAGGATGAGCCTCTAACTCAAAATATGCCTTAATTGGAGCTCTACAAGCAGAATTTATAGAAGAATTGCATATGTTTAACATATTCGATTATTTGCTATTTAGGGGAGAGTGGGAGGGAAGTGAAGGGGGAAAAAAGTTGGAACATAAGGTTTTGCAAATGTGCATGTTGAAAATTATTCATGCACATGTTTTGAAAATAAAAAGTCTTAATTTAAAATAAACTAAATGTAAAATTATAAATTGTAGAGTAAATGCAAATCTACATGGATGGAGGGAGATTTATATCAATGAAGAATTAGCATAGTAAGGAGAAAGGTCTATTAGCACCCCAGTATTGAATTTTGTACTTAGTTTCCAGATAATAACAGGATTTAGAGCCAGATGAATATGTTTTAGAGAATATGGCCCAGAGAAACAAATGCTGTGTCTAAGCCCAGAAGGAGAAGGATATGTTTGATATTTATTATTTTTATAATCTTGAGTCTTATTCTTTGTCTTTCTGGGCCTCAGTTTCATCAGCTATAAAATAAGACTATTGAATTAGTTTCACCTATCAGGTCCCTTTCCAATTCAATGACTTCCATAATATATCCAAGAAAACTTCCAGTTCTTCAGTAAATTTATCCTGAACATACTCTTTTCACGAATGTCCTTTTTATACTATTATCACTGAGATATAAATTTATTCATGAAATCTCAGTTAGCATCCATCTGAATGGTAGAGAAAAGCTTGCCAAAACCTGTCACTAAGATGATTATGGAAAAATTACCAGCTTATGGATACATTATAGATTATATCTTATATCACCTAGGAAAGGTTATAAAATACATTTATCACAAAGTTTTTTTTTTTTTTTACTTTTCAGGAAGTTGCATGGTTCCTTTCATGTACTATTTGAGAGATAGAAACCAATAAATAATGAAATAAATAATTGTTTGAAAAGATGATGAGCAATAACAAGTTTTGAATATTTGGAATATGACTTAAAATGTAAGAAAGAAGAGCTTTTGGCCCAAAATGGAATACAACTAGAAAAGATTGGGAAAAATAAATTTTCTTAGTCATGCAAATATAACTGTTTTACAAATACAGAATGAATATGTATATTTCCACCAAGCTACAATGTTGCAACAAAAGTTTATCTGCAAAAATTGAGAATAGATAAAAATCTACAAAAGGACTAATTTAAACTCATAGTCTCAGATTTCTATACTTAATTTACAGATTATAAGTAAAAAATAAATGAATACTCATGTAAAGTTGTTGGAATCCTAGTGTCAACTCAACTTGAAACAAAGTGAAAACTCAAGGGTAATTTCAGGGTCCTGGTGTTAACTCAATAGAATTGATACAGTGCTTGTTGGCTCACACCTTAGAGCGAATCCTTGCAGGGTGATGGGTTGCTAATACTGATAGACAATAATGCTTGTGTTCACACCTTTAGAGAACTCATAGAAGCAAGAAATATTTAAGTACTCATTGGCGTTCACACAGTTTAGTATGAGATATCTGAATTTACACCTCCCTTAAGCCCTGCCTCCAGAAGGAGGAGTTAACCTTTGGGAGATCATATATATGGAAGAAGCTCTTAGAGCTTAAAAAGAATTTCTCCGGAACATTGACTGGGGTCGGAGAGGAACACTCTGGGAGGAAGCCCACAAGCCCTATCTTTGAGGCAAGAGAGATTCATTGCATCTTCCACCTTGGTTCTGGCTGGAGGCTGAAGAAAGCAGAGGCAGAAGCCAAGGACAAAGCTGCAAGAGCTCTTGGAACCAAGCAAAGAGATAGGCCTGAGCTAACCGGGCTATATTGAAGGACACAATAAAAGATCTGAACTTTTATCAGCTGGCTGTGATTTTAGAGTAATTATTTACTTGTAACTGAAACTAAGGCTGCCCCATAAAACCTCCCCAAGAAACCTGCTTTCTCCCAGAGAGAACTATTATTATTATTTTAAAGAAGAGAAAAACACCAACATAAAGTGAAAATGTAAGTTCAGAGTTATTATTAAAACTTAGTTTTTAATTTTATTTTCCTCAATTATATATAAAAAAACAACATCTTTGTCATACACATTCTTTTTTTTTTCTTTATTTCATTTTGAATCATGTTGGGAAGGAAAAGTCAGAACAAAAGGGAAAAACAACAAAAGAAAAATAAAGAGAAGAAAAAAGTGAACATAGGATGTGCTGATTTGCATTCAGTTTCTATAGGTCTCTCTCTAGATATGGATGGCATTTTCCATCCAACATTTAATGTGATTGCCTTGGATTAATGTACTCCTGAGAAGAAGCTAATCTTCTTTTTTTATTAAAGTTTTTTTATTTTTCAAAACATATGCATGGACAATTATTCAACATTAGTCCTTGGAAAAACCTTGTGTTCCAGTTTCCCCTCCTTCCCCGCATGCTCTCCCTTAGATGGCAAGTAGTCCAATATATGTTAAACATGGTAGAAATATATGTTAAATCTAATGTATGCATAAATATGTATACAATTATTGTGCTGCACAAGAAAAATCAAATCAAACCAGTAAAAAAAGAAGCAGAATAAAATGCAAGCAAGTAACAACAAAAAGAGTGAAAATACTATGTTGTGTTTCCCTCAGTCCTCTCTCTAGGTGTAGACAGTTTTCTTCATCACTGCACTATTTTATGTATATCAGAAATGATCATCATATAATCCTGTTGTTGCCATGTATACTGATCTCTTGGTTCTGCTCATTTTACTTAGCATTACAAACCAAATCTTTCATAGTTGATCACCACACATTCTTGCTATTATTGAGTACAATGTGTTCCTAGTTCTGCTTGTTTCTCTCAGCATCGCTTTGTGCAAATCTTTTCAGACCTTTCTAAAATAAGCTTTTCATAATTTTAGAACAATAAAATTCTATTACCTTTATATGACACATCTTGTTTAGCCATTCCCCAGTTTATGGGCATCTACTTATTTTCCAGTTCTTTTCTATCACAAAAAGAGTTGCTACAAATATTTTGCACATTGGATCCTTTTCTCTCTGTTTCCTCTGACTTCCTTGGGATACAATTTCAGTAATGGTTCTTCTGGGTCAAAGGGTTTACATAGGCATTTGTGCCATTAGGCATCGTTCCAAATTACTCTTCAGAATGGTTGAATTATTTTACAACTCCAGCAATAATGCATTAGTGTCTTAGTTTTCTCACATCCCCTCCAAGATTTATCATCTTTTCTTGTCATTTTAACCAATCTGAGAGGTATGAGGTGGTTCGTCAGAGTTGTTTTAATTTGCATTTCTCCAATTAACAATGATTTAGAGCATTTTTCCATATCACTGGCTATAAAGCCAGGCTAAAAAACGCTGGCTATAAAGATTTTTCTCATCTTTGAATTTCCATTTTAACATAGTTTCTGTTGGTTTTATTTGTGCAAAAGTTTTTAATTTCAGTGTAATCAAAGTTGTTCATTTTGCTTTACATAATGTTCTCTAGTTTTTCTTTGGTCATAAATTCCTCCCATCTCCAAAGATCTAATAGGTAAATCATCCCTTGCTCTTCTAATTTATTTATAATGTCATCCTTTATGCTCAAATCATGGTACTCATTTTGACCTTATTTTGGTATGGGATGTGAGATGTAGATCTATGCCAAATTTCTAACATTATTTTCCAGTTTTCCTACAAATTTTTGTCAAATAGTGAATTTTTATTCCAGAAGCTGGAATTTGGGTGTTTATCAAATACTTGATGATTGTTTTTCTTTCTTTTTTTCTTATTTTGTGACTTTTAAAGTCATCCTCTGTTTGGGGGGTACAGGGACAATATCCCAAAGTTCTTGTGCCATTTTCAGCCCTGGCTTTGACCACAGGGGTGCCTTGTGTTTGATAGTAGCATGGGATAGCCCTACCTTCTCTCTCCAGGAAACAGCTTGATTTTGCTAGCTGGCATTTTGCTTTCTGCAATGGGACTGGGAGCTGCTCCACTGCTCTGCTATGCTGCTGAACTAGGACTGAGGAACTTAGTTGCTCTTACTGACTTTCTCAGACTTCATATGAACTGGGCTGAACACCCTTTTTGCCCCAATGAGACTGACCTTTCCTGAAGTCCTTCTAATCCATCTTGAACTGGAGTGTGGTTTCATTCCATTCAAGATCTTTTCAGAAGCATGATTTCATGTGATTTTTGAGGGAAATTGGGAAAGCTCAACAAACTCCCTAGCTTCATTCTGCCATTTTAGCTCTGCTGCCTAAACTCTCTCAAGGCTTCTTGAAATAAGACCCAGGCCAACATTATAGTCCTGGTGACATACTTAATTAAAAAGAAATATTATAGGTAAATGGATGCAGATCAGCTTTGTATGATAAGAGAATATTTTCATGGATAAGCATCTGGAACCAAGAGACAATGCTAGAGAATATTTTGATAAATATGAATAGACTAAACATGTTGTCAAATCTAGTAAAATACAATTTAATAGAGATGAATATAAATTCTTACACAGATTAATAACTCAATTTCAAAAGTACAAGATTCTGGAGGGATGGATGAAGAACAGTCAGTATGAAGAGATCTGGGGAACACAAGTGAATTTAAGTGCAACATGAGTCAACAGTAATGTAGAAGAGATTATTACTCAAACATCAATTATATAGCTGACTCCTGAGGTCTCTTTTATCTCTGATGTGTTCCAATTCTGTGAATAGAAACTCTTTTTGATTAGAAAGCTGTTAAATGTTCTCTTAAAATAATGGATCTCAAAGTTTATTTTTGGGGAGTGGATTTTGGTTTTGCTCATGCCACCCTTTTCTTTTATTTTCCTTTTTTTACTATAAGGAAACACAGACAAAATTGATAGAGTTCAGAGTCTTATACATATTATTGTGAAAGTAAATTTCATACACTTCACCAAACACCAGACAAGGCCTAGCAGTAAACTTCTCGATATTTGTTATCTTAGAATGATCAAATATTAGAGATGGAAGGGAACTTAAGAATTGCTTAGTTTATATTTTTCTGGATAAAGAAATCAGGGGCCTTGTAGTTAAAGCAATTAAAATGGATTGGTTAAGATAATAAAATAAGTCAAAGAGAAAAAATTGGACTACAATTCAAGTCTCCTAATTCTCAATCTAATCCTCTTTCCTCTATGATGTGTCTTTTGCTTTATATCTCACATTCTCAAAATCCTGATCAAAATAAGTCTTCATCAACATAATTGGGGAATTTTAACCCTATACAAAAATTAAGCTGAAAAATGTTACAATGTTAAGAACCAAGCACCTGAATATCAAAGAAATGGGCTAGGTATCAATGTTTAACTCATCCTTGCAACTCTAGTGAAGTAAGTCACTACAATTCACCATTGTCATTTGTATAATGAATAGCTTTGGGTCTTCATTTTTATTATTTTGCCATTTCTAAAGGTCACTAAATTATTATGAGATTATCCCCTTGCCCAGTCATTATGATGACACTATTTTTTTGTTTCTACAACTGTTGAAAACTGGAATCAAGATTAGATGCAAATTAGCACCAATTGAGTTTACTTTTCAGAAACTCAAGCAGTGAACTGTGAAATGATTGTGAAAAGGGAATATTTATTCTTTCTGACTCAGGGCATCATGATGCTGTTTTCAGGTAGGGAAAAAAATGTATAATCTTTCAAATTACAGCTGTGTGGCTAATTTTTATAAGCTTCAAATAAGTTTTAGAAGCATTAAAATCAGGAAAGAGGAGGTTTTCTTTTCTTAGCCCTTCTCCTTTTCACAATACATGACGTCTATTTCCTACCGTATTTTGTTATGTATAGAACTGCAGTAATCATTGGTTACTCTATAGGGATTTTACTGTTTATCATGTCATGTAAGTCAGGCACAGACTGGAAAGAAATTGTTTGCTACTCCCCAAAAATATGAGTGATAATGGCAATTGAGAGAAACATTGGGAGAAACAAAAGTGAAATTAGATTTTCACTGTATTCAGTGGCACATGGGCCACATTTGTATTAAGGAAAATATCACTGTGGGAAAAATACACATATAGAAAAGAATCAGTAGGATCACCTCCCTATTTTTTTCAGCTTTTGAGATTTCCACCACTGAAGATATGATGTGCAATATGAAGATATTTGTGCTAATGGGTATTCTCATCATTTGAGGCAAATAATGCTGAGAAATTATGTCTTATCACAGATGGTGGGCCATTAAAAACACTAACAATAAAGAAGGAAAAAGAGATGAGACACTTCAAAAAAAATTGTGTAGCTTATACTACTGCTGTGCCATATTAATATTTTTTGTAACTCAGTGAGAGAAAGAAAGCAGCACTATAGTGCTGAGTTAAAACAAAAAACAGATATGAGTTAATTACAGGTTAGGACATATGCATTCCAATGTTACCGGGAACCTGAAGTTGTAAAACCTGATTTTAAGGAGTTTACTTAAAAATGCAAGGCATCATGCAAATTTAATGATATGTTATGATTCATCTGAACTTGTCAAATGTCCCCAAGCAGCGATAATCAACTTTTCAATGTCAGATTCATTCACTCCACGAAGAATCCTAAAATAACCATTCTCTCCCCATGACTTTCCCCAGGAATTGGCAGCAATCTGCAGAGAAACAGAAGTGTAACTATTCAGGTAGGTTACTTGTAAACTGCTACAATCCTACATAAAAAACACAACACTTAAATGTAATTGATTGGTTAGAAAAAAATGTAGTAAAATAAGTATTTATAAAGCATCACATATATTGTAATTTTCATCTTTTATTATTTTATTCATTTGGACCCAGTGATACAACAAAATTCTGGCTGTTAGCCTCCATTTTAATAATGTGGTAGAGTCATCCAGTAACAGGTATTTTCTCTTCTATTCCCCAATATTTACTCATCTACTTATTTTGCTCAATTGCCATGAGTATATATGCCTCTGTATATGATGACAAATGAACAAACATTTTGCAAAAAAGAAAAGCAAGATATATCCCTTGGGCAAAGTCTGGGTATAGTGTGAATACATTCATACCTCTTAGAAAATCCTAAATTTGCCTTCATATTCCTATCATTTTCCTTATGGAGTGAGTACAATAGGGAAAATCAAAACTAACTGGAATCTGGGCTTGCTAAATACCAATTATTTGTTCTATCTATCAGGTGACTCTGTGTTAAACAACAGATGCCTTGGGAAATTTTATTTTCAAAATCTCTTTATAATATTTGTAGTCTTTCCAGAGTAAGGTCTGACTAATTCAGAACTTAATTTTGGTATATAACATTAATATATTGTTTCCAGTAAAGAATGAACATTTAATTATCTAGAAATAAGACAATTGCAAAGTTTGTGACAGCAGTTTTTAAATTATATGATCTTTTAGGTTTCTAATCATCCAAGAAAATTGGCTAAATATCATAAGTAAACTAACATATAACAGAAAACATAAGGAAGGAGGCAAGAATTTTACGAAACCAACAAGTTCAGGATCCACAATTTCACAAGTATGAGAACGCCTTCAACCAATCTGTGAAGAATGTATCCATTTTCTAGTTCAACTTTAGTAGAATAATCAATTTATCAATTTAATCACATTTTAAAATATGACACATATTCTGAAGGCTGTGAGATTCCATTAACATTCTAAACATTCCCTTAAATACAAGTAAAAATCAAAAAGAATGGAAAACTTATGTTCAGACAAAAAGTTTTTGGTGTGGGAAAGTTAAAAGGGAAAAATGTCTAAAATCATTAAATTTCAATTGTACTGCTTTGCATCAGTAATTTCTTTGAAAATTTCCTTCTGAATTTCTTTTTTATATTTCTACCAATTATATATAAATAATTTTGATGTCCATTTTAAAGTTTGGAGTTCAAAATTCTCTTCATTAATTGAAAAGTCAAGCAATTTAAAAGTTACTTAGATATGCAGCACATATTTCATTATTAGACATGCTATGAAAAAACATAAGCAATTAAAAAAAACAAGAAAAAACATTTTTAAAAATTGATTTTAAATCTGCATCTAGACCAAAGAAATTTTTTCTCTGAAGGTGAATATCATTTTTTTATCATAGGTTATTCAGAATTGTCTTACACCATTATATTGCTGCGAATCGTAAAGTTTTTCATAGTTGACACTACAATATTTTTGTTCGCATGTACAATGTTATCTTCGTTCTGTTCACTTTGCTTTGCATCAGTTCAGGTAAACTTTTTCAGGTTTTTTTTCTGAAATCTGCCCACTTATCTTTTCATGTAGCACAAGGATGGTTCATCAGAATAATATATCACAATTTGTTCAGCATTCTTAACTGATAGGGCATCCCTCAATTTCTAGTTCTTTGCCAACAAAAAAAGAGCTGGTATAAATATTTTTGTTCAATAGATTCTTTTCTTTTGATCTCTTTGAAGTATAGATTCAATAATGGAATTACTGGGACAAAGGATATGTTGAGCTTTTTTGCCTTTTAGACATAATTCCAAAGTGGTATCCAAAATTATCGGCTCAAAGTACTTCAAAATTATTCAGTGTAAACTGAAGTCCATTAATACCCTAGCTTTTCCAAATCCCCTTCAAAACTGCTCCATTTACTTTTCTGTCATATTAGCTGCTCTAATAGGTATGAACTTAGGTAACTTAGAGATATTTTATTTTGTATTTATCTAATAAAAGCCACTTAAGGCATTGTAATATGACTATAGATCACTTTGATTTTTTTATTATTAAAACTTTTTATTTAAAAAAGCATATGGTGGGGTAATTTTTTCAACATTGACCCTTGCCTAACCTTTTGTTCAAATTTTCCCCTTCTTCTCCCAACCCCATCCCCTAGCTGGCAGGTAGTCCAATACATGTTTAATATGTTGAAATATATATTAGATCCAATATATTAATACATACATATACAGTTATCTTGTTGCACAAGAAAAATCAGATCAAAAAGGAAGAAAAAGAAAAACTGAGAAAGAAAACAAAATGCAAGCAAATAATAACAGAGAGAGTGAGAAAGCTATGGTGTGTTCCATGCTCTGATCCCATGGTTCTCTCTCTGGATGTAGATGGCTCTTTTCATCACAGTACAAGTGGAACTGTTTTGAATCATCTCAATGATGAAGAGACTCATGTTTGTCAGTAGTGATTGTCATATAATCTTGTTGTTGCTGCATATAATGATCTAGTTCTGCTCATTTCACTTAGCGTCAGTTCATGTAGATCTCTCCAAGCCTCTCTGAAATCATTCTGCTGATGGTTTCTTACAGAAAAATAGTATTCCATAGCATTCATATACCATAATTTAATCAGCCATTCTTCAATTGATGGCCATCCACTCAGTTTCCAGTTTCTGGTCACTACAAAGAGGGGTACCATAAAGATTTTTGCACATGTAGATCCCTTTCCCTCCCTTAAGATGTCTTTGGGATATAAGCCCAGCAGAAACACTGCTTGATCAAAGGGTATGCACATTTTGATAACTTTGGGGGAATAGTTCCAAACTGCTCTCCAGAGTGGTTGCATCTGTTCACAGTTCCACCAACAATGTTATCAATGTTGCAGTCTTCCCACATCCCCTCAAGATTCATCATTATCTTTTCCTGTCATCTTAACCAATCTGACAAGTGTGTAGTGCTATCTCAGAATTGACTTAATTTGCATTTATCTGATCAATAGTGATTTGGAGCACCTTTTAATGGGGCTACAAATAGTTTCAATGTCTTCATCAGAAAATTGTCTGTTCGTATACTTTGAACATTTATCAATTGGAGAATGGCTTAAACTATTATAAATTTAAGTCAATTCTCTATATATTTTAGAAATGAGGCCTTTATCAGATCCTTTGGATGTAAAAATGTTACATGTAAAAATGTTAGTTATCACTTCCCTTTTAATCTTGTCTGCATTGGTTTTGTTTGTACAAAAACTTTTTAACTTAATATAATCAAAATTATCTATTTTATGATCAATAATGGTCTGTAGTTCTTCTTTGGACACAAATTTCTTCCTCCTCCAAAAATACGAGAGGTAAACTATAGTATGTTCTTTTAATTTGTTTATAATATCATTCTTTATGTCTAGATCTTGAACCCATTTTGATCTTATTTTACTATATGATGTTAGGTGTAGGTCTATGCCTATTTTCTGCCATGCTAGTTTCCAATTATCTCAGCAGTTTTTGTCAAATAGTGAATTCTTACACCAAAATCTGGGGCTTTGTCAAATACTAGATTGTTATAGTCATCGGCTATATTGTTTTGTCAACCTAACCTATTCCACTGATTGACTTCTCTATTTCTAACCAGTATCATATGGTTTTGATGACTATTGCTTTATAATATAGTTTTAGATTTGGTACAGCTAGACCACCTTTCTTTGCTTGTATTTTCATTAATTCCTTTGAACTTTTGTCCTTCCAGATAAATTTTGTTTTACTTTTTCTAATTCAGTAAAATTGAGTATTGTCATCTTTATTATATTCGCTCAGCCTATCTATGAGTACTTGATATTTTTCCAGTTGCTTAGATCTGACTTTATTTGTGTGGAAACTGTTTTACAGTTTTGCTTATAATGTTCCTGACTTTCCCTTGGCAGATAAATTCCCAAATATTTTATACTATTGACAGTTATTTAAAATGCAATTTCTCTTGTATCTCTTGCTGTTGGATTTTGTTAGTGATATATAAAAATACTGATGATTTATATGGATTTATTTTGTATCCTGCAACTTTGCTAAAGTTGTGGATTATTTCTGATAGCTTTTTAGTTGATTCTCTATGGTTCTCTAAGTATACCATCATATCATCTGCAAAGAGTAATAATTTGGTTTCCTCATTATCTACTCTAATTCCTTTAATCTCTTTCTCATCTCTTATTGCCAAAGCTAGTATTTCTAATACAATATTGAATAATAATGGTAGTAGTGGGCAACCTTGTTTCACTCCTGATCTTACTGGGAATGCTTCCAGTTTCTCCCCATTATATATGATGCTTACTGATGGTTTTAGATAGATGCTTCTAGCTATATTAAGGAAAAGTCCATTTATTCCTATACTCTCTAGTGTTTTTAATAGGAATAGGTGGTGGGTTTTATCAAATGCTTTTTCTGCATCTATTGAGATGATCATATGGTTTTTGTTAATTTGGTTATTGATATAATCAATTATGCTAATTATGAACCAGTCCCACATTCCTGGTATAAATCCTACTTGGTCATGGTGTATTATCCTGGGGATGATTTTCTGTAATCTTTTTGTTGATATTTTATTTAAGACTTTTGCATCAATATTCATTAGGGAGATTGGTTTATAATTTTCTTTCTCTGTTTTCATCTTACCTGTTTTAGGTATTTTATTATTACCTGTTTTAGGTACCATGTGTGTGTCATAAAAGGAATTTGGTAGGAATCCTTCATTCTTTATTTTTTCAAATAGTTTATATAGTTTTGTAGTTAATTGTTCTTTAAATGTTTGGTAGAATTCACATGTAAATCCATCTGGTCCTGGGGATTTTTTCTTAGGGAGTTGTTTTATTTCTTTTTCTAAAATGGGACTATTTAAGCAATTTACTTCCTCCTCTCTTGATTTACTAGCTTTTTAAAGATCCTTTTAAATTTCTTTTAGGAGAGTCTTGTGTGATAGGGACCAGGGTATATCACTTTCTGTGGCTTCATCTGGAGACAATCTCTTACTCCAGTAAGAAAAGCATTTCCAAAAGTTATGTTATTACATTACATGGATGACATTTTGGGGTGTGCACCTGAGGAGCAAATATTAGAAACATATCTACAAATTGCATATAGCTCCAGAAAAAATATAAATGCATGCTCCTTTTCAATATTTGGGACATGAAGTATATCCCAAGGTGCTTACAACATAAAAACTTTCTTTAAGAACAGAGAAATTGAACACCTTAAATGACTTTCAGAAATTGATAGGAGATATCCAATGGATGCATCCAGGGTTAGGCTTAACTAGCTATTAATTACAACCATTATATAACATTGTAATGGGAAACACTGCCCTAAATTCACCATGCCAGCTTACAAAAGAAGGTCAAGAGACTTTTAAAGAGGTTGAATTGGCTTTATCCAATGTGGTTGAAAGAGTCACTCAGAAACCCTTGGAAATATCAGTTTTTGCTACAAAAGAGGCACCCACAGCAATTTTTCATCAAAGACACAGTGTGATAGAGTGGCTGAATCTCTCAGCACAACCAAACCAAAGACTGACTCCTTCCTTACCCAGTGCTTGTAGCTACAATCTTATTAAAGGTCATTAAGGAAGTAATATAATTATCTGGGATAAGACTTGACAAGATATGCAAATTTATACCAATGCACAAATTAATGTATGCTGTGAAACCATTCCAGAGTGGCAAATTTTATTGGCCACAGCTCCAAATTTTATACACACATATCCAATAAAGATAATCTGGCTATTACATAATTGGCGATGGATTTTTGAAGAAGATTTCTAAGCTTCCTCTTAAAGGACCACCTATTTTTACAGATGTATGCAAATATAACATTTGTGCCGTATACTCTCATGACTTAACTATAAAGAAAGTAGTCAGAACTCCTTTTCAATCCACTCAGCAGAATGAATTGTATGCAATCATGCTAGCTCTTATTATCCAGGAGATGTAAATATAATATCTGATTCAGCTTATTCAGTAGGTGTGGTACAAAGAATTTCCACAGCCAAAATAAAATTTGTAGCTTCTAATATATATAAGCTCTTTAAGGAAATTCAAGAGCAAGTATTAAAGCCTCAAAGTAAGATTTATATCTTGCATATCCGCTCTAATAGTGAACTTCCAGGTCCTATTTTTTATGGACATTCAAAGGTAAATAGCCTTCTAACCATGTTAGCCAATACTCCTTTATTTCAGGCAGCCCAAGAATCTCATTTTAAATATCATCAGGTTGCTCAAGCTTTACATTTGCAATTTGGGATAACAAAAGAGGAAGCTAGGAGCATAGTAAAGCCTGCATAGCTTGTCTTCCTTTCCAAAATCCTATGCTCCTTCCAGGGAAGAACTCTAGTGGTTGAGACCCAATGAAATTTCATAAATGGATGTGACCCATTATAAAATATTTTGGTCATCTGTCTTTTATCCATGTTGCAGTAGACACCTTTTCAGTATTTATGTTTTGCAAGACCAGTAGCAAAACAGATTGCGTGAGTGGTTACTGAATTCCTTATACAAGCTTTTCCAATCATGTGTATACTATAAGCAATAAAAACATAATGGACCTGCATATACTTCTAAACATTTTGGATACTTTTGTGAACAGTATCAGATTTTACACACCACTGGCATACCTTTAACTCCTCAAGGACAGGCAATAATAGAAAGGAGAAACAGAGCCATCAAGACACTCTCCAAAAACAAAAGAAAGATAGAGCCACAGGTAACCCTAGAGAATTCCTAAATTTAGCTCTCTACATTATTATTTTTTTTTATTTTTGACAAAGATGCACTGGCTCTGGCTTACAGGTTTTATAACCCACTGGAAGAGCAGTGTCCATGGCAAGCAGCTCCACCATCATTAGATAATCGCCAGGTGATGTGGAGAGATCCAGAAAAATGGTGAATGGAAGCAAATAGACAGTTTTACTGTGTGGGGGAGAGGCTTTGCTTGTATCTCTACAGATAGAGAAGAAATCAGATGGGTACCCATGAGCCATATTTGCCTTCTCTATCAAAGAGAGATGGAGCAGACCCCTGAAACAAGGGAAAACACCCAAGAAACATCTGGTGGTTCCATCTCTGACTACACGTGCCACTGAAAGAGCATGGCTGTTAACCCAATGTGTAAGGCAAATGACTCATGAACATCAAAAATTGTTGATGAGACTGTTTCAGGGCTTCAAAACCTGCAGGAATCATTGGTTTCCCTGACACAGGAAGTAATGGACAATAGATTAGTTTTGGACTATCTCTTGGCTGCTGAAGGAGGTGTATGTGTTATTTAATACACCCTCTTTCTAAAACTTATGGACATGTATAATTCCTCATGTTGATTCACATAGTTTGTTACATCACTACTAGTCTGTGTTATATTACTATGTTCTTGTGTAATACCTCCCATGCTGATGGATTTATGTATACTTGTTTCAAGTAAAACAAAAGAAAGTGGAAGACGTAGAGGGCCACAGAGAGTGGAAGAACTCTGAATGAGGTATAAGCCCCTTCAGCCCAGAGAAAACTTGCTAAAAATATCTGGTTTGGCTCCCCATATTTCCCTATGTAATTTCTCACTTCTTCTCAGACAAGTCAAGCAAGGATGGTGTGGCCACCTGTGTTGTACATGAAGCAAGGATACTTACAGCAGAATGCTTACTCAGTGTGATTGATGAGATGATGATTCTCTAGTTCACACATACTTAGTGTGATATAATGATGTAATCACTCTAATTGGCATGTACTTAGTGTGATGTAATGATGTAATCACTCTAATTAGCATATAATTAGTGTGATGTAATGATGTGATCATACTGAGGTATTTAAGAGCTGAGAGGACTGAAACAAGATCTCATATTTCAGATTCAGATATCATTCTTGTACTCAGACACAGACACAGTAAAGACACAGAAGATGGAGATAGAAACAGAGATTTCCCCTGGTGAGTATTTTGCCTTCCTCACTCCTCCACCTAAGACCAAGGCTCATCCAGAGTTCCCCAAAAGAGCTAATCTGGACATTGCATCTTTCCATCTGTATATATGAGTTTGAAAATGTTCATTTTATTATATTTGTGGTAAAAATATTCTTTTAGCTCTTTTCACTTTATTATATATTCATTTAATATGAGACTTCCGGTGTTTCTCTGAAATCATATTGTTGTTGTTTAATTTTTCCCAAAAAATAAATAGGATATTACTTAGAAGACTCTGTCTTTTTCACTGTATTTAATAACTATGAATTTTAAAAGACACAGTGGTGGTAAGAATAGAGAACAGTGGAAAAGAGCAGGAGAGGGAGAGAAAACACAATTATAGATGCATATTATATGCCAGGAACACTATAAATATCTCAATGAAAACTTTAACTTTTAAGATTTCAATCTAAAATTCTATGAGGGTGATCTTTTTGGAAGTTTTATTTTGTTTGGACTATCTACTCCACACTATTTTTATAAAGAATTCACATATTTAAAAAAAATTACTAATAGAAATAATGTTAATCTAATGATCATAGGTCAAAATTAAATCATTTCTACTTTCAAAAAAATAAAGATAGTATTGATTTGGGAGTAGGATTCTAACTGAATAGGATGATTCAATAAGAATAGTTATGTCCTAGCATCAGTCATTGTGACCCAGCTCAGTTGGATAAAAGTAGAAAAGAGGAGCATACTTGAATAGAACACAAAATAGAAGATAGTAAGAATGAACAGGAAAGCAGAAAGACTAAGCTTCAAACCACAGAATATTATAAAGAAAATGTTTTTGAACCAGATACTCATTGTCATAATCCTATAATATATGAAAAATATTAAATGAACAACAAAATGATATCTGCAAAAGTTTTCCCCATCCACTCATCATTATGATATTTATGGCTGGGAGAATATTTCCCATGAAGGAAATTTTCTTTGTATTGTGTCTCCTAAAAGCTTGAATGTTGGCTTAGTAGTGTGACAGTATCACCAAAAAATATTGCTTAAAATGAGTGTGCTTTTCATAGGCATATCTTTAAATTAACTAAGGATTTTATGTTGTTGTTATAAGGTGATGACTAATGGTGACATTAGATATTAAAAATAATTTTTATGTTGACAAGAATTGGAAATTGAGTGGATAACAGTCAATTAAGCAATGGCTGGACAACTTATCGTATATGAATATGATAGAATGCTATTGTTCTATAAGAAATGATGAACAGGCAGATTTCAGAAAAACCTGGAGAGATTTACATGAACTCATGCTGAGTGAAGTGAGTAGAACCAAGAGAACACTGTACACAGCAAGAGCAACATTGGCTTATGATCAACTATGATAGACTTAGCTCTTCTCAACAATGCAATGATCCAAGAAAATTCTAAGAAACTTATGATGGAAAATGCTAATATCCAGAGAATAAAATATGGAGTCTGAATGTAACTCAATATATACTGTTTTTACTTTGTCTTTCTTTTTTATTCTTTCTCATTTTTTTCTCTTTTGTTTTGTTTCTTCTTTTACAACATAGCTAATGTTGGTATATGTTTAATATGGTTGTATATGTATAATCTTATTTCCAATTGCTTTCTGTCTTAGGAAGGGGAGACAGAGAGTGACAAAAAAATTTTGGAACCCAAAAGCTTACAAAAATGAATGTTCAGAACTATCTTTACATATAATTAGAAAAAATTAAAACATTATTTAGAAAGGGGAAATAACTTCTATATCAAAACAAAAGGTATTGACAAAACATTTTTAAGGCTAGGATTCTCCTTATGTAGGGATTGGTTGGAAGAAAGAGAGAGAACAAGATGAAAAAAAATGCCAGCCATGTAGATACAATGCCAAAGCTGGCATAACCTGCAGAGGAAATTGCAATATTAAGAGATCTCAGCCTACACCCTACAGCACTAAGTGCTATACTCTGGACAACAACTTTTGTGCCATGAAAAACCATCAATAAACTATATGATGTTTCTCTCTTGTATCTAGCAGGAAGTAAACATTCTTAAAAGTGTTATTTAGAAGAAAATAAAATCCCATAGGGTCTTTCTGTGAGGGTATGAAGTTACCCTTCTACATTATGTTAAAGACTCAGGAAGTAAGTAGGAAATGATGTTCCATTTTCTCCTTGTATTCATGTTGAGGGTGACATTCATTTAAGAATGAACACCATGGGCTTTTAATATTTGATTCATTCTTTTTATACTGCCTTGCTATTGCATTTCATGATATGTTTTTAATAAGTATGTGCGAGAATAATATTAAATGCTGTTCTTTTTAAAATTGTTATTGTTATTTTTTAACCTTAGGAGTAAAAGTGAAGGAAACTATTAATATGAATTAGTGAGTATGATGGATTCTGTGCTAGAGAAACATCAAAATCATGATCTTGTTTCAGTGATTTACAAAAGTAAGTCTGCAGATAAATAAAAGTGTTTCTTCTTATACTCTAATTGGAAATTAATTGAAAATGTTTACATACCCAAAATTTTTCTTTTTTTCCTTGTGCTCCTCTGAGTATTCCCCATCTAGATAAAGGATGTTTCAAAATAAAAAAAAAAAGAAAAGGAAGAACTGTCAGACTTCTTACAACTTAATGAGCAGTATGTATCCTAAAATAACAAGTTTTTGAATTTTTCAATTCTTTTTAAAGTCCTGTATAACCATATGACCCTCTCCGTTCTCTTCCAAAGATCTCCTCGTACTGAATCTCAAAAAATTATTATCTTTATCAGAATGAATTATTTCCAAATTAAGGTCAATTCACCAAATATTCATTTACTAGCTAGATGGCTCATTACCTGGAGTCAGAAAGACTTGAGTTCAAATATGGAATCAGACTTTCGTTAGTTGTCTGGACAAATAATTTAAGCAATATGACATTTGGTAAATCAATAACAGCATTGGATTTGTTTTCTTTTTCATAAAATGATTGTGCTCAAATCAGCAACCTCCAATATCATGTCCATCTTTTAATCTGTGATCGTAAGAAGTCATATTTTCCCATATAATTGGCATGGCACAATTCTTTAATAATAAACTTTATATTCATAGATGTTCTTGCAAAAAGGAAGAATATACATATGTGTGTGTTTATATGTATGTATATATATATATATATATATGTGAGTGCATTTATATATGTGTGTATATATATATAATATATATGTAAATGTGATTTTTGGTGTGTTATTTGAGGTCCTGTACTTTTTACCATTTTATTTCCAATATCCAAAAACTTGCCTTTAGAAATAATTATTTTGGATTAAAGTATTAATTATCATCATATAAAACTAAATTATACCTAGATATAACATATTCTCACACTTGATATGAATTAGTTTCAACAAGAGAGAAGTATCTGATAAGTCTATTACATTAAACCAGGGTCAAGTGGTTTCCTAGGAAGGATACACTTTCCAGGATGGCCTTGAACATCAATGGGCCAACATGCCAATATTTTTTAATTATCTTTTTTTTTGGAAGGAATAAAAGGCTAAATAATTAAAGGGAATGTGGGAGGACCTCAAGAGGTAATTTATATTTATATCATATGGAACATGAACATGACTGAGTGAGCTGGACATCTTTTCCACTTTGTCTTTATTTATCTGACTAGGATCAGGGGTCCTCAAACTTTTTAAATAGGGGGCCAGTTCACTGTCCCTCAGACTGTTGGAGGGCCAGACTATAGTAAAAACAAAAACTTTGTTTTCTGGGCCTTTAAATAAAGAAATTTCATAGCCCTGGTTGAGGAGGATAAATGTCCTCAGCTGCTGCATCTGGCCCATGGGCCATAATTTGAGGACCCCTGAAAGATGCTTAAGCATAATTCTTGGGTAACATAATCTCAGGCTTGAAAGTAACCTTATGAATATAACAAGTATGGAAGTTTTGGATCTCACTGAATCAGAGCTGAACCTTAGTAAGAATTTCAGGGAAGCATCCCAATGCTTTTGGAGAAGATGCAAACTGACTCTGCCTGGCCTGGTAGAAACATATACTAGAAATTATTTGTAGAGTCAAAATATAATTTAAAATTTCTAATTACCAACTCAAAAAATAAAATATAGGTACTTTTTAAAAGTATCAACATAATATTATATTTGTAGTTAGTATAATCACATTTTAATTTCTTTTGTAATTAATATGCACATGTAAATTTTTATAAAATTTCTGTCCTGTACTTGATTTATATTGCTCATTGCCTAATATATATTATAACCTACCATTTCTTTCACTTACCTTTTTTGCGAAGCCTAAATCTGAACCCAAGTCTTAACTTTAAATAATATGTTCCTGGAATTCCAGGGTCAGTGTTCAAAGACAGAATGATTATCATAAAAAGTAATATATCTTCCATATTCTTAAAGTCCAGGGTTTCCAAGACTGAATAGAGTGAACATTGTATGTAGGTGAAGAACAAAAGGATGTCCTGGTGGAAATGAAATTTTCACAATACCCCAACTGCTACAGATAGAGAAGTTTTATATATGAATGTTTGTGTGTATGTATATATATATATATATATATATATATATATATATATATAATTATGACACATCTAAAATATAGTATACACTATATGCATATTTTAGTATACACAGACACATAGATACACAGATAGATAATGTTTTAAAAATTAGCAGTTAATATTGTTATTTTTCTTGTTCTTATTGCTCTGCAAGTCTATTACATACATTTCTAAAGCCTATTACTGCATTCAAAGACACAATATATGTATTAAACATATACTATGGGCAGAAAATTATGCTAAATACTTAGAGAAAAAAAAGTTTAGCTATAAAAGGAATAAATGGGAATGTGGCAGGGACTGGGGCCAATATTGTAGGGCAAAGGCAAAAGCTCAACTGAACTCTCCAAAATTCCAATGGAAAAATGAATTTTGAAGGAGCAAAACAAAAGAGTGGAATGAAAGAATTTTCCAGCCCATAACTGATTAAGAAATGAGCATAAGGTCCATCCCATCAAAGAAACAGGCCAAAGTGCAATGCAGTGCTGGCCATGCCATGACAACTACCAGTAGGTTTGGGAAGTAGTTACAACTGTAGCAATTTTTATCCCATAAGCACTAAGGGAGTAGTCAAATAACTTGTCAGAAGAAAGGATCAGAAGACACTTTGCTGTCACTGGGAGCAGGATCTTGTTGCATTGCTTATACAGATTTTTGGGTTGAAGTCCCAGGGTGAAGAAGAGTTAAACCCAGAGGGGTAGGGGCCCTAGGCTTAGTTTCAAGCAAGAGTGCTTGAGGTCATTTGCCAGGGCACATGAACTCTGGTCTACATTAGAGTTTTAAAAAAGAGAACTAGTACTTGAAATTATAGGAGAAAAGTGACCCACCTCAAAAGGAAAAAAGGCACTTTTGGTCACAGGTAAGGATCACAGTTAAGGGACAGTGAAGAGTACCTGTCGGGGAGGGGTCCTCAAAACTTAGAGTACAGATGAGTTCCTTAGATCAAAACACCTTGACAGAACTGAAAACTTTTAGATTCCCTTCCTCTCCACCACTTCCTTGAACAAGCTCTGAAAACAGTAGCAAAAAAACCAACCCTGAAATTTGGGATAGTACCCCCATCACCCAAGGAGCAGAACAAATCTTTAAAACAAAGTTTGATTTTTTTAAAAATCTGGAAAAATGGGCAAACAACAAAAAAGAACTTGACTATAGAAAGCTACCATGATGATGAAAAGATCAAGAAGAAAAAAACTCAGGGAAAATCACATAAAACCAAACCTCTGAATAAAGTCTGATGAAATGAAGACTCTCCAGCTCAAGAAAAATTGGAAGAACTTCAAAAAAGGTCAGTCTCACTGGAGTAAAAGGGATGTTCAGCTCAGCTTAGATGGTGTATAGGAAAGTCAATAAGAGGGTCTAAATCACAGCAGATCAGCAGCTGAGACTCTTAGTCCTGGCTCCATGAGGAACAGATTGGTGGACCAGACTCAAGTGCAGCTCAGAAAGCAAATTGTCAGCTAGGGAAACTAAGCAGTTTTTTTTTTTAAATATAACTATAGTAGCTTTTATTTTTTATCTGAAAACTACCTGTTCCTGTACTTTGATCATTTATCTTTTTTTTTTTTTTTTTTTTTTTTTTTATTTAATACCCTTTATTTACAGGATATATACATAGGTAACTTTACAGCATTAACAACTGCCAAACCTCTTGTTCCAATTTTTCACCTCTTACCCCCCACCCCTCCCTAAATGTCAGGATGACCAGTAGATGTTAAAATATATTAAAATATAACTTAGATACACAATAAGTATACATGACCAAAACATTATTTTGCTGTACAAAAGAATCAGACTCTGAATTATTGTACAATTAGCTTGTGAGGAAATCAAAAATGCAGGTGTGCATAACTATAGGGATTAGGAATTCAATGTAATGGTTTTAGTCATCTCCCAGAGTTCTTTTTCTGGGTATAGCTAGTTCAGTTCATTACTGATCCATTAGAAATGATTTGGTTGATCTCGTTGCTGAGGATGGCCTGATCCATCAGAACTGGTCATCATCTAGTATTGTTAGAAGTATATAATGATCTCCTGGTCCTGCTCATTTCACTCAGCATCAGTTCGTGTAAGTCTCTCAGGCCTTTCTGAAATCATCCTGTTGGTCATTTCTTACAGAACAGTAATATTCCATAATTTTCATATACCACAATTTATTCAGCCATTCTCCAACTGAGTGGACATCCATTCAGTTTCCAGTTTCTACCACTACAAAAGGGCTGCCACAAACATTCGTGCACTATACAGGTCCCTTTCCCTTCTTTATAATCTCTTTGGGATATAAGCCCAGTAGTAACACTGCTGGATCAAAGGTATGCACAGTTTGATAACTTTTTGAGCATAGATCCAAACTACTCTCCAAAATGGTTGGATTCTTCACAACTCCACCAACAATGAATCAATGTCCCAGTTTTCCACATCCCTCCAACAATCATCATTATTTTTCCTGTCATCTTAGTCCAATCTGACAGGTGTGTAGTGAGTATCTTAGAGTTGTCTTAATTTGCATTTCTCTGATTAATAATGACTTGGAGCATTTTTTCATATGACTAGAAATAGTTTCAATTTCTTCATCTGAGAATTATCTGTTCATCATACCTTTGACCATTTTCAATTGGAGAATGGCTTGATTTTTATAAATTAGAGTTAATTCTCTATATATTTTGGAAATGAGGCCTTTATCAGAACCTTTGACTGTAAAAATATTTTTCCCAGTTTATTGCTTCCCTTCTAATCTTGTCTGCATTAGTTTTGTTTGTACAAAAACTTTTCAGTTTGGTATAATCGAAATTTTCTATTTTGTGATCAGTAATGATCTCTAGTTCTAGCTTTGGTCATAAAGACCTTCCCCTTCCACAGGTCTGAGAGGTAAACTATCCTATGTTCCTCTAATTTATTAATAATTTCATTCTTTATGCCTAGGTCATGAACCCATTTTGACCTTATCTTGGTGTCGAGTGTTAAGTATGGATCAATGCCTAGTTTCTGCCATATTAGTTTCCAATTTTCCCAGCAATTTTTATCAAACAGTAAGTTCTTATCCCAAAAGCTGGGATCTTTGGGTTTGTCAAAGACTAGGTTGCTATATTTGTTGACTGTTTTATCCGTTGACCCTAATCTATTCCACTGATCAACTAATCTTTCCTTAGCCAATACCAAATAGTTTTGAGTAACTGCTGCTCTATAATATAATTTTAGATCTGGTACAGCTAAGCCACCATCATTTGATTTTTTTCATTAATTCCCTTGAAATTCTTGACCTTTTGTTTTCCATATGAACTTTGTTGTTATTTTTCTAGATCATTAAAATAGTTTTTGGGAGTCTGATTGGTATAGTGCTAAATAAATAGATTAGTTTAGGTAATATTGTCATCTTTATTATATTTGCTCGCCCTATCCAAGAGCATTTAATATTTTTCAATTGGTTAGATCAGACTTAATTTGTGTGAAAAGTGGTCTGTAATTTTGCTCATAAAGTTTCTGAATTTCCCTTGGCAGATAGATTCCTAAATATTTTTATTATCAGTAGTTACTTTAAATGGAATTTCTCTTTGTAACTCTGACTGTTGGATTTTGTTAGTGATATATAAGAATGCTTGATGACTTATGGGGTTTATTTTATAACCACAACTTTACTAAAGTTGTGGATTATTTCTAATAACTTTTTAGAATCTCTGGGGTTCTCTAAGTATACCATCATGTCATCGGCAAAGGTGATAATTTGGCTTCCTCATTGCCTATTCTTATTCCTTTAATCTCTTTCTCAGCTCTTATTGCTATAGCTAGCGTTTCTAATACAATATTAAATAGTAACGTGATAGTGGGCAACCTTGTTTCACTCAGATCTTATTGGGAATGGTTGCAGTTTGTCTCCATTACATATGATGCTTACTGATAGTTTTAAATAGATGCTGCTGATTATTTTAAGGAAAAGTCCATTTATTCCTATACTCTCAAGTGTTTTTAATAGGAATGGATGTTGGATTTTATCAAATGCTTTTTCTGCATCTATTAGAGATGATCATATGGTTTTTTTAATTTGGTTATTTACATGGCCAATTATATTGATAGTTTTCCTAATATTGAACCAGCCCTGCATTCCTGGTATAAATCCTACTTGATCATAGTGTATTATCTTGGAGATCATTTCTGTAGTCTTTTGCTAATATCTTATTTAAGATTTTAGCATCAATATTCATTAGGGAGATTGGTCTATAATTTTCTTTCTCTGTTTTCAGCCTACCTGGTTTAGGTATCAGTACCATGTCTGTGTCATAGAAGGAATTTGGTAGGAATCCTTCATTCCCTATTTTATCAAATAATTTATATAGCATTGGGGCCAATTGTTCTTTAAATGTTTGGTAAAATTCACATGTAAATCCATCTGGTCCTAGGGATTTTTTCTTAGGGAGTTGTTTAATTGCCTGTTCTATTTCTTTTTCTGAAATGGGACTATTCAAGCAATTTACTTCTTCCTCTGTTAGTCTGGGAAGTCTGTATTTTTGGAGGTAGTCATCCATTTCACTTAGGTTATCAAATTTATTGGCATAAAGTTGAGCAAAATAATTCCTTATTATTTCTCTAATTTCCTCTTCATTGGTGGAAAGTTCTCCTTTTCATTTTAAGACTACTAATTTCATTTTCCTCCCTCCTTTTTCTAATCAGATTTACCAAAAGGCTTATCTATTTTATTGGCTTTTCATAGAACCAACTCTTAGTTTTATTAATTAGTTCAATAGTTTTTTTACTTTCAATATTTTTAATTTCTCCTTTTAATTTTAAATTTCCAATTTAGTATTTGATTGGGGTTTTTAATTTGGTCTTTTTTTAGTTTTTTTAGTTGCAAGCCCAATTCATTAATCTTTTCTTTCTCTGTTTTATTCAAGCAAGCCTCTAAGGATATAAAATTCCCTCTTATTACTGCTTTGGCTGCATCCCACAAATTTTGGTATGATGTCTCATCATTGTCATTATCTTAGTGAAATTATTAATTGTATCTATAATTTGCTGCTTCACCAATCATTCTTTAAGATGAGATTGTTTAGTTTCCAATTACTTTTGGTCTATTTCCCCTAACTTTTTGTTGAATGTAGTTTTTATTGCATCATGATCTGAAAAGAAAGCATTTACTATTTCTGCTTTCTTGCATTTAATTTGAGGTCTTTATGTCTAATATATGGTCAATTTTGAATAGGTTCCATGAACTGCTGAGAAGAAAGTATATTCCCTTCTATCTCCATTCAATTTTCTCCAAAGATCAATATACCTAAATTTTCTAATATTCTATTTACTTCTTTAATTTCTTTCTTATTTGTTTTCTGGTTTGATTTGTCTAATTCTGAGGTGCAAGGTTGAGATCTCCTACTATTACAGTTTTGTTGTCTATTTCTTCTTGCAACTCTCTTAACTTCTCCTTTAGGAAGTTGAGTGCCATACCACTTGGTGCATATATGTTTAATATTGATATTGCTTCGTTGTTTATGCTACCCTTTAGCAGGATGTAGTTTCCTTCCTTATCTCTTTTAATTAGATCAATTTTTACTTTTGCTTGATCTGAGATAAGGATGGCTACCCTAACTTTTGACTTCACCTGAAGCATAATAGATTTTGCTCCAGCCTTTTACTTTTTACTCTATATGCATCCCCTGCTTTAGATGTGTTTCTTGTAAACAACATATTGTAGGGTTCTGACTTTGATCCAGTCTGCTATCTGCCTCCTCTTTATGGGGAGTTCATCCCATTTACATTTACGGTTAGAATTACTAAATCTGTATTTCCTGCCATCCTAATAACCCCAGATTGTAGCTTTACTTATTCTTCCCTCCCCAACCCTCTTTCCCCCTTTTAAACTTATGTACCCCTCTTGTATCCCGATACTTATCCTCTTTATAATCCCTCCCCCCCCCTTTGAGTCTTTCCCCCTTCCTTCCCTTATTACTCTTTTTTTCCTTTTCCTCTCCCCCGTTTTTAATGAGGCGAGAGAGAATTTTCTCTAAAACAAATGTCAATTATTTTTCTTTGAGCCAACTCTGATGAGAGTAAGATTCACACAATGTTCCTCCCCCTCTCTAAATTCCCTCAGATATGATAAGTTTCCTTTGCCTCTTTGTGGGATGTGGTTTCCCTCTTTTTATCCCTCCTTCCCACCTTATTCTGCCATCATCCCTTTTCCATATCTACTTCCCTTTTTATGTTATATCATGTACAATCAAATTATACATGTATTCTTTTTGTATATCCACAACAAATACAATTCTCAAGAGTTATTTTACCTTTTCTGCATCTCTTGAGTTCTATTCTTGGAGATCAAATTTTTTGTTTAGTTCTGGTTTTTCTTCAGAAACAAATGGAAATTCATTTGTTTCATTAAATATCCATCATTTTATTCCCTGGAAGAAAATGCTCAGCTTAACTGGGTAGTTTATTCTTGGCTGCATCTCAAGTTCTTGTGCCTTTCAGAATATCATATTCAGGCCCTTCTTTCCTTTAATGTAGAGGCAGCCAGATCTTGGGTGATCCTTATTGTGAGCACCTCAGTATTTAAATGGTTTTTGGCTGCTTGTAAATTTTTTTTCCTTAATCTTATAGTTCTGAAATTTTGCCACAATATTCCTTAGGGTTTTTATTTTAGGGTTTCTTTCAGAAGGTGTTCGATGAATTCTTTCAATGCCTATTTTACCTTCTGATTCTATTACATCTGGGCAGTTCTCTTTGATGATTTCTTGTAAAATAGTATCTAGGCTCTTTTTTTCATCATAGTTTTCAGAAAGTCCAATAATCCTCAGATTATCTCTCCTAGATCTATTTTCCAAGTCTGTCGTTTTGTGAGTAGATAATTCGTGGTTTTTCAGTTTGTCATTTTTTGTTTTTGTTGACTGATTCTTGCTGTCTCAATGAATCATTAGTTTCAATTTGTTCAGTTCTAATTTTTAAAGAATTATTTTCTTCAATAGCTTTTTTACTTCTTTCTGTATATGTCCAATTGAGTTTTTGAATGTATTGTTTTGGTCTGTGGAATTTTTTTCCATTTCACTAATTTTTTTTTTTAGTGAATTATTTTCTTTTTCCAATTCACAGATCCTACTTTCTTGCGTGTTCTTTGTCTTTTCCAATTCACGGATCCTACTTTCTTGCGAGTTCTTTGTCTTTTCAATTCCACAAATCCTACTTTCTAGTGAATTCTTTATTTTTTCCAATTCACAATTCTTACTTTCCTGAGATTTTTTACTTTTTCCAATTCGTATTTCAGGAAGTTGTTGCTCTCTTGTAAGGCTTCTCTTTCCTTTCCCCATTTATCTTCTAACTCTCTTTTGAGACTTTTAATGGTCTCTTCTTGAGGAGCATTATGTAAAGGAGGACAGTCTGATGCATTTTTGCTGTTTGAGGTCTCTTCAGGTTTGCTGACCTGCTCTTTTTCTGCATAGAAGCTGTCGATTGTTCTTTTCATCTTTTTATTCATGTTTGAAAGCCTTTAGGGTAGGTCTCCTAGGCAAGGGGGTTACCAGCTTCCTCTGCAGAGCAGGGAAAGATGTAAACCGATTTCTGGCTCCGAGGTATGGGAGTGCTCTGGGTGAGAGTTTTCCCTTCCCCAACAGGAAGTGGATTCAGCACTGGCCGAGGCTATTAAACTGCTTAGTAGGGCTGAGTGGATTATCGATTGCCCTCGGCTAGAGACTAAGTGGTGAAAGTGTCACGCCCAGGCGGGAGCCTCTTTTGGGACTGTGAGTATTAGCAGCTGACTGCAGAGACGCAGACCGCCACAAACTCTGCCTAGTGTCTCTGCCTGATGCAAATCAGCCCTGGAAAAGCTCTATGGCCCCAAGCCAGCTCCCCCTGCGCAGATTGGAGGCTAACCCGGGCTACGTCCTCCTGCCGTGCAGGATCACACTGCCCCAAGGAGAAGCCCCGTACTGCGGGTTGGGGCTGCGTGCTTGTGCTGAGATCTGTGCCTTCACCCTCAGTTTGAGACTCTCCTTGGAACCTAATTTCTCTCCCGTCTCGCTCGATCTCCCCCTGGCCCCGGAACCAACCTTTTTGGTGAGACTGCAGATTTTTCTTCGGCCGGTGAGTTGTTCTACTTCTTATCTTTAGGAATTGTAGCAGTCAAGACTATTTTTGAGGCTCGATATAATATTGATAAAGAGGGTAAGAGAAGAGCTTAGAAAGTCGCGTGTGACTTCTCCGCCATCTTGGCTCCGCCCCTGGGAAACTAAGCAGTTTTTTGGAGAGACCAGGTGGAGCTATTTCTTTCTTGCGGTCCTGCTCTATTGCTACCTCCACTGAGAGAATGACTGAAGAAAGACAATATGTGCACCTCTTGGTTGATCTGTCTCTGTGGGATCTGGGTTGGTGCCCAAAGATGGGTAACTGTGACCTAGCTGTGCCACCGATGGGTGGGCAGTTAAAGTAGCTCTAAGGGGATGCTACTAGGTTCAATCATTTCAATGGAAAAAAAAACATAATTAAAGAGAAAATTTGATTTTCAAATAAAGAACTCAAGAGAAGCATAGAAAAGTAAACATAGGGGGAAATTATATATCTATATATATATATATGTGTTATTATAGATATATATATATTTAAATGTTAAACTGTTTCCATCACTAAATCAGAAAATGATATCTGTACCTCCTGAGAACTGCAAAACTAAATCTTTTATTGGAGCAGTTAGAGGGGGCATACATGAATGGAGAGTGTAGATATGAATGGACTAATGTGATATCAGAGAAAAAGATATTAAGGCATGGAAAAAAAAGATTGTACTAAGAGAAGAGGAAAGAAGTGGTAAAATGATACAAACTAGATCACATGAAAAGGCATAAAAAATCTATTACAATAGAAAGAAGGAAGAGGGATGAGTATTGTCTGAAGCTTAATCTCATCAGTTGTAGCTCAAACAGGAAATAGCAATTACTCAATTGTGTATAAAAATTTATCTTCCAAAGATAGTGGAGAAGACAAACATGACTTTCTGAGCTTCTCTCATGACCTTACTACTAATTATTAAATTCACACTCAAAAATAGCATTTGACTGGCAAAATTCACAAAAATTAAAGTTAAAATTTACCAGCAGAAGATAATCTGGAAGATTGCCAGAAAAGGTTTGTCCTAAGTGACATGAGCAGACCATTTCAAACAGGAATAGAACCAGAGGCTTGCATATTGAGCAGACCAGGCAGGAGTGATCTCGATGGTTGGAAAATTTACAGAGTGGACTCTACCACAGTGTGGCTGCTCTGCTTTGGTTGCAAAGCAGTAGAAGGTAGAGGGTACTCTAAAAAATGCCAGAAGCTTACAGGATCTGGCTATACCCACCCAAAACTGAAAGTGAGTACATGAATAAGCATAGACCACAGCATAGCTGTGCAGCGACATTCTGCAGCACGGGGGCTTGCTTGGGGCAGCCTCTAATCTGCACAGTGTGGGGCTTGGTCTGGAGCAATAGAATTTTCGCACAGCATCTGTACTTTCCTGGGCAGAAACACTTCAGTGCTGTGTGGGCTAGGGCAACTGCTTATATCTACAGTGGGCTTTTGCTTGGGGTAGTGACACTTTCACTAATCAGCCTCTAGCCCCAGGGCAATTGCTCATCTGCACAGCAAGGACCTTTGCAGGGCTCTTCTGCAACTCTGCAAGTGCTACCCAGGCTTGAGTCACTTCCTGTGTGGAGTTTTTCCCAGAGCACTTCTGCAGCTCAGCTGCTCTTTGCAGCCCACGTGCAGGATAACAACTGTCCATATACCTATTCCTGCTCTGCAGAGGAAGCTGGTAAATTCCTTGCCCAGAAGGCAGACCCTATTAAAAAAAGAGTAAAAAAATCAAAAGGACCATCCCTAACTTCTATACAGAAGGAGAACAGGTTTTTCAACCCCGAGGAGACTAATAGCAGACAATCTCCAGACAATACCCCAAAGGGGGGATTTAACCTGGTCCCCATCACACAAGACTCTCCTAGAAGAAACTATAAAAAAATTTAAAAGAGAGCTAGAAGAAAAATGGGGAAAGAAAAGAGAAGCTATACACAAGAGTAACAACTTCCTAAAATGTGAATTGGAAAAGGTAAAGGACTCCCAGGAAGTGCAGATAACAGACTTTGTGAACCGGAAAATGTAAATAACTCCCAAGAAAGTAGGATTTATGAATTGGAAAAACAAAATAACTCAGTAAAAACAAAATAGTGAAATGGAAAAAAATTCTACAGAGCAAAACAACTCATTTAAAAACTTAATTGGACATATACAAAAAGAAGTAAAAAAAAGCTAATGAAGAAAATAAATCATTAAAAATCAGAACTGAGCAAATAGAAATGAATGATTCATTGAGATATCAAGAATCAGTCAAGCAAAACCAAAAAAAAAATGAAAAATTAGAAAAAAATGTTAAATATCTACTTGGAAAAACAGCAGATCTGGAAAATACATGTAGGAGAGATAGTCTGAGGATTATTGGACTTCCTGAAAATTATAATGAAAAAAAGAGCCTACATACTATTTTAGAGGAAATCATCAAAGAGAACTGCCCAGATGTAATGGAATCAGAATGTAAAATAGGCATTGAAAGAATCCATCGAACACCTTCTGAAAAAAGACCCTAAAATAAAAACTCCAAGGAATAATGTGGCTAAATTCAGAACTATCAGACTAAGGAAAAAATATTGCAAGCAGCCAGAAAAGAACAATTCAAATACCAAGGAGTCACAATAAGGATCACTCAAGATCTAGTTACTTCCACATTAAAAGGTAGAAGGGCCTGGAATCTGATATTCTTAAAAGCAAAAGAACTTGGAATTCAGCCAAGAATAAACTACCCAACTAAGCTGAGCATTTTCTTTCAAGGAAGAAGATGGACTTTAATGAAACAGATAATTCCATTTGTGTCTAAGGAAAAAACCAGAAGTAAACAAAAAAATTGTTCTCTAAACATAGGACTCAAGAAATGCAGAAAAAGCTAAAAAGAACTCTTGAGAACTGTATTTCTGTTGTAGATATACATAAAGAGTACATGTATAATTTGATTTTACTGATATAACATAAAAAGGGAAGTAGAAATGGAAAGGGGATAGTGTCAGAAAAAAGGGGATATAAAAAGAGGTAAACAACATCCCACAAAAAGGCCCCCATAACTGAGGGAATTTAGAGAGGAAGAGGAATATTGTGTGAATCTTACTCTCATCAGTTGGCTCAAAGAGAAAATAATTGACATATTTGTTTTACAGAGAATCTTCTCTCACCTCATTAAAAAGTGGGAGAGGAAAAGGGAAAAGAAAAAGAGTAGTAAGGGAAGTGTATAAGAAAGGGGGAGGAATTCAAAGGTGGTGGGAGGGATCCTGAAGAGGGAGAGGTTTGTGACACCCCTGGTGTCCATAAGTGGTGCCCATAAATTTAATACTAGGAAAAGGGGATGGGGGGGTGGGGCGAAGAAAAGGAAAAGCATAATCTGGGGATAATAAGATAGCAGGAAATACAGAATTAGTAATTTTAACCGTAAATGTGAATGGGATGAACTCTCCCATAAAGTGGAGGCATATAGCAGACTGGATCAAAAGCCAGAACCCTACAATATTTGGTTACAGGAAAGACATTTAAAGCAGGGAGATACATGCAGAGTAAAGGTAAAAGGCTGGAACAGAACATATTATGTTTCAGGTGAAGCCAAAAAAGCAGGGGTAGCCATCTTTATCTCAGATCAAGCAAAAGCAAAAATTGATCTAATTAAAAGACATAAGGAAGGAAACTATATCTTGCTAAAGGGTAGCATAGATAATGAAGTAATATTAGTATTAAAATATGTGCACCAAGTGTTATATCATCTAACTTCCTAAAGGAGAAGTTAAGAGAGTTGCAAGAAGAAATAGACAACAAAACTATAATAGTGGGAGATCTCAACCTTGTACTCTCAGAATTAGATAAATCAAACCACAAAACAAATAAGAAAGAAGTTAAAGAGGCAAATAGAACACTAGAAAAGTTAGGTTTTCTCTTTCGAGAAAACTAAATGGAAATAGAAAGGAGTATACTTTCTTCTTGGCAATCCATGGAACCTATACAAAAATTGACCATATATTAGGATATAAAGACCTCAAAATTAAATGCAGAAAGGCCGAAATAGGAAATGCATCCTTCTCAGAACATGATGCAATAAAAATTACATTCAATAAAAAGCCAGGGAAAAGCTCATTGGAAACAAATAATCTCATCCTAAAGAATGAAAGCCATGTATACTCTCTACCACCGTGGCTTTATCCCTTATATGATTTTCAAAATCTCTTTTGCACTCTTCCATGGCCTAAGCCCAATTCTTATTTTTCTTAGAGGCTTTGGATGTAGGAGCTTTGACTTTGTTATTATCTTCTGAGTGTGTGTTTTGATCTTCCTAGTCACCATATTAACTTTCAGTGATCATAAACTTTTTCTGTTGATTGTTCATTTTCCTAGCTTATTCTTTGGCTTTAACTCTTTCTTTAAGTAGAGCTTTGTTTCCAGTGTAGAGAGTGCATTGTTCTAAGCTTCAGGGGGTTTATGCAGCTGTTTTCAGAGATCCTTCTGCAAATTTGGCCACAAGCACTGTTTTCTGTCCTGGAGATGTTTGGTGTGTCCCTGTTCCACTGCAGCTGTATGATCTAGTGTCCTAAAGCAACAGAGTCCTACAGTGCTGATGCTGGGGCTGGGGCTGGGGAAGGGACTGTACTGGAACAGCCTGTGTGAAACTGTTAGGGGCCTTGTTGAATGCTTAGCCTGGAAAAATGAGAAAATACCAAGCTGGATTAGTACAGGTCAATGATCGTAATCTCAGTTTGATGAAAAGCAAGCCCTATGCACAATGAAATCTCTAAGTACCAGCACCAGTTCTGTTTGTACCCATTTTTATTCAATGCTGCTATCTATCAACCTGATAAGTTGACCCTGCACTAACCCAGCTTGGTATTTTCTCATTTTCTCAGGCAAACCTTCAACAAGGTCCCTAACATGAAACTACATGCTGGAATCCCACCCTAGTACCACAAACCTTCAACAAGGTCCCTAACATGAAACTACATGCTGGAATCCCACCCTGGTACCACAGACTATCTCTGTTAACCTTCAAATCCTCCCTGGTGTTTCTAGGCGGAAAAGTCTGAAACCATCTAGTACTGCTGCAGGTTCAGAGGTTCTGCCATGTTGGCAATGGGATTTGGATTGAGGCCAGGCCTGAAATGGGGTCTAAAGCTGGGTCTTGGCTCAGTGGCTGGACTGGGACTGTGCTGTCATGACTTATACTGGGATTCTGCACTGGACTCCCACCATGGTTCCACAGACCTTTTCTGCTGACCTTCCAAGTCCTCTTTGGTATCTCTGTGATGAAAGATCTGGATGCCACTAGTACTGCTGATGATTCAGAGGTCATGCTGAGACCTGAGTCAAGGTCTAGGTCCAGGGCAGGGGCGGTACTTGCATGGTCTGAACCAGGTTGCATGCTGGACTCCCACCCTAACATCACACACCTTTTCTGCTGAATTTCTAAGTTGCCTTCAACTAGAAAATATTCTTCTCCATCTTTTAGGGTGTTCCGATACTCTAAAATTTGTTTAGAGATATTATTTAAAGGAATTTGGGTGGTTTGGGGGAGAGGTTAGACAAGTTCCTGCCATTCTTCTGACATCTTGGTTCTGACCTCCACCCCATATTCTTTTCCATAGTCAATCTTTGAAAAGAAAATGTATTGCAAGTTTCTCTGATAAAGACTCATTTCTTCAGCAAAAAAGACATTTCTCAAGTATATAGAGTACTGAGTTTAAATGTATAGAAATAAGTTTCATTTTTCAATGGATCAAATGATCAAAACATATGACCAGGTAGATTTAAGATGAAGTAATCAAAGCTCTCTATAGTCACATGAAAAAATGTCCTAATTTGTTATTGATTAGAGAAATACAAATTAAAACAAATTCCAAATTATCATCCCACACTTATCAGATTAGTTAATATGACAGAAAAGGAAAATGATAAGTTTTGGAAAGTATATAGGAAAACTGACACACTAATGCACTGTTACTGAAGTTATATACTGATTGGTCATTTTGTAGAATTATCTGGAAATACACTCCAAAGGCTATAAAGCCTGCATATTCTTTGACCAATTAATATCATTATTAGGTTTATATCACAAAGAAATAACAAACAAAAGTATACAGCAAAGAAATTTACAACACTCTCTACTTGGTGGCAAAAAGTTAGACATTGCAACAATGTCCATCAGTTGGGGAGTAGCTGAGCAATATTTTACATAGGATTGTGATAGAATAATGTTGTGCTATAATAAAGGACAAACTGGATGCTCTCAGATAAACCTAGAAAGGCTTACACGAACTTTTTCCAAAGTGAAATGAGCAGAACTAAGGGAACATAATATATTGTAACAATATTGTATTATTATCCATTGTGAATGACTTAGATATTCTCAGCAATGCAATGATTCAAGATACTTCTGGAAGACTTAATGATGAAAAATATTGTCTATATCCAGAGGAAAAAACTGAAGGAGTCTTAATGGAGGTCAAAGCAAGTGTTTTTCTTTATTTTTCCTGGGGCCTTTTGTCTGTTTTCTTTCTCCACATGACTACCATATATTTTGCATAACTACACATGTATAACCTACTCAAATTGCTTGACTTCTCAAAGAGGGGGAAGGAAGAAAGAGGTATGAAGAATATCTGAAACTCAAAAAATATCTTCAAGACTTTAAAAATTTATTTTTATATATAATTGGGAGAAAATAATAAATAAATGTTCCTGGAAGGCTTCTCCATTAGACAATGTGATAATGTCCACAAATGCATTGTTGAGGATACATAGGAAATTTCTGGTAATTGCATGACTGTTACTGAGTTAAACAAACTCTCACAAAACAATACCCTCTCTCTAAGATTTATAATAGCAAGTTGACAGCTCTCATTACTCCTTTGCACTTCTCTTTTACTTTCTTTTGTTCAAAATATAGACCAGTAAATTATAGAGAAATCTTGGTCATGGTTGGAGTTAAATCTACATAATCCCAATCTCCACAGTAACTGCATGTGGCTATTTTAAGACAGATAGGAGTTACATCTTCTTACAAAATGCCTTAGAAGGCTAATCTTTATAATTAATCTTTCCAAGGCAATGAGATCTTTTTTTACAGAAGCATGTGGCAGAAGTTGACATTTGCATGACTACTTCGCCATTGTGTGTCTGTTTGTATTCGCATACATGTATAGCTGCGGGCTTTGGGGAATGTTACATGGATAAACACATTTCAAAGTTCCTATATTCAACTTTTCAGGAATTAAAATTCATGATAGATAAAATGATTTCCTGATGTAGTATGCTTCTTGCAGGGAAAAAAAAAAAGATGTTTTCCAATATATACTATTTATTACATATCTCCTTTTTTTGAAGTCTGAACTGAAAATTCATCATTTTCTATTGAATTCCTGATCTGTATACATGGAATTTTTTTTGTATTTTTGCATTTAAGTCCAAAATGAATTTTTAAAAAAGGAAAAAAAAGATGTTTTTTTTTTTGCATTGTTCATTAGCAGTGTTCTAGTTAGAGAACAATCAATTAATTATTAATACAGAGGGTAATTCTTAAGGATCAAGTCATATTTGCTTTTTGGGGAGAAAACCAAATGACAAGGGGAAACTACAAGTATGAGCTGTGGAAAAGCCAGTAATCTTCCTGAATGTAATAACATGGCCCTAGTAAAATAATCAATTTCCATTGCCTCCTGATGGGATTTGATGATCTATTTGATGACCATTATATCTATTGTTAGGATTATGTAAATCCATAATAATGAGCACATAGACACAGAGACATAGATGTAGATATGTTCACAGTCATACTTAAATCTTCTCATAGAATAACTTTTCTAATTATAGAGAACTTTAGGTTCTGCTAAGTATTTTCCTCACAATAATATTAACCCTTTTTATTACCTCTCTTTTACAGATGAAGAAAGTGAAGTCCCAGAGAGTGGAAGAGTTTGCTACAGATTTCTGCTGTCTCATTATTGAAAAATTGACTTCTTTACATATTTAGAGGGATTTGACACCTTCTTATAAAGGAAATAGCAAAAGGTTCTGATAGGCACCTTTCCTTTTGCTGTGTGGCTAAGGCAATTTCTGTGTATCTTTGGAAAATAAGATATTTAAATCATCATCTTCCAATCTTTTATTTTTATACAGATGCTGATGTTTATCAGCATATCCCTAGATGTTACTTCAAGATCATACAAGTGATGCATGAGGAAAGTCATAATTTTTATTTTGTAAATCTGTCAGCCCTTGGGTTTGGTTATAAATGATATTTAAACAAAAAAAATTCTCCTTAGCACCATTTTTAATAAGACTACTCATCTTATAAACATTGTAGACATTCAGCATTCAAATGGTTACAAACTTTCATTAAATGATACCAAAACAAATTATTCAAGACAGTCTTCTGGTTGTGGAAGAGGTAAACAGAGCTGTAGTAATTTAATTCAGGCCCACATTACCTCTTGCCTGAACTCTTATAACAGCCTCCCAGATAGTATTCCTGTCTTCATTTTTCTCTTTAATCCATCTCCCACAATTCTGTGATTCCCACAGAATCACCTTCATAACCTTGTTATTTCCTTGCTCAAACACCACCATTGGCCCTATAGTGTTCATTAGCTAGTGAAAGCCTAAAGTGGGAAATTAATGCAGAGGTTCTGACTTTATTACTCTAAAAATCCCTTAGTCTAAATTTCCCCAATCTGTCTCCCACCTTTCAAGCTTTATTTCATATTTTTCATCTTCAGGTACAGTGTTCTAGGTACATTCCAGAATTTAGATATTCTCTGTTCTCACTAAAAATAGGCTTCAAATGTTCTCAAGTCCAGTTTGAGTCTTTTGGGAGTGAAGCCAAGATGATGGTGTGAAGTCAGGAAGCTGCTCAAGTCCTCTCAGTCTCCCTCCAAAACCATATGAAACCAAGCCTCTGAACAGAAATATGACAGAATTTAACAACTCTCCAGCTCAAGATAGATTGGAAGAGCTTCAAGAAAGATCAGTCTCACAGGGATGAAAAGGATATTCATCCTAGCTCAAACAGAGTGTGGGAAAGACAGTAAGAGAGTTTAATCACAGCTCATCAGCAACTGATACCCTTAGTCATGGATCAGTAGCAGAGCAAATCAGTAGGGTTGTCCTTTGTCCCAGCTCAGAAGGTAACAATTTAAAAATCATTGTTCTATTTGAAGGCCATGACCAGAAAAAGAGATTAGAAAGTACCCTTCAGGACATCATCAAGAAAACTGCCCCAATATTCTAGGAATAGAGGGATAAATAGTCATTGGAAGAATGCACCAATCACCTTTAGAAAGAAATCCCACAAGGAAAACTCCAAGGAACATACCTGCAAAACTCCAGAACTATAATCTTAAGGCAAAAAATATTTCAAGCTGCCAGACCAAAAAAAAGTTTAAATATCAAGGAGTAATAAACAGGATTATCAAGGATCTGGCAACTTGTACAATAAAGTATAAGAGAGCCTGGAATGCCATGTTCTAGAAGGCAAATGACCTGGGGTTACATCCAAGAATTAACTACCCAGTGAGACTGAGCATCATCTTTTAAGGGAGGTGATAGATCTTTAATGAAGTAAGAGACTTTCAATCAGTTTTACTGAAAAAAAAAACAGAACTAAACAGAAAATTTAATGTACAAAAAGTTCTCAAGAGAAGCATAGAAAGCTAAGTAGGAGAAAATACATATTATTTAAAGGTTAAAATGTTTACATCCCTAGATGGGAAAATGATATGTATAACTCTTAACAACTGTATCTGTTACTGGGGCAGACAGAGGGGAGCATCATATGAACAGAGGGTGTGGTTGTGAAGGGACTCTGATGTGATAATATAAAAAAAGACAATAAGAAGTATAAAAATGGAAGAAAAAGAAAGGGGAGGTATAATGGGACAAATTATATCATATGAAGAGGCACAAAGATTTCTTAAAATGGAGAGAATAAAGTAAGGGGATGATCATTTTCCAAAGCTTGATCTCATCAATGTTGGCTCTAAGAAGAAATGACATAATCATTTAGTTAGGTTAGAGGTAAAAGAAAGAGGAAAGAAAAAGGAGGAGGTGGATAAAAGGGGGGTAGAAACATTGAGAACAAAGGTAAGAGAAGTGAGGAGGGTGATAAAAGGTAAGGTAGTGGGTGTAATGGGTAAAAAATAAAAAAAAAAAACACTAAGAGAAGGGGAAGGGATGATAGAACATAAGGTAGTGGGATAAGAAAAACCAGTATTAAGTACAGGGTGGAAAGAGAAAGCTAAAGTATATACATTGGAGAAAATAAGATGAAAGGAAATGCAAAGGTGGTAATCGTAATTGTGAATGTGAATGGGACAAACCAGACCATAAAATGGAATAGAAGAGTGGATTAAAAAACAGAATTTTACAATATGTTTTTAGGAAGAAACAAATTTGACACAGAGTGATATATACAGAGTAAAGGTAAAAAGTTAAAACATAAGTTATTATGTTTCAGCTGAAGTTAAAAAAAAAAGCTGGGATAGCCAATCTGATCTCAGATAGAGCAAAAAGTAAAAAGAAATCTTATTAAAGAGAGAAGGAAGGTACAACTTGATAAAGTGACCATAAACAATTAAGTAGTAACTATATTAAACAGTATGTACCCCAAGATGCATTTTGTTACCCCAAGGTAGAGCTTGCAAAAGAGAAAATATTAAGCCTGTTATAGGAAGAAATAAACAGCAAAACTATATTAGTGGGGAACCTCATTCTTCTCTTTTCAGAATCAGACAAATCTAACAACAAAATAAACAATAAAGAAACTAGGGAGGTTAATAGGATCCTAGAAAACCTAGTTATGATAAGACTCTAGAGAAAACTGAAAAAGGTCAGAAAGGAATATACATTTTTTCTTGGTAGTACATGGTATCTACACAAAAATTGACTATGTATTAGTCTTAAAAATCTCATAATCAAATGCAGAAAGGGAAAAATAGTAAATGCTTCCTTTTCAAACCACTATGCCATAAAAATTATATTTAATGAAGGGCCAGGGAAAGATAGACTAAAAACTAATTGCAAATTAAATTGTGGAATTCTCACAAATGAATGCTCAACAACAAATCCAAGAAACAATACATAATTTCATCCAAGAGATTGACAATACTGTGACAACACACCAAAACCTGTGGGACACAGCCAAAGAAGTTCTTCGGGGAAATTTTGAATCTCAAAATAGCCTCATGAATAAAATAGAGAAAGAGTCAATGAATTGGACATGAAACTAAAAAAGCTAGAAAAAAGCAAATTTATAAAGCCCAATTAAATACCAAATTAGAAATTCTGAATAAAATTGAAACTAAGAAAACTATTCAACTAATTAATAAAACAGAGTTGATTTTATGGAAAAGTCAACAAAATAAATAAACCTTTGGTTAATTTGATTAGAAAAAGGAAAGGAAAAAATCAAATCACGAGCATCAAAAATAAAAGGGGTGAATTTTCCACCAATGAAAAAGAAATGAAAGCAATAATCAGGAGCTATTTTGCCCAATGTATGGCAGCAAATACAATAAGCTAACTGAAATGGATTAATATTTGCAAGAATATAAATTACCCAGAATGATAGAAAAAGAAATATATTGTTTAAATAGTCCTATTTCAGAAAAATAAATTAAATAAACTATCAATGAATTCCCCCCCAAAAAATCTCCAGAGTCAAATGGATTTGCAAGTGAATTATGTCAAACATTTAAAGAACACAGTTCTAAAACCATGCAAAACCTATTTGGAAAAATAGATTAAAAGGAGTACTGCCAAATTCTTCTGTGACACAAATATGGTACTGATAACTAAACCAAGAAGAGTCAAAATATAAAAGAATAATACAGGCCAATTTCCCTAATGAATATTGATTTAGAAATTTTAAGTAAAATATTAGCAAAAATAGTAAAGTAGCATTCAAGCAGGATAATGCACTATGACCAAGTGGGATTTATATCAAGAATGCCGGGCTGCTTCAATATCAGGAAAACCACAATCAAAAGCAATTGATGCCATTAATAACAAAACTAACAGAAATCATATGATGATCTTAATATATGCAGAAAAAGCTTTTGATGAAATGCAGCTTTCACTCCTATTAAAAACACTAGAGAACAGAGGGATAAAATAAGCTTTCCTTAAAATAATAAGCAGTATCTATATAAAACCAACAGCAAGCATTATTTCTAATGGAGATAATCTGACTGCTTTCCCAATAAGATCAGGGGTGATATAAAGGTGCCCATTATCACCACTATTACTCAATATTGTACTAGAAATGTTAGCTTAAGGAGCAGGTAGGTGGTGCAGTGGATAGAGGACCAGCCTGACATCAGGAGGACCTGAGTTCCAATCTGACCTCAGACACTTAATACTTCCTAGCTGTGTGACCCTGGGAAAGTCACTTAACCCCAATTGCCAAGAAAGAAAGAAAGAAAGAAAGAAAGAAAGAAAGAAAGAAAGAAAGAAAGAAAGAAAAAAGAAAAGAAAGAAAGAAAAGAAATGTTAGCTACAGCAATAAGAAAAGAAAAAAGAAATTAAAGGAATTAGAATAGTCAATGAGGAGATAAAGCTATCACTTTTTGCAGATGATATGATGATATACTTAGAGAATCCTGATCATCCAAAAACTTACTTGAAACAATTCACACCTTTACCAAAGTTGAAAGATATAAAATAAACCCACACAAATGATAAGCATTTCTATATATTATTAACAAAGCCCAGCAGCAAGAGATAGAGACATTCGATTTAAAATAACTATAGAAAAAATAAAATATTTGAGTGTCTAGTTATAAAGACAAATCCAGGAACTATATGAAAACAATTACAAAACATTTCTCACACAGATACAGTCAGATTTAAATAATTGGAAAAATATCAAGTACTCATGGATAGGCCAAGCTAATATTTAAAAAATGACAATTCTGCCTAAAGGGGTCTATTTGGTCTCTTTGTTCAGTGTCATACCAATCAAAGTGCCAAAATATTATTTTATAGAAATAGAAAAATAATAACAAAATTCATTTGGAAGAACAAAAGGTCAAGAATATCAAGGGAATTAATAAAAAATACAAAGGATGATGGTTTAACAGTACCAGACATCAAACTATGTTATAAAGCAGCAGTCATCAAAATCATTTGGTAGTGATTAAGAAATAGAGTGGCGGATTAGTGAAATAGATTAGATACACACAATACAATAATCAATACCTATAGTAATGTAGTATTTCATAAATCCCCAACTTCAACTTCTGAGATAAGAACTTATTATTTGACAAAAATTGCTGGGAAAATTGGAAAAGAACATGTCAGAAACTCACCATAGACCTATATCTCATAATCCAAACCAAAATAAGCTAAAAATCAGTACATGATTTGGGCATAAACAGTGATACCATAAGCAAATTAGGACAACAAGGGATAATTTAACTATCAGATTTTTGGAGAAAAGAGGAATTTATGACCAAAGAACTAGAGATATTATGAAAAGCAAAATGGACAACTCTGATTACGTTAAATTAAAAAGATTTTGCAAAAAAACAAAATGAACAGAAACAAGATTAAAAGGGAAGTAAAAAGCTGCGAAAAAAATTTTACACCCAGTGTTTCTGATAAAGTTCTCATTTCTAAAATATATAAAGCACTCTGTCAAATTTATAAGAATACAAGTCACAAAATGATCAAAGAGTATAAACAGACAACTTTAAGATGATGAAATTAAAGCCATGTTTAGTCATGAGAAAAAAAAAAAAAGATCTAATCACTATTTATTAGAGAAATGCAAATTAAAGCAATTCTGAGGTACTACTTCACATTTCTCATATTGGCTAAGATAACAGGAAGAAGTATTGATCCATGTTGGATGGAATGTGGGAAAACTGGGAAACTTTTGCATTGTTGATGGAATTGTGAAATGATCCAACCATTCTGGAGAATAATCTGGAACTATCTCCAAAAGGCTATCAAACTGTACATACCCTTTGGCATAGCAATACCATTACTGGAGCTGTAGTCCAAGGAAATCATAAAGGAGAGAAGAGGACCCACATGGGCAAAAATGTTTATAACAGCTTTTTTTATGGTAGTAAAGAATTTGAAAATGAATAGATGTCCATAAATTGGAGAACAGCTGAACAAGTTGTATAATATCAAGGTAATGGAATGCTATTATTCTATAAAAATGATGAACAATCTGATTTTAGAAGGATCTGAAAGATTTACCCAAACTGATGGTGAGAAAAATAAACAGAGCCAGAAATACATTGTACACAAAAACAGCAAGAATGTGTGACAATCAACTATGAAAGATTTGGTTCTTCTCAATGGTTCAGTAGTCCAGCACAGCCCCATTAGATTTTGGATAGAAACTGTTATCTGCATCCAGAAAAAGAACTATGACGATTGAATGTAAATCAATACATTCAATTTTCAATTTTTTTTATGTTTTCTTTTTCTCTCCCATGGTTTTCCCTTTTCTTCTGATTTTTCTCCCCCAATATGATTCAGAAAGCAATGTGTATTAAAAATAAATAAATATTTTTTCAGAGTCCAGTTGTTCAGTGTATGAGCATTTATTACTTACAAACTGGCAAATAATATAAAGAGTTAATGTATACTTGTATGTATTGTATAGATGTAAGAAATTATTGCAGAAAATGTTAATAATGCAGAATGGACTTTAAAATGCTATGCTTTTTGGAAAGCCAGTTTTTAAACACTTATTAGCATATCCCTGCAAATTGATGCTTAATTTTCAATCTACTATGCTTCCTTCTCATATCTACCTGATAATATGCTCCTCTTTCTTCTAGACAAAACTCTATACATCTCAACTCCCCAGAATTTTTTCAGATATATAGATAACCATGCTTCGCTTATCTTGTATAGTTGTTTATTAAAAGTTTCAGCATATTTAAAAAGAGATGTCTCTAAAACATAATTAGAGGAATTAGTTATAACCTTTCACAAACTCTAAATGGAGGCAGAAGTGTCATGCTTCACCATAGATGCAGTTACACAATTCTCAGGTTAAGAAGATCTGCATGAAATGGCCAACAATTACCATCTACCTTAGGAATTTATAGGTTTCCCTACAACTCTCAAGTATTTTCTTTGTCCTACATTTTTTTTTTCTTTTTTGATCCTGAGCCAGGAATCAAATATAACAAAGGATAGCTTATGCAGCACATAGACATCAGACTCACTTTCTATTCTCAAAATCAAATGCCCTAAGACCTAGTTGAAATTATTACTATTTTCCTTTTCAGAAGCATGTAGAATTCATGAGGTCATGCTGTTGAGTCTCTGCTTGAGAGAAATAAAAATGCCAATATTTAAAAGAATGCAATAAGAAAATCTTATAATTATACATAAAACAGAGAGACTTTACTTGGTGATGATATTTTTTCTTGATTCATCTCATTCCTGAATTTTTCTCCTATTAAGTATTACAATACCCAGGAATCTATGGCTGAATATATATAAAGATAGATAGATAAATATTGATAAATAGATGATTTAGACAGGTAGATGAATAGACATACATACTATGTATGTACAAATGCACACATATACTTATACCTGTTTTTGTATATAACCTCTCTAAAATGTATACTTTTTCTGGTATAGTTTATATATGTGTGTATTTGTGTGTGTGTATATATATATATATATATATATATATATATATACATATACACATATGTAGACCTATGTGTATGTAGAGATAGTTACATGCATACATACACACATGTGTACATGCATACCAGAAAGAATATTCATTTTAAAGTCAGAAGATATGGGTTCAAATTCTGCTTGCACCATTGACTACCAATGTGACCTTGGGTAAGTCACTTAAAGTTTTGATGATTCATTTTTCTTAACAGCAAAATCAAGTAGACCCAGATACTTTTCAAAGTCCCTGCCATTTCTATAGTTGTGATTTTTTGATCCTAATATATGTGCAAAAAGTTCGATAATTATGTTACTGGTTATTATACTGTCTAAAGTATTGTCTCCTTATAAGCAAAAAAGTATTCTATGGAATATAAAGATATAATCTTATACATTTGCACATTTGCTCTTAGCATAATTCTTTCTGATCTATTCCAAGAAATATTATTCACAGACATTGTATTGAATAACATGGAAATATAGCCTCTATTGATATTATTTCTGATATATCTATGCTATGTCTATTTTAATATCTGAAATTTAATTATAAGAGGGGGAAATATTAGAAGTTACTTTCATGCTGAAAATAAGTCTATTTCCATTTGGTCCAAGAGACCCTGTTCAAAGGATTTTATGGGTCTAAATTTGATGAAAATTTCCTAAATGTAATGGTCATTGGATACTTCAAAATTTCCAGCTATATTAGTAGCTCTTTTGATTCTCTATAAGAAGTTTCATTCTTTAATACCTTTCAATCAGAACATGTCTGCCACACATTATGTTAGTAGATCCAATATAAAGTAAAGTTTCTAATAAGTGAATAACCTGGAAAGTTTTGTACTATTTACATGGACAGGAAATTCTGAAAAATAAGAGGGAACAGATATATAAGGGAGACTGATATGGAACTCCAGCTATTCTTATTAAGGAAATGAAAGTACAGTAGGAAAGAAAAAAGAATTCACTAAGATGTGAGTTGTGATAATAACAAAGAAATGATTATTAGGCATACAGAGATTTGCTTTTAGAGCTAAGATTGAAGATGAAATCTTAGCTTCCCATGTGCCCATACTTATAAGATAAATGTAGTGAGGATGAGATAAAGATAAACATGGTTTTTCTGTCTTTTGATTTTTTTTTTCTGGTGGTGATAGCACCTTCATTGCAAAAATTCTTATTATTATCTATTGAATAGGACAGAATTGCAAATGCAGGGGACTTATGCAAAAATTTTCAATATAAGAAAATTTCTGTCAAAGTTGAGTAAAAATAGATTCCACAACAGGGGGAAAAGAAGTCAAGGTGACTTGTCATTGTGTTATTTTTTTTTAATTTCTATTGAACTGGGCTTCAGTCAGAGACTAAAGTCAGGTATTTCTACTGTTGTGCAGAAGAAAGAGACTGAGTATCATTATGTATTAGATCAGAGAGGTAGAAAGAGACTTATAGAATCTTTTTTTTTCTTCTTGTTTTAGTGTGTTTCTTCTTTAGTGTTTTTTTCTTGTTTAGTTTGTATTGCTAGCTTTTGTTTGTAAAGGACCTACATTCCCCAATACAACTCTCCCCTTTTTTCCACCTAGAAGGCCATACCTTCTAATGGGGGATGGAGAGTGAGAAAACAATAAAAAAGACAATTCAACAAAACCTAACTTACACATTAATCCTAACTGATAAGGTATGTAGCATTCTATATTCATATTGCTGCATCTATGGAAAAAAAATAGGTATTCTTATACTTGGGATGGGGCAGGGGGAACTTTTAGTATCATCTCATTATACTACAGTGGAACCTTTTTTGTGGTTGGTCTTTGGATTTATGTTATTATAGTTACATATACTTATACATAATTTTATTTATTATTATGTTTATTTAAACCTATGCACATACCCACAGATACATACATATGTATGTATATACATGGGCTGTTTTATTCCTTTAGAATCAGTTCATTTGTCTTTGATATGGGAATATGCCTTTCCATATTCTTCATATTAATTATCATCATAAAGAAAGATTTTATCACATTTAATTTAATTATCTATTCTCCAACTGATGAGCATCAGATTTTCAGTGTTTTACTGCTACCATAAAAAACTATACATATAAAAATTGAGATTTTTTTTTCCTATTTGCTTTCTCTGGAATCATACCTTGCAAGGGGTTTTCTGGGTCAAAGAGAATGAAAAAATTAAAAATTTCTTTTAGCATAATTTCAAAGCATTTTTGAGAATGGCTTTCTAATTCAAATCTCCATCAATAATGCATCAATATGCATGTCTTTTCACAGCTCCTCCAATATTGATTAGGTTTATCCTTTGTAATTTTTGCCAATATTAAAAAAGTATTATTATTAATACTTGCATTAATATAAGTCTTAATTATTATTAAGGCCTTCAAAGTATTATTAAGTCCCTGAATTACTGTTAGATATTGTCAGAACTTTTATTCTAAGAATTAAAAGTGTTAACTATTGATTCAACATTCCTAATATTAATCCAAAAGATGTATCATATTTCAGGAGAGAGAAAAATCAGCACAGCATCAAAAGTTGACAAGGATATACATGATTTGTGCTTTAGTAGGAATCATCTAATTTAGTAATTTCAAGTTTTCATTGTTTTACTATTATTAAAATGCCTCTATGAATATAAAAATAAAGGCTTTTTTTCTACCATCAACTTCCTCTGAATACATAGCTTGAAAGAGGTTTTCTGGATTTAAGGGAATGAAGATTTTAAAAATGTCTTTAGCATAATTTCAAATCACTTTTGAAAATGAAAGATTCATCAGAGCAGATAGGCAACATGACAGAATATATAAATGGAATAACTCTGTTTTTTATATAAACTAAAAGAGTAACTCTGATCAAGTCACTTCATCTCTCCATATAAAGTAATTCTTTAAGTCTGAAAGAGGCTAATGTGCATTGTCCAAGGGGGTTTTCACATCAAAAGTTCCCTATACCAATTAATAAAGGAATATATCTAATTTCCCATTCTCCATCACCCCTCAAAACCCCCAAAATTTCACATGAGCCCATTGTGATATTTCCAGATAAATTAAAGAGTCAAAATTAACTATCAATACCAACATCATTTTTGTACAAATCTGTTCCAAGAAGATGAAAAACTTCCCAGAATTATTATTTTAGAATCTGTCATAAATGCACTTTGACATCTGTCCTTATTTGAGCATGAATTTTCAAATATCCATATGGTTATAGGCAGAAATTTCAGCCATTCTTAGTTAAGGATCACATATAAGTACTCAGTGGAAACCAAGAACAATCAATTGAACAATTCCCTTCATTTTTATACTTCTTTTATAAGTAAAATACATATAAATGAAGACAGACAGTAAACAATTTACATAAATGGAAAATATGTCATATTCACTTTTATATTGAATAAAATAATGATATATAAATAAGAAATGTTTTTATTGATTCAATAACTATTGAGCACCTATGCTTAATGCAGTTTTAGATGCAAAAAAGATAAAAGTTCTATGACTTTTGGAAAATTATTTACCTGAGAATAACAATATTTTTGATCTGTAAAATCATTATATAAAGGACAGTTTGCCCAACTATAAAATAATTATATAGAAGACAGAGGAAATAATGTGAAAAAATTACTTTTTTTTCCCAACTAACTCTAATGATGACAACTACAATGCCTTATTATGTTGTGCAAGATATGATTGTCTCCCACTGCAGATGAGTTAACACTCAACAGGAAGAGATGAGACATGTATACAAATTTCTACTAAGCAAAGTAGCACACTCAGATTACTTCTGCCACTAGCTCATTCATCCATGTCTCACATAAAGAAGTGCACCCTTCTCCTTGAGAAAACAAGTAATCCCATTCTGTCCTATCTTTTCTTGAAGACTGTTTCCTCTATCATCCCCATTTTGTAGATAATCTTCAGTTTTTCCTTTTCTATTGGCTGCTTCTCTGTATTTACAATCAACATGCCCAACTTTTCCTAATTATGATAAAAAAAATTACTTGATCCATTAATTCCTGATAGCTATTATCCTAAATGTCTGTTCCACTCTTTGGCTAAGCTTCTTGAAAAGACTTTCTTCAATCTCTATGTTCATTTTCTTCCCATCTATTCTCTTCTTAATTCTCTGTTCTGCCATCATACAACTGAAACTGTTCCCTCTAAATTTACCAATGATCACTTTACTGCAAAATTGAATGACTTTTTTCTCAATCTTCATTTTTCTTAACCTCTCTAAAGCCTTTGACCCCTTTCTTGAAGCTCTTTTCTCTAAATTATTGCAACAGTACTCTCTATGTTCTTCTATTTATCTGAGCACTCCTCAAAATGTTTTTGCTGGATTTTCATCTAGGTATAGCCCATTAACATCAATTATTCTCTAAGATTCTGTCTTAGTTCTCTGCCTCTTCTCTCTTTTTATTCTTTTACTTGGTGATCTTATCATCTCCAAAGATTTAATAACCATCTCTATACATATGGTACTCAGATCTATTTACATTTGGGTCTTTACTGACTCCAGTATCATATTTCATATTGTCTATTCAACATCTCAAATTACATTTTCCATAGACATCTACATGTCCAAAACTGAATTGTTTTTTTTTCCACTTATGATCTCCTCCTTTTCTTGTTTCCTTATGTCTATGAAAGGAACCATCATCCTCCAAATTACTCAGATCTGTCACTTAGTTGTCACTTTTAATCCATCATATTCTCTTACTTCACCTGGGTTAAGTTATGCTTACTCTTCATACCATTTCTTCTCTATGGCTCTTCTCTTCTTTCAATGATACTATCTTAGTGTTAGTACAAATCACCTCACACCTGGACAATATAAAGAGCATTCTGATTTATATTTATGCCTAAATCTCTCCCCATTTCAGTATATCTTCCACTAAGCTGTCAAATTGATCTTCCTAAATAGAAGTCTGACCCAGATGCCTCCTCTTTGAATAAAGTCCAGTGGCTCTGGACTTCAGAACCAAAAATAAAATTTTCTGTTTATCTTTTAAATCCTTTCATGACTTAGCTTGGCTTTCACCTTATTTTCTAGGATTTTTGCACCTTATTCCCTTCCTTGCACTCTTAAGAGCAGTAATACTTACTTCCTCGATTTTCCTTAAATACAAAATTCCATAACTTTATTTGAAGAATTTCACCTGGTTTTACCTCATGCATGGAGCTCTCTCCATCCTTAACTCCACACTCCGATTTCTATAATTTGCTTCGATTCTTGACTAAAGTCCCACCTTCTGCAAGAAATGTTTCTCATATATCAGTTTTAGTGCCTTCTCTCTGAGATTATCATCTATAAGTACTATTTTTACAGCAGTTTTTATGTTACCTCAATCATCAGACTATGAGTTTCTTGAGAGCAAGGACTGCTTCTTGCTTTTATTTGTACCCTCAGTACTTAGCACATTGCCTGACTTTTAATAGGTTCTTAAAAATTTATTGACTTTTCTTAAATTGATAAATATAAATAACAGAAATAAGTATGACCATTTCCTTTAATAAGAAACTATGTCACATAATAAGTCTTGTAGATGGTGGGAGGAAAAAGAAAGGAATCGTTACTTCCATTTGAAATAATCAAGAAACACATCTGATATAACATTTGAAATGAACCTTGAAGTGAAATTTTAAATAAAGATGAAAAGGACTCTCCATTAGACAAAATAGTATGAGAAAGGAATATATAACACACATTCTGGATATGGAATGATCTATGATAGCTAGGGCAATGGAGTTCATGTTGGAAAATGGAACCGAGGGTTCAAAAGTTGATGGAAAGAATCAAATACTTTGAAGGACTTAAAAAGATATTTGAGTTGTAGTCAGTAAGAAACAGTGAATCACCTTAGCTTTTTGAGCAGAGACATACTGAAAGCATTAGAATCTACTTAAAGAGCAGTCCAATGGTAGCTTGAAGGGGTGAAGTCTGAAGATAGAAATTTTCATTATGACCCTATGGGGAACAGGATTTATGCTCTATTTAGATTATTTGAGTCTACTAATTTTACTGGCAATGTGTAAACCCAAATAGTCATTAATTGTATTTCATTAAAATCTGGTGATGGTAGAAAATAGCTTATCAGTAGTTTTTGAAAATCATACTAGGAATTGTTGCCTGACAAAGAAAACTATCCTGTTATCATCTGCAAAATTAGATTTTATGCAACCTTTTGCATCTGTTATTGAGTAAGCTTGGCCTGACCTTTTCTCTACTCTCATTGAGATATCAGGTAATTTCCTACATTTTATTGTCTCAACAGAGGAGACTGTGCAAATTGCCATAGCAACATAAGCCTTGAAACAACTTTAAGTTCATTCATCCATCAGAGCCATCACATGTATCACACACAAGAGGGGTGGGAGAAGTTTTTGATACTGGATTTTTAAATAGAAATTCTGTACCATATTTTTTTCTCTCTGTTTATGTAATAATAGAGTTTGAATTTCCTGGGTTTACCCTATTTCTTTGAGGTAGCAATCAATATGCAAACTGCATATGCAAAGTAGAAGTCTCAGAAGACATGGTTTTTTAATGTACAAAGGCAATTTAATTTTTAATATTGCAAATATTAAACATTATAAATCATATAGTTAAGAATTCTAGAGGAAGTAGTCTCAATAATTTTTAAGTCTAAAGGGCTACTGAAATTAAGACAATTTACAAATAGATAGATATAGATATCACATAATGCAATATATAACAAGCAATATACAGAAATATAAAGAAGGATTTAAGAACAAATATAATAAAAATGAACTTATAAAATCTGTAGGCCCAAAGATGAGCATAAATCAGAGTGAGAAAAGAAAATAATGGAGATTTTTTGAGAAATAAGGAATCAATGAATGTAGCAAGGAAAGGACATCCTTAGCCCTCTTGTAATCCTCACAGCCACACATATTGCATTGTACCAAGGAAAAGGTTATTATCACATTCTGGGCCACCAGGATCATTTCTTTAACTACTTAATCTTTTCATGGAAGTCTCCCAATTAAAGAATGAGCAGTTCTATCCATTTGAATTTACAGAGCCTTATAAGGATAAAATCAAGTGGTTTGATTCTTATGAAACAAATAATTAGCTTCATTTAACTCAAATCATGTGCTCTGATGACGTGGAAAAATTCAATTTCATATTTGATAAAGTATTGCTTATCTCCTCATATTATTATATTTCTACTTCAAATTAATATTCCCTTTTCCCTTTACAAGAGGTCATCATGTTCATTCTAAATTTAAATGTTTTAAGGGTATTAATATGATAAGTTTAACAGTACCATTATTAGTATATTTATCTAAGAAGAATCAGTACCCATTACAGGAAGTATGATTAAAAATTTTTGTTCTAATATTTTTGTAGCAGCATCACATTGCATTTTCATTTCCACAAACTAGTAAGAACATTAGAATCTGAGAACTACAATAAAACACAGAGATTGATCTCTGGAGCAGATTTCAAATTTTTACTGGGTTTCAGAAAAAGTAAGGAAATTTTATCTCTGTGAAATAAATAACCTTAATCTTGATGACAATGAAGAATGATAGAAAGTGAAGCCAAAAATAGTATTACAGCAGGTTCTTAATCCCAAAGCAGAATTCTAGCATAATTTGAACTATATTATAGCATAAATTGAACTATATACCCAGAAGTTTACAATTCCTTTTGATATGTATTCTAAAGAGAATGTCTAAGCATCATGGTTATCCTGATATATGGGAACAGAAGAGAACCTGATAGTACTCAAATGATAGAAAAGTATATGGAGATTGCTACCTTTATTCCTCTGCAACAAAAATCTATTTACTTCTCAAATGCTCACATATATTCTCCAAAATTTCCACATAGAAGAAGGTAAAATAATAGTAAATATGCATTTTTATTCTCCCTTTCCATATTGTTATTGTTTTGTTTTCAGAAAATATTCTGGTCTCTTTAGAAGTGCTATCTCATTTTAATTAAAAGTTTTTATTCCCAAATAATATACATAGATAATTTTCAACATTCCTCCTTGCAAAAGGATTTGTAATCCAAATTTTTTTTCTCCCATCCTTCCTCACTATTTCCTCCTCTAAATGGCAAATAAGCCGATCTAGGTCAAACATGTGCAATTTTTCTATACATATTTTGATAGTTATCATGCTGCACAAGAAAAATCAGATCAAAAAGAAAAAAATAATGAGAAAGAAAACAATATGCAAGCAAACAACAACAAAAAGAATGAAAATGCTATGTTGTGATCTAAATTTAGTTCCCACAGTCATCTCTTAGAATACAGATGGCTCTCTCTATCACAAAACCATTGCAACTAACCTGAATCACCCTGCTGTTGAAAAGAGCCATGTCTATCAGAACTGATCATCATATAATCTTGCTGCTGCAGTGTACAAGATTCTCCTGTATCTATTCATTTCACTCAGTTCATGTAAGTCACTCCAAGTCTCTCTGGAATTATTCTGCTGATAATTTCTTATAAAAAATAATATTCCATAAAATTCATATACCATAACTTATTTAACCACTCTCCAACTGATGGGTATCCACTCAGTTCCCAGTTTTTGCCACTACAGAAAGGGGTATCACAAACATTTTTGTACATGTGGGTCCTTTTCCCTTTTTCACAATCTCTTTGGAAAATCTCTTTTCACATGACTAGAAATGGTTTTAATTTCTTCATCTGAAAATTGTCTTTTAAGTATTTATCAAGTGGAAAATGGTTTTTATTCTTATAAATTTGAGCTCTATATTTTAGAAATGAGATGTTTATCAGAAACATTGGATGTAAAATTTTTTTTTGCAGTTTACTGCTTCCCTTCTGATCTTCTCTGAATTGGGTTGCATCCCATAAATTTTGTTATGTTACTCATTATTGTCATTATCTTGGATCAAATTATCAATTGTGTCTATCATTTGCTGTTTCATCCACTTATTCTTTAACATGAAATTATATAGTTTTCATATTTGTTTTATTTCTCCCTAGCACTTTATTAAATGTAAATTTATTGCACCATAATCTGAAAAAGATGCATTTCCTATTTTTGCCTTTATGCATTTGATTTTGCTACTACGTAGGCCTACTACATAGTCAATTTTTGTGTAGGTTCCATTAGAAAAAATATATTCCCTTCTGTCTCTATTCAATTTTCTCCAAAAATCTATCATACCTAACGTTCCTAAAATTCTATTTGCCTCCTTGTTATTTCTTTTTTATTTTGTGGTTTGATTTATCTAGTTATTATAGAACAAGGTTGAGATCTCCTACAAATATAGTTTTTTTCTGTCTGTTTCTTCTTGCAGCTCTCTTAACTTCTCTTCTAGGAACTTGGATGCATATATGTTTAGTAGTGATACTATTTCATTATTTATGGGATCCTTTATGAAGATATAATTTTCATTCTTATCTCTTTTATTTAGATCTTTTTCTTTTGTTTTGTTTTTACTTTATCTGAGATCAGGATCACTACTGCTGCTTTTAAAAAAAAAAACTTTAGGTGAAGCATAATATATTCTGCTCTAGCCTTCTACCTTTATTCTAAGTGTATCACTATGCTTTAAATGTGTTTCTTGTAAACAACAAATTATAGGATTCTGGCTTTTAATCCAGTCTGCTATCTCCTTCTGTTTTATGGGAGAGTTTAGACCATTCACATTCACAGATAAAATTATTAAGTCTATATTTCCTTCAATCTTATTTTCCCATTTATATTTTTTTCTTTTTCCCTTTTCCTCCTTATTAGTTTTTTGCTTCTAACCATCACCTCCCTCAATAAGCTCTCCCATTTTGCAACTTCTCTCCCTTTTCGTATCTCTTTTCCCTTCTATTTCTGTTTTCCCTTCTATTACCTTCCTTTCCTTTTTTCTCTTGTTCTTCCCTATAGGGATGAGACAAGTTTCTATATTAAACTAAATATGTCTGATATTCTCTCTTTGAGCCAAATCTGATGAAATTAAAATTCATACAATGTTCATCATCTCCCTTCTTTCCCTCAACTGTAAGAGGCCACATATGCCTCTTCAGCTGATATAACTTACCACATTTTACCTCTCCTTACCTCTTCTTCCAAAACAATCCATTTTCCACCCATAGCTTCTTTTTTATATCATCACAGTAAAGTCAAATTATAACAATAACCTCTAAGTATAGCCTTAACAAATATATAGTTCTCAAGAGTTAAACATCTATCCATATAGACATGTAAACATTTTAATCTTTTAAAAAACATAGTTTTTATGCTCAAAAAGTTATCAGACTGTGCATACCATTTGATCCAGCAGTGTTACTACTGGCTTATATCCCAAAGAGATTTTAAAGAAGGGAAAGGGACCTGTATGTGCAAGAATGTTTGTGGCAGCCCTCTTTGTAGTGGCCAGAAACTGGAAACTGAGTGGATGCCCATCAATTGGAGAATGAAATTGTGGTATATGAATATTATGGAATATTATTGTTCTGTAAGAAATGACCAGCAGGATGATTTCAGAAAGGTCTGGAGAGACTTACATAAACTGATGCTGAGTGAAATGAGCAGGACCAGAAGATCATTATATACTTCAACAACAATACTATATGATGATCAATTCTGATGGACGTAGTCCTCTTCAACAATGAGATGAACCAAATCAGTTACAATACAGCAGTAATGAATTGAACCAGCTACATCCAGTGAAACAACTCTGGGAGATGACTATGAACTACTACATAGAATTCCCAATCCCTCCATTTTTATCCACCTGTATTTTTTATTTTCTTCACAGGCTAATTGTACTCTATTTTAAAGTCTGACTCTTTTTATACAGCAAAATAACTGTTTGGACATGTATACATATTTTGTATTTAACTTATACTTTAACATATTTAACATGTATTGGTCAATCTGCCATCTAGGGGAGGGGGTAGGGGGAAGGAGGGGAAAAATTGGAACAAAAGATTTTGCAATTGTCAATGCTGAAAAATTATCCATGCATATATCTTGTAAATAAAAAGCTATATTAAAAAAAAGGTTTTTTTCCTTCCCTTTTTAACTTTTTATGTTTCTCTTGAGCTCTGTATTTAAGATCAAATTTGCTGTTCAGCTTTTTTCTTTTCATCCAAAATAAATCAATATCCCCTATTTCATTGAATGTTCCATCTTTTCCCCTTAAGGATGATGGTTAATTTTGCTGGATAGTTGATTCTTGGCTGCTGTCAAAGTTCCTTTGCTTTAGGAAATAATCACATTCCAGGCCCATCGATCCTTTTAAGTGGAAGCTGCTAGGTCCTTGTAATTCTGATTGAGGCTTCTTGATATCTAAATTGTTTCTTTCTGGCTGATTAAAATATTTTCTCTTTGATCTGATAATTCTGGAATTTAGAGACATCATTCATTGGAATTTTCATTTGGTATCTCTTTCAGGAGATGATTAGTGTATTCTTTTAATGGCTATTTTACCCTTCAGTTCTAGAATATCAGAGAAGTTTTCCTTGATGATTTCTTGAAAATTTTTGTCTAGGCTCTTTTTTGCATGATTTTCAGGTAGTCTAATAATTTTTAGATTATCTCTTCCGTATCTCTTTTTGAGGTGAATTGTTTTTCTGATGATTTATTTAAAATTTTCTTCTATCTTTTCTTCATTTTTTGTTTTGTTTGACTGATTCTCAGTGTCTCAATGAGGCATTCTTTTCAGCATGTTCAGTTCTAATTTTGAATTAATTTGAATTAATTATTAAAAAATAATTGAATTATTTTCTTCAGTTAGCTTTTTATCTCATTTTGTATTTGACCAAATGAACTTTTAAATGAGTTGTTTTGTTCATTGATTTTTTTTCCATTTCAGAAATTCTTTTTTGCAAGGAGTTGATTTTGTTTTCTATTTTGCTAACACTACTCTTTAAGGAGTGATTTTCTTCATATAATTTCCGTGTTTCCTTTTCCAGCATTCTCATTTCTTTTTTCCAAGTTTTCTTCTAATTTTCTTTTAAAATACTTTTTGAATTCTTCCAAAAGAGCTTTGTGAAATAGAAACCAATTTATATCACTCTTTGACACTTCATATGGAGATGTTTTGTCTTTAGTTTTCAAGATTTGTGGCCTATTCTTCTCTGTCACCATGAAAGCTATCTATAGTTAGAGCTCTTTTTACTTTTTTCCTCATTTTTAAAAGTTGAGGTATGCTCTTAGAACAAAGAGGAGATTGTCCTAAGCTTCCTCTACAGGTGACAGTGGATTCATGCTGCTCTGTGGTGCTGTTGGCTTCCTTCCCATGTTGAGTGGATTTGGCCAAGTCCTGCATTATGTTGGGGTTCAGGGGTCCACTAGTTACCTTCTGTAGTTGTGTTGGAGGTCTCACAGCTAATCTGCTGATCCACTGGCTTCTGAACCAGAACAAAGTTCCAAAGGCTGCTGTATTTTGGCTATGTACCTCCCATTAGGTTCTCTCAGTAGGCAGAAATCTCTCTGCCCTGGGTCTCCCTGAACTGCTTTGCACCATTCTGTGCTTGCACTGGCTTGCAACCACTCCCACTGCGTGATTGAGACAGACCTTCCCTGAACTTTAAGGGTGGGGGAGTTACAACATTGGAAAGGAGAGAGGGAAGGAATTAGTCCCAACCTCAAGTTTAAAGGTACCTGAAAACTTTGCCTTGTTTTATAGCTTCACCTGATAGAGATGAAAAAACATTGAAAATATCTTTTATTACATAACACAATAACTAAAACAAACTAACAAAAATTCATTAGAAAAATAGAATATGGTGCAGCTAGATGGCACAGTAGATAGAGCACCAGCCTTGACATCAGGAGGATCTGTGTTCCAATCTGGCCTCAAACACTTAACACTTCCTAGCTGTGTGACCCTGGGCAAGTCACTTAACTCCAATTGCCTCAGGAAAAAAGAAAGAAAGAAAGAAAGAAAGAAAGAAAGAAAGAAAGAAAGAAAGAAAGAAAGAAAGAAAGAAAGAAAGAAAGAAAGAAAAATAGGATGTACACTAGTTATAACAATGAAAGATGAGAGATGATTGATGAGGAGAAAAAAATTGATACAGAGATAGGAGTGATGAAAATGTTACTATAATTGTAATATATTGAAATGTATTTAAATGTAAATAGTTACAAAATGCATTTAACTGTGTGAACTGTGTGAAAGCTCTGTACTAACTGTGAATTTGAACAAGTACCTTAAACTTGCTGTGCCTCATCTCTAAAATGAAGGGATTAAGCCAGATATTTCCCATTATGATATAATGGATAGTAAGTCTACTTCAGAGAGGGGATAATTTGGATTCAAATAGGTCCTCTTAATGACAGTGACTATGTCTCTAACAAGTCACTTAGCTTATCAGTCTCTAATAACTGTACAAGACTCCAATATTCTGATAAGTATTGGTAGTATGTATTCCATTGCTTCAGAAGCTTCTGTAATGATAAAAATCACCATTTTAGATTATTAATAAAAAATGATGTTAAATATTGGGTTTTTATTAAATAATAATAATCTCATGCTCCACCAAAACTAATTATATAACAACTATAAATGTTACATAACTATAGAAAATAGTATAATGTATATTAGTAGTATATTATTCTTGATCAAAAAATCTATAGGAAGAAAACCATCTTTAGGCTTATCCATGCCATATAATTTTGAAAGAGAACTAGAAAATATTTCTGAGAATACTTTTAAAAAAAGTCACAATCATATACAACTGATTTCATTTTATATGCAGGAAATTCTCAAGACTGGAGATAACAAATGAAAAACCACAATCCTGACAGTGATGGCAAATGATGCAAAACCATTTCTATCAGTTTGATTCAGCACCAAGGGGTCAGATGACAAAACTCAATCAGCACTGAAAACAGGAGTAAATGAAATGTAATCTGTAAAATTTCAAGTTGATGAAATGATGTCACTGCTAGAATACAATTTCTTCATATGCCATAAGGAGACACACTTAGATCCAAAAGTAGATCTTTTGTTTAGGAAGGTGATTTTCTTGTCCACTGACAGATGATGTATTTTATTTTTATATATTTTTGTGTCTTAATGCTAGGAAAGCAGCAGTGTTACAGTTAAAAGAACAGTGCATTTGTAAGCAGAAAATGCTGATCAGCTCTGTACTAACTGTGTGAATTTGAGCAAGTACCTTAAACTTGCTGTGCCTCATCTCTAAAATGAAGGGATTAAGCCAGATATTTCCCATTTCTGTCCCTATTTAAAATAGTAGTGTCTTTTTATGCCTTATATACACATCAGAATTAATTCCATTTTAGAAGGGGGGATAGAGAAGAATAAATTCAAACAATCTTTTGTGTCTTGGTATGATTCCAAGGGAGTAGCTAGGTCGAAGAGTGGAGATAGGGTTATGTCAAATGACTTCCCTAAGGTCATATAGCTAGACCATGTAAATGATGCTATATGAATACACGTTTCCCCCAAATTGCTTGCACCTAGAGTATTTATGCATTGTTCTATAGTACTTTATATTATATAGTTAGGATGCATAATATAGTTTTCATTCCAATGATAAAGAAACTATGCATAGACAGGTTAAAGGACTTGTCCTAGCTCATACAGATCACTATCTATGTAGGAGAATTTGAAGCTAGGTTTTCTGTTTCTATTCCTATTCTTTTTAGTATAATGATACTAAATGGTCTCACTTTAAAGTCATTTTATAATAATCAGTAGTGGTTACTTGAATTCAGCAAATTCATAAAATGAAATAGTGATCATTTGTACTATTAAAAAGTATATACTTTTAAAATTCAACAAGTATTAGAGACTAAACTGTCTTATCAATTATTGAATAATTAATTTATTGTTTTCTGCTTGTTAATTATATTCTTGATATTTTACTTTGCCCCAGAATGGGACCAATTACATCAGAGGTCAGTCTAGTAAATGCAAGGGAGAAAAGAGATTCATATTTACAATTTAAGCACACTATTGAAAATGCAAAACATGACTTTAGTACATAGCATTTGAAAATTTCACAGATTCTAAGTGATAATATTTAACAATTTAATTGATCCTTATTACTAATACCCTTAAAAATGTAACATAATCCCTTTATTGATGACTGATCCTCTAGTGAAGATAGGTCCCTTTTTCTTGCCAAGGACAAACATATGTATTTTTTTTATCTTATATCCTGTTTTCTTCCACTAATTGTCCCTACTAATATTGGCCATCTTTAAAAACAAAACCAAGCAAAAGTCTTGCTAGACTCTGTTATCTCTGTTAGTTATCACCCATACCCAATCACTCTTTTCTTTCTCAGCCAAACCCTGTAAAAACACTTGTCTACATTTGCTGCTTTTACTTCTCCTCACATGATTCAAAAACCTCTAAAATCCTGATTGCAAAGTCTCTATTCAATTGAAATTGCTTTTTCCAAGTTAGCAATAATCTCTCAACTGTTAGATCTAATGGTGTTTTCTCAATCCTCATCTTCCATAATTTCTTTCAAGCTATTAAAGGAGAAATTTTTTTTAAAAGTGTCTGTATATCATCCCCTTTTCTCAGATACAAAACCACTCTGAGTTTTCAGGAATATCTTGGGCTTTTAATTACTTTACTGGCATAGCTCTCAGCCTTCCTTGATGAGCCTTTATCTCTGTCATACTTACTCACTACAGGTTTATCACAAGAATTTTTTTTCCTAGTTCTTCTCTTTTTTTTTTCTTTGCATTGTCTCAGTGGCTACCTTGTAAACTTCTATCACTTTAACTGTCCTCTCTTTGCAGATAACTCCCTTATTTATATGACTTTAGTTTCCTGAGTTCTAATGTCACATTACCAAATTGCCTTTTAGACATTTAAAACTAAATCCCATACAAAACAGAATTATTTTTCTCAGTCTCTCTCCCAAAAATACCAAAAGTCTTCCAAATTTCCTTATTTTTGCTGAATCTACCATGATCCTTCTAAGCATCCAGGTTTATAACATTGGCATCATCCTTTACAATTCAAAATTCCTCACTCCTAATCAAATTTTAATCTTGTATCTACTGTACCTGTTGGAATCTTTACAAACTGTTAAGCCATTGGAGTTGATAGAGACAATAATTATCTAATTTGGCATGGTTCAACATGATTTATTTGATTTTAGAAAGAGATATTTTGGGCCAGAACTTGAAACAAGGTACTAAGTACAACTGATAGAAATGATGCTTGTATTCACACCTTTAGAGAGCTCATCCAAGTACTCAATGGAGTTCACATGTTTGGGAGATTTCAGGGATTAGTATGAGATATCTGAATTCACACCTCCCTTGAAGTTCTTAGGGCCAGAGAGCACTCTGGGAGATAACCCAGAATCCCTCTCTCTCCAGAAAGAGGAGTTAACCTTTGGGAGATCATATATATACAGTAAGCTCTTAGAGCTGGAAAGAGTTACTTGGGAACATTCCCAGGGGTTGGAGAAGGAGCACTCTGGGACGAAGCCTACAAGCTCTCTCTCGAAGGCAAGAGAGATTCATTGCATCTTCCACCTTGGAGCTGGCTGGAGTCTGAAGGACAAACCTTTGGATTTGGAGACATTCGGAGGGAGCTCTTGGAACCAAGCAGAGAGATAGGCCTCTGAGCTAACCGGGCTATATTGAAGGACACAATAAAAGATCTGAAGTTTTATCAGCTGGCTGTATTTTGGAAAAAGAACACCACAGTAACCAAAATACGTTTTGCATGTATTCTCTGCTCTATGTTCACATAGTTATCACTGTAGTTTGAAAAATCATAAATTTCCACCTGAACCACTGAAATAGTTTCCTAGTCTCTTATTTATCTTTTTATAATACAGCTTTTATACAACTGCCAAAATAATTTTCCTAAAGCCCAAGTCTGTCATTTTTCTTTTATTTGCCCAAGGGTTCCCTATTCTTCTCTAGAATCAAGCAAACACTTTTCTGTTTAATAATTTAATATTTTTACAACTGCTTCTATACAATGTTTTCTGTCTTATTGCATGTTGCGCTCTCCACAAATATCAATCAAGGGTTTATTGCTGTTTTTCATGTCTGACAATTGATTACCCATTTCTATGTCTTTACACTGGATTTCTTTACACTGTCTTGTACATTCTATCCACATGACATCTCTCACCTATGTTCCCTTGTCTCCATACCAATATCTTTATTTCAACTCTTTTCACCTAGACTAGGATTTTAGTCTAGGCTACCATAATAGCCTCCTAACCAGCTTCACTGATTCAAATATCTCTCCAATTTATCCTCCAGAAACTTAACAAAAGAGCATTGCTACAACAGTTCAGATATGCTAATAGAGATATGCAAAGATCCATAACTTCAGGCTCATCAAGGAAGGCTGAGAGTGATGCCAGCAAAGTAGATAAAAGCCCAAGATATTCCTGAAAACTCAGAGTGGTTTTGTATCTGAGAAAAGAGGGTGATATACAGACACTTTTTTAAAAAATTTCTCCTTTAAAAGTTTGAGAGAAATTATGGAAGATGAGGATTGAGAAAACACCATTATTAATTCTGTGATAAAAAGACTTCATTTTCCAACATTTTAAAAAACTGATTCCCACCTGCCTTTTTAATCTTATTTCATATTGCTCCTTTTCATGCATTCTCTACTCCAATAAAACTGGCCTATTTGCTGTTCTTCAAACATAATATTTCATTGTTTGCTTCTCTCTTCTTGCATGCATTTCTGGATGATTAAAATGTACTTTCTAATCAATTCTATTTCTCAGAATCCCTAACTTCCTCCTATTAGAGCCTTTTTTTTGATCTTCCTCCTCCACCTAAATTTTTGTGCTCTTACTGGCATAAAATCACTTTAGATATATTTATCTAGGGATATATTGAATTTACCCAATAGAATATCAAGTCTTTGAGTGCAGGAATTGTGGGGTTTTTGTCTCTTTTTCCAGAACCTGGTACAGTGCCTCAAATAAAATAAGTGCTTAATCATTGTTTATTGCATTGAATTAAATTCAATAGAAATTGAAATTCGAGTTCTATGAAATAATATTTGGGCAATTTGATTGATATGTTACTGCAAAAGTAAATCAATTTAGGCAGAAGTATCATTTTTATTATATTAGCTCAGCCTACTCATGAGCAATTGATATTTTTCCAATTATTTAGATCTAACTTTATTTGTGTGAGAAGAGTTTTGTAATTGTGTTCATATAGTTCCTGACTTTGTCTTGGCAAATAGATACCCAAATATATTATTTTGTCTTTACTTAATTTTAAATGGAATTTATATTTCTATCTTTTGATGATGGGCTTTGTCAGTAATATACAGAAATGCAAAGAATTTGTTTGGGTTTATTCTATATCCTGTGACTTTGCTAAAGTTGTTAATTGTTTTGAGTAGCTTTTTGGATGATTTTCTAGGACTAAGTATTTAATCATGTCATCTGCAGAGTGATATAGCTTTATTTCCTTATTACCTGTTCTAATTCCTTTCATTTCTTTTTCTTTTCTTAACATTAAAGGCAACATTTCTAGTACAATGTTAAATAACAGTGTTCATAACGGGCATCCTAGTTTCATCTCTGATTTTTTTGGGAATGCATCCAGCTTCTCTTCATTAAAGATAATGTTTGCTGATGGTTTTAACTAGATACTGCTTATTATTATAAGGAAAGCTCCCTTATCCCTATGTTCTCTAGTGTTTTTATACCAATGGGTGAGAAATTGACATTCTAATAGCAGGAGTTTGGTTTAAAATTAAGAGGAAGTACTATTTCTATTAAAAATACTTAATATTTTTAGCTTCACTGAGATATTGAGAAGTAAACTAATAAAACCTTACTCTAGAAATATATAGAGAATAAGAATCAATAGATTTTTTCTTACAAAAGCCTAACCAGACCTTCATTTTAAAAAGTAAAATTTTATTAATGTTTTTGTCATCATAGCACATAAATTTCCCTCTCCATTCTCTCTCCCAGAAAGTAAAATTGCATTTTTAAGGATAATTTACATTCTTCCTTAAACATTTATTGATTACATGTCCTTGAGCTTCTATTTTCTCATTTGTAAATATAGATAATGCTCCTTTTATTACCTGCCTCACAAATTTATTGTGAAAATAAAATAAGATAATACATTTTTAAATGATCAGGAAAACATAAAGTGCTGTGTGAATTTCAGTTATTATTATTAAATCATTTGCTTGGGAAATTTACAAATGGTAGAATAAAAGAATTGAATTCATTGCCTAAGTTCTATGATCTAACAAACCTTTAAAAATAAAAACCAAGAATTAATTAATATAAATGTAAATGATAATTTTTCAAACTGAAAACTAAGCATCAGTAGATTCATTCAAAGTGCCATTTTGCTTATTTGAACTGTCATTAACTTCCAGTCATCCATAGAGGAGCAGTAAAACTTAAAAAGAACTCAAAAACATTGAATCCAGACTTTATTTGGTAGGAGCAAAAAATGTGGTGAAAATAAATTCAATTCCCCAGCACATATCTAGTAAGAAGTAGAGTTGGGACAAACAACTAATTCCTTATTCAATTCAATGAAGAACAACTTATTGGGTAGGGGAGAATCCAAGATGACAGAGAGTTTCCAGAAAGTTGCATGAGTTCTCTTCAGTTTCCCTTGCATATAATAAATACTAAATCAAACCCACAAAACCCAGGAGCAGAGCTCAACTTTAAAAATCATAAAATAGGCAGAAAAATGAGCACAAAAAGAAAAACAAAAGTTCCCTTACCAACAGACTACTACTATAATGACCAGGAAAATCAAAACACAAACTCAGAAGAGGACAATGTTAAAATGTCTATATGCAAAGCTTAAAAGAAAAATAGGAATTGGTTTCAGGGTCAAAAAACTTCCCTGGAATAGGTAAAAAAAAATTTTAAAAATTAAATAAGAGAAGTAGAAGAATATGTGGTGAAAAAATTAGAATTATGCAAGAGAATCATGAAAAAAGAGTCAACAGCTTGGTAAAGGAAGCACACACACACACACACACACACACACACACACACAACACACAAATGGAAAAAAGTATATAAAATTTCTCTGAAGAAAATGATTCCACAAGTAAAATTGACAAAATTTGGAGGGTGGGGGTGAAGAAAGAGTACAAAAATCCACCGACAAAAGAAACATCTTAAAAAGTAGAATTGACAAAACAGAAAAAAATGGTGCAAAGACAAATGGAAACTAATAACTCTGAGACATCAAGAATCAAATAAGCAAAATTAAAAGAGTGAAAAAATTAGATTCAAAAAAGATAATTAAAGAACTATTAGACAGCCTTCTGGTGCCAAGATGATCAAGTAAAGAAAGAGGAAATCATTATACACTTCCACAACAATACTATATGATGATCAATTCTGATGGACATGGCTCTCTTCAACAATGAGATGATCCAAATCAGTTCCAATTGTTCATAATGAAAAGAATAAGCTACACCCAGAAAGAGAACTATGAGAAATGAGTATGGAGCACAACATAGCATTTCTACTATTTCTGTTATTGTTTGCTTGCATTTTTGTTTTCCTTCTCAGATTGTTTTCTTTCTAGATCTGATTTCTCTTGTGCAGCAAGAAAACTGTATAAATATATATACATGTATTGGATTTAACATATACTTTAATACATTTAACATGTATTGGACTACCTGCCCATCTAGGGGAGAGTGGAGGAGGGAGGAGAAGGAGGGAAAAAGCGGGATCAGAATGTTTTGCAAGAGTCAATGTTGAAAAATTACCAATGCATATGTTTTGTAAATAAAAACTCTAATAGTCGTAGTAGTAGTAGTAGTAATAATAATAATAATAATAATAATAATAACAGAATTAACTCACTCTCCTTCACTCTCCCTCACTCTCCCCCACCCCCAGTGGGTATGACTGCTTCTTAGATGTAAAAAAAAACTCCACTCACTGTAGCTTACCCCTCTGTGGCATCCCCACACACCTCCCTTAAATAAAATTACTTTAACATTGCTTTTATTGTTTAAAGGAATTGCTTACATTTACAGTTATTATCATAATTGAATGTTTGCTTTTATTTTTCAAGTTAATGGCTGCTTTAAGCAAGGTCATTTTTGATGCTGCATCAAATATTCCACTGCTTAGCAATACAAGAAACTTTTAAGAGGTTTGTTAGAATTGCAAGTTGTCTGAAAATGATGATTTCTACCAAGATCTCCATCTGTCTTCAGTAAATTATTTAATATTTATTTAAGTACATACATTCTCCTTGTTTAATAAATATGATAACAAATAAGACCTATAGATTTCTTGAGGTACCTAAAGCAGAATTTTAATTTAATATCTCTGCACGAGTTTTGACTGTTTTTCAGTTGTATTTGATAGGTTATGCACAATGATTGTAATAATTTTTTTGTTTTGTTTTTATATAGATCTGAAGCACCTGATTGATGAAATTTGCTATTAATATGAAATCTTTTGGGACTGTAACTAATATTGTTTTGAGTTTCAAATTTGAATATGATTGCCTGATGGATCATCAAGCCAGTGATCTACCACCTGAAAGAAATATGCCATAAATTACTCAGAGGAATGCCTTACAGGTAGATGTCTTATCTGGGTTGAGAGGACAACTTTAGCCTCTGCTTAAGATGGGATCCTGTTGACTTAGTTTCCCAGTTCTGTTTCTTTTATTTCTATCTGATTATTTCTGAGTCTGGCTATGAGGTAGAAATTGTATGATTGGCTGTATGATTGGTTGTCAGAGCTAAGGATGCTTTATCCTGTAATGTATGTGCTCTCAGATTGAGGCCCTGAAGAATCAGTTTTGACTGATAATATGTTATAATCATGTCCCTGATTTTTCCTCTTATAGCAAATTTCTGTAATCGGAGCAAGTGGTCAGTGGAAGATATGAGGCACAATACAAATATGTAGATGATATCTTGATCTGCAATGCAGCTCTAGAGGGTTCTCTGCCTGTAGCCATAAAATCATTAATTCTCTTGCTTCCTGAACTAGAGCTTCTTTGTCTAAAGGCCCAATTTGCTTATAATTTTGGGCCATCTCCCACCTTCCTTTTGCTCAGTCAGAGAGGAAGCAGGCACTCTTAGAATACCCTGATCAGGTCAAGGTTTTTAGGACCCTGAAAGATAAACTAATTTCTTGCCCTAGCCTTAGCTCTACCTAAAGCTTTTTACACTGTACACTGATAGAAGGTGAGGTCTGGTCCTAGAGGTCTCTGGAACTCTATGCTAGACCCCTTGTTTACTTCTCAAAGAAACTTGGTGTTATTGGGGTGGCCCTCCTGCCTTAGAGCTAGCTGCCATAGCTCTTCTAATTGAGGAAGCTCCTAAGTTTATCCTGGGCTAATGGCTGGAGATTCTGGCTCCCCACCAGATTTGGAAATTTTTTACCTTTATCAGAGATTTAGAATTGGGTAAAGGAATAAGAATGAACATTTATGCTGACTCCAACATGTTTTGTATGTCTCATGAGGCTATATGGAAAGAAAGGGGATTTTAACAGCCAAACATTCCCCCATCAAGTACACAGGGGAACAATTACTTCAAGCTTTCCATGGATGTAGAGATGATTCTGTTCTTTCATAAAGGAAGGGGATTCACTTCAGGCCAAGAGAAACAGGCTTACAGTAGATTCAGCTGCCCATGCTACTGCCTGTTTGCTCCTGACCATGGCATCTTTAATTCCCCAACTCTGACTTCTACATCCCCTCAAATAGCTCCCAGGCAAGTAAATTCTGAAAAGACTGCTCAAAAGGCCATCACATATGCTCCCTTGCAGGAGCTTCAAATTACTTTCAGTTTTGTTAACACCTGCACTAATTGAGTAAAAGCCTTCTCTTTTAAGACTGAAAAGGCTCTAGGGTTTTTGCTAAAGGAAATCATACTCACTTAAGTCTACAATATTCCATTGCCCCTACTCCTTTGAGGAAACAAAAGTAGGGATTTGGAGAAAACATTCTTTAATATTTACTTTGGGAAAAGCTGTTTGGATAAGAGGCATTAATGATAGCCTCAGCTGCCTCTGAGTGGAGTTCCTGGTTACTGTCCCTAGTAAAATTATTAACTCCATATTAACTCCACTTTTGTTTATTCTTTCTCTTTTGCTCATATTTGCTTCTTGCATTTTTAAATGTGAGAGTTGTTTCTTCCAGACTGTAAGCCATGAAATTTCAACTACTTGGTCAACTTGAAATCCTCTGATACCTGATGCTGCTGATGTCACCTACAAGTCACTTATTTCTCTCCTCAGTTTGGACCCCACTGCATAGGGCCAGCTCTACACTCCTTATCAGCCTGAAGCAGCTCCAGAAGATGAGACCTTCATCCCTCTATCCCAAATGAACTTGGTTCTGGACTGCTTGAGGTAGGAACGATGTAACAATGGCCCTGAGGCCCCTGGGCAACCACAGTGCTATAGTTCTATGGATAACTGGCTGCCAGATGTCAATCTGTTGGTCTGTGATGCCTGGGTTTCTAAAACAGATAATGAGAGTTGGTGGAAGCAGGGTCTGTGGTTTCTGCTCATTGCTTTAAGCAGTAATATCCTATCATGCTCTTGTGTATGCACTTAATCAACTAGAATAGTTCAAGATTTCTTAGGTAAAATGGATCCTGAAAGTTTCCACTTATGTGTGGGTATTGGTTCTAAATGGTAGAGGGTGGGTTACAGTTGATACTGAAGAGAGGGATGACTCTAATGCCTAGATAACAAGAATGTATTAGTGGAAGAAATGTATCAGGATTGGTGTGAGAAACCTTCAAACATGAAAAAGAGAGAGGACTGAATGGGACCACTTGAAGTTTTCTCAAAAAAGTCTTTGGGATGGAATGAGTCAGATCCTGGACCTAAGTTTCATATGATCCCTATTCTCAGAGGGCTGAAGGGCAGGAAAAGTCAGATCCTAGGCCTAAGCTTCAGGAAGTTACGTGACCCACAGGAAGTAGACAACCTTGATGACCATTGATAAATGGTAACTTCCTTTTCAATCCATCTAATGAATCTAAGTCTTTTGCTATTCAACCAAATTCACTATTTGGGGCTGGTAAGGCCAGGCACAATGCTGGAAATGGGAGCTGAACAGCTCTGGGTCTGCACAGCTGGTGTGTTTGGGCGTCTCCTTGCAAGGACTGAATAAATGCTTCCTGTTTTTATCTGAAGAGGCCTCTGAGTAATCAATTTAGGTAAGGAAGTCTAGCAAGATGGATATACATAAGTCACCAAAAATATAATTTTTTTAAAAGACATTCAGAAGATAGAAACAAGTCAGTGCTAAAAGATGAAAACAAGAGTGTGCTAAAGTCCTATAAGAATAGTGCCAAGGATGCTAAAGTTCAGCATAAGCATAGGTTGTTGAAGAAATCTAAGGATTAAAAAAATGGGGGACTTTATCATCAAATAATATTATTTAATAATAAGAATAAGAGGACAATTAAAAAAAACCTAGAACCAGTAGTTGAGATTGATGAAAACTGATCAGGAAAACATCAATCTGTTCAACTGTTGTTTACTTCTCATTTTCTCTGTGAAGGAAGTTGGACTGAAAAAACAGAACAACAAAATGACTCATGGGAAGATAAAACTAAGATTATATCAATTTAGAACTGTAAAGAATCTTATTCAAAGCTCTCGTTTTACATGTAAGGAAATTGAAATTAGAAAATTCAGTTGACTTGACTAGGGTAAAAATGCATAAAAATAGAAGGGTCAGGATTTGAAAATAACACCTCTGACTCCACACCCAGCACTCTTTCCCAATGAATCATTCTAAATAAAAAAAGTAACCATCTATCTTTTATGAGTTTGTCACCTGGCATAGATGAATTACAGTACTGAAAGTTTTGGCAAGTTTTGACAATGCTGCGCCAATATTAAAGAAAGGGATGAGTAGTAAATGTCCTACAAAACTAAAGAAGAAAAGGAAAGAAAATGGAATTGGTGAATTGTACTTCAATTTCAAGAAATCTTCTAAAATAGAGATTAAAAGAGAAGACTAATGAACATCTAATAAATGAAATAGTCTAAAAGAGGTAACATGGTTTTATCAAAAACAAGTTTTGTCAAAATAACCAAATGTGATTTGTTTTCTAGAGTTACTAAATTGGTAGGTCAGAAGAATGTTATAGTTAAAATATTCCTAAATTTTAGCAAAATATTTAATGGAATCTCCCAGCATTTAATATAGTAACTGGTTCATTAATTCAGCACTCAACAAACATTTAGTGAGTTGAGGAAAAAATGGAGAGGTAGATTCTGTGGCAATTCAATTAAAGAGATTCAGTACCTAGTAGTCTCTAGCATCTAACAAAAAGTTCAGCACATAGTAGGCATTTTAAAGTGTTTATTAAATTGAATTAAATTTAATGTAGAACTGATTAAATGTTTAGACCCCAAAAGGGATTGTTAACTATTTGTGTCAACTTCAAAAGAGTTCTTCAGTAAAATGTTCTCAAAGAATCTGTGCTTGGACCTGTTATTTGCACATTTTTTTTCAATAACTTGAACATTGATGATATGCTTATCACATTTGCAAAAGATGGAATGCTGGTAACAAAAGATGACTCAATGGACAATAGTAAGAGCTTTCAACATGACCTTAACAGTCTAGAGCATCAGCCTGTGTCTGGTAAAAGTTTTAATTAGAATAAAAGCAAAGTCTTTATTTGCACTTAAAAAAAAATCCCACCCTACAAGTATGAGAGAGGGAAAAATAGCTAGAAGATCAGTTGTCTGAAAAATAAAATAAAATTTGGAATTTTAGTAGACTGCAAGCTCACAATGAGTCAGCTTTGAGATTTTGAATCCAAGAGAGGCAATGCAAAATTAAACTTCAGTGAGAGCCATAGTGTTAAGGATTAAGGGATAGGTAACAATCCCGCTTTACTTTGTCCTAGTATGATCATATCTATACTAGATTTACTATAAATATGCAGTGTCTTGACAAGTGTCTTAACCTCTCTAGGTTTCATGACTTCCTAATATCTAAAATGAAGGTATTATACCAAATAAACTCAATGGTCCTTTGCATCTCTGAATACCACAATTTCATGATCTTTAAAGTTTCTTCTAAACACACAACTATAATTCCAAATAAGAATGGTATGCTGATCAGGCTTCATATGGTAACTCTCTTCTTCATGAACTAATAAGCATTGTTGTGACAGATTTAAAAGCTACTTCATGGGAAAATCAGACTCTAGCAAGGTACATTGACTTATTTGAGCCCTTGGAATATTTTTTAAATTCAATGAAGCACCATCTTCCTATGTGTCTTAATTACAAAATTAGCAGTTACAAAAGAAATAAATTAAATTACCACTGAACTCTAATGTTTCCAAGTTGTTTGGAATAATTCTAAAACAACCCAATTCATTCCCAGGGAGTAGTTCACCCACTGAAAGAATTGGCCTCATTAAATGCTAATTGGATATACCAAATTAAAAAAAAAAGTCCCACTTCTCTAAGAGCTTACAAAGTGAGAGGAGTAGGTGGGGGGGATAATTCTTGCTATATAAGCCAAAATACAAATTAGATGAAGTTGGCTAGACTAATTAAATATCAAAATAATGGCATGTCATCCAAGACTTCATGCATGTCTTTACTTGGTAGTAAAAAACAAAAAGCAAAATACCATGAGAGTGGATAAGGAGCCAACCTCTGAGAAGACCTGGAATCAAGGCCTATCTCTCACATATGTTTACAGCATGATCTTGGATAAATGACTTACTTTTCTATGGTCCAAACAATTATATAATTTGAAAACAAGTAGAGGAAATTTCCAAGTTAGTAGTTACATATATTGATTGAATAACATCTAGTTTAAAAATAAAGGCCTAAAAACATAATAGGTCCTAATAAAATTAACTTGTCATTTCCAGTTCATTAATATAGGCTCCATAGTAAGGTCACATTTCAAATATTCTTTTTATGGTAAAATGAAGTGAAATTAATCATCTGGCCATGTGAAAGATCTCCTCTGTCAAGGAAATAGATGAAGAGGAGTCGTCTTAGGATAGTCTGAGGAAAAAAAATAAGAGGAAAAAATAAGAGGAAAAAAATATATATATATATCACCTTTCTATCTGTCTATCTAGTATCTATCTATCTCCTCATTGAGGCAGAAGTGGTACAGCCATTCCTAGACTAATACTATGGTGAAAGGATCAGGAAATATTATTATACACTAATTCCCTGAAGACATAAATAGCAAAGTGTATGAGAATGCTGATGTAAAAAGTAAAAATCAATGAATATGAATTCAAAATACCTATTCTCTTCCAGATTTCTTGCATGTTCTAAAGTGAATGTTGAACAAAAAAGGAGAGGTTTAATAATGTGGCTTTGTGGAATCCAATTTGATTTGGCTGTAATAAACCTTACCAAAAATCTCACAAGAAATACTTTAAAGACTGGACACAGGTGGGGAGAGTAATGACCTAGACTAGACCTTTTGAATAGGGTCTATCAGAAGAAATGTAATTGAGCTACAGTAACCAAAAAGATTATTTGATCCTCTATTTCTAAGAAGGAATCATTTTCTTACAGCTGTATTATGGCACGTCTAGAATTAATCTGATGATGTAAAATTATGTGAGGCTGGTGACCAGAATTACCAAAGAAAATCCTACTCTCATTCACTTTCTCTTTTGAAGATGGTATTTCTTTCTAATCACTCCCTTGAGTACTGTCCTTTGAAGAAATGTTTCTTTTCAACTGGCTATGGAAAAGCAAAGAGAAGAGAAAATTTCCAAAGCCCCATAACCCAAATCACACCAAGCTCTCAGTAGTCATTCCCAGACAAAGCTGCTGGCTTATTTGCCTTAAAATTTGAAATTTCAATCTCTTTCTCTGATCTGGGAAGTTAGAAAAAATATAAATCAATAATATTATTTCCACAACAGATTCTTCCTCCTATCCCAGGGAAAAAATATTGTTTGTGATGAAATATATCTCTCATTTGCTAAAATTTTCTCCTGGGCACTCTCTCCTCCCAAACTGCTACAATGACTCACCAAGATTTTTACATTATGGTAAACTATTAATCATAGTTGGTGACATAGTAAACAGAAAACTAAGAAAACTCTTAAAATTGGACATTCAGAGAGTAGGCACACCTTTTCTAAGAATAGAGAAGAAAAAAGTGGAGGAGAATCAGCTCTTCTGTACAAATCATTCTAGCAAACTCAGCAAATATCTCTTCTATGAATGTATGCATGGATTTGATCACATAGCCCCAATCATAATATTTTGTCTCTAAATTTCCTGGGAAATTCTAGTGGGTTCCTGATATAATAACTATTTGGCACAAAGTAATATGTACCTGTGAACCTGCTTTCGCCCTGGCATACTAACACCCAGGCTGCCACACCTATGCGTGGTGGTTCCTGGTTTCAGCCTCTATAGTCCTTCTTAGTATGGAAAAGGTTAGGTAATGATTTTATCCTTCAATTCCTATACCATCAGTATAGAGTTAGGACAAACTATTAGAGAACTAAGCAAGGGAATGATGGTAGATTTATCCCTCAACCAAAGGATATCCATCTTTAGTGTCTTATTTCCTTGGCAACCCCAATGAGGTACTACAAATGTTTTGTGTTTTTTCCCTTTGTTTTTATTTGAACATAAATTAAAACAAAAATATTTCTTTACATAGATGTGATATTATATTAAGTCAATGAGCATCAATATATTTTGAGATGTATCTGGCACTCAGTTTCTCCATATTCTCCAATCTTTCTTGCACTTTGTACTTATTAATAGCACTCAAAAAACACTTGTATCCCTGCACCACTCTCTGTGCCAATTTCTTATTAAACATCCATGCAAAAAATTCTCTTTTATGTTATGGATGGATTTTAAAATGAAAGGAAATTATGGGGTAGACAAGGTTCATCCTTCCCATTATCTAACAATCTAGCTAATAATAACTAAACAATCAAAAATTCTTCTTTAAGTACCTACATACTAAGTGTCAGGAATTATGTTAGATATTGAAGATAGGAACACAAAAATGAAATAGTTCCTGTATTTAAGGAACTTAACTTCTGCTGAAGAAAACAACCTATATAGGTGACCGTGTATGTATACACACATACATACACATATATGTTCATATGTGTTTATTCAGAACAAGTACACTTAGATGGCTCAATAGATAGATTGGGTTTAAAAAAAAATCAAATCCAAATTCAGACACTTACTAACAGTGTAATTCTAGGTAAGTCACTTAACTTGTCTTAATTCACAGAAGAAGAAAATGGCAGAACATTCCAGTATCTTTGCCAAGAAAACACCATGGAGAGTATTGGTGCGCTCTGGTCACAAAGAGTGGACACAAATGAATAACAACAACAAAGTCATTAGTTTGAGGAGTTTACAGAATGGTTTCATGTAGAAAGCAGCATTTGGCCTGAATCTTAAAGAAAATAAAGGGTTTCCTTAGGTAGAGATGAGGTGAGATTTCATATCTGACAGAAAATAGCCAGTACAAAGGCAAAACTTCTGTAAAGGAATTCTCTGTGAGCAATAGCATAAAGTGTAGTTGGATTTTACCATAGAGACTTGGAAGATGAATGACATATAATGAAATTAGGTGAGAAAAGTGAATAAAAGAAAGACATTGATGCTTGTGGAATTGTCCATAGTAGTTGCTTAATAAATGCTTATTGGTTAATTTACTGTGGAAATAGCAACATTCATCTACAGACTTTTCTAGCACTTAGGCCTAATAATGTCTTAAATATCCTATTTAATTCTCATAAATACAATCTTGTTAGGTAGGTATTATGTAGCCTTCTTGAAAACAAGGCTCTTTTCACAAAGTGTCTGCCATAGAACCAATACTGAAGAAATGTTTGTTGAAATAAATTGAAATCCTATTTTTTGGATGAGAAATATGTTTCTGGAAAAGGTTTTTACCTTTATATACCACTGGAAATGTCAAGTTAAATACATCTCTTTTGACTAAACCATTTTCAACACAACAAACTCTTGGATGTTATTATTCACTGAAATATCAAAAAGTTGTGGACTTCTTTGAAACATTGTTATGCTCCTATACAAAAGATATATTCTGTAGTACAGTTGAACAGACCATTGGTGATGGAGTCTAAAGAGCAGAATTCAAATCAAACCTTTGGTGCTTTACTATCTTTGTGACCTTGAGCAAAGCATAACCTCTCTGGACCCCAGTTTCTATCAGAATGGGGGATGGAATAAATGGCCTCTAAGATTCATTCCATCTCTAAGATATATGATTTATAATTTTCATTTACAGGTTCAATTCCCCAAGGATTTTTTTCAGAAGCATTTATAAAATACCTAGACCAATTTGACTTACCCAGTGAGTTTGACTGCATGAGCGCGTAGATTTTGATATTTTTCTGATTTATCCTTTATGCTGCTGACATGTCTATATATCCCTGATTTGTAATGGAAGAAATCCTCATGGACTTGCATTATTGCTAAAAGAAAAGTCAACAATATAATTGGCAATAAAAAAAAATACTGTGGTCTTTTCCCAGGAAAATCTCTGAATATTTTCCCTGAGATTTCAACTTTAAAAGGAATAAGGAATACAGAATTGAATTCAATATTCTCTTTTTAATTTAATTAATTGTGATTTTCCTTATCTTTTTATAACAATATTATATTTCTATTTATAATATTTACAATATTATTTATAATATTTATAATTTTATTGGAATTTGGAACTTCATGAGTTCAAATCTGTACTCAGACACTTAATAGTTGTTCATTAAATGAACTAAAAAAGGAAATGACCAACCATTCCAGCATTTATTATATTATTTATATTTATAATATTATTTATACATACATTATGCTTATGAAAATCCATCTAATGTAGATCAAAGAAAATACAATATTACTAGAAATTGAACCTCTAACAATCAAGTCCTTCCATATTGGGCAAGTGATTGCTTATTCTCTCTTAATCCTGTTCCCCACCACAAGACTATAAAAGCTGCTATTAAACCTGCAATGAAGGGTGAGCCTCACAAAAGAGGTTTAAAATAATTGTTCTTAATCCTACAACAGATACAAACCTTGGCAAGTTTGAATGAAAAGCTGTATCTTGGAGTAGGGACATGAGGCCAAGATTTTATTCTTCAAATACTTAGGAAAGAAGCCAATGACAATATTGTTTTTTTTTTTCTTTTTTAAAGAATAAAGCATTCGTAATATACAAAAATGAACTCTGATTATTTCTTTCTGATATTATTGGTTTGTCTATTAAAGAGCTGGAATAATACCACATGAAGGGCTTTCAAATTCCTTACAAAAGCCAATATCCCTTTAAAATTGCATAGGACATTTTTACCGTATTTGCTTGCTATCTAGGGGAGAGAGTGAGAAGAAGGCGAGGAAAATTGGAAGACAAGGTTTTGCAAGGGTCATTGTTGACCTAAAAATTATCCATGCATATATCTTGAAAATAAAAAACTTTAATAAAAAATGAAATGAAATTTCGCAAGACTATAGGCAAAGGAAATGGAAACTATGTAAATTGTTGGACTGTAAGTTTGACATGCATTTTAACACTGTATGAAGCCTTAATTCTACTGTTCAAATCACTTTTCAATCATGTCCAATTCTTCATGACATCATTTGGGGTTTTATTGGCAAAGATGCTGGAATGGTTGGTCATTTCCTTTTTTAGTTCATTTAATGAACAACTATTACGTGTCTGAGCACAGATTTGAACTCATGAAGTTCCAAATTCCAAGCTTAGTGCTCTATTCATTTGCTCTATCTAGTTGTCTTATAATCAGATCAATTTTATGATAAGAAATGTGGCATAATAGAACAAAGACAGAAAAAGAGAGAAAAAAAAAGAAATTCGATGATAATTTAATATTATATTTTAATGGAATAGCAAGTTGTGCTTAGTAGATTTTCAATTTTGTGTCAATCATCTTTTTCTTGTACTGTTATAAAAATGTTTGTTTTAAATACATGAATTTAAAAGAAAAGAAAAGAAAAAGAAAAGACACTAGGATGGAAAAAAAAAGTCTAAGTTAAAATCCTATCTCTGGAATTTACTGTCTGAGTAAACTTGGACAAGACATTTCAACTTTCTAAGCCCCTGTTTTCCTCCTCTATAAAATGAGAGCACTAAACTAGATATTTTCTAAAGAGGGATTATTTTCTAGATTTAAAATTATTGCCCTATGATCCTAACAGCATTAAGGGACCATAGAATCTGAGATTTGGAAGGGATCTCAGAACTCATATACTTGAAGCTGTATCTTACAGTAGAAGTAGACCCTCTATAGTATAGCAATAATTGATGATCCAATCTCTGCCTTAGGACCACTAATAATAAGGAACCTATCACCTTTGTAGACAGAATACTCTACTTTCAGATAGTGTTCTTTATTAGGAAATTTTTCCTTATTGAGCCAAGAGCTATGCCTATAATATCCACACATTGCTCCTAGTTCTGCCCTTTGGGACCAAGAATAACCAGACTAATCCTCATTCTATAGGAAAGCTTAGATCAATCTAGATTTGAAAGAAAGATAAGAGGGGAAAATGTTTGTGGTTATATAATCATCCCTGAACCTATGCAATGCAGCAATGTCAGAAGCATTACATTTTATATAGCCTCGTCCTCTCTAACATTTTTTTCTGATAATACTCAGACAGTCTCAAATGAAGACAATTCTCTTTTATCTTCTATTAACAATATATATATAATATTGAAAGAATTTACAGTACTGTAATGCCTACAGCTTTTTGTCTTCTTCATATCACCTTTACCTCTTTTAAATTCTATAGAATGTGAAATAGGTGATTCTTGGAAATACTGAGGAATATAGAAGAATTCAAGTTATATTATTTATTCAAAATTATCTTGTTTTTCATATTCTCTTGTTCCACTGAAGGGGGAAAATCAGCTCTACATTGGCTCAAGTAATAAAACCAGACAATCAGATTGCATCTCCAGCAGAATGAGTCAACCAGCACTTAACCATTTATAAAAATGTGCAGATATTGCCAAAAGCTTTTCTCTTCTATAGAAATATCTAGTCCTCTAGCACTTATGACTCACCTCCTTTTGTAAATATCATGAATGCTATATGTTGTCCTGTTTGGCTAAAGAACTTTAAAACAGGGTTCTTCAACAGGGACTCCTTGAATTTATGATTGTTTTAAATGTTTGGAACTATTTTGATATAATTGATTTCCTTTGCAATCCCATAAATTTTATGTCTAACTCTTAAAATATCATTTTGAAATGATGTCTATAAGCTTGCCCAAAAAACCAAAGGGGCCTTGCCAGGGAAAAACTGATTAAGCAACCCCTAAAGTAATATGAATAGTATAGCAGGACAATTAATTTAAAGGAGTCCTCCACCTCCAATTTTCTACATCAAGTAGAAGGAGGTCTTTTGTAAAGATGAGAACAAAAAAATATGAATTAAATCCAAAGGTCCAAAGTTTCCTGAACTGATTGAAGTTGAAAGGTAAATAATACACTGGACTGGGAACCTGAGTCAAAGTGAAAATTTTGCTACTGTATGACCTTAAATTATATCACCTCAGGCAAATCAGTCAACATCTCCAAGCTAATTTTCCCAATGAAAATGAATCTATAAGTTATTTATTTTAAAAATTTTATTACATTTCAGTTTACCTTTTCCAACATTTTTTTCCAATTTGTGTAATTCAAATGGCTTTTTTGAAATATTCTGAACAAAACTGAATCTAGAACATTCAATGACTACATAAAATTGACTATTAAAAATATGTAATGCTGAGAAAGAAACAGCATAAAATAATGGAGAATTATCCAGCCTTTATGTAAGGAGGACCTGGAATAAAAGACCTATCTCTGACATGAATTGCCAGTGTAACCTTAGATAAACCACTTTAACTCTTAGTGTCCCAGGAAACTTTCTGAGATTAGATGTTATAGAAGTGTCACTACATGAGTAAATTGAGCTTCCACTCAAAATTTCCCTGTACTAGGAAATCCATTGGTTAAGTCCCTAGTCTCTAACAACAAAATGTGTGCTCCTCCCTTCTCCTTTAAAAAACTTACCTAAATACTACCCTTGAATGTCTTTCAAGATCTGATCCTTTATCTTGTCTTCTTTTCACAACAGTGTCCTAGAAAAATAATGTTTAACCTAATTGATTTATCTTACTCCTCAGTTCTTTGCATTCTAGTTAAATACTTACTTGAGCCACTGAAATTTCTTTATTCAAAGCTGCAAATTCCTTCTATTTTTAAAAAAAATTTCATTTATTTTATTTTATTTTAATTAATGTAGTCAAAACCAGCATTTCAATTACATAGCATATATTTTTTTTAATGGCTGCCCATGAGGCTGAAAATATTTTATGTTATAACTTGCTATTCCTTTTAAATATATAATAAAGTTATCATGTAAATTTCTTTTTGTTGTTGCCTTCCCAGCCTCCCTAGAGATGGCTACCATTAAACACAAATATGCATGTAGATGTTTTCATATTTCATGGGTTTCTTTCAATCCTCATGTTTCCTGATTTCTTCTCAACCTTGATCTCTATTGACCATGCATTATTCCAGACATTTTCCTCCCTTGAATTTCCAGTAATTTTTCTCTCTTTATTCTTCCCCAAGTGTTCCCCAACTCCTTCTCAGTCTCTCGACTTATATTCAAAATCATGCTAATTGTAGTTGTGTCCCTAAGGCTCTACTCCAATCCCTTTTCTCTTACCACTCAGTGGGAATTCTCTTTGTGAATTTATCAGGTCACTTGTATTTAATTATCATCTGTATGCAGATGATTCACAGATCTAGCCTTAATCACTTCTATTTGCATTCCACATATTTTTGTTAGACATTTCAAACAATACCATTCATGCCTACAATTCCTCTTCACCTCTGCCTCTCACAATGGTTGAAATCCTTAAAAGTTCTTTTCATATATAACCTCCTATAGTAATTTTTCTCTAATTCCCCCATCTGCTTAAGTTCAGTATTATATTGTATATATTTTTCATTTACATAATTATTTATATATTTATTTGTGTGTATTTATGCATGATAAGCTTAACGCAACTTCATTTTCCTCTCCAAATTAGAGAAAATTTATTTGGAGTCCCCATAGTTCATGGCATTAATTAAAGGGAAGGAGGAACCATTTGTACTCTGCATTCATTTAGTCAGATTTCCCAAAAATTACTAAGTTAGCTGGCAAGGAGAATTTTCATCTGTTTAGAATCTCTTTGGAGCTATAATAAGGATTTAATTCTCCAAACAATATTAGCCATTCCAACTTTTTGATGCCTACTAATTTATCTATCTCTTTCTCCTTCAAAATTTGCCATGATGCCAAATGTAGCAGTAAAAATAGGTTAGTATTATATATTATATAATTAAAGTATGTTTCTTAGTGATAAACATGGATTCTAGTAAATCATTCTTCCAGGGACTTGGGACATGACTCAGAAATTTGAGAGTAGAAAGGAAGATAGAATAATTATTAACCCATCAATCAAACAAACAACAAGCATTCATTAGGTATCTTATAATGTTCCAGGCACTACTCTAGGACCTGGGGTCATAAGTACAAAGAGTCAGACAATTCTTACTGCCCATGAACTACATTTGTACAAATGTAGTGTGTTCAGTATCTTTGGCAAGATACTGTAAAAATTTACCAATAAATGGAAATTGAGGGAAGATTCAGAAGAGGTATCTATCAAAGGACACAGATATTAAAATGGAAAACAATAAAACTATTTTAAAAAACTTCTTTGTTACAAGTGAAATTAAAAAAAAAAAAAGAAAGAGGGGGTGAGAGTAGGGGAAAGTTTTAATGCCATAGTAACTTCAGAGAGGAAAACTAAAGAGACAACCTAAGGTAACAGGCAGAAAAAGAAACACTGTAAACATAATAATTGCTGATAATTTTTTTTTCAAATGGACACAACCTTTGTTATCTATATCATTGAGTACAATTCATAAAAATATTGTTTCTAGATCTGGAGCATCTTCCTGCACATTTAAAACTGGAGATTTTTTCTCCCAAAAAGAGCTTTACCTGACAAACATGCTTTTATACAAAAGAAATAAATCTTATATTATTCTTTGCTTTCATCACCAACCTTGTACTGGCCCATTCTGCATGATTTCTTTCATTATTTCCGTTTCCTGGAAGGAAACAAGAAAGCAAAAGTAAACATCATTTCTACTGAGAACTATTTGCTATAGAAAAAAAAAAGTTATATCTTGCTGCACAGAGTAAATCAAATAGAGATTGATATTGTTTGCTAATAATTTATAATTGAATATGCTTTGGAAAAGAGATTAGCAGAATTTTAAAGTAAGACGATAACTAGTCCATTCCCTAGATGAACAAGAATCCTCTAATGAAATACTATGTGTAAAGCTTTTTACAAACTTTACAATGTTACATAAACATCAATTATCACTACTAATATCACACATGGGCATGTCTTCCAACTTTTGTTTGAAGAGTTTCATGGGGGGAATATCCCTTATCTCTCAAGGCAATCTATGCCTCTTAAGGATAGTGTTAATTGTTAGGAAGATTTTCCTTTCAACAAGATTTAATTTTGCTCTGCAAATTCACAGGATCCAAGGACATGAAATTGAAAGTTTAAAGATTAAATTAAAAAACTTAACTTTAGTTGCCATCTCCATTTTCCAGGATGAAGAAATAAAGAGAGGAGTAGATTTATCAAAGGTCACATAAGGTTAAATGACAAAGAGGATTTGAACTCAGAACTTCTGATTTTGAATCTCAGCAATTTGCCATAATTTTAATTAGATTTATTCATTGTTCCTAGTTTTGCCCTATTGAGCCAAGGAGAATACATACAATTTCCCTATCATATTATAGTTCTCCTAGATACTTGAAAATAGTTATTATATATTCCTTAAGTTTTATTTTTTTCCAATCCCAACATATCATATTGCATCAATAGGTTCTCATTAAAGTTAAGACTTCTCAATATTCTGGTTGCCATTTGCTAAACACTCTCTAATCTGTCAATATGCTTTCTAAATATGATGCCCAGAGCTCAATATAATATTTACTTCCACATAGATGGAACCAGACCAAAGCAGAAACAAAAAAAGACTACACTATCACTACCTTGTGCCTTGGTGTATTACTCCTCTCAATGAAGCCAAATAAAAATTTGACTTCATTTATTCATTCAATTCACTCAACAAACTTTTTTTTTTATAAAATTATGTATTTAAACCAAATAGAAAGTAAAAAAAAAAAATAGAAAAAGGCAGAAAAAGAATAAAAAAATTTTTCATGTGCCTAGCAAAACAACAAACTTCAAAATTTATAACAATAAATTTCCATTTCAAGAAAGTGTATATAATAATAGAGGCTAATATAACCATGACTGTTTATCTTTTCTTCCTTGTAGATTTTCTTATGCTTTCTGCTGTGCATTCTTTACTTTATTCCTTTTTTTCACTTTCATCCTTCCCTATTCTTGTACTAAGTAGATTACAGTAAAATAGGGATATATCTTCCCTATTTAACCCATTCCTGAAATGAGTAGGTTTTCAGAAACATCAACCTTTCTCCCCCATCTACTCTCTCTGTGGCAGTTCTTGGTATCATATCTCATAAAGCATAATTACTATTTTTACTCTCTTCCAAGGTTGTTTTGCTTATTGGAGTAACATGACAACTCCAATCTTTCTTTTGGATTATCTAATTACTAATGTCTATTCTAAACATTTGGTTTATATTATAAACTAATTATATATATATATATATTATATTATATATATAAATAAACTAAATTATATATATATGTTAATATATATTATACATAAGCCAATTATATTATAAAACATAAATATTTTGTTCTTATTGAATCTCTTGAAATTTATCTTTGATATGGCCTCATACATTAATGTTCTCTGGAGTTCACGTTTATTTAAGAAAAACTCCTAAAAAGAAATCTGATAGTTCATTGAATGTCCCCCTTTTTCATTCATTATTATACTTCATTTTGCTGGATATAATGTGTCTGGCTACAGGCCTATTTTTTTTTTAATGTCAGCATATAACATTTTGATTGTAAATATATAATATTCCAGGACCTGTAGTCTTTATTGCAGCTGCTAATAAATCCTGTACAATTCTTATTGTAGCTTCAGCATATTTGAATTGATTATTTGTTTCTTGTAAAATTTTCTCTTTGGTCTAGAATTTTCAGAATTTAGCAATAAAGTTTTTCTTATAGGATGTCTTTGAGTTTCTATTTCTCCTTTCCTTTCTTGTTCTATCACTTAAGAACAATTTTCTTTGTTTATTTCTTGTATTGTCGTATCAAGGTTTTTAGTCATAGCTTTCAAGTAGATCAATCATTTTTAAAAATTTTCTCTTCTTGATCTGTTCTTTTGATATGTTGTTTTTCTTATAAGATATTTCACATTTGTTTCTATTTTCTCACTCTTTATATTTTGTTTTGTTATAGCTTCACTGGCTTTCCCTTGTCCAGTTTTAATTTTCAAGGAATCATTTTCTTCTTTAAGATTCTGGATATCTTTTTCTAGTCACCTGACCTTCTTTTCATAATCTTAACTCCCCAAGTATCCAGGAGGTGACAGTTCCTGTGGTTCAGGTTGAGGCTCCTTCATAACTGAGCTAGTTTACTATTTCTGTGTAGATAGCCTGAAATGATTTTCACTTTATACCCATTAAATCTGGATCTTAGGGTCTTTCCTCACTTCTTCTCAGGTAGTTCCAGGAATACTGTTCTGCCTCAAGTTTTATTTGTTTTTCACTGGTCTATTGCACCCTGAGATGCAATTTTATTCTGTTTGTGGGGGAAATTTGGAGAGTTTGGAATTTTCTGACCTATACCACCATTTTATCAGAATCGTCTCCTTTAAAAAAAAAAAAAAAAAAAAAAAAAGATGTTGAGCCTCCAGTCCACAAAATATTTCAGGTATTTTCTCAAATGAAGTATCTAACTACACCTTCTCATTTATTTTTAATTCATGAATCTTATTAGACATAGAGGTTATGTGTAAGATTTCTACTTATACCTATCAAATATATTTTATTCATTAATTTTGCTTTTAACATTCATTTTTGTAAACATTTTTCTATTCCTTCCACCCCTTTCTCATCCACTGAGAAAGTAAGCAATATTATAGCAGTTATACATGTGAAGACAAGTAAAACAGTTCCATATTAGCCATGATATTTTTCTCTGGAGGTGAATAGTATGTTTTATCATGGGCTCTTTGGAATTGTCTTAGATACTTGCTTTGATCATACCTAAGTCTTTTACAGTTATTCCTTACAATAATAATGCTGTTACTATGCACATTATAATCCTAATTCCAATAACTTTACTTGGAATGAGTTCATATAAGCTTTCCTAGGTATTTCTGAAACCATCATGGTTGTCATTTCTTTTAGTACAATACTATTTCATTGCTCATATGCCACAACATATTCAGCCATTCCCCAATTGATGGGCATTCAATTAAAATCCAATTATTTATCACTACAAAAAAAGCTGCTATAAATATTTTTGTACAGTAAGTCATTTTCTTTTGTCTTTGATGTCTTTGGAATCTGGACTTAGTATTTATAGGTAAAAGAATATGTCCTGTTTTAAAACCTTTTGGGTTGAACCCTTTGGTTTAAGCAATTCAGAAGTTTATCAATAGTGAATTAGTGTACCTATTTATGCACATCAGCTTCAATATTTTTAATTTTCTTTTTCTGTCATGTTAGTCAATTGGATAAGTATAATATGGTTCTTCAAGGTTATTTAATTTGTAGTTCTCTAATCAATAGTGATTTAGAACATTTTTTCATGTGACTATTAATAGTTGTGATTTTTTCTTCTGAAAAATGTCTGTCCATATCTGTCCATATCTTTTAAACATTTATCAATTGGTGAATAGTTCTTATTTTTATAAATTTGGCTCATTTTCCTAATATTTAAGAGAACCTACCAAAGAAACTAGATATAATTTCCCCCAAAGTTTCCTATATTCCTTATAATTTTTATTTCTTAGGATTTATTTGTGAAAAAAAATTATTATACTTTTATATTATTAACATTATCCATTTTACTTCTATCTCTTTTTTGTTCATAAATTTGTTCTTTTATCCATAGATATGACAAGCAATTTCCCCATGTCTCCCTAATTTACTTGTAATATCCCCATTTATGTCTAAATTATGCATCTTGACCTTATTTTGATTTGTGTTATGATATGCTCCTTTTTGCAGTTTCTTCCCCATAAAATCCCACTTTTTTGTTATTTTTTATCTTAGCTTTATAAAATAATGCTTTGATAGTTTGGTATTCCAAATAGTTTAGATCTGTTTTTATTTACGTAAAAAATATTTTATAATTGTATTCATGTAGTTCCTGAGTTTGTCTAGGCAGGTAGACTCCTAAGTGTTTTCTATTGTTTACAGTTATTTGAATTGAAATTTCTCTTTCTATCTCTTCCTCCAGGGCTTTGTTGAATATATAGAAAGGCAGATAGTTTTTGTTTATTTCATATCCTGTGACTTTACTAAATTTTTAGTGTTTTATATACTTTATAAGTTCTCTACACATTCCTAAAATTATTCACACATCCTATCATATTATCTTCAAAGAGTTATAGTTGTGTTACCTAACTACTCATTTGTTTTCCTTTAATTTCTTTTTTCTTGTCTTATCACCGTAATTAACATTTGCAATACAATATTGAATAACAGTGACAATGATCAACATTCTTGTTTCATTCCTGATACTACTGGGAAAGCTTCTAACATATGCCCTTTACAGATAATACTTCCTTTTGGATTTAGAGAAATAAAACATCTTTTTAAGAAAGGATCCACTTATCTTTATGCTTTCTAATGGTGTTTAATTGGAATAAGTGCTATATTTCATGAAAAGTTTTATTGATATGAACATTTGGTTTTTATTGTTTTTATTACTGATCTGGGCAAAATTAAAATTGACCAAATAAAATCAAACTAATAAATTAATAAAAAACATAAGCTGTTTTAAGCAATAAAATTCAATAAAGCAAACATATCATTATTAGATGTAAAAAGAAAGAAAACCAAATTATCAAATCTTAAATATCAGCATAAAATATTAAAAAGATCAATTACCACCGATGAAGATAAACTTAATCAATTATTAGGAGTTATTTGTGCCAGCATTAAATTATGCAATGGTAATACAAATAAGAAATAGAAAGACAGCCCTTTCCATCAAGATGTTTACAATCTACAGGGAAAAACAATATATCAAAATGCAATTGGTCTTGAATTCAGATCTTCTTGATTCCTGATTTAGCTCTATGCCAGGCTCTTCATCTTCTTTCCAAATTCTGTATCTATTCCCTCTTTCTCTCTAGGAGATATATTTATGCTCTAATGACAATGCTAGTTCTTTTTCTGTCACTTCTGAGCTTCATTCAAATTCTCTACAAGAAATAAAATGTCAATGTAAACAAAAGTCATGTTCAGCCTCCAAGTACCCTTTTCACATTTACATTCATATTTATATTTCAATGGTTCTGTTTTCATGAGTAAGGATATTCTAATAAGGAACTAGGTGGTAGAGAGAATATAGGGCTTGACCTCAAGTCAAGAAGGTTTGAATTTGAATTCTGCCTCTACTTCACATTGCCTTTTATCCTCACTCCTCCTCCATACAATGAGGATTATAAAAACTTCTAATACCTACCAGAGGTAGAGTTCTTCTGAAGAGAAAATAAAATACATTCATATGTAAAATACTTTACAGAACTTAAATTTGTAAATATGAGCTAAAATTACTTGTTTTATAAGTACAAATCATCATCAAGAATTACACAATATAGTTTTTTCTGGTCCTTTTATGAGTTTATGAATGCCAGTGCAACAGTAGGGCAACTGAGCTGTTTTCTTTCCCTCTCATTGTGTGATCAGCCCAATAATGTATATGCATGTATATGTGCATATATGTATTTTTTCATTTTTATAGTTGTTTCATTTTACTGTAGTAAGTTTATTATTTATTTTTAATGCACATTGCTTTATAAACCATATTGGGAGAGAAAAATCAGAGCAAATGGAAAAAACCAAAGGAGAGATAAGCAAAAAAAAAAACACACAGAAAAAAAGAAGTAAACATACAATTTATTCACTTACATTCAATCTCCTTGGTTCTATTTCTAGATGCAGATAGAATTTTTTCTCAAAAGTCTATTGGGATTACTTTGAATCACTGAATTACAGAGAAGAACCAAGCCTTTCATAGTTGATCATCACACATTCTTGCTAGTATTATGTACAATTTATGCCTGCTTCTGCTTGTTTCACTTAGCATCAGTTCATGTAAATCTTTCCAGGATTTTACATAATTAGCTTGTTCATTCATTTTTATAGAACAATAATATTCCATTATTCTCATGTATCATAACTTCAGCCATTCCTGAATTGATAGGCATCCATTCATTTTCCATTCTTTGCTGTGTGTATATGTTTATATATACAAACACATATATAAACATTTATGTGGGCATATATAATGCATATATATATATTCCTTCATAACATCTTTTTTTTCATTCCTTCTCTCTCTAAGTCATTGTTTGTAGACTACATATACCCAGAATATATCTTTCCCTTGACCTAAAGGTCACTTGTAATACATTTTTTTTTCTGATATCATTGTGTTCCATTATTCATTGCAACACAGCATCACTCAAGGTCATATCTCTGAGAAAATGTTATATAACCTTAACAAATGCACAGAACATATCTTATTTAATGAAATTTTATGAAAATTTATGAAAAAGATTTAATGAAAATCTTGAAGACTTTGATAATCTCCACAAAATCAATTTTTTATTGTTTTTTAAATTTTTAAACAACAATAGAAAGTGGAATCTTTCCTTTATGACTCACTCAACTATATGACTGAAGATATGTACTCTTGAGAATGATCTCACAAGGTTATTTCAATGATAACCTTGATGCATACAAAAATTAATCCTATGAAGATTCTGCAAACTGGGTAGTCAGAGATCCAGCATAGAGACTGGAAATGCTTCTCCAGGAAGCTGGTTATAAAATTCATGAATTCATGAGATGAACATTCTGATTACTCTATGACCCAGCAAACATAAAAAAGCTAAGTGATCTATAGTCCTGTGTAGATCCTTTTGATTCTGCCATGATAGCAATGTTATGTGCTCAGAGAATACAATGAATCATAATTTTTAGAATATCTACAAACATTAATTTTTACAGCTTTCAGGTTGCATTTTTGTCCAGTAATGAACAAGTGAATCTAACATTGAAGGAACTGAATTGCATTGATTTTGAGTTTAACAATAAATAGTATTGAAATAGAAAGAAGATATTATAAATAATTTTGGTCAAGAAAGGAGAAAGCAATGGAAATTATATTGAAATTTGTTTTAACTACCTGGATCTCCTCTAGCACCTCCCCCCATTTTTATGAGGACACGGCCACTCACAGATGACTTTCTAGTAAATTGCTCATCTAACTGTAAAAAATAAATTGACATTTATATAGCAACTTAAAATTTTCAAGGAATTTTTCTCATTTGTATTTTACAATAGTGGTTTGATGCAATCTTTTAAATACCAGTGCTCTTTTTCTAGATGAAAAAACTGAAGTTCAGGGAACTTAAATGATTTATCTGAGTCATATAGCTAGCAGTTCTAGTGGAAGGATTTGAACCCAACTCTTCTTTGCTTCTGGTCTAGTTCTCTCTCCAAAATCCAACATTGCCTCCCATATACCATAATGTAATTTAAACTTGTAGCACATAGTTAAAAGGTATTTATGTAACACTTCATAATTTAAAAATACTTCCAAAAACTTTTATTCTATTCTCAACTTTACAGAGAAGAAAACTAAAATTCTGAATAAGCAACCTCTCCAAAATCACCTAATTAGTTAGTTGCAGAGACTAAATGAATCCAATTTCTTTTCCCATCACTTCATTTCTACTATTTCCAAAACTGTGTTCAAGTATGTTATATAATTTTATTGAAAAAAGAGCATTATTGTGAAAAGAACTAGAATGAGGTACTTACTATTGCTATGAAAACTCATGTGTAAAGGGGCAAAATTAGATATGTAGATTTCAAAATAGTGAATGAAAACATGTGAGTGAATGAGATGGCCCAAAAAATCATAGGATAAGAAGAAATGACCCATAGAACTGAAAAGGAGGAAAATTTTACATAAGTAACCAAGCATCAGAACAACTAATGTGGTAATGTGTCACAGAAAAAAAAGAGTGCTAATGAGAAAACGAAAAAAAAATGAGAAAAAAAAATGGTCAACAATATAAAATACTTGAGAAAGATAAAGAAGAGATCAGGAATGATAATGCAGCAGGTTCAAAAGATGTCTTGTTACGTGCCTACCATATGCAAGACCATGGGAATACCAAGAAAGAGTTCCTATGCTCAAGGAACTTACTTTATACTAGAGGAAATAAACATGTTCAATGCAGAAATTTAAATGTATAATTTATACAAATTAAATTCAAAATTAAGAAAGAATTCACTCCACACAAATTAAATCTGCTCTAACCAATTGGAAAAATATTAAATGCTCTTGGATAGTTCAAGCAAATATAATAAAGATGACAATACTACCTAAACTAATCTATTTATTTAGCGCTATACCAATCAGACTCCCAAAAAACTATTTTAAGGACCTAGAAAAAATAACAACAAAGTTCATATGGAAAAACAAAAGGTCAAGAATTTCAAGGGAATTAATGAAAAAAAAATCAAATGAAGGTGGCCTAGCTGTACCAGATCTAAAATTATATTATAAGCAGCAATTACCAAAGCCATTTGGTATTGGCTAAGTAATAGACTAGTTGATCAGTGGAATAGGTTAGGTTCAAAGGACAAAACAGTCAATAACTTTATTACTATAGTGTTTGACAAATGCAAAGACCCCAGCTTTTGGAATAAGAACTCATTGTGTGACAAAAATTGCTGGGAAAATTGGAAACTAGCATGGCAGACACTAGGCATTGACCCACACTTAACACCATGTACCAAGATAAGATCAAAATGGGTCCATGACCTAGGCATAAAGAATAAGATTATAAATAAATTAGAGGAACACAAGATAGGTTAATTCTCAGACTTGTGGAAGAGGAAGGAATTTATGACCAAAGAAGAGCTAGAGATCATTACTGATCACAAAATAGAAAACTTTGATTATATCAAATTGAAAAGTTTTTGTGCAAACAAAACAATGCAAACAAGATTAGAAAGGAAGCAATAAACTGGGAAAACATTTTTGCAGTCAAAGGTTCTGATAAAGGCCTCATTTCCAGATGCTCCAAGTCATTGGGGGAGGGGGTAGAGGGAAGGAGGGGAAAAATTGGAGCAGAAGTGAGTGCAAGGGATAATGTTGTAAAAAATTACCCTGGCATGGGTTCTGTCAATAAAAAGTTATTTAAAAAAAAATAAATAAAATAAACTTAATATAATCAAAATTAAAAAAAAATACTATATGCTGGATCATTCTGATCCAGATGTCCTGATCCAGAATCTGATCAATTCTGATGGACCTGGCCATCTTCAGCAATGAGATCAACCAAATCAGTTCTGATGGAGCAGTAATGACCTGAACCAGCTATACCCAGAGAAAGAACTCTGGGAGATGACTAAGAACCATTACATATAATTCCCAATCCCTATATTTTTGTCTGCCTTTATTTATGATTTCCTTCACAGGCTAATTCTATACTATTTCAGATTCCGATTCTTTTTGTACAGCAAAATAACTGTTTGGACATGTATGCTTATTTTGTTTTAATTTATACTTTAACATATTTAACCTGTATTGGTGAACCTGCCATCTAGGGGAGGGGATGGGGGGAAAAGAGAGGAAAAATTGGATAAAAGTTTTGGCAATTGTCAATGCTTTAAAATTACCCATGTATATGACTTGTAAATAAAAAGCTATTTTAAAAGAAATCTTAAAAAGAAAAAAGAAAAAGAAAAGAAAAAATTCACATAAAAGGTGGCAGGGGGCAGAAGATCATATCCACAAATATATATACAGGTTGACTACCAGGAGCATTTGATTAGAATGAAGTACATTTGAATAGGAGATTTTAGACTTGTACTATTATTGTAAAATTTATTTTAATTGCAAATTTTCATTTATTTATTTATAAATGTTCATAATACCCAAACACATTAAGTTTTATAAGTCAAAATTAAATTATGATACTTCTATTTTTTACTTACATTGGAAGAGACTCTATATGGAGGAGAACATTGATATATTCGATTGGATTTCTCTATGTTGTTTGGACATGGTTTTGTGGCATGCCTTTTCCCCCGTCCATCAGATCGACTTGCCATGTTACAGCCATTGTTGAAGAATTGGTCTTTAAAAAGTGGGTAGCATGCATGAGATACCAACCTAAGCAGATAAAATAAAACAACTGGTCTTAAAGGTTTCTATGCATAAAATATAAAAATGTGCATTGCAAAATTTTACATAGAGAAAAACTACATGCTAAGTTACTTGAAAATGCTTTTTTCAGAACTCTAACGTGAGTTATCAAGATTAATTATACCTTTGTCTTATCATCAAGAAGAAGTCACTCAGTTCCTTATGTGTACATATATCTATATATATGTATGTATAATGTGCATATATACATACATACCTACGTGTGTATGTATATACTGAAGCTGGATTTGAATTCAGTACCTCCTGATGCCAAGTAAAATATTTTATCAGCTGTATTGTCAAAGCACCTTCCATGAATTATCTAAATCAGAGTTTCTTGGAAATAAAATAATCAAACAGAATATGAGAGAATTTGGACCCTTAAGAACAAATCATGCCCAAAAGTTTAAAAAAATTGCCTAAATTAAATTAGCTGAGAAATAACCACTAAAAGGAATTCAGGTAAACACTTTTATTTTTTCAATGGGCAATTAGGTGGCACAATGGATAAAGTGCCAAACCTGGAGTAAGAAAGAAAATAGCAAACTACTTCAGTATCTTTCCCAAAAAAATTGGAGCCAAAAAAGATGTTATACACTACTTGAAGGACTGAAAAATGAGAACAACAAAATAGAAATATCATGATCCCTGCTGATGCAGAAAGTCATATATAAATTCATATGGCACTGATTTCCTCAATACCAATAGGACATAGATAATATGATTTTTGAAAACAAAAAGGCATAGAGATATACTGCCATCCCTGAAAATGTCTCCCCACATATGTATCCCTCCACTTAGAGCATATAGACCATAGACTTGAATCATGGTCTAAAGAAGTCTTTAGTCTTTTCAGATTGAATACTGTAGCCCTTTAGCAGATTATCAATCAAGTTAGAAATAGAAATACCATGATCAACTTGAAATACAGTATGAAGAGCAGAGTAGCCCACTTTTATCACATTAGCATTATCAAAAACAAAAATGGACACATGGGTTTCTACTTGTGATGATGAAATAGATATTAAAAAAAAAACAGCAGATATATTAATCAGATGTAAACCTGATATGCTAAGTTAGTAGACCTGAAGTATCATAGATTTAAAGTTAGAAGGGACCTCAGAGGCTTGTTGCTTTAAGTACCTCAATTTAAAGCTGAAGAAATTAAATTTTGGAAGTTTAAGTGACTTTTCCAAGAAAATGGATCAAGACCCAGGATTTAAATCCAAGTCTTTTAAATCCTGTGTCAAGGCTCACTCCACTATACACACTGAAAGGGTAAAATAGGTAAAGAATCTGAAAAGTGACAATAGAAAAAGGTCTGCAAATTTTTTTTGCCCTGAGTTTTTCCACAAAAAGAACAATGTGTCCCCCTACATTTTGCTTTGGCAAGTCTGAGGCAAAGTACTGAGCCTAGAGTCTTGAAGACTGAGCTCATACCTTTACTAGTTATGTGATCCTGGTCAGGTCATTTATCCTCTGTTTGCCTCACTTTCTATAACTTTAAAAGGGAAGATCATAACAGCATCTATTTCATAGGGCTGTAAGTTGTTGTGAGTCTCAAATGAGATAACATTTGTAAAAAACCTAGCATAGTTCTAATCACATAGCAGGCATTTGATAAATATGTTTCCCTCTTCCTTGAAAGATGACATAAATGGAGTGGGATAAAAGTAAAATTGGGTGGGAGAAGAATAAAGGAAATTGTAGCTGGCTGATGAAGAAGAAAGGAAAAAAGAAAAGGAGGAAGGGTAAGGAAATGAGATGGAAAGAAAAAGAGGGAAAAGGGGGAGTGAAGAGAAGGAAAAAGGAGAAAAGAAAAGGAAGGAACTCAGAAGAAAGAGGAGGAGACAAGTCCTGGCAATGGAATAATAATGAGCCATCCTTATATCATGGTTTTTGTGGAATAAGGTATTAAAAGGAAGGAAATCAATCAGCTGATAACCATTTATTAATGCCTACTTTTTATTAGGTTTTGTTCTAAGCACTACGAAGTCAAGGAAAAGAAGGATGAAAGGACATTATTAAGAAAGGAATGATAAAATTTTAGAGTTGGAAAAGACTTTAGTGGTTATAGACTAAAAAAAAAAAAGACAAATAAAAAAGAGAGAAAAGGATACTTAGCTAGTGATCACCCATATTCTACTTGATTTTTCATAAGGAGGAAGTGACAATCTCTAAAGGCAATTCATTCTACTTTTGAAGAATTAATTTAAGAAGATTTTGTTATTGTTGTTTTTGGTTCTCCACCCCACCCACACCAACACCAAGTCTAAAGCTGTCATTTTATTACTTGCATTCACCACAACTTGATCTGCCTACTGAGATAGGTATCTCAGTAAACAAATCTGATCATTCCAATACTTTAAAATTAGTATTATTTTACCTATGCTTCATCCCTTTTCTTGGATTCCCTCAATTTATTTAATTAATCATCATACCTCATGGATTCATAAGGTGTCTTCTCATCTTACTTACTGAGCTATAACCCATCTCTACCTTATTACTATCATTCCCAAAAGTTGGCATGAATATCTGAACACAATATTCTAGATTCTGACCAGAACAGAGTACAACAGGATTGTCATCTCCTTATTCCTCTTAAGGCAATCTTAGATAACAAACATTTTTGCTTGTCTTATCATATTTCTGATTCAACTGAGCATGCAGTCCATGCTCTATAAGCTCAATTGTTTGTTTTCATACTAATTTCTAACTATGCCTGTGTTGTACGCTTGAAGTAATTTTTCTGCAACAAAGTGCATGACTATAATCATCCCCATTAAAATTATTTTATCAAATACTGCCAAATATCCCATTATAATAAGATTATTTTTTATGTAGACTTGAACTTCTGTGTCAGCTATCTTTACCATCTTTGTGTCAAATGCAAATTTGACAAGAATACCAACTATGTTTTTTTTTTCCCTCTAAGTCAATGACAAAAACACTAAATAGTATGGAAGAACTATGTATGCTAATAGGGACTTCCTTCCAAGATAACATGGAATCATTTAAGGATCACTCTTTGAGGATGGTCCTAAAACTAATTATAACTGTACTATCTCTTAGCTCACCCATCTCTGTGAATTCCATAAAAGAGCATGACTTACTTTATCAAATTGTTCACTTGGCTACTAGGTGATACTATAGACAGAGTACTAAATCTAGGGTCAAGAAGAACTAAATTTAAACATGGATTTTGATGCCAACTGTATGACCTTGGACAAGTCACTTATTTTCTGTCTTATTTCCTATCTTTACTCTACCATCTTGTCTCTAGCCCTAACCCCAACCTCACTCTTTCTTAATTTCCTTAACTACAAAATAGCAATACAAAAAAAATAGCACCTATCTCCTATGGTTGTTGAAAAGAAATGAAATAATATTTGTAAAGCATTTAACACACTGTCTGGAACAGAATAGGAACTAAGTAAATGTTTGTTTTCTTCTGTAGTCTAGGTAAAACTGTATTTATGACATTTCCCTGACCTCTATAGTTGTCACTTTATAAAAAATTATATTTAGTCAGAACGATCTGTCCTTGATGATATCAAGCTTACCTTAAGATCAAATTATATTCATAATTTCCAAATGATCTCTCATCCTACCCACAATAGCCTTTTCTAAAATGTAGCCAGAATTGTAAATGAAGATGATTGGTACATATTTTCAACCTCTAGTTTTTTACCTTTTTGTATGTAGGTAAAAATTAGAATCTTTGTTTGCTCTATTCTAATCTTACGTTCTCTCTTCCTTTCTCCAGGATCCTTCATATATTACCAATAGTGGATCAGAAATCATATTGACAAATACCTAAAGCTGTAGTTCACATGGGCCAAGTGATATGATTTTTTTAAATTTTATTATTATATCTTTGTATTTACAAAACATATGCATGGGTAATTTTTGCAACATTGATCCTTGAAAAATCTTTTGTTCTAAATTTTCCCCTACTTCCCCACACTACCTCCCCTAGATTGCAAGTAGTCCAATACATGTTAAAATGTTAAATTATATGTTAAATGCAATATATGTATACATATTTATATAGTTATCTTGCTGTACAAGAAAAATCGGATCTAAAAAGAAAAAAAAACTGAAAAGGAAAACAAAACTGCAAGCAAACAATAACAGGAATGAAAATGCTATGTTGTGGTCCACACTCGGTTCCCATAGTCCTCTCCCTGGGGGTACATGGTTCTCTTCATTACTGAACAACTGAACTTGTTTGAATCATCTCATTGTTGAAGAGAGCCAAGTCCATCAGAATTGATCATCATATAGTCTTCTTGTGGCCATGTATAATGATCTCTTGATTCTGCTCATTTCACTTAGCAGCAGTTCATGTAAGTTTCTCCAGGCCTCTCTGAAAGCCTCCTTTTGGTAATTTCTTACAGAACAATAATATCCCAAACTATTCATATACCATATTCTCCAATTGATGCACATCCATTCAATTTCCAGTTTTCTAGCCACTACAAAAAGGGTTGCCACAAACATTTTGCACATGTGGGTCCTTTTCCCTCCTTTAAGATCTCTTTGGGATATAAGTCCAATAAGAAACAATGCTGGATCAAAGGGTATGCACAGTTTGATAACTTTTTGAGTGTAGTTTTAAATTCCTCTCCAGAATGGTTTGCATGCATTCACAATTCCATCAGTGTCCCAGTTTTCCCACATCCCCACCATCATTCCGCATTATCTTTTCCTGTCATTTTAGCCATTCTGAGAGGTGTGTAGTGGTATCCTAGAGTTATCTAGGGAGATTGATCTATAATTTTCTTTTTCTATTTTTGTCCTACCTGGTTTAGGTATTAGTACCATGTCTTTGTCATAAAAGGAATTTGGTAGGAGTCCTTCATTCCCTATTTTTTTCTAATACTTTAAATAGTATTGGAACTAATTGTTCTTTAAATGTTTGGTAAAATTCCCATGTAAATTCATCTGGTCCTGGGAATTTTTTCTTAGGGAGTTGATTAATAGCTTGTTCTATTTCTTTTTCTAAAATAAGACTATTTAAGCAATTTAATTCTTTCTCTGTTAATCTGGGCAACCCATATTTTTGTAGGTATCCTCCATTTCACTTATGTTATCAAATGTATTGGCATAAGTTGGGGAAAAAAACTCCTAATTATTGCTCTAATTTCCTCTTAATTGGTGGAAAGTTCTTACTTTTCATTTTTGAAACTAACAATTTGATTTTCCTCTTCCCTTTTTCTAATCAAATTTACTAAAGGTTTATCTGCTTTGTTGGTTTTTTCATAAAACCAACTCTTAGTTTTATTTGTTAATTCAATAGTTTTTTATTACTTTCAATTTTATTAATATTTCCTTTTATTTTTAGAATTTCAAGTTTGTTATTTGATTGGGGGTTTTGATTTAAATTTTTCAAAGGAAGATAGGCATTCCTTTATTATTTCTTTATTTGAACTAGGTATGTATTCCTTTTTAGACTTGTTTCCAGTCATTCCTCTAATTTCTGAACAGCTATCTGGTGCGATGACACAGGGCAGAACCTAGAGTCAATAAAACTCATCTTTCTGAATTTAAATCTGGCCTCAGACAATTACTAACTTTGTGAGTCTTGGCTAGACACTTCACCCACTTTATCTCACATTCCACATCTGTAAAATGAGCTGGAGAAAACAAAGTAAAATGTGGAAAAACAAAATAAAAGTAATTTCTATTCCATTCATTCTGAGAAGGTCTAATTTCTCTCCTAAGATCCTCTTTTTTCCCAAATTCACAATTGATCAATACAATACATCAACAGTGACAAAAATAAAACATTTTTTGTCCTCAGCTTTTTTTTTTGGCAACTTCTATTTATTCTGAGCTTTGATATTCTTGATATTATTTCTACAGGAGCAAATCATGCTTTTAAATTCGTCCTCTATTAATTTCTCTTCCTTCCATCTATTACTATTCACTACTTTTTTTTCCATCCAAGTTAAGTATCTGAGAATCTACCTTTGTCTCTTTGCACAGTTCTCATTTTTCCCTTTATTTAGATTGTTTTCTTTAGTGTCTTCAGAATTTCCCATCTTGCTAATTGCTAATATTAATCATTAAGGTTTTATCTACCCTTGTCTTTAAACTTTTAGAGTCTTCTTTTCCAAAATACAGAGCTAACAGCAGATTTTCCCCAATATTTCTCTTCTCTATATGATAAATATTCCTACTTCTACCGTCAGGGACCAGTTGTTACTGTTGTGGAGGATAAGACCCAGAACAAAAGCATTTCACTTGTTTTCCTCTACCTCTTTAGTGATGAAATAATCATTAACACATACCAATAAGTCATTACATGTTCTGCTTTTACTAGAGACAATTCCACTACGCATCTGGATAATTTAGGTTTCCCATCATTCTATGAGCATGTCTCTATGTAGTCTTACCATTTGTTTCCTGAATTCCTATATATTTGTTCTTTCTGTCCTAGTGGTTCATAGTAGACTCTTATGATAAAAATCATTCCTGTTTCTTCTTCCACTGATCATAGATCAAATTAATACTAACATCTTATCCATTTCCTTGTCTTACTTAAAAATAATAATAATTTATAAGAGATGGAGTCAATTGACAGTCTCAGGGTGAGGAGAAGCCACAGTGGAGCAAAGAATCCTCCTCACCATTTCAAGGCAGAAAATAATTCACAGACCAGAGCACAAACCAGATCAATAGTAAACATATCTCTAATTATATCATACCAATTTAGAAGGTCTTAATCACAGGTTCCTATAAGTATCTCTGAAAACAGTCTCACAAAACCCCTGAAGCTTGGGACAATGCACCCTCCAACCCAGAAGCAGAGTCCTGTTCTAACAAAGTGATAAAAGTCAAGTAATAGGCTGGAAAAATGAGCAAATAACAGAAAAAGGTGTTGACCATAAAATTTTACTAGGAAGATCAAAACACATACACAGAAGATAACAGAATCAAAGCTCCTACATCCAAGGCCTCCCAGAAAAATATGAATTGTTCTCAACACAAAACTAATTTTGAAAATCAAATAAGAGAGGGAGAGGAAAAATTGGAAAGACAAATGAGAATGATGCAAAAAAATTATGAAAAACAAGTCAACAGCTTGTTAAAGAGACACAAAAAACATTAAAGAAAATGCAATCTTAGAAAATAGGTTAGGTCAAATTGTAAAGGATATACAAAAAGTCAGTGAGGAGAAGAATTCCTTTAAAAAAGCACAATTAGTCAAATGAAAGGAAAAGTACAAAAATTTACTGAAAAAAAAAAACTCTGTAAAAAGTAGAATTGATTAAATGGGAAAAGAAATCCACTGAAGAAAACAACTCCTTTAAAAGTGGAGTTGGACAAATGGAAAAGGAGGTACAAAAGCTCACTGAAGAAAGAAATTCCTTAAAAATTAGAATAGAACAAATGAAAGGAGAGTTGAGTGAACTTTACTCTCATCAGAATTGGCTCAAAGAGAAAATAAGATAAAGAAATTAACCTTACATACAGGATGTTGATAGAGCAAAAAGTTGAAGGGAGGGTAGTGAGATGATAAAAGGAAGGGCAGGATATATTAGGGGAGAGGATAATCAGAAGCAAAACACTTTTGAGAAGATTTGTAATGAAAGCAGAGCTAGAATAGAATAAATGAGGGAAATACAAATAATAACATATGAAACCAATTTTCTCAAACATAGAGAATTGAGTCAAATTTATAAAAATAAGATCCATTCATCCTGGTTAAGAAATAATCAAAAGATAAGAACAATTTTCATATGAGATAATCATGGCTGTCTATAGCCATATGAAAAAATGCTCTAAGTAACTATTCATTGGAGAAATGCAAATTAAAACAAATCTGAAGTTCTACTACATATATATTAGATTGGCCAATAAGACAGAAAAGGACAATGACAAATGTTGGAGGTCATGACAAAAAAATATGATGCAACAAGGCACTCTTGATGGAGTTGGTGAAATGTTTCAAATATTCTGTAGAGCAATTTGGAACTATGCCCAAAAGTCTATAAAAGTATGCATAACCTTTGACTGAGCAATATCACTGCCAGGTCAGTACCCCAAAAAAGATTTTACAAGTAATCTAACAGATAAAGGAGCTATATATACAAAAAAAAAACTTTATAGCAGTTCTTTTTCTGGAGGCAAAGAATTTGAAATTGTGGGCATGCCCATCATTTGGAGAATGGCTGAATAAATTGTAGTATGTGATTATTTTAGAAATACTATTGTGCTGTAAGAAATGATGAGCAAGATGTTTTCAGAAAAATCTAGAAAGGTTTCCATGACCTGATTCAAAAAGAAATGTACTACATACAAAGTAAAAACAGCTGATCATCTGTGAGTAACGTAACTATTCTCAGAAATACAATGATCTAAGACAACTCTGAAGGATTTATAATGAAAAAAAAAATTCTATCCATACCCAGAGAACTGACAATATCTTGATTGACCACACATATTGAAGCGTATTTTTTTTAAACTTTTTTTTTGAGATTTCTGTTGTTGTTGTTTGATTGGTTAGCTAATTGATTAGTTTGGTTTGGGGGTTTTGGGTCTGTTTTCTTTCACAATATGACTATTAAGAAAATGTTTTGCATGAATACACACATATAAACTATATTGAATTGCTTGCATGTTCAATGATGGAGGTATAAGGGACAAAAGAATCTGAAACTCAAAGTTTTAAAAATGAAAATTTAAAATTGTTTTTATGTGAAATTTGGGGAAAAGAAAATACTATATAAATGAATAAAATAAAAATTATGTATACCCATGCAAAGCTATATTCTAGTCAAGAGATTCATTCCAGCCTACCTCCATAGTTTTTATAGAAGTCAGAGTTGACTATGTTCTTTAGAATGCTAATTTTTCTTGTTTACTGATTAAACTTTAGATATTTGTGTATATTTACCTGAAATCTGAAATTTACCAGTCCTTAACTTTCTGGGTTTCTGTTTCAGTAAATTTGTGAATATCTCAAAGGTGCTGCTCTAATTCACTACATCTATTCTCCCAGTTTTTTTAAACTGTGGGCTTTGACCCCATATAGAAATTCATAACTAAATGTGAGGGTTGTGAAATTATGATTTATCATCAGTAAATACTTTATTTGTATATGTATCTTAAATACCTGTGTACCATGGGTCATGTAAAAAAAAAATTGAGCAAAAAAGAGTCTCAAATGAAAAAAAGTTTAAGAAGTATTGTTCTAGAACATTTACTGTAGTATATATAAATAGCCAGTTTTCTACTGCCCTCAAGCTTTTTAATTTGGCTTTATATTTGACTTGGATAATACCAGGCAAATATATGCTTACCAGTTTTTGTTATGTACATCCCAACTCTGGCTAGGATACTGTGATTCCTATATTTTAAGTTCTGACCAAGAAATCCAAACACATTCTCAAATAGTACCTTCTTAGACGACTATGAATTTTCCAAACCAGTTTTTTTTCCTCTTCTGCATCCCTTGCCTTCATGAGGAGCCTTGAAGAAAATACCATCTGTGTCCTCATCACCTTCAATTTCTCATATGAGATGCCATAATCTTTGGCAATGTTTTCAAGATTCTATCCAAGAGGAACTTTCACAGTAAATGCTACAACTTAATTTGTTCCTTGTTCCTCTCCCCTGCACAGGGTAAATTTCTGTGGTTTTAGTTCCTTGTATTTCACAATAATATTTACTGCCCTGCCTTTCCTTGACTTACTATTTCTCTATCTCCTTTGTCATAAGAGAGAAATGAATTATTTAATTAAGTAACAATCAGAACTAGCAGTATCCTTTAACTAAGTGAATTTTGTGATAAAAGTAGTGTATCTGACATAGTTCTTAATCTGCTGTCATGGGAAGCAATGAACAAAAGTTACATAGACAAATATAGATGTGTTTCAATCTGCATTTTTAGAGGGAACATCTATTTTAATTAGATTACAGATCCATTTAATAAGTGGCATTCACATACATCCAAAAAGTTTGCAAAGTGATAACAATTCCTAGGAAGTAGGGGCTAAAGCAAAGAGAAATTAAATTAATTGTCCAGAGTCACAAAGTTAGTAAATAAAAATTTGGTCCCAAGTTATCTTTTCTCTAAATTCAGTATCATATCCACTAAACCACTTCTTTCAATAAATAACTATAGTTTTTAGTACAAATTTTATCCCATAGCACACTAATAAAAATGCCTTGGAGCCCAGAGTGACCATGATGTTTAGACATTGGATATTAAATATATCCCCTGAAATATTAACATAAGGAAACATTTAGTGTAATGTAAACACAACCCTAGCTGATTGAATTTTGATCTTCCTATCATAATACATTATTAGACTACACTCACAAAGATTAGCATTGACCTTTAAACCTTCATCTAAAGTAAAATAAGCACAACTAGTAAATCAATACACATAATAATTATAGCAATACAAATCAAAAGAAAACAACAGAAATAAAAATTGAATGCCTTGTAAGTGTAATGATCAAGCTCAATGGCAAAGAAGAAATACAAAAACAAACCTCTTTGTCAAGATAGAGGACTATGGTAGCGTAACTTAGAAAACTATGATCAGACATGATAGATTCTATGGTTAATTTTGATGGACCCTTTTTCGGCCCTCTGTTTTACCTTTTCTTTTAAGACATAGATTTAAATAAATGATTGGTTAATTTTTAAAAGAAAGAAGAAATCAAATTATTGGATCAAAAATTAAAAGATGAATGTATCACATGAAAAGTAAATTAAAGAAATTGTTAAGAATAATTTTGCACCATTAACTGTCAATCAATTTGTCTATCTAACTGAAATGGATGTATATTTACAAAAATAGAGAGCCATAGAAATAAATAGATTGATAAATTGATTTTAGACAGACAGACAGATAGATAGAGTGATAGATAGATATAGATTGACAGACTGCCCAGATTAATGGTAGAATAAATAAAATAAATAAACTTATCTTAGAAAAAGAAATTGAATAAGCCATCAATGAGATTGCTAAGAAAAAAGTCTCCAGAAACCTTTGGATTCACAAATCCAATTTTACCAAACATTTCAGAAATCATTAATCCCAGCACTATATAAAATATTTGAAAAATTAGGTCAATATGTAAGTGCCAAAATGTTTGTGGCAGCCCTGTTTGTAGTGGCTAGAAACTGGAAAATGAATGGATGCTCATCAATTGGAGAATGGTTGGGTAAATTGTGTTATATGAATGTTATGGAATATTATTGTTCTGTAATAAATGACCATCAGGAGGAATAAAGAGAGGCTTGGAGAGACTTACAGGAACTGATGCTAAATGAAATGAGCAGAACCAGGAGATCATTAAATACTTCAACAACAATACTATATGATGATCAATTCTGATGGAAGTGGATTTCTTTGACAAAGAGAAAATCTAACTCAGTTTCAATTAATCAATGATGGACAGAAGCAGCTATACCCAAAGAAAGAACACTGGGAAATGAATGTAAACCATTTGCATTTTTGTTTTTCTTCCCAGTTTATTTTTACCTTCTGAATCCAACTCTTCCTGTACAACAAGAGAACTGTTCGGTTCTGCACATATGTATTGTATCTAGGAAATACTGTGACATATTTAACATATATAGGACTGCTTGCCATCAGGGGGTGAAGAGAGGGAAGGGAAAAGTTGGAACAGAAGTGAGTGCAAGGGATAATGTTGTAAAAAATTACCCAGGCATGGGTTTTGTCAATAAAATGTTATAATTATTAAAAAAAAAAAGAAGAAAAAATAGGTCAATAACTGCTACCAAATTCTTTTTTATGACACAAGTATGGTTTTGAAACCTAAAACAATTAAACAAAACAGAGAAATAAAACTATAGACCAATTTGTTTAATGAATATGAATGAAAAAATTTAAATAAATTAGCAAAAAAAATTCCAGCAATATATCACAAAGGTCATGCCTTGTGATTAGGTAAGATTTATATCAAGAATGAAAGGCTAATTCTATATTAGAAAAACTATCAGCATAACTGACTACATTAATAACCTTAATAAGTATTATATGATTATCTCAATAGTTGTAGAAAATTTTTGATTAAAAAACAATACTCAATTCAATTAAAAATACTAAAAAGCATAAAAATCAATAGATCTTTTCTTAAAATTATGAATAGTACCTATTTAAAGCTAAGAGTAAGCATTATTTGTAATAAGAATAAAACTTGAAGCCTTTCTACTAATAACAGGAGTGAAGCAAAGATGCCCATTATTACTATTTTTATTCAGTATTGTACAAGAAATGTTAAATATAACAATAAGAAAAGAAAAAAAATAAAGAAAAATAAGCAATGAGGAATAAAAATTATCACTTTTTGCAGATGATAAGTGAGGTAGAGGAATATGGGAAAACTGGTTCACTAATGCACTAATGGGGTTGTGAATTCATCTAACCATTCTGGAAAACATTTTGGCACTATAGCCAAAGGACTGTAAAACTATGTATACTCTTGGATTCAGTAGTGCCACTACTGGGTCTATGTCCCAAAAAGATCATAAAAAAGGAAAAAGGACCCACATGTGCAAAAATGTTTATAGTAACTCTTTTTTGGTGGCAAGGAATGGAAAATTGAGAGGATGTCCATCAATTAAGAAATGAATTCTATTATAGTATTATATAAAAATTTTATTAATAATTAATAAATTATAGCAGATGAATATAATGGAATACTATTATTCTATAAGGAATGATGAGCAGGCTGATTTCAAAAATGCTTGAAAATACTTACATGAACTAATGCTAAGTGAAGTGAGATGAACCAATAGAACACTGTACACAGCAACAATCACATTGTGAGATGGTCCACTGTGATAGACTTAGTTCTCAGAAATACAATGATTCAAGACATCTTCAAAAGACTCATATTGGAAAATATTATACACATATGGAGAAAGAACTATGAAGTCTGAATGTAAATCAAAGGATACTAGTTTCACATTTTAACTTTTATTTTCTTTCTCTCACAACATGACTTAATATGTTTAACATAATCATACCTCCATAAAGTATGTCAGATTGGAGTCAGATTGATAAGGAAGGGAAAGGAAGAGGTAGAAATCAAAATCTTATCAAAAAATGAGTATTGAAAACTATGTTTATGTGTAATAGGAAAAATACTATTAAGTGCAAAAATTAAATAAACAAAATTTCTCCAAGTTCATTCATATGAAGGGTAGTTCTCTATTTAGTCTTCCTAACAGACTGTATCTCACATTTTAACAGAAAAATTACATTTCTTCACATGTAAATTTTCTCCAAGTTTGAGGGGAATGAGAAAATGACTTCATTTTCCCGATGCATTTCAGTAACCAAAGTGCTCTCCTTTACAAAAGGGGAAGTCTCACATACTAAGTATATGAAAAAGAAATGCAAAATAATTTGAAAAAGTTAGGGAGACCAATACAACTGAGAGAATAAGGGAAAAAAAAACCATTCAAGATAGCACCTGAGTGTAGTTTATATTGGCACTTGAATGACAATATTCTAGCCAAAGAATCTTCCATACACTTTATCTCTTATAAGTTCTCTCAGAAACCCTTTACTCGCTTTTTTGTCTTTAAAAGAACCTTCTTGGGGTTCCTCACACATGGCATTCTATGTAATATTACCCTCTATGTTTTTAAACTGGTCTCATCCTTACTTATCACCTCATCCTCGTAGAATCCTTCACTTTTTTAAAGACAGCTCAAATACTACTCTAAATAAAGACCTTCTTAATGTCCATAAATTCTATGACTTTTTCTTTCTAAACTAAACTTATATCTATTTTTATGGATACTTATACATGTACATGTTATCTCCTCTGATAAAATTTAAGTTCACTCAATTTTTATTTTTATCATAGTAGAGTTTGTTATATATAGTATGTACATAATAACTTTTTAATTATTAATAGAGACATTTTTTGTAATGTCTGGGCTAGCTCTCTGGAGGGCCTCAGAATCTCTCCTATAAAGAGGAGTGTAGAGTGGAAGTGAAATCATATAATTACTCCTGAGGTGAGGAGTGCGGAGATGGCTCCTGTGAATGGTCATGGGCTGGGGTTTACTATGTGGTAAGCATGAGTTTGGTGGGTCAGTTAGAGTCAAGATCAGTCAAAGTTCTTGATCTTTAGGAAGAAAAGTGAAGGAGGCAGGCAAGCCACCACATGGCTCCTCAAAGATGAATCCTGGACTCTGGAATCTGGAGCCTGAAGTCTTCCCTGCTGATTGTGCCAATGCTCCCCTAGGATTACTTCACCACAACACATTCAGCCACTACCAATCATGAAGAGAGCCATCACATGACATCACATCATATCACATCACCATATCATCTAAGTATATGTTTATACAACCATTACCTCACATTGAGTAGGTACTTAGCCTTAAATACTCTGCTGTATACCTTTTCAAGTATATTCAAGTATACCTTTTCAGAGTTCTAGCCCTCTGCAATCTTTCCAGCCCTCTAATTTTTTTTTTTATGTCTAGAGAAGTTTGTTTGTTTGTTTTTTAGTTTGATGAGCTGTATTCTATCAACATGTATGGATTATTATCAAAAGCCAAGTATTTTTAAGGCATGTCCACCTGAAGTTTACTTAACTAGTCTCCTGACTTTCCAAAAACCTAAATGAAGATAACCAAGATTTCTGTGGCATTTTCTTTTTAAAGATAAGCAACAATGACATTCCTCATAATTCCTCAAGCCATTTAAAAAATCTTTAGAATTTCCATGACTTAGACTAGGAATGCATACATTCTTTAAATGGTATGGTCACAGTACAGCAAAGTGTAGATAAATATCACAGCATAGCAAACAATTTCTTGCAAAAAATCATTAATCATGCCAATTTAATTCAATTCAGTTTAGCAGATATTGTCCTACACACTTTCTGACATTGAGACAATACACTGCAGTTGAAAATACCCTTTCTTTGGAATTAAAAGAAAATAATTTAAATATTATTCCAAATTTTGGTATATCAATGGACAAGTCATTTAACCTTTCCTTTTTGTTTTTTTTTATTTTTATCAATAAAATAGAAAATTGCCTATAGTATTTATCTCTTACAGATATTGTAAGGATTAGATGTGTGAATATATTCAATGTGCTTTACAAATAGTAAAGGCCTATGTTAAAACTGGCTGTTATAATAGATTCAATGTTTGTGACAAGCAGACCATTCCCCTTGGCCCTGAGGTAAATATAGTGTAAATGAGGTCCCTATCTTTGCAGATTTATACCCAATAATCAAATACATTTTTCAATATTTGATTATTAATTCTAACTCTGAATGGTTCCCATAAGAAACCTGAAAATACATTTTGAGCTGCTATTTACCCACGTTTTCTCAGGTACCACCAAGCTTTGTCAATGCTTCCTCCTTTGCATCCTTGACGATTTTTGACACAGCAAGAGATCAAATTCTGAGGGGATAGATTATCTGTATAACGACCGTTGGACTGAATTGCTATTCGATCAGCTGCCACACCTGATTGAAGTAAAGTATTGACTTGTCACAATATATAACATTTTCATTCATATACATATATAGTATATAATACCTTACCAATTGACTTTCCAACCTACTAAAATGTAATTAAATATATTGTTATTAGGTATATAAATACATTGTATCAATATCCAAAGTATACCACACTAATGTTCATTGAGCCCAGATATTTAAAGAGATATGCCAGAGCATACTTCAATGATTTTTTGCAGTATTTATCAGATCTTAACTAACACAGTAATTTTTGTTTGCTTGTTTCTCTTTATTTTTCTGGCAGGTTTTGTTCTTGTTCTTGTTTTTGTTCTTGTTTTGTTTGTTCTTGTTTTGTTTTGTTTTGTTTTGTTTTTTGTTTTGTCGTTACAAAATAAGAAAAAAGCAAAATAGAAAAAGAAATACAGAAAAAAGGAAAATTTAACAAGACACACACACACACACACACACACACACACACACACAACCCTACAAAGCACTGCCATGTGTCCAACAGAACATTGGGGACGATTCAAAATATATAATAAATTTCCATGTCAAGAAAGCATATATAATAACAGAAAAGATTATATTCATGAGTGTCCATCTTTTTTTTGCTTCCTAATAGATTATTCTTGTTTTCTTTGTGTTGTACTTTTTACTTTATTTTTTTTCCACTTTCATCCACCCCATCTACCCCAAGCAGGCTACAGTTAAGCACATACACACATACATACACACATATACCATACACACACAATCAATCAATATACATATATATGTGTGTGTGTGTGTGTGTGTGTATGTTCATACCCATCCACACATATACATATATCTATATACACACATACGTACACTTAAACATGCATACATGCTGACATTTACTCACCCACATAAAAACACACATATACTCATTTACACAAGCATATAAAACAATATGAATATAGCTGAAATAATGTAGATGTCTCTCTTGATTGAATCTTTAAGTTTGATTTTGTCTAAAATTATTAATTACTAGACATACTTTTTTTCTAATAAATTCCACTCCTGATACCTGCTGTGGTGTTTGCTTATATCTCTTATTTCCTACCCTTGCTAATTCTTCTTGTTTAATTCTGTTCCTTAACTTGCCTTGCTATACTTAACCTCTCCCCACCCATGAATCCCTCCTTTATCTTATCCCCCCACCCTTTCCTTCCCTCTGTATCCCAATCCCACTATCTACATACCTTATCCCATTCCTGTTAAACATGCTTCTATATCCCACCTTATCCTATGCCACCTTTCCCCTCTTTATCACTTTACTATGAATTTGCAGATATTATCCCATTTCCATAACTCAACACACTTTTCAATCCCATATTATCTTTTATCCTTTACTCATTAATCATACACCTTTCCCCACTGACACTCTACATACACTCTACATATTCTTCTATACCCTATCTTATCCTATTCTCTCCTCCCTTCTTTCTTTATAGATTTTGGAGGATACTGTATCTTTCAGTGTGTGTGTGTGTGTGTGTTTGTTTGGAACCATTGCTGATGTGAGTAGATTTTCAGAATTACAAGCCCTCCACCTCACCAATGCCTCAAGATTGGCTCTTCCTATGCTTCTTATTTTCATAACATAATTACTAATTTTACATTTTCCTAGATACTTTTGCTTTTTAGAAGCAGATCATACTCAACTCTGCCCCAATCTTTCTTTTAAGCTACTCAATTACTAATGTCAGTCTTAAACATATGGTAAAAACTTCCATGTAAAAACATAAACAATTCATCCATGTTAAGTTTCTTGAAATTAATCTTTGCCATTGGTTCATATATTAAATTTTCTATTGTTTGGGTTTGATTCAAAGTCCTGAAAATCTGCAAATTCACTAAATATACTTTTTTTTTTCATTCAATATTATGGACAATTGTGCTGAATTTTGGTCACAGGCCCAGTTCTTTTGATTGCTTGTATATATGATTCTAGGACCTGCCATAATTTTTTGTGGTTGCTGATAAACCCTACACAATCCTAATTGTAGCTCCAGCATATTTGAATTGTTTTTGTCTTGTTTCTTGCAAAATTTCTTTTTGATCTGGAGGTTTCAAAATTTGGCAATAACATTCCTATGTATTTTCCACAAAGGATCTCTTTGAGGTGATGATCAATGAATTTTTTCCTATTTCTACTCCCCCTCATGTTCTATCAGTCCAGGATAATTTTCTTGGATTATTTCTTGCGCTATCGTGTCAGATTCTTTTTTGGTCACAGTTTTCAGGTAGTCTAATTATCATTTTATTTTCTCTTTTTGATCTTTGCTTCATATCTGTGGTTTTTCTTATGTTTCACGTTTTGTTCAAACTTTCATTCTTTAAGTTTTGTTTGATTCTTTCTTAATCTCTTATGCTTCATTGTCTTCACCTTGTCTAATTCTAATTTTCAAGGAATTATTTTCTTCTTTAAGATTCTATATCTGCTTTTCTAGTTGGTTAATTTTTTTTCCTAATCTTCTTTTTCTTGAATTTTTTTAAAAAGTTTTTTTTTTTTCTCAACTCTCTCACTTGATTTTTAGTCTTTTATGAGTTTTTCTATAAATTCTTTCTTGGCAGGTAGCTTTTAACTACCTGGAGTAGAAGAGGCACCTTTTTAACTTCACTGTCCTCCTTTGAAGATGAACTCTGGTCTTCTCTATTCCCATATTAAGTTTCTTCTTTAGCTGGTTATTTGAGTGTGTGTATATGTGTGTGTATACACCACTAGTGTAAGCATCCCTAACTCTGGATTTGAGAGGATGATACCTCTAGTTTCACTTCAGCTCTCCTCTTTTCCCTGAAATCTTAAACCAAAACCTCTGCCTTCCTGGAAGTGCCAGCAGCCATCAATATCCCTATCCCACTGCTTCTAAACTGAGGGAGTGTGCTGGACCCTTCTCTGTAATATTCTGGTTTGCTTTCTGGAGGTCTTGGGAACAGCCTTCATTTCAGCACAGTAATCCCAACTAGAATAGCCAGGGATAAGTCCAAATTCTTTATTGTCTCCTTCAGAGTCTGTCTATTTGCCTGGGCCCCGGGCTAGCTTTCTGAAGGCCCTTCAGATGGGTTTTGGTCTCAGTGGGGGAAGCAGGAGGACAGGCCAGTCACCAGGAGGCTGATGAAGATGGAATGTCTCTCCGAATCTAAAAGCTTGAACTCCAGCCCTTCAGTCCTCTGTCCTCCCCGAGTCTATCTCTAGGTCTGACTCTGACCTCTTAAATACACTATTACAATTAAATCCATTCATCATATTTAGTATAAGCCAATCATTATATCACTAGGGAACCATTATTTGTTGCAAGATTAATTCAATCATACTGAACTAGGGAACTATTAATCACCATGCTGAACTAGATAACCACTGTCTTATCAGTTCCACTGAGTTAACATCTTGTTGTAAGAATCCTTGTTTCAAGTACATTTCTCCAGAGTTCTTGCTCTCTACACTTCTCATCTAGGGTCACATCTTTGCAGCACAGCCAGACTTAGCATTGCTAATCAACAGAGGTTCCTTCAGTTTTGCCAGCCTCAGACCCCTAGGTCCTCAAGCTATCTGCAAGGTGAAAGTTCCTATGGCTCCACCTAGCCCTCGGGTTCCCTACTTGCTATTTCTGTGGAACTAGACTGAAGGTGTTTACATTGGTTAAACCTGGTCCTGAGGTGTTTCATTGGGCCTTGTCCCAAGAATACCTCTTGTTCTTTCCTTAGTTGTCTTTGTTTTTCATCAGTTTATGTTCACCCTGAGGCACATATTTTTTCTATTTGTCAGGAAAACTGGAGAGTTTGAAATTTTCTGTCCTACTTCACCATCTTCTCAGAAATCTCCTGTTTGATTATTTTTTATGATACATTTGAAATGTATTTTACATTCTAAAAACAAATCATCCAGTCATTAAAATCCATATAAGAAGCCTTAAAGAATGTATCAATCTATTATCACATCTTCTTTTCCTGGTGCCAAATAATGCCATACTATGATTTTTGCTGAACTATTTTGATAGTAAAAATCTGTAAATATTGCATATTCCAACCAAACTGCTATATAAACTTATCTGAGATTTATAGCATCAACTGAAACTTGACAAGAAAGAAATCAGAAACATAAAGTCCTCAAATATACCAAAGTATTCGTAGCAGAACATTTTGTTTATAGCAGCAAAAACTTGGAACAAAATGGACTCCAATTGATTGAGGAATATATTAATAGAAAGAATTCAGAGAAATGTGGAAGACTTTTATAAATTGAATAGAGTAAAATCATCAAGAAGAGGGAGAAATGTACAAAACAATGAAGATATAAATTAAAATAATACTGATAAACATCTTATCTCTCATTAAATCCTGGTCCTAGGAAACTGATGATGATATAGACTATCTCCATCTAATTAGAGAGGTGAGGAGTTGAGAGACAGAATGTTACATATAGTGAGAAGCATCATTATTATATTAATTTTTTCTCCTAAACCATTTTTCTTTGTTAGAGGAGTAAATTCAGAGAATGGAGAGATAAAGAAGAAGAAATGGTATTCTACATAGAGTCCTGGACTTGGAACTAAGAAGATCTGACTTCAATTCCAGTCCTTAGCATTGTTTGACCCAAGTTAAGTCATTTGCTCTGAAATTTGGTTTCTTCATATATTCAGTAATAGGTTCAAGCTCTAAATATATGATCCTAAGAGTATTTAAAAAATAAAAAACTTAAGATAAGAGCTATTATCAAAAGATTCTCCTGATATATATCAAGGAGGATTTACTCTTATTTAGGGTCATAGAATTAGAGTTATTTTCTCAGAAAGGACATTCAAGATTATTTGATCTAATCTCTTTATTTTACAATTGAGGAAACTGAGACCCAAAGAGGTTGTGACTTTTTCAGGTTCACAAAGGTACTAAGCAGCACAGAGAGGGGTTGAACTGAGTTTCAAGTTCTATATAAATATGTGTATTTTTTTAAAGTAGGCCATGCCTGTTCCCCTAACTTCCCATGCTTTACATTGAGGCTTTACTTTGAGGTTTGCCTTTTGGAATTTTCCTCTCTCATCCTCTTAATGGAGTTATAAAATTCTGTTGCCCAAAATTGCCTTTGTAGTCAGTCTACTCAAAATGCTCATGTTAGAAAAATCTTCATTTAAAAAAAATTATATCTAAGCATCTTTGTTATAGCTCCTATTCTCTTAAACTCCTCAATTCTTTTCACTAGGATTTGCCTGAGGTCACAAAACAGCATTCAAAATACCACTGTTATTCTTATATTCCAGTAACTCCCCATTCAATTTAAAATCCAATTTTAAAGTACCTCATTTAAAGTACTTCATTGCCTTGAAAGTAGAAGGTTCAGTACAAGGGTTCAGAATCAACAAAGATTTTTTTTTTTTTTCATGATTTAAGGTTACCTTTTATTTGCTCTAAAATTCAATACTTTTCAATGAAATACAATTGAAGTACATGGGTTTTCTCCTGTTTTCCCCTATATATATAATCTACAGAATATTCCCCATCATTTATCCAGATATGTCTGCATCTCAGAGTATTTAGTTCAAATTTACATGTAATATTTAGAAAAAGATCAGAGAGCAGAAGAATGACTCAATTCATTTGAAGTTGTTTTAATCTCCCTGTTTTAAAAGCTTTATTGAGCATTACTCATGGGGCACATTTGCTTGTTATTTCTGTTTATTCATTGCTGTCTAAAAATTTGCCCTATGTTGCTTGCTCATTCTTGCGAAAATCTTTACTTCTTGAGTTTCTGCCATTCAGATTGAATTTGATTTGTCTTTGTAACTAGCCACTTTTTTTGCCATTTTTTCTGAAAACTCCCCTTTTGTCCTTTACCTCTTTATTTTTCTAATTTATTTTGACTTGTTTACATAATTATCTAAGTCTCTATGAAAAATAGTATATTCTTATTATAGCCTTATATCCTGCCTCAGATAGTTACTAGTTCAATGATCCTGGTTGTTACTTAATCATTCTGTTTCTCAGTTTCCTCATCTGTAAAATGAAGTTAACAATAGGACCTACCTCATAAAGTTGTTGTGAGAATCAAATGAGTTAAAATATGTAGAGTGCTTTGAAAACCTAAATGTGGCATATAAATGCTAGTTGTAAATATAATGATAAAATATTTATATTTATTAGTATAATACAACATAATATAATGCAAAAAATGATGTGGTGCAGTTTGGATAGATAACTGATTTTAAAACTGGATTGATCTGAGTTCAAATTCCACCTTTGACACCTATTCACTATGTGACTCTGGTAAACCTATTTAACTTCTCAGTACTCAACATACCTTTCCATAATAGTTATGTTGCAGATACAGTGCTAGTTTGCTTTGAAAGAAGCCATTTCCACATTTAAGACTTCTCTATATCAATGAAATGAGAAGTGTAATGCCTACCCACAATGCAATGCAATATAATGTAGTGTAAATATAATATATTGGGCACCTAACATATTCATAGAAATCATCTCAATTAAGTGAAAATATTCATCTATTATCAAAAAGCAAAGAGGAGAATAGAACACCACACAGATAACTGTGGTAAGGGAAAGAAGATAAAGAAGATAGGAAATGGTGCAGAATATAAGACAATTTGTTCTATGTAGCTACAGGCAAATAGGAGATGATGTGAACATGATCTTTACAAAGAGTATCCCTGAAAAGGGATGGAAAGGTGTTAGAACTAATGACTAAATCTTACCAGAGATAAACACGGCTGTTTTTACAGTTTTGATAAATAAAATATTTCTTTTAGGATAAAGGCCTTTTTGCAATGCAAAGGGTGACTAAACAGTAATGAATGGGACTTTAAAGTAGTCACCTGAGATTGACTAATTGCAATAATGTTGCCAATGCTCAAACTTCTATTGAGGGTTAAACTTGGCCTCTAAGGTCCTTTTCAGCTCTCAGTCTGTGATTCTAAGATTGTCCTCAGAGTTTTGGGGTTCATTCTTTGGTTATACTTAATTCTAACAGAGCTCATTGTTTGAAAGTGATTTTGATGTTTGAAAGGTGCTACAAAGGGTAAGTGGTCTAGGTGAGTAATATGATTTCTAATGAAAAGTAAAAATATGATATAATAAAAAAGAAATGAGATGTACCCATTTTGACCTTGTTTTGGTATACAGTGAGAAATATAGGTCTATGCCGAGTTTCTGACATATTTTCCAGTTTTCCCATCAATTTTTCTAAACATTTAAAACAATATTAATATGACTGACATATAATATAGATTTCTCTGTTGATTGAATCTTTGTTTGACTTTGTATAAAATCAATGATTACTAGTCTTTTTTTCTAATAAATTCTACTTCTGATTCTATCCATTTTAATTATGCAAACCTTCATCAGGCATAATTTAGAATCTTATAGATATACTCATTATTTAATTTTTTGAAATAATAGATATTATAATTGTAATCTATTTAGCATTGGCACTGGAAATTTTCATAAGTCAAATGCTATACAAGGGATCATGGAACCTGAGTTTGTTTTCAAAGTCTGTTACTAATTGTATTATTACTCTCTGTCTCACTTTCATTGTTATAAAAGAAATTGTACCAGATAATCACTAAGGTTCTATCTGGTTCTCATACTATAAGGAATCAATAGAGAAGAGAATCAAAATAACATTACTTGCAGTGGAAAATGCCCAGGATGCAGCACAGTTTTTTTGATCCAAGGGGTCATGAGTCCATCCAGGCCACTTGTAGGAGGAGATAAAAAACTCTGGAAGATGGATCTCTGAAGGCAAACTGACCTAAAAAAAATATGTGTGAGAGAGAACAAGAGTACCAGTTCATCACAAGACCACATTGTCATAGATTTAAAGCTTGAAGGGATCTTAGAGTTCAACTATTTCAACTCCTTCATTTAATAGTTAGTCTGACACCTAGAAAGATGATTCTACAAAGCAATACATATAGTAAGAAGCAAAGCCTGGAGTTGAAGCAAATCCTCTACATTTTGCTCTATTCTGCCTCTATATTCCAAGACAGATACAATTAAAGTGGGTTAGCTAGGTGATTCAGTATATTGAACACCTGGCCTGGAGTCAGGAAGACTTGAGTTTAAATTCATACTGAGACTCATATTTAGCCATGTGACCCTGGGCAAGTCATTTAACCATGTTTGCCTCAGTTTCCTCATCTGTAAAATGAGCTAAAGATGAAAATAAGAAACTACTTTGGTGTCTTTGCCAGGAAAACCTTAAAAGGGGTAAAATGCTGGATATTTGGGTAGCTAGATGGCACAGTGGATAGAGTGCCAGCACTAAAGTCAGGAGGACTTGAGTTCAAATCTGACTTCAGACACTTAATATTTCCTAGCTGTGTGACATGGGGCAAGTCACTTAACCCAATTGTTTCAGCAAAAAAAAGTTGGACATTACTGAACAATAACAAAATAACTGCAGAGTAAAAAAGAAATGTCCAGACAAAAGTTTTATTTGTTTAAAAAATCTATTTTAAGTTGGAAATGGCTCAATAAGAGTATCCAATTGCCAAGGAGAAATAATTAAAGAGTTTTGTTGTCATTTTGTTTTGTTTTGTATTGGCTGGTTGATTTTTTTCCCCTATCCCCTAGAAGTTAGTTCACTTGAGAAAGTGGTTTTGGCAATACTGTGAAGGATAAGTTGCAGTAAACAAGACTGGAAATGTTGAGGAAAGAGATGAATGATGGTGGTAGTGGTGGTAGTGATGGTGATTAACAATTACACAATGATATTTTATGCTTTACAACATTCACATAGTTCTCTAATGAATGTGAATTTTTTTTGTTAATTCATGATTTTTGAATGGCAAAGCTAATCACGTCAATTTTTCAACCCAAATTTTTAAAGGTGACAAGGTGGGAAGAGAGAGAAACAGAGACAAAGAGACAGAGAGACAAGGATAGGGAGACAGAGAGACAGACAGAGAGAGAGAGAAAGGCAGACACAGAGACAGAAAGACAGAGACAGAGAGACAGTCAGAGATAAACAGAGGGGAATAGATTATTGATAGATAGATGAATATAGATTTTAACAGCAAATGTTTATTAGTGATAATTTTTTGGAGTATGATAAAGGGAACTGACAGGGAGAGTGGTTATTTTGGGTTATTGTATAGCAGTGATGCTTTTATCCTCCCTGATGTTTCTATTATCCTAAGTCAGAGATATATTCATTAGAGAAGAAAATAAAATACTGTTATTTAAATTCATCCTCTATAAAAGCAACTATTTCCAAGGTTTAGCACATTTTTTTTCTTTCTTGCTTCTAATCTGAGTCAGGAGAGGATTTTCTACATAATAATCCAGGGATTGATTATTCTTGATTAATCTGAGGAGATCAGAAGACAATCCCAGGCTTGGAACCCTAGGCAATATATCAATTTGATACCTTGAGAGTTGACTATTGAAATACTTTGATAATTTGATTTCCTCCCCTCAATTACTATTTAGGTTCTATAGTATTCATCCCCTCATGGGCTTAATATTAACATGTGTTGACTCCATTCTATTAAGTACTTGAGGAAAAAACTGCAGCATCAATAGTATACTATAAAAACATATCGCCCTAAGATACTATGTTCAAATTCATCACATCAAAGAGATGAAAGGGATCCCAGAAGTCAGTTAGTCCAAGTTCAACTTCTTATAGATGAGAAAACTGAAGTCAAGGAAATTTAAGTGACTTGTCCAAGATAATATAAAGCCAGGATTAAACCCAGGATATCAGAGTCTAGAGCAAATACCCTTTCTAATGTGTCAAAACCTTCTTTTCATTACTTTTAATTTTAATAGTATCCATCCATTTATGTAATCTCCTTTCTGAAATGGGAAATAAAGTGATATGAATTAAATGAATGAGTTAGTTAAAGCGAAATCTCAAAGCTCTGTTTATTTTAATCTAAATTATGTTTTTAATTTGAATTTTCTGGAATGGTCCATCTTATGTACTGTTATTTTTATACAAATTATGTTTTAAATCTATATTTTCTGGAGAGGTCCATCTTATGCGCATTTTCAGAATGCAATAGGAAATATAAAATAGATAACCTTTTTTTTTTAATTGGAGGATAACAAGTAGAATAGAAGCAAAATGTAGGTAAATTTGTTGCTATTTCTAAATTTTTGAAAATGTGTGTGCACATACATACCATAGATGTAAATGTGTGTTCATTTTATATAGCTATAGAAATAGATAAAATGCCAGGATACTGCTCAAGTCTCTTACAAAAATTCCATATTACATGCATACATGTCAGATAATTGAAAAGAAAAGTTAGAATGAATCTATTTGAAAATGTGTACCTTCATAACAACTCCTGAGTTTGAGCTACAATAGGAGAGAAAAGATATTTGTTTGTCTTCCTTGACAGTGAAAGACATTAGTCACTGGATCTATGTACTTAAACTATGTCCACATGGATGATAATTGAAAAAGGGAAAAAAAGACTTTTAGTCAATTGTTCATCATAAGATGTCAATTAAAATATCATGGATAAAGCCATTGAAACCATCCTCAGACATTTATTAGTTACCCAATTAGTGATCATAAGTAAATTCACATAACTTGTTTGTGCCTCAGTTTCTTTATTTGTGAAATGGGAACTGTAATAACACTGCAGGGTTATTGTGAGGATCAAGTGAGATAACATGTATAGTAGTTTTTCTAAACTTAAATGGATGGTTAGGTAAATATTTTATATATGGAGATAAGGACTTGTTAGCCCACTAAGTTTAGTATCCAAGGAGGTCATACTCACTTCATTATCAAAGCACAGGAGGTACAATCATAAACAAATTTCTATTTTTATTTACAAGTATCTGAAAAGCAAAATATCTGAGATAATGCATATGAAACACTTTGAAAATATTAAAATACTATGTAAACATTAGCTGTTATTGTTGTTAATACCTATTTTTATATAGTACTCTAAGGTTTTTTTTTAGAGATTTTATCTTATTTTTATCCTTAAAATAACACTAGAGGATAGAAGCTATTATTATGTCCATTTTACCAAAGAGGAAACATTCAAAGAAGTATGGCCTTGGATAGATAGATATAAATATGTTAGATAAAATTATAGATAAGAAATTATTTAATAAATGGGACAGAAGAGATTAATGGATAAATAGACAGATAGATGAATAGAGGGCTAGACAGAGCATTTTTAAGCACTTACACTGTGTCAGACAGTCAGCTAGTGGCACAGATAAGAGAGTGCCAGGTCTGGAGTCAGGAAGACTTGTCTTCCAGTGTTCAAATCTAGCCCCAGATACTTATAAGCTGTGTGATCCTGGACAAGTCACTTAACCCTATTTACCTTAGTTTCCTCCCATGTAAAATGGGCTGGAGAGGGAAATAGCAAACCACTCCAATATCTTTGCCAAATAAACCCCAAATGAGATCACAAAGAATCAGATATGACTGAAAACAGATGGAAAATAACAAATATATCAGGCACAGTGCTAACTACCAAGGATATTTATCTAAACAGGAAGATAATACCTATTCTCAAGAGGTTTCTAATTGTGGAAGGTAGCATTTAAAGAAAAGCTGGATCAAGGCAAATGGGTAAGGGAATTGATGAGGAGGAAATGCAGGAGCTAGAGTAGTCTACAACACTGAGTTGTGAATGAAGTGAAATATGATTGACAATGCTCCTGAAAGAGTGATCCACAAAGATAGTCACTAGTCAATAAATTAGAACTTTACAGTGGAATTATCATGGGCATGATAAAATTGTTGATAAGAAAGGATGAAGTCCAAAGGGTTGAGATGAGTTAGCAAAGCATGGCTGGATTGCTTCATTAAAGACTAGTTTGCCCATTGAGTTTTTAATTAGGAGAATGAGCTTCCTCCAGGAAAAAAAAAAGAGGAGGATGGTGTTCAAGGCCCTCAGAGAGGTTAGATGATTTGCTAAAATTAACACAGTTGGGGGGCAAAGCCAAGATGGCAGAGAGCAGACACAACTTTCTGTGTCCTCCTCTGACCTTCTCTCAAACCAACAATAGATTTAATCTTTAAACTGATTTGGAATCACAAGACCCACAAGTATTTGGTGTATAACACATTTCTAGAAGAAGATACCTTGAAAGAACTTCAGAACAAGTCTGTTTCAAATGGAGAGGGGAACAGTCTGCTGAGCCCAGACTGCAGCACAGGGAGTATGGAGCAAAGACCTGGAGTGCGGAGTCAGAGCATTGCAGTTTCCACCCACCTGGGAATCTTCTGTGACCCTCTTAGGCTAATCTGTCCTGGTTGCAAATGGGTGATCTAGCAGATTTGTTATACAAGGTAAATTGTAAACCACTGAGCCCCAGAAGAATGTGGGCCCTAACCATAAATTACTCAGCACTGGAAGTCAATCAGTAGAATTGTCCCAGAGCAAACTAAAGCAGCTGTCACTCTTTTGTTTAAAAGCATACTTCAAGCCTTATTTTTTTTCAAATGAGGAAAAAAAAAAAAACAAAAAGAACTCTCACCATAGACAGCTTTTCTGGAGAAAGAGAAGAATGCACCTCAAATCTTGAAGTTGCTAAAGGAAAATCAACTCAAATGAAACCTCAAAGGGAGATATGAGCTGGTCCCCATTTCACAAAGCTTTCTTGGAAGATTGCATAAAGCATCTTAAACAAGAGTTAGAAGAAAAGTGGGGAAAGGAAATGAGATCTTTGCCAAAAGAGATGGAAAAGGCATATAACTCCCTACAAAACAGATTTGATGAAATTGAAAAATATATAATTCCTTGCAAAATAGATATGAAAAGGATTCCAATTCAATGAAAAACAAAATTTGTGAAGTGGAAAAAAATGCAATGAATAAAACAATTTGATTGGCCAAATACAAAAGGAGCTAAAAAAGAAAATAATATGCTAAAGATTAGAAATGAACAAATGGAACTGAATGATTCAATAAGACTTCAAGAATCAGTCAAAGAAGATTTAAAAAATGAAAATATAGAAGAAAATATGAAATAACTCCTACAAAAAACAACTGACCTGGAAAATAGGTCTAGAACAGAATCTAAGGATTATTATTTCCCAAAAGCCATGAAAAAAAAAAGAACCTAGACATTAACTTACAGGAAAGGAAAACTGCCCCAATGTCTTAGAAACAGAAAGCAAAATAGCCATGGAAAGAATTCACCCATCATCTCCTGAAAGAGACCCCAAAATTAAAACTCTAAGAATATCATGGCTAAATTTCAGAACTATTGCATCAAGGAAAAGATATTGCAAGCAGCCAAAAAGAAACAATTTAAATACTGAGGAGCCACAATCAGGATTAGCCAGGACTTAGCAGCTTCTACAATAAAGCATCAAAGAGCCAGGAATCTGATATTCCAAAAGGCAAAGGAACTTGGATTACAGACAAGAATAAAGAATTTCACTAAAATGAGAGTTATCTTTCAGTGAAGAAGATGGCGATTCAGTGATATAGATGAATTTCATCTATTTCTGATGAGTAGATCAGAACTGAACAAAAAAATTGATCTCCAAACACAGAACTCAAGAGAAGCATAAAAATGTAAAAAAGAATGAAATATTGAGAATTATATTGGGTCTACTTAGAGAGTGCAGGTATAATTTGATTTTATTATGACAATATAAAAGTAACACAGCTAGCAAGTAACTAAAATGGAATGTAAATTCCAGTCTTGCAAAGACCCCAGGACCAGTATTCTATTCAATATTGCTATGCTTTCTTTCAAGTAGCTAGACATTATTATTATTGTAATTGTAACACTGCATGGAACAAATGTTAAGACTGAAAAAGAATCATTTTGTTATTGTAGATGCTGATCATAATGTTAGGTTTTGAAACTATATTCACTAATAAATTTTTAAAATTCGGGGGTCAAAGCCAAGATGGCAGAGAAGGCACACATGCATTTCTAATCTCCTTTCATACCCTCATTACCATTTTTTAAAATCAGCCTCAAAAATGCCAAAAAAAAAACCCAAATGGTAAAATTCATGAAGATTGGAAGTACAACAGCTTACCAGGCGAAGATAATATGGAGCACTGCCAGAAAAGGTTTGTCCTGTGCGTGTGGGGGAAAGTAGCGGGGAACAGACTAGTGCAGGCAGGGATAGAACCAGGAGCAGGGTGGCCTCCATGGTTGGAAGGTTTACATAGAGCTCTCTGCCATAGCCTGACTGCTTTGTTTTAGTTGCAGAGGAGTAGACCAGCAGAGAAATTAGAATTTAGGGTAGAGGGTACTCTGAAGGATGCCAGAGCCTAACAGGATCTGGCTATACCCACCCAGGACTGGAAGTGACTCAGTGCAGACCATAACACAGTTCTGTAGTGGCATTCTGCAGGTAGGGGCTTTCGTGGCATAGGGGATGGGTGAGAGGGGGTAATCACAAATCTGCATGGCAGGGGGCACAGTTATTGACTGTTTTGTCCTTTGAACCTAACCTATTCCACTGATCAACTAGTCTATTTCTTAGCCAATACCAAAAAAAAATTCCATAGAGCAAAACAACTCATTTAAAAATTCAATTGGACATGTACAAAAAGAAGTAAAAAAAAAGCTAATGAAGAACTCATTAAAAATCAGAACTGAACAAATAGAAATGAATGATTCATTGAGACATCAAGAATCAGTTAAGAAAAACTAAAAAAAATGAAAAACTAGAAAAAAGTGTTATATATCTACTTGGAAAACAACAGAAATAGATCTAGGAGAGATAATCTGAGGATTATTGTAATTCCCAAAAATTATGATAAAAAAAGACCCTATTTTACAGGAAATCATCAAAGAGAACTTCCCAGATATAATAGAATCAGAAGGTAAACAGGCATTGAAAGAATTCATTGAACACCTTCTGAAAAAAGACCCTAAAATAAAAACTCCAAGGAATATAGTGGCTAAATTTCAGAACTATCAAACTAAGGAAAAATATTATAAGAAACCAGAAAAAAAAAAAACAATGCAAATACTGAGGTGCCACAATAAAGATCACTCAAAATCTGGCTGCTTCCACACTAGAGGATCAAAGGGCCTGGAATTCATATTCTGAAAGGCAAAAAAACTTGGAATACAGTGAAGAATAAATTACCCAGCTAAGCTGAGCATTTTCTTCCATGGAAGAAGATGGACATTTAATGAAACAGATGGATTCCATTTGTTTCTAAGGAAAAAACCAGATCTAAACAAAAAATTTGATCTCCAACCATAGGACTCAAGAGAAGCAGAAAAAGATAAAAAGAACTCTTGAGAACTGTGCATATACATAAAGAGTACATGTATAATTTGATTTTACTGATATAACATAAAAAAGGGAAGTAGAAATGGAAAGGGGATAGTGTCAGAAAAAGGAAAAGATGAGATAAAAAGATGGAAACCACATCCCACGAACAAGCAAAGGAAACCTATCAAGTGTGAGGGAATTTAGAAAGGATGAGGAACATTGTGTGAATCTTGCTCTCATCAGAATTGGCTCAAAGAGAAAAGAATTGATATATTTGTTTTACAGAGAAACTTCTCACATCCCATTAAAAAGAGAGAGAGGAAAAGGGAAAAGGAAAAGAGTAATAAGGGAAGGGTACAAGAAAGAGAAGGGATTCAAAGGTGGGGGGGGGGGGGGGGAGGGATCCTAAAGAGGGAGACCTGCATGACACAAGTGATGCCCATAAGTTTAATACTAAAAAAAAGGGGTGGGGGAAGAAAAATAAAAGCATAATCTGGGAATAATAAAATGGCAGGAAATACAGAATTAGTAATTTTAACCATAAATGTGAATGGGATGAACTCTCCCATAAAGCAGAGGTGGATAGCAGACTGGATCAAAATTGAGAACCCTACAATATGTTGTTTACAGGAAACACATCCAAAGCAGGGATATACATACAGAGTAAAGGTAAAAGACTGGAACAGAATCTATTATGCTTCAGGTGAAGTAAAAAAAGCAGTGGTAGCCAGCCTTATCTCAGATCAAGCAGAAGCAAAAATAGATCTAATTAAAAGAGATAAGGAAGGAAACTATATCTTGCTTAAAGGGTAGCATAGAAAAAAGAAGCAATATCAATACTAAACATATATGCACCAAGTGGTATAGCATCTAACTTCCTAAAGGTGAAGTTAAGAGAGTTGCAAGAAGAAATAGACAGCAAAACTATAATAGTGGGAGATCTCAGCCTTGCACTCTCAGAATAAGATAAATCAAAGCACAAAACAAATAAGAAAGAAATTAAGGAGGTAAATAAAATATTTAAAAAATTAGGTATAATAGATCTTTGGAGAAAACTGAATGATGACAGAAAGGTGTATACTTTCTTCTCAGCGGTTCATGGAACCTATACAAAAATTGACCATATATTAGGACATAAAAACCTCAAATTCAAATGCAGTAAGGCAGAAATAATAAATGCATCCTTTTCAGACCATGATGCAATGAAAATTACATTCAACAAAAAGTTAGGGGAAAGTAGACCAAAAAATAATTGGAAACTAAATAATCTCATACTAAAGAATGATTGGGTGAAACAGCAAATCATAGACATAATTAATAACTTCACCCAAGAAAACAACAATAATGAGACATACCAAAATGTGTGGGATGCAGCCAAAGCGGTAATAAGGGGAAATTTCATATCTCTAAAGGCCTACTTGCATAAAATAGAGAAAGAGAAGGTCAATGAATTGGGCTTGCAACTAAAAGTGTTAGAAAAGGAACAAATTAAAAAACCCCAGTCAAACACTAAACTTGAAATTCTAAAAATAAAAGGAGAGATCAATAAATTTGAAAGTAAAAAATATTGAATTAATAAAACTAAGAGTTGGTTCTATGACAAAACCCAACAAAATAGACAAACCCTTAGTAAATCTAATTTAAAAAAAATTTCCTTAAAAAAGGAAAGAGGAAAATCAAATTGTTAGTCTTAAAAATGAAAAAGGAAAATTCACCACTAATGAAGAAGAAATTAGAGCAATAATTAGGAGTTACTTTGCCCTACTTTGTGACAATAAATTCGACAACTTAAATGAAATGGAAGAATACCTTCAAAAATATAGCTTGTCCAGATTAACAGAGGAAGAAGTAAATATCCTAAACCGTCCCATCTTAGAAAAAGAAATAGAACAAGCTATTAACCAACTCCCTATGAAAACATCCCCAGGACTAGATGGATTCTCATGTGAATTCTACCAAACATTCAAATAACAATTAACTCCAATGCTATATAAACTATCTGAAAAAATAGGGATTGAAGGAGTCCTACCAAATTCTTTTTATGACACAGACATGGTACTGATATCTAAACCAGGTAGGCTGAAAACAGAGAAAGAAAATTATAGACCAATCTCTCTAATGAATATTGATGCTAAAATCTTAAATAAAATATTAGCAAAAAGAGTACAGAAAATCATCCTTATGATAATACACTATGACCAAGTAGGATTTATACCAGGAATGCAGGGCTGGTTCAATATTAGGAAAACTATTAGCATAATCGACTATATCAATAACCAAACTAACAAAAAACATATGATCATCTCAATAGATGCAGAAAAAGCATTTGATAAAATCCAATATCCATTCCTAATAAAAACACTTGCAAGTATAGGAATAAATCGACTTTTCCTTAAAATAGTCAAGAGCATATATTTAAAACCGTCAGCAAGCATCATATGCAATGGGGAAAAATTGGAACCTTTCACAGTAAGATCTGGAGTGAAGCAAGGTTGCCCACTATCACCATTATTATTCAATATTGTATTAGAAACATTAGTTTCTGCAATAAGAGTCAAGAAAGATCAAAGGAATTAGAGTAGGCAATGAGGAAATCAAACTATCACTCTTTGCAGATGATATGATGGTATACTTAGAGAACCCAGAGATTCTACTAAAAAGCTATTAGAAATAATTCATAACTTTAGCAAAGTTGCAAAATACAAAATAAATCCCCATAAATCCTCAGCATTTTTATACATTACCCACAAAATCCAACAGCAAGAGATGCAAAGATAAATTCCATTCCAAATAATATCGACAGCATAAAATATTTGGGAATCTATCTACCAAAGGAAAGTCAGAAATTATATGAGCAAAATTACAAAAAACTTCCCACACAAATAAAGTCAGACTTAAATAATTGGAAAAATATTAAGTGCTCTTGGATAGGCTGAGCAAATATAATAAAGATGACAATACTCCCCAAACTAATCTATTTATTTAGTGCTATACCAATCAGACTTACAAGAAAATATTTTAATGATCTAGAAAAAATAACAACAAAATTCATATGGAATAATAAAAGGTTGAGAAGCTCAAGGGAATTAGTGGAAAAAATAATCGAATGAAGGTAGCCTAGCTGTACCTCATCTAAAACTATATTATAAACCAGCAGTCACCAAAACCATTTGGTATTGGCTAAGAAATAGATTAACTGATCAGTGGAATAGGTTAGGTTCACAAGACAATATAGTCAACTATAGCAATCTAGTGTTTGACAAACCTAACGATCCTAACTTTTGGGATAAGAATTCATAATTTGACAGAAACTGCTGGGATAACTGGAAATTAGTATGGCAGAAATTAAGCATGGACCCACACTTAACTCTGTATACCAAAACAAAATGAAAATGGGTCCATAATTTAGGCATAAAGAACGAGATTATATATTATTGTTCTGTAAGACCAACAGGATGATTTCAGAAAGGCCTGGAGAGACTTACACGAACTGATGCTGAGTGAAATGAACAGGACCAGAAGATCATTATATACTTCAACAACAATACTATATGATGACCAGTTCTGATGGCCCTGGCCATCCTCAGCAATGAGATCAACCAAATCATTTCCAATGGAGCAGTAATGAACTGAACCAGCTATGCCCAGAGAAAGAACTCTGGGAGATGACTAAAAACCATTACAATGAATTCCCAATCCCTATATTTATGCCCACCTGCATTTTTGATTTCCTTCACAAGCTAATTGTACAATATTTCAGAGTCTGATTCTTTTTGTACAGGAAAATAACGGTTTGGTCATGTATACTTATTGTGTATCTAATTTATATTTTAATATATTTAACATCTACTGGTTATCCTGCCATCTAGGGGAGGGGGTGGGCGGTAAGAGGTGAAAAATTGGAACAAGAGGTTTGGCAATTGTTAATGCTGTAAAGTTACCCATGCATATAACCTGTAAATAAAAGGCTATTAAATAAAAAAAAAAACAAGATTATAAATAAATTAGAGGAACATAGGATAGTTTATGTCTCAGACTTGTGGAGGAGGAAGAAATTTGTGACCAAAGATGAACTTGAGACCATTATTGATCACAAAAGAGAAAATTTTGATTACATCAAATTAAAAAGCCTTTGTACAAACAAAACTAATGCAAACAAGATTAAAAGGGAAGCAACAAACTGGGAAAACATCTTCACAGTTAAAGGTTCTGATAAAGGCCTCATTTCCAAAATATATAGAGAATTGAATCTAATTTATAATAAATCAAGCCATTTTCCAATTGATAAATGATCAAAGGATATGAACAGACAATTTTCAGATGACAAAATTGAAACTATTACCACTCATATGAAAGAGTGTTCCAAATCACTATTGATCAGAGAAGTGCAAATTAAGACAACTCTGAGATACCACTACACATGTATCAGATTGACTAAGATGACAGGAAAAAATAATGATGATTGTTGGAGGGGATGTGGGAAAACTGGGGCACTGATGCATTGTTGGTGGAGTTGTGAACGAATCCAACCATTCTGGAGAGTAATCTGGAATTATGCCCCAAAAGTTATCAAACTGTGCATACCCTTTGATCCAGCAGTGCTACTACTTGGGCTCATACCCCAAAGAGATGCTAAAGAAGGGAAAGGGACCTGTATGTTCCAAAATGTTTGTGGCAGCCCTGTTTGTAGTGGCTAGAGTCTAGAAACTGGAAAATGAATGGATGCCCATCAATTGGAGAATGGTTGGATAAATTGTGGTATATGAATGTTATGGAATATTATTGTTCTGTAAGAAATGACCAGCAGGATGAAGACAGAGAGGCTTGGAGAGACTTACATGAACTTACATAAGCTAAGTGAAATGAGCAGAACCAGGTTATCATTATATACTTCAACAACAAAACTGTATGAAGATGTATTCTGATGGAAGTGGATTTCTTTGACAATGAGACCTAACTCAGTTTCAATTTATCAATGATGGACAGAAGCAGCTACACCCAAAGAAAGAATACTGGGAAATGAATGTAAACTGCATTTGTTTTTCTTCCTGGGTAATTTCTACCTTCTTAATCCAATTCTCCCTGTGCATCAAGAGAACTATTCGGTTCTACACACATATATTGTATCTAGGCTATACGGTGACATATTCAGCATATATAGGACTGCTTGCCATCTAGGGGAGGGGATGGAGGGAGAGAGGGGAAAAATTGGAACAGAAGTGAGTGCAAGGGATAATGTTGTAAAAAATTATGCTGGCATGGGTTCTCTCAATAAAAAGTTATTATAATAAAAAAATTTTAAAAATGAATGAGAAAAAAATAAAGAAAAAAAGAAAAGAAATAACTGCTGCATTTATACACACACTGAAATGTGATTTTAACATATAGGATAGAGTATCCTATAGTATTAAAGCATTTTGATAAATCTTTCAGTACAAAGTAAAAAAAAAAAACTAGAATACCCTTAAAAAAATCTTCTAAAATTGATCAACACATCAAAAAATGCTAATGACAACTTATGTCTTAATTTTGTTAATCAAGAAAGATTTCAAGCAAAACCTTTTCAATTTCATATAAACAAAGTTGTTTGTTTTCTAATTTTATCAATGTTTTGGTTAAGAATTTATCCCTTAACTCTTTATTGTGAAAAGTATACCATCTGTTTCTTTACTATTCTTTATAGTTTGATCTTTAACATTCCATTTGTGTATACATTTTGAATTTATTTTGTTATATAGCATAAGATCTTGATCTCAGCCCAGTTTCTGGAATTGAGATGTTTTTTAATGATACATACCAAAAGTAGAAGCAAAAATACATAACCAAAAGCAATTCATCATCAAGAAGAATGTGAAAAATTGTAAAGCCTCAAATGATTTGAGCCATATTAAAAAATTGCTAAGATAAATGAGAAGATTATATGAGGGGAAATTTAGAGCAAAATTTAAGAGAAATAAGCTCATAAGCCTACTATTTTGAGTAGGTGATATAATGGCAACAAAGGGAAAAGAAAAACTAATCCTTTTTTTCCCTAATTTGTTTCTATGCAACAGTTCAAGCTCATTCCACTGGAAATTTAGATTTCATAATTGACTCTGTCTGGCTCTGATAAAGTGAGCCTCTTTATGTTTTTTGTTTGTTTTGTTTTTGTTTTTGTTTTTTTTTTGTTTTTGTTTTTTTTTTTGCCTTGCCTTGTTGGAAATCAGATTATAAATGAATCTATTGGTAAATATTTAACAGCCAACTCTCCAGGGGAAAAATAAATACATGACACACTTTTAAGTTTAAATCTCTATTATTTTCTTCAGTCTAGAAAGTCAACAAAACAATAAATCAAGGCCCAATTTGTAACATTTGCCAATTTTTGAGATATAAATATTTTCATGAAAATTTTACAGTTATACTGGGTCAAACTACCTTCAGCACACTCTTGCCATAACTTTCTGTAGTAGCATAAATATTCAGTGAAATATTGAATATGAATATGAAGGGATGAATATCTTATACTCTCTCAATGGGGTATGATGAGGTGGAGGAGGGTACTGAACTTTTATGTATTTTCCCATCATTAGAATGTAAACTACTTGACTTTAAGGACAATTGCAAATATCTATCTCCCCAGGGCTTAGCAAATTGCCATAATACCAAATAGAAAGAATTTAATAAATACGTTGTCTATTTATATAGATTAAGTTTACTGCAAATTGGTGCAAAAAATGCTACAATAGATTATCAAAGAGGTGATTAGTAAGCACTTGGAAAGTGAAGAAATGATGACTTCGAATGTTATGCCATATTAATATCATTTCCTTTTTTGACAGGGCTACTCATCTCATAGACAAGGGGAATGTAGTAAACTATATAATAACAATATATTGTTTTATATATATGTAATATATTCATGAATATAAATGCATATATATTTATAATATGATTTATAGTTTTGTATAAATACATAATTTTACATATATATATTTCAGCAATGTATTCAAAAAATTCTTCATACTATCCTTGTGAGTAAAGCAGAGCAATACAGATTGGATGACAATACATTAAAGTGATTTTGAGTTATTGAATAATTAACAATTAATTGAGTTATTGAATAATTAACCAGGAATTGGTGAAAAGAGAAAAAGAAATGAAAGAGGCAGGTGAAAAAAAAATCAACAAGGATTTATTAAGAACTTGTTATGTATGAGTCACATGCATGTCAAGTTCTGGGATTACAAAAAAAAAAAAAAGAATCAGACAGCTCCTATTCTTTACAGACCTTAAAGTTTAAATGGGGAGAAAACATGTAAATGTATATAAAAATAAGATTTTTTACAGGATTAACAAGAAATAAGTAATGGAGGAAAGGCACTAGATTTAAGAGGAATTCATATAAACATTGATTTAGAACTGGAAGGAATCTGAGAGGTCATCAAATTCAAGCCATTTTATATATATAAATTTTATCAATCTAAAATAGGAAAAAAGGGAACTGAGGCCTACAGATATTTAGTGACTGGCCCAGAGTAATCCAATTAGTGTCTAAGTAATGATTAAAAATCAGGTCTTCCTGCCTCCAAGGCCAGTAAAGTCTCAACTGTACCATGCTAGGAAAGAAAGTTCACATTTAGCTAACACTTAATAGTATACAATGTACTGTCATAATGGTCTACACAGTAGATAGCAGGAACATTTTTATCACTATTTTATAAAAGCTGAAACTGAAAACCAGAGAATTTAAGTGCCTACAAATATCTAAAACGATCAAAGAAAGAAGAAAAAGTCTTCTATATAAAAAATTTTGTAGTGACTTTTTTTTCAGGTGGAAAAAAAAAAAGCTCGAGATTATAAGAATGTACAACAAATGAGAAATGGCTAAATAAATTATTGGTATTTTGATGTAAGAAAAAGAGGAACTAGGTGATTTCAGAGTCATAAAAAAGAATTAAATGATGTGATTCAAAGTAAAGTAAGCAGAAACAGAACAATTTTTACTATAACAATGTTATAAAAATGAACAATTTTGAAGACTATAACAACTGAAGAAGAATGAAATGAGCAATAAAAAGAGAATAATTTGTACAATTACATTACTCTAAAAACAACTCTAAAAGTCATATTAACTATGATCAATATAATGGCCATGAATCCAAAGAACCAATGATAAAGATATATAGGGACAGGATAGATTTAAGGTAAAGAATAATTTATATATTTTGTATGCAACCATTGAAGGGATCTTTTTTTTCTAAATGATCTATATTTGTTGGAAGAAAATTTTCTTTTTTTCTAATGTCAAGGCCATTTAGGGGGAGAAAATATTGATCTTCATAATTTTTCCCTTAATTTAGAGGTGGGGGTGCAACAGATTTATACCTTCAGATGAATTCACTGTACTATTACTTTTTCTTTGCAATTTTACTTTATTACAAGAGACTTCTAGGTAATTTGTAAATATTTTTAACATAAAAGAAAAAAATAATAAAAAATTTAAAACAAATTTATCAAAAGTATAAAAAAATCTTATACATGATAAAAAACGTGTCTAGTCTAAAATGGGATGCTTAATCAAGAGAAAATTTAGAATTTAGGTAAGAAGTCACAAGGATAGTATAGTTGTCTTTGAAGTACCCCTCTAGCAGAAAAAACAGCTTAGCCTTATTCTCTGTAGTTCCAAAGGCTATTCCTGGAACAAACACTTAAGAGATATATGATAGTAGGTTTCATAGGTCAATAGATAAATACTTGTATGCATGCATATATATATATATATATATATATATATATATGAATGAAACCCTTCACTAAAAATATGCCATTTAATTATCTGTAAGTGATAGAATAAAGTGACTTCATGAATCAGATTGGACATCAGTTATTTTAAAGATACATTCTACTAAAAGATTTTATACTTCTATGATTTAAAAACATTAAAACAGGAAAGGACATTTCCCCTCTTGTTATTAGTATTCTTGAAACAGAGCTTTTACCTAAAAATAATTTTCACTTGTTAGACAAAACTGCTTTTTTCCCTTAAAAGTTCAATAGCAATAATGTTATGCCAGGAATTCTATTTTGAGAGCTCACTTTTAGGATTTTTCAAGGTTTTACAACTTGTTTTAACCTAAAATTATTGCCTCGTTGTCCTACAAAACAAGTCCATTATGTCATGGTAGTTGAAACAGGATAGACACCCACAATGCCTTGCAATTATCTTTGCCACTTGACATCAAATAATCTGCCATAATCAGCACAATGCAAATTGTGTATCCCTTCATTCCATGATAATTGCATTGCTCTGTAAATTACAAGTGCTTTTCAGAGGCTTGTGAATAAAAGTAGGAATTAGTCTCTAACTATACCTCCAATGCTTTGCTAATGAAATGAGTATGACTTCCTTGGAAGGTAAACTTGGTTAATGGAACAAAAGGTCCTCCTCTTTGCATTTATATGTTTTTTTTAAGGTTTTTAAAAAGAACTGTACATATTTTATCTTATTTCATCTTCATGGTGGTAATTTGATTTTTTTGCCTTCTTTTTGACCATGTTCTCTATGAACCTCATTTTATTTCAATGAACCATATTTTACTTTTCTTAATGTATATTCTTTCCATTTGCTAATTAGTCTATTGATGTTCTCTTATTATGATGTTCTCTTTTGTATCTATACTAGATTTATTTACTTTCTAGTTTTCTTAAATTCTTGTTTATTTTATTATCCCTCTTTTCTATTTTGTAATAAGATGTAAGATACATAATATTTTCTCTAAAATTGTTTAAACTACATCTGAGAAACTGTGACCTGTTATCTCATTATTGTTGTTGTCTTTCATATATTCATTAACTAATTCTAAGATTTATTCTTTGATCAAATCATTATTTAAAATATCACAAAGTCACACCTTAGGTCTGCATATTTATTCTGTGTTCACTATTCTAAGTATTAAATTCATTTTATTATGGCTTTTAAAGAATACATTTATTTTTTCAGCTTTTAAATATTTATTTAGAATAGCTTCTGGCTATGCATGGCATTTATTTTTGTAAAAGTTAACATGTATATGTGTATATATACTTAAATACACATATATATTGCAAAGGGGAAGCCAAATGGCATAATGGAAAGAATATGAAACTTGGAATCAGAAAGACTGATATGCCTAAGTTCAAATCTGGCCTCAGACAAACCACACCAATATCTTTGACAAGAAAATCCCAAAAAGGGGTCATAAAAAGTTAGACACAACTGAAAATGACTAAACAACATTAGATAGATAGAGTAGATTGATGAATAGGTAGGCAGATAGATAGATACAGACAGACAGACATATGAATGTAATATATGCAGATGTATATATATAGTGTGTGTATGCATATATATGCATATGAACACATGCATTTTACATATTCTTTGATTTTTTTTCTTTCTAAAAACACCTTAAGTAAACATTTTGAGATCCAAGCACTGTAACAGTTTGCTCAGTTTAATATTCCCCACTTTTTTGGACCTGTATGTTTAATTTGCCTAGTTAACCAATTAAGAAAGTAACTTTAAAATCCCCTACAATTATTGTTATACTCTAGGTCATTCTTGCAATTCAAATTACTTTTCCTTTATGAATTGTTGTAGTGGGCCATAGTTAGTGGGGAACCCTGGAGAACGTATAAGAACTTTTAGTACAGTAAAAGGAATCCTGCTGATGCATCTCATTTGTCTCCCCATTCCCCTAAGGGTATCTCAGCCTTCCCAAGAAGTCAGGTGGCCAAAAAAAAAAAAACATTTGCACACAATAGCAAGTTATTTATGTGGTTGCCCAGGCAAAGTATCCTATAGTTATCATATTGCAGTATCCTATAGTTATGTAAGTGTATTATATAAGCATAGGCTATATAAGGCTGAGAATTTTTTTTTAAAAAAAGGATTCCTGTTTGACCATCCTCATGAGTTCCAAATCATCTATGATCAGAACTTGGACTGGTACCACAATTCTCCCATGAGCAGGGTCAGACAATTAGTGCCCAACGTGGGGCTTTCTAGAGCAGGGCACACAGCAGCTCAGATGATCTGAACAGAACCCAAATGGTGAAGAATTCCTGGGATACCCAGGAACAGGGTAAGTTTAAACAAGCAGTAGGAAAATCTAGTCACTTTCATTTTCTAGCTGAAATGGGGCAAGTGCTAACAAAAGAGTGTCCCTCTCAATGGAAGTATGAAAAACATTTGGTTAGCTTAATAAAAGAACAGGGCTTGTTAGTAACTCAGAATCAGATCACTAAGTTCTTAGATATTATTAAGTTCATGTCTCTGTGGTTCCCTAAGGAGGCTACGTTGGAGACAGAGAAGTGGGAGATAATGGGAGAACATCTATCTGAATACTACTATACTATGGGTTCTGGCTCAATTGTGAGCACACATTCTTTTTGTACAATGTAATAAAATTGGCTTTGAGAGATCCCACATATTTTCAAAAAAAGAAAAAAGGAGGGCTTTTAGTGTAGGATGTCAAACAAAGGAGGATAAGGAAAACAAACAAAAAGACGATGCTGACAATTCTAACAAGTGTAGCACATTAAACAAAGACAAAGATGGTGCTAGAGAGTTTGAGGGGTGTGGTAGCTCTGCTCTCAGCCTGCCTCCACTTCAGCCAGTGCCTGCACTCCTGATGTATCTCCCACTTCCCGACCCACTATTTTTTCATCCTCCTCCCTCAACTCCACTTTTGTGGGCAGGAGACAGAAGAATGGGAAGGGTGCAGCCATCTTGTCTTCCTCGTATGTCCCAATTACAGGATGCACTGGTTAATGCAAAGGAGGAGGGATGGGAATATGTTTGGATTGAGAATGAAAGCATACTCAGTAATTGAAGAACTGGATCTCAATGGGCCTCCAGGTCAAATCAAGAGAAGACCCATTCCTTTTAATTTGGAAGTTATCAAACATCTGAAAAAGGCTTGCACCCTCTATGGGTCTACATCATCTTATGTTAAGATGCTGTTAAAGAATTTGGCTTATGAAATCTTAAACCCTAATGATTGGAAATCCATAGCAAAAACATGTTTAGAACCTAGACAAATCCTGTTGTGGCTTTCTGAGTATGCTGAACTCTGTCAAACACAAGCTCAACAAAGTAGGCAGACTGGAATTAATACACCAGTCACTTTTGACTAACTAGCTGTTGAAAGCCTGCCATTCCTTATACCTATCCCCATCCAATGGAAAGTTAATACACTGGTATGGGTAAAATAGTGGCCCTTAACCACTTAAAAAAATTCAGGCCTTATTACATATAGTACAAGAACAACTTGGCCAAGGGAACCTACAACCTTCTCTAAGTCCTTGGAATTCTCCTGCATTTGCTATAAAAAGGAAATTTAGAAAATTGAGGATGTTGACTGATTTGAGGAAAGTAAATAAATAAATTGAGACAATGGGAGCTTTTCAGTCTGGGCTTCCATCATCTACTCAATTGCCTAGGGAATAGCCTCTCTGGGTTACAGACATTAAGGATTGCTTCTACTATATCCCTCTGGATAAGGATATGAAAAGATTTGTCTTTTCAGTGCCCATTGTTAATTTAGCTGAGCCTTATAAAAGATTTGAATGGACAGTTTTGCCATAGGGAATGAAAAATAGCTCCACCATGTGTCAGATGTATAAGGCTGGTACTATTGCTCCAGTAAGGAAAGCATTTCCAAAACTTATTAGTCTACATGGATGTTATTTTGGGATGTGCTCCTGAAGAGCAAATGTTAGAAACATGCCTACAAAATACCATAGAAACACCAAGGAATTACTGATAACCCCAGAAAAATATTCAAAGACATGCTCCTTTTCAATATTTAGGATATGAAGTATACCCCCAAGGTACTTACAGTACTTTTATGTATAGAGAATTTGAATACTTTAGATGATTTTCAGAAATTGATAGGAGATATCCAATGGATGGGTCCAGTTGTTAGGTTTAACTATTTATCAACTACAACCATTTTAAGACATCATAAGGGAAGACACTGCTTTGGACTCATCCTGCCAGCTTATGAAAGAAGCCCAAGAGACTCTGAGAGAGAGGTTGAACTGGCTTTATCCAATGTGTTTGACAGTGTCACTCAAAAACTCTTAGAAATATTGGTTTTAGCTACAAAATAAACACCTACAGCAGTCCTTTATCAAGGAGACAGTGTGATCAAGTGGGCAACCCTCCCAGTACAACCAGACCAAAGCCTGATTCCTTACTTAGTGCTAATGACTAGAATTTTGTTAAAGGCCGTTTAATGAATAATATAATTATCTGGGATAGGACCTAACAAGATATATACATTTTATACCAATGATCAAATTAATGTATTCTGTGAAACCATCCTAGAGTGGCAAATTTTGTTGGTCACAACTCCAAATTTCACACACAGGTCCCCCTTAAGGATAACCCAGCTATTGCATAATTGGCCATGGGTTTTTGAAGAAAAGGTTTCTAAGATCCCTCTTAAAGCATAGACCATCTTTACAGATGCATCCAAATATAATGTTTGTGCTGTATATTCCCTGATTTAGCTATAAAAAGAGTAGTGATAACTTCCTTTCAGCCCACCCAGAAGTATGAGTTGTACACAATTATATTAGCTCTTATTTATTACCCAGGTGTAAATATATCTGATTTGGCTTATTTAGTAGAAGTAGTACAAAGAATTGCCAAATAAAATTTGGGCTCTAAAATATTTCCGATTTTAAGGAACTTCAGGAGCAAGTACAAAACTACCCAGGTAAGTATTCTTGCATGTCCCTTCTCATAATGGTCTTCCATGACCTAATTTTTATGGAAACTCGAAGGCAGATCACCTTCTCACTATGATAGCCAACACTCCCCTATTTTAGTCTGCCCAAGAATCTCATTCTAAATATCATCAGGCTTCACGAGCTTTACCTCTGCAGTTTGGGATAACAGAAGAGGATACACCAAGCATATTAAGAGCCTGTATGGCTTGCCTCCCTTCCCATGCTCCTATACTCCCTCCAGGGAAGAATTCTCACAGTTTGAGGTCCAATGAAATTTGGCAGATAGATGTGACCCATAATAAATCTTTTGGCATCTGCCTTTTCTCCATATGTCATGGACACCTTCTTAGGATTTACTTTTGCAGTACCAGAAGCAAAAGAGATGGCCAAGGTCATCACTGAATTCCTTACACAGGTCTTTGCAGTTATTGGCATAAAACAAGCAATAAAAACAGATGATGGACCTACATATACTTCTAAACATTTTACACACGTTTGTGCACAGTATCAGATTTCACACATTACTGGCATACCCTTCAACCTCAAGGATAGGCAATTGTAGAGAAGAGGAACAGATATCAAGATGCTCCTCCAAAACCAAAAGAGACAGAGAGGCATGGATAACCCTAGAGAACTTTTAAACTGAGCCCTTTATACTATTAATGTTTTGGTTTTTGATGAGGATTCACTAGCTCTGGCACACAGGTTTCATAATTCGACAGAAGGGCTCTGTCCAGTGAAAGCAGCTCTGGTATCCCTAGATAATTGTCAGGTGATGTGGAGAGATCCAGAGAGTAGTAAATGGAAGGGACCAAATAGGTTAACTACTTATGGTAGAGGGTTTGCTTCTGTCTCTACAGATGGAGAAGGAATCCAATGGGTGCCTCCACACTGTATCTACCTCGTCCATCAAAGAGAGGTACTCTTAAAATGGAGGAGAAGACCCAAGAAACATCAGGTGGTTCCTCTCTGACTCGGCCTGCCATGGAAAAAGCATGGCTGTTAGGTCTAAGTGGATGGCAATTGACTAACAAATATTACCATGACCATAAAAGTAATTGTTAACGAACGTGATGCAGGATTTTAAAACTTGCAGGAACCATTGGATTCCCTGGCACATGAAGTGACAGACAATAGACTGGCTTTGGACTATCTCTTGACTGCTGAAAGAGGTGTATGTATGGATATGAATTCCTCTTGTTGTATGTATAACAATAACTCACAGTAAGTGACCACAAATGTACGCTACCTACATGAAGTGGCTGAGTGGATGAGAGATGCAAGACAATAGGAATCTATACCTTCCGCCTGGGACTCATGGAAGTCTTTTATAGTATCTTGTTCACTCATATTGTTTATTATATTACTACTTGCCTGTGTGATTGCTCCCATGCTGAAACTAGTTGTGTTTTATGGATTTAACCACTGATGTATACTTGCTTCAATTAAAACAAAAAAGAAAGGGAGAGATGTAGAGGGCCACAGATAGTGGGGGAAGTCTGGGTGAGGTATAAAACACTTTTAGTTCAGGAAAAGGAATCCTATTGACAGTGCCTGATTTGGCTCCCCATCCCCCCACCTCAAGGTGTCTTGGCCTTGCTGAAAAATCAGGGGGCATGACAACCTGTGTTGTACTTGAACCAGAGTTATGCTATTGTGGCAAGGAAACATCTGCACACAATAACAAGTTGTTTATGTGGTCCCACATGCACAATATCCTATAGTTATATAAGTGTATTATATAAGCATAGGATATATAAGGCTGATGATTTTTTTCAATAAATGAACTCCTGTTTGCCTATCTTTGTGAGTTCTGCCTCACCACTCCTCACCCATGAACAGGACTTGGACTGGTACCGAAATCCTCTTGTGAGCAAGTTAGGATGAATTGTGATCCAATGTTATTTGGTGTGTGTATGTATATAAATAAACAAATAAGCAAGTGAATTAGTGAATATATATGTATATATATATGTATGTATATACATATACTTATACAACTTTGGTTTCTTTTATGTAATACTGTCTCATAAAACAGAAACAGTAGAGAGTAAAACTTGTGTAAAGAAAGCTTGGAAGTCTGTTTAAGCTAAACAAAGTAATCTCAAACATATTCAAGATTAAAAATGACAAATACCACAAATAGAAGAAAAAAGAAAAAATATATTCCTCAAAATTATCACAGCAATCTGTTTTCTCCATTAAGTATATTGGACTGCCACTAGCACTACAATCTATAAGGTGTTCATAGAAGTAAAAATGATTCTACAGAAAAGTATTCCAGTACATTGGATTAAAGAGGGAGAGATCTACAGCTATGTTATTGCATTATGTATATTTGGATTGTATACAAATATAATATGCATAAGTATCTATTTGTAAATGTGCATATATATCGATATTAATTTTTTTTAGGGGAAAAAAGGTGATAAAGAGGTAATTAACAATTATAGAACTAAATATCAATTCTCCCATATATACCATATCTTTATAAAGATTATCAACATATGAATTAAGGGAATCCTTGATGAAGATATTAGCAAGGAAGAAGTGGGCCTTTGTAAATGATACTGAAGAATGGAACATATCTTTACCATCTCACAATTATCTGGGAAAAAAAGGTCTCTTGTTGTTCAATATATTTGACTCTTTGTGACCTCATTTGGGTTTTCTTAGCAAAGATATTGAAGTAGGTTGACATTTCTTTTTCCAGCATTTTCCAGATGATGAAACAAAGGCAAACACAGTTAAATGATTTGTCTAAGATCACATAGCTATTAAATATCTGAGGCCAGATTGGAACTAAGGTTTTCCTGGCTCCAAATCTCATGCTCTCCTCATTGTCATTTAGCTGCCATTTAAAGATTTCATTATTAATACTGTTTGTCTATTATTAAAAAATAATTTTACTTGGTAGAAGACAAGTCTCTTTATGAGTCTTTTTATCCAAGATATCTCCTCATTCAGTAGATAGTTAGAGAGAGGGAGACAGGGAAAGGAGAGAAGGAGAGAGAAAGACAGTGAGGGAGGAGAGAGAGAAAGACAGAGAGAGAAAGAGAGAGAGAGAGAGAGAGAGAGAGAGAGAGAGAGAGAGAGAGAGAGAGAGAGAATTGGAACATTCAGGCTTCCTTGGAAGATGTAACAGAAATCCCATTCAATGATCATCTGATAAATATCAAGTAAGGCATAAAACAGAGGTTTGTACATTCACCAAAAAATATTAGTCACTCTGTCAGAGGAGATACATGTGTAAGTGTTGATAAACATGGAAAGATGTGTGATGATCTTCTATATATTCCTGTGTAAGGACAGCATAGCTTGTTTGAACTTTCTTCTGATATATTTTCCTTTGCTCTATCATTCTCATTATTCTTCTTCCTTTCAGAAGGAAGTTTTCTAGTTTTTGTATTAGTTTTATTTTCTAATCATTGAACCCATAAATTCTATTTTCCAATTATTTGTTTATTCTTTATTCTTTTTGTACAGCTCATGAGCACGAAGTTCCTAAAGTATCATATTTGAGGTCTCTTTTCTATTCAATTTGTATATTATTGTTTTTGTAAGTCTGATACTATTCTCCCTCTTTTCTGTTTTATCTCACATAATGACATAATTCCTTTTAATTCTTTTTCTAACTGGTTAACATTCTCTAATTTTATTTGATTGCTTTAATTTTTTTCTAATTTTTCCTCATTCTCTTTGATTTTTAATTACTCATTAAATTCTTCAAAGATTTCTTTTGGGGCTTGTGACCATTTGACATTATTTTTTAGATTAGGAATGGTTTTTTCCCTTACTATCTTCATGTAAATATGAACCCAGGTCTTTTTGTACACTAAAGTAGCTATCAATAGCTGAGTTATTTTTTCCTTGGCTTACTAATTTTTATTTTTAATTTGTCTTATTTTGTTTTTAACAGCTTAATATTATGTGAAATGAGCTAAAGAAAGAAATAGCAAAAAACCTTCATTATCTCTACCAAGAAAACCCCAAATGAGGTCACAAAGAGTCCAACACAAATGAAATCACTGAACAACAAAACAGTTCAACAAATATATATTTAATGATAAGCATTGTGCAAGTCATTGAAAATAAAAAGATGAGAAATACAATAAAGTCTCTCCTGTTATACTCTACTAGGAGAAATATAGTTTGGATAAAACAGACAAAATCTCCTAGGGATACAACACTGAAGAACAGGGATTATAATAAATGATATATAATTTCTAAAGCAATATGCATATGTTAGGAATGCCTTGTTAAATCTCTTATTTATGAGACACACAAATCACCAAAAATTTGGAGACCATAACTTTAGGTAATAAGGAGTCACTGCAGGTCTTCAAGTGAAAGAATAAGATGATAAGGCATGTTACGAGTAAGATTATTATTGACAACCATGTGAGGAAAGAATTGGAAAATCCAGAAAAAGTACAATAGACTAATAGAACAGGGAGAGGTAGAAGGAAGGACTTGAAGCCACAATGAGAAGAATGAATGAGTTTAGGAAGACTGAGACAAAAAAAGAGAAAGAAATGAATCTGAATCAATCTGAAGTTATGATGAAAAGGAGGAATTTCAGAATTTTAAATCTAAATTATAGTATAATAGTAATACACAGTGGTGGAATTGAATGTATCATGAATCCTATTAGATGACTAAGATTAAGTAAAGATATAAACCATGGGAGTTGAAAAGGTAGTTTTACTGTGCTGTTTGAATTAACATTGATGAACATATTACCATAAATGATTCTTCCCATAAAGCATTGAATTTGGACTTGGAGGGTGTTGGTTAAAGAAATGGTTCTGCTTTTGAATTTCTGTGTTAGTATGAGTAATATCATTTAATCTCAGTTTCAATTTTCTCAGTATCAAATAAGATGATCAGATTAGGTGATCTTTAAAAACTTATCACTAAATCTTATGATGCTATGTTGTCATCGTTCAGTCATTTTTGTCATTTCAGACTTTTCATGACCCTATTTTGGGTTTTCTCAGAAAAAATGCTGGAGTAGTTTGTCATTTCTTTTTCCAGGTAATTTTACTGATAAGGAAACTCAGGCAAACAGAAGTAGGTGACTTGCCAAGGGTAACACAGCTAAATATCTGAGGGCCAAATTGAACTCAGGAAAAGGTATTTATTTAACTTCAGGCTTTGCATTCTATCTACCAGTCCACCATACGCCACCATGATCCTATGACAACAAAATAAGCCATTTGCTACAGAGAAGAGTGGTCATACTTGTCTTTTCATTTTTGCAGCAAAACATGGAGATGATAGAATTTTCACTCTTCAATATCAACGTATTGCTTCCTAAACAGGCTTTGTTATTCTAAGACAATAGGTATAAATCAAACTTTTTTGTTGAGCCTCCAATATAGGCAGAGGAATTTCAAACGACAGCTTACCTTTCAGTAGCCAATAGAAAGATATAAAACTTAAAAATTACCACTATATAAAAGTTTTATGCACAAAAATTTACTCCACAATTTCAGACTGTCTTTTTCCTGAGACAAAACATATTTAAATCAATCAGATTCAACAACTGCCATCATGTGATGTGTTCCTGAGGAAAGTAAATTAAATTTCATATTAGTTCAATCTTGGATTAAAAATAAAAAAATATCATCAATCAACTACATAGTTTGTCTATACTATGTAAAACATGAAGTTGATCAATGGAATGTTTCAGTTTTCACCCAAACTTATGAGTGTCTTATAGTGGCAGCCTTCACATGTTTATAGATATGTATATGTACCTATTATCCCTTCCCTAATCCCATTAAGGCATAATATTTTTAGTCAAAGGATATGAACAGACAATTTTCAGATGAAGAAATTGAAACTATTTCTAGCCATATGATAAGACTCTCCAAGTTATTATTAATCAGAGAAATGCAAATTAAGACAATTCTGAGATACCACTATACACCTGTCAGATTGGCTAGGATAACAGGAAAAGATCATGTGGAATGTTGGAGGGGATGTGGGAAAACTGAGACACTGATATATTGTTGGTGGAATTGTGAATACATCTAGCCATTCTGGAGAGCAATTTGGAACTATGCTCAAAAAGTTATCAAACTGCTCACACCCTTTTATCCAGTAGTGTTACTACTGGGCTTATATCCCTAAGAGATCTTAAAAAAGGGAAAGGGACCTGTATGTGCAAAAATGTTTGTGGTAGTCCTCTTTGTAGTGGCCAGAAACTGGAACTAAGTGGATGCCCATCAATTGGAGAATGGATGAAAATATTGTGGTTTATGAATATTATGGAATATTATTGTTCAGTAAGAAATGACCAACAGGATGATTTCAAAAAGGCCTGGAGAGACTTACATGAACTGATGCTGAGTGAAATGAGCAGGACCAGGAAATCATAATGTACTTCAATAACAATACTATATGATGATTAATTCTGATGGATGTGGCTCTCTTCAACAACTTGAACCAAATCAGTTCCATTTGTTCAATAATGACTAGAACCAGCTACACCCAGGGGAAAAAAAAACTCTCAGAAATGAGTGTGAACCACTACATAGCATTTCCAATCCTTCTCTTTTTGACCACCTGCATTTTTTATTTCCTTCACAGGTTAATTGTACATTATTTCAAAATCCGATTCTTCTTGTGCAGCAAAATAACTGTATGGATATTTTTACATATATTGTATTTAACATATTTAACATGTATTGGTCTACCTGTCATCTGGGGAGGGAGTGGGGGAAGGAGGGGAAAAATTGGAACAAAAGGTTTTGAAATTGTCAATGCTGAAAAATTACCCGTGCATATATCTTAGAGATAAAAAGCTATAATAATAATAAAGGGCATACTATTTTTAAACAAGAATCATAATTTTAATTACTCTCAAGATCTAGTACATAATAATTCTAAACTTAATGTGTACTCAATAAATCTTTGTTAATTTCCTAACATTGATTTGATATAAACACAGTGCCATATAAATTACTTTTACAAATGTCAATTAATATAATTTCTGAAATGTAATTAGTGCTATGTAGTTTAAAAATTGTTATACAAATGTTTCCCTCATCATAAGGTAGGGACCCTCATTTTTTGTCCCTATATCCTCAATACGTGCCCAATGACAGGTATAGAGAAAACACTTAATAAAATTAATTTACAGCTTAAAATTACTGTTAGGCAGGTATTGTTATCTTTATTTTGCAAATGAGAAAACAAACTGAAAAGTTAAATGTATTTCAAAGGTCACTCACTCACTTAAAAGTATGAGAGACAGGATTTGAACCCAATTCTTTTTGAATCTTAAGTTCAACATTATCTATTACACCACAGCTGCTCTAGAATAGGATATGTATATTATGTTTCAGAATGTCAGTCATAAATACATTACCATTATAGTTTCTTCCCAATAGATTTACTCTAGACTTAATGCCTATCCCATACCCATCATAATTTATGTAACTTTGTTCTACTCTTGCAGAGATTTTTTCAAAATATATACTATTTTTTAAATAATGACTTCTTTTTATTGATAAGGCAAATTAAAGTTAGATTAAATTACTTATTAGCAAGATTTCTTTATGAATTCATCTACTTCTTCAAGCACCAACCTCTGAAGATCAGGGTTTTTTTAAGGGTATAATAGAATAAGGTTTGTACAAAATATTCATCAATCTAAATAAAGGATTTTGATATTGTCAATTGAAAAACTTTTGGAAGATTTTTATTATTATTATTATTAGTTTTTTATTGACAAAACATATGCCTGGGTAATTTTTCAACATTGACCCTTGCAAAAACTTCTGTTCCAACATTTCCCCTTCTTCCTTCCACCCCCTTCCCTAAATGGCAAGTAGTCCCATATATGTTAAATAAGTTAAAGTATATATTAAATACATGTATACATATTTATATCCTTATCCTGCTGCATGAGAAAAGTTGGATTTAGAAAGAAGATAAAAATAACCTGGGAAGAAAAAAGAAAAATGCAAGCAAACAATAACAGAAAGAGTTTAAATGCTATGTTGTGGTCCACACTCATTTCCTAGTGTTCTTTCACTGGGTGTAAAAATATATACTTTTGAAAACACATTTTGACTGAATAAATACAGAAATGAGTTTTGAATATTTCCCTCTTTCCACTCAATAACAGTAATTATTCCCCCAGAAGCATTTGTCATTTACTTCAGATATATATAACCTGGTTAAACTTCTTGGAAATATGTTTGAGGATATTGTTTATTATACCTAGAAAATATTCAAGTGGAGAGATGTGTTGAATTGATGTAGAAACTTTAATGAAAAAAGTCTTCATGTTCAAAAGAGAGATGTGACTTCCATCAGAGTTGATAATTGGTCTTGGAAGATGTCTTTCTTAATGAAATAAAGGTCTCTTAGTAATCATGATCTGACTAATAGAGCCAATCAGATTGTGATCTGACCTTTCCCAGCCTCCATGCAGAATTTCTATGAACTGAATTCTCCTCATTCTCTCAAAACTATTAAAAAAAGAAAAATGAGGAGAGTTTTTTTTTGGTCAAATAGAAATGTGTATGCACATCAGTAGGAATACAAATGTCTACTATCCCATCTATAGTGGTACCATTGCTCTTTGTGATTACTACTAGATAACTTCAGCTAGCAGAACCTGTTATTCCTCAGGATTACATTCAATAAAAGCGATCCAACAAGACCATAGGAAATTCCAGTCTTATATAGAAGTAAATTTGGAGATTGACCCTGTAATGGTTTAATTTCACAATTTCTAGGAAAGATTTGCTTCCCACAGAATTCCCCAATTTTTTCAACTCTCTGTCAAAAGATTGAAATTATGTTATCAGAACTCCAATACTTTATCTTACAGTTTTGATCCCTGTGAAATATCTGAGTCTTCATCCAGGGAAATGACTAATTCTTTAAAATTTGTAAAAGAAAAAAACTACCTCATCTGCTATCACTTCGAGTTATTATTTCAGCTTTCACCATCAAATTTCTCAAAGCAAGTGCTCAGATTTACTATTTCTATTACATCTCTGTAATTCATTTGGTAATACCATGAATTCTGACCACCATGCCATCATTCTATTGAAACTCTAGTTGTCCAGGAGTCCCATTACAAAATCAAAGTTCCTTTCTTAGTTCTCATCTCTCTTTATCTCTGTAATCTGAATCTTTTCTAATATACTAACAGTTTCATTTCTTGACTTCTTTTCATCCCCCTATCTTCTTGTTTAATTTATTATGTTTTTAATTTTTAACATTTTTTTTTAAAAGTTGAGTTCCAAATTCTCTCCCTCTAGGCAGCCCTTGCCCATTCATTTAGAAGACAAACTATATTTGAATTGTAAATGTAAAATAATTCATATCATATTCCTAATTAATCATATCTTTAAAAATAACAAAATAAAATATATATACATATACATATATGTGTATACATATGCATATAATTCAATTTTCATTCAGAGTTCAGCAGTATATTCTCTGGAAATGGAGTATATTTCTCAAAATGAGTCTTTGGGAACTGTTTTGGATCTCTGTAGTGATGAAAATGGTTAAGTCCTTTAAAGCTGATCATCATTACAAAACTAATGTTACTGAGTACAATGGATTCCTAATTCTGCTCAATTCATTCTACATCAGCTCATAAAGGTCATACCAGGTTTTTTTTTTCTAATACCATATACCTCATTATTTCATATAGTAAAATATAATTTCATCAAAACAAATTGCTTAAGCATTTCCCCAAATGATGGGCAACCCTTCAATGTCTAATTCCTTAATACTACAAAAAGAACTGCTACAATATGTTTCTTTACGTAGGTCCTCTTTTTCCTTTGATCTCTTTAGGAAACACACCTAGAAGCAATATTGTCAGGTCAAACGACATGCATAGTTTTATAGCCCTTTGGACATAGTTCCAATTGTTCTCTAGAATGCTTAGACCAGTTAATAACTCTACTAATATAGGCCATTAGTGTACCTTTATTTCCATATCTCATCCAACATTTATCATTTTCCTTTTCTGCCTTGTAAATCAATCTGATAGGACTGAAGTGGTACCTAAAAGTTGTTTAAATTTGCATTTCTTTAACAACAGTGATTCAGAATATTTTTTTCATTTTGCTGTAGACTACATTGTTTTATCATGTATAAACAGCTTCTTCACATCCTTTGGACATTTGTCAAAGAATGGCATTTTTGTATAAATTTTACTTAATTCATTTAACTTAGTTCACTTATTTACTTAGTTCACAAGGTACATTTGAAGAATGAGGTCTTTATAAGAAAAGCTTGATAAAAATTGTTTGTGTTACTTCATTATCTATGATACCTTTTAGCAAAGTGAAGTTTCCCTGATTATCTTTTAATTAAGCCTGATTTTGTTTTTGTTTTATCTGAGATCATAATTGTTACCACTGCTTTTTTTTTTTTTTAAACTGCTGCTGAAGCATACTTCAACCCCTTATTTTAATTCTGTGTGTCTTTATAGTTCAACTGGGTGTCTCTTATAAACAACATATAGGTGATTTTTTTGGTTCCTAATCCATTCTGCTATATGCTTCTTTTTATTAATGATCTAATCCCATTCTTATTCACAATTAAGATTAATAATTATGTAATTGCTTTCATGTAATTTTCATCTATTTATCCTTCTCTCTTCTTCTTGCTCCTCCACAAAAGTGACTTTTGCTTCTGATCCCTATTCCTTTAATCTGCCTTCCTGTTTATAACCCTGTCCTTTCTGTTATAGCCTTTTCTTTCTACTTTGTTGTGAGATAATTTTCCCCATTTTTCCTCTCCTTTTCACAGAATTCTGCTTTCTGCTTTTTTAAAATGTGATCTAATCCCATTCTCATTCACAATTAAGATTAATAATTATGTAATTTCATCATCTGAAAATTGTCTATTTTGACCATTTATCAATTAGGGAATGACTTGTATTCTTATAATTTTATATATTTAGAAATATGTATTCTCTACATATTTTAGAAATGAGACTTAATCAGAAACACTGACTATAAAAATTGTTTTCCAGCTTTCTGCTTCCTTTCTAATCTTGGTTATATTGGTTTTGTTTGTGCAAAAACCTTTTAAATTTAATGTAATCAAATCACATATTTTGCAATTTATAATGTTCTCTAGTTTTTCCTTGACCACAAATTAGTCCCTTCTCCAAAGATCTGACAGGTAAGCTATGCTTTCCCAATTTGCTTATATTATGAGCCTTTATTCTTAAATTATGAAGCCATTTTGACCTAATCTTGATATATGATGTGAAATGCTGATCTATGCCTGGTTTCTGCTATACTATTTTTCAATATTCCCAGCAATTTTTGTCAAATAATGAGTTTTTATCCCAGGAGCTGGAATCTTTGGCTTTATGAAACAGTGGATTACTATTGTCATTTACTGCAATATCTTGATTATGTAAGCTATTCCACTGCTCTACCGCTGTATTTCTTAGCTAGTAACAAATGGTTTTAATCATTGTTGTTTTATAAAATAGTTTTAGGCCTCATATGTTTAGGCCACCTTCCTTTGTATTTTTTTCCCATTCATTTCCTTGATATTTTTTATATTTTTTCTTCCAGGTGAATTTTGCTATTATCTTTATAATTCTATAAAATAATTTTGGCAGTTTGATTGAAATTGCCCTAAATAAGTAGAACTGTCATTTTTATTATATTATATTGGTGTACCTATGAGCAATTGATATTTTTCCAATTGTTTATATCTGACTTTATTTTCATAAAAAGTATTTTGTAATTGTATTTGTAAAGTTCCAAGGTTTGCTTTGCCAGTAGACTCCAAAATATGTTATATTATTTTAAATCGAATTTCTCTTCTCTTAAAGTGGGGGAAATGTGCAATATATAGAAATGCCAATGATTTATAAGGGTTTATTTTATATCCTGCAACTTTATTAAAGTTGTTAATTGTTCCAAGTATTTTAATTGATCTTCTAGGATTCTCTGGATACATCATCATAGCATCATAGTATCTACAAAGGATGATAGATTTTTTTTTTCCCTCATTGTCTACTCTTAAGTCCTTCAATTTTTTTTTTATCCCATTGCTGAAGCATAATATTTCTAGTATGAAATTGAATTTAGTGGTGATGATGGACAGAATTGTTCCATCCTAGATCTTATTGAGAATGCTTCTAATTCATCCCTACTATATATAATGCTTGTTGATAGTTTTTGATAGATGCTACTTATAATTTTAAGGAAAACTACATTTATTTTTCTTCTGTCAGTTTTCAGTTGTTTTCAGAGGTTTTCTTGGTAAAGATCATGGAGTGGTATGCAATTTCCTTTTCTAGTTTATTTTACATATGAAAAAACTGAGGCAAAGAAGGTTAAATGATTTACTGAGGATCACATAACTAGCAAATGTCTGATGCTGGATTTGAACTCAGGACAATGAGTCTTCCTGACCTCCAGGTCCAATACTATCTATTGCACCACCAAGCTACTCCCCTTAAACCATATTCTCAATTAATTTTTGTCAGTGGTCTCCAGCTTGCAAAGTTGTGAATTGTGCCTCATTAAAATTTTGCATATTCTTTAAGACCAAGAAATCAAATACTTGAATGAATATCATATCATAAAATTGAATTTCCTCCAAAGATGCCTGTTATGCCTACCCATTCTATGCAACATTTATCATATTCTCTTCAAGCTTAATGAGAATGGGTCCATCAAATATGCTGGAGACCATCTTCTCTTTCTCCCAAAATTTTCAAAGTAATAATACAGCATTTTGTTGTTCACTAAATATAAATTGATCTTGCCACATTACATCATGCAATTTCTAAATGGTGTCCATCACTCATGCTATTCTTTTTGAGTTTTTTATTGGTTATTTATTATAGCCCACTTACATTCACTACAAGTTTTTCCATTACCTTTAGTGAGATGTTCAGCTTTGGTTTGGAAGATTGTGCTATTCCATATTTTATTGGCATAAAGCAAAACTAGTAAAATTTTTTATTGGAAAAATGGGCCATTGTTTTCCTGAGAAATTTGGGATTATTAAAAGTATTTTTAATTCCACCAAAGTAATTCAATGCATTTTTCTTCCCCTCTGCATCCCTGGACTCAGTTCATTGTTCATCTGTACAATATTCCAGATACAGTGGATTCCAGAATCATGTGTTATTGAACAAGCTCCATTATCATGAATATTGAATGATCCAGAATCAATATGGCAGAATAGCAGGACAAAGCTAGGTAATAAACTCTCTTCATTCACTTGGTCTTGCCTAATCCACAGTCCTTTGAGCCATTTCTTTGAGTCCATTTCTTTCTAGACAAGGTCTTTAAGAACAATGTCATCTTTAATAGGATCATTTAAAGGAGCTCATTACTCACAGGGATTCCCTCCTCAACATAAATTCTGCATATGATTTCCTTCATTACAGTGAATATATTTTGCAAACACAAATCCCTGTTTTATGTCTCACAAGAGATTTGTTATCAGATTACTACTGAAAAAAGTTAATTTCTGTTGCTATATTTTCAAAGGAATACTAAGTGATCCTTATATGGATGGCAGATATCTTGCTGTATGAGCTTGCAATGGATTACAGAAATGAAATAAACATCAACAATAATAATTTTATCCAGAAGTCTAACCAGAGTAAATTAAGTAACACAAAAAAGACCCAACAAGCCTAGAAGGCAAGGATCTATATATGTGTCAATGGGAAAAAATGACTGCCAAAAACATTTTACTGAATATAAATTGACCTGTAAAATCTTATGCAGAATGATAAATTGTAATGAGTTGAAACTCGAGTTGATGCGCTGAGGTCCCAAGCAGGTGAGGCTAAATAGTAATTGGACCATACTCTATTAATATATATGCTTGGAGAAAGAATGGCCCTCGCCCACCCTTTGTGCAAGTCCTGATGGGTTGCATAGGAAATGATGATTTTGGTGGGTGGAGGCAGAGGGGCAGGAAGAGAAGCAGAGAGAGAGCTGGCATCTTGTTGTAACTGTTCCCATTGCTATCACGATCCCTCTTTCACCTCTGATCCCCCTTCACCTCCAATTCTTCTTCACCTCCACAGAGAATAAAGATCAAAGACTTTCCCTTAACCTGAATTCCTGACTCCAGCTGATTTTAAATACACGGTCATCACAATTAATGATAATTATGAGCAGAACCATTTCATAGAAAAGAGATGGACAGTGAAAGGGAAAAATAGTTCAAAGAAAGCTTGTAAATATAATCAATTGAGGAAAGTTATCCCACAGGCAATCATAGATGAAAATGGAAGATTATAAGAAGAAAGAAATAAAAAAGAATTGTGGAAAAAATTATTAAACTGTTTTCTCCTTCAAAGACAGTGGAACCACCTCACTTAGACCCTAACATTACAGTCTCATAGAAACTTACAGAAGAGATAAAATGGAGCTAAAGAGAATCAAAATGAGAAAATAAATTGGATTATAAATTCTATCTCTGATGGAGGTTATAAAATTGTGAAATTATTGCTCAATCTTTACTAATACTTAAAAGTGTGGCCATAAGAATAGCAATAATAATAGATACAAACATGCATACACACATATACACAAACATTTACCATATATTCAAAAGCATAGAGAGATTTTTGCATTCATAAATGAAGGACCTCCTTGAGAAGGTTTTTGTGTGTGTGTTGAGAAAAAACATACTTTTAACATGAAATATTCATCACTGAATCATATCTTTAAAACATCACAATTAACTTAAAGATGGAGAGAATATAAGGTCCGATTGTGTTTATTGCTTGTTGATAGTGACAAAAAGTTGGTAGAATGTAATGAGCCAGAATTCTGGAGAAATATACTTGGTGCAAGGATTCTTACAAGAAGGTTTTAACTCAGTGGAATTGATAATACAATGGTTATCTAGTTTAGCATGGTAATTAATAGTTCTCTAGTTCAGTATGATTAATTTAATCTTACAACAAATAATGGTTCCCTAGTGATATAATGATTGGCTTATACTCAGTATGATGAATGAATTTAATTGTAATAGATTATTTAAGAGGTCAGAGTCAGACCTAGAGGACTCAAACAGACTCAAAGACAAAGACTCTCCTGGTGGCTGGCCTGTCCTTCTTCACTTCTCCACTGAGACCAAGGCTGGTCCCAAGGCTCTCCAGAAAGCTAGCCCGAACATTACAGTAGAACAGAAAACTACCTTTCAGGTCTATAATAGTGCATATTCAATTCATCAAATCCAATCAAAGATAAATACCACATACAATCTTTCAATTTTGACTTTCATATTCAATCAATAATGATTTTAAATAGTTGTCATGTTTATGGCCCAAGACAAACATGAGCCCTACTCCTAAAACTAAGACAAGGCAGAAAGGACTAAAAGTGAGGGAGTCACCATTTCCTAGCAGGCAAAAATTGTCATATATTATTGGGGTTTTTTGATATGTATCACATTGATTATATGCACAAATACCAGCTGCATATAATTTTAGTATAATTGTCATATTTTAGGTACCTAAATGAGCACTGTGCTATATAGTTGACATAGTAATTATAGCTGGTCAAGCAAATCCTCTGTACTTGCAGTGCACTGCATATTCTAAATTTATGGACCACTTGACAATTTATGGGCTTCACTAATAAAGATAAGATGTAGTACAAAAATCAGAGAAATCAAATTTGAACTGGAGGTACAGGTTAGCATATATAAAATACATCAGGTGAAAGGGATGGGTATGATGGGTGTTTATAATAGCTATTTAAAAGACAGAGTAAAAAGAGAGAGGGAAATGGAAATGATAGACTGAGGAGTTTCTCTTTCAACCCAGTCTACATTTTATGTCAATGTCCTATTTCATAAACAATAACTAATGTGGAAAGAAGTAGTCAGAGATTCCTGATAGTGACAGCTAAATAGAATTGCTGAGATGAAAAGCGACAGAAAGAACCCAGAAAGGAAGTACCAAGGAATCATTAGCCAAATCAAGAGTTACTGGCTGCTTTAGGATATTTGATAATCCTGGCATGAAGACAATATATGAAGTCTTGCATTGGGAAGGTTTGAAGCTCAGAAGGCGAATGAATGAAGTTGAATTTTGGCATCATGAATTGGGTCCTATAATTCCCAAATTTGCGTAATATTTATAGACTTGTGAAAGATTGCTTTATCCTAGGAGAAGCCATAAGGATGTAGTTAAAACATAATAATTGAGTATGTTCCTTTGTTGATTCTATATCTTTGAACAAGAACTCTGTACAATAAAGTATAATAAAGCAATAAAGCTAATAAAGTATAGCTGTTTATTTAGTTATGTGACCAATTCAGTGTCTTTTGGATACTTGCTTGGAATTCAGATAAATAAAGGAGGACCCAGGTTGGTGGTAAGTTTTCTCCTAAAAAGGGACTCAAGAGCTATTCTGAGTGGGCATATTCACATTACGCATATCCCTTAGCCTAAGGAGTACAATCACTCAAACAGAAATAGGTAGATATTAGATTGGACCATCTGCTCTTTAGGAACTACAAAGATCACAGCACTTGACCTAAGTTCCTCTGATACTCAGTGCATCTATCACTAGAGTGGGATGTGGACCTTCCCAGAATATGCCTTGAGTCAAAAATGGGATTTGGTTAATGATTAGCAGCACCTTCTGGGGTAAAATGAAGTATTACTGTAAGATACATTATAACTTGAAGATTCTACTATGTTGTAAGTTTTAAGAGGCTAAGAATATTGTTACACTTGTATCCTTATCATTTTTTTTCTTTCTCTTAGCCTTGCCTTGTAAATAGAGCACTTTATAATTATCTATTGAATTTAATTTATTTGAATTAGATGTTATCTGTTATGTACATATAATTTTGAAGGAAGGAAAAAGCAGTTTTATTTCAAGGTCTAGTCTACATCTCCGTGAGCTCATATGTCAATTAACTTCAACCTCAATCCAAGCCAGTATTTTCTACAGAAATATAATTGATCCAATAGAAAAGTAATCATTAAAATAGCCAATAGTTCAACCAATTCAAACCATTTTCCCACTTAAACATTTATGACTTCCATAGAGCCACAAACTTAAATAAAAAACAAAATGCTCCAATAAAGAATATATGTTTCAATTTATTATAAGAATCTTCAATGAAATAAATTGTTCTCCAGGTATGAGTAGATGACCCAAAGGGATAATGATGATTTGGGGGAGAGAGAAGGGAAATGTCAGTTCATTTATCTTCAATGTATTCTTTCCTTTTTTTTCTTTCTTCTACTTCCAGGAAACCCCAAGATTCTATAGTTCTTCCTCCTTTCAAAACTGCAAGTCCTTCTATTTAATTGATGATATCTTGGAATTAGGAGGAAATAAATTCATTAAACTAATTCCTATTAAGATTCAAATAAAAACTATTGGTTCAGCTTTACTCTCTTGGTAGTATTTACATTTTCAAAGGAAAAGGCTTGTTAATAACCCAAAGGAAGCTCTAATTCTAGACTCACTAGTAAAAGTAAAATGTTATTTTAGTTAGAATAAAGATGAAGAAGTCTATTCTGATTTTACTTTAATCCTATCCATAAACAGCTATCTAAAGGAACTAAACATAAGTTCAGAATCAAAATTTGAAAGCTAAGGCAATGTGATGCACTGGAAAGGATGTAGACCTTAAATTCAACAGGAAAGAAGGTTTAAATTTAGATTCTGACAATTATTATCTTTATAATACTAGCTAAGTGACTTTCCCTCTCTAATTTCTTCATACTTCACTTCTGATTCTCTTGACTTTGAATACTATACTATGCAAGTCTCCTCACTCTGGATGATCACTGAATCCTTGGACTTATACTCCACCCCTGCAGCCCTTTCCAATTAAGTGACTAGAACCAGACTCAGAGACAAGAAGATCTATGTTCTACCTTTGACCTTGATAAGGTCAATCTGTCAATGACACCAAGAAATTCTCTAAGACTGTTAAGTTGCATATAATGCATAGAAAGAACAACTTCACTGGCATTGCCTGTAGCAACCTTTTACAACAAGATCATAATTCTTATCCCATTCCCCAAAAAGTTCACAAAATACTTTGCTAAGGATATAAAGGATATAAAGATGGAAAATTATATATTTTAAATAGCTTATGATATAATGTAGTTTACAATATCATAGACAACATAAGTTGAATTTGGAATTCTAAAACCCAATCATCTTCCAAAAGAGTAGAAGAAAAGTCTAATGCATTACAATGTCAAGGCCAAATAGTATAAATGGCTGACCTTGGAATTGAGAAAACCTGTATTCAAGCCCTGATAAATAACACCTGTATGACCAGGGACAAATAAATTAAGCTTCCAATATTTTCTTTTTTTTAAATTTTATTATAACTTTTTATTGACAGAACCCATGCTTGGGTAATTTTTTTTTACAACATTATCCCTTGCACTCACTTCTGTTCCGACTTTTCCCCTCCCTCCCTTCACCCCCTCCCCCAGATGGCAAGCAGTCCTATACATGTTAAATATGCCACAGTATAACCTTCCAGTATTTTCAATCAATTTTCTAAGATTCTAAATTATAAATTAATTATTAGTCCACAGAAGTGACTGTTACATCAAGAGTTTCCAAACATTGATGAGAAGAGCTGTTTAAATTATAAATCCTAATTCCAATAAAAGCAATCCCATCAAGAGGAACCTAAAACACATGAATAAATGAGCCATCTTAACATCAGAAGCAATAGAAAATATAATTAGACATTTCTACATGAGATATAGTTAGTAATAGTGACTGGAGTTGTGATTTCTTTTGTATAGGGAAAGGCCAGGTGAGGAAACTTCTATCAATGAAGCCTGGCACCTTTTCTGCCACTTAAAGACTTATAGTTGCCTAGATTACTAAAAAATCAAGTGACTTACCCAGGATCACACAGCCATTATATGTCAGAGACAAGACTTAAATCCAAGACTTCCTGTTCCAAGACCAGCTATTTAGCTGCTACACTACACTGCTTTGCTCTAACTTTAAAACTTGTCTTTGAATTGAAGCAAGATTTTAGATTGTTTTGTCTTTAGACAGTCAAGTCAATAGACAGTGAAAATTCAGAATTTTAAATTTATGTTTCAGTCTCCCAGAAAGCATCTCTATCCACACTTGCTGGTCCCAGACACATTGAAAAGACAGAGCTAGGTGAAACTTCTTTCCCTCCTTTCATGGTTTCTTTTCTAACAGGTCTTGATTTTAAGTAGTAACTAGATCTGTACCTTGATTGTCTTAAGAAAACAACTGATAGATATCAGTTGGAAGACTTGGTCAGCTGCAAGACAGAACTGTTTGAAAGACAACCCGTATTTATATGTTAGGAATTTGTTCTAGTTTCTTGAGTAGAAACTTACTTGTGTATTGCTCTCATCATTAAATCCTAACATTTGTGAAAATAATACCAAAAAAAAAAAAAAAACACCTTTGCAATTCTTTGTCAAAAAACTTTTAATAAATTTTTATTTTACTGTTCAAACTTTTGCTAATACTGGCATAACTCATTTGAATAAAGATGAGATTTATACAATGGTTTCAATGTGGAGATGTATAGCAATTAAAGAGTTATTCTAAATGATTTTGATAAACTGTATACCAATTAGAGTTTGTTTGTTTTATTGTTTCTTGTTTAGAGAGAGGATTAGACTTTATAGTAGAAACATCAGGGCTGGAATTTGAACTCTTGTTACATACTAGATATTTACCTCCATCAATTTACTTTGCCTCTCTGATACTAAGTATCCTCAGCTATAGATATAATATAGATATAATAATATTTGTTCCCCCAATAAAGAAATCTTTTAGAAAATGACTTGATAAATTATAAAATATTGTGTGAATGAACTATTAATATTATCAAGCAATTAAACAATCAATAAATATTCATTATTTATTGTAGAAGGCTGAAACCTCAAAAAGGTATGCTTGCATCAGACAACCAAGCCCTTAAGGCTAATTACCTATTTGATGTAAGATAATGATTCTATTAGCATATATTTGGATAAATGGCTCTTCTCACTGTTGGTGCTTACTGAATGTTTGGTGTTAAGATAATCATAGGCAAGGACTGTAACTTGGCGATAGGATAAGGAGGAGAGAGGTTGGTGACTCGGGACTCCAGAATCGAGGATTTTGCTTGTCTGTCTCCTTTACTTTTCCCCCTAAAGACCAAGAACTTTAATTCATCTTGACTCTGGCTGACCCCAAAGCCTCCAGGGAGCTAACCCATACTTTACAATTTACCATGCCTATGTCAAGCTCTCTGTTGGCTCTAGGAATACACGACAAAATTGAAATAGCATTTGCTCTCAGAAGCATTTAGTCTATTTATTTTCTTTATAATAATCTTTAGTATTTCAAAATAACTGCAAAGACAGCTTTCCATATGCACTTCTGCAAAACTCTATGTTCCACACTTCCCTTCTTCCTCTCTTGTCTCTCCCACAGGAAGCAAGCAATGAAATATAGGGCATATTTATTTTTAAAACAGAAATCTATTTATTCTCAAAACTTTAGTGAAGGTAAGACAATTGGAAATTTTCTCTTAGGTATTTAAATTTAGAGAATACTGACATTATTGGCATTCCTTCAAAAGGAGTTTAGGACTCTAATTAAAAAGATTAATTCCTTAAACTAGGAAACTACCACATGGACTTCTTCTATTGATGGTTTCATCATCTTTATCCTGGTCTTCCTGATCTTGGTCTCCTATTGGGGATGAGCTTTCCAGTAATGGCCTCTCCATTTTATAGAGGTTCTGTTCTTCCATCATATTATAATAATAAGCTCTATTTTCTCTCCTCCAAGTGAATTGATTCTCAAAAGCTGATTTCATTTTCATAGACATGAAAAGTATCACTTATAAAACAGATCATGATCATTAGTTTCAAGAATAAATGTATTTCCTTAAAATTAATTAGGATAACTTCATAAAGATGAATTATTTTTCACAGATTACCTAACAACATATATATTTAAATGAAATCTTTGATAACATTTTTCTAATTTGGTATTACTCCATTAATCTTACTCTTCAATCATAAGACTTTATTTGATTGGTTTGGTCATATTTGGTGTCACTGAATTTGCAGGCTCTAAGTTTAATCTCTGACTGATATCATAAATAATGTTTGGGGGGAGCATTTAAAAAAATTGGTTTGGAGCATTACTAAAACACAGAAACACATCATCACCCAGACCTTCAAAAGCAGAGATTGAATACCTACTGTCATTTCATTCATGCTCAGAAGTGTAGGCGAGGGAGGGAAGGTACCAAGTCGAAATTTGTATCCTTCTTCTAAAGTCATTCCCCAAAATTGACTGTAATTGTGAGCCTTCCATCTGCCTCATAAATAGAAGAAGAAAAAATATGTATACATTATACAATACAGTTTTAATACATGCACTTTTATTGATAAGGCTAATATTTCACATTAAAAATTCAGTACTCAAAAGAGAATTTTTGATACTCAGTTTTTATTTTAGAAATAATCAATTACTACATTTCTTTTACATAGCAAGTACATGGATTAATCTCTAAATTAAATTGATTACAAAAATTATAAATGCCATTCTTTAAAACTAAAGATAATGGAAAAAAATAGAGAAACAAGTCTGATGGCATTTTAAAATAGCATTTATACCATATGTTAAAATAAAAAAGCTTTCAGCAAGAAAAATCAAGCAAAAATGTAAGTGTGTATATATATATATATATATATATATATATATATATAATCATGTGTGTGTGTGTGTGTGTATATATATATATATATATATATATATATATATATATATATATTATAGGCCCAATGAGATGATTCTTCTCAATTCTAAAATATTCATTCTTAAATCACTTAATACATTGACATTAAAAGGCTTAATAAAATGAGTGAAAAATGTTTTGCCTTTAAAAATCTTAGGATTTAATGCTAAGGAATCACCTTTAACTCTCCTCTACATGAATCAGTGTGGAATTTATTTTCACATGGCAAATATACACTTATCCAGGGGAACAGATTCTGTTCATTTTACAAAAACAAAAAAGCTGCCTATATTATTCAAGCATATGCCTTGCAGCAAAATCTATTGAAAATCAAAATATTTTCCTGAGTCTTGAAGTCCCCAAAAAATCATGATAACAACTTAATGTACATGTGACTCCTCTTCAATTTTAGGATCATGGATTCTCAGAAGGTGAGATGTCTTAAAGCTATTATTTATCTTTTCACAAAAATTATCTATATTGCATGAGCCTCATGACTACTTAAAGTACAATTTCTAATAATATGCTTGGTAAACCTCTAATTTTATTTTATAATATCTGAGCACTCATAGAATCATAAACAATGTTCAAAGATCATTTTGAGATAGTTTTCATCACTAAAGGAATCACAGGAAGGAAGTCAGTGAATATATTTGTAAAGGGCTGAAACTCTTGAGTTCATACATTGAGGTTTGGATAAGCAAGCACTTAAGATTAATTACCAATTGGACAATATTCTATTAGCATTTGCTTGGAAAATGGCCTGCCCCACCATTCTGTGCTGGCCTGATCGGTTGGTATATAGGGAGATTGGGAGGAGGGAAAAAGGGTAGAGTAAGAAAGCCAGAGTTACTCCTGGCTGGATTGGTGTGGCCATTCCGTTCATGTCCACAAAGAATAAAGATCAAGGACTTTTGCTGATCTTGACTCCTGCTGATTCTAAATTATCCAGAGTGCTAACGCAGTCATCCCATTTGGTGCATGAATGTAGGACCAAGGACCCCACTTTCACTGAAGAAGTCCCTGGTGACCAGGAAATAGGGTGAGTAAACAAACAGGGAACTTACTTTGTTAAGGGCTAAACTTTTTCTGGCTGAAATGGGGCAGATATTGGGAAAAGATTATCTCCCAACCCCAACTCCACCCCCACACCCAACCCCACCCCAAAGGAGATCTGCAGGAAGGATAGTCAGACTGATAGAGACAGCATTTATTTATGACTTGGGAGCAGATTGATGGATTCCTTAGAAAGTACATCCCCTTGGTTCTTCAATGAAGAAGAAATTATGCTATAGATAATTGGAAACTTTAGGAGATCAACTATGTGATTATAATGACAATTTCTAGCAATTTAAAGGGAAAACATTTTTTATTAATGTTTATATTAATAGAAAGATAAGAAAAACTAATACTTCCTTAAAATCCTGCCAGTTAAAAAAAAAGTTTTCAGAACCCGATTGAAATGTGAGAAAAAATAACAAAGCAAAGAACATTTAAAGACCAACCCCCAGAAGAATTTGAAAAGGGAGGTCAAAAGGGTTAATTTTTTAAGGCAACTTCCCTGCCTGAAACAGATAATTGAACCTCCCCCAACTCCACCTTTCCAAAAGGAGAGGGAGGAGAGGGAAAGGGAAGTATACCACCAGATTTCCTTAGAATACCCCCTTCTATGGGTGTGCAAAAGGGAAAAGCAGTAAAGGCCAAGGAAAAATATAATGAAAGTTAAACTAAATATATAAGGAATATTCTGTAAATTCCTTTTTCCCTCAGATAAGAAAGTAGAAAAGCCCTTTTGATTAGAAATTCAAAAGACAAAAAAAGTTGACTCAGGGCTAATAGTTAGTTAAGGTAAATTTATTCAGAATTTGCGGAAATTTAACCCCTATAAAAATCCATAGAAGGGTATTTAGAACCTCCCCAAAACTTTTGGTTTTGAAAATAACTCTTAAACAAGAAAAAAGGTAAAGTGAGTTAAAACTTACAATTAACAGGTATTCTTTGAATCTTTCCAGTTTAATATCCCAAGAGCTAGAAACAATTTTTCGGCATCAAACAGAGCTTTCCCTAATAAAAAAGCAAAAGGGGGAAGCCCACAAAAAAACACAAAATAAATAACCAAAATTTAGGTTTAGTTATAAATATCCCAAGAAATAGGGCAAAAGTAATTCCATTTTAAATACAAAGGATAAAAATTCCCCCCCCCTAACCATTTTTAAAAAAATTGGTGGGTGGACAGAGAGGGGGCAAAAAACGGGAGATTCCGGGTTCAAGACCCGATCGGTTTGTCTCTTTGAGCTAGTTTCTTGACCAGCGCACAATTGCATTCCTTCCCCCCCGATCCCTTCACGAGAATAAAGACCATTTTCCCCTAACCGAATTTCCCACCCCTTGATTTAAAAAACATTTTAATTTGCCCAACGGGTGGAACAAGGACGAAGAAGTCCAGGACCAGAACTGGGGTAGATTAATAGACAAATAAAACATTTTCTTAAAAACTAAACCAGTATTTTTTTTGGCTAAAATGGATAAATGTAGCTAAAGATTTCCTCCCCTTCCCCCACCCCAAGGTTTTTAAAACATGTGCTGATAGAAAGACATGGGTTACTTATAACGGAACAAAGCGGAGCTTTGGGACATTAAACCATCCCCTTGGTTTTGAGAGGAACAGATCCCCGAATAACTGGTCCCCTGGTTGGAAAAAATTCAATCAGAAAAATGGTCCCACCCAACCATCAGGCATTTTTATTTATAAATATAATTCAGTTACACAAAAACCATCCCTAAAGAAAAAAACCTTTCCCTTCCCTTTCAAATTCCATGATATTAAGGAGGAAGAAAATGAAAATTAAAATTTCCCCAAGGGGCATGAACTTAATAGCAATTTACCTTCCCCTAGGGAAGCCCCCCAACCCCAACAATGGTTGTCCCTCCAAACCCCCTCCGGATGAGGAAGGGCATGGGGCTAATACACAACAATTTTAAAACTAAAAGGGGAAAACCAAAGAAAAAATAGGGACATCCGGGACTTACCACTATTTTCCAAATTTTAATCTAACCCTCTTCAAATCCAAAACCCCTTTAAATAGAAATCATTAAAAATCTTAAAAATTAAAATTTTATGAGGCTACATCACTTTTTAAATTGTTACTTTAGAAAGGACTTATATAAAATCTATAAAAGGGAAATTAGAACCGGACAAAAATTAATGTGGGTTTTGAATATATAAATTCTTAGGATACAACCCAAAAAAATCAAATTTTTATTCTTGATACCTTGACCCCAATAAAGGGCCCCATCAAACTCACAACAAAATTATTATTCAAAAAACAAAGAAATTCTCTAATCTATCAAAGGTCTTCATTAAAAAAAAACAAAGGTAAATTTTCCAAAAAAAATAATCAACCCAATACCCCCTTTTTGACTTTTGGGATTTTCAATCACACAAGAACTAATGGGGAAAAATCCTCAAAGATTTTTAATAAAAAACTTCTAAAAAAATCTAATAGGTTGCAAAAAATTATAAATCAAAGGATCCCCACAGGATTAAAAACCTGTCCACAGTTACAAATCCTTTTAACCAACTAAATAAACCCAAATCCCAACTGGTAATAGGGCCTTCCGGCAAGGGACTTCTTAGAAAATTTCAATCCTTTTGTGGAAAAAGGGGCACTAAAGCTCAATTTGGTATAAGGGAAGTAAAAACAGGGTGGGAAAAACGCAACCCCATTCCAAATCAACAACTTCCATTGGGCCTAAAATATAACAAATTCAAAAGGATGAGGGGCCCCCCCCACCCCAAAAAAAAAAAAACTGCACCCGAGACCAACCCAAAAATACCCCAAAAGACAACCAAAGCCAGGAAGCCAATAGGCAAAAATTAAAATCAACACCAAACAATGAGGGAAAAAAGGGTTTGAAAAATTGTTGCCTGAACAACAAACCCCTGGAAGGGTAAATTGTTCCTCCCCCCCATGGATCCCTTGCCTCCCAGGCCATATTACCTTTTACCTCCAAAATCATAAAACAAGTCCATCCAAAAGGGAAAAAAATTTAGAAATACCCATCACCAAACAGGAGACAATTGGGACTTACCCCCGAAAAATAGCACAACCTTACAAACCCTTTAACAGCCTGGGATTCACCAATTTGATTCCAATCACAAACCATTTTACACACACAAAAAACACCATTACTCTATATAAATGCCCCAAAAATTGGAACATTTAACCGGTTAAAAGGTCCGCCCCGTACCCAAAAAACCCTTACGCGGTCACCAAAACCCTTTGAAACACCCCAAAAAACACCCACAGCATCCCCATCAAAACATGAAAAAGGGTAACCTCCCACCCAGAACAAACCCTCCCTCCGGGCGGGCGAAATTAAACCCAAACACAACAATTATTAAAACCAAAACACAACCAAAACAAAAATTTTGGGAAAACCATCCTGGGGGCCGGCTTTTTTGAAGGGTCTCCATTAAAATAACGCAACAAATTGGCAATGGATTCTTGAAAAAAGTTTTAAATTCCTCTTAAGGAAACATCTTCATGGATGCATCCAAACATAAAGGGTTTGTATTAGATCTAACTATAAAGAGAGGTCAGAACCCTTTTTCATCCACTAGCAGAATGAATTACCATCATTCTAGTTTATTATTATCCAAGGAGACATAAATATAAATTGATTCATATTCAGTAGGTGTGGTACAAAGAATTGCCACGCCCAAATAAATTTGAGCCCTAATATATACGCCTTAAGAAACCAAGAGCAAGTGAGAAACATCCGGTAAGATCTATATATTACATGTCCATTCTTAGTGGACTTCAGGTCCATTTTTGATGGTAATTCAAAGGGATGCCTTCTAACTATTTGGTTCCCCTTTTGTTCCAAAAAGTTCAGGCTCTCATTCTAAATATCACGGCTGGCTTTACGTTACTTTGGAAAAAAGAGAGGAAGTTAGAGATAAAGCCTATGGCTTGCCTTCCTTCCATGCTCCTACACTCCTCCAAGGAAGAACCCCGTGGTTTGAGACCCAATGAAATCTGGCAAATGGATGGACCCATTATAAATCTTTTGGTCTCTGTCTTTATCCATGTTTGGTAGACACCTTTTGGGTTACTTTTGCAATGCCAGGAAAAGAGACAGCCCAGTGGTCACTAATTCCTCATAAAGTTTTCCAATTATGGGTGCCCAAACAACAAAAAACAGACAATGGTCCTGCAATTTAAAAACATTTTAAACTTTTGTCAAAGTATAAGATTTTACACCATGGGCATGCCTTTCAATCCTCAAGGACAGGAAAGTGGAAGGAGAAAAGAATATTAGGGACCTCCTCCAAAACAAAAAGAAAGGGGCCCAGGTAACCCAAGAACTTTAAATCTAGCTCTTTATACTGTTAAACCTTTGATTTTTGAAAAGATCACTGACTCCGGCGACAGGGTTTTATAACCCCTGGGTCAGTGTGTCAAACCCATTCTTTTAGATAATTGCCAGGGTGGGAGACCCAGAAAGTGGTGAATGGAAAGGGACCAGATAGGCTAACGTTTTGGGGAGAGGGGTTTGTTGATTCACAGGTGGAGAAGGAATAGATGGGCAACGAGCCATACCTTTGTCCATGAGAGAGGAGGACCCTTTGAAACAAAGGAGAAGACCCAAGAAATATCGGGTGGTTTGTTTGTTGTTACCATTGAAAGAGATGGCAGTTATGGCTTTGACTCATGGACATCGAAAATTGTTGGACTTCAAAAACCCCTTATGAATCATTGATTCTCTGAGACATAAGATTGAAAATTCAGGAATATTTGGATTTCTGAGAAATGATAAGACGTTACAGGACTTAAAAAACTAACATTTTCCCTAAACCTAAAAATAATTTTCGGATTCAAAACTAGGGGATATTGGATTCCCCTGACATAAAAAAATGGACAAAGATTGGTTTTGGACTATTTTTGGGCTGAAGAAGGATATGTGTGACTGTTTTTTAATATCCTCCTTCTAGGACTTCTGGTGATCTTTTCCAACACCATGTTGATTTATATTGTTTGTATTCTGCTACTTGCATGTAAATGTTTGTTACACCCATCAGGCCTGCACTGACAAAGGGAGGGTCATCCCTAATAGCCTTTTATTGTTTATTGCTTTGTAATACCTCCATGCTGATGGGTTTGTGCATAATCCCTTCAAGAAACCCACTACAACCCCCCATTTCCCTTGGTGCTTTTCATCTCCCTTCCTGGGATTCAGATAGGGGATCATCTCCTTTTTAGGTCTTTCCCGGGCCTTTCTAGAAGTCAGGAGGCTTGATCCCTCCTTTTTGGTGCTTTACCTCCTTCCCTGAAAGTTAGAGGCTGTGATACCCCCTTTGAGGGCTCGACCCCTGAGGGTCAGGGGATGGCATGACACCTGTGTTCTAAAAATAAAAGAAAAGGGAGATGTAATGGTCTGAGGTTTGAGTTGATGCACTGAGGTCCCAAATGAGGGCAAATAGTAATTGGCTTCCTATTAATATACAGATTGGAAAGAATTCCCCGCCCACTTTCTTGCAAGTCCTGATGTGTTGTATAGAAATGATGATTTTGGTGGGTGGAGGCAGAGAGGAAGACAGAAGAAGCTGAGAGATTGGCCTGGGTTCGAGACTCGAGTGTGGTTGTGTGGCTGCTGGTCGAGCTATCTTCTTGACTCAGCTGCAAACATTCTATCGCCTTTCCCCCGTCCCTTCACTGAGAAAAAGACTGATGATTTTCCCTAACCTGAATTCTGACTGCTGATTTAAAAATACACGTCTTCCAGAACCCTTTGTTATTTTGTAAATTTTGGACACTACACATGAACTAATGGTGAAAAATGATAAACATTGGGATAAGGAACTTTAAAGAAAATGCTAATGAGGTTTGTAGAAGAATTATACTAGGACTATGCAAAGATGCTCCTTTAGATAAGATCATAAGACCCTGTGCCACAGTGGGCACAAATACCTTTTATAGCCAAATTATGATGCAGACTTCCCAACATCCCAACATGGGAAGACAGGGTCCCTTCTGGCAAGGGACTTCCAGAGATACTCATAAATGCTTTCAATGTGGTAAAGTAGGGCATCTCAAAATTCAATGTTGGCATAGAGACAGAATGAGAAAACATGGGAGAACAAGACCCAATACCCCATGTCCAAAATGCAACAGAGGTTTCCATTGGGCCTCAGAATGTAGACTGATTCAGGGAAATGAGATGAGAGGCCCAGCTCCTAGGCCCCAGGCAAAAAAGACTTGGGGTATGATGGCAGCCGATGCTATATCCAGAGAGTGCCTAGAAGTGCAGTACCCAGACATGACCAATCATCCAGGAAGCCATCTGATGGGAGAAAGAGATTACAATTGGGGAGAATAGAGTTATATGCAGGTGGGACAACTGAGATTCCCCCTGGAGAAGTGAAATCTGTTCCTTTCCAGCCTATGGATCCCTTGCCTCCAGACACAGTAGGCTTGCCATTTCACCTCCTGAGAGTATATACAAAAGAGTGTCTATCAATACACTGATATGGGAAACTGGGGAATGTGTAGATAATATCCCAGTCACTAATACAGGTAGACAATGTGTGACTTATCACCCAGGACAAGTAGTAGCATCAGGTTTACTGATACAGACTCCTAATAAGCAATCGGGTGATAGTTACCCAGATTCTGACTCCAAGCAACAAAATCCAGGAATACACTAGACAGCAGCTGTGACAGCTGACTGACCTATGCATACTATCTATATAAAGGGCATACCATTAGAAGGATTGATAGACACAGGTGTAGATTGTACAGTCATTAGAGGTGCCAATTGGCCCAGTCACTGGCCAAAGATTAAAGCAGAAACCTACATGTCTGGTGTAGGAGGATCAATAGCAGCTGAAGTTAGTGCTACCCCTTTGAGATGGATTTTTAAAGGTGAAACAAGAGTTTTTACTCCTTTTATAGTGGAAAAAAATCCCCATCAATCTGTGGGGAAGAGACATTTTACAACAATTAAGGTTAAAAATAAGTACTTTGGTTTTTTAGGCAGGGCTGCTATTGAAGGTCTGCCAACACTTTCACCTGTTCCTATCCAATGGAAAACTGATACACCAGTGTGGATAGAAGAGTGGCCCTTAGGTAGCAATAAAATTCAGGCCTTATTAGATATAATACAGAAGCAACTTGACCAAGGACACTTACAACCTTCTCTAAGTCACTGGAATTCCCCAGTATTTGTTGTAAGAAAGAAATCTGGAAAATGGAGGATGTTGACTAATTTAAGAAAGGTAAATTAACAGATAGAAACTATGGGAACTCTTCAGCCTGGACCTCCATCTCCTACTCAATTGCCTAGAGAATGCCCTCTTTGGGTTATAGACATTAAGGACTGTTTCTATTCTATCCTTCTAGATAAGGAGGATACAAAAAGATTTGCCTTTTCAATGCCCAGTGTTCACTTAGCTGAGCCTTATAAAAGATATGAATACATGTGTTTTGGCACAGGGAATGAAAAACAGCCCTGCTATGTGTCAAATGTATATTGTTGCTGCTCTTACTCCAGTAAGAAAAGCATTTCTGAAAGTTATGTTATTACATTACATAGATGATATATTGGGATGCTCACCTGAGGAACAAATGTTAGAAGCATGTTTGCAAAAGACCTTAGAAACACTAAGAAACTACAAATTGGACAGAGCTCCAGAAAAAAATTCAAAGACATGCTCCTTTTCAATATTTAGGATATGAAGTATACACTACAGGGCTTACAGTACAAAAGCTGTCCTTAAGAACAGAGAAGCTAAATAACTTAAATGACTTTCAGAAATTGATAGGAGATATCCAATGGATGTGACCAGTGTTAGGCTTGACTACCTATCAATTGCAATTGTTATATGGCATTTTAAGGGGAGACAATGCTTTAAACTCACCACGCCAGCTTACAAAAGAAGCTCAAGAGGGTTTGAGAGAAGTTGAACTGGCTTTATTCAATGTGGTGGAAGAGTCACTCAAAAACCCTTGGAAATATCAGTTTTTGCTACAAAAGAGGCACCCATAGCAGTCTTTCATCAAGGAGACAGTGTGATAGAGTCAGTGAACCTCCCAGCACAACCAGAACAAAGCCTTACTCCTTACCCAGTGCTGGTGGTTAGAATTTTATTAAAGACTATTAAGCGAGCAGTACAATGATAAGACCTGACAAGATATATACCTTTTATACCAATGCACAAATGTTTTTAATGTGTACTGGGAAACCATCCCAGAGTGGAAATTTTTATTAGCCATGGCTCCAAATTTTACATACGGGTCTCCATTAAAGATAACCAGACTATCATATAATTGGCAATGGATTCTTGAAGAAAAGGTTTCTAAAGTTCCTCTTAAAGGACCAACTATCTTTACAGATGCATCCAAATATAATATTGGCACTGTATACTCTCGTGACTTAACTATAAAGAGAATTGTCAGAACTCCTTTTTAGTCCACTCAGCAGAATGAATTGTATGTAATCATTCTAGCTCTTACTTATTATCCAGGAGATATAAATATAATATCTGATTCGGCCTATTCAGTAGGTATGGTACAAAGAATTGCCACAGCCCAAATAAAGTTTTTAGCCTCTAATATATATCAGTTCTTTAAGGAACTTCAAGAGCAAGTGAGAAAGTATCCAGGTAAGATTTATATCTTTCATGTCCATTCTCATAGTGGACTTCCAGGTCCTATTTTTGATGGTAATTCAAAGGCAGCCTTCTAACTATGTTGGCCAATACTCCTTTATTTCAAGAAGCCCAGGCATCTCATTCTAAAGATCATCAGGCTGCTCGCTTTACATTTACAATTTGGAATAACGAGAGGAAGCTAGGAGCATAGTAAAAGCCTGTACGGCTTGCCTTCCTTTCCACGCTCCTACACTGCCTCCAGGGAAGAACCCTCGTGGTTTGAGACCCAATGAAATCTGGCAAATGGATGTGACCCATTATAAATTTTTTGGTTGCCTGTCTTTTATCCATGTTGTGATAGATACCTTTTCAGGATTCACTTTTCCAATACCAGCAGCAAAAGAGACAGCCCAAGTAGTCACTGAATTCCTTATTCAAGCATTTGCAATTATGAGTGTGCCGTAAGCAATAAAAACAGATAATGGGCCTGCATATACGTCTAAACATTTTGCACACTTTTGTGCACAGTATAAGATTGTATACACCACTGGCATACCTTTTAATCCTCAAGGACAGGCAACAGTAGAGAGGAGAAACAGAGACATTAAGAAACTCCTCCAAGAAAGGGGGAGCCACAGGTAACCTTAGAGAACTTCTAGCTTTTTATACTATTAACTTCTTGATTTTTGACAAAGATGCACTAGCTCCAACAGACAGGTTTTATAACCCACGGGAAGGACAGTATCCAGTGTGAGCAGCTCCACTATCTTTAGATAATCACCAGGTGATGTGGAGAGACCCAGAAAGTGGTGAATAGAAGGGACCAGGTAGGTTAACGGCTTGAGGGAAAGGATTTGCTTATATCTCTACAGGTGGAGAAGGAATCAGATGGGTGTCAACAAGCTCTATTTGCCTTGTCAATTGGAGAGAGACTGAGCAGACCCTTGAAATGAAAGAGAAGACCCAAGAAACATTGGGTGGTTCCATTGCTGATTGTGCCCACCTCTGAAAGAGCATGGCAGTCATGGCATTTGAATCATGGACATCAAAAATTGTTGGACTTCAAAATCCTCAGGAATCATTGGATTCTCTGAGACATGATAAGACTGTTGTAGGACTTGAAAGCCCTCAGGAATCATTGGATTTTCTGAGAAATTATAAGACTGTTGCGGGGCTTCAAAATCTGCTGGACTCATTGGATTCCCTAACACATAAAGAGACTGTTGTAGGACTTCAAAACTTGTGGGGATCATTGGATTCCCTGACACGTGAGGCAATGGACAATAGATTGGTTTTGGACTATCTCTTGGCTACTGAAGAAGGTCTATGTGTGACTGTTGTTTACATAGCCGCCTTCTAGGACTTCTGGAAATCTTTTACAATACCATGTTGATTTATATTGTTTGTTATACTGTTACTTGCAGGTACAATTCATGCTTGTTACACCACATCGAACCTGCACTGTGGGGAGAGTCATCACTAATAGCCTATGGGTTATTGCTATGTGCTTGTGTAATACCTCCCATGCTGATGGGTTTGTGCATACCTGTTTCTAATAAGATTCTTCAGCCCATAAACCTGCTAGCAATCCCCACTTCTCTTTGGTGCTTTTCATCTCCTTTCCTAAGCTGTCAGGGAGGGCATGATCATCTCCTTTTTGGTGCTTTCACTGACCTTCCTGAGAAGTCGGGGGGGGGGATGATCACCTCCTTTTCATTGTTTTCATCTCCTTTTCTGAGAAGTCAGGGAGGGCATGATCACCTGCCTTTGGGGGCTCTCACCTCCCTGAGAAGTCAGGGATGGCTAGACTACTTATGTTCTAAAACAAAAGAAAGCAGAAGATGTAAAGGGCTGAAACTCTTGAGTTCATGCACTGAGATTCAGACAAGCAAGCACTTAAGGCTAATTACCAATTGGACAGTACTTTATTAGCATTTGCTTGGAAAATGGCCTGTCCCACCATTCTGTGCTGGCTGGATCGGTTAGTGTATAGGGAGATTGGGAGGAGGGAAAAACAGTGGAGTAAGAAAGCCAGAGTGACTGCTGGCCATATTTGTGTGGCCATTCTGTTCACGTCCACAAAGAATAAAGATCAAGAACTTTTGCTGATCCTGACTCTGGCTGATATTAAAGTATCCAAGGTGCTAACGCAGTCATCACATATATTGAACAAAGGACATATGGAAACAGACCAATGAGGCCAAGATGTAGGACAAACTAGTGAAACAGGTACAATTCCTTCAGGATGACTACTGTGAAAGTATCCTTATTCATCTCCTCAATATATCTTGCTTTGCAGCTCTGTCTGTCTTATGTTACCTTATCTGTACCACATACTTGGTATTCAGTGTTCAACTGCCTCCCTTCATTAAAAGTGTTTATATTTTTGTGAGTTTTGGAAAATGAATATTCACAATTATTGGTGATAGCCCAGTGACAGTCAAGAGAGAAAAATATTGCTCCTGATGAATACCTTTTTCATTTTACTTTTTAAAATATAAAAACATGCAGTTTCCCTGATCCATATGGTTATCTTCGACAGGATAGGTTGTTTTGTACAAAGAGTGTCTAATTTCTTTTTTTCTTTCTTTTCAATTTTATTTAATATGTTTCTCCAATATCATTCAAAACAGAATTTTTTTTAACATTTGCTTTTAAAATTGTTGAGTTCCAAGTTCTCTCCCTTGCCATTCACAATTTCACAATTAAGAAACCCCTTATGAAATTATGCAAGACATTTCCATAAAAATCAGGTTATGCAAAAAAATGGATCTCCCACCTTAATGAAAATAAAAACACTCAAGAAAATTAAGGAAAAAATTAATCATCTAAAAACTACCTGTTCCCACTAATACATTGTTGATGGAACTGTAAATACATCCAACCATTCTGGAGAGCAATTTGGAACTATGCTCAAAAGTTATCAAACTGTGCATATCCTTTGATCCAGCAGTGTTACTACTGGGTTTATATCCCAAAGAGATCATAAAGAAGGGAAAGGGATTTGTATGTGCATGAATGTTTGTGGCAGCCCTCTTTGTAGTGGCCAGAAACTGGAAACTGAGTAGATGCCCATCAATTGGAGAATGGCTGAATAAATTGTGGCATATGAATATTATGGAATATTATTGTTCTGAAAGAAATGACCAACAGAATGATTTCAGAAAGGCCTGGAGAGACTTACATTGAACTGATGCTGAGTGGAACGAGCAGGGCCAGGAGATCATTATGTACTTCAACAACAATACTATATAATGATCAATTCTGATTGACCTGGCCATCCTCAGCAATGAGATGAACCAAAATCAGTTCCGATGGAACTGAACTAGCTACATCCAGTGAAAGAACTCTGGGAGATGACTATGAACCACTACATAGAATTCCCAATCCTTCTATTTTTGTCTGCCTGCATTTTTTATTTCCTTCACAGGCTAATTGTACACTATTTCAAAGTCTGACTTTTTATACAGCAAATTAACTGTTTGGACATGTATATATATATTGTATTTAAATTATACTTTAACATATTTAACATGTATTGGTCAACCTGCCATCTGGGGGAAGGAGGGAAAAAGTTGGAACAAAAGGATTTGCAACTGTCAATGCTGAAAAATTACCTATACATATATCTTGTAAATAAAAAAACTATAATTAAAAAAAAGAACTTCATATAAAGCAACAAAAACAAATAAAAATCAATTTTTTTCTCAAAAAAAGAACAGAATAAGGACCAGAACTTTAATGTATTCCCATCTCAGTTCAGACCTCTTTATTTAAGACTCAAGTTGGATTTTGCCTTATATACTGCAATTGACTTTCCCTTTTATATCTTATTTATATGCAATAATCTTTAAGTTCCAGTCATTCACTTCAATCTTTTGCATAACATATACTTTATGCTCTCTTAAAAACTTTTTAATTTTTCTCTTTTGTTGGTTTTTTTTTTTTGTTCTATTTCAAAAATGTTCATTTTGAAAGCAAAAAAACAGGAATCATTTGGAAACCAGCAAGTAAACAGCAATTGCTGGAATTCAATTGTGTCATGCAAAGCATATAAAAGAAAGATTCTTTCCTCACCCATGATCTTGAGTGTTGATGTTTTCAATTAATTCTGGATGAACAAGGCATTCATGTTGAGAGCATTGCCATTGCTGTTCTGAGCAGGTGCTGAAAAAATATAAGAAATACAAATAAAGACTAGACACAACAAGCACATTTCAAATTAAGTGACAAAAAAATGATGTCTTAATATTACAAAAATGCATTTCCTAGATTGATTTCTAGTACTTTGTTGGCTTCTTACTGAAAATACCCAAATTTAAATGCCTATAATAAAATGTGCCATTCAATATGCTTGAATTACTCTTTTATCTTTTTTACTCTAGTATTACTACTCTGTCTGACTTTAGGGAAAGATTAGAAACTGAGAAAAATATATATGCTGTTTCCATTATTTGTAATGCTTCTTTGGCACCAGCTCTTTTACATTCATCTTTAAGTACCCTCAGTCACTCATTCTAATGGTACTACCCTCATCCATGGTATTTTCTTGAACCACTATACAACTTCTTTTCCTTTATTCCACACTCATACTTTTAGAATGGAAAAAATATATTTACTATTCCAAATTCCTCAGTACAAATACCAATTGTACACAACATGGCTTCTATTCATTTCCCACCTCTCTGCAAAAATTGTACTCAAAGATCATCTCTCACACACACAGTCACGTGGGTGCACACACAAACACACACACACACACACACACACACACACACACAATATATATATTAACACCATTAAGGATCATACTAGTATCTACCTTTTAGGGACTTCGTTAAGATCAAATGATATAATGTTTTGTTATATTTAGAGTGGTGCTTGTTGTTTTTAAAGGTGCTTAGTACAGTGCCTAAAGCATATTAAGTACTTAAATTTTTGTTGCATTGTTTTGGATCAGATTTTACAGAACACCTCTGCTCCCATTGTTTGTTTTATATTCAGTGGTGTGCTGGAGCAAGTTCTTACTGGCTTCAGAGAGCCAATTGTTAAATTTTCATTATCATCATTGACATATTGGAAATGAGATAATTACATAATGCTACAAATGTGGGCTTGATTTATTGCTTGTCTAGATGAAGAAATTGTAAATAATTCAAATAAAAGTTAAAAGTCTTTGTCACATATATTTGGAGAAATGGTTGGTAAACATTTATCAGTGCACTAATGCCCCTTTCATTCTCTAAGTTTCATATGTCTTTTCCCACAGCTCTGCAAAGAAATTCTAGTATTACATCAAAACTCAGCTCAAAGGCTATTTCCTCCCTGAGATCACCCATAATCTTTCCAAGCAGAAATCAACTCTCTCTCCTTTGAATTGTAATAATATTTTATTTGTGCCTTTTTTATAATGTTATCTTATGAAAGTTATTGTTTTATTATGTTATTATTATAGTCATTTTTGTAGTTGTCTTATTCCTCTTAGAAGATTGTAAGCTACCAGAGGACACTTTGGTTTATCTATCTTTATATCTCCCCTAATTATCACACCATGCAAGGCATAAAGGGGTGTAATGATAAATATTTAATAACTAAATTTCCCTCTGGTAGGGAGATGGGGAGGGGATTGACATATGCGTGATACACTATTAAGGTTAATCTACATATTAACATTTTCTGCAATGCTTTGTTAAATCTACACAATCAATGAAGGGATAAATCAAGCCCTTATTTGTAGTATTTGCCAATTTCCAAGGTGGAAATGCTCACTTTAAAAATTATATAATTGAAGTTGGTGCCAATATATACAAATATATAGATTTTAGATGCCTAGCAAGAGTTGACTAAATTAATATAGAATGAATTAGTATGTATTTCCAGTGACACTGCAAGTCAATCAATTTTATGAGGGAATTTCTTAAGCCTATTTTTAAATTCAGGAACCAACAGCTGACCCATATGTTTGCTAATATGTAATATAAGAGTAATAACTGTTTTTCTGTTGTATTTCAAACCTTTCTTTTTCATAGAAAAATTAAGCATATTTATTTTCCCTTTAAAAAGTAGGAATACTAAATAGTGATTTTTAAAGGTGTATCTGTATTTTGACTGATAATTTTCATGAAAATCAAAGAAGCTTGGGATGGAAGATATAAAGTTACAAGTTACTTTTTAAAAAAGTTTAAAAAAATCATTTCTGGCATTTCCCCTCTCTAAATGTTTAAATAAAGAATAATTTCACAAATGATCATACTACTGACAGGGGAAAAGAAAAAAATTATCAAAAAGAGAAATTTACTTTTTAGGCTCTTAGAGTTATTACCAGTTATTGCAGTTTTCTTTAATTACAGCTCCTTCCCCATAATATTGCCGATCTCTGAAGCAACCTGCCAACATAATATACAAATGAGTGGAAAAAATGCTAAATTCAGTTTAAGTACATTGAAATAAGCATGCTGCAATTTTAATTGCTTTTATGAAATGTACAAAATTGTTTGGTGCCATTTTGACAAAGGAGATTTCTAGTTTGATGCAGTATATATATATATATATATATATATATATAAAATCACAGGAGTTAATCATGAACTACTCTCATTCAAAAAATATTGAATGAAAAAATAGAATTTAATAAAATGCTAATATTTCTTCTCTAAAGAAATATAAAAACCTAAGCAATCTTTATAAATAGGAATAACTAGTTGTTCCCTGTACAAGACAGTATATCAAAGCTGGCTAAAATATAAAATTGTTATGGCTAATTCATATAAGAATGAAAAATAAAAATTCTCTCTGAGATTTCTCTCAGAAGAAAATTTTGTGAAGCAAAAAAGAAAAATGCAGCTCCTATCTACATCCATTTTGAAAAATCAAATTTCAATTTATTATAACTGAAAAATGTTCTCAGATTGTCAACTAAAATTGATTGACAATCCAGCCCAAATATATGAACTAAAAAGAGCAAAGGCACATCAATAAGATATCTGGGAAATGTCACTGCACAACTAAATTGATCATCCATGTCATCATTCGTGGTAAGGTTTGCAATGCTCACAAACTCAGCTTATTCCTGTATTCTAAATAAATGCTATTGTTCTTAGAATAAAAATATTGTTCTTAGAATAGAACCAGGACCTGTTTTTGATATAATAGATGCTCAGCCATGTTCTCTGTATTGAATAAATATTGGAGGATATACCTATCTATGATAAAAGAGTTTGATTTATAAATTTGATTTATAGATTCCAAGTAATTCCAATTAGTAACAAAAACTCATTGACTCAAATATTGACTACAATGTGCAAACCATTCAGATTTTTCATAATCTTTGTAGTACTAGTTAATGTATGTTTTAATTTTTTTTCAAGAAGAATATCTCATAAATATCCTCTTTCAGTAGTCACCTTCTTTCTAGGTAATCCATTTCTAAAAGATATTGGTATTTCTGTAGCCATATAATCTTGAAAGTACTTATTAAACACCTATCATGTACCTAGCAGTATGCTAGTCACTGAGGATACAAAGGCAAAAGTGAACCAATTTCTACCCTGAGGAAGTTTATACACTAACATGAATAGTAGCAAGTGCATACAAAGCTACATATAACTTATACTGAACTAGTTTGTATATATAAATAGATAATATAGGTGATAGGTATATAGATGAACATGTATATTTACTTTACAATTGTGTTTTATTGATTTTTAAATTTTTATTTATTTTATTCTAAACTTAAGAAATAAAACAAACATTTCCATATCACAGGATAAAGAAAGATACTTGTACATAAAGCTGCAAATTAACTTGCACAGCTTATTATTTTTTTAAATTTATATTAAAGCTACTAATTAACTTTTTCCTTTTTTTTCCCCAAACTTGTATATGTACATATACAAGTATGTGTGTGTATGTGTGTGTGTGTGTGTGTGTGTGTGTGTGTGTATACACACACACATGGATATATTTGTGTGCATATGCATGTTTATAAAGCCACTTTATACATACTTTTATGCATCAGTTCTTTCTGTGGATGCACATAATGTTTTCCTTCATATGTTTCTTATAGTCTTATGTTTAATTTGGATATATATATATATATATATATCAAAATTATTTATTCACTCAATGATGTTCTTAAAACAATATTAATATTATTCTATACAACATTTTCTTGGTTCTACTAATTATGCTCTTTATTATTTCATGTAAGTTTATTTTTTATACATTTTAATGAAACATCTAGGTGGCTTCATGGATAAATCAGGCCTGAAGTCAGAAGAACCTGAATTCAGACCCAGTCTCAGACACTTACTGGCCAAGTCACTTTTCTTCTCTTTACTTTCCTAGAGAAGGAAATGGCACACCACCCCAGTATCTGACAAGAAAACCCTATAGACAATATGAGTCTTGAGAAGTCATATTGAACATGTCAGGAGTCGATTGAACAAGCATACATTTAATATATGATTATTGTTTTCTCCATTAAAATGTAAGTTGATTGTCTGTGCAGATATTTAATTCTTCATACTTGTGTCAGGCATATAATAATTTTATCCTGACTTAAGAATGGTTAACACTATATATATATATATATATATATATATATATATATATAAAATCTAAGAGGAAAATGGGATAATTAGGAAACATATTACACAAAAAGAAATGAGAAGTCTATAAATATCCAAATCCATATTTTTTTATACTTTCTTGTATATATTAGGAAAGAAAGGAAACACAAAGGAGGAAAGAAAAAGGGAAGGAAGAAGAAGGGAAGACAGAATAGAAGTTACAGTCCAAAACATGAGGAACAATTTTGCTCAAAATATCCTGGATTTTTTGGAGGACTAAGGGTGTAAAGTTTAATTTATTTCTCATCCTATCAATTGTGTTTCATCATGAGTTAAAAATCCAAGTATTATTGTTGGTGGAACTGTGAATACATCCAACCATTCTGGAGAGCAATTTGAAACTATGCTCAAAAAGTTATCAAACTGTGCATACCCTTTGATCCGGCAGTGTTACTACTGGGCTTATATCCCAAAGAGATCATAAAGAAAGTGTATGTGCCCGAATGTTTGTGGCAGCCCTCTTTGTAGTGGCCAGAAACTGGAAACTGAGTGGATGCCCATCAATTGGAGAATGGCTGAATAAAGTGTTGTATATGAATATTATGGAATATTATTGTTCTGTAAGAAATGACCAACAGGATGATTTCAGAAAGGCCTGGAGAGACTTACAGGAACTGATGCTAAGTGAAATGAGCAGGGCCAAGAGATCACTATATACTTCAACAACAATACTATATGATGATCAATTCTGATGGACCTGGTCATCCTCAGCAATGAGATGAACCAAATCAGTTCCAATGGAGCAGTAATGAAGTGAACCAGCTATGTCCAGTGAAAGAATTATGGGAGATCACTAAAAACCATTACATTGAATTCTCAATCCCTATATTTTTAACCATCTGCATTTTTTCTTTCCTTCACAGGCTAATTGTATAATATTTCAGAGTCCGATTCTTGTTGTACAGCAAAATAACGGTTTGATCATGTATTCTTATTGTGTATCTAATTTATATTTTAATATATTTAACATCTACTGGTCATCCTGCCATCTGGGGGAAGGGGTGGGGGGGAGGAGGAGAAAAAATTGGAACAAGAGGTTTGTCAATTGTCAATGCTGTAAAGTTACCCATGCATATAACCTGTAAATAAAAGGCTATTAAAAAATTTTAAAAAAATCCAAGTATTGTATAACTGGATTGTACATTTTAATTATGTTGAGTGGAAACTTCCTACTTAAAAGAGGAAAAAATGGCTTTCTAGATTTTTTATATCATTCCTTGCTGCTTGATGAATGTTTAAGTTATATACACTTGTACTATAAATCTAGAGGTTATGAACTAGTCACATTTTTCAAAGCAATTATGCATGTAGACAAAACCATCAGTTATTGTCAAACAACTTTTAAAAATGGTTACAGAAAACTGAAGAGAATTTCTACAGCTTAAACTATACCACAATAAGTCAATCAGATATTTGAAAGGAATAGATTGAGCCCTAAGTGGAATGGGGAAATATGAGATTGTAAACTTTCTCCTAAAGTTCTATAGTATGAGTCTGTCATTGCTCCCAAATTTTGCTTCTTTTCATATGGTTTCATTTCCAGCTCTATATTTGATATTTGAAATCATCCAAATAGCCATGATTATCACAAAATACAAAAAAAAATAACATTTTCTTGTCTGCAGATCGAATGTAGTGACTTCACACATTTCTGTTCTTAAAACTGCATTCATAACTAGCTGATTAGAAGGAAAAAAAGATTTTTCAGGGTAAAGAACTGAGGAAAACAGAACAGCAGGATGATGCAATAGATAGAGTACCAGTCCTGAAGTCAGGAAGTAGCCTCAGCCACTTAATGCTTCCTAGCTGGGTAACCCTGGGGAAGTCACTTAATCCCAATTGCTTCAGGAAAAAAAAAAGTGAAGGAAACAGGTTACTACCACATAGCTAAAATTGAGAAATGCCTATAAATAAAATTCTTGTGCGATAAATCTATTTATGGCAACTTGGGAGAAAGTGTCTTTATATGGATAAAGTATTAATACAAATAACTTTTGGCTCTTTAAATAAAGGTAACTATGCATTCTTTGAAAATGAAAGTACTGAGCTACTTTCTTCAGCAGAGTATAACTCTAGACATACATCTTGATCAGTAGCATCATCATCATCATCATCAAGCAAGCAATAATAATCCAATATGAAAGTTTTGACATAAAATAAAATGATCAAATGTGCTATTTCTAGGATGGAAAAATAATTTTGTAAGATTCAGATTATTCAATTTAGGTACAAATAAAGAATACAAATTCTTCCTGTCTTCTGGAGTGAGTTTATAACCTCAAATAAGGTCACAGATTCATAACAGGAAGGGATCTCAGAAGCCATCTAGGTTCACCCTCTTACTTCTACAGATAAGGAAACTAAGCCCTGAAAAGTTTGAATGACCTGCACATGGTCACAGGCACTTGCAGTAGGCAAAAGGAGGATTGAGGTACAGGTCCTCTGAATTGCAACTCAGCTCACTTAGTATTGTTTCAGTGATTCCCACAACATTTATTGAGGAATTCAAACATATTTCGATCTAGCATAAGCGCTTGAGCCTTCAACATCTTTTTAAACATCAATATAAACAAAACTGTAAGTAATAAAAATCACAACGCTGGCAATAAACATAATTAGTATTGCACTAACAATTTTATTGTCCATTAGGATGTAACCTGATTGGACAACCTTAATTTTTAAACACCTGAAGATAGAACAAGATGGGCCAGGTGACAAAACAGACCCACCAAACCATCTGGTTGACCTAACCCAATATGTGTATGCAGATCATCAGGAATCAGACTCTTGGAAAGGCCTGGTTGGAGTGGTGCTACATAAAGAGAGACTAACTTTGCACTACATCCTGATTTTTGTCACAGGAAAATATAAAGTCTTCTGTTCCACAGGCAAGATGACTTTATTAGGGAGCTAAATGGTAGTTTTGATTTTTGAAGAATATATGCTGTTAAATGTTTTCCTCAAGGTTATTGCTAATGGAACACCAAGTTTAATGGTACGACATTCAAGGTACAATGAGCCTAAAGAACAACACACTCCCATTAATTTTATAGGGAACAATACAATGACAATTGACCATTTTCTTAACCTGTCTTCTATTTTTCTGTGATGGGTCAAGACATGGGGAAAGCATTTGAAATTGACCTGTGATTTTGTAATTTTATTGGCATAGAGAACTCATAGACAAGGAGTTTACCCTCTACTACTATATGTTACCTTCTCTAAAACTTCTATTCTAAAAGAGTTTCTTAGAGCATGAAGAAGTTAAGGGTGTGTATGACCAAGATCACTCAGATACTGTGAGAGAGTCAGGGCTGGAACACAGGTTTTACTGACTCAGAGACCTATTTTCTACCAACTATACCATTCTATTTCTCATAAAAATAGGAAGGATGTAGAAAAACTTGGAGTGAAATATAAAATGATGTAATGTAAATTAAAAAGATTCAGGAAAACAATATTCACAGTGACAATAATAATAACAAAACCAAAATTACAATGCAATTATAAAGTACAAACTTTGTCCCAAAGAAGGGGGGAGGACATATTCAGAAATGAGGTAATCATAGGATCATAAATTTAGAAGTAGATAGAACTTTAGAAACTCATTTAAGCCAATTCTATTTTACAAAAGAAAACTGAGGCTGAAAGATGTTAAGTGACTTGTGCAAGTTCACACATTTGGCAACTATCAAGGTTGATTATTGAACTTCTGTCTTTTTACCATCAAAACCAGCATATAATAATACTACACAGACTACCAGTATGGAACATTGCATAATTCAGACTTAATTGTTGCATTATTTAATTTAATTTTCAGAAATTGGTTTTCTTTTCTTTATTACTATAAAGAATAGCTCTTTTGGTAAAGAATGAAGAAAGATATATTTCAAAATGAAATATAAAAACAAAAAATAATAATAATTTTAAAAATAATGTAATCTCCACCAATAGGTGTCACCATTCTACTCTGAGCCAAAATAAAATATTCCAAAGGAAAGTAGCTAGATTTTTAAAGTGTTCACATGCTATTACAGATACCAGTGTATAAGGATATCTATGTAGAGCAATTAAAACTACTCTAGTCCCATTAATTTAAGCAAATAGAACAAATTATAACATTAGTCTTAGGATTTTTATTTTTCCATCAGGAAAAAAAACACATTATAGGTCACTGATTTCAAACCCTTCCTTTGATAGATGAGGTAACTGAGATCCAAAAAATGTGAAGCAATTTAATATTTCAGGAATATGATGGACTTTGAGCTTCTATGATTATGGATCTGTTTCAACTAATGAGACATCAATTAGAGAACTTTACCATAAAGTATAAGATGTTGTGTTTGACATTTTACATACTATTAAGAGGTACTGGTCATAAAGAGTAGAAAGAATGAGATGGTCCCAAAATCAGAGAATCAAAGAATTTGAGTTTGCAGGAAATAACTTAACTAGTCTTACATCCTCTGTGTAGATGACAAGAACCTGAAGTCCCAGGAAGTAAATGACTTACCTAAGAATACTCAGATCATTAGGAGGCTGAATAAATTTATTTCAAGAAGAAACTCCATTTTTTACTACCAATATTTCCATGTGGTTCTTATTCATGTCAACAGTTGTATTCACACAACATCAAAATGACTGATTAAATGATTTTTTAAAAATGAATCACTTTAAACATTGTATGACTCCCTTAGTTAACAATGGCATCATTGGAGAAACAAATGGTTTTATAGAAAGAATATTGACTCTTGAGTTAGAGAACCAAGATACTTCTGATATTTAATACCTATATAATTTTGAACAAATCATTTGAATTCCTTGTATCTCCACCAAGACCTTTCAGAGATCAAAACCATGATTCTTTGCAGAAATACCAGAAATTGGAGGAGAAAAATGTAGCAGAACACCTTCATCAGCTGAGTGTTATTTTAAAATCATTCAAACTCACTACTTAGCATCAAAAAAATCTTGAATATATCTCTGGGGAATTTTAATTTAGACTGACTTGTTTAAAGATAAATTTTAATAATAACATAAGTAGATTTATTTATTCATTAACTCATTTTTGCTTTTTTAGTTTAATCTTTATTTATTTTGCTTTTATTTTTCTCTTTTTTGATTTATTCATCTAGATCTATAATTCCATCAATTAGGAAAATAACTTTGTGAGAAGTATAGTTAATGCCCCTATAAGTATAATTCTTAAAAAGTCACTTGGAACAAAGAGGTTAAGTGGCTTGCCTGTGGTCACATAGCTATGTGTCAGAGGCAAGATTTACATCAAAATTTCTTGATTCTAAAGCTGACCCTCTTTTTCTACAGTCTTTTCAAACACCCATGTCTACTCTAACAAGTCCTAGTATTTGCCACTCAGCTTATACCTGTAATCTCAGGTTTTGGCCCTAAAGTTAAACCCTGCTATATGCATTGCTTTCCCAGTACTTACCTTTTTGATATGGATTTTCTCCTTGGCAAAAGGACTTGTAATCAGGACAGCAATCAGAATTTTCCCTTTCACAAAATTTATCACAGTAACACATGGCATTTGCCTCATAGAAATGAGTTACACAGTCATCATTTCTGTCTTCACAACAACCACGAGTCCTACAGTAATGACCCTTATAAAGGGCTCTTCTAAATCTTGTCCTTTCCAAATCAGTAAAGTTCGAAGTTGAATGAACTTGCAGGTTCATACCTCTCCGGGAGACAAATTGCTTTTCCATCCAAATTCCTGTTGTGAGGTAAGAGAAAATTAATATTTTGGGCCAACTCCACATCCTCTGGTCACCAGATAACTTCTATCACCTTCTGTTATGGTAATAAGGTAATCCAATATCTATCACAATGGTGATCCAATTGACGACTCCTTAGATTCCTTTGAATATGTCAGTTTTGGTTGGCAGTATGTCTCACAAGGAAGCAACAACCTGGACTCTTACTTGAACTGAATAAACTTCATGTAGTTAAACATTAATCACAAATTTCAGTGTTTAATCAAGATATAAGTAAGTGTTTAAACAGGCCATTGTCATTCCTCAAGTAAAATCTTTTGTAGCACATTAAAATTCTTCTTTGCCATAAGGAAAAAAATACATAAATTTTGTGAATGGCACATGAAGCATAGGTTGATAGCAAATATTAGAACTTAAACCAGACTTCCTCACAATACCCACGACTCAGATAATTCCTGAGAGGACCATTCAAAATGCTATGAGACAATCCATTCACTCCTTGTCTGGTAATTAGAATGAGGTTGTCATATCAATAAACAATTGTTTTAAATCATGCCTGGTCACACTCTGAATTCATTTTCCATCTGTACCAAATTTACTTATAAAACCATTTTTGAGAGGTAAGGTAGAATTTAATGTAGTTGAAAATCTCATGAGGGATTTTAATTCCCCAAAATTGCACCCATGCTTGGCACTATTATCCTCATCTATAAAATAAGCTGGAGAAAGAAATGGCAAACTACTTTAGTATCTTTGCCAATAAAACACTAAATGGGGTCAGAAACATTCAGACACAGCTGAGACAACTGAATAGCAACAACAAGAAGTGCCTTTAAGGTTTGAAAAAGAACTTTACTACTACTAGCTCATTTTATCCTTGCAACAGTTCTAGAAGGTTAGGTGCTATAATTATTTCTACTTTACAAATTAGGAATTGAAGGCAGACTGAGATTTAATAACTTCCCCTAAGTTATATAGCTAGTAAATGTGAGGCTGAATTTGAACTCAGATTTTGACTTCAGATCCACCACTGTAATTACTGTATTACCTAGGGAGTCTTCTCTCTGGGAGTTCTCTACACAGATAAAATGATAGGACCACTATCAAAATGCAATGGGTAGATTGCTGGAGCTAGGAAAAGATAAGTCCAAATTCTCCCTCAGATACTTAGTGACTAAGTATCATCTTAGGCAAGTCATTTTGCTTTTCTGAGGTTCCGTTTCCTCATTTGTAAAATAAAGCTTGTGAACTTGATAACTTCTCATTTGAAATCCATAAACATATAATATCAATAAATTAGTTTAATTTAATTTAAAATTAATATATAATAATATGATATCATCATATTATATCAATATCTAATATCACTGAATTATTTAAAATTAATAAATTTATTATTTATCTGCTATACACCAGACTCTGGAGTTAAATACTGTATGCATGTATGCAAATACATATAAATTGTTTATAGATATGGTTAGATTAGAACTGAAAGACATTAATAGTCAGTGTTAAAATTTATATATAAATTATATATTTTTTACTATCAATCAAATGTTTTAAATTAAAAGGTTTTTTTGGTTTATTTTTGTTTTAATTCTGATTCTGAAATTTCCATTTTTCTTTTAAGAAAACCAAGATAAAAATTGTGAATCTGGTTCAATGGTAGTACCTGCAATTTCATGGGTATACAGAAGCTTCCAGTGAATATATTTCCTCTGTCAATGCAGGTCAATCCCTGCTCTTCAATTTACAATCTTAAAGAATGTCCTGAGGCATTGAAAGATTGAAAGTCTTTCTCCTTAGTCACAAAGTCTATAGGAGCTATGGCAGAGATAGGATTTGAAGCCAGACCTTCCTAACTCTGGTTGTTTCCCCCTCCTTTATGCTATACCATATCTCATTATGTAGAATATGTTACATTTTACTAACTGCTAAATGAAAATTATCTCGATACTGTCCTAAGAAATTCTAGGCAGAGCCCTGTGCTCACTTTCTAACCCCCAATAGTAAGTAATGGTCCTAGGAATCCCACCATTAAAAAGTCTTCTCTATTTTGATTATTTGTGTTTTATTGCTTTGGTTTTTTGGAGGTTTTTGGAGGGGAAGAAGGTCCTCTAATATTTTTAGTTACCCATTTCTTCCTTTAAGAGGGCCCCAAGTATAATTACTCCCTTTAGCATCTTCAAATCATACCACAATTACTTAATAGCTAGCTATGAACAAGGCTTAGCAGGAACAAAGGAGACAACCAAAACTTCAACCTTTTTACAGTTTTTCCTTCTGTACCTCAATTAAGGAAATTGTAACTGATTCTCCTCTGGGTCATCAAGGATTAACAAGAAAATGTTAAATGGCATACAGGGGTCCTCAAATTACAGGCCTGCTGGCCACATGAGGCAACTGAGGATGATTCTCTCCCTCACCCAGGGCTATGAACTTTCTTTATTTAAAGGCCCAGAAAACAAAGTTTTTTGTTTTTACTATAGTCCGGCCCTCCAACAGTCTAAGGGACAATGAACTGGTCCCTTATTTAAAAACTTTGAAGACCACTGGAACAAAAGCAAATCTTCTTGATACACAGACAAAAAATAGAAAGCATTGCTGGGGAAAATTAAAAATCTTTTAAATCTTTGGGAGAGTTTTATCAGTAGGATAACTTTTTATACATACACACACACACACACACACACACACAAATTTAGTGGTCAAACTGTACCAATGACTTAAGATACCAGAATAACCTGTGATCTGCTAATGACCCTTCCAACCTATTGACTGTGGCAGATGAGATCTAAAAATGGATTCTAAGTCTTCTCCCTCATCTATTTTTTGTAGTTTCTCAGGCTAAGCTGAAATTTCACATGTCTTTCAAAGGTTAATGGTTAATGTGGACTTGGTCTATAATTATTCAATGCTTTAAAAACAATTAAAACTTAACAGATCTTTGAAGTGGAACAACTGATCCTATTGCAGCTCCCCCAAACAACAGTAATTTGGAATACTTAGCTGAGATCCTGTTTATTTTATTTTTCTAAGCAATATTTCTGAGACATAACCTTGTATTCAAATTAATCTGATGTCTCTAGTTCTGATCTCTTGCTTTTGGGTTTCTAAAATCATTCTTTTGACACTTTTCAATTCTTGGAATAATTGTCCACAGTATAGTGATTTTTATGGTTCATGAATGCAAGCTAAAAGGATGGATTAGAAGTCAATTCAAGAAAAAATGGTGGCAATCAGAACAGCAGAGTACACACAAGGTGACCCAAGACAATCCACTTACCTGGAGGATACACTTGATGTATACCCATTTCACCCAATTCTCCATGCTCAAAGGCTCTGGGAAAGCCCTGTTTGAAGATGTCTGTCATCTTTTGACTTTATATACTATCATAATAGAACCAGGAAAATGGAGATATTGGAGAATAACACATCAGAATAACAGAAATTAATTATTAAAAGGATAGATGAAAGAGGGGACAGAATGACATTGAAAAAGATAAGAATCTATTTTGTTTTTTATACATCTATACATGTGCATATATTCATATATATGCATACAAAATCCATAGATATTGGAGGGGAGAGACCTTGAAAACAAATATTTTATAAAAGGAGGAAAATGAAGGAGAATGCAGAATAAGGAGAATAATGAAGCATGGGGGAAAGAATATGGCCTAAGAGAGAAATGGGAAATATGAAGAATTAGAGGATAAAGAAACAAAATAGCAAAGAATTCCCAGTCCTTAATACAGACTCTTACACATAACAATTTTTCAGTCATTTCAGTCAAGCCTGACTCTTTGTGACTCCCATTTGGGATTTTATGGCCAAAAACACTAGTTTGGTTTACTATTTCCTTCTCCAGATCATTTTGCAGATGAGGAAACTGAGGTGAACAGGGTAAAGTGACTTGCCCAAGGTCACTCAGCTACTAAATGTCTAAAATCAGATTCGAACTTGGATCTTCCTGACTCCGACTTGGCACTCTATCCACTGTTCCTCTTATCTGCCCCTTTCTAGCTGAATAGATGCTTGCTGAATCGAATATTCTTCATTTGAATATAAAACAAAAGATATAGCTGCCTAGGGAAGTTGTGACCAGTTATGGGTCCCTGGAAGGTAATAAGAACCATAGAATGTTTATCTCAGATTATTAATTGCACTACTCAATGCCAGAGGGCATTTTTGGTACAAATCCAGTCCTCTACCTCCCAGACAGCTGTCTGATATTCTTCCCTAAGTCTTGCTTCTTTGTAGGAAATACATTTTGTCTCATTAGACTTTGATTTGGTATTCATGGATCTACTCATTTAGATCTTGGCTCCATACCCATCACACTAGAAAAACATTTCTCTTCTTTTCACTGCAATGGAGTAGTGACTTTTGCATTTCTGTGGAGAAGGAACTAAGCATTTGTGTAGTTTCTATGCCAGGTACTGTCCTGAGTGCTTTCTCAATATCATCTCATTTATCTCATTCTGTATAAACCATCAATCAACTACAGCATTATAAAGTTTAAAAGGCAGAGTGGTTAATTAAATATAACCAGCAGACATGAATTTGTGAAATTCATCTGAGTCATCTGAGTTTTACCCATTCCCACCAAGGACAATTTTACTTTCTTTTGTCCAAGCTTCAAGATTCAAAGGAATACAGTTCAGATATATAACTCAAATCTCCCAATACCTAGGGCCATGAAGAGAAAGGAAGAAGCCATTCATACAGGCAGAATTTCTAAAGCATGAAATTTTTCAATATCAGATCCTCCCCAGCAGTCTTTTTTTTTTTTTTTTAACATTGCTCTCCTAGCCAGTGTTGCTAAACATGGGAAGCCTGATGACTCTTTGCTGTATCACTCTTCACTATGGAATGGAAGAGCTAGGCTCAAAATATAGGGCCCAAGCAAAGAGACAAAACCAATTCAAACCCAACATGACTTTTTCCACTTGAAAAGTGCTAAGCATAGAACTCTTCATGGTCTGAAATATTTCATCCACAGGAGTTTTGAGTAGAGGCTGAGGGTGAACAGCCACATTTTCTGCTACAGAGAAAAGAAGGCTTTGGAGGTGAGAATATTAGGCTAATAGGAAATGTAAAAGAAAGGAATAGTTGGCAAATTAGAGAAAATAGGAGACAGGAAGTAAAAGATAACTAAAAGACTAGGAATTCTTAAATGGCAAAAATGTGGAAGATGAGTAGAAGATAAGTAAATAGTATAAGGGCATAACATTTAATCTTAGGTCATGGGGTAAATATCGTACAATAACATGAGTTTATGAAGGGCAATATGTCCTATTAATAACTCCAGACTTCCAAAATCAATCATCAAAAAGGTAAAAGTGAGAGTAGTAAATATATTGAAGTGTGTTCTAAGGAGTTTATTTCAAGGCACAGTTATGACATCTACATTATACCATGGTACCCATAGGCATTCTTCCTTTCTCCAAAACACTGTTTTGATAATTTGGTTAGTTTCACCTCATTTAATTGGCCTGTCATTCATAACAGGTAATGATATATTGATGAATGTTTAACAATCAGCTGTCTGGGGGAAAAATATGCACATAACACAATTTTCAGTTTAAGATGCCTTATTTACATTTTCTTCTCTTCCTTGAATCTACAAAATCAATATAACAATAAATGAGACCACAATTTATAGGATTTGACAATTTCTTAGGTACAAAAACTCATTGAAAATTTAACCATTAGCTCTCTAGATCCAGTATGTTATTCCACCATAACCCTGAATAGGTATACCAAAGATATGAGTATAACAATAATGTAAGACATTATATTTCCAGGTGACAAAATCAGTATTCAAAAATATAATTGATAGTCAAAACAAACCAAGAATAAAAAAGATAGATGACACATCTATACTAATATATAGATAGAGTATTAAATATTTACTATGGGCAAGAACTGTGCTTATTTTTGTAGACATGAATAAAAACCAAGAAATATTGTGGCTACTACCGAGGAACTTATATTATCATGGGAAAAAATAAAATATAAAGAAGACCTGGAAAACTCAGAGTAAGAGTAGAAGGAAAAGAGCATATACAATTATGAACAAATTTGCTGACAAGGAAGAAAACAAGTCCAAAGAGTAGTGTACCCTGGGAAGTAAAGCAAAACTTGAGCCCTTCCTGAAGAAACCTGCATTGACAGGAAGCAAAGCACTTTGGTAATCACATAATCTCCATGAGTCTCAGATTCATCATCTCTAAAGAGTAAGCAATAGATTAAATGGTCCCTCAGGGCACTTCTAGTACTTTATCTTTGAACTAAGAGTAAGGATAGAGTGAAAATTACTCCCTCCAGTTTGCCCTGATACATTTCTCATGATTAGAATTTACGAGTCAATATCGTTGCTTAAAAAAAAAAAAAAAAAAAAAAATCAGGCTGTTTTGAACTCTATTAACAAAGGCATAATGTCCATAAGAAAGGAAGTATTGCCTCACTCAACTAGTCTAACAATATTTTTTTTGTATAATTTGGAAGAGGGGAGGAAGGAAAAAAGAGTAAGGGATAGCTGAATGAATGGAAAATTAGGTTTAAGTAACCAAGTAACCAAGCCTTTGTCAAGTGTATCACTTAGAAGAGTTGGACCAATTCATGGCCACAGCAACAGTGTTTTAATCTGTCTATTCTCTATAACTCTCTCCATATGTACATTTTCTACTTTGTATCATCTTTGCCATTATGGTGTACATAAGGTAAAGTGTCATAGTTGTTTTGATATGTGTTTCTCTTATTACTAGTGATTTGGAGCAATTTTTTATATAATAACTTTTTTTCTTTTTTCACTTAATAGTATTTTATTTTTTCCACTTAAATGTAAAAATAATTTTTTACATTCATTTTTGTAAGATTTTTAGTTCCAAATATTTTCTCCCTCCTTCCATTTCCTTCTCACTTCCCAAGATAGCAAGGAATATCATATGTTATACATTTATAATCATTTTAAGCCTATTTCTATATTAGTCATGTTGTGAAAGAAAAATCTGAAGAAAGGCAGAGCCAAGATGTCAGAGTAAAGGAAAGAATGCGTTTGAACTCTTTCTCAAATCCCTTCAAATACTTTTAAATAATGACTATTAAACAATTTCCAGAGCAACAGAATCCCCAAAAGATAGAATAAAACAATTTTCTAGCCCAAGACAACTTAAAATGTCAAGAGGAAAGATATGTTGTGCCAGGGTAAGAGTGGAGCATAGTCCAGCATAGGCTTTATTAGCACAGCCCCAGTCCTATTAAATCAGGAAGAAACTTTGGGGCAACTGAATCAGTGGCAGCAGTGGTAGTTTCTGAATCTTGCAGATCTTGCAGAAGCCAAAGAAAATTTTATTTGTCACTTGGGTATAGGTGGAACACAGTTCACTGCAAGCCACAACAGCACAATCCCCATCCCAGCAAATCAGAAGCAGTCCTTAGAAGTCACTAAATCAGCTGTGCTGATTTCTGGAGCTCTCAGCCCACAGACAGTAGGGGGATTGATATAACTGGCTGGAAGAAGATTACAGAGGTCTCTTTGAAAGCACCAAGGCAGAATTCTCTTACATTGTTCATGCTCAGATGCTGGGTGCCAAGGAAGAACTTGTGGCCAGTATGGAGTAGAGACCCTCCTCAGAGTAGCAATTAATACTGGTAGTTACTCACAGAATACAGCAGAGGCCAGGAAAGTAGTAAATATACATCTCTCTAGATCATACAAAGGAAAACCTATGAAAGTAAGAATCTCTAAAAACAACTGCAAAAAGATTCCTAAAGTTGGGACACATATCTTCTACCTGGAAGAAAAGTCACATTTTAACAAAGAGTTAAAGCTGAGTAATAGTCTGGGGAAATGAACAATCAACTGAAAAAAAGATTCTAACCACAGAAAGTTATTATGATGCCAAGGAATATCAAAATACACACACAAGATTAACAAAGTCAAAGTCAAAACTCCTAAATCCAAAGCCTTCAAGAAAAATATTAAATTGTCTGAGGGTATGGAAGAGCTCAAAAAGGATTTTGAAAATCAAGTAAGAAAAGTAGAGGGAAAGATATGAACAGACAATTCTCAGATGAAGAAATTGAAACTATTTCTAGCCATATGAAAATATGCTCCAAGTCATTATTAATCAGAGAAATGCAAATTAAGACAACTCTGAAATACCACTACACACCTGACAGATTGGCTAGAATGACAAGGAAAGATAATTCGGAATGTTGGAGGGAATATAGGAAAACTGGGACACTGATACATTGTTGGTGGAATTGTGAATACATCCAGCCATTCTGGAGAGCAATTTGGAACTATGCTCAAAAAGTTATCAAACTGTGAATACCCCTTGATCCAGCAGGGTTTCTACTGGGCTTATATCCCAAAGAGATACTAAAGAAGGGAAAAGGACCTGTATGTGCCAAAATGTTTGTGGTAGCCCTGTTTGTAGTGGCTAGAAACTGGAAAACGAATGGATGCCCATCAATGGGAGAATGGTTGAGTAAACTGTGGTATATGAATGTTATGGAATATTATTGTTCTGTAAGAAAAGATCAGCAGGATGAATACAGAGAGGATTGGAGAGACTTACATGAACTGATGCTAAGTGAACCAGGAGATCATTATATACCTCAACAACAATACTGTATGAGGATTGTTCCATAGAAGTGGATTTCTTCGACAAAGAGAAGATCTAACTCAGTTTCAATTGATCAAGGATGGACAGAAGCAGCTACACCCAAAGAAAGAACACTGGGAAATGAATGTAAACTGCCTGCATTTTTGTTTTTCTTCCCAGGTTATTTTTACCTTCTGAATCCAATTCTTCTTGTGCAACAAGAGAACTGTTCAGTTCTGCATACATATATTATATCTAGGATACACTTGGACATATTTAACTTGTATAGGACTGTTTGCCATCTGGAGGAGGGGGTGAAGGGAGCGGAAAGTCGGACCAGAAGCGAGTGCAAGGGATAATGTTGTAAAAAAAAAATTACCCAGGCATGGGCTCTGTCAATAAAAAGTTATTTAAAAAAAAAGTAGAGGGAAAACGGGAAGGGAAATGAGAGTGATGCAAGAAAATCATGAAAAACAAGTCAAAATTTTGCTAAAGGGACACACACACACACACACACACACACACACACACACACAAATACTGAAGAAAATAATACCTTAAAAACAGGCTAGGCCAAATGAAAAAGAAAATATTAAAAAAAAAAAAAAAAACAATGAAGAGAAGATCTTTAAACGCAGACTCGACCAATGGGGGTAGGGGGTGGGGGAACCTACTGAAGAAAACAACTCCTTTAAAAGTAAAATTGGATAAATGGAAAAGGAGGTACAAAAGCTCACTGAAGAAAATAATTTCTTAAAAATCAGAATTGAGGAAATGGAAACTAATGACTATGAGAAATCAAGAAAAAATTAAACAAAACCAAAAGAATGAAAAAAAAAAAGAGGACAATGTGAAATATCTCAAAGGAAAAACAACTGACTTGGAAAAGAGTTATGGGAGAGATTATTGTAAAATTATTGGGCTACTCAAAAGGAATGATTTAAAAAAAAATATTTTGTCAGTCATCTTTCTTTTTTTAATAGTTTTTTTTTCCAAAATATTTGCAGGGATAGTTTTCAATGTTCATCCCTGCAAAACCTCATACTCCATATCTTTCTTCTTCTTTCACCTCCCCCTTCACCTAGAGAGCAAGAAATTCAATATAGGTTAAACATGTGCAATTCTTCAAAACACATTTCCACATTTATCATGCTGCACAAGATAAATGAGATCAAAAAGGAAAAAAAATGAGAGCAAGCAAACAACAAAAACAACAAAAAGTTGAAAATGTTATGTTATGATCCACATTCAGTCCCCTTACTCCTCTATCTCTCTCTTTTTTTTCTGAAGCAATTGGGGTTAAGTGACTTGCCCAGGGTCACACAACTCAGAAGTGTTAAGTGTCTGAGACCAGATTTGAACTCAGTCCTCCCAACTTCAGGGTTGGTGCTCTATCCACTGTGTCACCTAGCAGCTCCTACTCTCTCTCTTAATTCGACCATTTCATTTAACATCAGTTCATGTAAGTCTCTCCATCCTGCTGATTATTTCTTATAGAATAATAATATTACATTCATATACCATAATTTATTCAGCCATTCCCCAATAATGGGCATCCACTTAGTATCCAGTTTCTTGCCACTAGTAGATCCTTTTTCAAGAAATGATCAAGAAAAACTACTCTGAGATTCTAGACCTAGAAAGCAAAGTAGAAATTGAAAGAATTGACTGATCACCTCCTGAAAAGACCCCAAAATGAAAACTCTTAGAATATTATATCTAAATTCCAGAGCTCCCAGGTAAAGTAGAAAATTTAAAAAGCAACCCAAAACAAACAATTCAAGTGCCATGGAGCCAGAATCAGGATAATGCAAGATTAGCAGCTTCTACATTAAATTATCAGAGGGCTTGACATAGGATATCCCAGAGGTCAAAGGACCTAAGATAACAATTAAGATAACAAGATAACCTACCCAGCAATACTGAGTATAGTCCTTCAAAAGGGGATATTCAAGGAAATAAAGGATTTTCAAATATTCTTGATGAAAAGGACAAAACTGAATAGAAAACTTGACTTTCAAATACAAGCCTCTAGAAAAATATAAAAATGTAAACAGGAAATCATAATGGACTTAATGAGGTTGGTTTTTTGCATTTCCAAGATAACTCAGAAGGATTCATGATGAAAAATGTTATCCATACCCAAAGAAAGAACTGATGGTGTCTGAATACAAAATGAAGCATACTTTTTTTTATTTTATTTTTCTTGAGGGTATTTTATACATTTTTGGTTGTTATTGTTTACAGTATGACTATTATGGAAATATTTTGCAAAACTACACAAGTATAAACTAAATTAAAATTCTTTCATTTCCAATATAGAGGAGGAAAGTAAAAAGAGAGAAAATAATACTTTAAAATTAAAAAGAAAAATCAGAAGAAAGGGGAAAAACCACAAGAAATAAAAAACAAGTAAAAATAGTATCCTTTGATCTGCAAATGGTCTACACAGGTCTTACTCTGGATATGGATGCCATTTTCTATTACAAGTCTATTGGAATTGTCTCGCTGAAAAAACTCAAGCCTATCATAGTTGGTCATTGCACAATCTTATTTTTATGGTATACAATGTTCTGCTTCTACTCACTTTACTCTATATCAGTTCATGCAAGACTCCAAATTTTTCTGAAATTTTTCTGCTCATCATTTCTTATACAATAATAATATGAATTATATTCACATACCACATAATGGTGAGCCATTCCACAGATGATGGGCATCCTTTCAATTTCCAATTCCTTGATAACACAAAAACAGGTGCTACAAATATTTTTTGCACACATGGGTCCTTTTCCCTTTTTAATGATCCTTTTGCGATACAAACTCTGTAATTGCAGTGCTAGATCAAAGATGCTTAGTTTTATAGTCCTTTGAACATAGTTCCAAATTACTCTCCAGAATGGCTGGATAAGTTAACAACTCTGAACAGTGCATTGGGGTCCTAGTTTTCTCACATACACTCCAACATTCATCATTATCTTTTCCTCGCATCTTTGCTAATCTGATAGCTAATCTGAGAGGTGGTATCCCAAAATTCTTTTAATTTTCATTTCTCTAATCAATAGTGATTTAGAACATTTTTTCATAAGATTATAGACGGTTTTAATTTCTTCATGTGAAAATTACCTGCTCCTATCTTTTGACCATTTATCAACTACATAACTTATATTCTTAGAAATTTGACTAAATTCTATTTATATATTTTAGAAATAAAATCCTTATCAGAAACAGACTATAAAAATAATTTCGTACCTTTCTGCTTCCCTTCTAATCTTTGTTGAGTTGATTTTACTTATGCAAAAACTTTTTTTTAATTTAATGTAATCAAAATTATCCTTTTTATTTCATAAGATTTTATCTTTCTTATTTGGTCATAAATTCCTCTATTCTCCAAAGATCTAATAAGTAAACTATCCCTTGCTGTGCCAATTTGCTTATAGTATATGGTAACTATTTTTGATCCTTCCTCTAAAATTATTTGTTCATATATAGTATTTCAAGAACTTATTTCTTGTCAAAAGAAGACATCATTTATGTTGTTTTTGTTGTTATTATTGTTGTTGTTGTTGAGTCATTCAGTCATGTCCAACTTTTTGTGACCACATGAGTGATAAATAGATCCTTCAATCCTCCACTATCTCTAAAACCCTTTCCAGTTTATAATCATTGTTTCCATCACATTATTTATTCTTCTTACCTTTTGCCATCTTCTTGGCTTTTTGCCTTCAGACTTTTCCAACATCAGGCTTTTGTGGGGAGTGGGTTGCTTTGTTTTTTGTTGGTATTATTGTTTTCCAGCCTGATCTGTCTTTTCTTAATGTAGCTAAAGTATTTTTTTTCTTTTCAAAGATTAGCTAGAATTAATTTCTTTTAAGTATTGACTTACTTGGTCTTTTTACTGTCCAAGAAACTCGCAAAATTCTTCTCCAGCACCACAGTTTGAAAGTGTTGATTCTATACATTGAAGCTTTTCTTCTAATTCAATTCTCAGAGTCATACATTGCTACTGGAAAAAAAAACATAATTTTGAATACATGGGCCTTTTGTGAGCAAAATGATGTCTTTTCTTTTTAGTATGCTAGCCAGATTTATCATAGGTTTCCTTCCAAGGGACAAATATATATATATATATATTTTAATTTCATGTTTAGAGTCATTATCTGCAGTGATCTTTGAGCACAAGTATGTAAAATCTTATATTGCTTTTACTTTTTTCTCTTTCTATTTGCCAGAAAGTGATGAGACCAGTTACCAAGATCTTATTTTGTGTTTTGTTTTTTTAATGCTCTTATTCAAGCCACCTTTTATACTTTGCTTTTTCCCCCAGTCAAGAGATTAATTATTTCTCACTTTTAGTTCTATCTATATATCTGAGATTGTTGATATTTTTCCTGTCAACTTTTATTCTGGCTTTTCATTCATCCAGGCTGGCATTTTACATGATATAGTGTGCATATAATTTAAGTAGATGAAGTAACAATATACATTCTTGTCATACTCTTTTCCTAAACTTGAAACTGTTGCTTCTTGATCCACATACAGGTTTCTAGGGAGATAAGAAAGATGACATGCAATGATATAAAACATTTTTCACATTAGTCATGTTGTAAAAGAAGAAACAGGACAAAAAGAGAAAACCATGAAAAAGGTAAAAACACTATGATACATTTGCATTCAGACTCCATAGTTCTTTCTCTATATGGTTATAGTATTTTCCATCATGAGTCTTAGAATTATCTTTGATCATTGTATTGCTGAAAAGAGCTAAGTCAATCCGAGTGGATTATTGCACAATATTTATGCTTCTGTCTTCAGGGTTCTCCTGGTTCTCATCATTTCACTCAGCATGAGTTCACATAAGACTTTCCAGTTTATTCTGATATTTATTCTGCTTAGAATTTTTTATACCATACTAATATTCCATTACATTCATATACCACAACTTTCTCAACTATTCTTAAATCAATGGGCATCATTTCCAGTTTTTGCCACCATGAAAAAAGCTGCTATACTTTTGTACATACAGATCTTTCCCCCTTTTTGAGGATATTTTTGGAATACAGATCCAGTAACAATGTTGTTGGATCAAAGACTAAGTGCACTTTGCTTCTCCTTTGGATATAGTTCCAAGTTGTTCTCCACAATGGTTAGATCAGTTCACAACTCCACCAACAATGTATTAGTATCTTAATTTCCCCACATCTTCTCTGACATTTATCATTTTCTTTTTCCATCATCCTAGTCAATCTGATAGGTGTGAGGTGATACCTCAGAGTTGTTTGAATTTGCATTTCTTTAATCAATAGGGATTTAAAGCATTAAAGCTATACATAGCTTTTATTTCTTCAACTGAAAATTCCTGTTTGAACATTTATCAATTGGGCAATGTATAAATATGATTCAGTTTTCTTTGAATTTCAAAAATGAAGCCTTTATCAGAAACATGACTGACTATAAAAAAAATTTTGGCTTTCTGCTTACCTTCTAATCTTGGTTGCATTGATTTGTTATATATTTGTGAAAATAATTTTAATTTAACATAATCAAAATTACACAGTTTATATTTTTAAATGTTCTATATATATTTGTTTGGTCACAAATTCTTCCTTTCTCCATAGATCTGACAAACAAACTATTCCATATTCTGCTAATTTAATTAAAGCATTATCTGTTATGTCTAAATCATGAAGTCATTTTGACCTTATCTTGGTTTAGAGTGTTAGCTATTGGTCAAGGCCTAGTTTCTGCCCTACCATGTGCCAGTTTTTCCAGCAATTTTTGCCAAATAATGAGTGAGTTCTTGTCCCAGAAGCTAGAGTCTTGGGATTTATACAACAATAGATAAGTAGAGTCATTTACTATAGCCTAATCTGTTCCACTGATACATTACTCTATTTCTTGGCCAGTTCTAAATAATTTTGATCAATATCACTTTATAATATAGTTTAAGATCTGGTATACCTAGGCCACTTTCCTTTATAATTTTTTTCTCATTAATTCCTTTGTCATTCTTGATTTTTTTATTAGTTTTCTAGATCTGTAAAATAGATATTTTTGATAGTTTGATTTGTTTGGTACAGAATAAATAAATTAATTTTAAAAGAATTATCATATTTATTATATTGGCTCAGTCTAGTCATAAGAAATTAACAGTTTTTTCAGGTGTTTAAATCTGACTTTATTTATATGAAAATTATTTTGCAAGTGTGTTCATATAGATCCTGGGTTTGCCTGGCATGTAGACTGCCAAATATTTTATATTGTTTACAGTTATTTAAGTGGAATTTCTCTTTATGTCTTGCTGCTAAGTTCTGTTGGTAATATAAAGAAATGTCAGAGATTTAGTTAGATTTATCTTATATTCTGAAACTCTGCTAAAGTTGTTAAATTTTTCAAGTAGTTTTTTAGTTGATTCTCTAAGTATGCCGTCACATAATCTACAAAGAGTGATTATTTTCCCCCATTCCCTATTCTAAATCTTTCAATTTCTTTTTCTTCTCTTATATCATTCAGTCAATATTTCTAACACAATATTGAATAATAATAATGATAATATGAATCTCTATTTCATCCTTGATCTTTCAGGGGTCTTCTAGCTTAGCCCCATTATAGATAATATTTACTGATGGTTTTAGATAGATAATACTTATCATTTTAAAGTAAGCATCATTTATTCCTACGCTATTTAGTGTTTTTATCAGAAATGGATGCTGTTTTTTGTCAAAAGGTTTTTCTACATCTATTGAGATAATCATGATTTCTGTTAGTTTTGTTATTTATATGGTCAATTATGCTAATGATTTTCTTAATATATTCAATCAGCCATGTATTCTTGGCATAAATTCCACTTGGTCATAATGTATTATCATCATAATAAATTACTGTAATCTCTTTGCTAACATTTTGTTTAAATTTTCCCCCTTTAACATTTATTAGAAAAATTGGTCTGTATTTTCTTTCTTTGTTTCTCTTCCTGTTTTAGATGTCAGCATCATATTTATGACATAAAAAGAATTTGGTAGGAATCCTTCTTTGTCTATTTTATAATAATGGATTTATTTGTTATTTAAACATTTGGTAGAATTCACTTGTAAATCAATTTGGTTCTGAAGTTTTTTTTTAGGAAGTTCCCCGATTTTTTGTTCAATTATTTTTTTTTCTAAAATGGCATTAAGTGTTTTTATTTCCTCTAGTATTAATCTGGATAATTTGTAATTTTGTAAATATTCATTTTCTTTATATTGTCAGAGTTATTGGCATATGATTGGGCAAAATAGCTTCTGATTATTGTGTGAATATACCCTTTTCATTTTTGATACTGGTAATTTGCTTTTCTTCTTACTTTTTAAAATTAAATTAATGAAAGTTTTATCTTTTGTTTCTTTGTTTTAGTGAGGTCATTGGGATTCAGTGGTTTGCCGAGGGCCACACAGTTAATAACTGACAAGGTCTGAGACCTGATTTGACCTTATTTCTTCCTCACTTCAGGCACCATCTAGCCATCCCATTTTTTTTTTTCATAAAACCAGCTTCTATTTTATTTATTAATTCAAAGATTTTCTTGTAATATTCTCTCTAAAATGTAATGTTCTCTGTTGAGGTTTTCTTGGGGTCTCTGGGAGCAGCCTTCCTTTCAATTCAGTAATCACTGCAAGTGCAGCCAGGTGTTAAAATCCAAATCCTTTATTTTCTCCTTCAAAGTTTTGTCTCCTTCGTTTGGGGCTTGGGGCTAGTTTTCTGGAGACCTAGCTCTCTCTTTGGTTCTGTGAGCTTGAGCTGCCACTTGCCTTCTTTGGCTTCTGAATTTCTTCAACTCCAAAGGCTTGTATGTCAGCCTCCAGCCAATGGAATGAATCTGTTTCAGCCTCCAAGAGCTTGTCCTTTCTGACTCTGAGAGCTTCTAGTTTATATACCCCACCCTGAGTAAAACAATAATTATATCACTAGGAAATCATTATTTGTTGTAGGATTAAATCAATGCTAGACTAGATTTAACCATTGTCTCCTCAATTCCACTTAGTTCCTTGTTTCAAGTTCTGGCCCATAACATCTCCTTGTAGGATTAAATCAGTCATACTGAACCATGCTAAATTAGCTAACTATTATCTCTATCAATTCCACTGCCTTAGTATCTTGTAAGAATACTTTGTTTCAAGTTCAGAGTTCTGGCCCATAACATTTTCTTACTTTCAATTATATTAATGATTTTTGATTTTCAGTATTTCTAATTTGGTATTTAAGTGTGGATTTTTAATTTGTTCTTCTAGAAATTGATCAGTTCTTTCTCTATTTCATTGATACTAGCATTTAGAGATAGAAATTGTATAATAAGTATTGCTTTTACTTCATCCCATAATTTTAGGTATGTTTTCTAATTATTATTCTCTTTGATGATTAATTGATTGTTTCTATGATTTGCTATTTGACCCACTCATTTTTTTTTTTTTAGGATTAGATTATTTAGTTTACAATTAAAATTTTTAATCTATTATTGTTCCATGGGCCTTTATCATATTTAATTTTATTGAAGAATGATCTGAAAAGAATCCATTTAATATTTTTGCATTTCTGCATATGATTGTGAGGTTTTTATTCCCTAATACATGGTCTATTTTTATGTAGGTATTATCTATCACCAATAAAAAGATATATTTTTTTTCCTATTCTCATTCAATTTTATTCCAGAGTCTTATCACAGCTAGCTAACTTTTCTAAAATTCTATTCACATCCTAACTTCTCTTGTTTACTTTATGGCTGGATTTAGTAGTTCTTAAAGGAGGAGATTGAGGTTCCCATTTGTAGAATTTTACTTTTTATTTTCTCTTGTAATTTATTTAACTTTTCCTTTAAAATATTTGATGCTATGCAATTTTGGTGCATGATATATTTAGAAGTGATATTATGTCATTGTCTATGTTACTTTTTAACAAGATGTATTTTTCTTCTTTATCCCTTTTTATTATCTGTTTTGTCTTGTAACCCATTCAATTTCTTCAAAATTTAGATGCTTTACCATTTGGTGCATATGGTATCCTTTATGCCCAAATCATGTATCCATGTTGACCTTATTTTGGTATGGAGTGTGAGATGTAGGTCTCTGATGAGTTTCTGACATATTTTCCCCAGTTTTCCCAACAATTTTTGTCAAATAGTGAGTTCTTATTCTAGAAGATGGAGTTAGGGGGTTTAGCAAATACTAGATTGCTATAGGCCTTTATTATTGTGTTGTGTGTATCTAATCTATTCCACTGATCCAACACTCTATTTCTTAGCCTGTACCAAATGATTTTCATTACTGCTACTTTATAATATAGTTTTAGGTTTGTTACTGTTAAGCCACCATGCTTTGTAATTTTATTCATTAATTCCTTTGATATTCTTGACTTTTTATTCTTCCAGATGAATTTTGTTATTATTTTTCTAGTTCTATAAAATAATTTTTGACAATTTGATTGGTATGGCATTAAATTGATCCAAGCAAATCAATTTAGGCAGAATTGTCCTTTTTATTATAATAGCTTGGCCTACCCATGAGCACTTTATATTTTTCCAGTTGTTTAGATCTGATTTTATTTGTGTTTCTCGCACAAATTGTGTTTTATAATTGTGTTCTCATAGTTCTTGGGTTTGTCTAGGCTGGTAAATCCCCAAGTATCTTATTTTGTCTACAGTCATTTTAAATAGAATTTCTCTTTCTAGCTCTTGCTGATGAGCTTTGTCAGTAACATATAGAAATTCTGGTGATTTGTGTGAGTTTATTTTTTATCCTGCAATTTTACTAAAGCTGTGGCTTTTTTCCAGTAGATTTTTGGATGGTTTTCTAGAATTCTCTAAGTATATCTTCATATCCTCTACAGAGTGATACTTTTATTTCCTCATTGCCTATTCTAATTCCTTTTTTTTTTCCTTTATTATTGCTAAAGCCAACATTTCTAGTACAAATTTGAATAATGTGATAATGGACATCCTTGTTTCACCCCTGATCTTATTGGGAATGCATCCAGCTTCTCTCCATTACACATGTCTTCTGTAGGTTTTAGATAAATATTGCTTATTATTTTAAGGAAAACTCCCTTTAATCCTATGCTCTCTGGTGTTACTAATAGGAATGTGTGTTATTCTTTGTCAAAAGCTTTTTCTGCATCTATTGAGATTATCATATGATTTCTATTTATTTTGTTATTGATATGGTTCATTATGGTAATAGTTTTCCTGATAGTGAACCAGCCCTGAATTACTGTTACAAATTCCACTTGGTTGCAATATATAATCCTGCTGATGAATTGCTGTAATTTAAAAATTTTGCATTAATATTCATTAGGGAGATTGGACTGTAATTTTCTTTCACTGTTTTGGCTCTTCCTGGTTTAGGTATCAGTGCCATATTCATGTCATAGAAGGAATTCGGCAGTACTCTTTCTTTATCATTTTTTTTCCAAATAGTTTACCTAGTATTGAAATTAATTGGTCTTTAAATGTTTGGTAGAATTCACTTGTGAATTCATCTGACCCTGGAGCTTTTTTCTTAGAAAGATCATTAATGATTTGTTCAATTTCTTTTTCAAACATAGGACTATGTAAGTATTTTATTTTTTCTTCTGTTAATCTGGGCAATTTATATCTTTGTATATAATTATCAATTTCAGTTAGATTTTCAGACTTGCTGCCATTGAGTTGGGCAAAATAATTCCTAATTATTGCTTTAATCTTTTTCATTGTGGTAAGTTCACCCCTTTCTTTTTAGATGCTGGTGATATGGATTTTTTCTTTCCTTTTTCTGATCAAATTAATCATAGATTTATCTATTTGGTTAGTTTTTTTTTTTCATAAAACCAACTCTTAGTTTTACTTATTAGTTTGATAGTTTTCCTAGTTTTGATTTTATTAATCTCTTCTTTGACAAAATTTCTAATTTAGTAGTCAATTTTTTTTTTTAATTTGTTATTTTCTGGCGTTTTTAGTTGCATGCCTAATTCATTGATCTCCTCTTTCTCTATTTTATTTATGTAGCTATTTAGAGATATAAAATTTCCCCAAAGAAGTGCTTTGGCTGCATCTCATAGGTTTTGGTATGTTGTCTTATTATTGTCATTTCTTGCATGAAATTATAGATTATTTCCATAATTTGTTGTTAGACACACTCATTCTTTAGAATTAGATAATTTAATTTCCAATTCATTTCAAGCCTATCTTTCCCTGGCCCTTTACTGAATATAATTTTTGTTGCATTGTGGCCTGAAAAGAAAGCATTTTTTGTTCTTGCCTTTTTGCATTTCATTGTGGAATTTTTATGCCCTAGTACAAGGTCAGTTTTTGTGGAGGAGCCATGGATCGCTGAGAAAAAGAGGGATAGTATACAAATTAAATTTTGCAATAAAAAATAAAAATATTTTTGATGTAGGAAGTAGTTTAAGTAGAATATCGGCTTTGGGCATTGATGGCGGGACGTAATGCCTTCTTCCTGATGGGTCCTAGGTCCTTTCTGTCCCCATTCGATTTTCTTCAGAGCTTTATCATAGCAAGGTTTCCTAGGATCCTATTAACCTCCCTAGTTTCTTGTTAATTTTGTGGTTAGATTTGTCTGATTCTGAGATTCCCCCATTAGAATAGCTTTGCTGTTTATTTCTTCCTGTAACTGGTTTGAAATTTTCTCTAGGAATGTTCCTGTTCTACCACTTGGTGCATACACATTTAGTATCCTTACTACTTCATTATTTATGGCACCTTTTATCAAGATTTACTTTCACTCTTTATTTCTTTTAATAATATTTATTTTTACTTTTGTTTTATCTGAGATCAGAATTGCTAACTCTGTTTTTTTTTTTTTTACTTCAGCTGAAGCATAATAAACTCTGTTCCAGCCTTTTACCTTTACAACATATGCTACTCATTTCCAAAATATATAGAGAATTGACTAATTTATAAGAAATCAAGCCATTCTCCAATTGATAAATGGTCAAAGGATATGAACAGATAATTATCAGACAAAGGAATTGAAATTATTTCTAGCCATATGAAAAGATGCTCCAAGTCATTATTAATCAGAGAACTGCAAATTAAGACAACTCTGAGATACCACTATACACCTGTCAGATTGGCTAGAATGACAGGGAAAGATAATGAGGAATGTTGGAGGGGATGTGGGAAAACTAGGACACTGATACATTGTTGGTGGAATTGTGAATACATCCAGCCATTCTGGAGAGCAATTTGGAACTATGTTCAAAAAGTTATCAAACTATGTATACCCTTTGATCCAGCAGTGTTACTACAGGGCTTATATCCCAAAGATATTTTAAAGAAGGGAAAGGGACCTGCATGTGTAAAAATGTTTGTGGCAGCTCTCTTTGTAGTGGCCAGAAACTGGAAATTGAGTAGATGCTCATCAATTGGAGAATGGCTGAATAAATTGTGGTATATGAATATTGTGGAATATTATTGTTCGGTAAGAAATGACCAGCGGGATGATTTCAGAAAGGCCTGGAGAGACTTACATGAATTGACACTGAATGAAATGAGCAGAATCAGGAGATCATTATGTACTTCAACAACAATACTATATGATGATCAATTCTGATGGACCTGGTCATCTTCAGCAATGAGATGAACCAAATCAGTTCCAATGGAGCAGTAATAAACTGAACCAGCTACACCCAGTGAAAAAACTCTGGGAGATGACTAAGAACCATTATATAGAATCCCCAATCCCTCTATTTTTGTCTGCCTGCATTTTTTATTTCCTTCACAGGCTAATTGTACACTATTTCAGAGTCCGATTCTTTTTGTACAGCAAAATAACGGTTTGGACATGTATACGTATTTTATATTTGATTTATACTTTAACATATTTAACATATATTAGTCATCCTGCCATCTAGGGAAGGAGGTGGGGGGAAGGAGGGGAAAAATTGGAACAAAAGGTTTGGCAATTGTCAATGCTGCAAAATTACCCATGCATATAACTTGTAAATAAAAAGCTATTTAAAAAAATAAAAACATATGCTACTATCTTTGTCAAATGTGTTTCTTGTAAACAATATATTGTAGTATTCTGTTTTTTAATCCTCTGCTTTATGGAAGAGTTAATTCCATTCACATTCAGGGTTAGGTTTAACAACTCTATTTCCCTCCATCCTATTTCTCCCCTATATATACTTTTGTTCTCTCTTTCCATCCTGACATTAGTCATGTCTTTTTTCCCCACCCCACCCATTATTTTATATCCTAGAACTCCTTCCCCTTCTCTTACTGATGTTTTTTTTTTATCCACCCCACCCATTACCTTATCTCCTATCATCCCTCTCCCCTTCTCTTAGTAATTTTTTAACCCACTCCACCCATTCCTTATCTTCTAACTACCCTTCCCACTTGCTCTTACCTTTTTCCTTAGTGTTTCTGCTTTTGATTCTATTCTGCCCTCTTTTTTCTTTTCCTCTTTCTGCTCCTACTTCTTTATAGGGTTAGATAAATTTCTACACCCAATTGAATGATTAAATTATTCCCTTTTAAAGTCTAAATTGATGATATAAGGCTTCAAACAATGCTCATCCTCCTCCCTTTTCCCCTAGATTATAATAGGTATTTTGTACCACTTCATGTCATTAGCTTCCATTTGCCCTGTTCTAGTTTTTAATGTGTAATTTTCTTCAGTTATCTTTTGTATCTCTGTTTCCAAAGAAACTTTTTTTTTCTCCAAATAGTGTAATTTTTGGGGGGGAATCATGTGGGGAGAGAAAAAAACAGAACAAAAGGGAAAAATCAAAACAGAAGAAAAAAAAAAAACAGAAAAAAGTTAACATAGTATGTATTGATTTACATTCAATCTCCATGGTTCTCTTTTTTGGATGTGAAGCAGAATTTGAAGGCAAAACTATACCCAAAAGCACCAAATCCCACTATAATAGACAATTGGGTCATAAGTAATTTGTAAGAGATTGCCATTTGGAATTAGACACATAATCTCAACATATTGGAGATAGAATATAGAAACTAAGTGATAGATAACATAAAAATGGAAGAAAAATTGAGAATACATATTCAGTTCAGGTCAAAAATATGTAGGACTCTAAAGAAATGAAATTCAATAGGAACTTCACTTATCTCTCATGATCATTAAAAGAAAACTAAGAAGAAATTTTAACATATTACCAGAAATTACAATAACCAATTAAATACTAGGAAATTTTATAATTTAAAAAAAATAGTGCAATTAAAAAGTTAATATATATGTTAAAAAAATAAAATAAAATATATATGTGGAAAAAAAGAAGTGGCCATAGGAATGGAGGCATCTCCAGTACAAGACAAGAAGGCCACTGAAGAAGAGGTAGAAAAGCATTTAAGGAGAGTCAAGAGTGTGAAAAGTTATCCTCTTTTAAATAATAAAAATTCTTGTTCCCCTATGATGATTAAAGGATGTGATTAATGAAAAGAGTGGCAAATGACCGTATGAAAAACAAAGATGAAGAATAATATTTAAAGATAGACTGGGTAGAACTATAATGGATGATACACAATTTTGAGAATACTTAAATGATCAACTTAAAAGATACTTGAAAAAGAGGGAGATACAAAAGGAGTAGGAAAAAACTCAGATTTTAATATTACCACACAAAAAAAGATCAAGAGAATACTCTAAAATGAACTTCCATATTTTTACAAAATTTTGCAAGACTACTCTTCCTATGTCAGTGGTATTTTAGGTTGATTTTTACCTTATACCCCAAATAGATTACATATGATTTAAAAATGTTCTTGAAAATATGAGGAAATAAGCAAGTTTCTCTAATAACATGCAATAATATAGTTTCAAAGTTACATAGTAGAATGTAAGGTTCAAAATAAAAGATCCTATTTTGCATTCTCTAATGTAAACTATTGAATTAATAAAACAAAACATTTTCTTAAAAAAATATTTCTGCTTCAAATACTTAAGAGTTACTTGTGTGAGCTGGGACAGGTCACTTAGTCTCAGTTTCCTTCTTATGTAAAATGAGGTTAATAGTATTCTACTTCATAGACTGGTTTTGAGAATCACTTGAAATAATACTTAAAATGCTTTGGCATGATAAAATATTTGGGAATCTATCTACCAAAGGAAAGTCAGGAATTATACGAGCAAAATTACAAAAAACTTTCCACACAAATAAAGTCAGACTTAAACAATTGGAAAAATATTAAGTGCTCCTGGATAGGTTGAGCGAATATAATAAAGATGACAATACTCCCTAAACTAATCTATTTATTTAGTGCTATACCAATCAGACTTCCAAGAAAATATTTTAATGATCTAGAAAAAATAACAACAAAATTATATGGAATAATAAAAGGTTGAGAAGCTCAAAAGAATTAATGAAAAAAAAAAATCAAATGAAGGTGGCCTAGCTGTACCTGATATAAAACTATATTATAAAGCAGCAGTCACCAAAACCATTTGGTATTGGCTGAAAAGATTAGTTGACTTTGGAAAGGTTGGACAAGTCAGAATAGTCAACTATAGCAATTTGTTTTGACAAACCCAAAGATCCTAACTTTGGGGATAAAATTCATTATTTGACAAAACTGCTGGGATAATAAATTAGTATGGCAGAAATTACATGGACCCACACTTAAACCAACCAAGATAAGATCAAAATGGGCCAGATTTGCAAAAGAACGAGATTATAAACAAATTGGAGGAAATAGGATGTTTATTCTCAGACTTGTGGAGGAGGAAGAAATTTTGGACTAAAGTGAACTAGAGACCAATTGATCACAAAAGAAAATTTATTACATCAAATTAAAAAGCTTCTTAAAACAAAACTAATGTAAACAAGATTAGAAGGGAAGCAAAAAAACTGGGAAAACATCTTCACAGTTAAAGGTTCAAAAGGCCTCATTTAAATATGTAGAGAACTGACTTAATTTATAAAACCAAGCCATTCTCCAATTGATAAATGGTCAAAGGATATGAACAGACAATTTTGATGTAAATTGAAATTATTACCCTCATATGAAATGTTCTAAAATCATTATTAATCAGAGAAATGCAAATTAAGACAACTCTGAATCCAAACCTGTCAGATTGGTTAAGATGACAGGAAAAAATAATGATGATTGTTGGAGGGATGCAGGAAAAATAGGACACTGATATATTGTTGCTGGAGTTGTGAATAATCCAACCATTCTGGAGCAATCTGGAATTATGCCCAAAGTTATCAAACTGTGCATACCCTTTGATCCAGCAGGTTTCTACTAGGTTATACCCCAAGGAGATACAAAGAAGGAAAGGGACCTGTATGTGCCAAAATGTTTGTAGCTCTGTTTGTAGTAGCTAGAAGTGGAAATGGTGGATGCCCATCAATTGGAGAATGGTTGGGCAAATTGTGGTATATGAATGTTATGGAATATTATTGTTCTGTATGAAATGACCAGCAGGATGAATACAGAGAGCTTGGAGAGAATTGCACGAACTTATGCTAAGTGAAAAGAGCAGAACCAAGAGATCATTATATACATCAACAACGATACTGTATGAAGTTGTAATCTGATGGAAGTGGATTTCGCGGACCTAATTCAGTTTCAATTGATCAATGATGGACAGAAGCAGCTACACCCAAAGAAAAAACACTGGGAAATGAATATAAACTGTTTGCATTTTTGTATTTCTTCCCGGGTTATACATTGTATCTAGGATATACTGGGACATATTCAACATATATAGGACTGCTTGCCATCTAGGGGAGGGGGTGGAGGGTGGGAGGGAAAAATCGGAACAGAAGTGAGTGCAAGGGATAATGTTGTAAAAAAAAATTACCCTGGCATGCATTCTGTCATTAAAAAGTTACTATAATAAAAAATAATAATAAAGGAAAAGTAGGATTACAAAAAAAAATGCTTTGGCATATTTAAATGTTATTTAAGTACTAAACTTTTATCATCATCATTGATTATGTCAATTGTTCACTCCAAGTAAATGGAGAGAGCTCACTGTACCTGAGTCTCAGTGATGATGCCCCATGATTTGTTTCTGTCATTCAATAGAGTTCGACAATACTTAGACATATGGAAGGACACATGAAGTTCAAAAAAGTTAAGAGCATATATGGGGTCCATATCACTGGAATTGTATAACCCAAGGCTGGATGTTGGACTGGGAGGAATGTTGGGCTTTTAGGAATGTCTTCTAAAGTGATTTCTAATTCTAAAAATCTATGATGTTACAAAATAGCTTTGGAGAATGGGAATGAATGACAATTCCTAGGTGCTAATCCTAAATCTAACCATTTAGCTAACCCTAATCAAGAGATAAAAGAAAAGCTAGGGTCAATGAATGAGTTTAATCTCTAACCCAGGAGATGGATAAATCTCTGAAATAATTAGGAGAGCATTATAGGGATAAAACTCTGGAAGGTTCTCACCACTTCCCAACACAATTCTGTGATGTTATGAAATGTTAATGAGCAGAAAAAAAAATTTCATCCAACCTCTCAGAAACCCAGAAATAAAACAGGAGAAAGGACTCATTTTTTTTTTCCAAATTATCAAAAACAATTCCAACTCCAAAATATTTGGAACAGAAGCAAGGTCAAAAGAAAAATAATATCTTTATATAATGAGACCAAAAACTTGTGACTCTAAATTTAATATAGAACAAGTTGTAGTTTTAAATCTAGAAAACACCTCAGAAACTAATATTCATCCCAGGTTGAGATGAACTAAACTAAACTGGTATAAGACACCTGTTCAAAAAGACTCATTCATCTGAATTTCTTTAATAACTCAACTTACCTTTCTCTTTCTCAATAAGGGGAGGCTTTCCTGACTTTTTGAATGTCAGTATTTATCAATGTATGTAATTTATATTTTGTCTATGTATATGATATATCTTTCTTCTTCATTTCAAGAAACAACACTATTAACAGTACTCTTTTAGTTCAAATTCAATTCTGGTACAATATGAGGCATTGAACAGTTAGCAAAATAAGGTTTCTTTGCTCTAATACTGTGAAGATATGCAACAAGAATACAGGGGTGCTTAGTATTCCTTTTCTTCATACAGACCTTGTCTCTATGTGGAAACTCATCTAGAAAATATTTTAAGGGCATGATAATTTGAGTAATCTTCAGAAATCTATCAAGTTGGAGGATCTTTGAATACATGTGAATGAAAATTTTTATGCCTTCAGAAGACTAGAAAACCCTCAGAGCCAATTCAATCCTCAGGCCAGTTTGGTCTCCTTTTAGGGAAAAAAATAATCCAAGGGACAATTAGGTGACATAATGAATAGAGTGCCAGGGATGGAGTCAGGGAGACTCATCTTCCCTAATTCAAATCCAACCTCAGATATTTACTAGCTGTGTGACACTGAGCTGATCAATTTACCTGTTTTCCTCAGTTTCCTTATCCATAAAATTTCTGGAGAAGGAAAAAGCAAAACACTTTGCAAAGAAAACTCCAAAAGGGGATCATGAAGAGTCAGACACAACTGAAAATGACTGGACATCAATGCTGCTTGAAAAAGGGAAGGGAATCTTGATCTGATTTTTCTTGTGCAATAAAATAACTGTATAATTATATGTATATTGGATCTATCATGTATTTCAACATATTTAAGATGTATTGGATTACCTGCCAACTAGGGGAGGGGATGGGAGAAGGAGGGGGAAATTTGGAACAAAAAGTTATTATGCAAGGGTCAATATTGGAAAAACTACCCATGCATATGCTTTGTAAATAAAAATTTTTAATAAAAAAATTTTTTTTAATTAAAAAGAAAGAAAGAGGATGTTCTGCCTACCTCATGTTGTGAGTGAGGGAAAAGTAATTGTGTCATGGAAACAGTAGTAAATATTAGTGCTATCATATGACTTACAAATGGAATCAAAGTAAAGACTGTAACATCTTTTGGTCTTTATATGCTCAGAATGTAGAACAGTACTTGGAACATATAAAGTATAGGTACTAAATAAATACTTATTGATTGATTAAATTAAGAGTTCCCATGTAATTTTAAAATTATATATATATATATATATATATATATATATATATATATATTCATTCATATTATAATATAAACTTTTTATGAACAAGAACTGTCTTTATTTTTACATTGGTATCCCCAGGACCTAACATAGTACTTGGTACATTTAAAGCAATTAATTTTCTCAGGTTAACTGGGACTTTCTTGAATAATTTTACAGTCATGCAAAGTCCAGAGACATTAAATTTTGTATGAGTTTTTACCTACAGGGAAATGATATTCTCTAAGCAGTTCTAGAACACTGAGAGGGTGTGTGGAAGAGCTCAGAATTCTACCTCTAGCTCAAATCTACATAATCCCACAGACAAACCTCTTTTCCCTTGAAGTATGCTTTTATCTCTCTGAATTTACCTTTTCTCTTTCTTAAATCCCTGTTCAAAATCCACCTCCTCCCCCATGCAGCCTTTCATTTGCATCTGTTTAGAATATATGAAAATATCAACAATTTCAATAAGCATTAGGGATAGTAGGAAAGGAATTAGGTGCTTCAATGGACAAAGCACTGGGCCTGAAGTCAAGAAGATCTGGCCTCAGATATTTCCTAACTGTGTGACCCTAAAAAAAAAGTCATTTAACCTTTGTTAAATGACAGACCACTACAGGATGTTTGACCAAAAAATAAAAAACCTGCACAAAACACCATGGTAATTGGTGTACTTTGATCCATGAGGGTCATGAAGTCACACAACTGAACAACAAAGGAATTATATAAATGGGACTGAAATAAGAGTATAAGAATTTTGGTCTGAATACTGACTCTGTAATTTACTTCTCAACTGATTTTAGGATTAACCACCAAAGCTTTCTAGGCCTCAGAATCTTCATCAATAAAATGGGAGGTTTGCATAAGCTCTTTTCTAGTTCTAAAGTCAATGTTATTACTAATGTAAAAGATCCTCTCATCAATGATGACAGATAATAGATGTAGCTCAGCTAATTGTTAAACTCCTATGAGAAGCTTTTCCTGATTCTTCTACTTCTTAGTATCTTCTCTTTCTTACACTAATTAGTGTGTATAAACATCTCTTTCCATTTTGTATTTCCCTCCAATCCTAATAGAATATAATTTCATTAAGAACAGTATTTTATTTTTTTTGTCTTTTAGACTTAAATCCCTAGCACAGAATCTTGATTGGATTGGATTGGGTTGGGTTGTATTGGACTGAATTGAATTACATTAGGTTGTTGATTATCCTAGCAGGGATATGCAGTGATTTGTGTATCTTAGATTTTTATTTCTTCTATATTCTATTACTTATTGTTCCAATTCTCCCATTATATAATGTACTTCTTCAGGGCAGGGCTCAGCATCTTTCCCATAACCACTGCACCTTTTTAAAAATTATCCCACAATGTGTGTATACAATACTCTGGGCAAAGTCAATAAAAACTTGTGATCAAGTAAAGAGAGCAGAAGCTAGAAGAAACCTGAAGTTCAATTGATCCAATATCCTAATTTAAAAAAAAAATGTATCATTGAAATCCATAAATATTGGGATGTACCAATTCCAAGTAGGATTCTTCAGTTCACCATTTATTATAATTTTGCTGGAAGAAAAGCACAATTTTGGAGAAATTCCTCCAACTTAGGTGTCCTGCTTCATCTCTGCAGTATTGACATTAACATGAGACTGAATTATTTTTGGACCTAAGTTTTCCTGTGAAATAGGTTGCAAAGCTTAAAGCTCCTCTCTGAATCCCTTTTGATACATTTACTGACCACTTCCCTGTGAGTACAATTTGGCAGGAGCTTCATGAATGCTTGAACTTTCCTTCATAAAACATCCATCAAGTTTTTCCAGAGATAATAAGCAGTCTTTTAGAATATGTATATGTTACTATCTTGTGCTGCTTTCATTATAAAAAGGACTTGCCAGGAAACAGATGCTAAGTGGAACAAACTGGGAAGAGGCCATCTGTCCCTTGATGCTGCAGCATGCATTAATGGGTTTGTAAGTTGGAAGTTTCAAAATTATACTCAGAAAGTATAACTCACTAAGCAACTCTGGGCACACTCAGGGAAATTAAATCTATGAAAGGAGGGTTGTACTTCAAAACATACTCTTCCACTGTCCTGTTCTAGCTATCCTGTTATCCATCATGGTTACAGGTATACTGGGCATAAAGCCAAAAATACCCAGAACTGGATAGTTTGCAATTTTTTTTCCAGTTGGGCAAAAAGGGAATAGAAAAAGGTACTAGAAGAGACATAAAGAGACATATATTGCGGCTGATTCAAGGTAATATTAATTTTATTCCGTTTAACCTATATTAATGAATAAAGAGTAAAACAGTGAGGAAAATATATTAGTAGTCGGGAACTTCCAGATTAAAAAAGATGTGTACAAATAATCATAATAAAATGTGTTCCCCAATGCATCCAGAACCATGTCCAGTCATTCCAATCTATATCTTGTCACTAGACTCAGAGTGGGAACCTTGCACAGCCCTTCCTTACTTAAATGCAATTCATTTTCCAAAACCAAACAAAAATTAATAATTGAATGCCTCTAAATCTAAAAGTAGGAAGAGCTTCCTTGTAAAGTAATTAGTTCTACATCATGGGATCTACTCAAGTAAAAGCTGAATGATCACTTGTTAGAGAATGATATAAAAATGATTCATTCACCAGCTCAGTTCAATCCAACAAGCACGTATTAAGTATTCAATTTGAGTCAGATCCTGTGTTAGACAATAAAGATATGCAGGCAAAGTGGAAAAATACTCCATTGCCCTGAAAGAATTCACATTTTACTAGGAGAAGTTTTATTTAGACAAGAGGTAAGAGCAGGACAATTTTGAGAGTCTTTTATAAAGCTGAGATTCTATGTTTCTTTGATTTTTAAGTGTGACAAGAAAGCTATAGATAAAGTGACAGAGGAATTCAGAGATGGGAGCAATCAGTATAACTAGAGAGAAGAAGGAAATCTTTTGATAGGAAGTCCTGAAGTATGAATAGGTAGAGACTGAACAATCAATTTGTCAACAAACATTTATTAAATATCTACTAGATGCCAATAACTATTAAGTTCTAGAAATAACATTAATAAAAATTACAAGATTCTTATCCCAAGACATTCAGATTTTATTTAGGAAAATAAAATATACATATATAAGTAAATACAAATACACACATGCACACATACCTAAGCATGTATAAGCACATGTCTATATATACACACAAGGTAAATACAAGATAATTGGAGGTTTTAGTAGCTGGGGTGATCAGACTAGGTCTCATATAGGAGACCTTCATTTGAGCTTAATTTAAAAGAAATTAGAGATTCTCTCTCTCTCTCTCTCTCTCACTATATATATATATATATATATATATATATATATATGAATGATAGATAATCTCTTATCTTTTCTAAGATTTAGATAAAAGGGAAGCAGAGATAGAAAAAAAGTTCGGTAACCTGAAATGTGTAACTTAAAATAAGAAAAGCTTTTTTAAAAGTTTCTGAAATATTTAGTGAAACAAACTGAAAAAAATGACTGAAAAAAACAAACACATAACTGTTTAAATTAAAGATTCATTATAAATGTATCTGGACAGAGCAAGTGCCTAGCAAATAGCAGGCACTTAATAATAAATGTTTCTTGACTAACTGATTGAAAAATGGAAGGAATTTCTGATAGAAGACTCACAGGCAAGGAGAAATAAGTTATATTGAATCTTGGGAAAGAATTTTCCATGTAAATAAAACCTGAAAGCTACCCTTAGTCATAATTGAGAAGTTCTATTGACCATTGACCAAGAAAAGTAGATCATGTGGTTCAATTTGGATGACTTGGTTAATGAATCAGTCTGCACATTCTTGAACTTTGAAACCTTGACCACAAATCTCTTGATGTACATGACTGGAAGTCTTGTTTGGTAATCATTTTTTGTTTGGTGGAACTTCAGCTTGTAAATATTAATCACACAAATTATCAGGATAGAAGCACTTGGTTGGAAATGAGCAAACTGATTAAAGGTTTTCCCTTTACTTATATTCTGATATGGAAAATAAGGTTACATCTCTTAAACCTTGTTTTCTATTGCCCATATCTTTCTAGCCAGATATATCATAAAAGCATAGTATTTAGATATTGAAAGGACCTTAGTAACCACTTAGTATAACATCCTTATTTTACAGGTGAGAAATCTGAATATTAGGAACGTATTAACACTTAGCACAGTGTTTGGCACATAGTATACACTTAATAATAAAAAGTTGACATATATTGATTGACTAATTGATAGGGCAGCATATTAACTCAATTTAGCTAATCACAAACCAATGCTATTTCCAGTCACATATACTGTATTGTTCTTTCTCATCAGACACAGAGGAAAGAATATTGCATGAGGATTAGGAGACAGGTTCCATTCCCAGCTCTCCTACTCATTATCTGGGTGTGTTTTTGCCAATTGTTTAACTATTCTAGGTCTAAATTGCATCATTTATAAAATAAGGTGTTTGGTCTAGATTCTAAGGCCCTTCCCATATCTAAATTCTGATTTTCATAATGTGATTCATCATGTTTTGTATTTCTTCTGGACTGTAAGTTGCCTGAAGGCAAAAACAAACTTTCTTTTCTTTCCTCTATAAACTAGTATATTCACCTAGTAGGTGGTGATGATGATGATGAAGATGATGAAGATGGTGATGGTGATAAGAGGTATTTATATATTTCTTAAGATTTACAGAGTACAGAGTACTTTACATATATTATTTCATTTTCTCCTACTAACCACTCTGATAGACAGGCCCTATTATTCACTACATTTCATAGAAGTGGGGTTATTAGATGGTACAAGGCCAGGCCTGTAGTCAGAAATATTCATCTTATTAGCTGTATCATTATTTGTATGTTATTTGTTAGTTGTATTTCTGTGTTAATGTAAGCTTATGCAAGAAGAAATTGATTCATGTTACTAATATCAGACTCCTCCAGTGACTGGAAGAGTCATTTGACCCTTTTTGCCTCAGTTTTCTTATTTGTAAAATGAATTGGAGAAGGGAATGGCAAATCAGCTCAGTATCTTTACCAAGAAAACCCCTGAACTGAACTGAACTGAACTGAACATTTAAAGAAGAGAAAATAGACAGACAGAAGCTGAGAAATTGCTCAGGATCAAACAAAGAATAAATGTATGAAAAATGTCAAAATAAAGTTTTTCTTACTCCAAGTCTAACATTCCCTTCACTGTACACTTAGCTGCTTCTGAAGGTATAAAGGTAATATTAAAGGCTGGGGTGGGGAGGGGAGGGTGAGGAGGGCAGGAGGGGGAAGGGAGTCAGGACAAACTTGAAATCCAATTCTGCCTTCCATGCTTATTAGCCATAAGAGATTGGGTAAATAAGTGTTCTGAGACTTGGTTTTCCCCTGTGAGTAAGATAAGGATAATAATGGTTTTGTAAGCTCTGAGAGCTTGGGCTAGCTATATTTCCATTTGGGAAAAAAAGTGGGGTTTTTAAGAGTTTTCATAGCATTTGGGAGGAAGAGTAAAAATTGCACAAATGAATTTACAGAGTTACAGAATCATTCATTACAAAAGTTAGGGACTATATCCTAAGATCTTCTGTATTTCCATCTCAAAGGTCAGCAACAAATCTCCCTGGATAAAATTGACCTGCTACCACTTTCTGATATCTAGCACTGGATTCTGCTAGAAATACCTATATGAACAATGAAGGCAACCACCACATTGTTTCTTAATTTAAAAGAATTTCAGAGAATTTGGAGGGCTACACTTTTTATATAGGACCAGATAGGAAAAGATTCATTAGCTCCCAGGGTAACTGGGTTTGGTCAATTAAGGTAATTTATTTACCTGACACACAGTCCTATTACATGCCCATTGTCATGAGACTATAGCCTGAACTACATACTTCATATCTCACAAATTCCTACTCAATTCTTATAGGGATTATGTTTTTGACAATTCTGTTTTAGATCCTGACTTCACCTTGGACTTTTTCACATCTCCTTCCCAATCCATATTTCTGTTCTTATTCTGGATGTATTCAGATTGCATTTCTCAATCACTTTCACTCCAAACAGGCATTTCCAAGCTTTGACAACCTTGTCATACTCCCCAAGATAGGGAAAAAGAATTGATCAGCAGGATGAAACCCACTCAATCGTTATCCAAGAGGGACCTTAACACTCGCCTTTGCTCTTATGGCAGGATAGAGAAGAAAGTATAATTTTGATAACATTCCATCAAGACCCTAAGCTTTAAAACCAGAATATGCAACTTTTTCAGAGTCTTTTGGAACAAGAGGCCCTATATACCAAAGTTAGCAAAAGTTGGATGAGGTTCTGAACAAGCACGTGGTATTTTGAGGAAAAGTGAGAAGATATCAAACTATGTGCCAAATTGAACACTGATAACAGATCTCAGTGAACATGTCTACAATAACCATTACATTGAATTCCCAATCCCTATATTTTTGCCCACCTACATTTTTGATTTCCTTCACAAGCTAATTGTACAATATTTCAAAGTATGATTCTATTTGTACATCAAAATAACAGTTTGGTCATGTATACTTATTGTGTATCTAATTTATATTTTAACATATTTAACATCTAGTGGTCATCCTGCCATCTGGAGGAGGGGATGGGGGGTAAGAGGGGAAAAATTGGAACAAGAGGTTTGGCAATTGTCAGTGCTGTAAAGTTACCCATACATATAACCTGTAAATAAAAGGCTATTAAATAAAATTTAAAAAAGAACATGTCTACAATGTTTCATTGAATCTTAAATTTGAAAGCAACCTCAGAAGCCATCTATTTTATTTTTAATGATATTTTATCTTTCCAAATACATGCTAAAATAGTTTTCAACATTCACCTTTGCAAAACTTTATGTTCCAAATATTTCTCCTTTTCTTTCCCTCTCCCTCTTCTCCAAGACACCAAGTAATCTGAGATAGATTAAATGATAGTGCAATTCTTCTAAAAAAGATATTTCCATATTCAATCATTCTGGGCAAAAAAATCAAATCAAATCAAAAGAGAAAAACATATTAAAGGAGAAAAGCCATACAAATAAACAACAAAAAAGGTGAAAATATTAAGTTTTGATCCACATTCAGTTAACAAAATTCTCTCTCTGAATGTGAATGGCACTTTCCATCCCAAGTCTATTAGAATTTCCTTGAACTTCCTCATTGTTGAAAAGAGTTAAGCCCACATTTCAATTGATCATCACATAATCATTACTTATGGAACAATAATATTTTATTACATTCCTATATCAAAAATTATTCAGCAAATCCCCAAGTGAGCGACATCCAATTTCCAGTTCCTTGCCATTTCAAAAAAAAAAAAAAAAAAAGGCTGCTAAAAATATATATATTTTTTTTACAAACATGGGTCCTTTTATCTTTTATAAGGTCTCTTTGGCTTACAGATACAGTAGAAACACTCTTGGATCAAAGTTTTAAAGTCTTTGGGCATACTTCTAACTGCTCTCTAGAATAGTTAAATCATTTCACAATTCCACCAACAATGCATTACTGTCCCAGTTTTCCCACATGCACTCCAATATTCATCATTATCTTTTTCTCTTATCTTAGCCAATCTCAGAGGTGTGAAGTGGTACCTCAGTGTTGTCTTAATTTGCATTTCTCTAATTAATAGTGACTTGGAGAAATTTTGTATGACTAAAACTGGTTTTAATTTCATTTAGAAATTGCCTATTCATATCTTTTGACCACTTAGCAACTGCGGAATGATTGTATTCTTACAAATTTCACTCAGTTCCCTATATATTCTAGAAAATAGGACTTTACTAGAAACACTGGTTTTTAAAAAAAAAAAAAAATTTCCCCAGATTTCTACTTTTCTTCTAATCTTGGCTGCATTGGCTGTGTGTATACAAAACCTTATTAATTTAATGAAATCATAGTTATATATTTTGCATTTCATAATGTTTTCTGGTTCTTTTTTAGCCATAAATTCCTCTCTTCTCCACAGATCTGAGAGATAGACTATCCAGTCTTCTCCCAATCTGTTTCTAGTATCACACTTTATGTCTAAATCATGAACCTATTTTGACCATCCCTTGATATAGGATCTGAGATGTTCATCAATGCCTATTTTCTCTCATACTATTTTCTACATTTCCCAGCATTTTTTTTTTCAAATAGTGATTTCTTATCCCAAATACTGGAGTCTTTGGGTTTATTAAACATTAAATTATAATAGTCATTAGCATTAAACTATTTCACTGATCCACTACTCTATTTCTTAGCCAGTAGCAAATGGTTTTCATGATTGCCCCTTTATAATATAGTTTTGGTTCTGGTACAGCCACCTTCCTTTGCATTTATTTTCATTAATTTCCTTGATATTCTTAACCTTTAATTTTGTTACTATTTTCTAGCCCTATAACATAATCTCTTGGCATTGATATGGCACTGAATAAGCAGATTAATTTAGATAGAATTGTAATTGTTATTATTTTAGTGTGGACACCCTATGATCACTTGATATTCTTCCAATTTTTTAGATCTAACTTTATTTGCATTTAAATCTAACTTTATTTGAAAAATAGGTTTGTAATTGTGTTCATATAGTTCATACAGTTATCTTGGCTGGTAGACTCCCTTTCCCATGATAATTTTAAATAGCATTTATCTTCCTGTCTCTTGCTGCTGGTCTTTGTTGATTTTGTTTGATACTGATGATTTATCTGAGTTTATTTTATACCTTGATACTTTGCTAAACTTGTTAAACTTTGTTAAAGTTTTAATTGTTTCTGGTAATTTTTTTTAGCTGATTCTCTAGGATTCTGTGCCATCATTTCATCTGCAAAAAATTTCTTCATTATGTACTCTAATTCCTTCAATTTTGTTTTTTGTTTTTTTTCTCTTATTGCTAAAGCTAACAATAACAGTGATCATAATGGGCAACCTTGTTTCACCCCTGATTTTAATGGGAATCCTAGCTTATCCTCATTATATATAATGCTTGCTGATGGTTTTAGTTAGATGCTACTTATCATTTTAAGGAAAATTGCATTTATTCCTATGCCTTCTAGTGTTTTTTTAATAGATGTATTTTGTCAAATGTTTTTTTTCTGCATCTACTGAGATAATCATATAATTTCTGTTGGTTTGTTAATTTATATGGTCAATTATGCTGATAATTTTCCTGATAGTGAATCAGTCATTTATTCCTGTTATAAATCTCACTAGGTCATAGTATATTATCCTGGTGATAAATTGCTCTAATCTCTTTTCAAAATTTTTATTTAAGATTTTTGCATCAATATTTATTAGGGAAATTGGTCTGTAATTTTCTTTCTCTTTTTTGACCTTTCCTGGTTTAGATAGCAGCAAATATGTTTGTCATAAAAAGAATTTGGTAGAACTCCTTATTCCCCTATTTTTCTGAATTATTTATATATTTTTGGAATTAATTATTCTTTAATGTTTACTAGAATTCCCTTGATAAATTAACTTGGGGATTTTTTCTTATGTAGTTCATTGATGGTTTGTTTGATTTTTTTTTTCAAAAATGGGACTATTTAAATAAATTATTTTCTTTGTTAATCTGGACAATCTATATTTTTGTACGTATTCATATTGTTTGTATTCATATATTTCATGTAAAGAATCAGGTTTATTGGCATACAATTGAACAAAATAGCTCTTAATGATTGCTCCAATTTCCTCTTCATTGGTGTTAAGTTCACTTCTTTCATTTTTGATACTGGTAATTTGATTTTCTTGTTTCCTTTTTCTAATCAAAATAACAAAAGGTTTATCTCCTTTGTTGTTTATTTTTTCATAAAATCAACTCAGTTTTGTTTATTAGTTCAATAGTTTTATTACTTTCAATTTTTGATTTTCATAATTTTGAATTTGCTATTTTTTTTATTTTTTATTTTTTTGTATTTTTAATTGCATGTCCAATTCATTGATCTCTTCTTTCTCTATTTTATCCATACATCTATTTAGAGATATAAAATTTCCCTTAAGAACTGTTTTGATTGCATCTTATAAGTTTTATTATGTTGTCTCATTATAGCAATTCTCTTGGATGATATTGTCAGTTGTTTCTATGACATGTTATTATACCTATTCATTCTTTAGGATTGCATTATTTAGTTTCCAATTAATTTTTGTTATATTTTTTCCAAGTTTTTTTGTTACACATAATTTTCATTGCATCATGATCTAAAAAAGGATGCTTTTTCTATTTCTTCATTTCTTCACTTGACTGTGAGGTTTTTATACCCTAATATATAGTTTATGTGTAACTGACATTTACCAATGAGAAAAAGGTATATTCCTTTCTATACCCATCCAAATTTCTCCAAAGGTCTATCATATATAAATTCTATAAGATTCTATTTACCTCCTTAACTTCTTTCTTATTTATCTTGTGGTTAGATTTAACTCCTTCTGAAAGAGATATATTGAGATTTCCCACCAATATAATTTTGCTGTTTATTTCTTCTTTCTATTCACTTAACTTCTCCTCTAGGCATTTGGATGTTATCCCACTTGGAGCACATTTGATATTTGATTTAATATTGATATTACTTCATTATCTATGGTACTCTTTAGCAAGATGTTATTTTCTTTATTTGTAATATTTCTTTTATGAAGCTGTTGACTTATTTTAATAATTTTCCTGCACCACTCTAATTTCTCTTCCCAATTGTTCCTCTGTCTCTCTGACTTAATTTAAAAAATAAAATAAAACAATGTTGGAGCTTTTTCATCGCCTGAGACCAATTCACATTTTTCTTTAAGACTATGAATGTAGCATTTTTGTCTTTATTGCCTTCTGAATTTGTGTTTTGATCTTCTTTTTCACCATAGTAACTTTATATATTCAGGATCTTTTTCTGCTTGTTTGTTTATTTTCCCAGGCTATTTCCTGACTTAGCTCTTTGCTAAAGTGGTACTCTGCTTCCAGAGTGGAGGAAGTACATTCCCGAGCTTCAAATTTTTGTGCAGCTGTTTTCAGATATAATTCTGAAGACCTACAAATTTTTGGTTCTTCTAAGATGGTACGATCTAGGGAAAGATCTGTTTACTATTCTCCTAGACTAAGATCTGATCTATGAGAATAAACAAGCAGTCTTTTCTGCTCTGGAACCATGACTAAACTCCCTGTATGCAACCTTTTGTGTGCTAGTGTTCCTCCTCATCTTAGAACTGAGTACCAGGATTATGACCTAGATGTAGAATCTTGACCCTGGTGCCAGCCAAAGTACTCCTGTAATTTTTTTCTGACAAATTGTCAGTTCTCCTTACTATCTGCCACTGTCACCACTAATTCAGTTGCTCCCAAAACTGACTGCTGGTTTGCTCAGGCCTGGTCTGCACTGGCTAGACTCCACTCTCACTCACGAGCAATAGATCTTTCCTGCTTACTTTCTAATTTGTCTTAGGCTGGACAATTCACATTCCACAGATTATAATCCATATTATAAGGGTATAAGGTACCATAAGGGTACATCTGACTTCCCCATTTCTAAGGAAACAGTATAGAAAAATTAAAAGAATGCCAGATTTCAAAATTCAGAGACATCTTTTGTAACTTAGGTCCCAGCCTTACTAGCTATCTGACCAGTATAAATCAATCTTTCTAAACCTCTGTTTCCTCCTTTGTAAAATAGCCCTAATAAATTTGTATCACCTACTTCATAAGGTTATTGTGAAGGAAGCATTCTGTAAAGACAATGATAATTGATATAGGAAAGGATAGCACAAAGAGAACTTCAGACTATAGGGGTGTCCTGTAGATGAAGATATTATTGTGATTTCATCATTTGTTTAACATATTGTAAAAGGGTATTTCTATTTTAAGTACAACTTTTTGTGTGCCATGGATCCCCCTGAAGTTTGGTTAAATTTATGGATGCCTAATCAGAATAATGTTATTAGCATAAAACAAAATATATGATTAAAAATCAATGAAAAATTAGTTAATATAAATATAAAATATTTTTCTCCTGAAATCTGTATAGAAATCTCTAGGAAGGGGAGGAAAATAAAGATGGTGAGAAAATGGACTCCTAGTTAAGAGTCCCTGAACTAGATAATGTTGGAAATTCTTTCCAACTTTGAGATTGTGAGATTTATACATGTAATCTATATCTAATCATAGTTTTTTTTTCCAATTTCTACCAAGACGAAAGAAAAAAGGTAATTCCATAGCATAGATCAGCAATGTGACCACAGCAAGAGAAGCCCCATCCACTTGTATTTAGGATTCATGTGATTATGTGACTGAGCCTGAGCTGTGGCATATACATATATAGAGACATCATTATGCAGTGATCAGAGAGTTGGACATGGAGTCTGAAAGAGTTGGTCATTTTTTGTGTCACTGAATCTTTCTTGTTCATCTATGTAGCATCCATGTGGAATCATTCTTCCAACTTTCACTGTTATTGGCAGGTTAGTACATGAGAGAGAAAACTACTTCCCAATATTTGGAGACTAGGAGATGGGGTCAGTGAGAGAGGTTTCTCCTAACATTGTAGTGTTTGAGCCTCTACAAGTATCTTCCATTTAACAGTCAGTTTGAGTTCATTTAGTTTTTTTTTGGGGGGGGTGGTTTAGAAAAGGCTTTTATTGAAATGGCATGGCAAAATTGTAGTAACAAAACATTCCCTACCAAAATCAGGAGCACTATGCTCACAGTTATACACTAAGTCCATGAGGAATAGAAAGCACAAATATAGGTCCAATGATACAGAGACAATCCAAGGTACCACACAATACCTGAACAACTGAACTTCAATGTCATTCATTTCTCCAGTATTCTCTCTCAAGTTAATTGTGAAACATGGCACAGCTGATAAATGAGCATCTTTGTTATTTAACTAGATTGTCAATCATTGCTGGCCTGGGATAGTTTTTCATTATGATGAAGTCCTGGGTCACTAGATAATTGGCAGAAAAAGCCTGAAGTACTGATAAGATTGCTCCCTGAGACAAGCAGGGAAGAGGACTGATGGGGATCAGCTTGACCTTACAATCCTAACCCCTGTGAAAGTCTTCTGTAATCTCATCTCACAATATCCAACCAGAAAGCCAAATTATGTTAAACCCTCTGAGGTTTAATTTGCCCTATTAACCTGTTATTGGCCCATACCATCTTTGCTGAATCCCATTTGGGTTAGCCCACCACAGGATTCTGTTTCGTGATATCTTCCTCTTTATTATAGCTAACTGTTTTAGGGTGCTAAATCCCTTTTAGGATTTAGACTGTCAGTCAATAGGGTACTCCAATCTCTTGATTTCTCTTGTTTAATTGTGAGTTCTACTAGGGAATTTGTTTTTTCCATTGTTAAGTGTTAAAACCCCTGTCTTTACTAATTATAAGTTCTCCCAAATCCATTTCATATTTATCATGGTATCTCTTTGACCTCTTTATTTTGTCTATAACCTCTTCTCATAAATGCATGTACCTTTTTGTTGGTCAAATTGTGTTTCAACCAATTTGGAAGGCAATTTGAAACTATACCCAAGAGATTATGAAATTGTACATATCCTTTGATCCATCAGTGTTTCTACTGAATTAATATCCCAAAGAGATCATATAAGAGAAAAAAGGACCTATATGTGTAAAAATATTTGTAGCTGCCCTTTTTATAGTGGCAGGAAAACAGAAACTGAGTGGATGCCCTTTAGTTAGAGAATGGTCAAAGAAAGAAAGAGGTCAAAGAGATACCATGATAAATATGAAATGGATTTGGGAGAACTTATAATTACTAAAGACAGGGGTTTTAACATTTAACAATGGAAAAAACAAATTCCCTAGTAGAACTCACAATTAAACAAGAGAAATGAAGAGATTGGAGTACCCTATTGACTGACAGGCTAAATCCTAAAAGGGATTTAGCACCCTAAAACAGTTAGCTATAATAAAGAGGAAGATACTGTAGTATATGAGTGTTATAGAATATTATTTTTCTATAAGAAATAATAATCAGACTGATCTCATAAAACCTAGAAAGATTTATATGGACTGATGCTAAGTGAAGTGAAAAGAATCAAGAGAACATTGTACACAGCCAAAAGATTATGTGATAAACAACTATGATTGATTTGGCTCTTTTCAGCAATGAGGCAATTCAAGGTAATTCCAATAGACTTGTGATGGAAAGTGGCATCCACATGCTGAGAGAGAACTATGGAGACTGAATGTGGAGCAAAGCATATTATTTTCGCCTTGTTGTTGTTAGTGGTTGTTTGCTTACTTTTTTTCCTTTCTCTGTTTTTTTTTTCCCTTTTAATCTAATTTTTCTTGTGCAGCAAAACAAATATGGAAATATATTTAGAAGAATTGCACATGTTTAACCTATATTGCTTTGATTAGGAGAGATGAGAGAGGGAAAAATTTGGAACATAACACTTTGCAGAGGTAAATGTTGAATACAATCATTACATGTATTTGGGAAAATAAAATAATATTTTAAAAAGAAAAAAGAAAGAAAATAAGTAAATGTACCTTCTAGCAAAGAGAAAGGCCATTGTGAAATTCTTGTATGACTGAGCCCCAACATTTGGTGTCAATTGCTCTCCTTATTCTCATCATTTGGTGTGCTGAACATTAATCACATTAATTAGATTGAACTAATTTTGGGATAGTCTGAAATAGTTCATTAGTCACAGGACCATCTCTTCTCAATCCTGAGGTTTACACTTCCAAGAAGAAAGAGAGGCAAGTTTACATTTTCCTGTTAGACAAGTCCTCCTAGTTCAGATTTAGGTTTTTGCCTGTGATGACCCTCAGTCTAATTTGTGGTGACCACCCCATTTGTACTCCTCAAATTACCATTGGAGCTAAAGCAAAGGAGTGACTGAGAACAAAAGTGTGGAGGAAGTTTGAGCTCTAGAGCAAATTTATGGCCTTGCTGGCTTTTTCTTTTGTACCTAAGCTTTTCAAAACTCAGATCCTTCAAAGGTGTGGAATGTTTCCTTTCTATCTGAAAGGGCTTTTCCTAGGGATCTAAAATCCTTAAACTTTGATAAATCTAAAGGAATTATACCCCTACATCTGCAAAATGCCCCTTACAAACCTGAAAGTTAAGTATAAGGAGAAGGAGGAGGATTCCATTAATTGAAGGTAATGTATATCAAAACATTGTCCAGGCTGAGAAGTTCAGGGAAAGGATTTACTAACCTATGGACAAACTGAAGGGAGTTATGACCACCCACATCTGACCAAGGACACTTACAACCTTCTCTAAGTCCATGAAATTCCCCTGTACTTGTTTTTTTATTATTATTATTATTATTTAAGAGGCTTTTATTTACAGGTTATATGCATGGGTAACTTTACAGCATTAACAATTGCCAAACCTCTTATTCCAATTCTTCCCCTCCCTTTCCCCACCCCCTCCCCCAGATGGCAGGATGACCAATAGATGTTAAATATATTAAAATATAAATTAGATACACAATAAGTATACATGACCAAACCATTATTTTGCTGTACAAAAAGAATCAGACTCTGAAATATTGTACAATTAGCTTGTGAAGGAAATCAAAAATGCAGGTGGGCATAAATATAGGGGTTGGGAATTGAATGTAATGGTTTTAAGTCATCACCCAGAGTTCTTTCTCTGGACATAGCTGGTTCAGTTCTATGATCCATTAAATGATTTGTTATCTCCTTGTTGAAGATGGCCAGGTCCAAGAACTTTTTAATAGTATTGTTGGAAGTATAATGACTCCTCCCTGCCATTTCACTGATCAGTTGTAAGCTCCAGGCCTTCTGAAATTATACTGTTTCACTTACAGAACAGTAATATTCCATAATATTCATATCTACAATTTATTCAGCCATTCTCCAACTGATGACATTCATTCAGTTTCAGTTTCAGCCACTACAAAAGAGCGCCCCAGTACATCAGGTCCCCTTTCCTTCTTGATCTCGGGAAAGCCCAGTAGTAAACCTGGATCAAAGGGAGCACAGTTTGATAACCTTTTTGAATGTTCCAAACTACTCCCATAATGGTTGATTATTCAAACCCACCAACAATGCACCAATCCCCGGTTATTCGCATCCCCTCCAACAATCATTTATTTTTCCTGTCATCTACCAATCTGACAGGTATGTAGTAGTATCTTTAGAGTTGTCTTTAATTTGATTTCCGATTAATAATGACTTGGAGCATCTTTTCATTTATAGAAAAGTTTCAATTTCTTCATCAAATTGTCTGTTCAATCCTTTGACCATTTTTCAATTGGAGAATTTGATTTTTATAAATTGAGTTAATTTTATATTTTGGAATGAGGCCTTTATCAGAACCTTTGACTGTAAAAAATTTTCCCAGTTTAGTTCCTTCTAATCTTGTTGATTAGTTTTGTTTATACAAAACTTTCAGTTTGGTATAATCGAAAATTTGTGACGAAGATCCGAGTTCTTTTTTGGTTATGTCATTCTTTCACAGGTCTGAGAGGTAAACTATCCTGTGTTCCTTAATTTATTAATTTTTATTCTTTAGCCCAGGTCAAAACCCATTTGACCTTATCTGTGACGGGTTTAAGTGGGACAACTAGTTTTGCCACATTAGTTTCAATTTTCCCAGCAATTTTTATCAAAAAAGTTCTTATCCCAAAAGCTGGGGTTGGGTTTTGTCAAAGATTAGGTTTATATTTTAACGTTTTATCCTTGGAACCTAACCTATTCCACTGATCAACTAATTATTCCAGCCAATACCAAATGGTTTTGAACTGCCCTCTATAATATAATTTTAGATCTGGTAAGGCCATTTATTTATTTTTTTTTTTCATTAATTCCTTTGAAATTTTGACCTTTTGTTTTTCCATGGAATTTTGTTGTTATTTTTTTCTAGGTCATTAAAATAGTTTTTGGGAGTCTGAGGATAAACCCAAATAAATAGATTAGTTTAGGTAATAGTCATCTGTAATATTTGCACACCCAATCCAAGAGATTTAATATTTTTCCAATTGGTTAGATAGACTAATTTGTGGGGAAAAGTGGTCTGTAATTTGCTCATAAAGTTTGATTTTCCGGGATAGATTCCAAATATTTTATATTATCAGTAGTTACTTTAAATGGAATTTCTTTGTAACTCTGACTGGATTTTGTTATGACATATAAGAAGTTAGACTTATGGGGTTTATTTTTATAACAGCAACTTTGCAAAGTTGTGATTATTTCTAATAACTTTTTATGAATTGGGTTCTCTAAGTATACCATCATAAGTCAGTAAAGAGGATAATTTGGTTTCCTATTGTCTATTCTTATTCCTTTAATCTCTTTTCATCTCTTATTGACAACCTAGCTTTTCTAATCAATATTAAATAAAAGGTGATAGGGGAACCTTTGTTTCACCAGATCTTATTGGGAATGGTTGCAGTTTGTTCCATTAATATGATGCTTTGATGGTTTTAAATAATTTTGATTATTTTAGAAAGTCCATTTATTCCTTACCTCAAGTGTTTTAATAGGAATGGATGTTGATTTATCAAATGCTTTTTCTGCATCTATTGAATATAAGATTTTTTGTTAATTTGGTTATTAAATGGCCAATTATATTATAGTTTTCCTTATTGAACCAGCCCCATTACTGGTTTAAACAACTTGATCATAGTTATTATCCTGAGATGATTTTGTAGTCTTTTTAATATCTTATTTGATTTTAGCATCTATATTCATTGAGATTTCTATAATTTCTTTTTCTGTTTTCAGCCTCCTGGTTTAGGTATTCCATGTCTGTGTCAAGAAGGAATTTGGGGACTCCTTTTCCCTATTTTATCAAATAATTTATATGGCATTTAAAAATTGTTCTTTAAATGTTTGGTAAAATTCACATGTAACCATCTGTCCTGGGGATTTTTTTAGGGAGTTTTTAATTGCCTGTTCTATTTCTTTTTCTGAATGGGACTATTCACAATTTTCCTCCCTGTTAGTCTGGGAAGTCTATATTTTGGAGGTATTCCATTTCACTTAGGTTACAAATTTATTCATAAAGTTGAGCAAAAACCCTTATTATTTCTCTAATTTTCATTGGGGAAAGTTCTCCCTTTTCATTTTTGATACAATTTATTTTCCTCCCCTCCTTTTTAATCAAATTTACCAAAGGTTATCTATTTTATTGGTTTTTAAGAACCAATTTTAGTTTTATTAATTAGTTCAATAGTTTTTTTTTTCAATATTTTAACTCCTTTTAATTTTAGAATTTCAAATTTAGTATTTGATTGGGGGTTTTTAAGGTCTTTTTTAGTTTATTTAGTTGCAAGCCCAATTATTAATCTTTTCTTTTCTGTTTTATTCAAGGAAGCCTCATATAAAATTTCTTTATCACTGCTTTTTTCTTATCCCAAAATTTGGTATGAAGTCTCACTTGTATTATTTTGAGGAAATTATTAATTGTATTATAATTTTGTTCACCCAATCATTCTTAAATGAGATTGTTTATTTCCAATTACTTTTTCATTTCCCTTAACGTTTTTTAATGTGTTTTATTTATCGATCTGAAAAGAAAGATTTATATTTCTGCTTTCTTGATTAATTTTAATTTTATTATAATATATGGTCAATTTTTGAATAGGTTCATGAACTGCTGAGAAGAAAGTATATTCCTTTCTATCTCCATTCAATTTTTCCAAAGATCTAAATACCTAGTTTTTTCAAATTCTATTTACTTTTTAATTTCTTTTCTTATTTGTTTTGTGGTTTGATTTGTCTAATTCTGGAGGCAAGGTTGAGATCTCCCATTACAGTTTTTTGTTATTTCTTCGAATTTCTTCTCCTTTAGGAATTAGTACCACTTGGACAATATGTTTAATATTGATTTGTTGTTGTTTATGCTACCTTTAGCAGGATGTATCCTTCCTTATCTCTTTTAATTAGATCAATTTTGTTTTTGCTTGATCTGGATAAGGATGGCTACCTCTGTTTTTTTTGACTTCACCTGAAGCATAATAGATTTTACTCAGCCTTTACCTTTACTCATATGTATCTCCTACTTTAAATGTGTTTTGTAAACAACATATTGTGGATTCTGACTTTGATCCAGTCTGCTATCGCCTCTTATGGGGAGTTCATCCCATTCACATTTATTAGAATTACTAAATCGTATTTCCTGCCATCCAAAACCCCAGAAGTTTACTTTTTCTTGCCTCCCCCAACCTCTTTCCCTTTTTGAACTTATTACCCCACTTGATTACAATGCTTACCCTTTAGAATCCCTTCCTCCCCCTTGAATCTTTTCCTTCCTTCCCTAACTTTTTCTTTCCTTTTCCCCCCTTTTAATGAGGGAGAAAATTTTCTAAAAAAATGTCAATTATTTTTTGACCCCGAGGAAGGAAAAATTTCTTTCCCCAAATTCCCCCTTGATAAGGGGAGGGTTTCCCTCATCCCCCTTCCCACCATTCCCATCATCCCTTTCCATATCATTTCCCTTTATGTTATATCAGTAAAATCAAAATATGTATTTTTTGTATATCCAAACAGAAATACAATTCTCAAGAGTTATTTTTACCTTTTCATCTCTTGAGTTCTATGGCTGGGATCAAATTTTGTTTAGTTCTGGTTTTTCCAAATGGAATCATTTGTTTATTAAATGTCCATCTTTTCCTGGAAGAAAAATGCTCAGCTTATAGGCAGTTTATTCTTTTGATTCCAAGTTCTTTTTGCCTTTTGAATATCAACCAGGCCCTTCTGTCCTTTAATGTGGAGGCAGCCAGATCTTGGGTGATCCTTAGGGCACCGTATTTAAATTGTTTTTTTGTTTTTTTTTGGCTGTTGTAAAATTTTTTCCTTAATCTGATAGTTCTGAAATTTCACAATATTCCTTGGAGTTTTTATTTTAGGGTTTCTTTCAGAAGGTGTTCAGAATTTTCTGTCTATTTTACCTTCTATTCTATTACATCTGGGCAGTTCTCTTTGATGGATTTCTTGTAAAAGTATCTAGTCTTTTTCATCATAGTTTTCGAAAGTCCAATAACCCTGATTATCTCCAGATCTCTTTTCCAAGGCCCCTTTGAAGTAGATAGTTTATGGTTTTTTCCGTTTGTCATTTTTTTGTTTTGCTTGACTGATTCTTGCCTCAATGAATCATTAGTTTCATTTGTTCATTCTAATTTTTAAAGAATTATTTTCATTAGCTTTTTTTTTACTTTTCTGTATATGTCCAATTGAGTTTTTAAATGTATTTTTGGTCTGGAATTTTTTTTCCATTTCACTAATTTTTTTTTTGGGAATTATTTTTTTTCCAAACCACAGATCCTACTTTCTGAGTTCTTTTGTCTTTTCCAGTTCACAAACCTACTTTCGGAGTTCTTTGTCTTTTTCCAATTAAACCATTTCTATGAATTTTATTTTTTTCCTTCACCCTTTTACTTTCCTGAGATTTTTTACTTTTCCAACGTATTTGAGTTGTTGCCTTGTAAGGCTTTTTCCTTTCCCCATTTGTCTTCTCTCTTTGAGACTTTTAATGGTTCTCTTCTATGAGAGCATCATTAAAAGAGGACAATTGGGATGTTTCATTTGGTTGTCCTTCAGGTTTGTTGACTTGCCTTTTCTGCATAGAAGCTGTGGATGTTCTTTTCATCTTTTTGTTCATGTTTTAAAGCCTTTAGGGTATGCCTCCTAGGCAAGGGGGTTACCAGCTTCCTCTGCAGACCAGGGAGAGATGTAAACCGATTTCCGGCTCAGAGGTATGGGAGTGCTCTGAGTGAGAGTTTTCCCTTCCCCCAACAGGAGGTGGATTCAGCACTGGCCTAGCTATCAAAGTGCCCAGTTGGGCTGTGTGGGTTAGTGATTGCCCTAGGCTATAGACTAAGGGGTGAAAGTGTCACTGCCCCAGGCCAAAGCCTCTTTTGGGGCTGTGGGTATTAGCAGGTGACCACAAACTGCCAATTCTACAGGAATTCTGCCTGGCAGTCTCTGCTCCAATGTCTCTGCCCCAGCGTCTCTGCCCAACAAATCGGCCCTGCGAAAGCTCTATGGCCCCCAAGCTGAGCCCCCCACTGCGCAGATTAGAGGCCAACCCAGGCTGTGCCCTCCTGCCGTGCAGGTTCGCAACTGCCCCAAGGAAAAGCCCCGTACTGCCAGTTGGGGCTGCGAGCTTGTGCTGAGAACTGTGCTTTCACTTTCTGTTTGAGACTCTACTTGGAACCTAATTTCTCTCCCAGTCTACGCTGATCTCCCCCCTGGCCCTGGAACCAACCTTTTTTGGCCAGACTGCAGATTTTCTTCGGCTGGTGAGTTGTTATACTTCTTATCTTTATGAATTGTAGCAGTCAAGACTATTTTTGAGGCTCGATATAATATTGATAAAGAGGGTAAGAGAAGAGCTTAGAAAGTCACGTGTGCCTTCTCCACCATCTTGGCTCCCCCTCCCCCTGTACTTGTTGTAAAAAAGAAATCTGGAAAATGGAGGATGTTGACTGCTTTAAGAAAAGTAAATAAACAAATGGAAACTATGGGAACTCTTCATTTCCTTCCATCTCCTACTCAGTTGCATAGAGAATGGCCTCTTTGGGTTATAGACATTAAGGATTGTTTCTATTCTATTCCTCTTGATAAGGAGGATATGAAAAGATTTGCCTTTTCAGTACCCAGCATTAATTTAGCTGAACCTTATAAAAGATATGAATGACAGTTTTGCCACAGGGAATGAAAAATAGTCTTACTATGTATCAAATATATGTTGCTACTGCTCTTCAGTAAGAAAAGCATTTCTAAAAGTTATGTCGTTACATTACATGGATGATATCTTGGGGTGTGCACCTGAAAAGCAACTGTTAGAAGCATGTTTACAAAAGACCATAGAAACATTAAGGAACAACAAATTGCACATAGCTTCAGAAAAAATTCAAAGACATGCTCCTTTTCAATATTTAGGATATGAAATACATCCTAAGGTACTTACAGTACAAAAACTTTCCATAAAAACAGAGAAGTTAAACATCTTATCAGTGGTCCTCAAACTTTTGTTCTCAATATCTTTATCCTATTAAAAATGATTGAGATCTGTCCAAAGAATTTTTGTTTATGTGGTTTATAGTTATAGATATTGATCACATTAAAAATAAAAACTAATTATGAATTTGTAGACTCTCTGAAAGGATTTTAGAGATTCCCAGGATGCTCTGGAACAGACTTTGAGAACCACTGCCTTAAATGATTTTCAGAAGTTGATAGAAGATATCTAATGGTTGTGTCCAGTGTTAGGCTTAACTTCCAATCATTTACAATCTTTATATGACATTTAGTGCTTTAAACTCATCACGTCAGCTTACAAAAGAAGCTCAAGAGGCTTTGAGAGAAGTTGAACTCACTCTATCCAAACTGGTTGAAAGAGTTACTCAAAAACTCTTGGAAATATCACTTTTTGCTACAAAAGAGGCACCTACAGCAGTCATTCATCAAGGACACAGTGTGACAGAGTGGGTGAACCTCCCATCAAAACCAGAATAAAGCCTTATTACTTGCCCAGTGCTTGTGGCTAGAATTTTATTAAAAGCCATTAAGTGAATAGTACAATTATCTGGGATAAGACCTGACAAGATATACACCTTTTATACCAATGCACAAATTAATGTATGCTGTGAAACCATCCCAGAGAGGCAAATTTTATTGGCCACAGCTCCAAATTTTATACACAGGTCTCCATTAAAGATAACCAGGGTATTACATAATTGCCAATGGATTTTTGAAGAAAAAGTTTCTAAGGTTTCTCTTAAAGGACCAACTATCTTTTCAGATGCATCCAAATATAACATTTGTGCTGTATATTCTCATGACTTAACTATAAAGAGAGTAGTCAGAACTCCTTCTCAGTCCACTCAGCAGAATGAATTATATGCAATCATTCTAGCTCTTACTTATCATCCAGGAGATGTATATATAATGTTTGATTCGGCCTATTCAGCATGTGTGGTACAAAGAATTGCAACAGCACAAATAAAATATGTAGCTTCTAATATCTATCAGCTCTTTAAGGAACTTCAGGAGCAAGTGAGAAAGCATCCAGGTAAGATTTATATCTTGCATGTCCAGTCTCATAGTGGACACCCAGGTCCTATTTTTCATGGAAATCCAAAGGTAGATAGCCTTCTAACCATGTTAGCCAATACTCCTTTATTTCAGGCATCCCAAGAATCTCATTCTAAATATCATCAGGCTGCTCAATTTTACGTTTGCAATTCAGGATAACAAAAGAGGAAGCTAGGAGCATAGTAAAAGTCTGTACAGTTTGCCTTCCTTTCCAAGATCCTACGCTCTCTCCAGAAAAGAACCCTCTTGGTTTGAGACCCAAAGAAATTTTGGAAATGAATGTGGCCCATTATAAATCTTTTGGTCATCTGTCTTTTATTCATGTTGTAGTAGACACCTTTTCAGGATTTACTTTTTCAATACCAGTAGCAAAAAAGACAGCCCAAGTGGTCATTGAGTTCCTTATACAAGCTTTTGAAATTATGGATGTGCCCACAAGCAATAAAAAAAGATAATGGACTGGCATATACGTCTAAACATTTTGCACACTTTTGTTCACAGTATCAAATTTTACACACCATTGACATACCTTTTAATCCTCAAGGACTTGCAATAGTAGAGAAGAAGAACAGAGACATCAAGACACTACTCCAAAATATAAGAGGGAGCCACAGGTAACCCTAGAGAATTTTTAAATGTAGCTCTTTACACTATTAATTTTTTTTTAATTTTCAATAAAGATGCATTGGCTCTGTCAGACAGGTTTTATAAACCACTGGAAGGGCAATGTCCAGTGCGAGCAGCTCAACTATCTTTAAATAATAGCCAGGTGATATGGAGAGATCCAAAAATTGATGAATTGAAGGGACCAGATAGGTTAACTGCTTGGGGAAAAGGTTTTACTTGTATTTCTACAGATGGAGAAGGAATCAGGTGCCAAAAAGCTGTATTTGCCTTGTCCATTGGAGAATGATAGAAAAAAGAGAAAAACATCAAAACAAAGGAGAAAACTCAAGGTTCCATCTCTGATTACGTGTCACTGAAAAAGCATGATGTTGAACATCAAAAAACTGTTGATAAGACAGTTACAGAAATTCAAAACCTGCGGGAATCATTGGATTCCCTGACACATAATAAGACTATTGCAGGACTTCAAAACTTGCAGGAATCATTGGATTCCCTGACACGTGAAGTAATGGATAATAGATTGGTTTTATACTACCTCTTGGCTGCTGAAGGAAATGTATGTGTGATTGCTATTTATATATCCTTTTAGGAGTTATGGAAATCTTTGCAATAACATGATGATTCATATTGTTTGTTATATCACTACTTGCATGTATAATTCATGTTTGTTACACCACATTGAGCCTGTGCTGGCTGTGGGGAGAGCCATCACTACTAGCCTGTGTCATATTACTATGTGCTTATGTAATACCTCCCATGCTGATGGATTTATGTATGCCTGTTTCAAGTGAGACCCGTCAGCAATCTGCTAACAAAATCTGGTTTGATTACCCATTTCCCTTTGGTGTTTTCACCTCCCTCTCCGAGAAGTAAGGAAGATACCCTTCCTTACAACCTATGTTCAAAAGCAAAAGGAGATGTAGAGAGCCAGATTCCTGGAGAAGTATACTGGAAACAAGGTGTTAACTCAGAGGAACTGATGAGACACTGATTCTCTAGTTTATATGTACTTAGTACTTAGTATAATTGTACAAATTGACACCTGTTCTACCAGATTGACATCTATGATGATGTACTTACAAACATGTATATAAGAGCCAACAAGGACTGAAAAAGAGACATTCCAACTCCTACCATCCTGGTGGCTCTACTGCATTCCTCCACTAAGAAGATCAAGGCCCATCTGAAGGTCCCCCAGAATGCTAGCCTGGCCCCAGGCAAAGGAGATAATAAAGACTTTGGACTTTATCCCTGATTATTCTAGTGGTGATTATTTTCCTGAGACCAAGGCTGGCCCAAAAGCCCTCCTCCAAAAGCTAACCAGAATATTACAAGCTAATGTGTATATAGTGCTTTGAAGTATTCAAAGTTCTTTATAAATATATCTCAGTTGATCTTAGTACAAATTGATATGACTACAGTGATGGGGGAAAACATAAAAGTAATAAAATAACTAATCTGAAACTAGAAAGGATCTTTGAGGTCAATCCCTTATTTAAAAGATGAGAAACTAAGGGCCAGAAAAGCTAAGAAATTTGTCTAATATCATAAAGTAATTAATACTAGGGTTTTTTTTTACTTTTACTTATTTATTTACTTGCTTATTCATTCATTCATTTGTTTGTTAATTTTTTATCTAACCCCAGTAAAAGTTTCCAAAATTGTGAAACTGCCTAAAACAAAGAACCTAAACAACATAATAATCACCATATAATAGGCTTGTGAATCTTCCAAAGCTAATAAGGTTATATTTCTAGAGCAAGGTTTTGCTGGGATTTTCTCCAACCTCTAGGCCTGAGAAGAAGAAATTGCTTTCTCAGAATCATCCAACAAAGTTTGAGCTGGGAGATTAGAAAGGATCCAGATACACCAAGCTAACTTCCTTAGCTAGGTTTTGGCTCTAGAACCGAGCAATAGGAAAGTAAGAGGTTTGATGGATCATCCAAATAAGTATGAGTTTTTATTCATTCATTTTCATTATTAATAGTAGAACTAAAAGCTATTTTTTCTCAAAAGCCTATAAAATAGTTATGAAGCCAAATTGACCTTGTACTGCCAAAGCTTATTTATAACTTCATTCTCACATATTCTGCCTCATTTAAGTCCTCAGAAATAAATAAAACAACCACCCAAGTATCTAATCAACTGAGGTCAAAAAGTTTTCTGGGCATTTTTTCAATTAGGTGTCTTTTTAGATCAACAGGAACTGTCAATGTTTTTCAATATTTATCTCCGCCCCCCCCAAAGCTATTATAAAAAATAATGGATGATTTCTACTCTAAAGTACTTTTCATTGGATAATTACCACCTTAAGTTGTGGGTACAATTGCATGAAAGTTCTCTGTGTTGCTTATTTCTGGGCAACCTTTTCTTCATATATTTCCCCTTTGTTTTCTGTTTTAAGAAATATTTTATTAATATCTTGTGATTTTATACCATAATCATTGCCCATCTCTGATCTATATTAAAGCCTACCTTACCACATAAGAAAAGAATTAAGAATTATAACTTAAAGACTATATATGAAAATGCATACAATATTCTGTCTTCCTAGTCCCACATATATCTACTATGAGGGAGGAGTTATGTTTCATATTTGTCCTTTTTTTGATCATGATTGTTTCCCCCATTATTGTTACTTAGTTTGCAGTTTCCTCTTAGTGATCTGTTTCTTTACATTATTAAAGTTATGTACTTTGGCCTTTGGGCTATCCTTATTTCTCTCTGCAACAATTTTTATAACTCTTTTCATGTTTTTTTTCTGAATTCTTCATTTTCACAATCCTTACTATACAAAAATGTTTTAATACAATCACATACAATCATTTTGTTTTTGTTTGTTTGTTCTAACTATATGCCAAATAATGCACACTTGTTTTGTTTCTACTACAAACAAGTATTTTGGTATATATTGGACCTTTATTTCAATCTTGAATTCTGAGGGTTTTAAGTCCAATTGAAGTTATCCTAAGTACAACTTAGTTACTTTTCTTGCACAATTCAAAGTTAACATTGACAATGGTTAGAATTGACATCTCTACTAACAGTATATTGGTATTCTTATCTTACGAAGTGCTTCTAATATTGACTGTAACTAGATTTTGCTTTTTTATCTTGTTCTGTTTTGATTTTTTGGTTATCTTTTATGATGTAAGGTGTAATCTCTTAATTCTCTTAATTTAGATTATGATATGGATTGCATTCTGGGGTATTTATATTTTATGATTAAAAAAACCACTTTAATTATTTATCTATTGGTGAGTAATTATTGTTGCTATTAATTTGTGTTGGTCCTGTATTTATATATATGTATTTATGCACCAAGTCCTAAATTAAGTACTAAGAATAAAAGGACAAAAAAAATAATTTCTGCTCTCAAGGAACTTTTATTTTAATGCAAAAGATAACAAATGTGTGTGTATACATTTCACAACATAAATGCAAAGTAAATATATACACATACAAACAAAATTCAGAGTCATTGGGGAGAAAAAGACATTAATAGATGGGAAATCAGAGAAGGCTTCAAGAAGAAAATGTAGCTTGAGCTGCACAATTAAGTGGACTGAGAATAAGAACAGATGCACCATAAACTGTTACATCATCATAGAGCTCTCCATGAAGTTTCTGTTCCAAAAAAAAATCAGCCTATGAAATGATCCCAGGATAATCAGTCTTATCCAGAATCCCATGGAAGGTAGGGGTAGCAGCAGCAATAACTGTTGTTGTTATTATTGTGGTTGCTGTTGCTGTTTTAATATACTCAACAAGACAAATATACCAGTCATGAGACAAATATACCATGAGGAAAAAACCAAATAAAGATGAACAATGAGAATAGCAAAATTCCTTTGCTGTCAGAGACTACAGTGAATGAATTCATCAGACAAACTCATTCTTTCTGACTAAGCAAACTCTCTTGCTCTGGGGAAAGGAATCCTATCTAACTAGATTGCTTCATTTTGTCAAGTGTTTATTTGTCTATTTGTTTTTGGCTTTCTGATCTTCTTGTTCTCCCATCCTAATCTTGATGTACCAGTTCAGTTATCTTGTCAAAAACAAAGCAATCACATTTATTCCATATAGCATGATAACTTTATAACCACTATTTTACTAATAATTATAAGTCTTCCATCTAACAAAGCAATCTAGAACATTCTTGGAAATTGAAATCAGTTGTCATCAACTCAGGCTTTTATTCTCTTATTTCTTCTCTCTTTTTTTTTTTTAACCTGGGATAACATTGCCCTCAGTATTATGGCATTTTCCTCCTGCTCCAGGATATTTTAAAACTATATCAGCTCAGCAATTACCTCCACCAATTCTTTCTGTATACTGGTTTGTGTTTATCTGGAGCTGTAACTTGCATTCATTGAGAATACCTAGATATTCTCTTTTCATCTTCTCCCTTATCTTGGATTTCAATGTTAAGACTTTTTAAAGCCTATACTCCATAGTCTGAATATTCTTTTTTTGGTAAGGAAAAAAATTAGAAACATGGGCATCTCTATATTGTCTATTATATTCAGCCAATATTTCACAAGCAGCTGGTCTATTCTTTCTTTGAACTTTCTTTGAAGCACTTCTCATTGTTAAAATTCATCACATCTTCAGGACATTATGAACTATAATATTAAAATGATTTCAATTCAAAAAGAAATGTTTTACAGAATTTTGAAGGATAGAGCTATGATTAACAATATGGTTCAGAGAAATAAACACTGAACTCAATTTAAAGAATTTTGTGCTCTAGTTCCAGCTCTGTCACTAAATAACTATATAATTTAGGAGAAAGTATTTTCACTTGTCTCAGATTCACTTTCATTTTTCATCAAAATGAGTGGGTGGGATTTCATAATTCCTAAGAAGTAAGACTTCAAATCCTTTGACTCTACCATAAAACCCTACTGTCACAATTTAGAGCTGAAGAGGACCTTAATGGAAATCTCGATTTCCAGGCTTTCAAATTTCAAATAAATTCTTTAGTGTAGATATAGATTGTAATCCTTCATTTGCATGTGAAAAAACAAACAAGCAACAACAACAAATCTTCACTGAATCTGCTAGTAATGGGATTTCTCTGAATTTAACTAAACTTGACTTTTGATGATAGAAACTAATCCAGTATTCAGCCTTTCCAGATTAGTAGATATTGTTAGACATTATATTGTCCTGACATACCTTTAATCATGCTGTTAACAGGGAATTATTAAATTGTAGGTACTAGAAACATTATGCTAATCACTGGAGATGCCAATACAAATGAGTTAAAACCTGTTCTCAAGGAACTTACAAGGATGACACTAATTTTGAGCACCAAGGATCACTGCCATGCCACAATGGTGTATTAAAGTAAGACTTTAGTAGAGGCTCAGCTGACTATTGAAGTTTAAAAAAAGTTTATATAAAACCTTTGACTCAAAATCACCTTTTTCATAGCTTTTGTAGTTGGCAGATGTTTAATGTGATGAATTAAGGATATTTTAGTAAGCCTTAGTTTTTTTTGTTTGTTTGTTTTTTTTAATTAAGGGTAAAGAGAAATAAATGGGGAAAAACATTATGCACCAGGTCATTCATAGCTTTCATTTTCCTTGGCAAACCAATTAGCTCTGAATATACCTTTCTGCATGAACACGAACTGAAAGCAACAGCTGTGATGTCCCTAGTAATTAAACATTTATATTTGATGTTAGGATTTAACTTATATACAAAATTCATGCTGGACATGGCTAGAGGGGAAAGTTTAAACTAGTTTAAATCTCCTTCCTGTATAGTACTAGAAGAAATATGCAATTATGCTAAATCCATTCACCCTCATTTTGGATATGAAGAAGCAAAAAACAATATGTGACTTGCCCAGGGTGCTGTGTTGCTTAGCATTCCAAATCAGATAATGTTCTAAACCAGTATTTTGTATTCAAATCCTTAATGTGACAAAAGCTCTCTTTCCCCATATTTGATTTTTTGTTTGTCCTCTGCATGTCAAATTGAATTAAAAGAATGTAACTATGTCTGCCAGTGACTTTCTTTCTTTCTTTTGATCTTACCCTTTAGTTGAAGGGTAATCTCATCCAAATTTATTGTGAAAAAAAGTCTACACAAACTTTGATTTGTTAAATGCATTGATTTTAAGTAAAGTTTTTAAGCTATTTCCCCTCCTCCATAAGCAAAATCTCAACTAGTGATTTTCATGTTTCTCAATTGAAAATCATTCAGGGAGTGCTTTAACCTATTTTAAAAGAATTTATTTGAAATAATTGTTAGACCTGAAAGGATGACCAAAAGCTATATATTTTATCCATTATCTCTACTTAACTCTCCTTCAACTATGATCCATTCTAATCTTTTAGGCCTTTTTGAGTGGAGTTAAACTTAAGGCAGTATGAGAGATATGACATAAGGACTTGGGAGAATCAGATAAGATTTCAAGTTGAATGGGGTACTTGAGCTATATATTAAAGGAAAGGATAACCAACCCAAAGAGAAATGAGGAAACACATTCCACATAAGAGCAGTCAATGAAAAAATGGAAAATGGAAAGTTATGTAGGAGAGATGTTAAGATGGTCAATTCTTCATGAAGGGAAAACCACATTATCAGTCAGGAAGAAAATGAACTGGAATAGGAAAGATGTGAAACACTTTAGGAACTATTATAATAATCTAGATGGGAGGTGATATAGGCCTAAATTAAGGAAGTAGAAAGAACTTGAATGTAGTTATTACAGAGATATAAATGAGATTTTACAGTTCCATATATGGATTAAGGATAGTGAGGAAACTAGAATAATATTAACGTTACAAACATGGGAGACTAAAAGAATGGTGATGCCTATGATAAAAGTAAGGAAATTCCAGAGAATGAATAAATGAATGACAATATAAATGAATAAAATATTTATTAAGTTTGTAATGAGGAATGATAAAGTATATATAAGGCTTCAGCTACAAGCTTAATGGAAAGATTTCATACTACTTAACAAGCAGCAGTGAAGCATGTGGAAACATCTCTTTTCAATGTCATTTTCAATGAGAAAATTATATCAGTCTCTTATGTTGAACCATGTAACAAGGAACCCATCTGGACATGCAGAATATTGGCAACTCTGAAGTCAATCAAGCTCATACCATCTTTGAAACAAGACCCTGAGCCTTTTGAAAGTTTGTGGACCTTAAGAGACATTTTATCTTTGAAGACTCCTTAAACTCTTGCTTATGGGATTCTTGGACATCCTGTCTTATGGTTTTTGGAGTCATCCTCCTATCTTAATGTCTGTGATCAGGCTCCCTTATCACTAAGAATGCCTTTTGATTTGTTTATCAAAAGGTCACAGTTCTGAAACCTGAAATTTCTCCCCTATTTTCTGGATTTGCCCTTCCCCTTGGGGATGGGGCTTCTTGACTCATGTCTTTCTAAGACTACCTAGTTCCCCTCTTTCTCCCTAGTTTCCTATCTTCCTTTCCTTGAAAAACATAAATGCCTCTCCCTTTCCAACTATAGACTAGGAATAGATGAGAATATTGTTTTATTGTTCCAGCTTGTGACAAGCTCCTCAGGCATTCCAGGTCCCCCTTTTGGGATGTGGGTTTTCTTCCATTTTAACAGTTAATAGGGATTTTTTATTTTAACACCTGCAATTAAATTACCTGTATGAAGGATAATCTAGCAAAGGAGGCCGAAAAAGAACAATTAGAGTAGTAGAAAGAAAACCAGAAACGGAGGGAGGGAGGGTAGGGAGGGAGAGAGGGAGGAAAGAAGGAAGAGGAAGGGAGGAAGGGAGGGAGGAAGGAAGGAAGGAAGGAAGGAAGGAAGGAAGGAAGGAAGGAAGGAAGAGAGGGAGGGAGGGAGAGAGGGAGGAAGGGAGGAAGGGAGGGAGGGAGGAAGGGAGGAAGGGAGGAAGGGAGGGAGGGAGGAAGGAAGGAAGGGAGGGAGGGAGGAAGGAAGGAAGGGAGGGAGGGAGGAAGGAAGGAAGGGAGGAAGGGAGGAAGGGAGGAAGGGAGGAAGGGAGGAAGGGAGGGAGGGAGGAAGGGAGGAAGGAAGGGAGAGAGGGAGAGAGGGAGGAAGGAAGGAAGGAAGGGAGGAAGGAGGGAGAGAGGAAGGAAGGAAGAGAGGAAGGAGGGAAGGAGGAAGGGAGGAAGGAAGGGAGGAAGGGAGGGAGAGAGGGAGGAAGGGAGGAAGGGAGGGAGAGGGAGAGAGGGAGAGAGGGAGGAAGGAAGGAAGGAAGGAAGGGAGGAAGGGAGGGAGGGAGGGAGGAAGGAAGGAAGGGAGGGAGGGAGAGAGGGAGGAAAGAAGGAAGAGGAAGGGAGGAAGGGAGGGAGGAAGGAAGGAAGGGAGGGAGGAGGGACGGGAGGAAGTTAATAAAGAGATTAGAGTAGGATTGCTAGATTTGGGAATTATTAGCATAAAGATAATTAAATCCCTGGGAGTTGTTGAGTTCACTAAGAGAAGTAGTATGGAAAGAGAAGAGAAGAGAGCCCAGAATAGAACCTTTAAAAGACACTTATATTTAGAAGGTAGTGACCTAGAGAAGATTCAGAAAGTGAACTATCAAAAAGGTAGGAAGAAAATGAAGGGAAAGCAAGGTACTGAAAACCTAATGTGAAGAGAGTACTATTGTAGCTTGGTAGCATCAAAGGTTACAGAGAGGTCTAACATGACATGATTCATAATAAAAGAAAACCCAAATATCTTAATGCAGTTTTAAGGTCTTTAAATTTTTTAATCATTTTGAATTGAAATACAAAAAGACAGAAAAGACATTTCTATTTACACAGCACAACACAAATTGGGGATTCAATATGAAACCATGGATCTGCATTTTATACCATTTACTTTTTTTTTAATTAGAAAACTATGTAATAAATACTACACATCATTTTCAAAGCAACTCTGCTTTTCACTGCTTCCATCTGAATTTTCTTTTGTTCTCTACTGTGCATTTTTATTTTTTTTCTTCCTTCCTCCATCCCTACCCTGCACTAGAGAAGACCACTATTAGACACAGAAATGTATATGTATGTGTGCCTGTATAAAATCATATTATGTTTAATTTTATTTTTCACTTATGTCACTATAGGTGGATACTATCTTCCTTCATAGATGCTTTGTGTTTGATTTGAATATTTATTCAGAATAACTTAGTTATTAACAATTGTTCATAAATGCTTTTGTGTTTAATTTGAGTATTTATAATATTCAGAATAACTTAGTCATTACTTGGGTCTACTCATTTCACTTGTCATTATTTCCTGGAAGTCTTTCTATGTTTTCCTAAGCTCAACCAGATCATCAATTTTATAATAGTATCCATCATAATCATATAGCACAACTTATTTAGTCATTCCCCATTTGATAGGCATCCCTTCAATTTTCAATTCTTTGCCATCACAGAAAGTGTTGCTATAAATAGAAATAGAAATAGAACATATACGCTATTTTACTTTTTCCCTGATCACCTTGGAAAACAGATCTAGTGTTATTGCTGGATCAAAGATTATACACAATTTTATAACTCTTTGGGCATAATTCCAAATTGTTCTCCAATAGTGTACTAGTATCCCAATTTTTCCACATCTCCTCCAATATTTGTCACTTTCATTTTTGTTATTAAAACAAAAATTATATTAAGATATGTGAGATATAATGTATAATAAATAAATGTAGTCAGATGAATTTCCATCACTTCAAACCATATGTGAGTAATAAAAGAGGAGGAAGATTGTGGGAATAAGCCTAGCTTAGGGCTTGGCAAGCATTTTAAGAGATGATAACAACATGGAGTTAAATTGGTTAACTATAAAGTCAATATTGGGAAGGAAATTTATATCAGAGCAGAGGTAATGACCTAAGAAAATACTGAGAAATGGAAAATGGGGATCAGCTGAAGGAAAAGTGTAGTTTGAAAAGGAGACAGAAGGCATATAGGGATGTTGGACCTCCTCCAAACTCAAGACAGTTTAGTCTTCCTCCTTAGGAAGTTTCCTAAGCTTCCTATCCTAAGCTTTAGGATAAAATGACACATTTATCATCTATCCAACACTATCAAAAATAACAAAAATTACCTAATAATAGATCATGAAAAGGAATATAATCAAGAATATAGCATTGATTGAAATAGACACAGACCCACTCCACTTAGACTACTTCCTAAGAAATCAGAAGGTAGCTGATCAATAAGGATGTGTTGACTAGCAGGGCAAGACAACATCCGTCAAGTCTGGAGCAGTGGCTCCTCATGTCTGGTCTTTCCATGTCTTAGGTGACTGGTAAGCTATTCAGTAACAGTAGCCCTGGACCAATAAATTGAAAAGTATGACTTATTTGCCCTTTAGAGAAAATTAATCAAGCCTACAAGCCTCTAGTAGATATTTGTCATACCAGTTGTGGATAATCAGCCAATAACCAAAAAGCATTTATTAAGCATCTACGAAGGCCAGGCATTTTGATAAAGATCAGCTAAAGAATGCTAGCTGTTTTTTTCAATCAAGAAAATGGAACATTTGAACATAATGTTGAGTGCAGTTGAAGTAAAGTCAAGAAGTGCGTCTAAAGAACTGTGAGCTTAAGCAATTTAAGGGATCATCAGCAGGTATATAAAAATTTCCTAGTATAAGTAAGGATTGGAAAACAGAGGAAAAAAAAAAAAAAAAACAGTGGACCAGAAGCTGAACATTTAAAAAGGAAGGGGAGAGAATTAAACAGTCAGTATATGACATCCACCATGATCTGAATAGGGTGGGGAATTTAAGCAGTTATTCAGTTATTTTTTAGTAATGTCTGACTCATCATGGCCCCATTTTTCGGAATTTTCTTGGCGAGAAATATTGAAGTGATTTACTATTACCTTCTCCTGCTCATTTTATGGATGAGGAAACTGAGGCAAAAATAGTTGGGTGATTTACATAATAAATCAACTCAGAAAGTGAATCTTTCTGAATCTAAGTCCAGGGTTCTATCCCCTGCGCCACATACCTATTGTAAGAACTTCAAAGAGGAAATGCTGAGTGACAGCAGCAAAGGGAGCATATAGACTCAACGAGTATTCCAACTCCCTTTCTAGAACCAGAATATTGGAGATCTGAATGAAAGTTAAGCCAATTCTGGACATAATGCTGGAGATGTAATGTTATAAAAAGTCCTTCTCACTAAGAATAAGAAGACAGAAGACAGGGCAAAGGGATATGTCTGGAAGTAAGGAAGCTATTTTGGAAGCATGAAGGAAAATTCCAGAGAGCACAGAAGTGCCATGTGAATGGCACCGGTGGTCTTTAGGATGATAGAGAATGGGAATAGTTTGCTCTTATGTTAAGAATGATGAAAATGATTTTGTATATGTATGTGTGCACATGTATGTGTATGCATATATAAATATATTTGTATGTATCCATGCATAGGTGAATCCTTTCCAGATTCAAGATAGCAATACACCTGGGTACCTCAAATTTTACTTTTGTAGTCTAACCATCAAATTTTATACATCTTGTTCTTGTATAATTTTGTCTTAATGTCTCTTCTCCAAGATCTTTTAATACATGTGACATAATATAGGACTAAACCTTACATGAAAATTGTAGGTGGAATTTCTTGCCTTGCAGTGTCCAGAAATAAACTTAATTGCACATTTTGAAAGATACATATGTTTAGCGAGAGAGAGAGAGAGAGAGCAAGAGAGAGAGAGAGAGAGAGAGAGAATGCACAAAGGAGAGAGAGAATCTCCAGTTATATGCTTGTTGATTATCTAATTGTAGCAAGGTCCAGTTCATTAGAATCGAAAAACATAAGACCTAATGAAATTGTGATTCTTGTTTGAGTTATAAAACATCTAATTTTAGGACTACTAAAGAGCTTATTCAGGTTTATGCCACTGAGGAAAGCTCTAAATTTTTATTTGATTCAAGGCAGATCCTTGAATGAGGCTTCAATATGGTTCTATTTAAAGATTCAGTTCTTTTATCAGAGAGTAAAAAACTTGTCATTAGCAATAATGTTGTAAGCTCAGAGAAAATATAGGCATTTTAATTCTTTTCCTCAGGAGATTGCTCCATTGATTTTATGTGGAAATAAATCCTAGATAATAGGAAATTTCTCTGCAGAATAACTAACTTGGATTTCAGAAACAATATAGGAACATGATTCTAAATGTTTATCTTCCTCAATTCTGGGAGCTGAACATGTTTTATATATAACTAAAACATAAGCATGGCAGCTAAGACACAAGATCAGAATGAGATTGTCTGAAAGAAAACCTACACAAGTTTCTAGGGTCAATTTATTTTTCTACTCTGACATGATTCATGATAATTTTTACATCCTTCATTTGTATGGCAGAAAGGAGATACTTTTATATCAAAATTGTTCTCTCCTTCTCCCACCCTAAATCCCCATCCTACCTGAATTCCTCCTGAGAATCTCCAGATCAGACTTTCCCTTTTAACTGAATATCATTAAAAGAGTCTGAAGGATATACAGTGAAGAATGAATTCTTGCAAGTAGAGAACAGATCCAGCCAACTCACTACTCGTACTTTCCCAACTGATTTCCTAAATAGGTGGTACAGTGGATAGAGTATCAGAGTTAGAGTTCAAATGTGATTTCAGACACTTAGTAGCTGTATGACTCTGGGAAAGTCACTTAACCTTCTTTGCCTCAGATTTTTTCATATAAAATGAGCTAAAGAAGGAAATGGCAAACCACTCCAATACCTTTGCCAAGAAAATCCCAAATAAGATCACAAAAAGTCAAATGCATTTGAACAACAGCAAACCCAAAATGACCTTAATATCCAATATAGCTGAATAGTCAGCTCCTGCTTCCATTTTCATTCCTGTTTTTGCCTGTCAACAGAAGGTTTTGTAGAGTCTGCCTCCACTGGCAATTGTCATGGGACTGGCTTCATTCAGTTGAACTGTTCAGTGTTTTTATTTTAGTGATTCTTTTTGGTTATTTTTGAGCCCCAATTTATTGTCCTGAGAATGTTTTTTTTTCTTTTACATTATTTATAAAGCCTCATCTCCCTATTGAAGATAAAGACCAAAGTTTCATCTTTTGAATTTTCCCTGAGAGTGTTCAGTGTATGAGAATTTGATTCCAAGTGCTTGAGTGCTACAGAAAATATGAAGAAAATGCATCAGAAAGCCTTTGTAAGAGGAAAATTAAAACTTCATCAATACTTCAAATAAAAGGTAAAGAAGGATTTCAGTCCAAAGGAATTAAGAATGATAAGAAAAAAGACATAAATCAGAGACACAATATGATGTACAGTCATCTAAAATTATAAAAAGTGCTGGAAAGGTATTTAGAAAAAATTATATAAAATGTAATCACATTTTAAAGTCAGTCCAGAAATATATCCCCATTAACATTTTCATCAGTGTGACACACACTGTGGGGAAGGGAAAAAAAACATAGGCGTTAGCTTCAGAAAATCTATGTTTAGGACCTCTCTCCTACCTTAGTGATTTTGGGAAAGTTTTTTAAAGCTGTCCTGATATGTTTCTTCATATCTAAAATGATGGGGTTGAGCTAGACCACAGAGTCAATGAATGCCCATCTTGGAACTAGAAGCCAGATAGTCTCATTTTGTTATTGTTCAGTTGTTTCAATGATGTCTAACTCTTTTGTGATCTCATTTGGGGTTTTCTTGGTAGAATGGTTTGCCATTTCTTTCTCTAGGTTACTTTTCAGATAAGGAAACTAAGGTAGTCAGAGTTATATAACTTGCCCAAGCTCACATAAGCTAGTAAGTATCTGTAGCAAGATTTGAACTCATGAAACTGTCTTGATTCCAATCTCAGTGGTCTATGCACTTTACCATCTAGCTGCCTTTACAGATGAGGAAATGTTGACCCTTTCCTAAATTATATAAATAGTAAGCATCAGATGATTTCAAAAATTCTTCACATCCTTAATTCTATGAAGCTCCAGGCTCAGATGCTAAGTATATTACCTTTGAGAGTCAGGATTGAGTTAAGGCAGCCTCAACATCACAAGACATGGGTTCAACATTGTGCTGGTAAATGTTTGACCACCAGCTTCCTTGGGAGAAAAATGTTCATACTTTCAAGTATAATATATATTATTAATATTTTAGTAATTATTTTCTTAAGTCTAGATAATAAAACAATAAATTAAGCCTTGATTTTGTAACATTTGCCAGTTTCTATGATGAAAATATACTGAAAATTTAACAATTTTTTTCTCATGAGACATTAAGAGCTGGCTCTAGCACATCACAGCCTGAATTCCCATGTGGACCTTGATATGACTTAGAACTGTGATTGTTGACAAATTCCAATCTAAGTTCCAATTTCTCCTTCTATAAGAAGGGCATAATGAAATTAACACCATCTACTTTACAACTGTGTTGTGAGAAAATGTGAGTTCTCTGTAAACTTCAAAGAAACATTTAAAATTCAAAGAAAGCATAGCTCATGGAAAAAGAATCAGCCTTAGTTTAAAAAAAAAAAAAACTATTTCTTAATGTTTGGCTGAGCCACCTAAGTAAACTACTTAGACTCTTATGGTTCTAGACCTGAGAACTTAAATTTACATTTTGGAGTCCAGAACAGTGAAATGAAATGAGATTAAAATAAAATTGGAAAATATTTAATGAAACAAATTTTTAAAAAATAATAAGATAAGGGGCAGCTAGGTGGTATAGTAGATGAACACCAGCTCTGAAGTCAGGAGAACCTGAGTTCAAATCTGGCATCAGATACTGAACACTTCCTAGCCATGTGTTCCTAGGCAAGTCACTTAACCCCAATTGCCTCAGAAAAAAGAGAGAGAGAGAGAGAGAGAGAGAGAGAGAGAGAGAAAGAGAGAGAGAAAGAGAAATAATGTTAGTATGTAATTTCAAAGTCAACATGCAATGACAGGGATCCACCCCATTTCTATTTGAGTATGAAACCATTGCTGTAGAAAATTCCCTAAGACTAGAAGTCTTATAGATGTAGCAGACACTCTTATAGACTGTAAAGAATATTCTGACATGAACTGGTAGAGGGAATTCATTATACCAATGAAAACACAAGTCCAGTGCCTATATCTATCATTGTAAGATACTATTTGTATGACCTTGGGAAAATCACTTAATCTCCCTGTGTCTCAGTTTACTCACCTATAAAATGAAAGGACTGATCTAGATCAGGAATCAGCAACTGACCCATTGCCTAGTTCATATCATTTAAGAAGTTATTTTTTTTACATTTTCAAATAAAATTAGGTTTTATTTTAAAATGGAAAAACTAGTCTTAGTTCCCTAGCTATACAAAAGCAGGCAGCAAAGCAGACTTGCCCTGATGGGACTTGCCCTGATGGCTGTAATTTGCAAATCCTAACTCTAGATAACTGCTGGGGTCACTTTCAGCTCTGAATCTACCATCACATAATTAAGGAATTTTCTAATAAATTGCATTAATATCTAATTAATAAAGGTCCTTTCATAAATGGAAATCTGCCCAGATGATAAAAACATTATTTTGTCCCCTGAAGCCTTTTCTAATTGCACATTTTTCTTTCTGCCAATCAAGAAGAGAAACTTTTCAGGAATCTTTATTTAGTAAACTATATTGTAATTTTATTCAATATACATCTTGCTTGTTTGACTTAAACCTTATCAGATTAAAAAATGGTCAGTAGAAGGTATGCGTAATGATAAGGTCATATCAAGGCTCACCAAGAAGAGACCAGTTACATAGAAATTGACAGTCTGAGAGTAAGCAGGCAGCCATTATTGGCAAATTGACAAGGACTGCATTGACAAATCCACAAGAGCTGAAGGAAATAGAACTCAAAAATATTGTTTCCAATATTGTAGTAGTAGAGAAAATGATTTGTGACTTAATGGATTGTGTTGGGATGACTCAGGAGGTGGGATCAAGTGTGACATTTACTGGTAATGTGACTTTGGTCAACTTAATACAACTTAGCCTCAGACACCAACTAAAAATAAGAGTTAAAGACAAGTAAGCGAATTAAGAGGAATCTACTACTTCATCTTAGATATTCAACTGTAGGGCAAGGTATTTTGGTTTGATTTTATGGAGCACTAAACTAGAGGTGATCAGCTAGCTGGCACAGTGCATAGAGTTGGAGTTTAAAAGACATAGGTTCAAACCCAGTCTCAGATACTTACCAGTCCTTTTTGCTTCCATTTCCTCATCCATAAAATAAATTGGAGAAGGAAATGGCAAGCTACTTCAATATCTTTGCCAAAAAAGCCCCAAATGGTCAAACAAGGTTGAAAGAACAGATCAGAGATGTGACTATGCATACATAACCTTTTTTTTACTTTTTCTAATTCTTGTCATAGAATTGCGCCTGTCCAATGCCATATGATGATCAGTTCTGATGATGTGACTCTCTTCAACAATGAGATGAACCAAATCAGTTCTATTTGTTCAATAATGAATAGAACCAGCTACACCCAGCAAAAAAACTCTGGGAAATGAGTATGAATCACTATATGGCATTTCCAGTCCCTCTGTTTTTGTCTGCTTGCATTTTTTATGTCCTTCACAGGTTAATTGTAAATTATTTCAAAGTCCAATTCTTCTTGTGCAACCAAATAACTGTATGGATATGTATACATATATTGTATTTAATATATACTTTAACATATTTAACATGTGTTGGTTTACCTCCATCTGGGAGAGGGAGTGGGGAAAAGGAGGGGAAAAATTGGAACAAAATGTTTTGCAATTGTCAATGCTGAAAAATTACCCATGCATATATCTTTTAAATAAAAAGCTATAATAAAAAAAGAAAAAAGAACTATTCCTTCCATAAAATTCACCTCGTGGGATCTCAAGCCTAGGCTCCCTAAATCCACATTTGCAGGATAGTGATAGTCACACATGGATTGGGAATCTGTTTCATTTCTTTGTGGTGAAGCTTTACACACACACACACACACACACACACACACACACACACACACACCCTACCTGATTTTCTTTCTATCTGCCTTCTAAAATACATCCAAAACTCTTTCTTCAGACACTTCATCTTCTTAGTCCACTGGACCAGGTGTTCTGAACTTTTGGTGTATATAATACATCACTTTGGTTATTTGATGGAATCTATAATACCCTTTTTTAGAATAATGTTAGTTGCTTAAATTCTTAATTGAAGATAATGTTAAATTTCAATTAGAGAGTTAGTGAAAATAATGACTTTTTTTTTTGCTTTTCCAAATTCATAAATTTTCACAGGTCCATGAACTTCAAATTAAAACATCTTTACATGACCACTCAGAAATTATTGAAATATAAGCTAAAAGTTGTTCTTTATGAATCCATGGTACTTACAAATAAGAGAAGTACAAATCAAAACAACTTCTATGTTTCACCTCATACCCAAATGTTCTGGGACTACTTTCTTTATTCCCACTCAAATTTTTAAGGAAAATATATTAAGAAAGAATAAGAATCACACTCTTCAGGCTTTTAGGGGTAACCCAGTGGGACTAGGATTTTTAACATTTTATTTACAACCCCCCACTGGTGTGCTTACAATTAATATTTTCAAATAGACTTCAATGAGCTTTTAGACAAGGTATTTACCTAGAATAACATTATAGCAAGAGGAGATGGTACAAAATATTTCCCCCTGCACCCCACACACACACACTCCTTTGCATACACAAAAATATTATGGAGATTCCATTGCAGTAATCTAGACTTGAAGAGATGAGTACAAAACAGGATGATGGCAATATTAGACGAGAAAGAGAAATATATTTGAAAGATATTGCTTTGAAATCAATAAACCTAGCAACAGCTTAGATGTATGAGGGTGGAGGGCAGTTCAGAAATAAAGAAGGGTCAAGGATATTCCCTCAATAGTAGTAGGCAAGTAAGGCAGAAGGGAGAATTGGGGGGAAAGATAATGAGTTACATTCAGAGATGTATTAAATATGTTCAAACTTAAAATACAAAACTAGTGATACATTCATATGGAGAACATACATAACAGAGCATTTCCTAAAACTTAGCATTGGGAGTCCTATTTTTCCCTTTATAGAGTCTTTATAAAGTTTCCCCTAGGTGTAGCTCTACTAGTTTCAAAGGTTCCAGGGCTCTGTCATATACAGGTATAATTTGCAGTTCAACCTTTGATGCTTTTGAGAAACATGATATATTCACTATCTAGGAATCACTGTAAATTTACTGTACCATGATGTCTATCATGGAAAAAATAATATATTAAACTGGTGATTTGGAAGAGAACCAAAATAGAATCAAAACTGTTACTGATATCATATAGTGGACAGGTCTCTCTTTTTCTTTGTAAATCATTTCTCATTATGAAAAATAAAATTAAAAGTTAACAATGTGATTCATGAATTTAATAAAACTCTTTAAAATAGAGACCAGAGCTATTACTTTATTTACACATGCTTTGTTTGTCTAAATATAAGGACATGTAACTATCACTGTTAGATTAATTGTAAGGAATTAAAACTCTAGGAACATCTCTGGAAGTATATTTCTTTTTTGTTGAGTATTAGGAGGCTACTTTCAATGCTCTATGTCTATGGGAAACATTTTGAGTACTATTGCTGCATTGCAGTTAATATAGGGAGAATTCTGTCTGAAAAACAAAATGCAAATCTGTTGAACACCAGTTTTCCAAAGGTTTCCATATTCATGGTTTTAGCTTCTGCTCTTGGATCATTGCTGAAAGGAAAAAAGGGACATTTTTAAAGGTAGGTACATAAACATACATTAATAAAATTTGATATGTGTAATCATCCCATCTTGATTTTCCTTAACATATGATTGAAATTTTTTACATAATTATTTTTAGCGAGGGCAGCTAGGTAGCACAGTGAATAGAGTGCCAGGCCTAGAAGGAAGACTTATCTTCCTAAGTTCAAGTCTGACCTTGGACACATAATAGCTGTGACATTGGGCAAGTCACAAAACTCTGCTTCAATTTCCTCATCTGTAAAATAAGCTGGAAAAGAAAATAGCAAACCACCTTAATTTTGTTGCCAAGAAAACTCTAAATGGGGTCATGAAGAGCCATCCATAACTGAAAATAAATGAAGAACAAAAAAATTTAGTGAATCTTTTCATAAACTGCAGAATTATGATACTTGCTCCTGGCAAGATAACATTTCTTTTTTTTTTTTTTAATCATTTCACTACTCTAACAAAAAAAAAAAAAAAACAAAAAAACGTTCAATAGTGCCTTCCACTAGGTTACATATATGTTAAGAGCATAAGGTCTGATGTACTAGAAAAGGGTAAGAGGACCTCTGGATGTTGGTAAAACTCAAGATAATTTTCATTTTCTGCCTGTGTCTTCCTTTTTTCCTCACTATTGCCTACCCTTTTATCCCTGATTTCTTATGATTAAAATGTGGCACTTAAAGAGGTAAACAAAATAAAGATATGAATGTGTGCCAATTTTTCACACATCTTGTGTTCTAGCTACTCTGCTCTACTTGCTACTTCTCAAAGTTAGCATGCCATCTACTATTTCCATATCTTTGAAAGAGGTTGTATAACTTTGACTGGAACTTATTTCATATTCACCTCAATCTCTTAAATTCCTTTCTCCCTTTAATTTCCAGCTCATGTGTCACCCCCAGAGAAGTCTTTCTTAATCCTTCTGATACTTATTGTTCTCTTTTTCCTCTTCAAATGATCATGTATTCATTTAATGATTTTGCATTCTGTATACCACTCAGAAGAATTCTTCTCTTTTTTTTCCCCTCTCACAATCCTTTAAAGGCAGAAACTGTTTATTCTATCTCTTTATCTCTTGACCATACCATAGTGCTGACACATACGTGCTTAAATACTTGGATTGGATTGAGAATTGTAACTATTTAAAAGGCAGGCTGAATTTCCCTCTGACTACATTGCTTTGCTTTAGGTTTATATAGTGTTTAAAGTAAATTTCAAGAGCCACTAAAATGGAATTGACCTTAGAGACTTTAGTAAAAAAAAAATTATCTTTCTTTTTTATTTTAATAATTAAGGAGGAAAATAAAATTCAGGAAAATTGGGTAATATATACACAAGTACTAAGGAGCAGACTTAAAATTTCAACCTAGATCCTCTAAATGAAAATTGTGTTCCTCTATGGAATAGTGATTTAATTAAAGTTACATGGCTGTTGAATGACCAAATAAGAATTTTCTAAGTCCATATTACCAGTTAATCTTTCTAAGTTTTCTGAAAATCAGATAAACTTTAATGAATTGGAATGAAACCAGGTTACATAGCCATGCTTCAGCTGTTTCCTGACTTAGCTCCAGTAAACCACTTTTTCCATGGATGAGTTCTTCTCAGAATCTTCATTTCGGGGAAGTGTCCAGATCAGCCATCCTGTATTGTCTAGGCTTGGCCATCATGCCTCCTAAGTGATACCTTCTCTTCCCTCTTCTCCCTCTATTTTTACGTCCTTTTCATATAGTTTCCCCATTGGAATGTAAGTTTCTTGAAGGAAAGATCTGTTATTTTGTAATAACTTAATTCTTTCTGATTAACTGCTTGACTTTGCAACTGTGAAACATGAAACATGAAATCATTATTCATGTCGGAAAAAGATATGAAATGTAGTATAGGTAGTATAGGTAGAAGGTAAGTAAGCTTATACCTTTCAACTAAGAAATATGGCTGGAACAAAGAGTGCTGATTGGCAATAAGGGGAAAAAAAGAGACTATTGAATCATGCTATGTCAGAACTGATACTGACTTCAAAAGTCAAAATGTCCAACCCTCTTGTTTTATGGAAGAAAATCAATCAAACAGTTCATCAACAAACATTAACCATTTACTATGTGTCAGGTAGCCATTCTAGGCACCATTAAGAAGCATACATTCTCTTCAAACCAAAAACCAAAGAACCATAATTTAGGATTCCTGAAAAGATTTGAGAATCAAAATTATATGGAATTCCAGTAAAAAAAAATTGTTAAAAAAATAGTTAATCTATGCTAAGATCCCTTTGAAGTGGGTTGGGATCCCGTTAAGAAATTGTATTTCCTATTGATCTGTGATTCCTTTCAGATTCCTAGCCCCTTCTGGCTGAGGCATATCTTTCCCAGACAAGTTGTCTCTCCAGGATGCCAGAGCCTTGGATTCAATTACAAATTCTGGTCAAAAAGCATCCCTTTGAATTCCAATAGGAGATCTGTGCTTGTCCCAGCCCCCATTCTGACTTGCTTGGGCTGCCCAGCCCCCACTGGTTCTGATCTACTCCGACTTCCCAACCCCTACCAAGACACCCAAGATAAATAAGCTTTCATCAACTAAAGTCTTTGCAGATGAACCTCTGTAACTCACTCAGCTGCCAGGACTTTCTGTCCACTCAGAACTACAGTTCTCAGTGCAAAACTCCATTTTCCATAGATCTGCTACTAAAGATGTCAGTAAACTAATTTCTATCTAACAATAAACTTTCATTCTGCAACTAATATTTGGGAATGAGGGAATTCTTTCACTCCTAAAACCTGTGGCCTATTTAAAGGGGATTCTTAATAACTCTCTTATAGCCACTAACCTCCCGATCACCAGGATTCTAGACCACTCTAAACGTCATCACCTTCTATCTCTAAATATAAGCTCTGTGATTATATAATCTTATGACTTATTATAAAGTAATTATGGTACATTTAGTTTATTCACAGAGTTAATGTAAATAGAAAATAGTGTGATGTAACTGGATCTCTAAGTCAGAGGACATTGATTTCAATCCTGGCCCTGCTATTTACTTTGTCTATGACCTTGAATAAATCATATAAACCTCTCAAGGTTTCAATTTCATCATCTGTAAAGTGAGGTTGATTTAGATGATTCTTAAGTTCCTTTTCAGATCAAAATGTCTTAGATTCTGTGAAATACTCAAAATTATGGAAGATTAAAGCAATTATAAAAATTTTAGTGTTAGGAGGTATTTAGAGACGATTTCAGATTTGTACATCGGCAAAGGCAAACCCAAAGATGTAGAGATATTTCCCCCCTTCCATACCAGATGGTCTGTTTAATTTTCTTTTGCATTTTTTTTAGAGGCAGAATTTGTTTTGTGAGAAAGTAATAAGTTCCTTGTTCCTGGACATGTTCTAGCTACTCTTATACTTGATAGGAGGTATTAGAGGTCAGAAAGGCCCTTTGAGCCTTCTTACTTTGCAAATAAGGAGACTCAAGTCCAAAAAGACTAAAGTGATTTTGTTTAGATCATATAGTAAGCAGCAGAGCTGTGAGATTTGGATCTAAAACACATTGAAAATTGCATGACCACTAAGGACCCCTTTTAATGCCAACATTCAGTAAATTTAAAGGAACATGATAATTCTATACTGGCAACTTAAGCACTGAATTATGCTGTTTTTGATACCACTGACAATTCAAAATTGGAGCTGGATCCACAAGGAGGAAGCTAATTTTAAATCTCATTCTATGTCTGCCAATATAGCCAGAGACATTCAATGCCTTTTACTTTAGTCTACAAGGCCTGTGGAAGTATGCCTAGAATATAAGTCATTTGTCTACAAAGAGATAGAGGAATAAGTCACATTGCCATATTTTCTGTCCATTGTCCACAGAAGGGAAGTAGAGCCAGTAAATTGCATTGCCATGAGAAACACAAGATTGTTCATAAACAGAAATATCTCATTCTGGAAATGAGATAGATTATGTAAGAAATTATCCTTTATGTTGAAAGTCAAATTCCAAGACTTGATTAGTCATAGTTAACACTGGATAATGAGTATTTTAAATGTGTGTGTGTGTGTGTGTGTGTGTGTGTGTGTGTGTGTATGTGATGTGGGAAAGATTCCTATCTTTGATTCCCAAACCCCTCTAGTTAATGTAATTACCCTTTGACTCACAAATGCTGGTTCCTTTGAATTCCAATAGAAGATCCAGACCTGTCCCAGCCCCATCCAGATCTGAGCCAACTTTGGGGCTACACCCAAAAACCTCTTGAGCTAAGTCTCCTATTATAAAAGGGCCACACTGGGAAGCCCTCTTTGCAGAGATTCCAAACATGCTAACCATGTGAGGACCCTCTGTCCACTGGATCCTCTATCCGGTGCCCTCTTTATCTCTACCTTCACCTATCTCCTTACTTCCAAATCCAATAATAAACCTCTTTTACCAATCTAGCTCTCGGACCAATAAATGCTTTTATTGGGGACTCGTGCCGCTACTTGACCTCATTTACTGCCATATCCTTGCACCAAATCCAGGGGGTTGCAGAGGAGTTTTGTTTGACTCCCTGTACCCCAAACCTGCCACTAGACCTCAATTAAACCCTAATTTCATTTAGGTACCTCAAATCTAGACCTCAACATATGTATATATTTGCTACAAAGCAATTGGGGTTAAGTGACTTGCACAGGATCACACAGCTAGTAAGTTTTAAATGTCTGAAGTCAGATTTGAAGTCAGGTCCTCCTCACTCCAAGGCCAGTGATCTATCTAGTACTTTATTTAGCTGCCCCATGAGCATTTAATATTGAAAAACACCAAACCAACTTTTACGCCAAAAAACTTTTAAAGAACATAGCATGTAAAGTTATAATTTAATGTCAACTAATGCACATATAAATCTCTTTTCCCCCTATTATTAAATAATCATTTCAATATTTCAAGTACACACATATGTGAGAATATTCATACACATGTAAAACAAAACAACAGCTAGATTCTCAGATAATGTATTCTGAAGCTAACATTTCCACATAAAAATTATTATCAAGCATTTTATTGCTTCATATAACTATTAAAATTTGAGGTTGAAAGAGTCTTTGAAGTGGTTCTGATTTATCCCTCAGAGCACAGTTTTAACAGGAAGACTCATAACATACAAAGCTCATGTCAAACTGGATTCCAGAGTTCCTCGCCCGCCAGGCTTCTAGGCCTATTACCCAGCCTTGCTGTTTCTCTTTTCCTTTTATAATTTCTCAACCTCTTCTTTCTTTTCTTCACCAAGACTTCACCAAGTGAAGAAAGCTACCATATGCTTCCTCAGATAGAATTGCTATTTTGACTTCCCCATTGCCAGCAAGGAAGACTACAAAACACATTACAACTGGGAGTGGGAGCTGGAGTATGTGTACATGCTATAGTATAGAAAGGAACTTCATTTCAAATTTAGTGAAGTCTTCAGTATACATTTTGAGAATCACTGATCCAGTCATCAAACCACGAGATTCAAAATTTTAAAGGGAAAATGACTCATTTAGAAGAACTCTTGTTTAATAAATATTTAATTGAATTCATGTAACATAGGTAGTAAATTACACATCAGTTTCTCAAATCATAGTAGCTTTGATACTATTATACATAGATGTATTTCATTTTCTTTGACAGAAACAATGAAACGATTTATCCAAGTTTGCAGAGCGAGCCAGTAATATATCCAATATGAGAGCTCAGATCTTTCAATTCAAAGGCCAGCACTCTTCCATAGGTATTTATAAAAATTATCCATCTGTCTTCTGAACTTGTTATTTCATATATGTTCAAAAATCTAAATGAGGAAACTTCTACCAATGCAGGTCTTTTATAGTCTTAAAGAGCAGTGAGGGGTACTAAGGTATAGTTAAATGACTGGTGGTTATGGACCCAGGCAAAATTTTAAGCAATATTTCTCTAATTTTGACATTATCTCTCTAACCATTAGATAAGAGTACTTCTTGGTTCTTTAAATATTTTGCACTTTCATTTTAATACCGAGTGTAAATATGATATTTCTTAAATCATTAGTCACTGACATGGGGAACCAAATCCCAGAAATCATCACTGTGGTATGATTTGACCCCACTCAGTAGATAATCAACCAATGAGAAGGTGAGAAAATATAGTATATCCCATCCTCTCAATTTTAATCATGGAGCTTCTCTCTATTACAATCATCCTAATGCTTCTCCCACCGAGGCCCAATAGTCCCCTATTCTACTGTACCTCTAAATTATGAAAGCTCTCAAATTTCTTCTTCAGAGACAGGCATCAGACCCTCAAGAGCTTCTGATTCTGATTGCTTAGTCAAAAGGAGTAGTTACATAAGAGCTAGTGAGAAAATCTACAACCTCTCTTATGCTAGACAAGGGGAAAAACTGATAGGATTCATTATCTCAATTCCATAAGTTTGAAGATCTCTGCTCTAGAGCATATAGCCTTGAATCAGGAATTAAAGAGTTGTAAACTCAGAATGATGCAAGCTACAGAAGGTTATCTAACCCTGGCTTTTAGATTCATTTCTCCCCAAAACAAACACATTTTAAAACAAGATTAGAAAAACAGCTCCTTGAAATACAACTGTTGCAGGCTAGTAATGCAAATGCAAGTGCTAATTAGGGAGGCAATGTCATATGTATACGCTGACTCCTAAACTCTGTTCAGTTTTGCAATGATCTATTAAAACACTCCATCACATTTAAACAGAAAGAACAAAATGATAACCTCTAAGGTGGAGTCCCAAAAACAGGTACAGGTATAAGATGTGTTTCTTTTCATGACTGTAATTTCTGATTTGTATTCACCATAACCCAGTCATTAGGAAAGCTAAACTGGCATCCTGGGGTCAATAGTCCTAGAAGCTTAGAACATAATAATGTGATTTTGCTATAGTTCATTTGAACCTTTATATTATTTGAGCTAAGAAAGGAATAGAATTTGTGCTTAGGGTCCTAGCTCTAAGATTGAAAAGATTTTCAGAAGTGATCTAATTAAGGTGTACTCAACCTTTTTTTTTTATGTTATGAACTCTTTGGCAGTCTGGTCAAACCTATAAACATTTTTTTTTCAGAATATGATTTTAAATACATAAAATGAAATACATGGGATTGCAAAGAAAAACAGTTTTTAAAATATCAGGCTTTTGGAGGAAAATAGTTCATGAACCTAGGTTAAAAACCTAGGTTTAAATATGATTTAAAAACTCATCTATTTTACAGACAAGGAATTGATGCCAGTCAATTTAAATAATTTACCCAAGGTTGCAGAGATAGTAGCAGAAATGGATTTGAACCCATATTCATTTTATTCTAGAACAAATGTCCTTTCCCCTGTACAACGCTGCCTCTCAGAATATAACACATTATCTGGACCTTAGCAAGTACTTAACAAATTCTCGATTGATTATTCTGTGGCACTCATATAATTTAGAATTTTTGTCTTTGTATCCTTATCACATAATACAGTGCCTGGCTCATATTAAGTGCTGAAGAAATGATTGAGGAAATTTTGAAAGATTTAGGAACTCTGGCAATGCAACGTGTAATCATCATTACATAAGATTGATGATTAGATAGGCTAATCACCTGACAGACATGAGGGATTCAAAATGCTGAATGAGACAGCAACTTGGTAATGGCCAATCTGAGGATTGGGTTTTCTTGACTACATATATTTCCTACAAAGGTTTTGTTTTTTTTTCTTATTCCAGTGGGAGAGATAATAAATATTTGCCTTTCATATATATTTATGTATGTGTATGTGTGTGTATATATATATATATATATTACATATATATATATATATATATATATATATATATGGAGATTTTTGTTGATTAATAATTAAGCTCTTAGTGTTATACCATGAATCTGTTTCCAACTTTAGGAGCTTACTTAAACAAGTACTCTTCTTAAAATAGACATTAAAGGCTTCCAAACCAGTTCCCTCCTGGCAAAGGTTGGTATTCCCACTTCAGAGAAAGAACCTTCATCTGCAGGATATATATGGAGAGATTTCAAAACCTCCTTCAGGGAACTATATGCTGACACATAAGGATTTTTGGTGTGGCCTATGTAAAAGGTCAAAGTTATTCTATTAGTATATGATAAAATATTTGATAGTACAATAAAGCTGAATATGACATAACAGGCTATGAGAATAAAAGATTAGTCAAGGGAAAGGAATCATGTCTCTATTCTCTTATTCTTGAGCATGCAAGTATGAAGAAACAATTCCTTTTATGATTTGGGTTAGTTTGATTTAAAAAATTTTGTTTTTGTAATCTGATATTTAGTCTAAGGTGATGAGGGAGGAGAAAAAAGAAAGGAATAAGCATTTATTTAATGCTTACTATGTACCAGACATTATGCTAAGTACTTTTTCTACAAATATTATCTCATCACAATAATCCTAGATAGGTGCTATCATTATCTCCATTTTTACAGTTGATTGCTATTCTTGATGCATCTTTTTTCAAAGATGACCAAAGACATCACAGGGTGATGTTTTGACTCATATATAAAATATTTGTGTGGCTAAGCTATACAAAATTATAAGCCTCCTTCTCTCTACCAGAATCATCAAAATCCAGTGGCAGGGTAAAAATATGGAAAACTGGTTATGGTCTGGCCTGGAGCTAATTATTTAGTATCTTCAATGGCTGACCAACCTCAAAGCATTTTCCAGCACCTGCTTCAGCCACTTTCATGGCTATTGCAATAAAATGTTCTCATCTGCCTATTTCACCAAGAAAATTATTCTTGCGAGAGAAATACCCCTAACTTACTAGCAGATTTGAGACCTATTGCTTACCCTCAACCTGGTTTAGCTCATCTGCCAATATGGTTTTACAAGATATGGTCAAAGCATATGCTATAGCTTTTTGGAGCCTCTGGTAAGAATTGAGTAGTAGGTGGACACTAAAGGTCGATGAACCCCAAAAGAATTTTGGCAAGCCCTCATACTAATTTGAAGAAGCTTAACACAAATATGGTTTAAGTGACTTTTCCAGGATCATAGAAATAGTAAGTGTCTGAGACCAGATTTGAACTCTGGTCTTTCTCATTGATTCCAAAAAGCCCACTGTGCACTGTCCCATATAGAATAGTCCCATCCTACTGCTGAAGAGAAGTTATTAGAAAGCAGATGGGATTTTCTTTGGTAATTCCTATAAGTAAATAAAATAGATTAGTGATGTCAAACTCAAATAGAAACGGCCAGTAACCCATAAACATCCCTATGGGTTGTGAACTAACTTAGAAAAACACGTTTACATTATCTATGTTCAATTTAAGTTTTTTTTATTTTGTTAATCCAGTTCTCCCTACTTGGAAGTTGTGTAGCCAGCTGGAGGGGGAAAAGATAACCAACATTAATGCTCACACATTTAAACCCTAAGAAGTATGCATTATGGCACAGAGCAGGTCTTAGAGCCTGAAAGACATGGGTTCAAATCTCATCTTTGACATATACCTGGCTGTATGATTTTGGACAAGTTATTCAACCTCTTCTTGTCGCCAAATAATTCTATGTTTCAAAGCAGGTGCTGACACACATGATAGAGAGCATTTCCTTACTGGGGAGTCTTTATATTTTTATGAATACGTAGACTCAGGTGGCAACTTTCCATTCTCCCATCAAACTGGACATAGAATTGATGGTGGGTTCTCTACCAAAATGAAACTCAAATTAACTTAAGACAAATTATAACTTCAATTTTTTTTTGTTTTGTTTTGTTTGGGGAGGAAGGAGTTGGGGATTGGGTTTTCTTTTTCTTTCTTTCTTTCTTTTTGTTTTTTGGTGGAAGGGGCAACCCTAGGAAATTGTTTTATGGGAAGTAAGAAGCCTGGCAATTGGAGACTTACTCATTTAATAAATCATTCTTTCTTACCAACTTAACTTATTTCTGTGATAATGAAAAAATATAAATGTCATTAACAACCATGTCAAAATTTAAGCAACCTCAAAAAAAAAAAAATCCTAGATGCCCAATTGAGTTATAGCTCTGTGACTTAATGTTGATAAAACATCTCTGTTAAGATGGTCTCAGCACTATTGCATCAGAAATAGGTTGTACTGCAGAGAAAGCCTGTAAGGAGAATTACAATATGTAGGGATGGATAAGATGGAATTTGCTCTAATTGGCTCTGCCAGGAGACTAGATTGTTTGATCTTCAGAATGAGTATCTACATCCCTGAAATCAGCAAATGCTACAAATCAGGGTTTGATTTATTGCTTTGTTGATTATCTAGACTTCAGAGAGTGATGGAGAAAATCTTAATGCATATTCAACTGAAAAGAGGATTGTGAATTCCTTCACCCCAAGGTGATTTAGGATGCTGCTGTTTAGAAGCAGTGTTTTTACCATATGACCAGAATTCTTGAGCTCTTTTCCCTTTGGTAGCAACAATCATACCTAAAGAATAAAGTTTCCCCAAATCTAGCCAAAAGGCAACTCTATTACAGAGTAAAAAAGGACACTTGCTTGGAGCAATAGAAAACTTCATTCAGTCCCAAAACAGTGAGGCCATCAAATTAAGTCCCATGGGAACAACACAGAACAATAAATTTTATTGTTCTTGTTTAATTGATTTGTCATATCTTCTTCTGGATGACCTCACTGGGGGTTTTCCTGGCAAAGGTACTATAGTGGATTGATATAGGGGTGGTTTACCATTTCCTTCTTCAGGCAATTTTACAGATAAGAAAGTTGAGGCGAACGGCAAGTGATTTGATCAGGGTCACACAGCTAGTAAGCATCTGAGACCAGATTTGAACTCAGGAAGATGAGTCTTCCTGACTCTTCACTATACCACCTAACTGCTCTTTTGTTATCCAAAAGTACTATGCTAGACTTTTGTGTAATTCCCCAATTCTTTCAATAAAACTTATTTCTCATTTATCTTCTTTGTTATTATGAATTGTGTGCTCACAAAAGAACTTGTTTTCGAGTGAATTTTATAGAACAAATTAGTGATATTTTCCCCAGATTTTGTGAGTGGGAAAATATGAACCAAATAATGTAAGATTATCCCTCAAATGGTACCCTGACTTTTTCTGGGATTATAGACTCTGATATAAGTGTTATGCATTTAAGTATGTGTAGGGGAATCAGATGATTTATAATATCCCTTCCAGTTCTTACCCATCTATGACACGGGTCAAGCCATTTCCTTTTTTTTTTTTTCTCTTTTAACTATTTTCTTACCTACCAATCCCATACGGTGGAATGGCAAACTTGTCTGAAAACATTAGAAATACATAACTGAGTTCTAAAACTCAAAGCAAATATATATATATATATATATATATATATATATATAAAATTTATTTTCTTGTGATCTCATTAGCCATTCAATTATAGTCTCTTTGTTTTTCAACTTATTTTAACAGTATTGAATATTTTCTAAATCCAAGTGGCAAAAAGGGAATCTAAATACAAAACTGATGTTGGAGGAAATGAATTGTGCTACAGGGAATCCAAGAACCAGCAGGGCATGGTACATGGGCCAGCCTCAGAATCAGAGAGATCATAGGCAAAATAATCAAATAACTTACAATTTAAAAAACCAATTATTAGACTATATGCTTTGCCAAATTCAGGAAGGATTTATGATATCATCAGTATAGGAAACTTTTAATATGGTAACTCCTTTCATTAAAGTAGATTTTTGCCTATCTATAATTTAATAACTAAATCCCTAGGGAGTTTTCTAAAGTACAGAGTTTAAATGACTTTTCTAGGGTAACAACTAATAAGTATAAGGTGCAAGATTTGAAACCAGATCTTTCTTTACTCCTAGCCATTCTACACAATAAAGTCCTCTATATATGTCCAATGAAATATGAGATAATATTCTTATAAAATCATGTTTTTTTAAATACAGAGTATTTTGCCCATATTCCTTTTGCTGGACTTCAATGGAAACCCACGTGTAAAAAACAAATATAGTTGCTCAAAGTCTTACTTAGAAAATCATAACCCTAAATGTGCCCTTGATTTCTACATGTAACAAGCTCTATCATATTAATTCAATGTTTTCTAAAATTAATGTTTACTTTAACTGAAGCTGAATGGAATGTTTCCTATGTCTTCATGAACTGAATAGCTTTCACTGTGGAGAAGAATTTATTTTTTTTACTTTTCTGCAGTGTTTCTTTGATATTTTTTTTGTTTTTTTCCAGGAGTTAATAGACAATCTGATTGGCTTTCCCAGCTTGAGGAATGAAGGAATAAGAATTGCAAGATAAATAGAGTCATTACATTTAACCATAGCTAACTCTATTTTAATGAATGTTTAAAAAAACAGAGAATGGAAACTCAAACAATTAGAAAATGTGATTTATCATCCTACAATCCATTCATATGTAATCACAACATCAGACAAATGGATGGTGGGCACCTGATTTTATTTTTAAATAACATTTTTTCCACAACAAAAGAGTTGGGCACCCAAAAATAACAATCTGATGGAAGGCCAGACACGGCTTTTTTTTTTTTTTAATGTAAGGGAAGACTAAACAAAGATCATAAGGTCAAATTAAAGGAGTATATTATGTTCTGTTTGTAATGAGCTTGTTAGAAGAAAAGTTTGTGCATCAATCTAACCCTAAAAAATGGAATTTCATTATAAGACAGATGTTTTACTTTTACTGAGGTTTGATGTGTAAATAAATAAAAAGGAAAGTGGCTTAAGGAGAATGTAAGTGTAAATATTACAATCTGGCTAAATATCACCAAGAGTTATGTGAGACTATTACAGGGCTCCCAACTTTGCTGAAGTAATAAAGAAATCAAACATAATATATTAAGAACATCCCATGGTCAACTAACTTAGTATTCAGTTACCTTTTCTCTTTCCAATCATGCTTCCTTATCTGTCAAAATATAGTTTCATTTGTGGCAGTCTTTATTTTTCCCAGATCAGGAATTATCCTGATGTTTTCTTGTGTGGTCTCCCCACAACCTCAGCTTTAAGTTTCTACATGCAACACTGTGTTTCTGTCATAGAATAAAACAAATCTCTGCCATGCCCATTTTAGTAGCTATCTCACTTATAGCTAGAAGGAAGGAACCCTCAACTTCTCATTGGTCTTACTAACTGGCTGCTTTTATTCAGATAACACTGGCATTTAAGCACCCTTTATTTTGCTTTCACTGTACACCCAAGTTCATTATTGCATAACAGATACAGACTTTTTAAGGTTCTCCTGAGTTCATCTAGTCCATCTCTCACGTTACAAAAGAAGAAGCCAAGGCATGGAACGGTTAAATGACTCTCTCAAAATTACAGAGGTAGTAAGGGACAGAACTCATATTTAGGCCCATGTCCTCTGGCTCCAAATCTAATGCTATTTATCTACACCACACTCATGTGTATAAGTACCAAATGAGACAGGTTTGGGTGAGATTTATTAGCTCAGAATAAACAGGGAGAAAAACATATATCATTAGAATCATTTGATTTGAGGAGGACTAGGAAGAATGCACAAATGAACAAGTAAAAGTAAAAGACAGATAGATACTTTGTAATTTTATAGGTTATCCCCTTGCATGACTTTTTTTTTTTTTTTTGCTCTTCCCTTCTAACCCAAACTTCTATTTTGTTTGTGAGGATATCTTAATGCATAAATAAGCACAAGTGGCCATACACATGGGTATGCATACACATTCATAAACAAATGCATAAACACACACAATATACACACTTCTATGGAAAGAAAAACTCGAAAATATTCATTTTATTGGTAAGTATTTTTCTTCCCAGGGAATCTCTTTAATTCCCCTAGGTCTTAAATAATCTAATCAGAATGTAGTTTCAACTATTTGGTGATACAATGGCCAGAGCTCTAGCTTTGGAATCAGAGGATCCTTTCTCCAGCATTGAATTCAAAGCTGGAAGAGATCTTTGAGGCAAATGAATCCAACTACTTCATTTTGCAGATAAATTAGACATTGAAATGTTAAATAACTTGCCCAGGATCACATAGTTATTAACTGTCTAAAGAGAGATTTCAATTGAAGTTCTTTCTTGACTTCATGTCCTGCACAACACTGTCTCTCGTGCTCTCAGGCTTCTCTGGGCTTCCCATTTTCTCATCTGTTAAATAAGGAAGATGGACTAAATGACTTCTTGGGGTTCTTTACAGATCTAGATCTACAACCCTACAATACTTCAAGTTATTACGTCATGTTATTTGCATAACTTACTATGCAAAGATTATTTCATGATAACTTTAAGACTTTTTCCTCTGCCTTCACTTTGCATTTGCTATTCTGCCTGGTTTCAACTCATGTTAAAAAAAAAAAATGAGCCTCCCAGGATAAGCTCATCAGTTCTAAACTCAACATTATCCAGTAATTTAAGCCTCTATTAACTCCACCAGTCTTCTGATTGTAGGGCTAAGAGTGGAGTATTAAACTCCTCCCAAAGCCTTCCTTTACTGAAGACAGAAACAATTCTCACATCATTCCACCTTGCATCTGCTACCCTGCTTGGTTTCAAATCCAAAAACAAGAGGTTCCTGTGCCAGGTCCCCTTTTTACCCAATCCCCAACCCAAAGCCCCTACTCTTTGCACCTATTTTCCTGTCTCCTTTTCTGTGCTGTTTTTCCCTTTAAGTTATAAACTCACTGAAGACAGAGTTCTTGTTACTAAGCGTATCATCAGTGTTTACCATTGTGCCTAGTATGTCATAAGTGCTAAATAAATGTTTATTAGATTGGATTGATATTTGGTAGTCAAAAGACCTTTTAGAGATGTAGTTTGAAGGCTAAGGCTCAATCATGCTTCATTAAGCAATAGTAGTGATTCATTTCTATAAGCTTATATAAATATAAATGACATCTTCAGTTCTACTTATAATATATCTTACCCATACATACCTCTTTAAAACCAAGGGCCTCGTTTTCAGGAATAGTTACTATTGGATGACTTGGCTTCATAGGAGAATTGGTCAGGATGTTGGAAAAAATATAGAAAGAAAAAATATTCCAATGAAACATTAGTAAACACTGTTTTGGGAAATGTTCTCATTATTCACAACATAATTCATCAAACTTGTCTACTAGTCTTGCAATGATACCCCCAAATGAGAGTGCCATTTAATCTATAAACTACATCTATGATAATTAAAAGAAGGGATTATTTTTCTCATTTCTATAATTAAATCTTTTTTCTATTAAATTAGATTAGATTCCATATGTGAAAAAAATATACAAGACATCCTTCAATCCTATGTGTTTGCAACCTTTTTGCTTTAGTCATAACAAAAATGGGAAAAGGAATATAGGGTGCTAAGCAAAGCACATTTCTTTTATCATTTACAAGTGTTTTATCTAATTTGTCAGTCCTCAAAATGGCATATTTGTTATCCAAAAGTTGACATATGATTGGGGAAAATGAACCATATGTGCATTGACCCTCAAAGCTATAAATTAATCTAGAATACTTAAATTAAAACTCCAGGGTAGAATGTCTTACAACCTCCTCAGAGAAATAATAAAGCATGAGTTAATTAACCCCCCCCCCAAAAAAAGCATTATTTTCTGTACACTTCTATTTGCTCTTTGGGATTATATTAGATAAGTTAAGGTAGTGGTTCTCAAACTTTTGTTTTCGTATCTTTATCCTATTGAAAATTATTGAGGATCTCTCCAAAGAGTTTTTGTTTATCTGGATTATATTTATAGACATTTACCATAATGGAAATAAAAGTTATTTTGAATTTGTAGACCCTCTAAAAGGGTTTCAGAGATCCTCAGGATTCTGACCATACTTTGAGAACCACTGGGTTAAGATAATACTGATGGAAGTTTTATGCCTTCAAAGTTGTTTCTTTTTACAATGTGGTTACTAATATATAAATTGTTCTCCTTTGTCTACACATTTTATTCTGTATAGTTCACAAAAATCTTCCCAGGTTTTTTTGAAACCAGTTTTCTCCTCTTTTTCATAGCTCAATAGTAGCCCATTACATTTATATACCACAATTTGTTCATCAAAATCTCAAATGATGGATACCTCCTCATTTGCAATCCATTGCTTCTATTAAAAAGAGATACTATAAAGAAATATACATATATATGCACATATACATGCATTATTTATTTATTTGCAGATGGAGGGTTATTTTTTTGATGTCTTTGTATACACCATTTATAATTGTTTTTGCTTAGTTATAAATTATTTTACAGAATGGTTAGGTCAATCCAAAGCTCTACCAAAAGTGGATTAACATGCATAAATGCTCCAATATTTGAAATGTTTCATTTTTTCACTTTGTAAATCTGATAAGTACAAATTGGAACCTCATTTTAATTTGTACATCCTTATTTAATAGTGCAGCATTTGGTTACATAGCTATTTATAAGTTAGATCTCTTATTTAAAAAACTGACTGTTTAAATCATTTGACCATTTGTAAATTGAGGAGAACTTCTCTTTGATTTGTATGTTTTGGATTTTGACTAAGATGGTCCTGAGGCTTTCCTTTTTGGGATTCCTTTCAAGAAATTATCAGGAGGAGAAGCCAAGATGGTGGGGAAAAGGCAGTGATTCACCTGAGCTTTCCTCAAAACTCCTCCTAAAACTTATAAATAATTCCATGAAACAATTCTTAGAGCAGCATAACCCACAAAAGCATGAGATGAAATGTTTTTTTTAGCCAAAGACAACTTAGAAGACTGGCAGGAAAGATCTATTACACCTGGGTAAGAATGGAGTAATGTCCAACACAAGCCACATCAGCACAGACTTAATGGTCTTTATAATTCCAAATAACATCTTAAAAAAACAGAATATGCCAATTTTAAAAGAAAGATAAAAGACCAATTAGGAGAAGAATGCTTTGAAAAGCAGAATTGGCAGCAGGGGCAGAGCCACGATAGCACAGAATAGATGCAATTTTCTTGGAAATCTGACCTTCTCCCAAACCAACAACAGATTAAGCCTCTAAACTGGTTTTGGAGTCAAAGAACCCACAAACATTTGGAATACAACACATTCCCAGAAGAAGATACCTTCGAAGACCTTCAGAACAGGTCTGTTTCAAACAGAGGGAAAGTATGATGATTCCAGACAGGGAAACCAGAGCAGGAGCTAGGGCAAGGAGTCAGAATGTTGCAGCTTCCACACACCTAGGAATCTTCTGTGAGCCTCTTAGGCTACTCTGTCCTGGTTGCATGCAAGGTGTGGCAGATTTACTACAAAAGGCAAATTGTAAACTACTCAGTCCCCAAAGAATGCAGGATTTAGCCTGGATTACCCTATACCTGAAATCAATCAGTGAACTGCCCAAGGTAAATTAAAGCAACCCTTGCTCCTTTGAATTGAGCAGACCTCAAGTTAAAAAAAAAAAATGAATAAAAAGCCAAAAAGAACTCCCACAATTGACAAAGATGGAGAGAGAGAAAAACAAACCTCAAATTCTGAGGTTCCTAAAGGCAAAACAACCCCAAATAAAGTCCCAAAGGGAGATATAAGCTGGTCCCCATTTTACAAGGCTTTCTTCAAAGGTTTCAAAAAGGATCTTAAGAGAGAGTTAGCAGAAAAATGGGGGAAGAAAATGAGATCATTGCAAGAAGGAATGGAAAAGGAATATAATGCCCTATAAAAAAGATATGAAAAAGACACCAATTCACTGAAAAACAAAATTTGTAAAATGGAAAAAAAATGCAATGAACAAAAAAATTCAATTGGCTAATTACAAAAGGAGCCAAAAAAGGTAACTGAAGAAAATAATACACTTAAAAATTAGAATTGAAAAAATGAAGTGAATGATTCAGTAAGACTTCAAGAATCAATCAAACAAAAACAAAAAATGAAAAAATAGAAGAAAATATGAAATACCTAAGAAAAACAACTGATCAGAAAAATAGATCTAGGAGAGACAATCTAAAAATTACTGGACTTCCTGAAAGCCATGATGAAAAAAAAGATCTAAACATTATCTTACAGGAAATTATAAAGGAAAACTGCCCTGATATCTTGGAATCAGAAGGAAAAATAACCAAAGAAAGAATTCACAGATCATCTCCTGAAAGAGACCTCAAAATTAATCCCCAAGGAATATTGTGGATAAATTTCAGAAGTATTGCACCAAGGAAAAAATATTACAAGTAGCCAGAAAGAAACCATTTAAATACAGAGGAGCCACAATCAGGATTACTCAGTAGCTAGCAGCTTCCACTTTAAAGGATTGAAGGGCCTGGAATCTAATATTCCAAAAGGCAAAGGAACTTGGCAACAGACAAGAATAAGCTATCCACCTAAAATGAGCATTATCTTTCAGGAAAGAAGATGGATATTCAATGAAACAAGTGAATTTCATGTATTTCTAATAAAAATACCAGAACTGAACAAAAATTTGATCTCTCAATACAGAACTCAAGAGAAACATAAAAAGGTAAAAAGGAAAGAACTCTTGAGAATTTTTTAGAGAGTGTGGGTATAATTTGATTTTATTATGATGATATGAAAGAGAAACTAAAGGTGGAAGGGGAGCATACCAGAAAAAGAGGAAAAAGGAGGTAAAATAAGGGAAATTACATCTCACGAAGAGGCAAAGAAAACCTATTAGAATTGAGGGAAAGGGGGGCGGAGCCAAGATGAAGGAGAAGAACAGCATTAAGCTCTCTTAACCCTTTATCAATATTAATGAGCCTCAAAAAAGTTTGACTGCTACAATTAAAAGATAAAATAGAAACAACCACCAGCCGAAGAAAATCCAGTCCGCCAAAAAAGGTTGGTTGGGGCCAGGGGAGATCAGGAGACTGGGAAGTTGGTTCCCTAGGAGAGCCTCAAACCAAAAGTGGCACAGATCTCAGCAAAGCGTGCAGCCCCAACTGGCAGTAATTTTCCTTGGGGCTGGATCCTGCACGCAGGAGGACAAGAAAGCCTCCAATCTAGTGGGGGCTTGGCTTGGGCCAAGAGCCCCAGGGGCTGGATTTGCACAGGCAGGGCTGGGGCAGGTTTTGGCTGTCTGCAGTCGTGGCGTTGCAACTCAGTCCCACAAGAGGCTAGCCTGGGGCAGTGCACTTCCCCTTGTCTCTGCGAGGGCAATACAACCCACAAGCCCAACTGGGACTTCATACCCGCCGTGCTGAACCCACCTCCCGTTGGGGAAGGGAAAACCTACCAGAGCACCCCATCCTCTGAGCGGAAATCGGTTAATCCTCCCTGCTTTGAGAGGGAACCCCCTTGCCTTAGGAGACATACCCAAAGGTTTTAAAACATAAAAAAAGATGAAAAGAACCATCAACACTTTATCAGAAAAAGCACAGCAAACCTGGAAGAACCCCAAACACAAAATGCATCAGACTGTCCTCCTTTACATGATGTTCCTGGAAAAGACCATTAAAAGTCTCAAAAGAGGTTAGAAAAAATGGGAAAGGAAAGAAAGGCTTCAAGAGGCAACAATTCCGAAATACGAATTGAAAAGTTAAAAATTCCCGGAAGTAGGGAAAAAAATTTGGGAATTGGAAAAAATAAAAATTCATAGAAAGTAGGATTTGGAACTGGAAAAAGACAAAGAACCCGGAAAGTAGGATCTGAATTGAAAAGAAAATTTCAAAAAAAAAAAATTGGGAAATGGAAAAAATTCCACAGACCAAACAATACATTTAAAAACTTGGGATAACAGAAAGAAGTAAAAAAGCTAATGAAGAAAAAATTTTAAAAAATTAGAACTGAACAAATAAAACAAATTCATTGAGACACCAAGAATCAGCAAGCAAAAAAAAAAATAAAATTGAAAAAACCATGTTATCTACTTGCAAAATGACAGATTGGAAATAGATTAGGAGAATAATCTGAGGATTTTGGACTTCCCAAAACTATGATGAAAAAAGAGCCAGATACATTTTACAAGAAATCATCAAAAAATTTAGTTAATAGAACAGAAGGTAAAATAGGCATTGAAAAATTCATCAACACCTTCTGAAAGAAACCCAAAAAAAAACCCCGGAATATTGGGCCAAATTTCGAACTATCAAATTAAGGAAAAAAAATTTTCGCGGCCAAAAAAAAAAATTTAAATACCGGGGGAAAAAAGATCACCCAAGATCTGGCTGCCTCATTAAAAGGAAAAGGGGCCTGGAAAATATTCAAAGGCACAAGAACTGGATGCACCAAGAATAAACTACCCACTAAGCTGAGCATTTTCTTCCAGGGAAGAAGATGGAATTTAATGAAACAAATAATTCCATTTGTTTCTGAAGAAAACCAGAACTAAAAAAAAAATTTTCCAGCCATAGAACCCAAGAAATGCAGAAAAGGTAAAATAACTCTTGAGTTGTTTTCTGCTGTGGATATACAAAAAAGAATACATGATAATTTGATTGCTGATATAACATAAAAAGGGAAAGATGGAAAAGGGATGATGGCAGAATAAGGGGGGAGGGATAAAAAGGGAAACCATCCCACAAAAGAGGAAAGGAAACTTATCATATCTGAGGGAATTTAGAGGGGAGGAACAGTGAATCTTATTCATCAGGTTCCGAAAAAATAATTGACATTTGTTTTAGAGAAAATTCTCCACCTCATTAAAAAATGGGGAGAGGAAAAGGGAAAAAAAAAGTAATAAGGGAAGGAAGGGAAAAAGACTAAAGGGGGGAGGGTTAAAAGAGGGAAGCACGTGATACAAGAGGGGACATAACTTTAAAAAGGGGAAAGAGGGTTGGGGGAGGAAGAATAAGAAAGAAATCTGGGGTTATTGGATGGCAGGAAATGATTTAGTAATTCTAAGAAATGTGAATGGGATGAACTCCCCAAAAGAGGAGGCAGATAAATGGATCAAAAGTCAGAACCTACAAATGTTGTTTACAAAAACACATTTAAAGAGAGAATACATATAAAAAGGTAAAAGGATGGAGCAAAACTTTATGCTTGGTGAAGCAAAAAGAGGGTACCATCCTTATTCGATCGCAAAAGCAAAATTGATCTAATTAAAAGAATAAGGAAAACTACTCCTGAAAGGGTTAAACAAGAAGCAATATCAATATTAAACATATATGCCCAAGTGGAGGCATCCAACTGACAAAGGAGAAGAAAGAGAGGCAAGAAGAAATGACAACAAAACTGTAATGGGAATCTCAACCTTGAACCTCAGAAAACAAACAAACCACAAAACAAAAACAAAGAAAGAAATTAAAGTAAATAGAATATTAGAAAATTAGGTATGTTAGATCTTTGGAGAAAATTGAATGGAAGAAAGGAATATATTTTCCCAGCAGTTCATGGAACCCAAAATTGACCATATATTGGACTAAAGACCCAAAATTAAATGCAAGAAAGCGAAATAGTAAGCTTTTTTTCGATCAGATGCAAAAAACTACATTAAAAAAAAGTTAGGGGAAATAACCAAAAATAATTGGAAACAAAACAACTCATCTTAAGAATGATTGGGTGAAGCAAAATTATAGATACAATTAATAATTTCACTCAAAAAGACAATGATGGACGTCCCCAAAATTTGTGGGAGAAAAGGGTAATAAGAGGGAATTTTATATCCTTAGAGGCTTATTTGAATAAAACAGAGAAAGAAAAGATTAATGAATTGGGCCAACAAAAAAACTAAAAAAGACCAAATTAAAAACCCCAATAAATACTAAATTGGAAATTTAAAATTAAAAGGAGAAATTAAAAATATTGAAAGTAAAAAACTATTGAACTAATTAATAAAACTAAGAGTTGGTTCTATGAAAAAGCCAAAAAATAGATGTTTTGGTAAATCTGATTGAAAAGGAGGAGGAAAATGAAATTAGTTCTTAAGAGGAAAAGGGAGAACTTTCCCCAATGAAGAGGAAATTAAAATAATAAAAGTTATTTTGCTCAACTTTATGCCAAAAATTTGATAACCAAGTGAAATGGAACTACCCAAAAATATAGACTTCCCGACTAAAGAGGAGGAAATAAATTGCTTGAATAGTCCCTTTGAAAAAGAAATAGAACAGGCAATTAAAAATCCCCTAAGAAAAAATCCCCCAGGACCAGATGGATTTACATGTGAATTTTTTCCAAACATTTAAAGAACAATTGGCCCCAATCTATATACATTATTTGATAAAATAGGAATGAAGGAGTCCTACCAAATTCCTTTTTATGAACAGACATGGTATGATACCAAACCAGGTAGGCTAAAAGAGAAAAGAAAATTATAGACCAATTCCTAATGAATATTGATGCTAAAATCTTAAATAAGAAATTAGCAAAAGACTACAAAAATCATTCCAAGATAATACACTATGATCAAGTAGGATTTATAAGGAATGCAGGGCTGGTTCAATATTAGGAAAACTATCAAAAATTGGCCATGTTAATAACCAAATTAACAAAAACCATATGATCATCTCAAAATTTGGGAAAAATTTGATAAAACCAACATCCATTCCTATTAAAAAAACTGGAGTATAGGAATAAATGACTTTTCCTTAAAATAACGGAACTATTTAAAACCATCAGTAACATCATATGTAATGGAGAAAACTGAACCATTCCAATAAGATCTGGGGAAACAAGGTGCCCCATCACCGTTACTATTTTTTGTAAAAACGCAGCTTTAAATAAGAGCTGAGAAAAGTTAAAGGAATAAGAATAGGCAATGAGGAAAACCCAAATTATCACCTTTGCTGATGACATGATGGATACAGAGAACCCAGAGATTCTACTAAAAAGTTTTGAAATAATCCACAACTTTAGCAAAGTTTTTTAAAAATAAACCCACATAAGTCATCACATTCTTATATATCACTAACAAATCCAACAGTCAGAGTTACAAAAGAAATTCCATTTAAAGTAACTACTGATAATAAAAAATATTTGAATTATCGCCGGGAAAATCAGAAACTTTATGAAAAATTAGACCACTTTTCACACAAATTAATTGATCTAACCAATTGAAAAATATTAAAATGCTCTTTTGGAGGGCAGAAAATAATAAAGATGACAAATCCAAACTAATCTATTTATTTAGCTATACCAATCAGAGTCCCAAAAAATATTTTAATGACCTAGAAAAATAACAAAAAATTCATATGGAAAACAAAGGTAAAATTTAAGGGAATTAAGAAAAAAAAATAAATGAAGGTGGCTTACTGCCAGATCAAAATTATATTATAAGGCAGTTACCAAAACTATTTGGTATTGGCTAAGGAAAGATTAGTTGATCAGTGGAATAGATTAGGTCAAGGGAATAACAGTCAACAAAATAGCAACCTGCTTTGAAAAACCCAAAGACCCCATTTTGGGATAAGAATTTTACGTTTGATAAAATTGCTGGGAAAATTGGAAACTAATAAAGAAACTAGGCATTGATCCTACTTAAACGTAACCAAGATAAGGAAAATGGGTCATGATTAGGATAAAGAATGAAATTATTAATAAATTAAGAACACAGGATGTTTACCTCCAGACCTGTGGAAGGGGAAGGTCTTTAGACCAAAGAAGAACAGAGATCATTACTGATCACAAAATAGAAAAATTTCGATTTCCAAACTGAAAAGTTTTTGTACAAACAAAACTAATCAGACAAGATTAAAGGGAAGCAATAAATAAAATATTTTAAGTTAAAGTTCTGATAAAGGCCTATTTCCAAAATATATAGAAATTAACCTTAATTTAAAAAACGCCATTCTCCAATTGAAAATGGTCAAGGATATGAACAGACAATTCTGATGAAGAAATTGAAACCATTTATAAGAAAGATGCTCCAAGTCAATAATCAGAGAAATGCAAATTAAGACAACCTGAAACCACACCCTGTCGATTCTAAGATAAGGAAAAAAATGAGATTGGAGGGATGCGGAAAACTGGGACATTGATGCATTGTTGGTGGAGGGGAACGAACCAACCATTTTGGAGAATAGTTTGGAACTTGTCAAAAGTTATCAAACTTATCCCTTTGATCCAGCAGTTTACTACTGGGATTATATCCCAAAAGATTATAAAGAAGGAAAGGGACCGTATGTGCAGAATGTTTGTGGCAGCCCTTTTATGGTAGAAACTGGAAACTGAATAGTCCACAGTTGGAGAATGGATGAATTTGTGGTTATGAAAAGGAAATTACTGTTCTGGAAATGACCAACAGGATGATTTAGAAAGGCCTGGAGAGACTTACAACGATGCGAGGAAATGAGAGGACCAGGAGATCAATAATTTCCAACAATACTTATATACCAGTTCGTGGACCCCATCCTCAGCAACAAGATCAACCAAACCCATTTCCAAGGAGCAGTAATGAACGAACAGCTAGGAGAAAGAACTCTGGGAGAGACTAAAAACCTTACATTGAATTTAATCCCTATATTTATAACAGCTTTTATTTCAAAGCAATTGCAAAATATTTCAAGTCTGATTCTTTTGTACCAAAATAACGTTTTTATGTATACTTATTGTGTATCTAATTTGTATTTTAATGTATTTAACATTCTGGTCATCCCATCTGGGGGGGGGTGGGGGGGAAGAGGTAAAAAATTGCAACAGGAGGTTTCAATTGTTAATGCTGTAAATTACCCATGCATATATCCTGTAAATAAAAGGATTTAAAAAAAAAAATGGAGGGAAAAAAGAGGGGAACATTATTGAATCTTTCATCAATTTGGATCAAAAGAGAATATGACAATTTGACTTCACAAAGAAAAAATTGTCCCTTTATAGGGAAATGAGGAAAGGGGGAAAAGAAAGGGAAAGACAATGAAGAAAAAAAGATTAGGAAAGGTGTAAAAAGGGGAAGGGATTCTAAAGGGGAAGGGCTGGTTGAGGGAACTGGTCATCAAAAGCAAAATACTGGGGAGGAGAAAAAGGGGGAAAGGAAAGAGAAAAGCATAATTTAGGGTAAATAAGATGTCAGGAAATACAGAGTTAGTTATTTTTACAGTGAATATGAATGGGAAGAACTTTCCCATAAAATGGAAGCAGATAGCAGACTGGATTAAAAGATAGATTCCTTCAATATATCATCTACAAGAAAGACATTTAAAGCATAGTGATGCATACAGAGTGAAGGTAAAGGGCTGGAGTAGAATCTATTGTGCTTCCAGTGAAGCCAAAAAAAAAAAAAAAACAGGGATAAATCCGTTCAGATAAAAGTAAAAGCAAAGACAGATCTAATTAAAAGAGATAAGGAAGGAAACTATATGTTACTAAAGGGTACTATATATAATGAAGCAATATCAATATTAAACATTTATGCCCCAAGTGGTATAACATCCAAATTCTTAGAGGAGAAGTTAAGAGAAATACAAGAACAAATAGACCGCAAAATTATACTAGTGGGGGAGCTCAATCTTGCTCTCTCAGAACTAGATAAATCAAACCACAAAATAAATAAGAAAGAAGTTATGGAAGTAAACAAAATTTTAGAAAAGTTAGGTATGATAGATCTTTGGAGAAAATTGAATGAAGATAGAAAAGAGTTTACTTTTTTCTCAGTGGCTCATGGAACTTATACAAAAATTAACCATGTATTATAGCATAAAAACCTCAAAATCAAATGCAGAAAGGCAGAAATAGTAAATGAATTTTTTTCAGATCATGATGCAATAAAAAAAATCACATACAATAGAAGGCCAAGAGAAAATAGACCAAAAGTTAATTGGAAATTAAATAATCTAATCACAAAGAATGAATGGGTGAAACAGCAAATTATAGACACAATCAATAATGTCATCCAAGAGAATGACAATAATGAGACAGTATACCAAATTTTGTAGGATGCAGCCAAAGCAGTTATAAGGAGAAATTTATAGACATGCTTAATTTTGTAAAATAGAGAAAGAGAAAATCAATGAATTGGTCTTACAACTCAAAAAGCTAGAAAAAGAACAAATTAAAAACCTATACCAAATTTGAAATTCTGAAAATAAAAGAAGTCCCATTCAAAATAATTGTTGATAGTATAAAATATTTGGGAATCTATCTGCGAAGGGAAAATCAGGAACTTTGGAAACACAATTACAAAACACTTTCCACACAAATAAAATCAGATCTAATCAGTTGGAAAAATATCAAGTGCTCATGGGTAGGCCAAGCAAATATAATAAATATGACAATATTACTTAAATTAATCCACTTAGTGCCGTACCAATCAAACTCCCAAGAAATTATTTTAGAGATTTAGAAAAAAATACTAACAAAGTTCATCTGGAAGAACAAAAGGTCAAGAATTTCAAGGCAATTAATGGAAAAAATGCTAATGAAGGTGGCCTAGTCGTGCCAGACTTAAAACTATATTATAAAGCAGCAGTCATCGACACTATTTGGTACTGGCTAAGAAATAGAGTAGTTGATCTGTGGAATAGGTTAGGATCACAGGACAAAATAGACAATAACTACAGCAATCTAGTGTTTGACAAACCCAAAGACCCCAGCTTATGAGATAAGAACTAAATATATGACAAAAACTTCTGGGAAAATTAGAAACTAGTATGGAAGAAATTAGGTCTTGACCCACACCTAATACCACATACCAAGATAAGATCTAAATGGGTTCATGATTTAGACATAAAGAGTGATATTATAAGCAAATCAGAAGAATAGGATAGTTTACCTCTCAGACCTGCAGAGAAGGAAGGAATGTGTGTCCAAAGAAGAACTGGAAGTCATAATTGACACCAAATAAATAATTTTGATCATATTAAGTTAAAAAGTTTTTATACAAACAAAACTATTGCAGACAAGATCAGAAGGGAATCCATAAATTGGGAAATCATTTTTACATTTAGTGGTTCTAATAAAGGCCTCATTTCTAAAATATATAGAAAACTAACTCAAATTTATAAGAATTCAAGTCATTCTCCAGTTGATAAATAGTCAAAGGATATGGACAATTTTCAGATGAAAAAATTTAAACTATTTCTAATCATATGAGAAGATGCTCTAAATCACTATTGATCAGTGAAATGCAAATTAAGCCAACTCTGAGATACCACTACACACCTCTCAGATTGGCTAAGATGACAGAAAAAGACAAGGGCAAATATTGAAGGGGATGTGGAAAAACTGGGACACTAATACATTGGTGGTGGAACTGTGGATGGATCCAGCCATTCTGGAGATCAATTTGTAACTATGTTGAAAAAGTTATCAAACTGTGCATATCCTTTAACCCAGCAGTGTTCCTAATGGGCCTATATCCCAAAGAGATCTTAAAGGAAGGAAAGGGACTCACATATGCAAAGATGTTTGTGGTAGCCCTTTTCATAGTGGCAAGAAATTGGAAACTGAGTGGATGCCCATCAGGTGGAGAATGGCTAAATAAGTTATGGTATTATGAATGTTATGGAATATTATTATTCTATAAGCAATGATCAGGAAGATGATTTCAGAGAGGCCTGGAGAGACTTAGTGAACTGATGCTAAGTGAAATGAGCAGAACCAGATCATTGTACACAACATCAATATTATATGATGATCAATTCTGATGAATGTGACTCTTTCCAACAATGAGATGATCGATGACAGTTCCAATGATCTTGTGATGAAGAGTATAACCAAAGAAAAGACTAAGGGAACTGAATGTGTATCACAGCATAACATTCTCACTTTATTTGTTGTTGTTCACTTGGATTTTGTTTTCTAACTCATTCAGTATCTTTTTTATCTGATTTTTCTTGTACAGCAAGAAAACTGTATAAATATGTTTATGCATATTGAATTTAACATATGTAAACATGTTTAAGCTATATAAAAAAAGAAAAGCATAATTGGCTAAATGTAAAAAGAGGCACAAAAATTCATTGAATATAATTCCTTAAAATTTAGAACTGAGCAAATGGAAACTAATGATTGTAAGAAATTAAGAAACAATCAAACAAAACCAAAAGAGTGAGAAAAAAATAGGAGACAATGTGAAATGTGAAATGTCTCAGTGGAAAAACAAACAATTGACCAGAAGAGATTATTTAAAATTTTTTGGGACTGCCTGAAAGCCATGATCAAAAAAGCCTAGATATCATCTTTCAAGAAATTATTAAAGAAAACTTCCAGGATATTTCAGAATCAGAGGCTAAAATAAAAATTGAAAGAATCCATCAATAACCTCCTGAAAGATCCCAAAAGGATAACTTTGAGAAATATTATAGTCAAATTCTAGAGATCCCAGGTCAAGGAAAAAAATTTGCAAGCAGTCAGAAAGAAACAATTCAAGTATTATGGAGCCATAATCAGAATAATATAAGACTTAACACCTTTTACATTAAAGGTTAGGAGGGATTGATATATGATATTCCAGAGGGCAAAGGAGCTATAATTGTAATAAAAATCACCTATCCAGCAAAATTGAGCATAATCCTTCAAGAAAAAAATTGATATTCAGTGAAACTGAGTATTTTCAAGCCTTCTTGATGAAAATAATAAATAGAGCTAAATAGCTGAATAGAAAACTTGAAATTCAAATACAAGATTTAAGAGAAGCATAAAAAAGTAAAAGGGAAAGAGAAATCATAAGGCACTTAATAAAGGTTAAACTCCTTACATTCCTACATGGAAATATATTTTTAACATAAGAACTTTCTCATTTTTAGGGCAGGTATAAGAAGTATATAAATATCCTTTTGCAGGCATAGGTTTGAAATGAATATGAAGCAATGATTTTTTTTAAATAAAATAAAAAGAAGTGAGAGAAAATGTGCTAGAAAAAAGGGAAACAGAATGGGCTAAATTATCTCACATAAAAGAGGCAAAAAAGCTTTTATAGTAGAAGAAAATATGGGGGATATAAGCAGGAATGAGTGAATATTGATCTCATCAGATTTAGCTCAAGAATATAAGATATGTACTTAGTAACTTATATGCTTAATTGTTTATAGAAATCTTGGGGAAGCTAGATGGGGCAGTGGATAGATCCCTGGTTTAGAGTCAGGAGAACTTAAGTTCAAATCAAGGCACTTAGTACTTACTAGCTATGAGACCCTGGGCAAGTCACAGACCCAATTACCAAAAAAAAAAAAAAAGAAAGAAAGAAAGAAATTGATATTACTTTACAGGAAAGTAAGGGGGGAAAGGGAGGATATATTGGGGCAGATGATAGTAAGAAATAATAGGGGAAGATCAGGGTAAAAGGAGAGAGATAGAATAATGGGAGAGGGGTAAGACAGAAATACTATTAGCAGTAATAACTGAAAAATAATTTTGAAGCAATTTTCTCTAATAAAGGGGCTCATTTGTCAAAGATACAAAGAACTAGTCAAATATATAAAAATAAGATCCATTCCCCAATTGATAAATGATCAAAAGATATAAGCAATTTACAAATGAAATACTCAAAGTCATATATACAGCCATATGGGAAAAAATGCTTTAAATTGTTACTGATAGGAGAGATGCGAATTAAAGCAATTCTATCTCATACCCATTAAATTGGCTAATAATAAAGAAAAGCAAAAAGACAAGTGATGGAGATTCCCTTGAAAAATGAGACATTAATGCAATGTTAGTGAAAATGTGAACTGATTCAACCATTTTTAAAGCAATTTTGAATTATATCCACAAAGGATTGTAAAACCATATATGTATCCTTTGACCTAGCAATACAATTACTAGGTTTGTAACCCAAAAGTAATTTTTAAAAAGAACAAAAAGGAAAGGAGGTTTTATATATATAAATATAGCTGCTCTTTTCTGATGGCAAAAACTTGGATATTGAAAGGATGCCCATCAATTGGAGAATGGCTGAACAAATTGTGGTATGTGATTGTGTTGGAATACTACTATGTCACAAAAAAATGATGAGCAGGATGCTCTCAAAAAAACTTTGATGAAATGATACAAAGTTAAATGTCCTGCTTTAAAAGTAACAGCAATATTGTAAGAAGATGAATTATAAAAGACTTTGTCATTCTCAGCAATACAATGATCCAAGACAATTCTGAATGGCTTATGATGAAAAATTCTATCTATTCCCAGAGAAAGAACTGTGGAATCTGAATACAAATTGAAGCATAATTTTCCCCTCTGTATTTATTTTTCTTTTTTTTTTGTATTTCTTTTTATAGCATGACTAATATGGTTATCTTTTGCATGATTACACATAAATAATCTATACTGAATTGCTTACCTTGTCAATGAAGGGAGAGAATTTGGAACTTAAAAACAAATGTTAAAATTGTTTTCATTTGTAATTAGGAAAAATAAAATACTAATTTTTAAAGCTAGATTATTAATAGATAGCTATCTTTATATTTGCCTTTGGTTTTAATATATATGGAGAACTTTCATTTATGATTTCCTGAAATTGAAAATCCAAACTTTTTTTTTCTTTTTCTTAAAATCATGGCTTTCAGGGAATCCAGTAATTCTTAACAGATCTCTCCTTGATCTATTTTCTAAAACAGTTATCAAATAACTTTATTCTTTTTTTAAACATAACTTCATTTATTTATTTATTTTGCTGAGGCAATTGGGGCTAAGTGACAAGGTCATACAGCTAGGATGTGTTAAGTGTCTGATACCAGATTGGAATTCAGGTCAGTCCTCCTGACTTCAGGGCTGGCTCAATCCACTGAATACCTAGCTGTCCCTTACCATAGTTTTATTGTAAATTTCTTACTGTCTCATGGAATCATTGATTTCTGTTTGGCCTAATCTAGGTTTCAGAGAGTCTGTTACTTGAAGGTTTACTACTTTCTCTTTATGTAAAGATTTTTTCTTTCTTTTTTAAATCTCTTTTTTAAAATTTCTTGCCTAATTATGATTTAAATCACTGAATTAATCATTTAAAGCATTGAAATGAATGTTACTAAGTGGGTGTTACATTAATAATGTAGAAATTGAGGATTTTTTTTCTTATGTCTCTTTTTACACTTATTATATAGTTACTTGTTCCTTCTTGGTGAGATCTCTATATCTATAATTGTGAATGTCAGCATTTTATCTTTACAGCTTTATTTTTTGAACCGGGGTATTATAGGGGTAGAGTCCTCCTAAGCTTCTGGATGAGGGATAGGATGTTCATTTCTGACTGACATTGTCCTGACTCCCCGGAGTTCCCATAGTAACCTTAACTTCCTAGGGTTAAGTCCCCTTGCATCTTTGCAATTTAGAACACTGCATCTTCAGCAACTTCTATAACATTACTAGACAGAATACTGGAAACCTCAGAATCCTGGTCCACAGAGTGTCCCAGGCTGAGTGTGATAGCGTTGAACTCAATTCTGTCTATTGCCATTGCCTAGAGCTTTCAAGGTTTCTGTTCTGGGGTTTTCTCAAGTTGTATTATATGCTTACAATCTTTATTGTTAATGTTGTTGTTTAGTTCTTTTAGTAATTTGTAACTTCTTTTGGAGTTTTCTTGGTGGAGATACTGGAATGGCTTGCCATTTCCTTCTCCAACTCATTTTACAGATAGGGAAACTGAGATAAAAAGGGTTAGGTGACTTGCCCAGGGTCACACAGATAGTAAACATCTGAGACTACATTTGAATTCAGGTCTTCCTTATTCCAGAATTTCTGAAAGGATCTAACAAGAATCACACAAAATGAGAAAGCAATTTGTTCAAGCACACAAAAAATAGGAGCTAAAATGAATAGGGAACTTGGCATAGTAATTTCAAAATCAGAATACTTCATGTTCTGACACATTAATTAAATGGAACATTTAGGTAGTAAATAAAATGCCAAGCCTAGAGTTGGAGAGTGTCATCTTCTTGAGGTCAAATCTGGCCTCATACATTTACAAGCTGTGATACTAGCAAAATATTTAACCCTGTTTGCCTCAGTTTCCTCATCTGTAAAAGAAAATGGAGAAGGAAATGGCAAACCATTTCAGTATTTTCCAAGAAAACCCTAAATGGAGTTACAGAGATCTGGATATGACTGGATATGACAGAGCATCTCCATCTGTAGGAATATAATTTTAAATACTATATGTTATCTCTCTTGTAAAATAGAGCTGTTAGGAGAAAAGGATTTTACAAACTTTAAAGTATCTCATAAATGCAAACAATTTTTATAATGAGTGCAAAGGCAGATTTATCACAGTGCAATGACTATAAGAGATATTTTCTTCTTGTACAGGAATTTCTATTATCACAGTAGCCTCCTGAGAACTTTTTATAGTTTTGGACATAAGGAGAAAGTCCATGAGTCAGCAAGAAAAGAAGTCTGCAAAATAGAGTCAGAGGTCCATAAGATTACAATTGGGATGGTATGTGAAAATCAAACTTAGGTAAATATTTCAAGCTTTTACCAAACTTTATTTTAAAAGATTTCATACACTTCTGATCTAGTTGATTTTTTTTAATTTCCAAAGAAATACTATAGATATATCTTTTGTAATTTATTCCCCATTTCACTCCTCTCTTAACTTCATCTTAATGAAATGAACAGTGCCCAGATCATCCCATAATGGGAGTCAATAGGATATAGAAGAAAAAAAAATTGGTTTTAGGAAGTAGAATTCAATCTTCACTTTATCATTTACTAATTTAGGCAAGTCATAGTCTCTTTGATCTTTAGTTTTCTCATACATAAAATGGGGATGATAATACTTACCTCAACTTCCTTCTAAGATTGTTTTGAGAATCAAATTAATTGTAAATAGCATACCATAAAGGAAAGAGCACTAGATTTGGAGCTAGTTGTCCTGAATTCACATCTAAGACTAGCTATAACTACATAATCTCAAGGAACCATTTAACTTCTGTGCTCCAATTTTCTCATCTGCAAAATGAAATGTGACATATGACAGGTCCATGACCTCAGATGAAGATCTGTTTCAATTTCAAATCTATGATTATCTCTATATGTAATGTTCTTCTCTAAAATATAATGTTCTCTGGAATCAGGTCTCTTGGTTGGGGTTTCCTTGACATTTCTGGAGGCAGCCTTAGTTTCAGTTCAGTGTAATCACCCCAAATGCAGCCAGGAGTTAAAGTGCAAATCATTTATTGTCTCTTTCCAAGTGTTTTCTCCTTTCCTGCAGCCTGATTATCTTTCTGGAGGCCTATCTCTCTCTCCTTGGTTCTGAGAGGCCTGCTGATAGTCCTTTGGTTATGCCAGCTTCTGCCTCTAGCTCCCTCCAAATGACCTTCTAGAGGGCTTCTGTCTTTTGGCCCTGAGAGCTCCTCCTTATATATATTCTCTTAAAGGTGTGAATCTTGTGGAATTATAGTAAGTACTAAGTACGTGCAAATTAGAAAATCATTATCTCATCAATTCCACTGACTTGACACTTTTTAAGAATCTCCTGCTTTCTTTTGATTTAGAACATAGGTGGTCATGACCTCCCTGACTTCTCAAGGAGGTGAGAACTCCAAAAAAGAAGGTGATCATGCCCCCCACCCCGACTTCTCAGAAAGGGACATGAAAACACCAAAGGAAATGGGAATTCAAATCAGATTAGCGGGTTTTTGAAGGGGCTCACTCTTAAAACAGGTATACATAAACCCATCAATATGGGAGGTATTACACATAATTACATAAGTACATAGTAACACAGGATAGAAGTGATGTAACAAATAACATGAATCAACACAAGGAATTATACATGTCCATAAGTCCTAGAAATAGTCCAAAACCAATCTATTGTCCATTAGTTCATGTGCCAGGAATTGAATAATTCCTGGAAGTTTTGAAGTTCTGGAGTTGTCTCATCAACAATTTTTCATCTCAAGGAATGCAATGATTCCTGCTGGTTTTCAAGTCCTGCAACAGTCTCATCTTGTGTTAGGGAATCCAAAGATTCCTGCAGATTTTGTTCTTAGGTTTTCTCCTTTGTTTTGAGGTTTTTCTCTTTTTCTGTTTCTCTCCAGGTACTCATTGTCACCCATCTGTTTCCTTCTCCATCTGTAGGAATATAAGCAAACCCTTTCTCCCAAGAAGTTAACCTATCTAATTCCCTTCTATTTACCACTTTCTAGATCTCTCCTCATCACCTGGCAATTACACTGGAGCTGCTCATTATATTGGAGCTGCTCTCACTGGATACTGCTCTTCTGTTGGGTTAAAAAGCCTGTATTCTCCCCAATTGTAATCCCTTTCTGCTATCTGATTGCTTTTCGGCCAGACTGATCACATCAGAGTCCTGACCTCTTTCAAAATCTTATCTCCTTCACTTGGGGCTTGGCTAGTTTTCTGGAGGCCTTCTGGATCTTGGCTTTAGTGTTCTCCACAGAACAGCCTGCCACCATTTCTCTGTCTTCCTTTGTTCTGCCCAACTGCCTTCTCTGGCTTGTGAATCTCCTTGACTGAATCCTGATTTCTGAATCTCCCGGAGTGAATCCTGATTGAGGCTCCTAGCTCATATATGCTCTTTTAAAGGTGTGAATCTTGTAGAACTCTAGTAAGTACTAAGTATATAATCATTATCTCTATCAATTCCACTGACTTAGTACTTTGTAAGAATCCTAACGTCTATATAAGATATTTGTAATGGTACAAGTGTATTTCACAAACAGTTTTGACTCTGGGGAAACCTGGCCTGGATAGATACTTTGTAGAGGCCTGAGAAGTCCCCTTTTGACCAATATTTTAGGACAGTGCTCTGATGTAGCTGACTTTCAAGAGTGAACTTTGCTTGTGTTTAAAATTACAGCCCTGGGATGTCTTTACTAAGACCCAGCTGGAGCATTCACTGTCTGAGAAATCATTATTTCCCAGTCTGCTTGGGGCCATAGCTTCAAATGGAAACAAATTCTACTCAAACTAACAGCTGGGAATTTAAATCTCATGTCAAAAAGTAACTAGACTGCAGCTCTAGCATTATCAGATAGAAGCTATAAGTCTAAAGCTGCTTCTACACAAAAAGATTGGTCCTCGTATAATGGAGTTTTAGGGCTATAGAATCTCGGGAAACACTATAGCCCATCTATAGAGAAAGTTAAATGGCACAGTGAATAGAGCCCTGGATCTGGAGTCAGAAAGATCTGAATTCAAAAAAGGACTTCTCCATTTACAAGCTTAATAATCCTGTCAAGTCACTTAACATCTTAGTACCTCAGTTTCCTCAAGTGTAAAATGAAAATAATATCAATGTTGTTGCTATTACAAGGTTGTCGTAAAGATTAAAAGAAATATTATTTGTAAAAGTAGTTACGTATGATGCCTGGAATATAGTAAGTATTTAATAATCACTTATTCTCTCCCCCTTTCCCATTTCCTAGTAATTACAATATGATGCCTAATTCATTTATGATTTGAAGTCCTTGGCCCTAAATCTTTTTCTCTGGATTTCTCTCAGTGGACAGTTGGACCCACCCCATTTTTCTCTTTCTAAACAGTCTCCCCTTATCATGTACCCTTCACAAACCAACACCCCCTTTTAACTGGCTGTTATCCTTTGAGCCATTGTGAACTCTGATAAAAAGTTCTAAGTCTTAGATCTCCAATACTATTCAAATTCATCAGAAAATCATGGGATCCTAGTCATTTGTCCAGTTGAAAAATAACAATGAGCTAGTGGGCCTCATCTAGTACAGGAGTTCTTAGACTTTTTGTGTTATAATCCTCTTTGGCAGACTGGTCAAATTGACCTCTTCTCAAAATATTGTTTTAAATACACAAAATAAAATATTCAGGAACATGAGGTAATCAATTTTAAAGAGATTATCAAACAACAGAAACACTGTGTGATTTGCCCAGGAAAATATAAACTAGAGAATTGTCCCTCATATAGTATCTAGGACCCTTCCATATATTAGTTTATTCTGTCTCTCTTTTGGTCGATATATTTAAAATTGACACAAGGCATTAGGAACCCCCTGGAAAATTTCTGTGTTGTGAGTAGGCTAGGGTAAAGGAAAAAGGAAACTAGCCAGAGCTAGTCAGACCATTAGGGAGATATTCATAGGATTCATAGATTGAAAACTAAAAGGGACTTCCAAAGTCTGGTCCATTCATTCATTTTTTTAAAAATGAGTGAGCAGTCCAAGAAAATTGACTTTTCTAAGACCCCACTGTTAGTAGGAATTCAGAAGTAGGATTTGAAATAAGTTCCTCTAATTCTAACATCAAAGCTTTATTGTTTTTCCTGTTCTACTATGATCATTGATGATAACAGTCCCAAGAAGAGGCATACCAGGCTCTTGGCTAACTGTTTAACTTTGAGTTTCATCTCCATAAAAACAACGTCTATGAAAGAAAACTGCTATCATTTGTGACTAAAAAGTCTTACACTTCCCTATGAATACCTGAACAATAAAAGAAAGCACTTCTGTAAATGACTTGTTTCATATAGCCATTCTTCAAAGTTTCAAATTTCTTTTTCTTTCAAAGGCTAGCCTTTACATGACAAAAAGCAAAAGGAAAAAAAAAAAAAAGAACTCTATGAGGAGCATCTCCATGCTAGGTACTCCATGCATATTTTGTTCCAATACATGTGAATTAAGGTGATCTGAATCAGGATAAAATTTCCTGTTGTTCAGTTGTTTCAGTCATTTCTGACTTTTCATATCCTCACTTCAGGTTTTCTTGGCAAAGATACTAGCGTGATTTGCCATTTCTTTCTCCAGCTCATTTTACAGATGAGAAAACTGAGAGAAATAGGGTTTTTATTTGTCCAGTGTTACATATTTAATAAGTATCTGAGACCATATTTGAACTCAGGTCTTCCTGAGTCCAAACTTGGCACTATCCACTGTACCACCCAATCACCTAACTTTTCTACTTTAGCATTTAAAAAGAGTGGTCTCCCCTTCCCATCAACTGTCAAGCTAGTAAATCATAAAATCACATGAGTGATATTTTCCTTAGCAACACCCTAATAATAACTTGGAAACTTTTGTAGACAAGCTTAGTTCTTAAAGAGTCTGCTATTTCTTATAAAAGAATACTTTAAAATAAAAATTTAAATGGTGTATGAACAAAATCTTAAAGTAACTTTAGAATAACTGATTCATTTATCTTATTTAATATCTATGCTTTCTTTGAATCCTATATATTTTCTTACTTTAGTACTAGATGCTATAGGAAAAAGAAAAAAAAAGAAGAAAAATTAGTAATTGAATTTACTCATGGGTCATAGGGATGTCAGTGGAATAGCACCTGCAAATGATAAATGACATTCACAAGTCTATAAACAGTCATACAGGTAATTTTCCCTTTCTAAGTATTATATCTACCAGGAAGAATAAATAAGGCTAGTGAGATAAGCATGAGATTGAATGGTATGGTAAATGATTGACCATGAGAGAAGGCTCTAAAAAGGTAGAAAATCCTAAATAGAAGATTACATAAAATTGAAAACAAAAGTGGTCTAATGCATGGAGTCATGGAAAAGAGCCAGAAATCAGAGAGCTCATAAGATTCATGATTTCTAAAAAGTGAAAATTTGTGAGAATGGAAACATTGAAATGAAACAAGTGAGGCAGGTTTTAGATCATTAAGTGACTTATTTCCTACCCAGACTGTAGGTGAATTGTAAAAGGCAAAGAGTGAGTTAATAAGGACTGTTTACTTAAAAGAATGGCACAAGTGTTCAGTCTGGAGCAAAGAACTATTTGGGGCTCAAAGAAAAACTGGAGAAAAAGTGAGGAACTTTCCAGAAGATTCATTAACATAGAATGGTTCATTAAATGGAGAACTTATATAATGCAACAAGCATCCTCTGTTCATCTGATGGAAATCCCAGCCCCAGATATTCCATAACATATTAATTAGACCTTTGCTCACACACCTTTCTAAGATCATCCACAAATGGCATTTGTACACTGTTCAGTTGATTTTTATTACACTCTTGACCACAGCTGCAGTCCACCTACTGTAAAGCTCTATAAACTGTTTGTTACTAGTACAAGGTTTTCTCATAAATGTCACTTAATCTCTAGAAATGATGCTGACTTCACTAATCAAGACAGATATAAAATTCTTTGAAACCAAAAAGAAATGAGACTACTGAAAAGAAAGGTAGAAAACATAGCTAAATTAAATAATTGAGCCTTTATTCTCTTTTAGAAACATAATTTGAAGTTCCAGACAATTATGAAACAATTACTTCTTCTTTTCAGAAAAAAATAAATAAATTTTTTCTGATCTGCCTTTAATTTTAAGAGATTAGATCATTATCTTAAAGATGAAAGAGACCTTAAAGATCATCTAACCCAAACCTGTTGTTTTACAATAGAGAAATTAAATGTCAGAGAAAGAAAATGGCTTCTCCTATAAGAGTTAGCTGACTTTCTTTTTTTAATTTAGTATTTTATTTTTTCCCAATTACATGTAAAAACAATTTCCAACATTTGTTTTAAAATTTGAGTTCCAAATTTTCTTCTTCCTTCCTCACTCTCTTCACTGAGAAAGCAAGCACTTTGATCTTATACATATGTAGTCATGCAAAACATTTCCATATCAGTCATTTTGTAAAAGAAAACATACAACAAAATTTAAAAACCCCAAAAATATTAAGTTAAAAGTATTCTTTGATCTGTATTCAGATTCTATCAGTTCTTTCTCTGGGAATTGATAGCATATTTCATCTTAAGTCCTTCAGAGTTTTCTTAGATCATTTTATTGCTAAGAACAAATGTTATTCTTTTTTATTATTATCATAGCTCTTTATTGACAAAACATATGCATGGGTAATTTTTCAATATTGACCCTTGCAAAAACTTCTGTTCCAACTTTTCCCCTCCTTCCCTCTATTCCTCCCCTAGATGGCAGGTAGTCCCATACATGTTAAATATGTTAAAGTATATGTTAAATACAATATATGTATACATAACAAATATTATTCTTAACTGATCATCTTACAATATTTCTGTAACAATGTACAGTTTTCTCCTGGTTCTACTCATTTATTTCACTCTGCAGCAATTCATGTAAGTCTTTCCAGGATTTCTGAGGGCATCTAGCTCATAATTTGTTACAGGAAACAGTATTCCACTACAAATAATATGCCACATTTTGTTCAGCTATACTCCAGTTGATGGGTATCCCCTCAATTTTCAATTCTTTGCCACCAGAAAAGAGCTGCTATAAATATTTTTGTACATATAGGTCCTTTTCCTTTTTGTTTTTGTTTTCTTCTCTCTGGGGACATAGATATAGTATAGATATTGCTAGATCAAAGAGTATGCATGGTTTTATAGGCCTTTGGGCATAATTCCCATTCCACCAACAATGTACTAATGTCTCAATATTCCCCCATTCTTTACAACACTTTCATTTTCCTTTTCAATTCCATTAATCAATCTAATACATGTAAGGTAGGGTCTCAGATTGTTTTACCTTACATTTGTCTAAACAGTATTGATTTAGAAGATTTTCTCATATTTGGTTATAGACAATAGGGGATGGCTCTTATTCCTACAAATTTAACTAATTTCTCTATATATTTGAGAGATAAGGACTTTATTAGAGAAACTTGCTTGAAAAATTTTTTTCACACATGATTACTAAGTTTATTTTCCTCTCTCCTATTTCCCTCCATGTATTCTATTCTCTCTCTCCTTTCCCACTATCCTTCCTCAAAAGTGTTTGCTTCTGACTATTCCTCCCCCAATTTGCTCTCCCTTCTAAGAGCACTTTTCCTTTCTCTTAGCCCCTCCCCCTCCTACTTTCCTCTAGGGTAAGATAGATTTCCATATTCAATTAAATGTATGTGTTATTTCATCTTTGAGTTAATTCTGATAAAAGTAAGGTTCAAGTCTGTCCCATCACCTTTCCTAGTTTCCCCTCCACTATCAAAGATTTTTCTTACCTCTTTATTGTGAGATAGTTTTGTTCCATTCTATCTTTCCCTTTCTACTAGTGCATTCCTCTTTCATCCTTTAGTTTTGTTTTTTAGAAATATCCCCTCATATTCAACTCACATCTGTACCCTCTGTCAATATTTGTGTATATATGTTTGTGTATATATATGTCTTTTAACTGCCCTAAAAATAAGAAAGTTCCTATGATTTACAAGTTTAATCTTCCCAAGTAGGAATGTAAACAGTTTAAATTTATTAAGTACCTTATGATCTCTCTTTCCTATTTACCTTTTTATGATTCTCTTGAATCATTTTGTAAATCAAATTTTCTATTCATGTCTGATTTTTTTCATCAGGAATTCTTGAAAACCCTCAATTTCATTGAGTTTTCATATTTATTCCTGAAGGATTATGTTCAATTTTGCTAGGTAGGTGATTTTTTTATTGTATTCCTAGTTCCTTTGCCTTCTGGAATATCATATTTCAAACCCTCCTAACCTTTAATATAGAAAGTGTTTTGAATTGTTCATTTGTTTGTTTTTCTGGATGCTTTCAATATTTTCTACTTTGCCAAGGAGCTCTGGAATTTGACCATAATATCTTTCACTTTGGGATGTCTTTCAGGTGATTCAATGGATTTCAGTGGAAAGAATCAATATCTTTCAGTTTCTATTTTACCCTCTGGTTCTAAAGTATCAGAGCAGTTTCTTTTGATAATTCCTTGAAAGATGATGTTTTGTATAGGACTGCTTGCCATCTGGGGGAGGGGATGGAGGGAGGGAGGGGAAAAATCGGAACAGAAGTGAGAGCAAGGGATAATGTTGTAAAAAATTACCCAGGCATGGGTTCTGTCAATAAAACGTTATAATTATTTAAAAAAAAAGAAAAGAAAAATGATGTTTAAGATTTTTTTTTGTTCATAGCTTTTAAGTACTCCAATAACTTTTAAATAATCACTCCTGGATCTATTTTTCCAGATCAGTTATTTTTTCAATGAGATATTTCACATTGTCTTCTATTTTCATTCTTTTGGTTTTATTTTATTGTTTCTTGATATCTCATAATGTCATTAGAATCCATTTACTCAATTCTAATTTTTAAGTAATTGTTTTCTTTAGTGAACTTTTTTACTTTCTTTTTACATTTAGCCAATTCCATTTTTTTAAAGAGTTTTTTGATCACTGAATTTTTGTGCCTCTTTTTCCTTTGGGCTAATTTTGCTTTTCAAGGCATTCTTCTCCTCATTGCCTTTTTGTACCTCTTATACTATTTAGTCTATTTAGCTTTTTGACATTTTTCTTTATAATTTTTGTGCCCTTCTTTACCAAGCTGTAGACTTTTTCCATAAATTTCTTTCATCACTCTTATTTTTCTTCCCAATTTTTCCTTTAGATATTTTATTTTATTTTCAAAATTCTATTTGAGCTCTTTCATGGCCTAAAACCAATTTCTGTTTTTCTTAGAGGTTTTAATATTGGATTTTTGACTTTGCTGTTTTCTTCTGAATGATTATTTTGAGTTTTCCTGTTACCATAGTAACAGTATATTATGAGAGTCTGTCTGTTACTTATTCACTTTTCCCACCTATTTCTTGACTTTTAACTCTTTGCTGAAGTAGGTTTCTGCTTTGGGGGTGATGGGCACACTGTCCCAATCTTCAGAGATTTTATGCAGCTGATTTCAGAGATCCTTCTAGGGATCTGTAAGTTTTCAGTTTTTCCAAAGTGGTTTGAAATAGAGAGGTATATTTATTACTCTCCTAACAAGTCTTTAATGTATAACATACCCCAAGCACTCCTCTCTGCCCTAAAACTGTGAGGAAGATGCCATTCCCCTGTCATAATGCTCTTCCTCACCCTGGGACTGCCATCTAGGACTGTTATCCAGATATGAATATGGGCTTAGCAAGAGAGCCTTGTCCATATTGCCAGCAGAGAGATATCCCCCAATCTCCTTCTGATCAATTGCTTGACTTTCTTACTAATCTGTAGGTTGAGAATTACTGAAACAGTTGTTAAAAATGATTATTCAGTCACTTCCAAGGCCTACACCTGGTTTCTTGGGGTCCAGCATGCACTAGATTGCACTTCACTCTTACCCACATTCAACAGAAGTTTCTTGCCAAACTTTTAAGATGTCTTAGCTTAGAAAATTGTTTTGCCCTATCCTTTTGTAGGTTGTGCTTCATCAGAATTTGTTTTGGGGCACTATTTAAATATCTTTGGAGAAATTTGGGGAAAAGCTCAAGTGATTAGTTACCTTTTCTCACCATCTTCTCTCTGCTTTGCCACCACCCCCCTTCACCCCATTAGCATTTAATCATTTAAGCAAAAAAAAATGATTACAAACAATGTTCCAGAACATAAATAGTCCTTGTCCATAGTGGCATATTTTCATCATGGGAGACCATATGTTTTTAACTATGTGTAAAATGCAAACAATATAAATACAAGGTATATTTACTGAGGAGAGAATAGCAGCTGAAGAAATCAGGCAAAGCACTATGGAAATAGTAGCTCTTGAACAAAGTTTTAAAGGAAGAGAAGGGTTTTAAAAGTTAAAGATGAGGTTTAAGAGTATTTTCTATTCATGGGGGATAGCCATTGCAAAGGCACAGTGAGTAGAAACAGGATGCTTTATATGAGAGATAGCAAGAAGATTGATTTATCTAGACTTTTTTACTTATATGGCTCAAAATCTTGAAATTCATTTCCTTCAAAGAACTATTTGTTGGTGATGAAATGAGAAACACACAGGACTTGAATCAGGTAACCTGAGTGTAAATAGTAATTTAGACATTTATTAACCTTTGTGTCATTTAAAAAATTAGAATAACTGGGCATATATCCCAAAGAGATTTTAAAGAGGGAAAAGGGACCTGTATGGGCAAGAATGTTTGTGGCAGCCCTCTTTGTAGTAGCTAGAAACTGGAAAATGAATAGATGCCCATCAATTGGAGAATGGTTGGGTAAATTGTGGTATATGAATGTTATGGAATATTATTGTTCTGTAAGAAATGACTAGCAGGATGAATACAGAGAGGCTTGGAGAGACTTACATGAACTGATGCTAAGTGAAATGAGCAGAACCAGGAGATCATTATATACTTCAACAACAATACTGCATGAGGATGTATTCTGACAGAAGTGGATTTCTTTGACAAAGAGAAGATCTAACTCAGTTTCAATTAATCAATGATGGACAGAAGCAGCTACACCCAAAGAAAGAACATTGGGAAATGAATGTACTGTTTGCATTTTGTTTTTCTTCCCAGACTATTTTTACCTTCTGAATCCAATTCTCCCTGTGCAACAAGAGAACTTCTGCACACATATATTGTATCTAGATATACTATAACATATTTAACATGTATAAGACTGGTTGCTATCTAGGGGAGGGGATGGAGGAAGGGAGGGGAAAAGTGGGAACAGAAGTGAGTACAAGGGATAATGTAAAAAATTACCCAAGCAAGGGTTCTGTCAATAAAAAGTTATAATTATTTTAAAAAATAAAAAATAAATAAAATAAAAAATGAGAATAACAATAGTTGCTCTCTATCTCATGGAGTTATTGTGAAGAAAGAATTCACATCCTTTTTTGGGATACTCTACTATTTAATCTCAACTCATCAACTTTCCCTCTAAACCTATTTCCTAATTAGAAAAATGAAAGAATACTTGAAGTAGGTCAATATTTTCCATCACTGAGAAGAAATCACAAATGCTAATGTGCTATATAAATATGTTATTATCCTCTCCAAAAGCAGGAATAAGGATAAATTCAAGTGATTTACCATATTTTTTTGAGTACTCTTACATCTTTAACAACCAAATGCATATTAAGACAACACAGCAATTGTTAGAAGTAGAATCATTGTAGACACTGTCAAAGGGCCCAGATACAAGGTCTGATTCTGTCACTTACTAGCAATGCTTCTCCAAGAAAATTATACAAGTGTATTTGTATACTGACTCGGAGAGTCAGTTTCCACATCTACAAATAGGGGGAATCATTGTATTCCTTGATTCATGTGATGGTTGTGTCAAAAGTGATTTGTACAGAGCAAGATATAATAGCTAGCCACTGTTATCATCTTTTACTAAGGTTTCCACCATTATCATCAATACTTTAGTCAAGGACTTTTCCCCAAAACTTGTATTAATTTCTTACTAGATGGTAAGCTCCACAAATAGCTAACAGAAGCTCTGCCTTCAGGGGATTTGCAATTTACTTCTTGTTTTTTCTCCTAATGTAATGCTACTTATAGAGTAGACATAATAAATAATGTTCATATGCTCAAGTCCTACTGTGGCTCTAGGTTTTCAGAGAATTGAAGGAAAACAAATTCTGATTAGTGCTATCAAGCTAGAATTGTTTCTAGAATAAAGCCATCAATTAATTATCTGAGAATCTGTGATCTGACGATCATTTCTTATGAATTTCACAGAATAGTGAAAATAAAGTGGATGTTAGGGTCAGAGGATATGAGTCTACTGTTTACCATTAGTTGATCTTGATCAACTCCTTCTCTCTGGACTCAGGTTTTTTGTATGTAAAATTTGGTAGTTGGAATAGAAGATCTCACAGGTCCCTTATAGAACTAAATCTGTAATTCTAAATTCACATATTCAGGCCTCAGGGGCAAAGGGTACTTCTAAGATGAAAAATAATTCAGAAGTGGAGTGAATTTCGAAGGTGAAGAAATTTCTATGGCATGTTAAACAAATTTTATAAAAATGAGTCAGCAGTACAATCTGGAGAAAAATGCTATTATTTTAGTTGTGTGTGTATGTGTGTGTGTGTGTGGTCTTCAAATCTTACACTTTCAGTTTATTTCCCATGTTATATCTTCATTGACAGGTACAAAGGGAAAAAATTGCCCATTCTGATTTTCTTGATTTAGCCTCCCACTCCTAATTTTTCTTATTAAAAAAACAACTTTACTGGTATAAAATATCGACTTTACTGAAGCTGGTATTGTTTGAATGCACAAAAACTTTCCAAACTTACCCCATTAACTTTAAAAAGTTAATTGTAGTATTAGTATGACAATAGTAAAGTATTATTTGTCCATTTACACAAGTTTATCAGATCAAAATATTGTCCTACATGTTTGTCTTTGTTTACCCAACTTAATTGGTTTCTTGAGAAAGAAACTGATATTTCTTCTTTCTGTTTAGCCAATAGCATTTGGACAGAATGACCAAGTGCTAGCCAGTTATGGTGATAGCAATCACAATTATAATAATTATAAACAATAATGAGATATTTATGTAGCACTTCAAGATTTATAAAGCATATGACCTCATTTGAGTTTTATAAAAAAAATTGATATTCAGAGAAATAATGAAGTAATAAAAGGAGAGAGAGAAATTTAGGAGAAAATATGAGAATAGTTTAGAACATGCTCAGTTTAAAATGCCAGTGAAACATCAAGTTATAGGTGTTGTCTAGAGAGTTAAAAATACAAATCTAGAACTCACAGAAAAAATGAGAGTTGAAAATATAGATGTAGAACTTTTACACATATATAGTTGAAATTATAGGAGTGAATGGCATTTCCCAGGGAGAATGAAGAGAAAAAGAAAAAGAGATCAATGACTAATCCTTGGAGAAAACCAATTTTATGAGACCAGAGAGATTATTTACTTAACTTTATTATTTAACTTTAAATTTAACTTTATTCAACTTTAAAGATTATTTAATCTTTATTATTTAACTTTAAAGATAAAATGTGAGTCAGGAAAGTATGTTACCTTTAAATTCAAAGAAGGAAGCAACTAGGTGGCACAATGGATAGAGTATCAGATTTGGATTCAGGACAACCTAAATTCAAATCTGACTTCAGACTTCAGGCAGTTGATACTTTGTAGTTGTGTGATCCTGGACAACTAATTTAAGCATAATGGTTTCACAAAAACAAACAAACCAATCAATCAATCTAAAGAAGGAGAATATATTAATAAGAGAGACATGGGTGGGGAGCATCAAGAGTATTATAAGTTGTAAGGACGTTGAGAGCTTTCAAATTTGATTTGCTCATTAAGAAGTTACTGGTAAACTCTGAGAGCAATTTCAGTATAAGTCAAGAAATGGGAAATTGAGCCATACATTGCCAATAAGTTTATGGGTTTGTGGTAAAAACCATTCTTGCTTGGGAGTACTAATTAGAACTTGCTTTTTCTTGACTTTCTGAGAACCTAAAGTTAAATTCTATGCCACAAATTTCTACATAGTGTAGCACTATGTAGAAGTCTAAGTCTAAGTAGCACTGCACTATGGGAAAAGCAAGAATTAGATTGCAAAATTCCTGAAGACTGAGCTTCTGCTTTCTATTTGTGGAGCTTATTATCTAGTAAGAAACCAATTCAAATAGAGAATAATAGTACTTAACTAAAATATTAATGAAGGTGAAAGTAATATTACTGGGAGTTTAAAATAATAGCTTGTATTTATATAGCACTTAATTCAGAGCACGTTTGGCACAACCAACCTGTGAGGCAAGGAGTACAAGTATAATGAATGGTTTTTTATTAGAATCACTGAATTTCAGTAATTAATGACTCTTCAACCAACCATAAGATATTCCTGTGTGTTTTCATTTGTTTCCTTCAATGCCTCAAAAACTTCTCACTTCTTCTAAAATTGTCTATTTATCTGTTAGTTAATGCATTTGATTTATTGGATATGTTGAGAAATCTGTTTTTTTCTGTAATAATTGAAAAAAGGGAATGAAACACTTTGTGTATATGCATATATTAAAAGAAAAGAAGGGGAAGAGAAAAGGAAAAGGAATATATATACATAGATAATATAAATTCTATGTTACATATGCAATAAATATAAAATATATTACTGTATATGTGTGTATTATAAAATATATAAGTAATTATGAATAGATTAAACTATTTTCATGAAAGTCATAAGTATATTGCTAAAAAATAGAAAAAAAATTTCAGTCTCAAAAGGAACTGAGAAAATTTAAAATTTCTATTTTACTGTTCTGAGCTACAGGAGGAAATGGTAATCCCTTTCAGTACTTTCACCAAGAAAATTCCAAAATGGAGTCACAAAGAGTGAGACATAACTGAAATGACTAAACCACAAAAGAAGTGAGTTACAGCTAGGATGTATCCATGTTACCAGCATCCTTGCTACATGATTATGATCAAGTCACTAAAGCTCTAAATGCTCCAAATAGGTCTTTTATATTATGAGTGATGGATTTCTGGTTCTGTATTGAGTTCTTATAGCATCCCCCTCTCCAAAATGATCTTGTGCAAATTATTCAACATTTCTGGGAACTCAGTTTCCTTATCTTTAAAATGAGGGGAGTAGATTGGATGACCTACACAATCATTTTCAGCTCTAGATATTAACCCAATGAACCTATGGAATTCTGAAATACTAGTTTTTGGTTGTTGGATTAATAGATAGATATAGATATTATATCATGTATATAATTATTTATAGTATATATAATGTACCACATATAAAATTATATTATATATAAATCAAAGTATATGTAATAAATTGATTTATATATGTATAAATTGTATCCTATATATACAAATATATTAGTTAAACATATACACACATTTGTAGGAAATGATCAATAGAATAGTTATTAATTCTGGGTTCAAAACAAAACAAAATTATAAATCTTCAGTAAATAGAAGCTGTTTGCTTTTGAAAATCTACTTTACAATTTAGAGACTCCTTTGACAATAGACAATAACAATCATGGTATACAAAAAATATGTTTATAGTAGTTTCTAACTATAAATATCCTAAGCCACTGTTCATAATGCTTTGCAGCTAAGAAACATTCTCTCTAAGCTTTTATTAGTTTCATAAAAATCTCTTTGAAATAAGTATTATCATACCAACAGTTGGAATTTGGTCCATGTTGATTGTTTTATAGGTACTCTAAACACAGTTGAGAGTACAGATAATTATAGTGACTGTATTTGAGTCTAAATTCCAAGAATCTTGGTAATAAAATAAAGGAATGCTTCCCTTTCTATGTGAAGATTCTTGTTGTGACTGTGGCTGAAAATGCTAAGTTATTTTTGTTTTCTTTTTCTTGTCCTCTTTTCTTCCCTAAACATGCCAGAATACTTTCTGATATTTCAAGATACTTTCTCCTGAAAAAAGAACTTGGGAAAGGAAGAAAAGAAGAAAGGGAAAAAAGAGAAAGAGAGACCAAGAAAAACCAAGAGACAGAGAGAGAGAGAGAGAAAGAGAGAGAGAGAGAGAGAGAGAGAGAGAGAGAGAGAGAGAGAGAGAGAGAGAGAGAAGTGGAAGAGGACAAATACAAAGGGTAATAGTAGGAAGGGTAAGAGAAAGAGAGAAAAGAATGAAAAGGAAGACAGAAAAAAAGGAGTAGGAAAGAAAATGAAAGGAAGGAAGGAAAAAAGGGAGGAAGGGAAGAAGGAAGGAAGGAGAGAATAGAGGGAAAGAAATGAGGGAAGGACAGAGGGAAGAAGAAAAGAAGGGAAAGGGAGGGAGGGATAGAGGGGCAGAAGAAGAAGGAAAAAAATGCAGTGTTTTCCCCCCTAAATTTTTCAATGCATTTTTGGCAGCTGCTAAATAATGCAGTTTTGTGTTTATTCACATTTTTCGTCTATATTTCTTTCTCTCTAAACTAAAGAACCACTTCCCTGGAGGGATTATGCCCTCCATTCACATTTTTCAATGCACAGACTCCAGTTTGTAATAGAAATGGAACAATCTATATTAGAACATCATCTTTAGCACTCAAAATAAATACTCAATGCAAAAATTGGGACTGACAGGAAAGTATATTTGTTGTTCTCTCTCCTTCATTCTTTCTTCAAGAGTCCAATTAGGTGCTTAGTACCAGAGGCAATACATCATTTTCAATTGTTTTCAATACCATCTTCTTCCAGTGTCATCATAAACTAAATGTTTCTATTTCTTCAAATAAGATAATGGTAGTGGATTTTCTCCCTTCACCTCACTCTGTCTCTTCTGTTATAGTTGTTAAATGGAAACAGCAGGAATTTGTAGAGATATCAGACTGAGGCTTCACAGCAGAAACAACAGTTTATTAGGATATTATACCCTCTATACCACAAGTCACAGTATTGTCTACCTGTCAGACCTACAATTCCCTTTGGGAACAGTCTACTTGCTTTACACTTTAGACAGAGCTTGTAACTAGCATCATTTTTCTTCTTATAATTCAGTATGAACATCTATAATCTTTGTCAAATGTCACACGACTGCCTCTCTTTTTATCTGCAACAGACGTTAAATTCAAGCATGAAGAGAAGAATTTGACATAAGGAAAAATTTTCAACTATTAAATAGGGGGTCTTAACTTGGAATCTGGGAACTTTTTAAAAAAATTTCTTGTTGACTCTATTTTAACATAACTGATTTTCTTTGTAATCCTAAGCATTATATTTTATTCTTTTAAAATATTATTTTGAGAATGGGTACATAGGCCACCAAACAAACAAAGGGGTTTCATAACACAAAAGAGGCTAAGAACCCCTATATTCAAATTACCTAAAATTAGCATGAGTTGCCTTGGGAGAGAGTGGATTCTCCCTTGCTGGAATTCTTTGATAAATATTTGGATAATGCCAGATAACCTCTTATATGACTGATGGGGATGGGGAAGGAAAGTATAAGTTTGGCTAAATGGTTTTTGAGATCCCTTCAAAGCATGAAATTTTGTGTACTATGAATTTCTTCTCCTTCCCTTGACCTTCTTATAAAATGTCTTTTATTCTTTCTCCTTCCAACATCTCCCATAATCCATTTTTTTCCCTAATGGTCAGCAGTAAGTAAAAAAATTATGACACTACCTGTGTTGGAAGCTTAGCTTAATTTTGCATCTGGACATTTTGAATGGTTTATTATTATAATTATTCAAGTAATATATTTTTCTCATATTTGGCTCTTTAGATATTTAGAATCATTTCCAATTTTTCATCTCTCCTTTATTCTTTTTGTTTAGCACATCCATGTTTATAATCACTCAAAATTAAGAAAATGTTCTGAATAAAACAATAAGCTTCAACTGTCACATTTAAAAAATGTTTTTCAAATGGTCAAAGGATATGAACAGACAATTCTCAGATGAAGAAATTGAAACTATTTCTAGTCATATGAAAAGATGCTCCAAGTCATTATTAATCAGAGAAATACAAATTAAGACAACTCTAAGATACCACTACACACCTGTCAGATTGGCTAAGATGACAGGAAAAAATAATGATGATTGTTGGAGGGGATGTGGGAAAACTGGGACATTGATGCATTGTTGATGGAGTTGTGAACGAACCCAACCATTTTGGAGAGTAATTTGGAACTATGCTCAAAAAGTTATCAAACTGTGCATACCCTTTGATCCAGCAGTGTTACTATTGGGCTTATATCCCAAAGAGATTATAAAGAAGGGAAAGGGACCTGTATTGCACGAATGTTTGTGGCAGCCCTTTTTGTAGTGGCTAGAAACTGGAAACTGAATGGATGTCCATCAGTTGGAGAATGGATGAATAAATTGTGGTATATGAATACTATGGAATATTACTGTTCTGTAAGAAATGACCAACAGGATGATTTCAGAAAGGCCTGGAGAGACTTACACGAACTGATGCTGAGTGAAATGAGCAGGACCAGGAGATCATTATATACTTCAACAACAATATTATATGATGACCAGTTCTGATGGACCTGGCCATCCTCAGCAACAAGATCAACCAAATCATTTCCAATGGAGCAGTAATAAACTGAACCAGCTACACCCAGAGAAAGAACTCTGGGAGATGACTAAAAACCATTACATTGAATTCCCAATCCCAATGTCTATGCCCACCTGCATTTTTGATTTCCTTCACAAGCTAATTGTACAATATTTCAAAGTCTGATTCTTTTTGTACAGCAAAATAACGTTTTGGTCATGTATACTTATTGTGTATCTAATTTATATTTTAATGTATTTAACATCTACTGGTCATCCTGCCATCTAGGGGAGGGGGTGGGGGGGTAAGAGGTGAAAAATTGGAACAAGAGGTTTGGCAATTGTTAATGCTGTAAAGTTACCCATGCATATAACCTGTAAATAAAAGGCTATTAAATAAAAAATTAAAAAAGACTAAAAAAAATAAAAAAATAAAAAATGTTTTTCAGGTGGTAGGTAGAGCTATAGTGCAGTTTCATAGCACAGAGAATAGAATAGATCTGAAGTCAGTAAGACTCATGTTCCTGAGCTGAAATTTGGCCTTAGATATTTACTAACTGTGTGGCAATTCACTTAACCTTATTTGCCTCAATTTCCTAATCTGTAAAATGAGCTGGAGAAGGAAATTACAAACCAATATATTTGCCAAGAAAACCTCAAATGAGAGCATGAAGAGAAAAACACACTAAACTACTAAACAACAACAATAGGTAGCTCTAGAAGCCCTCAAAAGTAGATTATATTTTGTATGTTTTATGTAAAGATAAGGTACTTATAGTGCCTACTAAAATCTTCCCTAGACTTAGAAAAGCTAAAAACAAAAGTAAGAGGTGGGGAAAATTACCCCCTCCCCAATAAATTCTACAAAAGAATAATGTCCAGTGACCTCTATAGAAGAAAATAGATTAATGTATTGTAATACTTAGTATGTTGACCAGTCAGAAGACCACTATAAATTTAAAATGGGAAGAGATCTGAAAACTCATCTGATTCAGCCCCTCACTTTACATAAAGGGATATTGAGGCCAGAGAGATAAAATGACTTGCCTAAGGTCGTATAGGTAGCAAGGATTAGGTTTTAAACATGTCATAGAGTTTCTTTTAACTTCTCCAATTGATGTCAAGCTCCTAAAGAGCAGAGATTCACTGTAAGCCCAGTTCCCATCATAAATGTTTATTTTTCCACATTTATTTATTTTATTCTTATTTTATAGTATAAAGCAAGCATTTTCATAATATAATATAATTAAAAAGATGATTGCACATTTTCCATTGCCTCCTGTAAAAATTGAGAATGTTAGAGTAGTGGAACTTCCAGAGCTAAGGAATAGAAGAGTAAGGAATATATAGCAGTAAAAGAAAAATAAAGAGTTTAGAAATGTTCATATATCTAGAAGGTGACCTTGTAGGATAGAAAGAGCACTGAAGTAGAAGCCTGACTTCATATTCTGACCCTGTCACTTAATATCTAGTTGACCTCAGACAACTACCTTATTCCCTCTGGGTCTCAGTTTCCACCTCTACAAAATGGGGATGAGCTGACATTCTGTGAAGTGCCTTTTATTTTTAACTTTTCAAGTGGAAAAAAAAGAGAAAAAATTACTCATCTGGGACCAAAATTCACACTTTAGGAATCTACTTTTTAGTAACAAAATGTTTCTTTTTTTGTCATTTTCTCTTTCTCTCTTTTTTAATCATTATAGCTTTTTATTTACAAGTTATATGCATAGGCAATTTTACAGCATTGACAATTGCCAAACCTTTTGTCCCAATTTTTCCCCTCCTTCCCGCATCCCCTCCCCCCCATGGCAAGTTGACCAATACATGTTGACTATGTTAAAGTATAAATTAAGTACAATACAAGCATACATGTCCTAACAGTTACTCTGCTGTACAAAAAGAATCAGAGTTTGAAATAGTGTACCATTAGCCTGTGAAGGAAATTAAAATGCAGGCAGACAAAAATATAGGGATTGGGAATTCTATGCAATGGGTTCATAGTCATCTCCCAGAGTTCTTTCACTGGGTGTGGCTGGTTCAGTTCATTACTGTTCCATTGGAACTGATTTGGTTCATCTCATTGGTGAAGAGGGCCATGTCCATCAGAATTGATCATCATATAGTATTGTTGTTGAAGTATACAATGATCTCCTGGTCCTGCTCATTCCACTCAGCAACAAAATGTTTTTTAACAGAACAGACTGTTAAAGTACCTTTGATTGAGTTTTATATTATTTAAGATATATGAAGTAACTGAAGGAAAAAGTGTTGTTTGTCTTAATAACCACATAAATTTTAGCAGCTTTTTTTTTTTTAGATCACAGAGTTACTGATAATAAAATTTCAGCATGAGAATGTGTTCCAGAAGCATTTTAAGCTAATCCACATGCATAAGGAATCCCCACTACAATACAATTAATAAATGGTCATCTACCCTTCATTTGAAGACCTAAAAAGAGGTACTCTATCATCTCACTGCTTTTGGACAGTGCTAATTGTCAAGAAAATTTTCTAGACTTCAAGCTTACATTTCTAATTGTTTTCAGTTAATGAACATTTGTTTTTTTCTCCCTCTTATTCACACAGACTGAGAAAGAAAACAACAGCAGCAGCAGCAGCAGCAGCAATGGCAATAAAGGCAAAAATATTATAACAAAAATGTGTGATTCAGGCAAAACAAATTTTCACACTGGCCATGTCAAAAAATGTATGTTTTATGCATCTTGAATCTATGACTTCTGTGTCAGGAAGCTGGTCTTTTTTTTTATCATGATTGGTCTCTATATATTAAGTCTTTTGAAGTGTTTTGTTTGTTCTGTTTTATTTTTACAATTTTGTGATTCTTGTATAAATAGTTCTGTTATTATTCCTTTTACTTGGTTTCAGTTTATCAAGCTTAAATTTGTTTCTTTCTATCTTCTACCCATGTGACTTTTTTCTGAAGCTAAGCAAAATATGCCAATCTTTCCTATATATGACTATCTTTCAAATGATTGGAGACATCTATCATGTCAGTCCTTACATCTCAAGTTTTCTAAACTAAGTGTCTCCATTTCCTTCAACTAATTTCCACATGACATATTCCTAAGGAATTGCTTAAGTCATGAAGATATGAAATGACTTGTCCAGGATCTTATAGCTAATAAGCATTTGAGAAAGAATAGGAACTTACATCTTTCTGAATTAAGAATAGCACTTTTTGCAAATATACTTGCTGCCTCTTTTTAATATATATTTTATACCATAATTATGGTCATAATAACATGTTTGTTTAGTGTAAAGAAATCTTTTTTTAGTTTAATACTATGATTCATTGCATAGTCTAAGCAACTCAAAGTTTTCTTTATTTGTGATATTATGAATTATCAAGTGTTTATATCCCTGTTTATAATACCTACACCATAACAAATGAAGCCTGGCAAAAGCAGATTACATTACAGTAGTAGTAGAACTCATGTTTGATAAATTTTAAAGTGACAGCAGGTAATATTTTTGAGAACATCCAGAAAATAAAAAGCATAGCTTCAAATTATATTCCTCCTCACATAAATGTCATCCAATTTGCCTTCTATCACCCATTTCTCTCTAATTAGCAATTTCTTAATTCCTGTAATGAATCTGTTAAAGTGCTTCCACATGAAATTTCAGCTTTTTATTAGGATATGTTCTCCTACCACAGAAACAAATGAGCTCCGAGACAGATTTTGTGTCACAAAGATTAAACTCCAAAAAAGAAGGATATACATAAGAAGCTAATTGTTCTCAGTTTCCTGGAAGAAATTTAAAAGTCAATTCTTGCATGATTAAATTAAATGCATTTTGAGAATGATGACTGACAATTAAATTCTCTGAAACATTGTATGCTATATACATGCACTGTTTCCAATATGAGGTTGTTATTAAGGAGTTTCCAGTGTTGAAATGCTCTTTTTGCCCTCTAGTGGAGATTCATATTACATATAATTTACAGATCATTTTATAAAACTACTTTTATTTCTTAATCTATTTTCTCATCAGCCTATGGATAAGAAATAAGTCTAGGTGTATTGACATCATCAGCTGTACACAGAATTGTCTTCAACGTATTATATAAATTTACCCACATTCATAATAATAGAGGAACCTTTCTATTTCCTTATTCCTGTAATCATTCCTACATCCCCTATACACACACACACACACATACACACACAGCCCTAATAATAGAAATAATAGCCTATTTCACTCAGAAGATTGAAAGCATCATTCTTGAGCACCCTCAGACTTCTCTTTTGTAATCCCTATCATTTCCCAATATTATCACCAATAAAAGAGGAAAAAAGGATGCTTACTCTTCATTAACATTAACCTCAGAGATCTTAAAGGAGGAAAGGGACCCATATGTGCAGTAATGTTTGTGGCAGCCCTTTTGTAGTGGCAAGAAACTGGGAATTGAATGGATGCCCATCAATTGGAGAAAGGCTGAATGAATTATGGTATATGAATGTTATGGAATATTATTGTTCTGTAAGAAATGACAAGTAGGATGATTTCAGAGAGGCCTGGAGAGACTTACATGAACTGATGCTCAGTGAAATGAACAGAACCAGGAGATCATTATACACAGCAACAACAAGATTATACAATGATCAATTCTGATGGACGTGACTCTCTTCTACAATGAGATGATTCAACCCAGTTCCAATTGTTTAGTGATGAAGAGAACCATCTACACCCAGAGAGAGAGAGGACTGGGAACTGAGTGTAGCTCTCAACACAGCATTTTCATTCATTCCTTTTGTTGTTGTTTGTTTGCATTTTATTTTGCTCCTCTCTTTTTCAAAACTGGTTTCACTTGATTTTTCTTGTGAGGTACAATAATTGTATAAATATGTATGCATATATTGGATTTAATATATATATATTCTGCCATATTTAATATTTATTGGACTACTTGCTAGGTAAAGGAGGGCATGGGAAAAGGGGAGGAAAGTTGGAACATAAAGTTTTGCAAGGGCTAATGTTGAAGAATTGTCCAAGAATCTGTTTTGAAAAGTAAAAAGCTTTGATAAAGAAAAAAGAAAAAGATTAACCTCAGAAATGGAACTCTTGATCCCTGATCCCATACTCCGGTCTAATGTAAAACCTTTCTCCTGCAATCATCCCCTCTACTTTATGAATCTTCAATCTCTCCCTCCTTCCAGTTCCTTCCCATCTGCCTAAAAACAGGTTTATTTATGCACAATCTTGAAAACAAAACAATACCCTTTCTTTGGGTCTTCTTTCATATAGCTAACTCACTTCTCCTTTTTCTGTTACTGTTATACCTCTTGAAACAGTAACATGGAATCATAGGAGCTTAGATTAAGACTTGAAGGAGACTTCAGAGGTTATAAAGTGCAACCCATAAATTCTGTAGTTGAGGAAACTGAACTTACAAAAGGGAAGTGTGTTGCCCAACATCAGAAAAAAAGGTTATAAGTGGTAAAATTGGGATATGAACATAATTCTCTAACTCCCCATTTAACACTTTTCTCTCTTGACTACTTTTTATCCTTCTTATTCCTCAATCCTTATCTCCACCAATCTACTGCTAATACAAGGATCCCCAATGACCTACCTGGTATTATCAAACCTAATAATCCTTTTTTGCTACTGATTTTTCCTGGCAGTTTTTGATATTATGACTTAGCTCCAAAGATATCCCACTCTCCTAGTTTTCCCCTATTTCTCTACCTATTCCTTTCGGTTTCTTTTGCTGGTTCCACATTCTTTTGGTGACTTATTAATGCTGATTTTCCCCAAAATTAGTTTTTTCGGTCTTCTCTCTATTCTCCATGCTTTAACATTGACAACATTATTAATAATTAACGTGATTAATTTTTTTTATTTATCTATTTGTTTAATTAATTAATCCTTACTTCTTTTCTGTATCAATTCTTTATCCTTTTTTATAACTCTATACACCTTTATTTAGATGCCCCATTGACATTTCCAATTCAGTGTGTTTGACATTTAATTGTCTTTTCCCTTAAATATGATCTTGCTATTTTATTTTTTTAACTGAGTTGGATGGAACTATAAAGAACATCCAGTCTGAATCTTTGTTTTCCAGATGAGGATAATGCAAATGAAATGACTTGTCATGGTTGTACAAGTAATGAGAGCATAGCTAAGATTTGAACTCAGGTCTCCTGATTCCAAACATATCATTCTTTTCATAATTAGATTACTTTGTCCATAGTATTTTCATTCACTCTTCGACCTTAGGTTGGTGAGGTTTTTGTGAGTTAATGCTTTTAAAAGCACATTGTAAATCTGAATATAGCATATAAACATCAGCAACTTTATTTTTATTATTGCTGATTCTTTTCTTTTACCTCTGATATCTATACCCAAGTCATGATTTTTTTCTAAAATTTCTACCACCAACTTAATATTAGAACTTTATTACTAATATCATGCATTTTATAATAGCCTACAAATTTTCCCATTAACAATCTTTCCCCTTCATCCAATAATAATATTTAATATTTAACATTTACATAGGCTCTTAAAATTTGCAAAGCATTTACCATTTAATCCTCAAAACAACCCTTTGAATTGGGAGCTATTATTATCCCTGTTTTACAAATTAGGAAACTGAGACTGAAAGAAGTTAAATCACTTGCTCAGGGTTACATAGCTATTAAGTGTATGAGATAGGATTTGAATTGGATCTTAACTCCAACTTCAGAATTTTATCCATTTATACCATTTGGCTTCCTGTGACCCAAAATTTACATATTAATTAGATTAAACCGCCTTATACATATATCCAACTGTATCAATTCTTTCCCTTCCCCCAAACTTTTAATGTCTTGCTACAAACTAATAAGTTCTTAAACTTTTGCTATATTTTTAAAATCTTTTATCATCTGGCACCACCTTACCTTTTCAGGTCTCCATTATTCTCCTTCAAGCACTCAGAAATTCAAATATAATCCCCATTCACCTGATTCTTTCTATCAATATCACTAACGCTATTCAAAAAACCTTCTCACTCTTTTTTAAATATACAGTAAAGTATGTCTCTATATTGTATATTATCTTTTTTTAAGTTTGGTTTGATCCTCTAAACAGAGACATGAATTGATTAGTACTTTGATCTTTTGATCTTTAAAAGTTTTCTTGTGTTTTGTTTTTAACAATATTACTATACTTTTATAGATTGTTCTTCTGATGTAGCCTGCTTCACTCTGTCAGTTTATACTACTCATAATTCCTTTAAATTGCTTTTTTTTTCTTTTCTCATAGCTTCTTAATATTCCTTTTCATTCACATACCACAGTTCGATCATCCATTTTCCAATTTTCTGAAGGCTAAAGTAAAATACTCCCATAAATTTTAGTTCTTTGCCCTGCCTTTTCTTTAATTATATACTTCAGGATGAGAAAGTTGTTTTTACTTCAATTATTCATTCCTGCTCCCTTTTATTATCCTTCCTGTTAACCCATTCTCATCCCCTATTCCTATTTCTCTGTTGACTTGAGGTGCTTCTCTACTAAATTGTGTTGTCTGGTGGTGGTGGTGTAGTGGTGGTGATGATTACTTGTCTTTTTTGTGGTTTTGTTTTGGGGGAGAGAGAATGAATTGTTCAGTCATCCTTTTTCCATTTTAGATAACAGTAAGGTTTATATGATATCCACCCCATCCTTCTTTTATATTTTCATTTTTTTCTCATCCTCAATTTTCAAAATCCAATAATGAAAAATAGCACATTCCACCTTCTTCTTCCTTCTTTCTAATAGAGTAATTTTATACTTGTTCTCTTTTCCCTCCTCAGATCAGCAAAACAGAATAAATGCTTCTCCTTCCCAGAGCATCTGTTTTTTTATTTATTGCTTTCAAAAACCTTTTGAAGACCTTAAAGTTCTGAAGCAGTATTTGTTTCTTCTCCTACTATAAGTACATTAGCACTACATCATCAGACAGTTCTTCAAATTCCACAAATAAATTTACTTTTCTAAGTTTTCTATATTCTTGGATTTGTTTTTCAAAGTTGCTTTTTATGAGAAATGGTCTTTTTATCAAAAACATTTTAGAGCACTCAATTTCATTAAAGATACATTTTCCCCATCTAAGTTCATGTTCACCTTTGCAAAATAAATTATTCTATATATTTTGCCTTTTAAAAGACAAAGCTTTCTCTTATTTTTTAAAAAGCTCCACTAATTTTATAATATATAAGCTGCTCAATTTTGTGTGATTCGGGGTTTTTTTATATTTAGATTATTTTTTCTTTTTCTGGAAGTTTGAAATATTATAATTTTCTTTGACATGTGGTCTCTCTCTCTCTCTCTCTCTCTCTCTCTCTCTCTCTCTCTCTCTGGATTTTTGCTATAATATCCAATGAACTTTTCCTTTTAAGATTCTTTTGAGGTAATTAGTAACTTTTTGGATTTTTTATTTTGTTTTGTTTTGTTTTGAATTTGCTCTCTGGTTCTAATACCTTTGGGAAGTTTTCATTTAATATTGATGGTAATGGAATATCTAGGCTTTTCTTTTCTTTTGTTTTGTTTTAAATCATAGTTTTCAGAAAGTCCAATAATTCTTGGCTAACTTTTACTTGAGCTATCATCCATGCCAGTTGCTTTTCATAACAGATTATATTATAATTTTTCTGCTTTTTTCAATCTTTGGATTGAAGAAAACAATCTTTGTGTGAGTTAATGTTTTTAAAAGCTCATTTTCCTTTTTATCCTCAAGAATTAGCACAATGTCTGGCACACAAGAAATGTTTAATAAATTGCCTGTTTTAGTTTTTTGCCTGTTTAGTTTGTTGCCTGTTTTAGTTTTTAGGAAGTTTTTACTTGAGTAAAATTTACTATTTTCTTTTCTAAACTATTTATTCTCCTTTGATTCTGATTTCTTCATTTCTTCTAGACATTCATGTAATCCTTGCATATATATATATATATATATATATATATATAATTTTTTTTCCTTTGAGTCTCTTCTTGAAGTTGATAAGAAGAATTAGAATGTATATAGAGCTTTACAGTTTACAAAGCATTTGTACACATATCATCCCAAGCTTTTGCAACAATCCCCTGAGGTATATACTATTCATAATTCCATTTTGCAGATGAAGAAACTGAGTCTGACATTAAATAATTTGTCCAGAATCACATAGCTAATGAGTGTCTGAGGCAGTATTTTAAGTAGGACTTTCCTAATTCTCCAAGTCTAGAATTGTTACCTATGATATCAGTTAGTTGCAGTATTATTCACCTTTTCTTTGGGGAAGTCTATAAATTTGCAATTATTGATTATTCCAGTCAGTATTTTCTTTGTTTTACTCATCTCTCCAGCTTGGGTTCCTAAATTGAGCTGATATCTGTCCTCAATGGATTTTTGTGTGACTTTTGTGTGATTAGTTCTACATAGTCTAATAGTGGGTCCTCTGGATTTTTATACTAATTTTTCATTCTAGTATATACAGTCCTAGATCTTTGAAACTCACAATCCTATATATTCAGACCTTCTCTATCTCAGAGCCCCTATATAGATTGTCTTAGTCTTTGTATCATGGTCCTCTAAACTTCCAAAATTCCTACCCTAGGAAATTCCTCAAGAGAACCCTCCACTCTTTTTGTCTCTGAACATAAAGTCTTATATAAGGCTTACCTATGAACTTTTAACTGAGTTTTTGCACAGTTCTGGCATGACAAAAGAAAGTTTCTCATTGTATTTCTTGTTCATCATTTGGTCTTGGAAGTTGAAGATTTTTTTTTGCTGAATTGGATATGTAGGATGTTGTCTTTCTCCTTTTCAAGTAGCCATCTTAGCAAGAAGTCTCCTCCCTCTCACTCTTCATCTATTGAATCCTTAGCCATCATTTAAAGCTCAATTTAATTCTATCTTCTCCAAGATTTCTTCCTTAATCCACTTTCTCCAGTCCTTCTTGCTTACATCTCATATGCATTGTTTTGTAATTCTCCAATTTGCTTAACATGTAGTTTTTGTTTTCATTAAACTGTCAGCTCCACAGATGCAGGAAGTTCAATTTATTCAAACTTTATATCTCCACAGAATCTAGTATAATCTATATAAAATATGTATTTAATAAGTGTTTGCTGAATGAAAAAGAAATAGATGAACAAATAGTTCCATTTTAGATTATCTGGATATCTCAAAATGCTTTAAATATTTTTGGTTTGATAAGAAAAATATGCTGAAGGAAGGGGGTTCCACTTTTAAATATTCTTCTACCAGAGTGAGTTTCCATAACTTTCAAAGACTTTCATAAATATTTTAGAAGCAAAGAATATGAGATTTTTTTTCTTTTGTGGTGGAATCAATTACCCTAACTCAGTTAAACCCAAAAATCTGTAACTGAGCATATAAAGTAGAACAACATTAACAATATTCTCAAATGCCAAAATAATCTGTCCTATTAATTTGCTTTGACAGAGTTCTTTTTCATCTAATCATGTGTGTTTTTTTTTTCTATAAGTTTCTGACAACATGTCAGTTCAACAAAAGTTTGGCAAGATTGGCAGGAAAATATATAGACACAGATGTGAAGAATGTGAACTGTTTCTCTCAATCCATTTATTTTTTTAGTAAAAATAAAAATCTCAACATCCTACAAAATTCCACTGGCTCTTCTGCTCAATCTTTTTTCTCCTACTTCCAATCATTTCAGATAACCTACTTCCTTGAGTTTTTTCTTCAGACCACTCATTGCCATATTTCTGAATTACTGTGTGACCTTGAACAAAAATTCCTTAAGTTTTCAGAATTCATTTCCCTAGTCAGAAAAAAAGAGATAAAATCTGTCAACTACTTACCTCACTAGAGTGTTGTTTTTTGAGATATTCTCCTAAAACAAGGTCTTTCTCATCCTTAGATCTATTTATGATGAGCTTATACTAAGAAAACAAATTATCATTTCAAAGGGCCCTTAGCTCAGATTCCATAAAAGAAGTTCACAGATATTTTGATTTACCATTTGAACCTATTTTAATTGGGTTTAATGGAAGCTAATTAATCTGCACTAAGATCTCCTCATTCCCAAAGAGAATATTCCTTTCAGAACAGTTATTATTTTAACCCCTGCTTAGTATGATACTTGGGACCAGAAAGAAATCTAGCATTCTTATAATAATTACTAATAACTAATTAAATTGTTATATAATTTGTATATTGAATGTTGGTAAAAAATAATTTTCATGATTTAAGTTGTATACATACTGATGCAGAAAAATCAGTAAAGAAAAGAAGAAAGGAATTAAATAGAAAAAACTCAAGAAAATAAAAAGAAATAGCAATTATAATTTGAAATATTGGAAATCATGCAAAATTGGGAATCAATCACAAGAACAATCAGGACTTCCTATATTCTTGCCTCTTCCCTTTTCTGTTCCTCCTTTCTTGGAAATACAATAAGGACGATAACCAGAATTGCCTCATATAAACAATCACAATATGATATTGGTGATTTCTCACCACAGAGAATCATTGTCCTTTGCATCATCTGCAATTTTGATTCTCCAGAGATTATTGTACTTGATGATATATAGTCAAACCAATATGATATTGGTTTTCATTTTGTTATTGGTTTTTTGTTTTGTTTGGTTGTTTGTTTGTATTTTTGCCAGGGAATAGCTTAAGATCACTGTAATCACTGCACAAATTTTCCAAATGATATTTAGTTTATTGTCTACTATTAAATAATGGGCTATTTATGGGGATAAAGATAGAGAAATGGAACTGTGATTTCATTGCTATGAGAAATTCCCTCTACTAATGTATCTTGGTACCATATCTTCAACTTTTAGTTCTATGAGTTGCCTAGTACACTAAGATTAAGTTTTTTGTTCAGGGCCATACAGCACAAATCAGCAACAGGAATTAAAATGAGAACTTCTGACATGAAAGATCAGCTTTCTAACCACTGTACCATATTATAAAATAAAGGAACAGTTCCTAAGTTGTTTCCATTAGTTTTTGATTCTTTGTAGCCCTGTTTAGGGTTTTCTTGTCAAAGACAATGAAGTGCTTGAGCATTTCATTTTATAGATGAGCAAACTGAGGTAAGCAAGGTTAAATAGCTTGCCCAAGGTCACGTAGCTAGTAGCTATCTGAAGTCTTAATTGAACTTAGGAAGATGAGTCTTCCTTATTACAAGTCCAAAGTTCTATTCATTGTACCACTTTTCCAGAAGCATCAACCATGTCCTATGTTCTCTGTATAAGGGACCTCCAGGCTTCTTTCCCTAGCCCCTGTCTTCTTACTCCACTCTCTTTATCTCTGTGTTTGTTTCTCTGACTCTGTCTCTTCATCTCTCTGATAGACTCCAAAAATGTTAAGGGACTTTCTCAAGTAAGAAGCAACATGATATGACCAAAATACTGAACTTGGAGTCAGGAAGTTCTAGGTTGAAATACTGCTTTTGCCTCATATAACCTTATGCATGTTATTTAACTTCTGTCCTAGTTTTCTCATCACTGAAATGAGGAGTTTGGACTGGATAGAGTCTGAAATCCTTTAACATCTATATGCCCCCAAGTCATTATTAATCGGAGAAATGCAAAGTAAAACAACTCTGAGATACCACTACACCCTTGTTAGATTGGCTAGAATGACAGAGAAAGGTAATGTGAAATGTTGGAGGGGATGTGGGAAAACAGGGACACTAATACATTGTTGGTGGAATTGTGAATACATCCAGCCATTCTGGAGAGCAATTTGGATCTATGCTCAAAAAGTTATCAAACTGTGCATACCCTTTGATCCAGCAGTGTTTATACTGGGCTTATATCTCAAAGAGATACTAAAGAAGGGAAAGGGACCTGTATGTGCCAAAATGTTTGTGACAGCCCTCTTTGTAGTGGCCAGAAACTGGAAAATGAATGGGTACCCATCAATTGGAGAATGGTTGGGTAAACTGTGGTATATGAATGCTATGGAATATTATTATTCTGTAAGAAATGACCAGCAGGATGAACACAGAGAGGCTTGGAGAGACTTACAGGAACTGATGCTAAGTGAAATGAGCGGAACCAGGAGATCATTATATACCTCAACAACGATACTGTATGAGTATGTATTCTGACAGAAGTGCATTTCTTCGACAAAGAGAAGATCTAACTCAGTTTCATTTGATCAAAGATGGACAGAAGCAGCTACACCCAAAGAAAGAACACTGGGAAATGAATGTAAACTGTTTGCATTTTTGTTTTTCTTCCCTGGTTATTTTTACCTTCTGAATCCAATTCTTCTTGTGAAACAAGAGAACTGTTCGGTTCTGCACACATATATTGTATCTAGGCTATACAGTGACATATTCAACATGTATAGGACTGCTTGCTATCTGGGGAAGGGGGTGAAGAGAGGGAGGGGAAAAGTCAGAACAGAAGTGAGTGCAAGGGATAATGTTGTAAAAAAAAAAACTTACCCAGACATGGGTTCTGTCAATAAAAAATTATAATTAAAAAAAGATTATCATTAAAAAAAATACTGGAAAGATGAAGAGCAATATGTTGCTATTGAGTTTTGTTTAATGTGATTAATATGAAATCCTTTGTGGTCAAATTTTCATCTAGATCAAATGTCTTTAGAGACTTATGTATATCTAGTACAATAGATGAACCCCTTCATTACCTTGTCCTGTATAGTTCATAAATACTTTATTTTTGAATCCTAAATGGTTTTCCTTTATTACATCGAGTTTGCATTCTATATATGTTCCATTTTAATGTATCTCTATTCGATTCTACAATTATAACAAACTATCCATGGTGCCATGGAACAAGTCTAGAAAGCTTTTCTATCACCCTTAGTCTACTACTTGGAAGACCCCAACCCAAGAAGCCAGTAACCTCACCTAAGGTTGGAGTCAAGATCAATTTTAGGATAAGGAACATTCCATCTGAAGAGACCATTGAGAATGAGCTCTCAGAGGTCAGAGACTGTCTTTTGTCTTTCTTTATAGATCCAGTGCTTAGAACAGTTCCTGGCATAAAAAAAATGTTCTTAATAAATGTTGATAGACTGATTAATAAATGTTGATAGCTAGAAGGACCTTAGGTAACCTCTGTTTAGGCTCAATGACCCTCTGTGTTTAAATCTCTGCTCCTTTGAGATATGATCTTCTTTGCTTTTTAATTTCCATGGCATTAACAAAGGAAATTCTTAAAATGTCTTCACCACCATGAAAAAGGAGGTAAATCAAAGCAAATAAGAAAGAATTTCTTAGAGGAATTATTAAAGTTTTCTAAATTTTTAAGAAAATGAAAACTGAGAATTGAATAGAAAGCAAAAGAGCAAGATGTTTCTCATGACCAAATCTGACCTCCTTTAATAGAAAAGCAATCTCGTCATTGTGGCATACATATCATAGTTTATAGTGAGTGCAGACTACAAGAGGCAAAAGGGAACAATGCCACACATTCATAATAATTCCAAAAGTAGCTATGGCATACTTTATAGAATGAAGAGGAAAATGAACAAAATAAGCACTTGACTTAAGAAACTAAAAACCTAAAGGCAGCAAACAGGCCAAAACATCTTAGCAAAGATGATTAAGAATGAAAAGGAAATTATCAATCATGGCCTTGGAATAACAATGGGTTTGTTGTAAGGCACAAACTTTATAATTTTCATAATAAAAAAAATGTGAACTTTCCATTTTTTCCCTTCTTGTCAATCCATTGTGCAAGATTTAAATTTAAGTGATTCCAATGATTGTCAGAAAATATTCATATTTTAATTGCAATATATTCCTTTTTAATCTTTTTAGTCTTTTCCTCATTGATTTTCATGAGGTTGTGTTTGGAAAGAAGAGATTTGGGCAATTTTGTGAAACTTTCAGTAAATCTAGTAATCTGGGAGATAAAAATACAGTTCAGGAATTGTAAGAAAGGGTGGGGAATTAAAGGGTGGGGAATAATGGAATTGGCACTATACAGTTTGAAAAAAAATGTGCTGGCTCCAAAAGGGATGAATTGGTGAATTGTTAATTAGTATCATTAAATGTCATTTGGGAAACTACCGCAACAGAAAAAGAAATTTGGGGTCATTAAAATCCTAGCACAACTTCCCAAGAGCAATTCATTCTGCTACCACAAATGCTTATTGTCTTCTCCCTATTCCCTTTTCTCTGTCCCCTTTTGATTGGTCATTTGTAATAGATGTCCAAGATTTAAGTACATGTGGACCAGTTATACTGGTTGAACATCCAAATGCATTGTGTAAATAATAGTCATTTTCAGCCTCTCTTCTGAGGGTTAATGCAAAGTAATTTGGGTTTGATACAGATATTTATACAAAATATTCCTCACAAACAAGAACTTTAAGAGGCCCTCAACACTTTTACATAATCTTCCATAATATACTAAGACATAATTCATGTTGGCATAAAATAGTTTTGATGAGAATACACATGTTTCATGTGCAAAAATGTTTGTAGCAACCTTTTTTGTAGTGGCAAGGAACTGAAAACTGTGTGGATGCCCATCAGTTGGGGAATGGCTGAATAAATTATGGTATACGAATGTTATGGATTATAATTTTCTATAAAAAAAATGATCAACAGGATAGTTTTAGAAAGGCCTGGAGAGACTTACATGAATTGATGCTAAGTGGGGTAAGTAGAACCAAGAGAACATTGTACACACCAACAACAAGATTAAACAGTGAGCAATGAATTAATTTAAATGATTTATATAAAGTATTCTGGAAATCCAAAATCACTATATGTGTCCATTGTTATTATTACTACTATTACTGAGAGAATTGTTTGATGGGATGGCTGATCTACTATCATTAATCTGCCAAATAAAAATCATGTAGAATGAGAAAATACTGGATGTTTAAAAAAGGGCAAATTTCCTGATTTTTGTAAGGAGGAAGAGATTAATCTGTAAACTTTACAGCAATGGTCTTGACTTCAAATTTTAACAATAGTTTAGAACATATCATTGAAGGAATGGTTAATAAAAATCTTCAACTGAGAAAAGGCAGGGATTTTCACCACTACAACATTTTGCCTCCAAAATTTTTAGGTCCTTTGGAAATACTGTGATATCTCCGTTAAAGAGAAAATATAAGATGATTATAAGACTTTCTTATATAAGAAAATATAAAATGATTATAGCAGGAGAAAATGAATGGAAAGCAAAAGGAATCTTTGCAGGAAGTCCTATGCTATTGCAAAAGTAAGCAATGTAAATAGTTAAATGAGCAAAGGCAAGATGTGTTGAGAATAATTATTATATAAGATATGCAATATGATTTAATGCTTATGAAAGCAAGATAAGGATAAAAAGAATTGGGTACAGTGGGCAAAGAGAAACTAAAAAAGAGAAATCAACAATACATACTTTTTTTGAGCTCCCAAAGTATTTAGATGGTATCTCTTTTATACACTTATTAATCTTCTTTCTCTGCATTGCATTGATCTGTGTCTGTCTCTAATCTACCCTTATAGATTGTAAAATCCCAACAGGAAAAGTCTATACTTGACTCCTCTTTGTGTTCTTAGATCCTAGCATGGTACTCTATACATAAATAGAAAGATTATTTGTCAGAGGTTAGAGAGATTGAAAAAGAAAAAAATCTTTAAAAAAAAATCATTGGCCACAAACCAAGTTCCAATGATAATCATGATTTTTAGATAATTCAGCCTGAAAATGCAGTATGTCCTTGTTGTCCAGTAATTGACCATGTGAATATAAAAGCTAGGACTTGAAATATTTGGCCTCTGTTCTGCCAGTAGTACTCTCTTTATAGAGTTAAGGTAAAAAGCATTTAAGTTCTTTTAGTGCTAAGAAAATGCCATTAATTCTCTAACTGGTAAATTTTAAAAGACATCTATCCATTCAACAGGTCAGTAACAATGAGTTTTCTTTTTCTCTATCTACTCTCTTTGAACCATCCATACAGCAACTTCTGAGCTATTACAAAATATATAATGGAGAAAGAGAGAGAGGGGGGAGGAAGGAAACAGAGAAAAAAGGGAAGAAGAGGAGGAGTTAGAAACAGAGATAAACAAAGACACTGAGAGACAGACAGAATTGAAGCAAAATTCCTTTGTGTTAAGAGAAGGGAAGGGAAAGAATGAAAAAATTTAGGCATGATAGTAGTAATAGGAGCTAATATTTATATGGTGCTTACTATGTGCCAGGCACTGTGATAAGCACTTTATGAAAATAAAAAGATTATCCCATTAGATCCTCACAATAACTCTGGGAACTAGGTGCTATTATTGTATTCTATTGTTAATGCATATTACATTTATTATATTATCATATTTATATTTGTTATATTTAAAGATGAGGAAAAGAGTCAAACACTGGGAAAATGATATGGCCAAGGTCATATAGCTATTAAGTATCAGGTCTTCTTGACTCTACATTGGCACTGTAATATTTAGAAGAGAAAGAGGAAGAAGAGGAAAGAGGAAGAAGGAAGAGGAAGAGGAATGATATTCTGTAATATTAGAGTGCCAAGAGTTAACAGTCAAGACACTGACTAGCTTTAGTAGGACAGGAGGTTGTAAAGAGTATTAAAAGAGTATAAAGACTTTAGGCTATATAGAAGTGGAACAAAAGAAGTAGAGAAGAAAGATAGACATATAAAGAGATGCACTGACTATTCACGTGTTTTACATACACTATAGCTGCTGATTTTTTTTTCCTTACCTATGGACTTGAAAGTAGGTTGAGAGTCATATAAGAGCCTTTAAGAAGGTACATATAAATAGTAATCTTTCTAAAAGAATTGAATCCTCAAAAAATAAGTCTTGTGTCTCAAACTTTATATCAACTCTAGTAATTGCAGTCTATCACTCTTGAAGCTAGCAGCATTGAAATGAAAATGCAAAAATAGGGAAAGTGCCTTACATTGTGAAAATCAAATTAGACTTGGAGTCAGAAGAGCTGATCTTGAGATGAGAACCCCCAAGTGACTCAATGTGACCTGAGATAGTCACTTGGTCTCTCTGAGACTTAGTTTCCAATAACACAATGTAGTGATTTTTTGATATCACATTTTAATTCTAAATTTAATTCAATAAGCATTTAAATAAGGTAATTTATATTTTTTAAAAACTCAAAATTTTGTAGAAGGGACAAGAACAGGTCCCAACAATAAAACAGAATATGATCACTAGGTCAGTTGTAGAGAGCCAGAACTCTGGAGAAGTATACTTGAAACAGTGTTAACTCAGTGGAATTGATGAGATGATTGTTCTCTAGTTCACATATATACTTAGTACTCAATATGGTGATGTAATGGTTCCCTAAGTTCACACATAATCAATATCTCTAAGTTCACACATAATTACATAATTATATAATTACAATAAGGTATATAAGGACTAACAAGAACTGGAAGAAAAACATTCTATCTTTGACTATCCTCTTAAGTTGTAGTGTTCTGGTTGGTTTTCTGGAGGTCTCTAGACCACCCTTCATTTCAGCAGCACAATCACCCCCAGAATAGATAGGTGTTAAAGTCCAAATTCTTTATTATCTCCTTGCCAGTCTAGTTTCCTTGCCTGGGACCTGGGCTAGCTTTCTTGAGGTCCTCCAGAATGTGTCTTGGTTTCTGTAGTGGAGGCAGGAGGACCACCAGGATGGTCTCTGTATTGAAGTCTGTCTCATTCCCAGGGCTTGTGTTCCAGCCTCCAGCCACTACAAAGGTGGGAGATGAATCTCTCTGGCTGAGTTTGTCCCAGCTTATATGTAGTAAATTGAGTATAAACCAGTTATTATATCACTAGAAAACCATCATTTGTTGTAAGATTAAATCAATCATACTGAACTAGAGAACTATTAATCATCATGCTAAACCAGATAACTATTGTCTTATCAATTCCACTGGCAACACCTTGTAAGAATCCTTATTTCAAGTATAGAGTTCTGACCCATAACATTTGGTGGCTCTCCTGCCTCCTGCACTATGGGGGAGACTGGAAGACTGACAGACTGCTGGAAGAAACTGGGAACAGTCAGTCAGACTGCTGGAAAAGACTGTGGAGTAGACTGGTTCAGACTGGGAAAATGAAGGAGACAATAAAAACTTGGATTTTATTCCTGACTATTCTGCTGAGACCAAGGCTAGTCCCAAAGCCTTCTAGTAAGCTAGCTCAGACATTACAGTCAATGATTACAGTCAACTTAATTTCAGTGAGTAGAGAAAGTGAAAGTCAAGGTTTCAGGGTGCAAAAGAGCAAATAGGTACTGAGTAAATGAAGGTGTGGGCATAGAATATTAATTTCAATACCTGACACAAAGCCTGTTACTTAGTAGATATTCAATAAATGTTTGTCCAATTAAATTGGAATGATTTTTAAAAGTGTTGAGATAAAGGCAGGAAAGAAATAATGCAGCAGCTAGAGGGGAAATCAAAGTCAAATGAAGGTTGCTATTTTGTTTTGTTTTGTTTTCAATCAATATAGAAGAGGCCTTTACATGGACTTTTCAGAGAAAAGTTCTATACCAGGGATTTTCAATTGTACTTTTAAGTATGTAGGTCGATAGGCTGATAGATAGATAGATAGATAGATGGATAGATAAATAGGTAGGCAGACAAACTGTATTTCCATTTAATTGGTTTCTTTTCTAAGCTTATGCATTTTTATTTGATGAATTTAAAAGCATTATTATGAGAAGAAATCCACACTATTCTGAGAAATAAACCATAGTTTCACTGGACTGCCAATAGACACAAGAGTCTAAGAATCACCCACTTTATGGGGAAAGGAAAAAGTAAAGCTGCTTAGAAAGAAAGTTTAATAGAAACAAGGTTGTATAGGATGTAGTAAGGGAAGAAAATGAAAGGACCAAGTTAAATCATTTCTCCCAACCCGCTAATGGATAGTCAAGGGCATCTCTTCAAAGACTACAAATGAGTATTTTATATGGTGTTGACTGATTACTCCCATTTATGAAAGTGAGGAAGCATAAGTCACTGAGAAATTTCAAAAGAGATAGGGATAGTACAATAATCACAGTAGACTGAAATACAAGGTAAAGCAATATATAAACCAGAAATATACAAAAGCTACAAATAATATATGCATAAAAAACTGAGTAAATACAGTGAAGAAGGCTACTAAAATATAAGATATTGAGTTAAGTCTGAAGTTATTTATTACTGAGCAAGTATGAGAATGTTAAGCTCAAAACAGAATTATCTCAGTTTGTCTTATCATTGGCATGTAGACTCTTAAGTAATTTTGTCAAGAGTTGCCAGGCCCCCCTTCTTCCCTTCTTTTGATCCATATTCCCCCAGCAGGCCAGTTTATTTCCAAAGTCCTTAAGCTAGAGAATTCTTACTGTGTCCTTCTTATCCTTCTACTGCAATAGTCAACATGTCACATAGGAACTGGAAAATAAGAGACTTTCCTCTTCTTGTCAGACCAGATAGAAATCTGAGAAGGATGGCAGGCAGAGTTTTGCTATTTTTTTAAGTGACAAAGAGATAAAGATGAAGGTGCCTATCTCCTTAGTAATGTAGGAAGTAAGGCTCTCTATTTAGAATGATAGAAAGAAAAATGGAATTTTAAGAAATACCCACTGGGTGTGTTATACTAAGGAACCAACAAGTGATGAATCATAAGGATTGATGAGAAGTGCTTGAAGGTCCCCTTAAATTTAGATGATATTGAATTTACAATGGACCAAAACAGCAGAATTACAATTCTTTCTCTAGCAATATACTGAGGAATTTTGAAAAGAAAAAACAAAAACAAAAACAAAAACAAACAAACAACAACAACAACAAACAGATAATCATCAGTTATGGCAAAAGCCAAAGAATAAAGGGTATCAGGGTATCCTAAAGTGAAGTCTAAACTGAAAAGAAAGTAATTTCACCCAAAAATGTTTTACCGTCAAGCAATATATATATATATATATATATATATATATATATATATATATTTATGTATATATATATATATATATATATATATTCATTCTTATAGCCAGGAGTAGTTTATACATATAAAGATCTGGGTGAAATTATGAAAATTAAACATACAGACAATTTTTGAGGTATACATCCACTATATCCACAAGTGAATCTTTTCAAGTACCATAGATTCTATCAAAGTACTTCCATCAAGTACTATAAAGTTCAGAGGTTAAATTTCTTTCCTAACATCACCTATCTAGAAAGGAGCAGAACAAGCTTTTCCACATAGTACTCAGATTCCAAATCTAGTATTTTTTATATTGTATCCCAAAAATTGGAATAAAATCTGCATAGAGTTCCAAGGAGCATCAAGAGAATAGGGACAATACTGAAGAAAAAAGTAATTTCTGGCTTCTTTCCAAAACTTACTACAAATGATTTTGTTTTACTTGCCTCTTTTATGTTTTTCTCATTAAGTACAAGTGACTTACTCATTTTCAAAATGATATTACTGCTAATAGTAAGAAATACATGCACATAAGGAGAGAAATCAATGTAAATTTATCTTCCACAAGTATTTGAAAGTGGTGGGATTTTAAGTTTTATTTTTAATATGGCCAGCAACCGAAATTACAAGTACCTCTTTGTCAATGCAAAATTATTTAATGAAGCTTTTAAAAACTATTCAATCAGTAATAAAGATAGCTGAATTTTCCAGTATTATATATTTTAGACATTTTTTTTCTTGTGAGAATAACATGAACAAATTTTTTTAATCTTGTAAAATGTTCTAAAATATTGTTTCAAGTATTAATCTAAGATCTACCATTAGATATATAGCCAAAAGAGATCACCAAAGGAGGGAAGGGGTGGAACAGCTAAGGGCAGTGGACAATGCACTGGCTCTGGAATCGGGAGGACTTGAGTTCAAATCAATCTTAAACACTTAACACTTCCTAATTGTGAGATCCTAGGCAAGTCACTTAACCCCAGTTGCCTCACAAAACAAAAGTTTGAAGATCCATATATAACAAAAATATTTATAGAAATTCTATAGGAAGTGACAACTAAAAATTAAGGACATACCTACTAATTAAGTAATAGGTATATGAATATAATGAAATACTATTGATTGATCCATAAGAAATTATGAAAGACAGTTTCAGGGAAAACTTTGAAGATGTGTATGAACTGAAAAGAGTGAACAAAGCAGAACTATTGGGAGAAGGTTTATACAATAAATGTAAATGCAAATTACTATGAAAGACCAGAACTGATCCCATCATGTTTCTAGAGAACTAATGATGATCCATGTGACTCCCCTAACCTGGTGATATGTAATAGACTGAAGATACAGAAAAGACAAATATTATTAGACAAGTCCAACGTGGGAATTTGTTTTGTTTGACTATGCATATTTGTTACATGGATATTGTTTTTATTCTTCCAGTAGAAGAGAGTAGTGGAGCAGGAATGAGAAAAAATAAATCCTTCTTAACTAGAAGAAAAAACAAATATAAAAAATAAATATTAAGCTAAAATAAACTTTTAAAAGTGCTTTTGATCAATTAAAATATTTTAATATGTCATTTTCTATAACCCTGAAGGTTTGAAAGGTGGGTGGGAAGAATTGAATTTTGGAAGTTGCTCTATAATTGAAATTTCAGTAGTATATAGAACTTCTGGTGTGTATATCTACTCCCCTCTAACCTATAATCTTAGAGAATTTCCTGGGGACATAAATCCTTTGCCAGGGTGACACAGACAGTATATGTCAGAGATGGGACTTAAATCTATTTATTATGCCACACTGCTTTTGATTTAAGTTTTAGGTATTTGGAAATATAACACCAAGAATATAGTCTATTTCAATAGAGAATTCTCACCTTATTATACAATCCGTTGTGATTAAATGAAGTAGGGGAATTCATATGTCTGTCACCAAGAGAGATAGAGGATAAATGACTGAAAGGTCCAGGGATAAGACAGTCAGTATATGAGAGGCTCTGTGGATGCAACAGTGATTTAGCAGGAAGAAATGGTTTAGTCTTACAGACAGGATGTAGAGGAGCAGTATCATGAAGAGAAGTAGTATCCTAAAAGGAAGAAAGCAAACAGAATAAAATTCAAATGTTTAAGACATTTAAGAAACTACTATTACCAAAAAAAAAAGGAAAGGAAAAAAAGAAAATAAAAAAGAAGAAAAAAAGATCTCACACAAAGCAGGTCTCCATAATAATAAATTAGTTGGGGATGGGAGAAGAGTTGGCAGGAAGTTCAAAGGAAAGAGGGTGGGGGGACAATAAGCATTTATTAAGTTCCAAGCTAATTGCTTTTTTTGCAAATATTATCTCATTTGCTCATCACAACAATCCTGAAATATGTGTCCTCATTTTGTGTCCCCAAATTGTTCCTATTTTATAATTAATAAACTGAATAGAGAAGATTGTTATTTGTTCAAGCTCACTTACAAGAAAGAGTAAGTATCTGAAGTTTGAAATCAGATTTTCCTAAGTCCAAGTCAAGTACTCTATCCATTGCACTACCTAGCAGCCAACATTTGTACATGAGACTGATGTTTCCAGATGATGGTATTATTTAGTTCCTCCGCTGTGAATTATTTATCTATACAGAACAAAAATCATTATTGGTAGATTAAAAGTAAAGGAAAAGCTTGACTAGTGGCAGCCAAACCAAGAGATTTTATGAAAAACCTCTTTCCGTAGCAAAACAAACAAACAAAAAGAATAAATGAATGACAGCACAAATAAATAACAACTTTTTTTAAAGTTAGGAGGTATTTTTTAAGGTAAAGTCATTCTTTTTCTTGTTGTGAGAGATTCCTAGTTCCAGATGGTCAAATATCAATAATTAAAAATTTTACCACTTAGGAACATTAAAGAAATCCCAAACCTCTCTAGGCATCTTGAGCAGGGAAGGTAAAGTTTGTTTCTTTGTTTATCTAGTAGGTGCTTAATAGCAATAGGAACTGCTTTCACTGGAATAGCAAACTTCTAAATGAGAAAACTCTCTAAAAATGCAGGTCAGTATCCTCTCTGTAACTTAAGAAAGCCTTTGTGTTGCAGCTAGCTAATTGGTCTATATTTGAAATTTCACTAATACACAAAACTCCTGAAGTGTAACCTCTATCCATTCCCCTTTAATTTATAATCCAGGAATATTCATATTATTGACCAGAGTAACACAGATAGCATGTATCAGAGACTGGATTTAAGCTTAGAATTTCTTAACTCCCTGGTAGATAGGTTGCTGATCCCAGATTCAAAAAGATCAATTCAGATTAGTCTCAGATATTTGTTTTTTGTATAATCCCAGACAAGTCACCTTAACCTCTGCCTGATTCAGTGTCCTCAAATATAAAAGAGAGGTCCATGACATCAGGGAGGGGATGTCATGACATGCAAATGAATTGGATTTAAGTGCAGGAGGACCATGCAAGGTCACCTTCCTCACTTCCCATAGCCAATTGGGTCTAATGGCAAGATATAGATCAAGAAGACTGGAGATGGCCCTGGAATAATAATAGCACCTACTTCCTAGATTGTTATGAGAATCAAATTTTAGTTTAGAACCTGGTACAGAGTAAGTCTTTAATAAAGGTCAATGACCTCCTTCTTTGAGAGATTCAATGACTTTCCCAAGGTCACATAGCCAACATTTTTCTTTGTTTTCTTGGTTTCAAGACCTCCTCTCTTATGTAGTACAGCACACAATCTTTTAATAATATTATCAAGTGAAATATGTTTAAAGATATTTGCAAAGTTTAGAACACTATTTACAATGCTTTTATATATAATATGCATTAGTTATTTTATATATTATTATAATGTATGTTATGATTTTAATAAATACTTATAAGTTAATTGATATGTTAATAGATGGAAGATTGTTTAGCAGCCAAAAGTAAATGCTACCTAATTAACTCAAATTTGGAACAAAGATCTAAGGAGAAAACCATTTTAGAGAAAACCTTCTATTTCAAATATTCTCAGAAGTTTTGTTTTTGTTTTTGTTTTTGTTTTTTTCCTGGATGTACCACAACTTCCATCATTGACCCTAGGGAGCTAGGTGACATAGAAGATAAAAGAAAAATTGGAATCAGTAAGACTTTAATTTGGATTCTTCCTCAGATACCTTGACAAATCACTTAACCTTTCAGTATTTTAATTTCTTCATCTGTAAAATGGAAATGTTGGATTAAATGACCTCCAAATTTTCTTCCAAATTAAATTAATGATCCATAATCCCTAAGCCACTCTCTCCTCTATTCCTTGTTAAAATGCCTTTGCTAACCTTCAGATTCAATCATAAGTCCCTTTATCAGAGAAAAGATGCACTCAGAACAAATAAATAATGAGGTTTTCCACCAGTCCTTCTCCAATGCTTCATTAAACCATGTAGGATCCCTGAGCTATCTACAATTATGCCAGGACAGTCCAAGCTCAGTAGCAGCTCCTTTCAGAGCTAGGTCTAGTGAAGGATTTTGAATGTAACAGATTCAAAGTTAGTCAAAGATTAACCTAGCTAAATTAAGGAAGATTCATCTTTAGAAGGTTCACCAACAAGCAATTAATTATTTTGACCACAGTGAATCCCCTTCAAGTAAAGCAAAGAAAAATCAAAATGGGCATTAGGGGAGGAAGTTCAGGGAAATCCATACATTTGATGTATTTACATGAAGGAAAATTAGACCAAGAACTCTAGAAATGTCACTGTATCTGCCTCCTCATCACCAGCCCATTCCAAATCTTCCTAACACCAAGTCCACTATGCCATGAGTTGAAAGTGTGATGACAAATTTCAAAAGTAGTATACAAAGTTTATTTTATACTTATAACATATAATTCACAAGGTATTTATAAAAACTTTTGAAATTATAATATAATAATTTCAGCTCTCTGTTCCAGAAACTTTTTCTTCTATAAGAAAGACACATTAATAAGCAATATTTGTTTTTAAATGAAAGTGAAATTTGGTCTAAAATGAGAACCATCATTCATAATGACACTGAGCTTGCAGGTAAACTCAATTTTGAAAATAATGTGGGTTTTTTTAATTTTATGCAAACAATATAAAATGGTAATGCAATTTATTGATAGAATACACTATGCTAAACAAAGTTATTTGTTTGTTTTACTTCTTGGATCACTAAACTTCTTTATCAACTGAATTTCTTTTCTTTTCCACTTTTAGCAGTATGATTTTATTTGGGTTTTCTTAATATTTAATATTAAGCCCAGGCTTTTCTATAAATAAAAACATAAACTGGAATTCAAGTCAAGGGAAAGATATCAACATATGTTATTGACCAAAAATCTTAGAATTTTAGGTTTTGGAAGGGTCCTTTGAGTTTGTTTAACTCTATGAGCTAAGAACAACTTTTCAAAAACATCTCCACTATAAGGGTAGCATGTTTATGCCATCCTCTGTATAAATTATAGATAGATAGATAGATAGAATGCAGATCTCCTGAGTGCTCCTATTGGAACAGGGCAACTAAAGTTTTGCCCCAAGACATATTATTTAAAGGCTTAAGATAGCCTATGAATTCTTCCTGAATGGAAACTAATTTAAAACTTAAGTAGGTATAATAACTTAGTAAATATATGAACCCTTTAGATTGTGAACTAGGGTTAGTTTCTTCCTATGTCTCCATTCATTATAACCTTTGCAAGAGCAACCTAATGCTAATATCTTGGAATCTGTCTCCCCGGCTGCTTATCGCAAAATATCATCCCATCTATCTCTCATCTGAAATAATCTCTCTCTCTTTTTCCATCTCTCTCTCTCTCTCTCTCTCTCTCTCTCTCCCTCTCTCTCTCTCTCTCTCTCTCTCTCTCTCTCTCTCTCTTTCTCTCTTTTTTCTGAGGTAATTGGGGTTAAGTAGCCCAGGGTCACACAACTAGGAAATGTTAAGTGTCTGAGACCAGATTTAAACTCAGGTCCTCCTAAATTCAGGGCTGCTGCTTTAGCCACTGCATCACCTAAATGCCCCATGTCCCTTGTCTCTTCAATAGTTTTCAAAGGTTGCTTCAGGGGCAAAATTCCAATTTGCTGCTCTGTTCCCCATTTAATACTCTTTCCACTGTCTCATGTTTAATTTCTCTGATATTCATTTTTAAAGATAATGACCAAATGCATAGATCTTGCCTTTAGGACTTCAAAATATATAAATGAAATGTAAAATTTTCGATTAATAAATCAGATACATGATTACAAACTTGTCCACAGTTGATATACCATCTACAAAGCTTCTACGCAGTTGACCAAATTTTTCATATTTTATCCCAGTGCTTTAGAGTCTGCGTAAGATTTGCTTTCCTATTCATATTCTTTGAGTGAAGTTGAAATGGCAAAGAAATGTTCTTATATCAGTGAGATGCATAACTTGTAATAGATTTTGATAGGATGCTAAGAAAATTGAGTTTGTTATCTCTGCTGCTCATTTACTGTAGAATTTTCTTCTTAATTACAAAAATTCACAAGGCAAAAAAAAACTAATGAGTGAAAATCAAATTTACTTTTAAGCTTAATTTTTAAAAGGAGTAGGAATTAATTATTTTTGATAATCATGGTATCATATCCTGTAAGAGTTTAGGAAACTTTGAACTCATGAAGCTGATAATTTACTCTTTCATGACCAAGAAAAAAAAAGTAACAATCAGATCTACAGACTGAATAAATTAACCTGGCTGTGATGAGAAATAGAGATTCCACAGAATATGGCTTAATAGAAGAGCCTACATCTAATAGATTCAGGAGACTGCTCTTGCAAAGTCATAGCATTGTCTTTTTACAGCTATGCCCTTGTAATACCAAAGGCCATTTAGGGCACATTGAGCACTTTTCATTGCAACTGCTATTATCTCATATACATTATTTCATCCTAGCATTTTAAAGTAATTTGCTTTCTTGTGGTTTAAAAGCAAAGGGGGAAAATCCATTTTTGATCTGTCCCTTCTGTCCTTTACCTACTTGCCCATAGTTATCTTGGGGGGAAAAAAAGTCAGTTCTTTTTAAAGACCCAATTCAATTACTGTCTTTTTTTTGCTTCTCTTTGTATTCCCAGTACTTAAAGCAATGCCTAGCTCATGGCATATGCTTCATAAATTTTTGGTGACTAAGTATTAATTAAAGCTTTCCTCCCTCCTTTTCTCAGTATTTCCAGCATAGCCCCCCCCTCAAAAAAAACACTACTTTTATCCCTAGTGCCTGAAACATAGTAGGTATTTAATAAATTACTTGTAATAGAATTGGTTCTAATTGGTTCTAAATGAGACAATCTTTGATCTCTTTCTGCTTTTTATAAAAATGCTTTAACTCAGAATTAGATTACCAGATAATGCCACCATTAGTAATAGAAATGAGGAAAATAACATTTATAAGAGTAAGAGAGCAGCACTTACTTCACCTCTTCCACTTCTCAAAGAAATCACAACCACAATCATACAATCAAAGTCACAAGATGATTTAAAAAGGGAAAATGTGTATTATTAGGCACATTAGTGAAGGCCAAACAACCAGAGAATCCATATATCTTTCCTCCCCATAATACTGATATAGTCCATGGGTACATTGCTTTAGCTTTTTCATTGGATAACTTCCTTCTCTTAAATCTTTATCTTCAGGAAATAATATAATTCCCCCCAATCCCTCCCCCCTAAAAAAAATCCTATTTTCCAAATATTCTTATCACTAGTATGGAACAAAATAGATGTAACTCATGAAATTTGTAACAATTCAATTATCTACCACTCCACTTCTAAGTTAAGATGAAAAAACTACCCACCCAGCCCAGAATAGCTAAGTAACTTTGCCCTAGGTCATATATGTTCTATAGTTATAACTAGGTGCATTGGAGGCAAGATCTGAACCATGGTCATCTGATGCTATAACCAGTAATTTCCCCTATTCCATTACATTTAATATTTGTTTTTACAATTACAAAATATTCAAATATAAAAGTAATCCCTTAACATTTTAAAAATATTTTCCTACCCCTGCCTCCAGGGGCTTTAGATAGGTGAAATAACTTAATATTGAAAGTTCATAGTTGACATGTCAAATTCTCAGAACAACATGACAATAACAAATGTGGAACAATATGCTAGAGACACCAAGTGATGAGTAAAGGATAATAGCCTCATGTACATATTTAAAACTAGCTCCATCTAAGGGAATTTGACATTTTTACAATTTGGCCATAGGTAGATGATAAAGGCATTGCCTTTACCTTTACCTTGGAAACAACATCTCAGTATCTCAATGGAAGACCTGAGTTCAAATGTGAACTTAGATACTTACTAGCTGTGTGATCCTGGGCAAGTCACTTAATTTAGTTTTCTTCAGTTTCTTCATCTATAAAATAAATTGGAGGGGGAAATAGCAAACTACTACAGTATCTTTGGGGGGGGAGGGAAAAACCTCCAAATGGGGTCATGAAGTCAAGCTGAATAGCACAATTTTCCTTTTAGCTCAGCTTTTATGCTTATTCAGATTCACTTTCACGGCAAGGCTATGGAGGATTGAAAGGGAAAAGTGCTGAAGAGCTCTATGATCTGATACTTAGACTTATCTGCATCAGTTTTAGTATTCCTGAAACAAATAACTGCTAATTGATAGTACTGTATTGTTCTTGTTCACCACAGGCCCACAGATTTGTTTCTTTAAAATTCACTCAGTGGATATTAATGTCCTTCTGGGGAAGGGAGGAGGCAAAAAGGAGGCACGGTGGTGTAATGCAAAGAACAATGGCTCAGAAGTGAAAAATTAGATTTAAGTCTTGCTTATTTACCTATGTAACTTGGGGAAAATATTTAGCTTTTCTGAACTTCAGTTTTCCCAATCTATAAAATGAGGAATTTGTAAAATGTGTTTTCTTAGCTTTTGAGCTCTATATCTAATCTGCTATGAACATAGTTGTTTCCAGTTATTTACAGGAAAGGAACCCTTTTAGATTTCTCCAAATGTGTTCCCTCTGAGACAGTAGGTCTAAGGCCAGTCTACCTGTCACTTGTGACATAACTTGAATCATATTGTCTTAAAAAACTGGCTAATTGCTTTTTGGCTCAGACCTAAGTTTAATGGCTCCAAACTTAAAAATTCAACAGGTATTTATTAAACATACCACCTCCCAAGTCCTAAGTATTGTTTGTAGAGGGCCAAAACTCTGAAAAAAGTGTAGTTGAATCAAGGACAGCAGGGTGCTTATAGTTAAACACATAATCAGTGTGAAATAATGGTTCTCTAAACATATAATTAATGTGATGGTGATGTAATGGTTGCACATGTTCAGTTGCTGGAGTGATGTAATTGTACTAAAGTATTTAAGGGCTGGGAGGACTGGGAATGAGTCTTTCAGCCACAGACACAGAAGACTCCCACCCACAGACACAGAGAAGACTTCAGATTCCAGACTCCAGATTCCAGACCCCATCTTTGACCATCCTCCTGGTGGCTCTCCTGCCTACATCACTTCTCCACCTAAAGACCAAGGTCCATCCAGAGATCTTCCAAAAATATAGTCCAAACATTACAATTGTCCATCATAAGTTTCTCAGAAAAAGTAATTGATTGGGTCATATGTGAGGGCCATAGACAGTTATTACATGTATTGGTCATAGACAACTACAGAATAAGTTCTCCATATGTATTCTCAAAGTAAGACGGGACCCCAGAAATGTACTCTCATCTATTCCTGAACAGAAATTTCCTTTATGGCATTCCTGACAAGTAGAAATCTCTGTTTGAAAACTTCTAGAGATAATAGAGCCTATTGCTTCCCTAAAGAGTACATTCTATCTTCAAGCAGCTGTAGGTGTTTATAATAACTGCTGACATTCATATAATGAATTAAAGTTTACAAAGTTTTAGGGGCATAGTCCAAAGCAATTCTGTGGATTATTTACACAAATTTATGCTGTCCCTATTTTTTAATGGTGGAATTGGAGTTAATAAAACTTAAATGACTATCACAAATAAGTGATTTACTAGTAAGTGGAAGGAGCTACTGTCATAGGAGAAATATTTCCTATGATAGGTGACTGCTACCACCTAGAATGCAAAAACTATGGAGACAAAAATCTAAGTTTTATTAATATGCTCAGGTCTCAAAGAAAACCTGAATAATCATTAGGATTTGAATGCCACGTCTTTTAGGAAAAATTATGTCAGAATTCTAGAGAAATAATTATTTTACACATTTCAATCATGTACATTCCTCTTAGGGATCCATAATTCCATGAATTTTCTTCCTTCAGTATCATAAAGCTGAATAAACTTAAAAACACTTATAATCTTAGATATCCCCTTAAAGAAACAAAACTTGTCAAATAGTAGGTAAATTAAACCAAGTTACAGATTAAAGTACATTTAGAAGATTCATAATTAGGCTTATTGAGGAAGAAGATTTACATGTCACCAAGATATCAGAAACATTTGAGAGTCTTCCTCTGGAATTTTTAAATCCAATGGGACAGGTTTTCATCAGGTTAATATTGAAAGACACTTTTATTAAACCAAAAAATGGTCCTGATTCCCCCAAAATAAAAATATAACAAATTCCCCAAAGAAAGGGAATAAACATTTATTAAGCACACATCATGTGTTTAGGCATTGTGTTAAGAATTTTATAAATATAAATAATCACACAAAATAAATTTATGAGGTTAAATTTGAACTCATGTTCTCCTGATTCCAGGCCCATGGATTTTTACATTGTACCATCTATCTATCTCGGCCAGGTAAAGGGAAATTCATATACAAGTCTTTTCTGACTCCTAATACAATGCTTTATTCTCCACATCATGATACATCTCTTAGGAATATAGCATAGAAAATTGTCTCATATTTACGCAAATCTACCTTCCTGTCATATCTTCCCAAGTCACTCTTGTATCACCATTCAGAAGTCCATTCCCTCATCCACATCACAACTTCCAAGTATCTGAAAACAGAAACTATCTCTTACCAAAATCTTTCCTTCTGTATTCTAAACAATCCCAGTTTCTTTAAGCAACCCTCCTTTGGAATACTTTCAAGCCGCTTCTCTATAATTCAACCCACATATCTCTGCCTTGTCTACAAGGGTATTCTGAGATTTTTTCAAACATTTTGCTGATATCCAGGGGGTACCATTTTCTTTTTGTCATATTACTATTTGTCTAAAGCCTCTGCCCAAAACAAAACAAAACAAAACAAAAACTAATTAACTAATTAAAATCAGATTAGACTGTCATGACTTGTTCCTAAATTATGTGCTTGACAACATAAAAATTATAAAGCCATTCATGTATCATAATGAGGATGTTCTAGTGAGGGGGGAGAAGAGATGGAATTAAAATCAGAAGACTTGTATTTAAATATCAGCTTCTGCATTTATTAAGCCTATGACTAGGAATTTTTTTGTTGTTGTGCTAAGATTCTGTTTTTTTAGCTGTAAAATGAGAATAATAATATTTTTATTGCATATCTCATGTATTTATTGAGAGGAGTATGCTCTTTCAACTAAAATGCACTATATAAATATGAGTAGTTTAATTCTTATATCAAGATGACTATGGTGAGAACATCTTGCCTATAAGGAGTGAAAGAGGTAAAGATGTCCTCAGTCTATCTGTTTTTTGTCTTTATCAATATTTCATGAGCCCTCTTATTTGTTTGGATAACTTGCAATAAACCACAGCTAAAATTGAATCTAGGCCCTTAATAGAGGGCATTTTCTCCACCAAACAGCAAGACTTATTTCATTGATCAGGATAAGAATTTTAAAAATTGTATCTGTGATTTCATTTCTATAGGAATTTTCTCCATTGGGAAACTCCACAAATTATAATCCTGCAGTTGCCTAAGGCAACTGAGAAGTTGTGACTTTTCCAATATGACACAAATTGTGTGTGTGTGTGTGTGTGTGTGTGTGTGTATATGAAAGATTTGACTTGAATCCAGATCTTCCTGGTTCCAAAATCAGTTTCATTGAGACTAGGGAGGAAAAGAAAAAAAATTTAGGAATATATCTTCCAAAATGAAATAGTACTTTTTTTTTATTTTTTGAAAGTCTGAGCATATCATGTACATGATTAATGCTCATGATACTAAGTCATCACAAATTCATCAAGTAACAAAATCTGTATCTTTAAAATAAACCACTTGAGTTCTAAGATTACACTGGCTTTCTTCTTGTTTTTTTTTTGTTTTTTTTTTTTTATTTAATAGCCTTTTATTTACAGGATATATACATGGGTAACTTTACAGCATTAACAATTGCCAAACCTCTTGTTCCAATTTTTTACCTCTTACCCCCCACCCCCTCCCCCAGATGGCAGGATGACCAGTAGATGTTAAATATATTAAAATATAACTTAGATACACAATAAGTATACATGACCAAAACATTATTTTGCTGTATAAAAAGAATCAGGCTCTGAATTATTGTACAATTAGCTTGTGAAGGAAATCAAAAATGCATGTGTGCATAAATATAGGGATTGGGAATTTAATGTAATGGTTTGTGGCATCCCTTTTTGTAGTGGCTAGAAACTGGAAACTGAATGGATGTCCATCAGTTGGAGAATGGCTGAATAAATTGTGGTATATGAAAATTATGGAATATTACTGTTCTGTAAGAAATGACCAACAGGATGATTTCAGAAAGGCCTGGAGAGACTTACACGAACTGATGCTGAGTGAAATGAGCAGGACCAGGAGATCATTATATACTTCAACAACAATACTAGATGATGACCAGTTCTGATGGATCAGGCCATCCTCAGCAACGAGATCAACCAAATCATTTCTAATGGAGCAGTAATGAACTGAACTAGCTATGCCCAGAAAAATAACTCTGGGAGATGACTAAAAACCATTCTTCTTGTTTTTTAAAGAGCCATCTTAAAGGTTTTTTTTTTATCCTAAAGTTGTATTATTTTAAATCCACAGTTGTATTAATCAAGAAATTTAAATCAACCTATCAATGTTCTGCAATAAATTTGTGTGTGTGTGTGTGTGTGTGTGTGTGTGTGTGTGTGTGTGTTTTCCTTTTTAGCTTACAGTTAAGTAGCCAGATATCCATCAATTTGGGAAGGGAGACAAAAAGTGAAAGATATCCACAGTTTATGGCAAAGGGAAGAAAGGAATCATATTCATAAAACTTTTTCAGCTTCAACAAAAAAGAAGAATAAAAAGTACTGTCTCCAAGAAAGGTGAAGGTAAGTTATAAATAACAACTTCTATAAAAAATGTTTATGTTGTTTCATTTAAAAAAGCTTTTACCTACTTATTGGTCTTTCACCTACTTGTTGATCTTGTAGCAAAGTCAGGAAAGATAAGTTCCATGTACACATGGAAGTCTTGGGGGAAATAAAGTTATTTTCCAGTTCCCCTTTAGCTTTTTTCTTGACTCATTCTCGTATTTAGTCTTATCATCTAAAACTCTAAGGTAATCTTGAGCTATGTTTATATATGTTCTTTCTAATTAAGAGAATTACAGCATCTCTCATTAATTAATGTTGATCAGAGCCCCACCCCAGTTTTATTAAATTCTTTTACTTAATAAACTGAAGAAAACTCTTATATAAGCAGCTGTTTATCTTTTTCTTTCTTTCAAAACCTCTAAGCTAGTCAGATTAATTCAATACTAACTTTACTGGCTATATAATTTATTAGTAATAACACAAAGACATAATTGCACTTTTAGTATTTTAGCTTTGTGCATGATTGTAGTTAGACCTACCTGTACTAATCACTACAATTAATTGCATATGACTTTTCTTCACTTCTGAAATCATAATTTATACTATTCAGCTTTTTAAGAATAAAAAAAAAATGTAGTCTCTCAACGAATCCTCTTCATAAAATAAAGGTTACAAAAGTTTCATAAGGAAAAAAGACCACTACACCATCCATCTCTCTGTTTTTGCCATTTTATTTCTAGTCAGAACAGGAAAATCATATTCATTTCATTAATGTCATCACTCAACAGTATCACCAAAAATGAACATTTAAAATTGCCATTTCCACAACATAAAGTTTATTCTTAAGCCAACAACAATAGCAATCCATGGCTTCTCTAAGAGAGGCTTTTGGCACAGATCTTAATCTTTAATGTTTTAAATATCCTCAATATCATTTTTTTTAAAAAGGCAAATAATAAGAGATCATTTAAATGAATTACAAAATTTTTAATAAAGTATACCTTGAGAAAAGAATAACAACCAAAAAGGTATGTCATTTGTGTCCAAGTATTAACTCCTAAAACAAGTTTGTCATTCTATTATTCCTTCATTTAAAATCAACAGAAATTCCAATAAATTGTATTTATACTGCTTCTTTTTCAGTGTTTTAGCCATAGCAAAGCCTTACAAAAGAATGTGGACATTAACAACAGCAAAAGACTGCCCAAAGCTAGCAGTGTAAAGGAGGAAAGTAGACATGGCTTAATAAACACTATTAAGAATAAAATGAAGAGTATTCATCATGTCTTTAGCATAACAAGTGGTTTCTTGTAAGTCATAAATTCTATGACTTTAGTAATAAAAAATAGATGTTCCATAAAAGATAGATGTTCCTTCAATGTTTCTTTTCTTCAAATCAACTGTTTTTGCCCAAAATTTAAAGTCACAGTCTAAGAAAAATATAAGCAGTCAATAACCAAAATTTTAAGTTTTCTTCACTTCTGAAAGCACAATTATGGTCACACACACAGATACATAGACACACACACACTATAAAGAAAGGACAGATCAAAGTAGGTGGAAGAATAAAAAAGGGGAGGGATAGAATAAGGAGGGCAAAAAAAGAGTGACCAAAGTAATGTGTGTGTGTGTGTGTGTGTGTGTGTGTGTGTGTAGAGAAAGAGAGAAAGATCTTACACACATATACTTTAATCTCTCTTTTTATTTCTTTTTGCTGTTTATTTTCAAGGGAATTTCTTTTTGAAAAGTAATCTTGGCATATGTTATTTCTTATGGGAAGAGGAATACTTTGATTTATCATAGCCCATTAGGGCCTTCTTGAAATCAGGTCTTAGCAAAAAGAGCTATAGAGGGCAAAAAAATGGGGGGAGAAGGCTTTTCAGTTTTCCTAAAAGAACAAGCCTCTTTTGAACTTACCTATACTCACCATGACTTTTAAATTTCTTGCTTGATTAAAGTACTACTTTAATTTTGCCCTCAATTTAAAATATATAGCATTCTTCCTGATACCTAAAGTGGTCAAATGCAGATACATTTCTCAGTTCCAAATACCAGACACAGATTTGGACAGTATGCTGTGTCCTCATGTACTGCAGCTCAATTGCATTCCACATGAAGTTTGCTGACGGCTAAGAAGACCAAATATAAAAATATAAAATGAGAACCTTCCTGTCAGTGACTGTATATGTGCTAGCTAGCCTTATTGAAACTTCAATATTTCAATGGATTTGTAACCTCATCAATGTGGATGATTAGTTCTATGTCTCCAATTATTTTACCTCACAATCTAGCCTATTCATTTCCTATGCCTTGTGTTAACATTTTTCTTGGATATACTATAGTAAAGACTTTCTTCTAGGAACATTCTCATTATACAATAACAATATAGCAGATAAACAATCTTATTTGTTATCCATATTTCATCCTCATTACACAATCTTCCTACCTCATTTCTGGCCACATATTTCATACATTTACATTTAATATATTTTCAAATAAGGATGTCACTATAATTGTAGGAGTGGAGGTGATGTGACAGTGAAAAATGGCAGACAAATGATCATCGTAATTCTTGTACTAGAATCTATGTATGCTTGCAGACCAAAAAGAAGAGACCCACTGTATAAAGGTGGCACAGTAGATAGAGAGCTGCCCCTGCCTCATAGTAGTTGTGTGATTCTGAGCAAATCATGCAACTTCTCAATGCCTTAGAGAGCTGATGAAGGCTAAAAAGTATTTTTGCGGTATATTTCATGTTGATGATCCTTCCCAATTCTTTGTTGGTAATTCATTTTTGTATCTCTCAATTCCTCTTGAGTTGACCTAAAATCTTTTGTCAACAAATAACTTATACACAATAGGTGCTTAATAAATTTACCTTGATTGAATAGGAAATTTATTCTTCATCATCAGAAAATTCTCCATGCAATTATCTGGGGTTATTTTTTTCTCATTTGGATCATTCAAGACTTCATACTCAGAATTTCATCTGTGAGTTTCCTGTCTCTCTTAAGTCAAGTTGTCTATTACTGTTTTCAGGTACAGTAATACCTGTAAACTCTCAGGAGAAAGGATTCATCCTTTCTGGAACTTTTTGGAAGACATTCTCAGACTATGTGCACTATTCTTATTGATCATATCCCTAGAATGGCAGGCTCCTTTTTCCCCAGGGTTCCCATGATTTTGACTTCACCATTCAGTTCTTCCTCACTGATTAGAATAAAATTGAGAATAACACTTATTATCACAATTCCCTTTTGAAAAGTATATATGTGAAATAATAGGTAAGATAAAATATACATTTTACTTATAGCAGAGACATTCAGCAGATCACCATTATATACCATTTTGTATCAGATTACTTATCCACATTACAAATTGGTCATTGTTTTACCATAAACAGCCAGTCACTCTGGAACAACGTTCCTATAATAATATTATCTTTCCTTCTCTATTTTATATTTACCTAAAAACTCTCTACCATGTTTTCTTCCCCAACTTTATTACAATTTTATATACACTTCACAGTGATAACATCAATTATACTGTTCCTGTTTAATCCCTACTGTTTAGTATATCTTCCATTGCTATGTTCCATTGGAAATACTACAGTGTGTTTACAACTTTACATTAATCTCAAGTTCATTTTGTATATTAACCAATCTCTGTGCCAGAGATAGGTGGCATTTTTGTTGTGTCCTTCAGTTTAGCTTGTTCTCTAGCCTGCTTATTGATCTCCATAGCATCTGGTTTATAGCTGAAAATCACTATCTTTTCCCTTTCTTTCTCATTTAAAACCTTTAGCCTTATATGTAAATCTATAAGTAAATCATAAAAGTAAATACATGATGCTGCATGAAATGAATAAAATGCATGTACCTACTGGTATGTATATTCCTGACAATCATTTATATAGGTTATAGGATATAAAATGTTTTGTTATATCCAGCTTCCTAGCATATTGTGAGTTATTACATGATTTGATGATGTTCATGCTGCTATAATGCATTAAGAAAAAACAAATTAGTAAATCAAGGTATAGGGAGGAAGGTCTGAACATAATTTTTTAATGACTGTTGGAGTTCAAAGCAATTGAATCTGCAGAAATTCTTCAAAAGAAACAGGGTAAGGAATGATTACTGATCCCAGTTTCTTAACAAAGATTTTTTTTTAACAGAGTAAGCTTAGTCAAGGAATAATGTTTCAGGATGGAAGCATGAAAAATGGAGTGGCAGTTTCTATCCTAAAGATCATATATGCTGTTTGCTTTAACTACCAGGGCAACAGGCTCACAAATATAGTTTACCAACTATACTGTACATATATTATGTATATCTAGATATGTTTTTGCATGTATATATCTATAATCTATCTATCTATACCTATAATATATATACCTATATTAATGTATATTTTTCTTTGTTTCTTTAATTTTTAAAATTTATTTTTTACATTCATTTCTTTAAATTTTGAGCTCCAAGGGATAGCTAGAGTAGACACTGGTCCTAGAGTCAAGAGAATCTGAATTCAAATCTGGACTCAAATACTTGATACTTATTAGCTGTAATGAGATCAACCAAATCATTTCCAATGGAGCAGTAATGAACTGAACCAGCTATGCCCAGAAAAAGAACTCTGGGAGATGACTAAAAACCATTACATTGAATTCCCAATCCCTATATTTATGCACACCTGCATTTTTGATTTCCTTCACAAGCTAATTGTACAATATTTCAGAGTCTGATTCTTTTTGTACAGCAAAATAACGTTTTGGTCATGTATACTTATTGTGTATCTAATTTATATTTTAATATATTTAACATCTACTGGTCATCCTGCCATCTAGGGGAGGGGGTGGGGGGATAAGAGGTAAAAAATTGGAACAAGAGGTTTGGCAATTGTTAATGCTGTAAAGTTACCCATGCATATATCCTGTAAATAAAAGGCTATTAAATAAAAAAAAAAAAAGGAAACAGGAAAAAAAAAGATACTTATTAGCTGTGTGATCATGGGCAAGTCACTTAAGCCTAATTGCTTTGCCAAAAAAAAAAAATGTGCTCCACATTTGCTTCCTTTGTCCTGCCACATGGCCACACATGGAGAGGCAAGTAATATAATGGTTATGCATGTGAAGTCAAAGAAATATTTCCATAATAGACATGTTACAAAGAAAAAAAAAGAAATTTTTAAAAACATCCTATAATCTTTATTCAGAGCTCATCAGCACTTATTGTGAATAACATTTTTCATCATAGGTTTTTTGGAATTGTCTTGATCAGAGTAATTAATTTTCACAGATGATCATCATTAAAGTATTTCTGCTACTGTACAGCCTGGTTCTGTAGACTTTATTTTGCATCAGATTTTTCTGAAACTATTCCTGATCATCATTTCTTATAGCACATATAATTCCATCATAATCATAGACTACAACTTGCTTAGCAATTCCCCAATTGATAAGCATTCCCTTAATTTTTAATTCTTTGTCACTACAAAAAAGACGTTATAAATATTTTTGTACGTGTAAGTCCTTTTTCCTTTTCTTTGATTTCTTTGGAATATAGACCTAGCAAAGTTATTGCTGAGTAAGAAGGTATGCCTGGCTTGATAGTCCTTTGGTCACAGTTCCAAATAGTTTCTCAGAATTTTTTGACCAGTTCACAACTCTATCAACCAAACAAACTGCATTTGTGTATCTTTAATAGAAATGTTATTGAAGAAAACATATGTGGAGACTTAGTAAGTCAATTAACATATGTAATGCACTTTGCAAACTTCAAAGTACTATATCATTTCTTGCTATTGTTGTTGTTGTTGATCTCTTGACAATGAAACAATGTTTTAAGGAGAGGTAGAGGGAAAGCTTCCTAAAGTATCATGATATTCATCTCAAGGAGAAAAGTAAGGCCTTAGAAGTTTTCTCACACTCTGATCAAGCCATTGCTAAACTTCTCTCTCCCTCACCCAGAGTAAGTCCCATTGCTAGAAGAATCAACTGCCATTTGAGGATAGAGCCAAGATCCCTTAAGGGTAAAAAGCATTCCAACTGCAAAGGTTATTGTTGTTCTCTACTTGGACTAAACCATTATGACTCATCCTACATCTTCCTCTCTAAAACTCACTATTGACTAATAAATATATTTACTTCCTGTATTGTTAGTTTTTTTTTTCCTTAGGGTCTTTATTTTTATCCATAGTTCCATGCCCTACTCTGTGTGTATGTGTGTATGTGTGTTTTTTTTACAAGGGCATATTTAACTTTAGGTACCTATTCAGGTTCAATGTTAGGGCAAAATGAGGTACTCATATTTCTCCTTAAGAAACTTGTCTCATTATTAGAGCAAAGTATGGTATCTCATATGAACTTCAGAAATCCCCCAAATTGGAGAGACCAAATGCATGTGGGTGTTATTTAGTTATCCCTTAAATGACCAGGAAATACCAAGGGATGCAATGGCTAATAAAATCCCAGAGACAACTTTGTTACCTTTTAGGGAAAATGAATTCTAGCAGGAGGAGGAGGAAATGGAAGAATCCTACTCCTAGACCAATATGTATATGTATATGTGTGTGTGTGTTTACCTATATGTTAATGTATGTATTTGAATATGCATATAAATTTGTGTGTATATATATACGCCCATGTATATTATATACAAAATATGTTTGTTGATATAAATTTAGATGTTATTCATGAAATGAACTACTGCCATACCTTCAAACTATTAGTCCAATTATTTCACCTCCTCACAACCATACTCAAAAAAAAAAAAAAAAAAAAAAAAAGAAAACTTGTTTACATCTGTTGTCTGTCTTCCTCTCAATCACTCCTTAACCCTTGGCAATCTAATTTGACCTCATTACTCAACTGTAACTGATCTCTCCAGCCAAAGTTACCAGTGATATCTTCCTGACAAAACTGATGGTCTTTTTTCATTCTTCATCTTTTTCAAATTCTCTGTAGCACTGTATACTGTAAAACATTTTCTCTTAGCCCCTAGGTATCTTTTGTTGGATACTGTTGAAAACTTCTTTTGTCACTGCTTTATCTTGTCTCTACTTTGACCTACCTGACCATACCTTTTCTGTCTTCTTTTCTGGTTCATGTTCAATATCACAGTAGCTAACTGTGAGTATAACCCAGTGCTCTGTCCTAGATACTCTTCTCTGTTCTCTAAACTCTCTCACTTGGTGGTTCATCAGCTCCCAACAGTTTCATTGAAACCAATACATATGACTCTCAATTATATTTATCCAACCTTAGTCTTCTCAGCTCCTTCTACATACACTTTCAACTTCTATTGGATTCTATTTCAAAGCAGATGTCCCACAAGTATCTCAAACTCAACATGCCCAAAACAAAATTCATTCTTTCCCAAAAATTCCACTCCTCTTCTGAAATCTTCTTTTTTGTTGAATGTATTATGATCCTTCCAATCACCCAGATTCACAATTTGGGCATTATCTTTGAATCTTTGGTCTCCTCCATGCCTCATATCCAATAAGTTGATATATCTCAGCATTCTCACATATTCATTCCATTCTCTCTTTTCAAATGGCTACTATCCTAGTTCAGGCATTCGTCAGTTCTGATCTGAATTATGATAATAGTTCCTATATAGGTGTTCCTACCTCAAATCCCACACATCTCTAAAATAAATTTTATTAAAGTGAAAGTTTGATCATGTCACTTCCACTCAATAAACATAAATATCATTGCTTATATGATCAATTATTAGTACTTTGACATTTAAGGCCCTTCATAGTCTGACTCCAAACTACCTTTTCAACAGGTATTATATATATATATATATATATATATATATATATTATTTATGATTCCTTTTTTTATACCCACTAATCCATCCAAACTTACCTTCTTGCTCTTCCTCACAAATGATACTTAAATGACCATTTTTTTTTTTGTTTTATTCCCTCTGATAAGAATCTATAGATCCTCACCTTGGCCTGTGGAGCTCATGGAAACAAAAATTATTGTTTCTTTAAAAAAAAATCTATTCAAGTAATATCTTGTATATGAAGTTTGTTTCTAATGCCCTCAGCTGCTTGGGCATTCACCTCATGAAAATATATCTTCCTATTTATTTGTTATGTGTGTAGTATAGACCTATTTTTGTACATATTTTTGCCTTCTTTAAAATATAAACTTCTTGAGAGAGAGAAATAATTTTGTCTTAATGTCTCCATTATCTTGCAAATTATCTGATTTTCCTTAATTCTAATGTCTTTCTTCTATCTCCCTCTTATATTGTATACATTGTGTTTGTACATAGTAGTTTTTATGTTGTCTCTCCCAATATACTGAGCTACTTGTGAGCAGTAATTGTTTTTCTCTTACTTTGCATCTTCATCACCAGGCACATTGTTGGTGTATAAATGTCTATTGGCTGAATTTCACAAAATAGATATTTGATAGATACTTGTTGATGGATTGATTTGACAGAATCAAAGAATCATTTAATCCCTGGAGATTCATGGTAAATACCTATAGATCATATGTTATAATAGAAAGAGTATGTAATTTAAAGTCATAAAACTTGTATTCAAATACCAGCTCCAATAGCTTCTAGCCCATAAGACTTGATTTCTTTATTTGGAAAATTCAGATAACAATTCTGGCACTGCTCATTTTATGGATTATTAGATTAGTGTACTTCCTCACCTATGAAGCAATATATAAAAGGAGTCATTTTATTGTTATACCAGGAATCCTAAAATGAGAACACCTTTTCTGTGGGGGGAAAAAAGGTAAAATCTTGTCCTCTGTATTATATTTCACTAAATAATTTAAGAGCACTTATCTTTTTGGACAACAGAAGTAAACAGGAATTTGAATTCATTTGAACAAGATAGCACAGAATATTTTCTACCTTAGCATCAATACATATTGCATCAAATCTAGAAAAATTGGTAAACACCTTCAAAAATGAAATAGATATTTTTATTACTTTACAAATCTGAGTAGACCATGTACATGTTTAATGTTCATGCACTGCACCATCACAAATTGCACCAAGTAACAAAATTCTTTATCACTAAAATATCTGCAACAAGGATTTGGATTGCCTGTGATGACTAAAAAGTTTCATCTTTATTTTAAAATAACCATCTTAAAGTTTTTAATATCCTGAGGTGGTATTCTTTAAATTTACATGTGTCTCAGACAAGGAATTTAAATGAACCCACCATCATTCTGCAGTGATTTTTTTCTAGTTCACAGCCAGGCAGTCAGAAACACAACAACTCAGAGAGACATAAGAGCAAAATGTATTCACAAAATCTCTTGTAAGGATCACCATCAGAACTTTATGTTAAAGAAGAAATGAATCAAACTCATGGAGCTGTCTGAACTTTTAACAGCAGAGAAGAACAAAAAGCAATGTTTGTTAGAGATGAAGCCAAAAACACAAGAGAGATGTACAATTAATAATTTCCTTCATAGCAAAAGTCAACATTTTATTTCAGCTTAAAGACACTTGATGTATCTTTAATTTCCCTTTTTATAACACTGTTATCAGACAGTCTCAGTATTGCCTGCCTAGCAAAATGTGTGGAAAATGCACAAAGAAAAGAAACCCTTAGGAGAATTACTAATGTGTTCTAGTGGTTTAACAAAATATGCTCACAGAATTCAAAAGAAATCCAGAGTAAGATAGTATGTGCTGTGAAACCAAGTCGGAACTACTGAAATCAAATCCTTACATTTGATAAATATACCATTGCTTATAGAGAAAATGGTGGAGACAATTAGGAAAATAGACCACATATTTGTACCAATTCTTTTTTTTTTCATTTCAGCTATGGAATGTTTGGGGGAAGGAAGGAGAAAAATAAACAAAATCTAAAACTGATAATTTAGAGGTGAAAATAAGTACCAAGCATGATTAAGAATAAGATGAAAAGTATTAATCATGACCGTCATATAACAGGAAACTTGTTGTAAGGCACAAACCTTATTACTATCATAATAAAAAGTATTTCTTGTTCAGTTGTGTCCAACTCTTCATATCTGTATTTGAAGTTTTCTTGGCAAACATACTGAAGTGGATTGCTATTTCCTTCTCCAATTCATTTTACAAATGAGGAAGCTGAGTTAAACTGGACAAAGTGACTTGCCCAGAGTCACATAGCTAATAGTATTTGAAAACAGATTTGAACTCAGAAAAATTAGTTCTGGTTCCAGGCCTGCCACTCTATCTACTGTGTCGCTTAACTGCTACTAATAAAAAAAAACAAAAAATAAAAAAATAGAGCATCCTTCAATTATTTTTTCTCCAAGCGATCCAAAGTCTTACAATAGTCCAATAATAACTAATCCAATAATAACTCAGTAACATCTATCCCTTAAATTTAATATTCACATGTGCTTTGTCACCATTTTCTATTTCTTTTCTCATTTAATGTCATGAGATTTCACTTGGGAAGAAGAGATAGCTAAAGAGATAGCAAGTTTATGTGGTAAACTTTCAGTAAACCTAGTGATCTGGGGAAACAAAAAGAAAAGCAAGAACCTAAGAAAGTGTGAGGAACAATTACATTACCAAAAGATCCAATGCCAAAAAAACATGTATATAGCCCATAAAGGATGACTTTAAAAATAGGAGTGTATATGTGGTATGATTTGGTATGCAATCCCCCCAAAAAAGGAAATTTGAGGTCATTAAAATCTTAGCAAGTTTTTCCAAAGGCAACTTAGCTTATCATCACTTTTTGATCATTTTTAGGTAAGTTCACTATCCTTTTACAGTTTATCTAAGACATAATATGTAATGCACAATCATTTCTGTGGATTAATCATTCAACTCTGTGCTATGAATAATGTATTTTCTTTAGTCATACTTTTAAGTGATATATCAGGGTTTGATGCAAACAGCTTCTTCAAACAGCTAAGCACAAACAGGGGCATCTAGAGGATGTCATCACCTTTAAGAAATTCTCCTTCTATTTGGACTCTTCACTAAACATCATTCATAATGGTTGAAAAGAGCTTTGGCTAGCAAAGATCTGTTTTTTGATCTACTTGACATTTCTAAGCAGAGATGTTGTCAAGCAAAGTCATCTCTGTTACTGCACACTTTAAGTAATTGTTCATAATTATAGTTCATGCAGGGGAATCACATCATTGGAGAAGCCATTTTTCTCTAACAAGCAAAAAGTTTTTCTACTTTATAGTCAACAAAAAATAGGTACAGTAAGACCTTTTATTGTCATTGGTACAGTATACTGTTGATTTTAAATATATATGTGAGTGTGTGTAGTCTTCTGTAGATTGTCATTTGCAAAGTCTGCTTTTTTCCTTCTCCTACCTTCATCCAGAATATTCATGATATTTCTATTCTACCGATAGGAAAGTTGAACATGGATCCACATTCATTAACAATTTCTCAATCATCTTTTTTTTCAGTAGCAGTGTCTGTAATTATTTTCCAAATGTTTAATAACCATTTTTGTTCATCTCATCAAATCATACACACTAGACATTTTGCTATATGTCAAACCACTCCCACTGTCATCTCTTCCTGGAATAGTACCCTAAATATTACACTTTCAGAGATGACACCCTACTTCTACCCTCCATTGGAGTAAATCTATTAATAATTAGATTACTATTTGAGGCAAATATCTTAAGTGGAAACAGCAATTTCAAATTCAATTAAACCCATTGTATCTAATCAATCCCAATTTTATCCTGTATCCTACCTATCCACCCATACCATACATCTCTTTCCTTTTGTTGTGTGCACAACACAACACAACACATGTCCTACATGTAATAACAGTCCCTACTCCCTAGGCCTATATGATCCATCTCTTGTTCTGGAAATATTTATCAAACCAGTGGTATACTTGCTTCTGGAAAAGAAGTGCTGATTGTTTAATGACTCTGCTATCATTAGTAAAATTCCATTACATGGCCAACTCCAACCCCCTACATGTATTAGTGTACCACATCCCAACTTATATTGTCTCTATCAGAAAGTAAGCTCCTTAAAGGCAGAATTATTTCACTTGAAAATTTGTATTCCCAGTGCCTTCACCAATACCTGTCAAACAGCAAATGTCTAATGAATACTTGTTTATTTTTTCCCCATCTCTTGAAAAGCAATCCTACAAAATCATGATATCTCAAACAGGTACACTCTACCTAGTATCTCTTCCAGTTTCCTTTTTCCATCTTTAGTGCATTTTTTTCCTGCCTCCTGAAGCAACATGTGAGGGACTATGATTTTTAAATCTGTGGTTATTTTTATCATTGATAATAATATTAAAAAATAATAATAGCTAACATTGACATACACTTTATTCTCACAACAACCTTGGGAGGAAAATGCTATTATTGTGGATAATGAAACTATGGATTAGACAGGGTAAAAAGTGAACTTTTCAGAGTGACATGACTAGTGACAGTCCAAGGAAGTATTCAGGTGCAGTACTTTTTAGCTCAATATCTACTAGAGCAGTTTAAAAGTTTACCACTATGACCTTTACATACTTTCTTTTCATTTATATGTCATCTTTTTTCATGATTTCTTTCCAAAAATGTTGTCTGGATAAGTTGATTTCACTAGGTTTCTGATTAATTTTTGTTTAAAATTAATTTTCTTTCCCTTGTTTTTCACTATCTAGTGGGATATTTTTCATAGCATTCTGCCATTCTCCTTTGTAAGATTTTATAAAGAAGTTCACATTCTAAACTATTATTGTTTTTGCTTGTCACAACTTTCATTTTGGTAAAATAATCTAACTTTTGCTGACCAAAAGACATTTTCTGTATTGTTGCAATTGATTAAACTTCCTAAGAAAATGGAAATGATCTACATCAATTGCTACTCTTTTCATATAATCCTATTTTAAAATCAATAATTTGTTACAGTGGGTCAGAAAAGATTAATTTCATTGCACACTATTTTCTATGAGTTTTTTCATTTAATTTTTAATGATCTAATTTTACACAGGCAGTTAATTTGGAAATGACCCCCACCACACACACATTGGAAGCTAGTTGCTTTCTGTTGGTTGATAGTTTGTTTTTTGTGGCATATTCTGTGCTTATATCTAGTGCCTCTTGACTTTCTACTTGAGAAAATATTCATTATTTATAGGCATCATATTGGTGATTATCCAAAAATCAATTTATACCATTTGTTGCTAAATCCTTTTCTCATTATACTTCACTCTATATTATACCTTTTACATTGTCAAAATCCTTAAACCTCCTAGATGATTCCCTGGTTTCTTATTTACTCATTAAACATAATCTAACCTTCGTTTATTCCAAAGATAATGTTTTGATTAGGAACAATAATGAATTAGGACCCAAGTAAATATAATGTTCCCTTACTTGTAAATTATATTTTAAACTATACTATTTCTGAATGAACACAGATTTTAAACATTTGAAATCACTCAACTCAAATAATTTCTTATAACCCTTAACCTTGCTAATAAAGTAACAAAAACTATAAAGATTTATTGAATAATTTCTTTGGAATTAGTGTATACAGGTTCCCTATGATCTTGAAAAATATGGTAACAGAAAAACTCCCTTAGCAGAAAAAAAAAAAGAAAGAAAAGTATATGATGTCCAGAACTGGAAGGACACTTCTAAACAATAGTATGGCTTCACAAATATCCTATTAGAATCTCCTTACATGAATGGATTTTGCAAATTTAAGAAAGTTTTTATTTATCAATACTCAAATAGTGGTCATCATGACCCAAAATCTCTGAGCATTATTTTTTTTAATTCAGAGAAGTGACATCAAAATTTTTGCCTACATCAATAACTATTGAAGAGAGAAAGGGAGAATTTCCTTTACAATTCTAGAACAATGCACTCTAGAAGTAACACCACAACATGCCAACTAGTCTATTTTACATGGTAAAGAGGAAAGTTAATCTAATTTTTTTTAAATTATAAACTATAAAAATTAAGTTTAAAAATAAACTTGTCAAGGTCACTAAGTGGTGCAGTAAATAGAGCACTGGCCTGGATTCAGGAGTATCTGAATTCAAATTTGGCCTCAAACATCTACTAGCTTTGTAAACCTGAGCAAATCACTTAATTCCAATTGCCTCTCCACCTCCCCCCCCCAAAAAAAAACCCATAAATTAATTTGTCTTGAAACAAAAAAGTGAAAGATAGGAAACTAGTTTACTTTCTTAACAAAGAAGTCATATAATATAAAGAATAGGGGGCTTGGAGTCACAGGACTCAGATTCAAATTTGACCTCTTCCACTCATTACCCATGTAACTGCCCTCTTTGAGCTTCAGTTTCTTCATTTGTAAAATGAGGGTAATAGATTAGATAATCTCTAATGTGACTTTCAAATCTAAATCTATAATCCAAAATCACTGTTAAATATCTAACAGTACCTAAATTTTTTTTATAAAACTTCCTATATTGTAAAGCAAACACTACATATAAAATTTTGAGAAGTCAGCTCATCAAGCTTATCTTTGCCAATGAAATGGAGACAGATGAGAGCTCAATTTCTTTTCCTATAAAATTAAACCAAAAACCACCTTCAATAATGTCCAGATTTTTTTTTAAATCTTTTAACCTTCTCCCAAAAAATTCATACTTTTAACAAAAGTTAGCAATTTTAAAAGCAAAAACACACAATGTTATGACAAAACTGAACAAAGCATTTCAATTGAAAAATCAAATGTGAAAAAAAATGACATTTCAATGTAGAGCATCAAAGAGGGAAGGGAAAGTCTTGATAATTTCACCAAAAAGGAGCCCAGTGACCCACAGACTATCATAGGTATGACCCAGGGAAAGGAACAAGAAGGTCACAGGTGCAATACAGCTTGATGCATCATTAGGTCGAAAGCTGAGTTTCACCCACATTGCCATCAGTGTTGAGTATCAAACGGGGAGAGCTTGGCAGGGAGGGGAGGTAGTGCAGATCTCTAAGAAAAATCAAAAGAGAAGAGGAAAAGAAAACAGTATGATGTTGAAAATCATTTTGAGAAACCCTCCTTTTAAGTTCTTTGTGGAGCAGCAAAAGGAAGGTCAAACTAGAAATTCGCCCAAATGGGAATTTTCTGAAATCCCTAAGCATAACCACAACCCACCCCCAAAAAAGAAATTGGGAGAAAGAGGGAGATTTAAAAAACAAGGTTAAGTAAAAAGATATTTTATTTCCTTCTTACTTGAAGTCTAAGTAAAGCAAATTACATGGTGTTGCTATCACAGAATCCTAGGAGAGACCTAAAAGGCTATCTAGTTAAACTACCTCATTTTATTGATAGGGAAACAAAGTGACTTGTCCACTGTAAGCATCAGAAAGCAGGACTAGAACCCATCTCCTCTGACTTCATAATATAAGTTCTTTCTAATAGAAATGAAAAGATTTATTTTAAATTCCAGTCTATATACAAATATACATTATATATGCATTGGCATATAGTATCATCTCTCATCTCTTCTATAATTCATCTAATAAGAGAACCACTCTAATTTTGAAGCTCAGATTTACTAATTTTAAGAGAATAATCTAACTTGTTTATATGTTTCAACATATATTATAAAATATAATAAAATATAAAAAGTAATTTTAAAAATCAACAGTTTATCTACCAACTATCTAGTTGGGAAAATTAGACAAAGTAACATAAAAGCATTCATTCTATCTTATTTATCAGAATTTTTAAAAAGCAATTCAGTCAGTATTTTTAAATTCATCTTTGAATTAATTTCTTATGGCTTTTTATCTATTTGATTCATAAGCAACATATCACTTCAGTCACTTTACTGCTTTTTATTGTCATGTTTAATTATTAATCAACAATTTGTACTTGAGAGTTGCCTTAGACTATCATAATATATCTAAATTTACCAAGAAGAGTATAGAGATCTTTTAATGAAGATAAAAGGAAATGCACAGACAAAAAGAGATTGTCATGTTTTAAGTGATCTTCAGGGCAATCTAGCCTGAATGCCAGAAAACGTTTGTGGAGAAATTTGTTTCATGTATAGCCCCTCACCAATAGCTCTTTCTGTTGGTGGTTAATAAGTCACAGTTATCTAATTATGGATTTGCTTTGACATTTTGCTTTTAGTACTCAAAGTTCATCTTCAGTTCAAAAGACTGCCCTTTTCACACTACAGTAAATACTATTCTGCCTGGTTTCATCATGTCTACTGTCAGACACTTTGAAACAGAGTTTTGAAATAATATTTTATGACAGTGGAACTGCTTTGGAAAACTTTATTGACTTCAAAGTTCTATCCCTACTGTCTCCTGTCAAGTGGAACTGGCCCGGGTAACAGGAAGATTAGTAAATATCAACTACCTCAATTTGGTCTAACATTCTTGCTGGAAATTTTTCCATTACATGGGTGGATGAGATCAACTGGGTTTGGAACTATTCAATTTATTCTGTGGTAACAGTTTGAGGAATACAATAGTCACTTGGATGAAATATGAGGTCTTACAATAATAAAAATCTGAATCAAGTATTCATTTTAATGCAAGTATTCCTCTCTTCAATATCCATCCTCCTGTTTTAAAAAGGAAAATAAATTAACTTTACATTTGTAAGCCTATACTCATGAGCAATCTTTGATGACACCATTTGAAGAATTCCATCATTTCAATTATAAATTCTAGAAATAAAACAGAGAATGGCTATTCAAGTATACAGAAAGATATTGTTTTTAAATTAATTGAGAAGTCAATTTGGTAATCCTTATTGTTTCTCTTATGTGTGATGTCCCTAGTTATTATTTCTACATGTATTTAGACAATAGAGCAAAACATTTGAATTTCTATATACATTCTCACAACAAATAGTACTGTCATTGTTTAATCCTGGCATAACTAGAATACCATTTTTTCTTTGGTTCCAAGTTAAAACTGGAGAAACATATAAAAGTAGGGTGATAATCCAAACATGAAAAAGTTTAAGGTTGTATCTACTTGTTACCAAAACATCTAGTTAAAAAACCAAAACCTTCATAATTATCTAAGAATTTGTTCTATATAACTCTTGGGCAATATGCAAATGAGAGATACAAATGTGTTATAGTGGATAGAGCACTAATTTTGGAGTCAGGAAAACCTGGGATTGAATCTTATCTCAGACACTTGCGAGCTATATTATCTTGAACAAGTCATTAAAATTTAAGTTTACTCAACTGTAAAATGAGAAGAATAAGAACTAAATGATTTCTAAAGTCTCTTGCAACTCTAAATCAAGGATGTTATACGTGTGTTTAGTATCTTATTGGGAATTCCTAATAACCATTCTCTGGAAAAGAGAAGCAAGAAAACTTGGTAACAATGTGACTCTCTCCTTTTAATGAAGAGGAGTATTTATGCTTGGTAATGAAATTCATTTGGAATTGATCATAAATCATTATATATTACTTAGAAATTAATTTGAAATTCTGAAAGGTTTCTTGTTTTAGAAAAATTACTAAATCTGACCATATGCATTACTAAAAGAGAACTAAATCATCATGAGTTGTTACTTTTTACAGTATTAGGTCTTTTCAAAGAATGTATTCGTAGATGATTTTTGGTAATAGCTAATCTTTACATTTTAGCATTTTATTTTTCTATCCAAAGGCTTTCTGAATAGGTTTTATTCATTTTGCAAAAACATTCAAATGCTTTAAACTTTAGATGAATCTTAGGATATTATGTTTCATGCTCACAGTAGAAAATAAATAGTTTTGACAATGATGAAAATATGTTCACTGACTTGAATGACAATTCCAATAGTGTGTGGAATTGTGTGGCAAGGCAGTATATCAATATATTTTCTCTACTATATTTAAATTAAGGGAAATATTTTGCTATAAACAAAGGGAGAAACCACCTCTAATCACATTTCTTAATGATTTCATCAATAGCATTCTAAGTTACAAACAGCAAACTGCCACATTAGTCTTCATAAAAATATGTGTAAATATAAAATATTTTAATTTAAATTTTGCAAAATATGCAAACAAAGACTAATGTCACAGAAAGACAATAAAATTGACTTGCTCAAAGTCACATTGGGATTTAGGACCAATGTTGGTAATCTCCTGTCTCACTTTGGTTTAGCACCTTAGCATCTCTCATCCTACACAAATCAGGACATGAATTCTCATTAAGATTCTCACGTAAACCACATCTAAGGTTTAAAAGGCTATGGTCATATTCATATATATATATATAATTCAATGTTAATATCAATCTTACTGTACTAATTCATGACTCTCTATGTTTCTTTTTTTTCCAAGTACCATTTTAAAATCCAAATAGAGTCTCTTTTCAGCTAAAAAGAAATCATGTCAAATTTGACTTAAGGTATTTTTTTTATAATTGCGTCATTGTGTAGAAAATATAAAATAGAAGTTAGAGCACTGGACTTAAACACAAAAAGGGTTGGGTTCAAAACCTGCTGGCAACTTTTATTATAGTTCTCAATGTGTCTCAAGAGATTTTCCATGAATAATTTTCTAAATAGTAGAAAGACTAGTTGATGAAAACAGTTCTCATACTTGGAGCTCCCTATGTTAAGGAAATCACATATCCTAAACTTATTGATACATATGGTATTGATTCAGAATTGGACATTTTAATAGGTAGCTAAGAGACCATCTTTTTTTAAGTGAAAATACTATGTTAAGATTCATAAACAGATCTCTTTCTGGATATAGGTGGCTTTCTTTATCACAAGTCTATTGAAGCTTGAATCACCTCATTGTTGAAAAGAGCCAAGTCCATCACAGTTGATCATCACATAATCTTGTTGTTGCTGTGTACAATGTTAAGAGACCATGTTTTAAGTCTCTAAAATGTAGGATTGGGATAAAGAAAATATAACTCAATTTTATAGACAAATGAAATGAATACTAAAACATGAAGGTGACTTGAAACCAAGTCATTAATTCAAAGTGCTCTTCAAAAAGTTCTCATCAAAAGCTATATGGCTCTCTCCTCTTATAAATAATGAAGCATATTAGAGATAGGGAAATCACTAAGGTGATTTCATTGGTATCAGGAACTCATCAGTAAAGAAACTCCCTCTATCAAAATAGGTCAGTAACTTCTTTACTAAGTATAGGTTCAGGGAGTGGCTAGAACACTCAAAGGCCAAGTGCCTTGCCTGATGTGCAGAGTCAATACTTGTCAGAAATAAGATCTGAACCCAGGTCTTCTTGATTTCAGGACCAGTTCTCTATCTATTAGGTCATCCTAAAACTCAATAATGGGTGGTGATAGTTTGAGAGAAAGAAAATATCATGTTATATAAGCACTAATTATCCTCATTCTTTTTCCACGATCCCTTGGCCTCCAAAGTAATCAGCTAATACTGAATTACAGTCCTTAGAATAATATCTCTGAATCTCCTTCAAAGATTATACATTCTATGCTTGTTTACTAAAAAAGGCAGCTTTTTTCTCCCAATGTTGCTCTGCAGTGAATACAACAGACCAAAATGGATCATAGAATTAGTAATCACAAATATATTCAATCAGATATACTCACCTGCCCAGCAAAGAGGCCACTGTTTTCTTCCAAGTATTTACTGAAAGGGTTTGGCTCATATGTATCCTCCTCTTCTTTCCTCAATAATATTTTGGATTTTATTGAAACTGGTCGAATTACTCCAGGTTTTGTCTTTATGCACAAACCAAAACATAAAAATAAAACTATTAAAAGTGAATTAATATTCTTTATTGGTAAAGCATTCAAATATTTATTTCAGTTCAATTGTATTTAACTTTTCTCTCATTTTCTCATGTAGGTTAACAGAGCAGAAGAAAAAATTAATTTATACTAAAAATTCAGAAGGTTTTTATTTTTATTTTCATTTGTTTCATTTTGAATTTATGGAATAAAATATGGTAACTTTATTACATGTAATATATAAAAAATTCCAAGTTGTACATAATAAATTAGCAGTTTCAAGTTCAGGAGTTTTTAATTTATTCACTAAATTCTAGTATCATGGCATTTCTTTCCCCAGGCAAATAGTTTTCATTATCTATGCCAGTCACTATATTCATCATGCCCAAAACAATTCTTTTCAAGAAAACATCAAGAAATGGCACTTCATACACATAGAAACCCAGATGAAGTTTAAGAAAAAAGGGGAAAAAATGAAAGCAATTATCAACAAACTTGTAAAACTTTTCCAAATAGATACAAGTTCAGCAAAAGTTGATGACATTCTTGCTAATTGCTACAGTCAGAGTATAATAAATAAGCCCTATTCTGGAAATGCTATTTTTACATAAAACAAACCCTCAGAGACTACATCTATCTCTTAGTTCTTCAAAGGACCTGGTAGATATTAAGTCTTGAATAAAAACAGCTTCATGATATTTCCCTTTCTGTGTCATAGACTGGAAGGAAGAGGTAAGAAAAATCCTTTATATTTATGCCAAGTGCAGAAACCCTAAAACAATTCTGCAGACAAGGAACTTTAGTTGATAATAGTAGATAATAGTAGATAACAATTTGGAATTGAAGTGAGGAAGACCAGAGTTCAAATCTCCCTTCATACATTTAAGTTGTATGATACTGGACAAGTCACTTAGACTCTGCCTGGTTCAGTTTGTTGATCTGTCAAATAGGGCTAATGGCATCTACTTTATGATGAGAATCAAATAAGATAGCATAAATAACCACTTTGCAAACTTAAATCTGCTACATAAATCTACTTAATTGTTGATATTTTTATTGTTTTTGTGATTTTTATTATTCCTACATTGAAGGGGATCTTTAAGAATAGTAATTAATTTTTTAAAAGGAAAAGAAACAGGAATCTGCTCTCTTAAAAACCTCCCTAAAGACTACAGTGAAGTAACCAGTGAAGAACTCTAAACAAGATAGAACTGCCTGAAGGACTTTATATAATTGTGGGGACTCCATTTACTAAGAGAAACTTCAAATTGTTTTTAACTTATAGTTTTAGAAATTTGTGACACAAAGACCCCCAAATGGTAAGTACCAAAGATGGAGTGAATATTTGAACCTAGGTCTTCCTTACAGCAACTGGTATACTGTATCCATTCTGCTGTGCTTCATATAAAGATGCAATAAATTATAAACATAACAACCAGAAAAGGATCTTCATTGAGTCATAGTATCTAGTGTTACTCTTCCGATGGCCTTCTTTATGTTTTTACCTGAACATGAAGTTTCAGATATTAGTTACCAAATGAAGGGAAAATGAAGGATTGAGGTTAATTGTAGATATCTATTAAATGTCCTTGAAATGAATAGAAGAATTAAAGAATGAACGAATAAAGAGGTATTTTTGAAACACATTGTCAGAAGTTGTCTTAAGTTCTGAGAAAAAGTGGTGGCTTACTTCACTTAGTATAATTCTGACCCTTTGTAGATGATTGGCTCTTCATTCAATTAAAGTTTCAAAAGTACCTTTAGAATTTCAAGGACACAAAACCTACCCAATTCTTCATTTCTCCTTTTGTCTCAAAATATAACATGTTAATATGGCACTTTAAGTTTCACAAAATGCAAAATGCATAATCCTATGATTACTCTTTTTTTATAGATGAGGATTCTGGTACTCAAAAAATTGAATTGCACAAGAACATATGGCTAGAAAGTGTAATGCCAGTAACATTAGAGAACAAAATTAAAAGAATAATAATCATAAAACCAAAGATAAATTTAACTATTTATAGATGGTATGATGATATATTTAGCAAACCCTAGAGATTAGCAAAGAAAATGATAGAGACAACTGAGTAATTCCCTCAGTAAAATATCAGAATAAAAAGCAAATTCACAAATGCCATAAAATTTCTATGTAGTAAATAAAAACCTGGAAGTAATAAATATGAGAAATGCCATTCAAAATAACAACAATATTTAGGTGGGTTTTAATCTATCTACTCACAAAAAATACTAACATAAATACAAATATAAAACACTTTAAAAATAAAGAATGATAAATAATTGGAGGGGGAGTTACTATAAATGTTTGGGACATGAAAATATATTTAAAAATAAATTTTAGTGATTTTTTTTGTTTTTTGTGTTATCTACATTTCTTTTTAGAAATTTTCCCTATCTCTCAAAGATATATCCTATATAAAAATATTTTTAAAGAAAAAAAATGAAAACAAATCAGTAAAAATTTTCAATAGACTGAAAAAGTTAAAAAAAAAAAATGTGATTTTCCATACTAGTAGATTTCCCAAAAGAATATAAAGAAATGGGATTGGGAGGAAGGCAGTATCTTCTCATCATTTTCTGTAAAGCTGTGATTGTCACTTGTGATTCTACAGCATTTGCTTTTGATTATTTTATAATTGTTTCTTTTTTTATTCCATAGACATTATTTTTCTCATTTAGTTTGTTGTTGCATATTTTGCTCTGCATCAATTTATCTGAGTATTCCCAGGCTTATCTCTCTCATCAAAATTCATCATTTCTAGTTAGTCAATAAACATTTATTAAATGTCCATTATTGCCAGGCACTTTGTTAAGCTCTGGGAATACAAGGAAAGGCCCTTTTTTGAAGAAATACAGTCTAATATATATGTTCAAGCAAGCTACATACAGAATAAATTAGAAAAAATAATCTAAGAGAAGGCCCTAGAATTAAGGAATATAGGGAAAGATTTTCTGTATAAAGTAGGATTTTAGCTGAGTCCTGAAGGAATCCAGGGAAGATATCAAGAGACAAATAAAAGTATTACCTAACTAACTTCATCAAATATTGGTTCAATGTCTTTTTATCTTAAAAAACAGTAATTTAGAGATTTTTACATGTTTGGTGATTTAGACATACAAGATGTCTTGTTCACAATATACTTTTCTATTTCAATATCTTCCCTATTAATTTCTTTGCTTGGTTTTAAAATTTTAATTGGATTTTTTTCTTCCTTAGAATTTTGGTAATTTCACTATAGACAGGTAGCTAGACAGACAGATAGATAAAGATATTTATATTGATATATTCCACTGTTTCTCATTTTCTCATTCCTTTTGGTTAATATTGGATTCCCCAAGTTCTGGACATCAAAGTTGCTTTACCCTCCTTCTACCATAAGAAATTCACTTTTTGCCTCTCTTCCATCCCTGACCCCAAGTAATTTCTGGGGTTAAAGCAGAATAGACTTAAGCTCAATGCTAGTTCTTTTTTATTTTTAATGCAGCTGTGTATGGGTATGCATGTATGTATATATTCTTTAGTTACCTGAATTAATGCTGCTGCAAAGTACTGCCATCCCGAGTATATCTCTGTTTCCTATGCTACACCCTTTGCATAGAAGGAATAGAGGCATAGAGTAGAATGGAGACCAGCTACTGGTTGTCACAGAGACAAGCAAGGTGCACTGGCAGAGATTTTAGAAAGCAAAGAAACTATGATAGGATCCCTTACAGCTAGACGGGGCAGTGGATAGAAAACTGGATCTGGAATTAGGAAATCCTGAATTCAAATTAGACTTTTACCAGATGTATGACTTTGGCCAAGGTACTTAACCTGCATCTTTAAGTTTCCTCTACTGAAAGATGGTGATAATAATACCACTTATCTCTCAGGATTTTGAGGATCTAACAAAGTAATATTTTAAAGAATTTAGCATAGTGCCTGGCATATAGTAGGTAGTGAATAAACAGTTGGCTTCCTCCCTTTGCCCTTCCATCCACTTTGATAACTGATATCATAAATCATTGGATCCAGTTATACTTTCCTTCCAAAGAATAGGACTAATAGGGGAGGAGATGCTGAATGAGTACATTAAGAATTAGATATTATCATTTTCTGCTAGTAATGAATCAGATTCTTACCTTTTTAGGTATCTTGGTATTTTGACCTGCCAAAAGAGCTTCAATTGCTTTGATTCTTCTACATAATTCCCATTTGGCAGAAGTTTGTGAATTTGTGATGACTAGAGAACATATCTAGTCTGCCATCTTGTTGATCACTTAAGCCATTTTCCAATATCATATACATGAAGATCCTGCCTAAATTTTTAAATCTATACCTATCAATATAATGAAGGAATGTGCTTTATAGAGTTGGACAAAATTTGAAGAAGCAAACACTAGAAAAATCTTAGTGGTAATTATGAAGAAAACGAAGGAATGAAGAGAGAATAATATTTTCATGTTATTAATAATCATTAGTAATCAAAATTATTTGGGTACTGGTTTTAAAAAAAGAACAGTAAAACAGATTATATAAGGTAGAACTGAAAATAATTGAATTCAGTAACCCAGTGTAAAAAAATTTGAAAAAATAATTTTTTTTAGGAAATAACTACTTATTTCACAAGAACTGCTAAGAAAAGTATAAAGTGGGTTGGCTTAAATTAGACTGATCCCATGGTTTATAATTACCAATAAATTCAAAATGAATATTTGATTTGAATGTTAGAAGTCTTATCACTAAAACATTTTTAAATTATATTATGTATCTTTCATAGCTGTGGTGCTTATATAAATGAAGAAAAGGAAATGAATGTGAGAAATATTATGTAATTAATCAGATTTGACAACTAAAGAAACATGGAAATATAAGGAATTAGGGGAAATGGAGAGTATCAGGTTGACGACTTCTTCTTCCCAACTTCCTGTGTAAGAGCCATGCAGTCATTCAAACCTTTTCTTTTCCCTGACATTTACTCATTCACTGAATTCACTTCATTTTGAAAAACAAATAGAGAATATCTCTTTATTTTTTTCTTATTGACATGTATTAATGTATCATATAGTTTACTCCTTATAGAGACAGGAGAGATAGATATAGGACTTCCACCAAAAGTCCATAACATAAAGCAGCATCACAGTCTCAATACTAAACACCTAAAAGCCTTTCTCCCTGTGTCTTAGTTCCATTTTTAGGTGCTTCCTTGACTTGTCATTCTAGCTGCTTCCCACTTAACTTTGTACTTCAACCTTCTCATAAAAGGGAAAGCCAGCAGAGTTTTCACCTTTAATTTCTAATCAAAATTCTGCTCTTGCTTACTTTACTCTGGATTCAGTAGGACTCTGGCTTTCTGATTCTGGCAATGAAAAACAGTCTAACATGGAAACTGCAACCACGCAAAAAAAAAAAAAAATTTAAAAAAGGAGGGGGGATTATAAGATATTGGACTAGCAGTTGTTCCAAGAGGTCAGCTAATATTCCCGTTGTAAAGCATGACTTCAGAGAAACCAAATAAAATAAACACATGCCTTTTATTAATTTGGGTCTTACATAGGGTAGGTAGTGTCCAGATTTTTTTGCTGATTTAAATTAAATGCTTAATGATACATAATAATGTAAAGAAATTCCACAATCTTCCTTTTGGCTCATTATATAGTTTAGTGAAGGAACAAGGGCAGCAGAAAGAGCACATAATAGGAATTGTGAGAATATCCCAATAAAATAAATCAATTGTTTAAAAATGAAAGGATAAGATCTAAAGTGTACCAGGTAGGTGGTCACATGGAATATTTCAGGACCATATTAACAACCACTCAGAAGCAGTAAAAACATAGCTGTAGATAACAATGAGTCCAGCAGATTTTTTTTTCTTCCTGGGACTGTCTACTTCCTAGGACTGCAGATGCCATTTTAAGCTGTTTGTCATTATCACCCTAGTTGAAGAACAGCATTTCCTCTCCTAAGCACATCCACTCTTCTCAGAATCCGAGAGATGATTCAAAAAATGAAAGTGACCCAGATTGGAGACTGTATGAATATTATATTTAATCAAAATATACTCCCACCAGAAATACATAGTTATGAGGCACTGTTTGAGATACAAAGATGATTAACAAATAGACTCTGTCCTCAAGGATTTTATATTCTATCAGGAAGAGAAAGCAAGTACACAAATAATTCAAAAAGCAACAAAAAATGTGTTGAGACACAAATTGTTATGGATTTTGGAGGTGGGAAAATTTTATCCAATTTAAAGCACTAAAGAATGTAATAATGAAGGAAATGACATTTCATTGTCACATGTATGTTTTAGCCCCACTCTCAGGGCCAGGCTTATTATATCTCCTTCCCCCTTACATTTGGGTCTCCATATAATTTGGGGGAGTTAGTGTCTTTTTTCTCTATTAACAATTCAAACTGGGGCAGAGCCAAGATGGCAGAGAAGGCACACCTGACTTTCTAAGCTTCTCTCATACCCTCATTACTAATTATTAAAATCAGCCTCAAAAATAGCACTTGACTGGTAAAATTCACAAAGATTGGAAGTATAACTTACCAGCCAAAGATCACCAGAAAAGGTTTGTCCTGAGCGGTGGGAGTAGACCAGTGCAAGCTGGGATAGAACAAGAGGCTAACATGTGGAGCAGACTGGGGATGGGGGTCATCTCTGTGGTTAGAAAATTTATAGAGAAGACTCTACCATAGACTGGGATGTTCTGTTTTGGTTGCAAAGCAGTAGACCAGCAGAGAAATTAAAACCAAAGATAGAGGGTACTTTAAAAAACACCAGGACCTAACAGAATCTGGCTATGTCCACCCAAAACGGAGAATGAACTAGCACCAGCCACAACGCAGCTATGCAGCAGCATTCTGAAGCAGGGGCTTTTGTGGGGGCAGTCAAAAACCAACAAGGCAGAGGGGGCACAGCTTGGGGCAGCCTCTAATCTGCACAGTGTGGGGCTTGGTCTGGGGCAATAGAATTTCTGCAGCACAACTGTGCTCCCAGGCACAGACACTTCTGGTGTCTATGAGAGATAGGGCAACTGCTAATACCCAAAGTGGGCTTTTTTTGCGGGGGGGGGGGGGGGGAGTGACACTTTCACTGCTCAGCCCCCTAGGCAGTTGCTAATCCTCACAGAGGGGCTTCTCACAAGGAACTTCTGCAGCTCCACCCATGGGACCCAGGCCTGAGTCACTTCCAGGTAGGAACTTTTCCCAGAGTACTCCCAGAGCCCAGCTGCTCTTTGCAGCCCGTTGGCAGGATAGCTACTGTCCGTATATCCATCCATGCTCTGCAGAAGAAGCTGGTAACCTCTTTCCCTGAATACAGATCCTACAGGCTTTTAAAAAAAATGAGAAAAAAAATCAAAAGGATGATTGATAGATTCTATACAGAAATAGAGCAGGTTTTCAACCCAGAAGACACTAATAACAGTCTCCAGACAATACAACAAAGGGGGATGTAACCTGTTCCCCATCATACAAGGCTCTCCTGGAAGAAACTATAAAAATTCTTAAAAACTAAAAAAACTATTAAAAAAGAGAGCTAGAAGAAAAATGGGGAAAGGAAAGAGAAGCTATGCAAGAGAGTAACAACTTCCTGAAATGTGAATTGGAAAAGATAAAGAACTCCAGGAAGTGCAGGGAAACAGAATTTGTGAACTGGAAAAGGTAAAGAACTCCCAGGAAAGTAGGATTAGTGAATTGGAAAAGATAAAGAACTCCCAAGAAAGTAGGATTTGTGAATTGAAAAAAGAAAATAACTCAGTAAAAAAAAATTAATGAAATGGAAAAAATTCCATAGAGCAAAACAAATCATTTAAAAACTCAACTGGACATATACAAAAAGAAGTAAAAAAAAAAAGCTAATGAAGAAAATAACTCATTAAAAATCAGAACTGAACAAATAGAAATGAATGATTCATTGAGACATCAAGAATAAGTCAAGCAAAACCAAAAAAAATGAAAAATTAGAAAAAATAGTAAATATCTACTTGGAAAAAGAACAGACCTGGAAAATAGATCTAGGAGAGATAATCTGAGGATTTTTGGACTTCCTGAAAGTTATGATGAAAAAAAAGAGCTTAGATACTATTTTACAGGAAATCACCAAAGAGAACTGCCCAGATGTAATAGAATCAGAAGGTACAACAGGAATTGAAAGAATTCATCAAACACCTTCTGAAAAAGACCCTAAAATAAAAATGTTGTGGCCAAACTTCAGAGGTATCAGACTAAGGAAAAAATATTACAAGCAGCCAGAAAAAAAAAATTCAAATATTGAGGTGCCACAATAAGGATCATTCAAGATCTAGCTGCTTCCACATTAAAAGATCAAAGGGCCTGGAATCCGATATTTTGAAAGGCACAAGAACTTGCAATGCAGCCAAGAATAAACTACCCAGCTAAGCTGAGCATTTTCTTCCATGGAAAAAAATAGACATTTAATGAAACGGATGAAATCCATTTGTTTATAAGGAAAAAACCAGAACTAAACAAATAATTTAATCTCCAACCATAGGACTCAAGAGAAGCAGGAAAAGTAAAGAGAACTCTTGAGAACTGTATTTCTGTTGTGGATATACATAAAGAGTACATGCATAATTTGATTTTACTGATAAAACATTAAAAAGGAAAGTAGAAATGGAAAGGGGAGGGTATCAGAAAAAGAGGAAAGGGGAGATAAAAAGAGTATTCCACAAAGAGGCAAAGGAAACCAATCTATCTGAGGGAACATAGAGAGGGTTAGGAACACTTTGGGAATTTTACTCTTATCCAAATTGGCTCAAAGAGAAAATAACTGACATAATTGGTTTACAGAGAAACTTGTCTCACCTCATTAAAAAGTGGGAGAGGAAAAGGGAAAAGGAAAAGAATAATAAGGGAAGGGTACAAGAAAAAGAAAGGAATTCAAAGGGGGTGGGAGAGATCTTAAAGAGGCAAAGCTGTGTGACACAAGTGGTGCCCATAAACTCAATACTGGAAAAGGGGGTAAGGGGAGGCAAGAAAAAGAAAAGCATAATCTGAGGATAATAAGATGGCAGGAAATACAGAATTAACTATTTTAACCATAAATGTGAATGGGATGAACTGTCTCATAAAGTGGAGGAATATATTGTTTACAGGAAACACATTCAAAGCACAGAGATACATACAGAGTAAAGGTAAAAGGCTGGAGCAGAATCTATTATCCAGGTGAAAAAAGGTAATTATCTCAGATCAAAAAAGCAAAAATTGATCTATTTTGAGATAGAAGGAAACTATATCTCAAAGAATAGCAAAGACAATTAAGCAATATAAATACTAAACATATATGCACCAAGTGGTATACATCTAATTTCCAAAGGAAGTTAAGAAAGTCCAAGAAGAAATAGACAGCAAAAGATAAGTGGAAGATCTCAACCTCACCCAGAAAGATAAACAAACCACAAAACAAATAAGAAAGAAATTTAAGAGAAAAAATTAGATGGATAGTATTTAAAAACTGTGATAAAAAGGAGTTACTTTCCTCAGAGTTCATGGAACCTATACAAAAATTGGACATATATTAGGACAAAAGACCTAAAAAATGCAAGAAGACAGAAATAGTAAATGCTTTCTTTTCAGACCAAATGAATAAAACTACATTCAACAAAAAGAAAATAGACCAAAAAAATTAGAAATTAAATAATATCTTAAAGAATGATTTAAACAGCAAATTATAGACACAATTAATAATTTCAGCCAAGATAATGACAATGATGAGACATCATATCAAAATTTATGGGATGCAGCCTAAGTGGTAATATGGGGAAATTTTATATCTATAGAGGCTTACTTGAATAAAATAGGGAATGAGATGATCAATGAATTGGGCTTGCAACTTAAAAAACTAGAAAAAGACCAAATTAAAAACCCCCAATCAAATAATAAACTTGAAATTCTAAAGTTAAAAGGAGAAATTAATAATATTGAAAGTAAAAGGGGCAGAGCCAAGATGGCGGAGAAGGCACATGTGACTTTCTAAGCTCTTCTCTTTACCCTCTTATCAATATTATAGCCCAAAATAATTTACAATTAAAAAGATAAAAGTATAACAACTCACCAGCCAAAGAAAATTTTAGTCTCCCCAAAAAAGGTTTGTTCCAGGATAGGAGGGAGATCAGAGACTAGGAGAAATTAGTCCAAGGAGGCCCAAACCGAAAGTGAGGCAAGATCTCAGCAAGCTCACGCCCCAACCGGCATTGGGGCTTTTCCTTGGGGAGTTGTGAACCTGACGGCAGGAGGGCAAGGCCAGGTTAGCCTAATCTGTGCTGTGGGGGCTTGGCTTTAAATAGAGTTTCGGGCGAGACGGGAGACATTGGGGAGAGACATTGGGGGAGACTGCCCGGCAGAATTTCGTGAAAGGGGGTTTGAGTCATTCAATACCCACAGCCCCACAAGAGGCTCCGGTTGGGGCAGTGACACTTTCACCCCTTAGTCTCTAGCCTAACACTAACCCAACAGCACTTTGATAGAGCCAGTGCTGAACCACCTCCTGTTGGGGGGGAAACCTCACCAGAGCACCCCATACCTTGAGCCTGAAACTGGTTTACATCTCCAACGCAGAGGAAGTGGTAACCCTTGCCTAGGAGGATACCCAAAGGTTTAAAACATGAATAAAAAAAGATGAAAAGAAAACACAGTTCATTGCAGAAAAAGAGCAGGTCAAAACCTGAAGAGACAATAGCAAACATGCACCAGACCCTTTTCACATGATCCTCCTTAGAAGAGAAAATTAAAAGTCTCAAAAGAGAGTTAGAAGATAAATGGGAAAGGAAAGAAAGTTAAAAGAGACAACAACTTCCTGAAATAGAATTGAAAGTAAAAAATTAGGAAAGTAAGAATTTTTGAATTGAAAAATAAAGAATTACTAAAATAGGATTTGTGAATTGAAAAAAAAAAGAACTTTAAGAAAGTAGGATCTGTGAATTGAAAAGAAAATAAACCAAAAAAAAGTGAAAGGAAAAATTATAGATCAAAAAAACATTTAAAAAATTCAATTGGACATATAAAAAAGAAATTTAAAAAGAATGAAAAAATAATTTTTAAAAATTAGAACTGAAAAATAGAAACTAATGATTCGAGACAAAGAACAAATAAGCAAAACCAAAAAAATGCAAACTGAAAAAACAGAATTATCTACTTCAAATGACAGACTTGGAAAAAGATCAGAGATAATCTGAGGATTATTGCACTTTCGAAAAACTATGATGAAAAAGGTTTAGATATATTTTAAAGAAATCAAAAGAGAACGCCCAGATGTAATAGAATGAAGGTAAAAGGCATTGAAAGAATTATTTAACACCTTCTGAAAGAGACCCAAAATAAAAACCCCAAGGAATATTGTCAAATTTCAGAACTATCAGATTAAGGAAAAAATTTTACAAAGCAAAAAAAAAAAAAAAAAACAATTTAAATGAGGGCCACAAAAAGACACCCAAGATCGGTGCCCATTAAAGGATCGAAGGGCCTAGAATTGATATTCCAAAGGCAAAAAGAAGGGAATGCAGCCAAGAATAAACTACCTATTGTTGAAATTTTCTTCCAGGGAAGAAGATAACATTTAATGAAACAAATGAATTCCTTTGTTTCAAGAAAACCAGAACAAAAAAAAATTTGATCTCCAAACCAAGGGACCAGGGATGGTAAAAGTTTTGAGAATTTATTTCTGTTGTGGATATACAAAAAGAATACATTTAATTTGATTTTACTGATATAAATAAAAAGGAAGTAGATATGGAAAGGGATAACAGAATAAGGTGGGAAGGAGGGATAAAAAAGAGGGAAACCAATCCCAGAAGAGGCAAAGGAAACTTATCATATCTGAGGGAAAGAGGGGGAGGAACATTGTGGAATCTTATTCTCACAGAGTTGGCTAAAAGAAAATAATTAATTTGTTTTAGAGAAAATTTTCTCCTTTAAAAAGGGGGAGAGAAAAGGGGAAAGAAAGAGAAGGGAAGAAGGGGAAAGATGCAAAGGGGAGGGAGGGATTATAAAGAGGATAAATATCGGATAAAGTTAATAAGTTCAAAAAGGAAAAGAGGGTTGGGGAGGAAGAAAAGTAAACAAATCTGGGGTTTTAGGATGGAGGAAAACAGAATTAGAATTCAACCGAAATGTGAATGGGATGAACTTAAAAGAGAAGGAGATGCGATGATCAAAGTCGAATCAAATGTTTTGTTTTAAAAGAAACACATTTAAAGTAGGGAGATACATATAGAGGGTAAAAGGTGGAGCAAAATCTATTAGCCAGGGAAGTCAAAAAGGTAGTATCCTTATCTCAGATCCAAAGCAAAATTGATTAATTAAAAGAGAAAGGAAGGAAACTACATCCCAAAGGGTAGCATAAAAATGAAGCAATATCAATAAAACATATATGCACCAAGTGGTAGGGATCCAATGACAAAAGGAGAAGTTAAAGAATTGGAAGAAAAGCAAAAAAATGTAAAGGGGAGTTCAACCTGCACCTCAGAATTAGACAAACAAACCACAAAACAAAAAGAAAGAAATTAAAGGCCCAAAGAATATTAGAAAATTTAGGTACCTCTGGAAAAATTAATGGAGATAAAGGGAAATATTTTTTCCTCAGCAGTTCATGGAACCTATTCAAAAATTCCATATATTAGACATAAAGACCTAAAATTAAAAAGAAAGAAAAAGTAAATGCTTTTCAGATCATGATGCAATAAAAACTACATTCAACAAAAAGAAAAGACCAAAAGTAATTGGAAACTAAACAACCATTTAAAGAATGATTGGGTGAAGCAGCAAATTATAGGTACAATTAATTTTACCAAGATAATGAAAGAGAGACGTATAAAAATTGGTAAAATTGGAATAAGAGGGAATTTTATATACTTGAGGCTTAATTGAAAAAAAGAGAAAGAAATTAATAGGGCTTGCAACAAAAAACAAAAAGGCCAAATTAAAACCCCAATCAAATTAAATTTGAAATTTAAAATTAAAAGGAGAAATTAAAAAATATTGGGTAAAAAATATTGAATAATTAATAAATTGGTTGGTTCTATGAAAAGCCAAAAAATAGATAAGTTTTTTGGAAATCTGATTAGAAAAAGGAGGGAGGAAAATGAAATTTTTAATGAAAAGGAAACTTCCAAATGAAGAGGAAATTAGAGAAATAATGGAGTTATTTTGTCAACCTTTACCAATAAATTTATAATTTAAGGAAATGATGATACTCCCAAAAAATATAGACTTCCCAAACTAGAAGAGGAAGAATTGTTGAATAGTCCCATTTAGAAAAGGAAAGGAACAGGCAAAATCTCCCCAAATGGATTTAAAAAACCCATTTGAACTTTCCTTATAAAATTATTTAAAGGGAAATTTCCCAAACCCTTTTACCTAAATTATTTGAAAAACCAGGGACAATCCCAAAAACCCCCAAAATACAGAAACATGAAAAGACAAGAATTTTCCAAAGCCCAGGGCTTCCCCTCCTGCCCTGAAAAAGATTTGATCCAAACCAAAAAACATTTGTTTTTCCAAAATCCACCATTTCCATAGAACTGTTACAAACTCAACCATTCCCAGCACCCCCCAACCTTTAAAATGGCTGATTTAAAAGGTTTAAAATAAATCAATTAAAAAAAAATCCCCTTTGGGAATTAGAAACCCCAAATTCTTTTTTTCCCCCGAAAAGGGAAAAAACCCCCCCAAAACCCCAACGAAATTTTCCCGGGAAACCGGAACCAAAGGGAAAACGAAACAGACAAAAAACCATTTTCCCCAAAAAAGTCTGGCAAACCAAGAAAAATTTAAATCCAGGGGGCAAATATAAAAAGATGTTTCCAAAAATCTTTTTGCCACCCGACCCAAAATAGGCCTTAAAAAAAAAAGGCCCAAAAGCAAATGGGGCTTTCAGACTAAAAAAAAACAAACCCCAAAACCAGGATTCAAAAAAGTTGCAGGAAAGGGTCAAGGCCACCAACCCAGCAACCTGCAAAACCAAACCCGAGGGGATCAGCTTTCCAAAAAAAGGCAGAAACTAGATTGATCCACACTTAAAAAACAAGTAAAGGGGTCAGACCCAGGAAGAGAATGAAATTATTAATAAATTAGGAAAAGGAGGGTTTACCCTTCAGACCGTAAGGAAAGAATTTAGACCAAAAGAAGAAAGATTTACGATTAAAATTTTGACCTACCAAACGAAAAGGCAAAACAAACAATGGCAGATAAGAAGAAGGAAGAATGGGAAAATATTTTCCAGTGAAAGGTTGGGCATTTAAACAAGAAAACCTAATTTAAAAAAAATTTCCCGGGTCAAAGTGCAAATGATAAGAAATAAATATTTATACATAAAAGTCCCAAAACAGAAAGGGTTTAAATTGATACCACCAATTTCCCCAGATTGGGTGAAAAAAAGATGAGGAGGGGTGGGAAAAAGCTTGAGATTTTGGAGTTGAATAACCCAACCATTCCCGAGAGTAGTTTAACCACGTTTCAACCGGCAACCCCATCCAGCAGGTTATGGCTTATATCCCAAAATAAAGAAGGGGGGACCCGGGCAGAATGTTTGTAGCAGCCCCTTTGTTGGTAGAAACTGAAAACGGAGGATGCCCATCAGTTGGAGAATGATAATTTGTATATGAATATTGGAATATTTTCTTAAGAAATGACCAGGATACAGAAAGGCCTGAGACTTTAAAACTGATGCTGGGAAAGCAAGACCAGGTGACAAATACTTCAACAAAATACTATATGATGACCAGTTCTGATGGACCGCCATCCTGAAATGAGATAACCAAATCATTTCCAATGGAGCAGGAATGAACTGTAGCCCAAGAAAGAACTCTGGGATGACTAAAAACCATTACATTGAATACCCAATCCCTATTTTGCCCACCCATTTTTGATTTTTCACGCAATTGTACAATATTTCAGAGTTGACTTTTGTACAGGAAAATAACGGTTTTTGTATTATTTTTGTATCTAATTTATATTTTAATATATTTAACATCTACTGGTCATCCGCCATCTGGGGGGTGAGGGTAAGAGGTGAAAATTGAACAAGAGGTTTTAAATTGTTAATGTTAAAAGCCCCCATAATAAACCCAAAAAAAAGGCTATTAAATGAAAAAAAAAAAAAGATCTGATCTCAGTGATTTCCAAGCATAGAATCATTTACTTAAATCTTCCATTGCTCCATAGGTGCAAGACATTTGGAGGAAGGAAGAGAAGATTTGGCTGGATGCTATATGGAATAACATAACAAATTTCTTATTCATTTTTTTATAAATTGGATTTATTTGCCTAAGAATTTTTATTACTACTGAAGTTACAGATCTAGTCCCTATTCCTATGTATCATTTTTTTTCTAAGTTTTTATTGACAGAACATGTGCATGGGTAATTTTTTACAACATTATCCTCTGCACTCCTGCTCTGACATTTCTCTTCCCTCCCTCCACTCCCCCCCCTTAGGGGCAGCACCATACATGTTAAACATTTATAATATCCAGATACAGATGTGTGAGACACATTTTGTAAGGAGAATTGGATTGAGAAAAAATATCCTGGTAAGAAAACAAAATGCCAAAGTTTACATCATTTCCCAGTGTTCCTTTCTGGGTGTAGCTGCTTTCGTCCATCATTGATAAATGGAACTGAGTTAGATCTTCTCTTTGTTGAAAAGTATCTACTCTTCAGAATATATCCTCAACAGTATCATTGAAGAAGAATAAGATCTCCTGGTTCCCATTTCATTTAGCATCAGTCCAATAAGTCCTCCAAGCCCTCTATTCATCCCCATCTTAGAGAACAATAAATTTCCATAAATTCATATACCTAATTTGCCCAACCATTCTCCAATTGATGGATATTCATTATTTTCCAATTTCTAATACAAAAAAGGGCTGCCCAGATATTTTAATAACGGTTCCTTTCCCTCTTTAGTATTTTTTGGGAATTAAGCCAGTAGACTGCAGGAAAATGGGATGCAGTTTGATAACTTTTGGGACATAAGATTGCCTCCAGAATGGAGATTATTCCTCCCCAACAAAGACAGTGTCCCTGTTTTCAAACATCCCTCCAAATTCATCTTATTTTTCCTATCATCTTAGCCAATTGAAGGGTGTGTAGTGGTATCTCAGAGTTGTCTTTTTTGATTTCTCTTGATCAATAATAATTTGAACACTTTCATGAGTAGAAAAGTTTAATTTACATCGAAAATTGTCTGTTCATATCCTTTGACCATTTATCAATTGGGGAATGGTTTGATTTCACATAAATTAGAGTGAATTCTCTATATATTTTGGAAATGAGGCCTTTATCAGAATCTTTAACTGTAAAAATATTTTCCCAGTTTGTTGCTTTCTAATTTTGTTTTGATTAGTTTTTTTGCAAATTTTAATTTGGGGTAATCAAATTTTATTTTGTGATCAAAATGATCTCTAGTTTTTCTTTTGGTCACAAATTTTCCCTCCTCCACAAGTCTGAGAGGAAAACTATTCATGTTCTTCTAATTTATTTATGATCCTTCTTTATGCCTAAATCATGAACCCATTTTGATCTTATTGGTATGATGTTGGGGGTCCATACCAATTTCGCCATACAATTTCAGTTTTCCAGCAGTTTTGTCAAATAATGAATTCATCCCAAAAGTTAGGGATTTTGGGTTTGTCAAACACAGATTGGTTATAATTGACATTTTGTCTTGTGAAAACCATTCCACTGGTCAACTAATCTATTTCTTAAATCCCAAATTTTGGGGACTGCTACTTTATAATATAGTTTTAGATCAGGTACATAACCTTCATTTGATTTTTTCATTAACCCTTTGAAATTTTGACCGTTTGTTCCCAAAAATTTTTTTTATTTTTCTAGGTTATTAAAATAATTTTGGGAGTCTGATTGGATGGACCAAAAAAAAGAGAAGTTTAGGTAGTATTGTCATCTTTATTACATTCACTTGCCATCCAAAGCCCCCTTTTAAATTTTCCCAGTTATTTAAACTGATTTATTTTGTGGAAAGGTACTTGTCATACAATTCTCTTTCCTTTGGTAGATAGATTCCCAAATATTTTATATTATCAACAGGTATTTTGAATGGAATTTCTCCTTGTATCTCTTGCTCTTGGATTTTGTTGGTGATGTATAAAAATGATGAGGATTTATGTAGGTTTATTTTGTATTCTGCAACTTTGCTAAAGATATAGATTATTTCTAATAGCTTTTTAGATTTGGGGGTTCTAAATACCATCATATCATTTGAAAGAGTATAGTTTGTTTCCTCATTACCTGTTCTAATTCCTTTTAACTTTTCGATTCTTATTGCCGGCTAGCGTTTCTAATAAATATTGAATAATAATGATGAAGGGCAACCTTGCACCCTGATCTTATGGGAAAGGTTCCAGTTTATCCCCATTTATGATGCTTATTGGTTTAAATATATGCCCTATATTTTGGAAAAGTCCATTTATTCTATCCCCTCAAGTGCTTTTATTAGGAATGATGGATTTTATCAAATGTTTTTCTGCATCTATTGTGAGATCATATGGTTTTTTTAATTTGGTTATTAATATCCAATTATATTGATAGTTTTCCAATTTGAACTGTCCTGCATTCCTGTATAAACCTACTTATCATAGTGTATTATCCTGGGGATGATTTTCTGTAATCTTTTGTATATTTTTGTTTAAATTTTAGATCAATATTTTTAGGGAGATTGGTCATTTTTTTCTTTTTAACCATTGGTTTAGGTACGACCATATCGTGCTAAAAGGAATTTGGTGGACATTATTCCTATTTTTTCAAATAGTTTATATAATGGAGTTAATTTTTTTAAATGTTTTGTAGAATTCCATTAAATCCATCTGGTCCTATTTTTTTTAGGGAGTTGGTTAATAGCTTATTTATTTCTTCTTCAAATGGGACCTTTTAAATTTATTTCTTCCTTGTTAATTTGGGCAAGCTTTAAAAGGCCCTTTCATTTGTATTGAATTTAAAAGTTGGGAATTATTCCTAATTTTCCCAATTTTTCAAGGAAATTTCCCCTTTCATTTTTTAAGACAAAATTTGATTTTTTTCCTTTCCTTTAACGATTTAAAGGTTTTTATTTTGTTGGTTTTTTCATAGAACCAACCTTAGTTTTATTAATTAATTCAATAGTTTTTTTTTTTACTTTCAATTTTATTGACCTCTCCTTTTATTTTTAGAATTTTAAGTTTAATGTTTGGCTGGGGGGTTTTAATTTGTTCCTTTTCCACATTTTTAGTTGCAAGCCCAATTTATTATTCTCTGTCTCTATTTTAGGCAAGAGCCTAGAGATATGAAACTTTATTATACTTTGGCTATCCCACACATTTTGGTATGACATTATTATTTATTTTCTGGGGGTTATTAATTATTAAGGGATTTTTTTCACCCAATCATTCTTTAGAAATTATTTAGTTTTGATTATTTTTGGTTATTTTTCCCATTTTTAGAAGAATTTTCATTCTTTTCTGAAAAGGTGCTTTAATTGCCACCATTTATTTTTAGGTTTTTTCCTTTAGGTCCTTAAATTCCATGAACTAAGAAGAAAATACCCTTTTTTTCCAAGTTTTTCCAAAATTTTAATCAACTTTTTTATTCTTTTTTTTTTTCTTATTTATTTTTTTTGATTTATCTTTTGAAAAAGGCAATTCCCACATTTTATTTTGCTGCATTTTCTTTGAAAAGTTCCCTTTTTTCTTTTAAGAATTCTAAAACCTGGATAATTTTATTTATTTTTTTTATTACCTAGCTCCCTTTTAAAGTATTTTTTCCTTTTCTTTATTTGATCAATTTTTTGCTTTTTTGCTTATTGAGATAATTCTTTCTTTTTTTTTCCCCGGCTATAATTCTGGGCCAATTTTTATTTCCTGTTGTATCAATTTTTTTCAAATTTTTTTAATCCAATTTCTAATGTTCCTTTGGGGAGTTTCCCATTTTTTTTAAAAATTTACCATTTTTCCATTTTTCTTTTATTTTTTCCTTTTTCCCTATCCCTCCCAGTATTAAATTGTAACCATTTTCTTTCACCCCCTTTTATATCCTCCCCCATTGAGTTCGTCCCCATTTCCCCTTTTTCCAATTTTATTCCCTTTCCGCTACTTATCCTTTTTTCATTTTTTCCAACTTTAATGAGGGGAGAATTTCCCCCAATCCCTTTCTATTTTTTTTTTGGTTTGGAAGAAGCCAAATTTCTTCCATTCTTTTTTAGAAAATATTTTTTCCCTTTGGGATTTAAAATTTTTTACCCTTTTTAGGTAAATTTTTCTATCTATTTAGAACAAATTTAAGTGTTTTTTTATTTTTAAAGAAAAAACCCAAGAACTTTTTCCTTTTTGGTTTCTTGAGTCCTATTTGGAGACAAACGTTTGTTCTGGTTTTTTTATCAAAAATAGTGAAAATTTTTATTTTGAAGTCCACTTCTTTAAAAAGTCCCCTTTTGGCTGTTGTTATTTTTTTGCAAAAGCAACCTTTAATTCGATTGGGCCTTTGACCTTTTACCCTCTGTTTCTATAACTTCTGGGCAGTTCTCTTTGATAATTTCCTGTAAAATAGTATCCAGGATCTTTTTTTCATCATATTTTTCAGGGAGTCCAATAATTCTCAAATTGTCTCTTGTAGATCTGTTTTCCAGGTCTGTTGTTTTCCCAAGAAGGTATTTGACATTTTTTCCATTGTTTCATTTTTTTTGGTTTTGTTTGACTGATTTTTGGTATCTCCTCAAGTCATTCAATTCCATTTGTTCGATTCTGATTTTCAATGAAGTATTTTCTTCACTCACTTTTTTTATATCTTTTTCTAATTGTCCAATTGAGTTGCTTTGTTCGATGGAATTTTTTTCCATTTTGCCAATTTTATTTTTTAGAGCACTATTTTCTTTTTCCAGTTCACTAATTCTGTTTTTCAAGATTTGATTTTTTATCCATGTTATCTTTAAATGAGTGGGATGACTTATTCTTACTCTCTTCCCAAGCTTCCCTTTCCTTTTCCCATTTTTTCTTCTAGCTCGCTTGTGAGAGCCTTTTAAATTTCTTCTATGAGAGTCTTATGTGTTGAGGACCAGATCATATTTCACTTTGGGGATTCATCTGGAGACAGTCTATTTTTAGTCTCCTCAGGGTTTAAAGTGTGTTCTCTATCTATATATAGAAGCTATCAATAGTTAGAGTGTGCTTTAATTTTTTGCTCATTTTGTCAAAGAAGAGTCAATGAAAACAAACAAGAAAAACAAATGGTCTGCTTTTGGGTGCGGGGGCTGGATGGTATTACTGAGCTTCCTCTACAGACTGCAGGGTACAGCAGCAAGGCACTAGCAGGACAGTAATGGCTGTGCTGCGTCTGTGCTCTGAGACTCCAAGATCATGCTGAGAAACTGTAGGTGGGTGTGCCTAGGTCCCAAGAGACCCTAGCTTTTCGGGGTTATAGTCTTTACCCCCTGTGTTTTTAGCTCCTCTGCTTGTCTACTGGCTTGCTGTCTGGGCAAAATAGCCAACACTGTTAAAGCTCTCTCCACAGAAATGGCTAAGATCATACCCCACCCCACTCTGGTCTTCTCAGCTGTGAGCTACCTGCCTTACTCTGTCTGCTGTGCTGTTGCTGCCTCCCTTCAGTCTGCGCCAGATCTAACTGTCCCCACCGTGGGGCAAAAACAGGCCTTTTCTGGAGAATTTCAAGGATATCTTCTCTTGGTAATTATTTGTGGGTTTTTTTCAGTCAAGCACTAATTCTGAGGCTTGTCATGAAATAAATTATTCTGAGAGAAAACACAGAGCTTAAGTAGATGTGTGCGTCCTCTCCACCATCTTGGCTGGAAATCTTTCTTATTCATTTTTAAAATTAAAGTATATGTAACTACAGTTTGAATTTCCTATGTAATATAAATATAGAGAGTTGATCAAATTTTGTAAAAATTCTCAGAGTGTAAGAGCAAGACAAGGCAATACAAATTTCCATAATTTTAATATTTCAGAGCAATGTTTCATTTTATTGTCATTCATTTTTCATTAGGACCAGTGTTCTCCATACTAGTTCTTTGTATCCAGGGGATGAGGACAGGAAATAAACTAAATATTTCCAATCTGAGTGCTCTCTGGTAAGCAGTGAAAATGTTGCAGCCTTGAAGATTTTGAAGATTCAATGGATGCTTGAAGAAGACCAGTATAATATCACTGGTATAGTAGGTATAGTAGGATTTGACCATTATTTTCTGAATAATGTACTTGGCTAGTGTTTTGAGTGTGGTGGGACCTGGTGGACAAATTATATGCTACACACCATTTCTAGGTGGTAAAGTAATAATTAACATAATTATTGTAACATCTGTTTTTATTTTAGCTCACCATAAGCATCACATGAGTTAGGTGTAGGTTCCTATAGCTATGAAAACATTTCAAGTATAATCTAGAACAACAACCCAGTAAGCATGCAGCTTCAGCACTGATGTGTTTCAGGGAGGCCAAAACCCAAAATGCAATGAGACTTGTGAAAAATTCTAAGGTAGTTTATATTTCAAAATTTGTTATGATATGGTAAGAACAAAATGAACAAAAAAGTGACAGACCTACTATTTGAGTAAGTAATGTTAAATGACAGAAGGTGAACTATTCAACCTATTTTTCTTCTGGCTTCTTTTGATATCAAGGAAAATGATTTTCAAATTGAGAACAGAAAAGCAAAAATGGCAAAGAGGAAATTGAAGATAGGTAAGCAGATAATGAGAGATCACCTAGCTGTTTCAAAATAAATTCAAGTGTGCAGTCTCAGACAGTTGCAAAATAGGATAGAAATTGTTGCTAATTTGGGGAATAATGAAAAAGAATCCTTCACTAATGCACTATTTTGATGTCTTATCAGGGCATCAAAGTAACCCTCTGTTGCTAAAGACTATGAAAACACAGTGAAATCTCAAACTGGAACTACAAGGCTAGAAAGATTTTGTGTGTGGTCCTGTGATTGTGTGTGCCTGTTGTTGGTAGCATACCTTAGATAAGTTCAGTGATTATAATAACCAGATGGCATGCTACTATATAATAAACTTCATTTTTCTTTTTTTTTAATTTTGTCATTGCAAAATAGCAATTCATTGTCATATAATATGGTGGAATTAAAGTATAGCTGGAATTGTAATTGGTATTAGTGAAAGTATCCATATTACTGCACTTATGATTCCTTAAAATAATGAAATCTGGAAAACTGGTTGTTAGAACATAAGATGGATAAATGATCTAGTCTTTGAAAATGATGTGCAGGGAAAGAAAGTTGGTTCTAGAAATTAGAGACCAATGAGTTTGATTTCAAGTTTTACATAATTCTAGAACAGATCATCAAATATGATTTTTGCCCCTTGGAATGTAGATAGTTCTTAAATTAGGGTTCCCGTTTTTCAAGGGGATCACATTAATTTATTTTCTCTAAGCTCTAATTGTAATCTAGCATTTCATTTAATTATGATTTATAAGACTATTCTTAGAAGTCCAGAAACTACATGAGCCTGTCATAAGTCTATTACATATTTCATTAAATGAGACAATATTTATAAAAAGTATTTGGCACAGTTTCTGACCTATATAAATGCTCACTTTCTATCCCTTCTTTCACTCTATATCTCATAACACTGAAGGTCTAAAGAGCCATTTTATTGACTTCATTGTTGTCAATGTTGTACAACAAATACATTGTTGTATTTTGTGAAACCTAGACAGTATATCAGAACTGTACCAAGGAAAATGAACAGATCACACTTGAATTGTCCTAGGAAGATTCTGAAGAACACCTTGAAGGATAAAGTACTAGATACTGAGGTTCTTTCTTGAATTAAACTGTCAGGTATTCAAACTCTACTGTGGAGAGCACAACTTTGACAAACAGGTCACATTGCTTAAATGTCAAACATACAACTTGCCTAAAAGATTATTTTATGGAGAACTCTACACAAGGCAAACACAGGTGAGAGGAAGCAATACAATAACACTTTCAAGGTTTCTTTGAAGAACTTTGGAATCGATTGCATGACATGGGCGACACTGGCATAAGACTACCAGCATGGTGTGCCCACATCAAAGAAAGTGCGGTGCTCTATCAGTAAAGCAAAATTGAAGAAACTCAAAAGAAATATAAGATGTCCAAGTTTAGAGAATACACCACAAATGTTCACATGAACTATTTGTGTTCAACTTGAGGAAGGCTTCCAGGCTCATGTTGATCTGATCAGCCACAATCAACCACACTGTAAATTGTCTCTAACATAGTGATATTATCTTCAAGAATGAAGGACAACATGACACCAAGCAACCTCATAAAAAAAATTTAAAGTTTAAGAAACCCTGCCCCCCAAAAGAAAGCAATAATTACTAGAATACAACATGGATTCTCTAAAAATATCATGACAAATGAATCTAATTTCTTTTTTCATTAGATAAGCTAGATTAAGGTACTTTAATTTAATATATATTCGGTACATATATTAGGTGTATGCATAATGCTATCCTCAATTCTCAAAGAGATAGAAAAATTCAATGTCATGGAGTTTACTGTACTAATAGATTACTATCTCATATAGAGATGACACAGGCACCTATCACTGTAATTCATGATTAGTACATTAGTAAAGTATAAAGGAGAAAAATCTTTCCAGACAAAAGAGATCAAGAAAAGACTTCATTGAGGCGCATATTTCATAGATTTTAGATGTCATCTAGACTGACTTCTATCATGTTACAGATGAAGACCTAAAGAAAGAATTTGAGTGAATTATCCAAGGGGACACTAGAAGTGAATCAGGATCATGATCTGAACCCAAAATTTTTCCCCTGGATTATATAGCATGTGACATTTGAACTGGGCTCTAAATTTTTTGAGCTGGGTAACAAGTCAACAAATGGATCGTGGGGAGAAAGGGCAGTCAAACCATAGAAGACAGAAAAAGCTAAGAAACATGCACGCATAAGGTATATTAAGGTAATCCATTAGAATAACTCCAATTTTGCTATTATCTAGTTATCACATGGAGGGAAAGTTGATTATTATCTGTGTGATCCCTACAACAACTCTATAAGATAAGTATTGTTATTACTCTACTTTACAGTTTAGGAAGCTGAACCAAATAGAAGTTAACTGACTTGCCCATTGTCATACAATTACTATGTCTCTGAGGTCATATTAGAACTCAGATCTTCTTGACTTCAAGTTCAGTGCTCTATCTACTATTCCACCCAGCTATCATTTAGAGATGTAATGAGCTTATATTTTAGCCAATCATTTGACAAAATCTATTATAGTAAAATAATTTCAAGAGAAAAAGATATGGGTTGTATGATAATGCAAGAAATTAGTAGCCGGTTGAATAACCGTAGCTAAATTAGATTATTTAATGTGTTGCTGCTAACTTTGAAATAATTTAATCCTACCATTTTTCAAATCTGTTTTTAGCACTATCTTATTCAATATCTTTATCAATCAGTAAGCCAAACATTGGTTATTGTATATCTGCACTATGGGTTCAGAGACAAGAATGAAATAGTCTCTGCTCTTGAGAGGTTTGTGTTCTATCATGAGAGATAACATGCACCTATAAAAGTAGATGAAATATTGATAAGAGGTCATATGTGGGGAGGGATAAGTAGTTTTGGCATGAACAAAGGCTTTACTTCATGGAGAAAATGGTTACTGAACTGAGTTTTGAATGAAGTTATGTATTCTAAGGAGTAGAAGTAAAAATGGAGAACATTATAGGCAAATGGCAAATGATGGAATGCTGGATATAAGGATTAGGTAGGAGACCAGCTTCAGTAAAGAAGAAAAACGCATGATAAGCCCATTAGAGAAGTAGGTGGGAAGGGATTTGAATGCCAAATGGAGAAATTAGTATTGCTCTGAGGTAAAAAGATATCAATGCCATTTTTAAGCAAAGAAATAGTATGATCAGATCTACACTTTAGAAATATCATTCTAGCTTGAGGAAAGTCAATGAATTGAATGAAGATATACAACAGATAATATGATTATTAAATTTGTAGATAACACAAAATTGGAAGGGACAACTAATAAAATGGATAACAATCAGCATTCAAACAGAACTCAATGGACTGGAATAATGGATCAAACTAAAAAATGGAAATTTAATAAGGATAATCATAAAGTTCTACATTCAAGGCTAAAAAAATCGACTACATAAATGTCAGTTAGAAAAGATATGGCAAAATAGCTGTTCATGTAAAAAGAGATATAAGTTTCAAGTCATTGCAAGATCAATATAAGTTAACATGATCTGCCTGCCATTTAAGAAAAAATGAATATAATCCTAAGCCACATTCAACAAAGTATAATATGCAAAATAATTAGAGGCAATTATGCAGTGGTGCAGTGGGATAGAGCACTGGATTTGAGATTGGGAAGGTCTTAAATCAAAGCTGACCTTCTAGCAGTGTAACCAGTGTGACCCTGGGAAAATTACAACTTCTCTATGCTTCAATTTTCTCTTCTAAAAAATGAGGATAGGGATATTGGGACAGCTAGGTGGTGCACTGGATAGAGCACCAACCCTGAAGTCAGGAGGATCTGAGTTCAAATCTGATTTCAGACGCCTAACATTTCCTAGATGTATGACCCTGGGCAGTCAACCTCAAACTGCTTCGGGAAAAAAAATTATCCTAAAAAATGAGGATAATAAAACTTATCTCTGGGAGCTGTTTGGAGAACGACATGAGATAAAATTTATAAAATAGTTTTGCAAACCTTGATGTATTGTATAAATGATACTTGTTATTACTATCATCATTAAGGGAAGTCGTAGTCTTATTGTTCATACTTTGTGCTGATTAGATGACCTATTTACTATTGGATTCTACCTCAGGAACAATTTTAAGGAGAAGAGTGTTCATGTTATTAAGAAAGTGTAATAAATCTGTGATCTCATAAGAAACTCTAGATGGATAACTTACAGAAGAGAAGTTTTAGGGGAGGAAGGAAATGATAGTTTACATGTATTTAAAGGATTGTCATCTGGAAGACAAATTAGTTCTGTGGAGTTCTAAAAGTTATAACTAAAACTTATGGAAGAATGTTAAAAGAGGTCATATTTTACTAGATGATTGTTTGCCAGTACTAATCACATCATTTTCCCCCATTGTGTGGCATCTTCTTTTTTAAACATGTTTATATATATATATATATATATATATATATATATATAAAATATGCAGAAATTTCTTTTCTATATGGAACATTTATGCGACTGGCCCATGTCTTTATGTAACATATCCCTAGATAAAAATATAAGAAAATAATAGACAGCTTTTTTACAATTTTTCCTATAGTGAATAGCATCTTTAAAGTCCTAGAACTGACTAAAAAATAAAAATACCATAAGATGTAATTGCTTATTTTTTGACTGAGAAGAAGAGTGAATAGACAATAGGTCTTGAAATCAAGAAGAACAGGGATCAAATCCTGCTTCTGACACATGCTGGCTACCTTATGCTTCCTGGCTCTAGAAAATTTTCTGAGACTCTAAAATGCAGAGAATATGATAATATTTATAGGGAATTTCAAGCTCAGAAGTTCCCATTGGAAAGAAATTATTGGTCCATCTTCTCATCTCCATTATGTTAAAAAAAACTATAAAAAAAATTTGATTTAACAGAATAAAATGCAACCTTAGATTCTCCATAGTTTATTTTTCATACTTCACATAATAGATACTATTATATCTAATAGTATATAATAGATACTATTACTATTAACAATTTTGATAATTATTATAAATATCATATATGTTGAATAAATGACTGATAAATGAAGAATTAAATAAGAAGATTCATGCTCAATAAAACTTATTGTCCATGTCATGGAAGATGTCAATTGTAGATGTCAAATGAAAATGGGATTCCCTATGGATAGACCAGCAGGTTCTCCTCCAGGTATTTCTTTGTGTGAATAACATTGAGATGATGACACCAAACTTTGTCATTATACACAGCCTCCTATGTGAAATTCACAAGCACTAAAAATGGTTGATCTTATAACCTGAGGAGGAAAAAAAATTAGGATAGACAGTTGTATATACAACTCAATGAATTAGTTTGTTGTTACTTAAATCTTGAAAAAAAATTACCATTTGACAGGAATTAGGCCCAGAACTGAATATGAGAAAGAGAACATACTTTATTTCATTTGACAAATTGTGGAACACTTTCAATGTCCTAAATTTTCTCCCTAAAACATTCTTTTTTTAACATCAATGTTTTCCCAATGACACTATACACAGCTGTGAATCATAAAATACCACCACCTCTGAAAACCAAAATTATTGGGTAACCTGAAAATCAATGAAAAGACCTATCATGGTTTTAAGTAAAGTGCAGTATATGACCTTACATGAGAAGAGACATCAAACATACCATCAAAGTGTTGTAGGACTAAAATAGAAGTAAAGCTGATCATATAATGAGTGAAAGATAGGAGGTGGACAATTCACATGTTGCCTTGGCAAACCCACGTGCCCTTTCCCCTCATTTGTATTTTGTGTTGTCACCTTATGAAGTGTTTACATGAGAACATACAAAAGAGTTGCATAGAATAAGAAGTGGATGAATTATGATCTGTTTCAAATCTCCATTGAAGTAGAAGGAAAGAATTCTCTATCAACTGGAGCTGTCCAAAAATGGAATATATTGCGTTGTGAGACAATATATTATTCCCTGTAGCTACAAACATATTATTCAAGAAGAAGCCATTGACATTTATGACTTTATAAAATGTTGTATTGGGAATTTAAATATCTACTAAGAAGGTTTGATAAGTTGGATGAACTCTGAGGGCCCTTCAACCATGAAAATTCTATGAATCTATTGTTCACCCTCTCTCATACCACACATATATTCATTTTTTATTTCTTGTCTTTTCTACCTCAGCAGTATCTCTCAAAATTAAACCCTTTTCTCTTCTCATATAACCTTTACTTTAGTTCAAACTTTCATCATAACCCGTCTTCCTGGACTATGACAATAGTTTCCTAATGGATCTCCATACCGCAAGTTTCTTCCAATTCCAATCTATCCTTCACACACAGTGATTTTCCTTAAGTATAGAAATTACCATACCATTCAATAAATTTCAGTGGTTCCCTGCTACCTCTAGCATCGCAGCTAACCTCTACTATTTTCCTCTGATATATCTTTACAACCTATTCTCTTCCTAATTTTCTACTCTTTTTAAACACATTATCTTTCTCCAGGCAATCTATGATTTAGCCCTACTGGTCTATTTCCTGTTCATCATACACAGCATTCTATCCCTGATCTCCAAACTGTTGTACTATGTCCCATCCCTGGAATACTCTCCAATATTAGTTCTGCCTCTTTGAAGCTTCCTTTAATATTGAATTTAATTGCCATATTTTGCAGATTTTTCCTAGTTCTCCTAGCTGCTAGTGTCTTTCCTTCTGAAATAACATATTTTCCACATATCTGGTATATACCTATAATATTTTTACCAGAATGTAAGCTCCTTGAAAACAGGAATAATTTTTCATATTTTCTTTGTATTATCAGTATTTAACAGAATGTCTAACACATACTGAGCATTTAAAAACTTGTTAACGGATTGTATCTAGTTTCCCAACATTTACATTAGTCAGAAACATCTTCTATATAGATAACTAGAATGCATTTAAATACATAAGTAATCCTTCATAGTTGTATTAACCATACCATGAATATTTTGTTCTGGATCTTTGGAGTTTAAAGATATACTTCTGTATCATTGTAAATTAGCACTATGACCATAAATAGAAGTTGTGAAGTGATGATAATAATAGCAATAATAATAATGATGATGATACCTATGTAGCACTCTTACTACTAGGTACTTTGTTTAGAATAATTATTATTTCATTGGATTCTCACAATAAACCTTAAAGGTAGATCTATAATTATCCTCATCTATAGAAAAGGAAACTAAGGCAAACAAAAGTTAAATGATTGTCAACTTTGTCACCAAGATACAACTAGAGCCTTATCTATTATATTTTAAATAATATCTTATTTTTCAAATGAGAATTTTTGTCTCCTATTTCCTAGATAATTCAGATAAATCAACTTATCAAGTTTCATCATACATAATCTCAGGCAATAAATGTATTCTGAGGCTGAAGGACCAGAGTAGGTAAGTATGTGATCATTTAAGGAAGAAAGATTTATAAAAGAAATAACTAGCAATCAACAGATCAGAGTATTTTTTTAAATATAGCAGAATTTGAAATTCATACTAAAAATGATTTTGTATTTGTTTGATGAGACCTATTAAAGACAGCTTTAAAAGGCTAAGGTTTCCCCTGCATCCAGAACCATCTCCTGTTGTCTTGAAACATATATATCTATAGATATATAGCTATATCTATATATATAGATATATACAGATATATCTATATATATAAAGAGAGAGAGAGAGAGAGAGAGAGAGAGAGAGAGAGAGAGAGAGAAAATCTTGCCAGTGGACCCAGATAATTCTGGAGGAGAAAGTGAAGTTGGTGACTTTTCCACAGCCCTCCATCGTTGTAATTCAATTTACTTTCATGTCATGGTATAATTTCCCTGATGTTATGACCCTCTTTGAGAATGAAGGACAAACAATAACTTCTGGGAGTAGGAGTAGGAGCTTGAGTGCCTAGTAGCAGTAGTAAGGGACCTAACTGGAACTAGCCAATTGAGCTTGCTTGCTTCTTTCTTTTTTTCTTCCTTCCTTTCTTTCTTTCTTCCTTCCTTCCTTCCTTCCTTCCTTCCTTCCTTCCTTTCTTCCTTCCTTCCTTCCTTCCTTCCTTCCTTCCTTCCTTCCTTCCTTCCTTCCTTTCTTCTTTCCTTCCTTAATTCCTTCTTTTGTCCTTTCACCAATATATCCAAACAGGAGAGACACATGACCTTTTATATGTCCTTGATATCTCTTACTGTATATGATCCTTTTCTCTACTTCTGTTAATTTCTTTCCTAATGACTATAGTCCACAATCCTGCCTTCTGTCACTTACTCCCTGATAGTTCTCTTTTCTTTTTGTCATTCCTTCGAGCTAATGCACACCTTCCTACCTCAGCTTCAGAGATTTTTTCACTCCCTTCAAAATATGGTTTAAGCATCATCTTCTTTTCAGTGTTTTTTATTTCTTTCTTATCCCCCCAAATGGTTGGATAGTTCTTGTCCTTTGTTTTCAAAGAGGAGGAAAAAACACCATTATGTTAGAATCAAGTTACAATGAGTTCAACTGTGGCTGATCAGATCAACATGATCTCAGAAGCTTCTTCCACAAGTTGTACACACATAATCCATTTGCTCATTTGGAATGAATTCTCTAAATTTGCAGTTTGCATTTCTTTTGAGTTAATTCTATTCCGTTTTGCTCAAACAGCACAGAGCTTTCTCTGATGAGGGCATGACATGCCAAGTGATCCAGTGCCACTATCTCCCATATGACACAATCAATTATAAAGTTCTTAAGAAAGACCTTAAGATTGTCTTTATATTGATTTTTCTGACCACTCTGAGCATTTTCCCTGTGTGAGTTCTCCATGAATAGTCTTCTTAGTAAGCATGAATTTGAGATTTGAACAATATGGCCTACCCATTAGAGTCGCACTCTCTGCAGTAGAGTTTGAATGCTGAGTGGGTTAGTTTGAGAAAGTACCTCAGTTTCTGGTATCTTATCCCACCAAATGATCTTCAGAATCTTCCTAAGACCATTCAAATGGAAACAATTAATTTTCTTGGCATGATGTCAGCACAATAGTCTTATAAAACTTTAGTTTGGTGATCTATCTAATACCTCTTTTCTCCCTCACAGTCCTTTGGAGCCTTACAAACACTAAGCTAGCTCAGGCAATGTGTACATTCCAAGAAAGTATACTGCCAAACTAAGTGAACTTATCCCTAACATTAAAAAATTCTGGGGGATTCTGGAAAAATGGTGGAATAGGTTGATAAATTTCAATCTCTTCCAATTTTCCCCATAAATAGAATAAATCTGTGGCTCAGGGTGAACATAAACTGGTGAAAAATCAAGACTTGGAATAGAACAGGGGAGAAGATCTGAAGAAAGATTGGGAGCCTGGAATTAATCCTTGTAAAGTGCATACCTCTGTGAGCTAGCTCTTCACAAACATTAAATAGGGAGTGCTGGGGCCAAGAGGGTGTGGCTGTAGCCTCAGCAGGAGCCACAGAAACGTTCACCTCCTAGACTGTTGGTGGAGTCAGGGTCTGAGTCTGGGAAGACTGAGAGAACCTCAGCTGATTGGGAACACCAGGCCCAGCTGTGCTACAGAGGGGGTGAGAAGTAAACAGCACAACCAGTAAGCGCATAGGCATTGAGGCAGGGTGCTGCTTATTGTGGGCACTTGCTGGAGCAGGGAGGTCTTGCTTTAGCATTACTGGTCAGAGTGGAAAGCTGAAGGAAAACCAGAGACACCATCCCTTTTCACCCCAGGATTAGAGGAACTTACACTAATACCTCTTATTAAAAAAAAAAAAATGAACCGGCAAAGAAGAAAGAACCCAACCATAGAAACTAAAATGGAAATAGGGAAAACTAGGGTTCATCTTCAGAGGAAGACACTGACATAAAAAGAGCTTCTACCCCAAAGAGTAATGTTAAATGGTTCCCTGCCCAGGGAGAATTTATAGAACTCAAAAAAAAAAACTATTTTAAAATCAAATGAGAGACATTGAGGAAACAACTGAAAATAAATAAGTAAATAAAAATCATCCAGGAAGGTGATTTTTAAAAAGTTAACCAACTAAAAAAAGAGAGACAAGGAATCTCAAAGATGAAAATAACTCTTTGAAAATTAGAATTGCTTCCTCATTTATTTTCCTTTCTGATCTGGTTTTTCTTGTGCAGCATGATACTTTTGGAAGTATGTATAGAGAGATTGTACATGTTTAATATATATTGGAACATTTGCTGACTAGGGGAAGGAGTAGAAAGAAAGGAGGAGAAAAATTAGAACACAGGGTTTTGATTGTTGAAAATTATCCATGTATATATTTTGAAAATGAAAATAGTTAATTAAAAAAAGAATTTTGACATTTCTTATTCTCAAGAAACTCCCATTTGATATGGGAATACAGAATGAACATGTTAAAATATAGGGAATAAATTTGTGCTGAATAAACAAATATCAAATAAGGCAGAACAATGGGAGGGTGTAGAGTGTGTTTAAGGGAAAATTATTACTTCTGGTGTGAGGGCTGCTTTCACTTTTGGTGAATACTGATCCACCTAACTCTCCCGTATGGCTCCAAAAAGTTATGGCATGCACAGTAATCATATCTTGGTAAACAATTTTGATTTTAATTTGATTGATGGTGTTGGAATCCTTATGAAGTGTTGTCATTAGAACTGATAAAGACAATAATTATCTAATTTAGCATCGTTCAGTATGATTGATCTGATCTTACAAGGAGATGTTATGGGTCAGAAGAAATAAGATACTAAGTAGAACTGATAGACAATGATGCTTGTGTTCACACCTTTAGAGAGCTCATATAAGCAAGAAGCTCTTAGGACCAGAGAGCACTCTGGGAGGAAACCCATAATCCCACTCTCTCATATCCCACAATCCCACTCTTGGAGAAGGAGCATAAATAGAGCTTCAGGGAGCCAGTCAAAGGAGTTTACTTTGGAACATTGCCAGGGATCGGAGAGGAGCACTCTGGGAGATTGAGAGCCAGAAGCTCTCTCTCGGAAGCAAGACAGATTCATTTTCCATTTCCATCTTTGTGCTGGCTAGAGGCTGAAGGGAGCAGAGACAAAGGACTAGCTTCAAGAGCTCTTGGAACCAAGCAGAAAGATAGGCCTCTAAGAAAACTAACTGGGCTATTTTGGAAGGAGAAAATAAACATTGGCATTTTATCACCTGGCTGCATTTTGAGGTGATTATTACTTTTAACTGCAACAAAGGCTGCCTCCAGAAAACCTCCCCAAGAAACCTGCTTTCTCCCAGAAAGAACCATTATTTTAAAGAAGAAAAACACCACAGATGGGTCATCAAGTCATCACAGTCCTTTAACAGGACAGAGTTATGATGACTGGTTATGACTTGAGATGTAGAGGGTGATCTTGGAGGCTTTTATGTATAACCAAGCTCTCTTCATTCCTCGGTGCCTATTTCAGCTGCCTTCATGGCCATTAGAACAAGTTGTTCTCATCTACCCATTCCACCAGGGGGAATCTTCACATGCTTAAAGTAGACACCCCCCTACTAGATAACCCCTCAGTTACCCTCAACCTGGGTTAGCTCATCTGTCAAAATGGTTTACCAAAATATGTCTAACACAGTGTCTAACACAGATTGGATATTTAATAATTCCTCACTGATTGATTAATTGATTTTAACTGAGAACAATACAATATGGTAGAAAAACACTGGAATATAAGAAACTCCTATCCTTCCTAGGACTACTATTCTTCACTAGGATGGGCCTCACTAAGTACAAAGAAGACAATATCCAGCAACTGGGAAGGAAAAGATATGGTCACCATGACAACTTATACTACATACTGACATTGTCTACCTAACAAGGACATATGTGTCTAACTGAATTCCTTCTACAATCCTTATATATTATCAGATGATAACCAATAGCATCTCATTGTTCAATAAGCAGTTTTCAAAACACTATTTATCCAAATTTAACATGTCAAAGGAGAAAAAAAGAAAAAGACAAATGATACAATTCAAATCTAAAGAAGAGATAATCATAAATGCTTATAATACAAGGTATGTTGAGAGTATATAAAATTGTCAAGGATAAACTGCCTTTGAATTTGAAGATGTTGGTGCTATTCAAAAGCTTTCAGGGATGCATTTTCTGAACAACAGTGACGTCAAGTGCCCTTTGGGAGATGAATCATGGACCACTTAAAGGGTGAAACATCAGCTGGTAGTATCAATTAGAAACAAATTATCTGTCAAGTTTAAGCACTCTTAGATTACTTTTGGAAAATTAGAGTGAGCAGAGCTATGCCTTACCTAAAGTTAGTAGAATAAAGAGTTACTTATACAAATGAATGTTTTGAACACTGCACAAGAGTCAACTATATTGTATCATTTATTATTGTAATTGTTGCTATTGTTTTTATTGTAATAATAACAATTAGAAGTTTGCATATCTGATGCTCTGTATGGTAAAATAATCTTAGACTTAGGCATCTGGTATAAATTCTTTATTTGCAGTTGGGGAAATTGAGGGCAAAAGCAATAGGGTATAATTTTATTTTCTATTTGTTGTATAATATTGTATATTTGTATATTTTTTTTTATATTTTGGCTTGATTGAACTCCACAAGGGCAAGAACTCTTCAATTATCTTTAATACTATCTTCAGGCCTTTATATAGTGATTTTTCACATAGTTGATAGTAAATAAAAAGGTTAGACACTGTGCTAGGCTCTGAAAATACAAAGACAAAGGTGAAACAACTATCAGATTTAAAAACTTTATATTTTACTCAGAGGGACTATAACATGAACATGAATTAATAAAAAATCATATAAAGCAATTACAAGGGAAAATGCTAATAACTTAGAGAAATAAGAAATATTCATGTAAGAGATAGTGCCTGAGCTATACTTTGAAGGAAAGCAAGTACTCCCCTTAGCTACTAGCCTGCAATTTTCATGGAGTCAAGAAAAATGTTTTAATTTTCTGTGCATCTTTTCCAGCACTGGCCTTAAAAGCACTTGTTAAATGAAAAGATTAAATAATCAGTCAATTGATGAACATAGTATTTGGTAATCATGGGCTAAAAAAGCTTTAAAGATCAATTAACCCACCTAGTGACAACATAAAGCTGCAAATCTAGCGTGGCTTAGAAAGCTAGCCTAGTGTATTCTTTACTATTTATAGGAAAGTCACTAACATCAATCAATTTCACATTTCAGAAACTTTAGTATTAGCTCATTCCTATGAATGTTTTTTGAATTCTTGGGGATTGGATTCTTGTGAATAAGTGGTTCTCAAAGTGTAATCCCCAGACAACTTCTCTGCCAAAAAAAAAAAAATCTTTTTAGGAGATCCATCAGGTCAAAACTATTGTTCAAAAAATACTAAAATATTAGTAGTCCATTAAAATACTACTACCATGTCCAACTACACAAACATACAAGACTAGATTTTCTTCAAATGACTCGACCAAAAACAACATTACAAGGGATTGAATACAGAAATAGTTGTGAGATTCCAACAGTCTTCTATTAAGTTATACATTAATGAGATTTTCATCACTCTTCTCACTATTTTTGTCTAAAAATAATTGTTTTTCATTAAAATATTTTAAAATGTAAAATAATATAAATATAAAATAAAATGAATTTAACCCTGTTATTTGTAAATGAATTAATGTATATCTTTAAATGTAATCAGTTTTAATTTACAACATGATGAAAAAACATGTAAACAAAAGTTCTTTTAGATCCTCAATAATTTTAAGGGTATAAAAATGTCCTTAATACTTTTTAAGAGTGTAAAGTGTCCTAAAAACAAGAAGTTGATGGTCTGGGCTTATTTTTGAAGATAAAAAAATGTTGTAGATAAACATTAGTACAATAAAATTTAACTCACTGCTGAAAGGAATTGGTGAGGGTAAAAGAGACACTTTGCAACATGCTTAATTCTGGAATAATGTGTTTGAGCTCATTGAAATATATACAAGTCTTTTTTCTTATTGTTGGTTTGGATTAAATTCACTTGCTAAGTGTTAATGTACTAAGAACATATTTTAGTGATGTCTGTGTTTGAGGAACTCATATTCTTCTAAAGTAAATGTGCATACATACAACTATGTAGGCAAGGAGAATGTAATGAAGACAGAAGAAACTCAAAATCCTCTAAAAAAAAATTTAAGAAGTGAGATAACAGAAATGAGAGGATTCTATTAACAAAAAATGTTATGATTGATCTGTGCCTTGATAGAACAGAAAGCTTCAGAAAAAAAAAGAGGTAAACAAAATTAATTCTAGGTATTGAAAATATACTGAAGGAAGAGCAGCAGCTCAGTGAGTTCAAGGAACATTCAGATCAGCTGGACCAAAATTGTACAAAAGAGAATAAAGTGAAATTGGAGTAGAATTGTAGTTTTCAGCCAGTAGTATAATCATGGAGGGCCTTAAATAAAAACCTAAAAATTTTGCATGTTATATTATGAAGACCAGAAAACCACTGATTTTTTCTTATCAGTAACATGACATGACATGGTGAGATTTGTGCATTAAGATCATTTTAGCTATTGTTTCATGGGAAGTTGAAAGAATGGGAATAGGGAATTTAGTAAATAAGCTATTATAATAATCTAAGTAAGAGATTATGATGACTTGAACTAGGGTAATTATAGCTTCAAAAAATCAGCATGCATGCCTTGTATTTCTAGCTGGAAAGAAAAAGGGACAATTGACAAAGAATTGAAATATACTGGCAAACATATTGTTACATGTTATATTCAGTAAAGGTAGAATAAGAAACATTTTCTCTAAGCATTATAATATTTATTAATGGGGCTCTACCTGCTATTATAGATCAATGGCTCTTCCAGTTTACTCAAAGACTCCCAGATGGAGACACAGCTCCTTTATATAAGATTAGAGCAAAGAAAAGAAAATAATACAACTGGTTATAGAATTAGTAAAATCATGGGGTTGAGAACAACATGATTGGTTATGTAGCTGAAGCATGGGGAACTACATGACTACTTGGAAATAAGGCTAACAACAACACTCTCCTTTCCTTCTGTGACTAAGTTCATTGTTTAAGTTCAACTTCAGGGTTGTAGCAGACATACTTGAAGAATACCTTGTTAATGAACAGGTATTGGACAGTCTTCTTGATATCTAGCTGCATACCCCAAGGGCAACTGACTTCCTAAGGCAAGAATAGAACAGTGATTTCTCTTCAGGAGAACTGGATCTCTAAATTTAACTTATTACAGGTCAGCTCCAGTTCTGAACTCAATTCAAAAACAGAGAATCACTATTTAGATACTTACAGGACAAAATCAATTAATTGTAAATAAGACCAATAAAAATGATACAGAATAAATTTAATCTTTTCAATATCAATAGACTGACAAGCTATGTTACATGGATCCATAAATGTATATATAATGACTCAACTTTATTTTTTATAGTAATAAATGTTGAGTATTCAAGAATGACCCACAAAGAAAATGACAACAAAATATTATAATAACTTGAGTAGGGGGAAAAAATTGGTTTTAAAAAGGTATTTCTGGCCTTATAATGATATTGAGTAACAGCATGGATAAGGAGCTGAGGAACTGAAAATTTTCCATACAAATAAAGATGACACTGTCACATAATGCATTAATACTCTCTTTCATACAATCATATGTACCCTGTATCTTTTTTATACACTGTGAAGCTGCAAAAATCATGCTCAAAATATACTAGAGAATAGATCCAGAAGTTTGTTTCTGAGATAAACTCTTTTAGTGACAATTCTTCTATCTCCATCCTAAGGGAGGGACATGAGATAAAAATTTAATTTAAAACCTTAATTGAACAATTCTTTGGGAAAGGAAACAGGAGGCACAGAGTAAAATTGGTGTGAATATAAAGGAAAAGACATCCTAACCTATTCAACCTAAGTCACATTTCATATAGTTCTAAGAGAATACCAAACTTCCAATGGTTTAATCAAGCAATAATGCCAAAGTTATAAATTCTAAAAGTTGATTTTATTCATGGCCTATATTATCCAATGGCTTATTTTAAACCTTTCCTTGAAATTCTATAATAAAAGCTGATTACTATTAAAACAATGAGTTACACCATTAGGTAATCTCCAATGAGAGAATGTATAGAAAATGCTTTGCAAATCCATATGTGTGCATGTATGTATATGTGTATGATATACATATATCTATATCCATAAGACAGACAGAAACAGATTTACACATACATATATCACATCCCAATATACTAACAACTTCTCTCTCGACTAAATAGATTATATATACATGTATATAAATTATATATAATCTATGTAGAAAAGACAGAGAGTGGGGGAGGGAAAAAGAAGGGATAGAGGGAGAGGGAAGTTATTATTAATAGAATATAAGATAGGAACTAAACCTGTCAACTCACCCATCTGATGGATTTCTAAGCAATGAAACCCTCTAAACCAATAGAGTTTGTCATCTTCTCTAAAATTTATATGCTCTTAGAAGATTGCTTAGAGCAGGTTAAAGTAATTTGGCCCAGATCACACAGCCAGTATCCATCAAAGATAATACTTAAACCTATGATTTCCTGGCTTTCAGGTTAGTTTTCTCTCTACTACAGCTGTATAGTTGTCTCACATACCTTATGATTAATATCAGCATTTACTGTCAAAAATCAATGAACATTCTAAAGTTATTGAAAATCACATGCTAGGATTTTCCCTTGAATTTTAGGGTTAAGAAATGTTTGTGAAATGTCTAACATAGTCTCAATGTTTTTCTCATACAGTTTAAACTTCTCTCTTGTCTTATTTTGAATGAGGAAAAACTGTCTTGCTATCAGTGGCAAAAAAAAAAAAAAAACCCTTCATTTTAATACTGAAAGAAATTGAGGAAGGCAAGACAAAGACTTTGTAATATTCTGATGATATTTGGAGATCACGTGAACTAAGGAACTGGAGATCACTTAAATCTGCAAGTGAATTTAAAGATGATTTAGTCTAACTCTATCTTACTGATAAAATAATTGAAGCCTAGAAAAGTGAAGTTAGGGGCCAAAATCTTACAGGTAGTAAGTAACAGCAGTGATATCCATTAGTCTACACAAACATTTGCAATGTGACTATAACAGAATATAAAATTTCTACATCTAAGTAAGTCAACATGTTAAAAGTGCTTTTTTTCCTTTCCCCCATAAAATCAGGCATTTTCAACATGTTATTTGAAAGTTTATTTGTTTCCATGGTAATTTCTTCAATAAGAATGTTTGTATTCTTTGAATATAAAAGCTGGAAGAATCCTTAGAAATCACTTAGTCCAACCTCCTTATTTTACAAGTAAAAAAACAGGATCCTGGAAAGAAAATATTCTGCCCAAGGTCATTCAACTAGTTAGCAGCAAAACAAGAACTAATACAAAAATCTGCTGACTCTCAATCTAATTTTTCTCTTATTACCATATTCTACCTTCCATTCTCTGACAAACTTAATTGACACTCATGAGAAAAATTGTTTTTCATAAATGTTTATGCTTTTCAAACATGCAATCATTTGACTGAATTTGTGTCTTTTCCTTTTCATATCCAAGTATTTCACTAATATGAATTTAATATAGGTATCTGCCTAGCTATATTAAAATCATGTGATCTCAAAAGAACCAAAAAAATTAACAATTCAGTTCATCAATATTTTTAAGTACCTACTATGCAGAAGGCATTATGCTGAGTGCTTAGAATATAAAGTTTAAAAATTACTAGTCCCTATCCTCAAAGAACTTTTATTCTGGAGAAGGGAAGGACAAAGATATAATCAGTTGCTATAGCTATATGATAACCTGAATAAGGTTAGTCTAATTTTTTTCAGTGAACTGACTATATCAAACAACTTTTTTGTCAAATTGCATACCAATGTACTAAGTTAGGATACTGCTACAAATTCATATAATTATATGATCCTGGGCAAAGTAGTTGACATTTTCAGAGTGAAGGACTCATCTATCAAGTAAGAAGAAGAAGAATAGTACCTGTGACACTTACCTCACAGAGTCATTAGGAGGATCAAAAGAGATCATATATGTGAAGAGTTTTATGAACCAACTGTTTCTATAAAATTGTCACCACATGCTATTTCACAGAGATTCAAACACAATAGGAATATTTTCAACCAGTGAAATGAATATAGCATGTGTACTTGATTGGAATTTGCTAACCATCACATGAATGAGAAATATAAAAATACAAAGTGACAGGAAAAAAAGTCTCATTTCTATTGGCCTATTCAAGGGTTCCTAAAAATTGAAATACATTTTATTTGTTCCTGTTTCATTTTCTTCCCAATAAAAATATTCAATAAGATCAACATTTTTCATTGATGTGACACTGTAATTTAAAAATACAATATAATACATACCAGTTGACTCATAGCCACTGTAGATGATGGGGAAGTGAGATTTGCCTGGAAGAAAAATAAATATAAAGTATATTAAGTGTATTATATCCATGTTCATAATGATTTGTGGAAGGTGAGTATAAAAATTAATCATCAAAAAGTTTCTAAATTAAAAATACATAAGAATTGCTTGACTCAAGGCAGGAAAACTCTTTAGATTTTAAATGTAATTCAAATTAAAATTTAAGAAAAATACACATAATTAGTCAACAAAATTAACTGTGCTTATTGGGTTCTAGGTGCTATGCTAACCACTGGGAGATAAATAGATGTGTGTATGAAGTGAATTTGTGTGTGAGTACATTTATAGGGGGATATATCAGTGGGGGGAGCAAGAGTTGAACAGAGTATTTCAAAAGGCCTAGTGAAATTTTAAATACTTAAACTTTAAAATGTCACTAAGACCTCTATCCGTATATACACATATGTGTAGACTTGTATGTATTATACACATATATACATATACACATGTTCTATGCAGACATTATATACACATGAAATTTCAACCAGTGTTTTTGTGGATAAATTATATATGTGTGCTTAATCATGTTTTTAATTTGCTTATTATCTGTAATATAACTAAAGCAAGACAAATCTTTTATATCTTATTATATTATATATATATATTATATTATATATATATAATATATATATATATATATATATATTATATATATTATATAATCGATTTGTTATCCCATTCTCCCCTGAAGTTTGTCCAATTCTTTTTAGTCCTCCTCAACTTTCCCATGTCTGAGCGTCACTTCATCTTCTAAGCTGAGAATTTTGCCTCTTGTTTTAGTGCGGAGGTGGGGGGGGAGGAGGGGAGGGAAAGAGAAGGGGAGAGGGAGGGGGAATGAGGTCATTTGCCAAAAACTCTCTCTTCTCCTCTCCTCTTAATCTCATATTACTCCTGTGCATTCTGCTACTATTTCCTTCTTTATCCTGTTTCACGCGAATAGGTGGCCTTCTTCCTTGCCAAGGCAAACCACTGCTATGGCTAAACTCCTTAAGAAAGCCCTCTATTTAGATACCTTAGATAACCTTTTTTCCCCTTTCTTGACATTGCAGTTTGTCGTTCAAATTTATTAAATTGAAACTGCACTTTCCAGAAGTATAAATGCTCTCTTCATTAAGAAATTTTATGACATTTTCTCAATCCTCATCCTTCTTGATGTCTCTGTAGTCTTTGCCACTGCGAATCCCCCTCTTCTTGTTATTTTTTTTCCCTTCTAGGTTATTGTGATGCCAATCTCCTCTTGTTCATCTCTTAATAGAAATATTGTTCCTTCTTAATAATCTTTGCTGCATCTTTATCCAGGTCACACCTACATGTATACCCCAAAGTTCTCAACTGAACATTATCTTCTACCTCTAGAATATATTATTTTATTTATGATCTCATTGACTTCCATAGATTCATTGCATAGCCATTGCTATGCAAATGATTTCTCAGATGTATTTTCCAGCTTTAATTCTCTCCCAATCTCCCAACTACCTATTCAACAATTCAAAGTATATACCTCACAGACATCTTAATCTCAATATACCCAAAATTTGATATCATCTTTTCCCCAAAAAAGTTCCTCTTCTTCAAAACTTTATTGTTACTGATAAAGACACTAGCATCCTTCCAGTCAGTCACTCAGGATCACAATCTAGGTATCATCCTCTATACCCTCTCTCTTTTACTCCATCATTTTCAATCATTTATCAAGTTCTATTATTTACACCTTTGTAATAATTCTTGTATGCATCACCTTTTCACTTCTGACCCTGTTACAACTCTGGTGCAGCTCCTCATCATCTCATGCTTAGCTTATTATAATAGGCTGCTGGTCTGTCACCCTGACTCAAATCTTTACCCACTCTAGTATAACCTTTTACCAGCAAATTGATCTTCCCAAATCATGGGACTAACTATATCACCAACTTTCCCCATTCAACAAACTCCAGGTTTATTTTTTTAACATCCAGGATCAAATATAAATTATTCCAGCTTTTAAAGCCTTTCAAATTTATCTTCTTCTTAAATTTCCCATATTCCTACATGTACTTATGATTCAGGTCTCCTTGCTATTCTTCACACAACATTCCCTTTCTTCTAAATGTGAATATTTTCACTGGCTATCCCTAATGCCTAGGGATAGGCTCCATCATCTCTTCCTCCTAGCTTCCCTAACTTCCTTTAAGTCTCAGCTAAAATCCTATCTTCTGAAAAAATCCTTTCCCACTATTCCTCTTTTTGTATATGTCAGATTGAGTTTTTAAATGAGTCATTTTGCTCTAGGGAATTTTTTTCCATTTCATTAATTTTTTGGGGGGGTGAGTTTTTTCTTTCTCCAATTCACAAATTCTGTTTCCCTGCACTTCTTGGGAGCTTTTTACCTTTTCCAATTCTCATTTCAAGAAGTTGTTTTCTTTTTCCACTTAATCAAATTTTTCTTTTAGTGAGTTATATGTCTTTTCTGTACTCTCTTGCATAGCTTCTCTTTCTTTTCCCCATTTTTCTTCTAGTTCTCTTTTAAGGTTTTTAATAGTCTCTTCTAGGAGAGCCTTTTGTATTGGGGACCAACAATTGTCTGGAGACTGTCTGCTATTAGTCTCTTCAGGATTGAAAAGCTGTTCTCTTTCTGAGTAGAAACTATCAATTGTCCTTTTGATTTTCTTACTCATTTTGTTAAAGCCTGTAGGATCTGCCTTCAAGGCCAGGAGGTTACGAGCTTCCTCTGCAGAGCAGTGAAAGCTGTCCTGCTAGCTGGCTGCAGCAGCGAGGTACTGAGTGCTCTGGGAAAGAGTTCCCCACCTGAAAGTAACTCAGGCCTGAGGGCAGAGCTGGGAACATGCCCTGCAAAGAACCCCAGCTGTGTGAGATAATGACTTCCCTGGGGCTAGACGCTGAGCAGTGAGAGTTTCACTATTCCAAGCCAAATCCCGCCCTGGGGCTGTGGGTTTTAGCAGTTGAGCAGTAAATGGATTTGCAGGGATCAGAAGTGTCTCTGCCCCTGGAAGCACAGTCCTGTTGGGGAAGTTCTATTGCCTCAGGCTGAGCCCCCCACTGTGCCGATTAGAGACTGCCCAGGCTGTGCCCCCCTGCCGCAAAGGTTTGTAACTGCCCCCAGGAACTGCAGGATGTGGCTTCAGGGCTGTGTTTCAGTCTGCTGGAGTCACTTCCGGGTTTGAGTAGCTACAGCCAGATCTTGTTAGGTTCTGGTATTTTTTTAGAGTACCCTCTGTTTTAGGCTTTAATTTCTCTGCCAATTTACTGCTTTGTAATCAAGGCAGAGCAGTTAGCCTATAGCAGAGTGGTCTCTATAACTTCTCTAGCCACAGAGATCACCCTGCCCCTGGTCTGCTCAGGACACTAGTCTCTGGCTGCTTGTGTTAGTCTGTTCCTGGCCCCTCAGGAAAACCTTTCCTGGCGATCTTCCAGATTTACTTCAGCTGGTAAATTGTATGCATGCTTCTGATCTTCATGAATTTAAGCAGTGAAGAGCTATTTCTGAGGCTGGATAATAGAATTGGTTATGAGGGGAATGAGAGGAGCTTAGAAAGTCGCATGTGCCTTCTCCACCATCTTGGCTCTGCCTCCTTTCCCACTATTCCTAAAACTAAATGCCTCTTCTCAAAGATTATCCCTGATTTATTTATATATGTCTTGTATGTGTAGTCCCCCATTAAATTCTGAACTTCTTGAAAGTAAAGGCTATTTTTTTGCTTTTCTTTTTACTCCTAGTTTTTGGAGTGTAATTGGAACATCATAAATGCTTGTTGACTGTTTTAGTAATCCTAAAGTTAATTGTGAGACACTGCACTTTGGCAATTGAGCAAAGATTTCATTGGAGTGGGGAGAAACAAGAAGCAAGAAAATCAAACAAATTTATTGCAATACTCCAAATGAGATATGATAACAACATAAATTAGTGGTTATTATATGAATAGAGAGGAGGCATAAAAGAGAGATTGTAAAAATAGTAATTACATTATTTGGCAATGAATGTTGTTGGTGTTCTTTTTCCAAAACACAGCCAGGTGATAAAAGAGTTCAGATCTTTTATTGTGTCCTTCAATATAGCCCAGTTAGCTCAGAGACCTATCTCTCTAAGCCTATCTCTCCACTTGGGTCTAAGAGCTCTGCCCAAATGTCTCCAGATCCAAAGGTTTGTCCTTCCAACTCCAGCCAGCACCAAGGTAGAAGATACAATGAATGTCTCTTGCCTCAAAGATAGGGCTTATGGGCTTCCTCCCAGAGTGCTCCTCTCTGACCCCAGTCAATGTTGCCAAGAAAATTCTCCCAATCTCTAAGAGATTCCTGTATATATATGATCTCCCAAAGGTTAACTCCTCCTTCTGGAGAGAGAGGGATTCTGGGTTATCTCCCAGAGTGCTCTCTGGCCCTAAAGGAGGTGTGAATTCGGATATCTCATACTAAGCCATACTAAGCCCTGAAATCTCCCAAATGTGTGAACTCCATTGAGTACTTAGATACTTATGAGCTCTCTAAAGGTGTGAACACAAGCATCGTTTCTATCAGTTGTACTTAGTACCTTGTTTCAAGTTCTGGCCCAAAATATCTCCTTCTAAGATCAAATCAATCAAATTGAACCATGCCAAATTAGATAATTATTGTCTCTATCAACTCTAATGGCTTAACAGTTTGTAAAGATTCCAACAGAATGTAATAATGCAAAATTTAATGACAACTAAAAATACTGACTAATAAGGTTATTTGTTCTTAGTTCATTATGTTTATAGTTAAATCATTATGTTTCTGATATAATCCATTTGAAAGGATAAATATTATCATGCCTTATGACAAATTGGCCCATGTAGGCTGGCCTTCCTATAAGATGAGTAAGAACTAGAAATACTTGTACTATTACCAACTCTTTTCAACTATCTTAAAGGAAATACTGATTTAGCATCTGTGACCTTGTTAACACTGAATTATTTGAATTATATGAATTAATTGTTTGTTTTCTGTGCCTCAGCTGATCCCACTCTTTTGGGGAAGCATAACTGTTCAATTCCATTACTTCACTGACAAAAGTAGTAAAACACCTTTGTTAATAATGACTAATCAAATATTGGTGTGAGCTAAGTCTACTGTATTGTAATTCAAGATACACTTTAAGATCTAAAACTCCTTATTTTATTTTTAATGCTTAACCTTATCAAGGTTAACCTCTCTACCTGCTCAAGTGATCCCATTCTTTCTCATTATCTACTCTATCATTTCCATGCCATAATATTTTCAATTTCTTCCTGCCTATTGGTTCCCTCCATACTGCCTACAAATATGTCTATGTCTCCCCTAGCCAAAGGAAAAAAAAAAAAAGAAAAGAAAACCTACACTTTTCCTTCCTCGCATTGTTCTATATATCTTCTCTTCTTTGTCACTAAACTTGAGCAGAATATCTATAATCAGTGCTTCCACTTTCTTTCTTTCACTCTCTTCTTAAAACTTGACATTCTGGCTTCTGAGCTCATGATTCCACCAAAATTATGCAACATTACCAAATCCAATGGCCTTTTCTCTGTTATCATTCTCCTTGACCTTGCTGAAGTCTTTGTCACTTTTGAGCATCCTCTTCTCCCTAATATTCTCTTCTCTCTGTTTTTTTGGGGACACTATTCTCTCTTGGTTCTCTGCCTACCTACCAGACATTTCCTTCTCAATCTCCTTTTTTGGATCCTCATGCAGGTAATTACCTCTACCTATAAATAACCCAAGAGGGTTCTAACTAGACCCTCTTTTTTTTGCTCTCTACAATTTCACTTGGTGATTTCATCAGTTCTCATAGATTTAATTTTATCTCTATACTGGTGATTCTCAAATCTACCTATTGAGTCCTAATTTCTCTGCTGACCTCCAATCTCATATTTCCCATTGCCTTTTAGACATCTCAAATTGAATGTCGAGTAGATATCTTAAACTCATCATGTCCAAAATTGAACTTACTATCTTCCTCCTTAACTTCTTCACCTCCAAATTTCCCTATTATTGTAAATGACACCATTCTCCTAGCCCTACAAGCTTGAAACCTACTTGTCATACTCAATTCCTCAGTATTTCTCATCCCTTATATCCAATCTGTTACCAAGGCCTATAATTTTACTTTAAGAGAGCTTTCAAATATGCCCCCTTCTCTCTTCTAAAACTGCTACCACCTGGAATAAACCCTCATCACCTCACACTTAGACTATAGTTTTCCAGAGATCTGACTATTCCAACTCTCTCTCCATTCCAATCCATCTTCTATTTAACCTCCAAAGTAATTTTCCTGAAGCATAGGTCAGACCATAACACTGCACCATTTAATAAACTCCAGTGGCTACAAATTGCCTCTAAGATCAAATACAAATTTTTTATTTGGCATTTCAAATTCCATCATAATGTATTCCTCCTTTTCTTCCTCATCTCTCCAGTTTTCTTATACTCCACTTCCTGCCATGTACTTTCTGATCCAATGAAACTTGCTTCCTTTCTGTTCCATGAACTAGACACACTCTCTCATTTGGGGACATTTTCTCTGGCTGCTGAACAAGACTTGAATGTTCTCCTTTCTCATCCATGTTTATTTCTTTCCCTGCTATCCTTCAAATCTCAACTAAAACTCCATATTCTACAAGAAAGCCATTCTTAATCTCTCTTTATTTTAATGATCTCCCTCTTTTACTTATTTCCTATATATACATATATGTGTATGTATATTTTTATATATATCTTATTTATACATGGTTATTTTCTTGTTTTCTCCTCCTGACCCCATTAAATTATAAGCTCCTTGGGAATTGTCTTTTTCCTTTTGTAGTAATCCCAGAGCTTAGCATAATGTGTGGCACATAGTATGTGCTTAATAAATGCTTATTGATTCATGTATTAGGATTTCCTTCCACTAAATCTGCTTTGTAAGTCATTTCATTAGTTTGTATTGCTGTTACAAAACCAACAGGTAGTCATCCAGTCTTCCTCTGAAGACCCTGAGTAACTTAGAACTCACAAACTTTTGAGACAGATCATTTCACTTTTGGACAAACTTAATTGTTAAAAAGTTTTCTTTGTTTTTTAGTCACCTTCATGCAACTTGTACTTGAATAAACAATCCTTCTTCAACATCCCCAATATATGCTCATCAGTTTGTATTTGAAGCCCTTGAGTAACAGGAACTCATAATGGCAGCCCATTCCACTTTTTTTTTAATCTTTTTTTTTTTAACTCAATCCAGTTCTGAACAGCTTCATGATCAGGAAATTCTTCTTTATACTGATCTCAAATCTTCCTCTCTGCAGATCCTGCCAACTATTCCTTTTGTTTCTTCTGTTTAATTTGTTTTTGACTTCCCACTTTAAAATGGAATAGCAGTAATTTTTTCCCCAAATTTTTGGGAAGCATTCATTTTCCCCAAAGCAATAGTTTTCCTTTATTAAGTTCTTTTTTCAAATCTTCAAAAATCTCCAAGGGTATCATAGGTTAAAGAAATTACCTCCTAAAAAACAAAAACAATGACTTTGCTAGTCTTTGAAGAGATAAGGATGGAAACAAAGCAAACTCTAAACTCAAGAGATTTACATTCTACAATTATAATTCAATAACAATGTTCTCATTTGATTTATTTAAATGACAGATCAATCCTATTTTAAAATAGGTAAAATGAACAATACAAATGAGATTCAATATATTATACAAGTTGAAGCAAAAATGGACAAAAACCAGGAAGACATTTGACTATAGGTTGCATATGAACTGGTGGAAAATTTAAAGATTTTTCACTTTTTTCACCTAAAAGTCAATTTCCAAAACTATATTTTCATTGGGTAGTAATGTAGGTAATCCTATGGCAATATTTATTAGAGAGATCTCAAAGATCTCTTTTGACTCTAAATTCTTGATTATGTGATGATACTACGAATGTATCTTAGAACTCACTAAAAAATAACTTTAGAATCAAAGTTGATCAATCTTAAAATTCTTGTTATGAATTTCTATCGAAAGAAACCCAGGAAGACAGCAACTCTTATTTTTAAAGCTTTTGAGAAAATTTGAGTATCTTTTCTATGAAACTGAATCCTTTAACAATTCTTTACAGTACTTGATACCACCAGGAAAAAAATATAAATAAAAAAGGAAAAATGGGAGGAGAGGGAAGAAAGAAAGCATTGAACTGAATCTCATCATAAAAGATTAAAAACATACACAAAGAACAGTATGAAAAAGTCAAAAATCTTTTTTTCTTGTAAATGGTATACATTTATAATGAAGGCTTCTGTTATACACTAGGTAAGAGGTTTAAAGAGTGAAGAAAAAAATGAGAATTTGAACCCCACTGTGCATTGTGAATATACTGAGAAACATCCACTCTGGCCAACTCAGTTTTTGAGAAACAAGTTTATTCCATTCAAATCATTAGATACTGGGATGGCATATGTACCCAAATGCATTGGCCTTCTCAGTTACCATCCAGAACACTATTTCCTCTCACTCCCAGAAGATGTAAATTTTACTCATCTCAAACAATTGTACTAAAGGATTTTATATCTCACTAGAGCCACGTAATAACAACTATCTTCTATTTAAGGGAACTACTGTATCTGACATACACATACATACAAACATACACGTACATATAAGCATATGGAGCTTTTGTAAAAATTAACTGTGTATCCTTGTCCCACCCCTTTCTTTGGACATCTTTCCCTTCATCCCTCTCCACACTAGCAAACCTATGAAAAAGGATAATATTCTTTATCCATTCTTCTTCCCATTCCATGTAAACTTTTTTCTCATTTTCTCTTTTCTTAGAGAAAAATAATAAATCAATAAATGATAGTGTGATTATGTAATTATAGGCAGAAGGATAGTACTATAGAAGTGATAAAATTATAATGAATAATAATAGCCATCATTCATTGAGCAATTAAAAAGGATAATAATAGGTGAGCACCACTGAGTTTATCAAAGATATCTGAAAGTCTATTGGAGCCTATGAAACAGAAAAAATACAAAAGAGGAATCATAAGATCCTCTTTAGCAAAAACTATATGAACCTATGCCATGACATATCTATAAAGAAATGTTTAATTATTGTTTGAGTTAAGGAGATTTGTTTATATAAATGTAAATATTTGTAAAAAAAAAAAAAAAAAAAGTTTATAAATATAAATATTTGAAGGCCAGGTTATTGCAACCAAAAATGGCACAATGCCCTCAAAAGCCTGCACTTAACAGTCAATGCAGCTTATACATGGAAACAGTAGAAAATGTTCAAATTTCATTATAGGCCACAAAAATTTAGCACCAGTATTTACTAGCAATAATATATACCAAAGGAACAAGACATTTTCAGTGAATTGGGAATATTTCAAAATTGTAGCTCCTTTTCAAAATTTAAAATCATTATATAGTAATAGGACAAAAAAAGGGAAAATAAGAGATGATCAATGAATTTTTTTTATATTGATGTGGAAGTGATCAAAAAGCAAATCAAGTAGTACACAAGTGGCACAAGATTTGCTTAAAAATATAGCAACTTTATATTTGCTGAGGAGAAAGAAACTCAGGAGTAGAATCAATCTAATAAATAACAGAAGTAATGTCAATTGTTAATTAACCTTTTTAGGGAAAAAGTAACACTTTTCCAGAACTTAGCTCCCATACTTTCCAAAATACACATATATACTTGCTTTACTCATTCAAACATACACATATGCATACATTCATATAGGTACTAGGAATATTTGAGATATTAAGTCTTATCAGGGATATTCTACTCCTTAATACAGGACATCACCCAACTCACTTCCCTTTGTCCTCTTCTTTTATCATGGTATATATTTTTTTCTCAGTGATCTCACCAGTCCCTATGAGTTCAATTATCATATCTAAGAAGATAGCTCCAAAATCTCTAAAATGAGTTCCATTTCTCTCCTAAACTCTATCAACAATTGCCATCCCAGACATCTCCAACTACATATTCCACAGACATCTCAAACTTAACAATGGAGGGAACTCATTATGTCCTGTCTGTATCATGAATTCTTGCACTAGAATCAATGGACACTCTAGAGAGATTTAAAGAGGTCCATTAACTTAGATGGGAAAATTTTTTCCTTAATTTTTGGTTTGTTTTCTATTCTTGTGTTTCTAAATTTATTGAATGTCATCTTCTAACCCTTCCACATACATTTACATATGTTCTGGTTTTGTGAACATTGTTTCCAAATCCCTTTTTTTTCCTTGAAATCTGAGTACATCTGAGTAAAGAGGACAAAACCTTCAGTCATAAATTTATAAATTAAAACTGGAATGGAACTTTAAGATCATCTTGACTAAATGCCCCCTCTTTCATTTTACAATTGAGAAAACTGAGATTTAAGAAAGGTAAGTGATTGCCTAAGGCCACACATAGCTAGTAAGTGACAGCATGAGGAATTGAAGTAACTTTTAGTAAAGTAGCAGGAGGACATATGAAGATGATATTGAAAGAGTTTAAATGCATTTAGCAAATTAATACTTGATCTATTTAACTAAGAATTTATCCTTTGTATATATAAATAAAACTATTTTTAAAACTATTGTGAATATACAATTTGAAATGTTTATAACAAAATTACATGCTGGTCAGTGATTTTTCCATCATGCCCTCTTGTCTGGCCCAGATACCAGTGGCAAGAAAGCAGGACTACTAAATCAGCAGCAGTACTGGAGGCTTCTAGACTCTCAGCCTGGGGACACCAGGGAGAACTTGGAAAGTCAGCAGAGAGGGTCAGTGGCAATAGAGTAGGAGTCTGTTGTGCAGTCCCAGCACAGCCCAGGTCAGTAGAACCCCAGCCCTAGCTAGCAAACTAGATCTAGGGTGGGGACACACCTAAAAGCTCCGGGATAGAAAAGAGTGCTTGTCATCAGATTCCTAGGATTTTGGAAAACAGCTGCACAAAACTCCTGAAGCTTTGGAAAATGCACCCTCCACCCTGGAAACTGAGCCCTATTTTAACAGAATTAAAAAGCAGAGTAACAAGCTTAGGAAAATGAACAGAAAACAAAAAAAAAGTTATGATTTCAAGGAAAATCAAAGCACATGCTCAGAAGATGATATCAAAGTCAAAACTCCTACATCAGAAAGCCTCCAAGAAAAATAAGAATTGGGGTTAGACCATGAAAGACCATGAAAGGGACTTTGAAAATCAAGAGTGATAGAGGAAAACTTATGGGGAAAGAAGTGCAAAAATAAATACAAAGAGCTAATGAGGAGAAAAATGCTTTATAAAGCAAAATTGATCAATTTGGAAAGGAGGTACAAAAGCTCACTGAGAAAAATAATTTGTTAAAAAATAGAATTGAGCAAATGGAAGTTAATGACTTTATGATAATTCAAGATACAATAAAGCTGATAAAGGGAGCCCTGAAACTACTTGTGAAGCTCCTTGAAGGAGAGATTCTCCTTGAACCCTGCCTCTGGGAAAGACCTGCCCCAGGGAATCAAGATAAAGTGGTTTCATTCTGTTATGTAGGTGGGATCTGTTGAGTGCCACTCTTAACCTGAGCTGGATATTCCAACCCCATTGAATTGAATATTAGCCCAGAGACACTCATTCAATTCTAAGATTGTCTATTCTGATTCTAGCTCAAACTGCACCCAGCCCCCATCAAGAACTGTCTCCAGCTTCTAGCCTAGGCATCAATTATAAAAAGACCCAACTTGGGACTTGCTCCTTGCAAAGGACTCTCTCTCCTTGACATAGCAGCAACCCTCTGCCTACTGAAATGATATTCTCTTTCAGTATTACTCCCTCTTTATCTCTTTCTCACCTATTTCCCTAACAAGACTTCATACCTCTCTGTTGGGATTTCTCTGCTAGAAACTTTACTTCTCTGTCAGGAGAATTCAGTCTTTCTATTCATGCATAGCAAAGACTGGATTCCCAAAGCCAATAATAAATTCTTTTTGCCAGTCTAGCTTTCTGGGTTTGTAAATTCCTTTATAAAGGATCTCTGCACCAACCAAAAGGTTTCCTACAACTCCCTGAACTCTGCCAAATCCTAGGGGGGGCATAACCCCAAACCTCTTCATTTGGTTCCCTGAATTGAACCTGTCATTAACCTCTTCATTTGGCCCCTTGACCTCCAGAAACCCTGAACTTCATCAAAGCTAAACCAAAATAATGAAAAAATAGAAAAAAAAATGTGAAATATTTCAATGAAAAAAACAACTAATCTAGAAAATAGATCCAGGAGATGAGGATGATTATTATTATCTGTCTACCTGAAAGTTATGATAAAAAAAAGAGCTTGGACATCATCTCTCAAGAAATTATCAAGAAAAACTATCCTAATATTCTAGAACCAGAGGATAAAGTAGAAATTGAAAGAATCCACCAATCACCTCCTGAAAGAGATCCCAAAATGAAAGCTCCCAGGAATATTATAGTCAAATTCTATAACTCCAAGGTCAAGGAGAAAGAAAATATTGCAAGCATGCAAAAAGAAACAATTCAAGTATAATGGTGCCACAGTCAGGATAACAAAAGATTTAGCAGGTTATACATTAAAGGACTGGAGGGCTTGGAATATGATATCCCAGAAAGCAATGGAGCTAGGATTGCAATCAAGAATCACCTACCCAGCAAAACTGAATATAATCCTTCAGAGGAAAAGGTTTCAATGAAACAGAAGATTTTCAAGCATTTGTGATGAAAAGGATTAGAGCTGAATGGAAATTTTGATTTTCAAATACAGGACTCTGGAGAAACATTATGAAGTAATCAGGAAAGTGATATCATAAGGGATACATTCTTTTTACATTCCTACATGGGAGGATGATACTTGTAATTCATTAGAATATTCTCATTATTATGGCAGTTAGAAGGAGAAAATATAGACAGAGGGCACAGGTATGAGTTGAATATAAGGGATACTATCTTTGTTTTTTTTAGTGATGAAATTAAGGGGTGAGAGAGGAATGTACTGGGAGAAAGGGAAAGGAAAAAGCAGAATGGTGTAAATTATTTGCCATAAAAAGGAGATAAGAAAAAACTTTTACAGTGGATGGGAGGAGAGAGAGAAAAGGAAGAGTGAGTGAGTGAGTGAGTGAACCTTACTCTTATCATAATTGGCTCAAATAGGAAATAAAATACATACTCAATAGGGGTATAGACATCTGTCTTACTCTGCAGGAAAATAGGAAGGTAATGAAATATGGGAAGGGGGGGAAAGTGATAAAAGAGAAGGCATATTAGGGGAGGGAATGCTCAGTATCAAAATACATTTGAGGAGGGACAGAGTGAAAGAAGAGAGAATAAATGGGGGAAAAACAATTAGCAATACTAATTGTTAAAAAAAAACATTTTGAAAGTAAATTTCTCTGATAAGGCCTTATTTCTCAGAGGGAATTGAGTCAAATTTATAAAAAATAAGAACCATATATCAATTGGTAAATGATCGAAAGATATGATCTATGCCCAAAAGGATACAAATTCATGAATATCTTTTGATCCAACAACACCACTACTAGGCATGAATCTGAAAAGAGTTTCAGAAAAAAAAAATGAAATAGAAAAGGAAAATAACCTATAGGTACAAAAAATATACAAAGCAGTTTCTTCTCAGGACAAAAAACAAATTAGAAATTGAGGGAATGCTCATTAATGGGGAATGGCTCAATAAGCTGTGTTAAGTATTTGTGATGGAATGTGTTTGTTCTTTGGGAAATTATGAGCAGGATGCTCTCAGCACTGGGAAGTTCTTCATTTAAAAAATGAAATATACTGTATACAAAGTAACAGCAATGTTCTGGGATGACCAATTAGAAATGACTTTGTAATTCACAGTAGTACAATCATCCACATCTACTCTAAAGGACTAATGATGAAAAATCCTATTCATACCCAAAGAAGGAACTGATTATGCCTGAATACAGATTGAAGCATTCTTCATCTCTCTATTTCTCTCTTTCTTTTTAATTTTTTTTGAGGGTTCTTATTTTTATTAGAGTGAGAAATAGAAGTTTTCTTTCATAACTTGACTTTTATGAAAATGTTTTACATAACTTCACATTTGGTTTCTTAATTTTTTTTATTGGGATAAGGAAGAGAATCTGGAATCAAAAATCTTAAAAACGAATGTAAAAAATTGTTTTAATGTAGCTGAAGGAAAAATATTAAATAAATTAATTAATGTTTTTTTAAAAGAAAAGAATAAAAAGAGTTGTGCCTCCAAAGAAGCAAACTTGCTGTAAAATAATGGCATACAAATTTGACTTCATTTATTCAGAATTTGTGATTATAAAGACTGAAGCTGGATTACAGTATTCTATCACACTATACTTTACAAAAAGGTTATTAAGCAGATTATGCTGGATTATGTAAATAAAATAAGAAAGAAAATTTCAATCATTTTACCAGAATGAACAACTTTCAAATCCCTTCAAGTACTTAGTTAAGATCCTCTTGCATAGAAACAAGTGCTAGAATGATTACAAATTTTTCTTATCCTGTCAAGTAAGCTCTCTGTAGATTTCTGTCAAAGCGCCATTTTGTTCATTTAGTTTCAGCTGTCCTATATTCAAAACAAGTTTGCTATTCCTTTAAAACTATTTAGAATTGAGACATTTTACTAAGTCAAAGATTATTTGTTTTCTACTTAGTCTACATCTTACTTCACAAGTAAAGACTAAATGAAATAGTGTATCTAAATTGTTTTGACCTGTTTTCATTCCTTCCTTTCTTCTTCCCTTCCTTCTTTCTCTTTCCCTTCCTTCTTTCCTTCCCAACTTTATTTTTCCTCCTTTGTTCCTTCCTTTCTTTTCTCCTCCTCCTCCTTTTCTTACTCCTCTTGCTTCATCTCCTCCTTCTCATTCTTTTCCTTCTCCTTCTCCTTCTCCTTCTCCTTCTTCTTTATCTCTGTCTCTCTTCTTCTTGTTCTCTCTCTCTCTCTCTCTCTCTCTCTCTCTCTCTCTCTCCCCCTTGCAAGACCTAAGATTTCATCTGTGTGGGGAATTCTCAGTATAGAAATTTTCTCCAGTGATTCAGTCCAATAACTTTATGCTTAGCAACTTCCTTAGGGCAAAGAGATGCTAAGTGACTTGTCTAAAATCACACAATTACTATTCTTCAAAGGAAAGACTAGAACTAAAGTCTTAGCTGCCAGTCCAATTCTCTATTCACAGAACCACTCTACCTCTCTTATAGTTCATCAAATCTTATATAAATATTTGTGGTAATGGTAATTGTAGGTGTGATGGTGTTATCAGTAGCAGTAGCAGTAAATAGAAATAGAACTTTTACTCCAAAATTAGTAAGAGATGTGCTTGAGCCACTTTGAACTTCAACATCAACTGTTAAATTTTTAGTATGAACACTTACATCTTTGAAATCAGATGTTACAAATAGGAGCTTGAGTTATTGTTTTGTTGATTATTAAGATTAAGATGATGGAGAAACTTAATAACAGAAATTAAACTTAAAAATTTGTCTTTCTTGCTCATGTTTTTAAAGAGCAAGTTAACATTACCAGATTACCTCTGAATCTGACTCATCATGTAAATAAATGAGATATAATGTAAATATCTAGTCAAAAAGGACATCGTGAGAGCCCTTTAAAGTGCCCAAAGCATTTCATATGAATTATCTTGTTTGATCTTCACAATTCAGTGAAATAGGTGTCATTATTATCGTCTTCATTTACCTGAAGCTCAAAAATCATGTTTTGCCAGTGTCACACAACTAGTAAGTTTTTGAGGCAGAGTTTGCAACTCTCTCTTCACTCCAAGTTCAGAGCTCTTTTCTTTTGAACCATCACTCAACCTGAATGATCAAATAATAACTTCTATGCAATGATCAATGTTTTCTTTTAATAAAAAAGAGACTAGTTCTCAAAAAGACCCCAAAGAGAGAGAAAATTATGGTTGCAAATGGCTATCACCACACTACTTAAAAAAAAAAAAAAAAACTACTGAAACTACTAAAATACTGATCCTGAGAATATTGGGAATTCACATAAGTGTACTGCTACTATCAACCCTATCCACAGGCAACTTTTCAAATAACTTTTAAAATTTGAAAAAAAATCATTCTTTTTTCAGTCAGTTTTTCTATAAATGCTAAATTAAATAATTAAGCTGTAACCATTCAAGATCAATAGATTTTCTGCTGAAGTTTTAAAGTCTTCTAGGACTTTAAAGGAGAAAATTTTGCAAACTCTCTTGGTAGTCAATGTTAATTAGTCAAGATATCTTCTTAAGTCTAACTGCACTTTCTAATCCTACAATTCAAATCAGTTTCTTTAGGTTGTGTCCTTTCTGTGGAGCTAGAGATGGTAAGGCGCATGATGTTAATATAAGCATCTTTGCCCAACTGATGACACAAAGACTCAGCAGGGCAACAGTCTGAAAATATGTATCTTCAAAATGTTGAGAAGCTGTTGGAGAAAATAGATTATTATTTTCTCAGGCTTGCTTATGTATATATTTAGATGTTTGATGGTTTTTTGTTTTGTTTTGCATTGTTCTTAATTTCCTTAGGAGAGGAAAAAAGAAAAGTAAAGGTATATGGATTCATTAAATTATTGATAAGATAAAGTTAATAAAGTCTCATTTGGAATAAGACAAATAATAAGATAAATAAAAAAGGAACTAGAGCCATTAGAAGCTTACCAAAGTGGCAGTAGTAGCAATAGGAGGCAGAGAAAGAGGAGGAAGAAGAGTTCTTATTGTTCTTGTTGTTTTAGTCACAGCATTTTTTAGTGTTTAAAGTTTGCAAAATGCTTTACAAATATTATCTCATTTGATTCTCATCACAACTGTAAGAGTTAGATGCTATTATCATTCCCATTTTACATATAAAGCCACTGAGGCACAAAGACATCAAGTGGATTTCACCCAAAAAACTAGTAACTTCCTGAGAACACATTTGAACGTGAGACTTTCTAACTCCCAGGCCAAAGCTCTATGCACTACAATACTGCAGTGGTCCACTAAAATAATCAAATTACTGTTATCTGTTATTTGCCAAAGTTTGGTAGCATAAAATTTGAGTATCATATATTTATATGCTTAGAGATTCCTATCTCTTGCTCTCTGTTTCTTTTGATTTGTCTCTGTCTCTCTGTCTCTCTCTCTCTCTCTGTCTCTGTCTCTCTGCTGTAGTTATCATTGAGGAAAAGATTTACTTATTAACAGGTTGATTTTGAGTATCTTTATATAGTTTCACACATATGACCAAAGTATAGCAACCAAACCTGATTCTACACGTTAAAACAGATTTCAAATAATGTAAATGAAAAAAATAATTACATTCTTCCAACAAAAATGACCAGCATAATTACAAAAGGGACTTACATATTTTGTTTCTCGACCAGCTGCTCTTGGAAGAGTTGCAGGCATCTGCATTCAAATAAAGATAAACACACAGATGGAACAACCAAAGAATCAGCAGTAGCATTGTCTATTTTGTTTCAATCCTTTAAAGATAATGGCTCCACTATATGATAGATATTTACATATTTCTCATAGTTTTCCCACAAACAGATATAAAAAAGATTCGTGAATTCAAGAACATGAAATTTCCTCTAACAACATAGATCAAAACCCCACTGTGATTTAGCAGATTAAGTTAAAAGAAACTGTCAGAAGGTACTCATTAGGAGATAAAGGATATATGATTTGTTCATGATATTATCTCTAATAAGTCTCAGAGACAGAATTTGAACCCAGGTTTGTTTGTTTTTTACTCTAAGTCCAATACCCTACTTTTAAGATGTACTGCCTCTTATTCTGAGTATGTAAGATTACAGATTTAAAACTAGTGTTTATATTTACCATTGACTTTATTTTTCTGTCTCATTAAATGAGATCAGCAAAAGATATTATCATTACTATTCTGAGAGAAATGATTAATTTATTCTCACTCAGATTCAAATGTTTTGAAGAACAATATAGCAAAACGTAAAGCCACAAATATCATGCTTTTTGTCTTGACTGATACTGCTGCTAACATACCAAACATACTACAAAAAGAAAAGGGGAGTCCTATCTGTCTATCTATATAGCTTTCTATTTGTAACAGAAGAAAATGAAAAGCAGTCTATATGTCTAACAATTAGATAATGACTGAATGCATTTATAGTGTATTAATGTGATTATGATATTTCTAAAAGGATAAATCTGAAACATACAAGGAAATATGGAAAGACCTATGTGAGGTAATGAAGAATGAAATCATCAGAATGAGATGGGTTTACACATTAATAATGACTGGAAGAGAATGGGGAAATGAAAAGAAAGAAAGGAGTAATAGAAAGGAAAATGGAGAGAAAACAAGGTGAGGGAAGGGGAAAAGGGAAGACAAAAAGAAAAAGGGGAGCGCAAAAGAGGAAAGAAGAAGGGCCAAACAAAGAATTCCAGACAAGTCTAGAAGTGTACACAGGGCAAAAATTTCTTATTTGCTTATTAATTCTTTAGGTTTCACCTCATTAAAACTTCATTGGTTTGGATAAAATTCTGCCCCTTGTTTTACTTTTTTATTTATTTTTTCCTTTATTGTTTATAATAACAATATTTAAATATTGATAAAAATTTCTGTAGTCAAAAAGAAGGCATTCTACTGCATTGGATGATTTAATGGGGTATGCCAACCAAAATCTTTCATACTTGAGCAAAATCTCTCTCTCTCTCTCTCTCTCTCTCTCTCTCTCTCTCTCTCTCTTTCTCTCTCTATCTTTTCTCTCTTTCTTTCCCCCACGTGTGCCTAAATAGATGTAATATATGTGTGAATAAAATGACTAGATAAAGCATGTTTATGATAGTTAGAAAATCCTTCCTATGATATTTGTTGTTTATTCATTTTCTAGTCTTATGTGACTCTGTGATTCCTTTTGGAGTTTTCTTGGCAAAGGTACTAAAATGGTATGTCGTTTTCTTCTCCAGTTGACTTACTGATGGGAAATGGAAGCAAACAAGATAAAGTGATTTGTTTGGGGTCATACAGCTCCTAAGTGATGGAAGCCATATTTAAACTTGGGAAGATGAGTCTTCTTTACTCAAGACCCAGAATTTTATCATTATATCATCTAGCTGTTCTTTCCTATACCTCCTATAATATCTACAACTGGCAAATGGCATTTTTTTGTTATTAGGATTAGTTTTAACAGACAGTAAAATTGTTTTAATAAGCTCATTTCAACATTTCCTAGAAATAGGAATTTTTGTCCCAGTTCATAGCAGCTCTAGCCTATCACACCATCTATATACTTAAGTAAACATTATTAGTAAAACAAAAAAAAAGACAATTATAGGTTCACAATAAAAAATAATATATTGAAAAAACAATCAGAATGAACAATGCAGACATTAGTACAAATTAGTACAAATGCCTATGTATACATATATGTATATATAATACGCATACATGTGAATATGCATAAATATATGTATATTTGAATTTATATGTATATGTGTGTACAACTTTCAGAAAACAAACTTTTATCTCAAAAACAACCTCACTAAATGATGTCAGAATAAGAAAAAATTTCAATTTTCTCTACAAACTGAAGAATTCAAGATTGGTGAAGAACTTTAAACCATCAGTTCCCTTTGGGCTAAGTAAACAATGTAAAAGGCAACACACACACACACACACACACACACACATCACTTGATTTGCTTTAATTTCCCACATTAATACATGGTTTTATGGACACTACAAAAATAAATTTCCAATTTCTATATTTCTAAAGTAGTCTGTTGCACATATGTTGCACCCATATGTTTGTACAGAAGTCTTAAATATGCATGAAGCATGTGTTTTACACACTTTTTATTCAATGGCAGGCAGATAGTAACTGTGAAATAAATTCTTATGGATTGGTAAATCAGAAGGGATAGCACATGGAAGTAGTTAGATTAATTTATGTGGAAAACTCACGTACTTTGTTTCCATCAGAACCCAATGTTGTCTGCATGGAACTTGAAGGAGAATCTGAAGTATGCTGGGGGAGGAAAAGAGAGGATAGGGGTAGAGGGTACAGGATATGATGAATGGTACTGTAGTAAAGAAGAAATGAAGAAAAACAAAAACAAAAACAAATACTTTGAATTAAACACTCTAGTCTAAGGCATTACCATGGACAAGGATTCCTGTAAGACCTTATCAATGGCAGCACAGAGCTCTTCAGTTTGCTGCCTGAGCTGTGCGGGGGAACACAACTGGAAAAATTGAAACCATTCAGTGGGTTAGCACCATGCTTTGGGATTTCAGACCAAAAGCCCAGAAATTTATTATCATTACCTCCAGATGCGAGTCTAATGTGCTGTCCTTGGTGATCCTTTCGGACTTGGCAGGTTCATCTAGTGCCTAATGATAAACAAAATATTTTTGATATGAGATTTCTATCAGAAGTGAATGTCATTGCCAAGTTTCTTTTTCTAGGACTTCAAAGGAATCTCTAACTGTGAGAAGGGAAAAAATTCAAAAGAAGCTTTATACCTCAATCAAAGTCTTCAGATATCAGGTTATTTTCTCCCTTAAGTTTTTTTTTTTTTTTTTTTTTTTTTTTTTTTAATTCATTGAACAATTCCCTGACTTAAAGTCAGCTTCTCATGTGGAAGCAATTTCTTAGATGTAGTTCTACCTCACAGAATTTCTGCAGTGGGATTATAAAATCTTACTTTAAAGTTAAAAAAATTGGTTAATGGTGGTTCTTAAATAAATATTCAATAGATATAATGAATAGAAATTCAATATTTCCAAGATATTCTTGGAAAGAAGCATGGTGATCGTAGACACAGGGATGACCTTAGAATTAAGAAAACCAGATTCAAAGCACATGCCATGTGACCACCAACAATCTTCTTAATCTATCAGTTGCTAGAGTTAATCGACTCTAAATATAATAAGTTTGATTTGGCAATTTGCATTAAAGGAAAGTGTCTCTGCACTCAAAATTTCCTGAAGGATAAAATCACAGGTAATATAAAAACTAGTATAAGAACCTTCATCCAAATTGCGTATTGACCACTGGCTTCAGGGATGAAGTGCTCATTCAAAATATATTTGAATTCTTTTTATAAAAAATTAGAACAGTTTTCAGGGCAAGTTTTCAAAAAACAATAGAAAATCAAGTTCATAATTTTATATTTATCCCTTATTTTTAGCCCAAAATAATATAATTGAATTTGATATCTTACTCAACAGACTAGCTATGAATGAATGAAAAAATGAATAATCTTTGGCTGTTTACAAAAATCAAATTCATCCTCAGAACATGAATATTGGCCAGATGGAGATTATTCAAAAGAAAGTACTATAGTCTGAAAGAACCTACCAAGGAGAAATGAAGGGGATAGGGAGCCTTTAATAATGAGATAACCACAGAAATAAGTATAAATTAATTAATCAACAAGCTTTTATTAAATATCTACTACATGCCAGACACTGTGTGACTTACTGAGGATGAAAAGACAAAAGTTGAACTGGTAGTCTTCTAAGGTAATTAATTTGATAGGTACAAAACTTGTGTATATAAGTCATAGTCTGTCCACTAATGAGATGAATCTCACCATCATTTATACCTTCTATTATTACAAAGATTTATAAGGGCTTTTGTATTTTTAAAGTTGTCTTTTGTTCCTAGGACATTATTTTCTTATACTCATGCTGAATCTAGTCTAAAAAGAGATTGACAATTTGCTACAAAAACAATTTGTATTGTTTTTCTTCTGATTTTCTTGTTCTAAGAGCCATGGCATTTAATATCAGTCTTCTCTTCTCTTCTCTTATTGAACATGCTAAATAACCTTCAATGTATAGATGTTAAATCTGGCATTATATCTAATCAAAAGTCAAGAAAGTAATATCTGGAGGTAGAGAGAGAGAGGGAGGGTAGAGATTGTTCTTCTTTCACTTCCTTATTTTAACTGAAAATAACCCAAGATCCAATCACCTGTTTTGTCTGCCATCTATTACTGTAACTCATATTGAGTTTGCATTAAATCTTTTTCCAGAAAATCTTCTATGTAATACCTGGTTTCTACAGTTGCATACCTGTAAAAGTAAATTATTTTACTTCAGCTAAAAGACTTTATATTTATCCCTATTAAATTTCATGTTGTTGCATTTGGCCCAATGATCTATTCTGTTAAAATAATTTTTTTCCATTATGACTCTACCATAAAGGCTGTTAGCTATTTTAGTTATCTTTGTGTCATCTTCATATTTAATGAGAACAAAAAGGATCATTTTTCAATTGATACTAAAGATAAGCAAGGACATAGGAAGAGCGAACTAAACTGCTCTTGATGAATTTCAGTCATCTGGCTCTACTATATTTTAACTAAATCTTTAATAAAAATATTAAATAGCATAGAGACAAAAACAGATGCCTGGTGAATTCCAATGAAAATCTTTCCCATCTTATCATTATTCCATTTATAACTCTTTTTTAGGTAAGGACATCCAAACAGTTCTAAATCCATCTAATTATACTATCATTTGGTCCTTATATCTCCATCTTTATATATATCATACTGACTTCTAGGTCAAGAATGAAGAGGAGCATTTTCAGTCAAGAGGAAATGGGAGATTTATAGAATAATATCACTCTTGGCAACTGAGCATCAAGGACCCTGATAGAATGTATTAGAAACTGGAATTCAATATGTTATTTACAAGAAACCCACTTGAAACACAGAGACAAATAAAGAATTAAACTAAGGTGCTAGAGTGGAATCTATTTTGCTTCAACTGACATTTTAAAAAGGTAAGGGTGGCAATCATGATCTCAGACAAAGCAAAAACAACACTTAACTGAAAGGGATAAGTAGGGAAGCTATATCTTGTTAAAAGGCACTGTAGGCCTATAGAAGCAAGATCAGTGTTCAACATATACAAACCAAATGGTATAGTATCCAAAAATCTTAAATGAAAAGTTAAATAAATTACAAGAGAAAATATTAAAACTATACTAGTAGGAGACCACAACTTTCCCTTCTCAGAACTAGATAAATCTAACCACAAAATAAATAAGATAGATGTTGAGTAAATTAATAAAAATCTTTTTAAAATTAGATATGATAGCCTTCTGGGGAAAACTGAATGGGAATAGAAAGGAATAAAAACTTTTTATCATCTGAGTGTCATATGGCACCTTCATGGTACACAATATGTTCACAAAAAAACTTACCATGTATTAAAACAAAAAGCTCACAATGAAATGCAGAAAAACAGAAATACTAAATGCAGTTTTCAGAGAAAGAAATCTACAGATCTTTATGCTTAAGAATATCAATGTACATTTTTAAATACTAGCAAGGAAATTAAAATAATATATCCCAAAGAATATATACTATGATCATGTGTGATTTATATCAAATATGCAGAGTTGATTCAATATTAGGAAAACTGTCAGTATAACTGACTATATTAATAACAATTACAACAATGATTATACCAATATATGCAGATAAAACCTTTGACAAAATACAATAGCCATTTTTATTAAAAATACTAAAGATCATAAGAATCAATGGAACATTTTTTTAAATCTGGACCTGGTTGTATATTTTTTATTACAGTTTTTTATTTACAAGATATATGCATGGGTAATTTTTTGTCATTGACAATTGCAAAACCCTTTGTTCCGATTTTTTCCTTCCTCTCCACCTAGATGGCAGGTTGACCAATACATGTTAAACATGTTAAAATGTAAGTTAAAAACAACATATGTATACACATGTCCATACAGTTATTTTGCTGTACAAAAAGAATCAGACTTTGAAATAGTGTACAATTGACTTGTGAAGGAAATCAAAAATTCAGGCAGACAAAAATAGAGGGATTGGGAGTTCTATGTAGTGGTTCATAGCCATCTCCAGAGTTCTTTCGCTGGGTGTAACTGGTTCAATTCATTACTGATTTGGTTCATCTCATAGCTGAAGAGGGCCGTGCCCATCAGAATTGATCATCATATAGTATTGTTGTTGAGTGGAACATTTCTAAAAATAATAAGTGGTGTCTATCTAAACACATGAGAAAATATTATCTATATCAGGGTTAAACCTAAATTCTTCCCAGAAAGGATGTTCATTATCATGACTATTGTTCAGTATTGTATTAGAAATGCTAGCAAAAACAATAAAGACAAGAAAAAGAAATTCAAGGAATAAACACAGGCAATGAGGAAACAAAACTATTGGGTTGTTTGCATTTATGTTACATGCAATATTTTAACAGAATATATAAAAATATATAAAAAGAAAGCATCAGGGGTTTCTTTGGAAACCCCTTTTGGAAACCCTTTTGGAAAAAGACAAATCTAGCAAATTTCTAGAATTTTAATCCCAAATTATGACAAGATTTTGCTTCTATGCCATCTTTGTGGAATGAGAATTATAATTGGCATATGTCTCTGAATGTATATACTTCATTCAAAAGAAACAGAGAGCTAATTGTTAAGGGCAGGGAAGGGGAGTGATATCCTTGTATATTTAGAAGGTAAAAATATAACACTTAAAGTTGATTAAATAAAGGTCTTTGGTGGGACACAGGGAATTTATACCAATTGTCTGTCTAAAGATAAATCATGTATCTTTAGACTTTAAGTTTAAAAAGCTGTCCATACTCTGATTCAAATATTTAAAGACTCAGCTCGTGGATTCAGATCTGGAGAAAATACTAACTTCTTCCCAATTAATTTGTACCTCTTGAAAAGTGTAAAATGGGAAATTATCTCATCTCCCTCATCACCAGTTTCTTGCAGCAGAAGCACATGGCCATTGAAAACTAGCACAAAGCTTGATAGAGGAATTCAAGGACATTGTTTCCAGAGTTTCATCCTTCTGTGTATATATCAAGAAAGAGAATTTAGGTATTAGAGATGGGATTTTGTTGTTTGAATAGACTTCAGACCTAAGATTACCAGGCAACAGAATGGGGGAAGAATTTCTTCTAGGAACTAGACAAAGGGTTCGGCTTCTGCCTGAAAGAATAATCTATTGTTCCAAAACCAACAACATCAGCTTAATCCAAAGTTTAAGATGGGAGAAATTACAATAAACTGATAGAGGAATTCATCCAGATAAATGAGCCCAGTGAGCCCATTAGACAACAAATTCAATATTGAAGTTTCTGATAAAGTCCTGTAAAGCAGATTCTAGAAGAAATTATAGCTCAATATTAACAAGAACAACATGAAAATATTAGTAGCCCTGTTACCCTGTAGCACTATGGTACTAGAAGTGAGAACTACTTCTCCCCTAACATGGCTTGGCCATATATATTCCTTTACATGATTATCTCTTCCTGGAAGAGTCCCTAACAATTGTATTTATGACTTCCATGTGGGCTCACTTTTCTTGCTGATGCTTAGTGTATTTCAAGGCAACTAAAACCCAGGTTTATGATGTAAAAGTTTTGTTGTCATCTTTCTTACAGCCCTTAATTTGAGTTCATTGTGTCCTTAGGCTGATTACTGTCCAGGAAATACATCAGCAAAGACTCAAGAGCTATAGTTTTAGGAGTGCAAACCCAAAAAGTCCTTGAACCTGGGATGCCTATCCACTAGAGAGACAAAACCTGTAAGTGAGAGCTAAGAAAGGAGGCACCTTAACAGAGATTATATTTTTAGCCAATTGGTTGTTGTTGCTATTTAATCAATTAGTCAGGTCTGACTCTGTGACCCCATTTGGGCTTTACTTTGCAAAGATACTGGAGTGATTTTCCATTCCTTCTTTAGCTCATTTTACAGATGAGGAAATGGAGGCAAACAGGGTTAAGTGACTTACCCAGGATCACACAGCTGATAAATATCTGAGGCCATATTTGAACTCAAGTCCTGCTGATTCCAGGGCTGTTATTCTATCCACTGTACCACCTAAGTTTTACTATTGGTCCAAATGATCCAGAAGTTCAATTCCTTTTTCCAAACATTATCTTATTAAACACCTATTCAGTTTTCTCTTCTATAACGCTTGCCTTCATTGGACAACTGTGATGAAGACATTTCCTGTGTTACCATAGTCTTCAGTTCCTTGCCAAAGACTTCATAATACTCCTGACTATACTTTCTGGGATCCTTTTGGGAATATCATTTGTGCCCACATGAAACAATAGAAATGGGCAGAAGCCATCCATTTTTGAAAAGTCTTCAGAGATGCTTTGGAGCCTTGCCCTTGAAGGGGTACAGACTTCCTGTTGCTGCTGTCAAGTCAACATAGCAGAGATTCAGCAATTGACAAAAACATTTTTCTTTCTCTGGTTCTTTTAAAATGATCCTTTATTGGATAGTTCCTGTACATAGTCACTTAGCCTTGACAAATATACAAACATCTTACCCTCACTGCAAATTATAATAAAGTTCTCCTGGATCTTTATAACTCCTGGTACTAAGGCACTCAGTCTGTCTTTGTAATTACTTCCGGGAGATTGTAACTTTACCTAATTAGTACCTCTTTAATACATTTTATAGGCTCTCATTACTTATTAACAATTTGACAGTCACATACAAGTTCTTTTGTGGTTTTTTCTTCAATAATACTGCCTAGTCTCAACATAGATCCTAAAAAAATACTGATTTTTTCATTCAACTTTTTTATTTCATTGTTATAGGTAATTCCTTTCTCTATCAATGCAGATCAGTATCCAACCTATATGGAATTTTTCCTAGGCCACTGAGAATTGTTATTCATCCAAGGTCATATAGACACTATGTGTCAGAGGCAACACTTTCACCCAGGTTATCCTAACTCCAAGCTAAGCTCTCTGTCCTCTACACTTTGCTATCATAAGAGTGGGGCACATTCTGGACTAAGCCAAAGATTTAAAAAGGCTGAAGTAGACATGATAATACTTTGGTGACATCACCTCTCTTACTTCACACACACACACACACACACATACACACCTGTTACAAATTCTCTTCCTAACACCCTCAGATTAATAAGTGAGGAACAAAGGAACAGCAAAACCTAGAGTGCATGCAGACAAAAAACTGCAGCTGAGACTAAAAGAACTCTCACTTCAGTATCAGAAGGGGAATAATAGAGAGCAATAATGTCCCAAGAAAAACAATTTATGTATTGACTCAAGAAAAGGATATATATATATATATATATATATATATGTGTGTGTGTGTGTGTGTGTGTGTGTGTATGTCAACTCTTTTCAGGTTGCAGAGAATCAGAAATAGAAGGGATACCCATTAATTGGGGAATAGCTAAACAAGTTGTGGTATACAATTGGGATGGAATACTATAGTGTTATAAGAAATGTTGAACAAGATGTTCTCAGAAAATCCTGGAAAGATTTGCATGAACTGGCACAAAATACAATAAGTAGAACCAGGATATAGCAACAGCAATATTGTAAAATGATCAACTGTGAATGACTTAGCTATTCTCAGCAATAAAGTGATACATAATCTTCTCTGAAGGATTTATGATGAATAATTCTATCCATCCCCAGAGAAAGAATTAATGCAGTCTGAAAACAAATCAAAACATACTTTTTTTATTTTATTTTTCTTGGTTTGGGGCTGGAATTTTTTGGTCTGTTTTCTTTTACAATATTCCAATATGAAATATATTTCTTCATGTCCACACATGTATAATCTATATAAAATTGCTTGCCTTCTCATTGAGGGAGATGTGGGGGGGGGAGAAAGTTTAGAATTCAAAATCTTAAAAAGAAATGTTAAAAATAGTTTTTACATGTAATTAGGGGGAAATAAAATACATATGTACTGACTCAAAAAGAGAAGAAAGGAATTAAATGTCCTAAAGACATATTCTGAGATAATTGAAATCTGTCATTCAGTAAGGCTGAGACTAGGGGTAAGTCAGATTTCCACCCTTAAAAATTCCACATCAGGATGCCCATCAATTGAGGAAGACTGAATAAGTCATGGTATATGGATGTAATGGAATATTACTGTTCTACAAAAAATGATGAGTAGGCTGATTTCAGAAAAACCCGGAAAGACACATATGAAATTATGCTAAGTGACTCAAGAAGAACCAAGAGAACACTGGATACAACAACAAGATTATATGATAATCAGTTGTGGTAGATTTGGCTCTTTTCAACAATGAGGTAATTCAAGGCCACTTCAATAAACTTATGATGAAAAAAGGCCATCCACATTCAGAGAGTGAACTATAGAGCCTGAATGTGGATCAAAGCACAACATGTTCACCTTTTTGTTATTTGTTTTCTGTTCTCCGTTTCCCTCTGTCTCTCTCTCTCTCTGTCTCTCTCTCTCTCTCTCTCTCTTTTTCATTTTCCCTTTTGATCTGATTTTTCTTGTGCTGCATGATGAAAATACATTTAAAAGAACTGTACATGTTTAATTAGGAGAGGGGGAGGGAAGGAGAGATGGAGAAAAATTTGGAACACAATGTTTTGCAAAGGTGCATGTTGAATTTGTCTTTGCAAGTATTTAGAAAAATAAGATACTATTTAAAAACAACAACAAAGAAATTCCATTGGATCATCTCATGCAGAGTCCAAATTACTGCTTGTCCAAGATTCTATAGATGGGGATTGCTAGATTAGAAGAATTTTAATGTGCCTTCCAATTCCGTAATTCCTAATGATTTGAAGCAAGTAAGGCCAGAATTACTATTTTTATGAAAGAATTTCAGGGTTTCCTAAAGGCCTGTGGCAGTTATTTTCCTTCATAACAGATGATCACTTTACTCATGGTACTAAAAAGTTAATGTACAATAATAGAGCTGGAAAAACTGATAAATGATATGAAGTTTCCTTCACACTGAGTCCATGCTGTCAACCTTTTAATCAGCTGCTATATCAACTGTTTGTCACTCTGGCATTAGAGTCTCTGATGGCTCTGATCAACCAGAATCATCAGCAGTTCTAAGCCTTGTACATAGGGTCATCTGTTTTCTCTGATTTTCCAGCAATCAATAGGAAGTCCCACTAGCTTTTGTGGTTTGTGTGACAAGAGCTGATAATCAAATCTTGCTATCACAAGAGGTTTCTACTGCTTATATGCTGCCAAGTTCTGAACTTTCTTATGATTCTAAATAGAAATCCACATCTATTTTATTTCTCTATTTTACAAGAAACTGACCTATCTTTACCTTTCTTGGTTTAAGATTACTTAATAAATCAGTTGAAAAGAAGGTGGATACTTCCAGCTCTTTTGAAACCTGTTCTAGGAAAGAATAAAAGCTAAAATGAACTTGGTGGCACTAGATTAGTCTTGAAATTTATAATAATTGATCTCTTATTGAATAGGGGATATTTATTCAAATATACAATTCTATTTCTACCAAGTATTTTAAAAGTAGCTATTTTATTTTTAAAACTGAAAAGTACATTAAAAACAGGGCCATAAAAAGAGAGATTGACAGAAATTTAACAGATCAGTGTCTGACAAATAAACCAGCAAGTTGTTATTCCTTTATCTATAACATTTTTCATTTTGATTGAATGTAATAAATGACAGTAAGAAAGTACTTACTAGAAATTTATATTACTACTTACATCACTCTAATTCATTTAGGTACATATAGGGCACACCTCTGAGATTCTCAATAGGAAACATTCAAGTAATGTAAAAGATGATTTATTGGTTATGAATAGTTGGGTTTTGGAGAAAAGTGGAAATATATGCCTCATATATAGAGAACTCAAAAATCATCTAGTTTATTCCTATCCCAGAATTTTACAGCTAAGGAAACTGAAGCAAGAAAAATTAAGAGACTTGCCCAAAATTATACTAATATATGACAGAGTTGGAACTCAAACCCAGATTAAATTTTGAGGCTTTTTCATAAGAAAATACTGGAATTAAGAATTGAAATCCATGTGTAACTACTCTAAGTGAATTCCTCATGAAGAATATAAGGTGCTTTGCTCCTTGTTCACAGTAAGCAACTACAATTGACTATGTACTAAGTAACATTTCCAGACAGATTAACCATCCTTCTCAGAAAACAATTAAGTTTGACCCTAAAGTAAAGGACCTGATCAAATTGGCCATAGATATTTAATAGTTACTAGCTGTGTGGCCCTGGATAAGTTACTTAACCCCAATTGCCTTACAAAAATAAATAAATAAATGTAATATGTTCAATTTTTTTAAAATTAAGCTTTAAAATCTTAAGTCAAAATGAATTAGCTGTTATCCATATGTAGTTGGGGAAGGAGAGAAATTATTATATATTTAAGAAATAGCTAGTCATTCTATTTACCAACTCCACTCATTTTCACTGACTCTCCCACATGCCTGAAACATTCTATCTCTTTATCTCTGCCTCCTGGCTTCTGTGACTTTCTTCAGATCACAACTAAAATCCTACCTTTTTTAGAAGGTTTTTCCCAATTTTTCTTTATTTCAGTGCCTTATCTCTATTGACTTTTTTTCAATTTATCCTGTGTATAGATTGTTTGTGTGGATAGTTTGCCCCCAGTAGATTCTGAGCTTTTCTATAGCAAGGGTTAAATTTTATTTTAATTTATTATAGTGGCTGACACACAGTTGGTGCTTAATTGCATTCTTTGTCTCCCATACCTTCAATGCTCTCTATTTCTTCACCTTCACTATTTAGGATTAACTTCAAATTTCTGTTCATGTGCCACCTTCTACATGAAATCTTTGCTAATACCCTCAATTACCAGGACTTCTAGGCAAAGAGTGATAATTTAAAAGCATCATAAATAGAGCTATTGATCCTAAATTCTAAAGTTTTTGTCGTTGGAAATCCCATAAGATTTTGACTATTCCTCAAGCCTATTGGGAAAAAAATTATTTGGAAAATAGATCTAAAGTTAGTGAGTACCTTAGAAGTCAGCTCCTCCAATCCTTTCATTTTACAGAGAAAAAAACTAAAGTCCAAGAAAATTGTGACTGTACAACATCACATAGGAAGTAAACATCAGAAGTAGTAGATAAACCCTTACCCTTTTATTCAAAATCCAGTATTGTTCTCATAGAACATTCAGCTTCCCATTCCCAGTTTGTGGCCTTACACTTAAGACTTATTTCTTCTTACTATTTGGTCCCTCACAGAGATAGTCAATGGATAGGCAGTTCCATAATATCTTATTTGATATTACAGATATCATGTCAAATTCTTTTGCCTAAGATAAATCATATCAAATTCCTCATGATTCCTGGGAATGACAAAGTACATGTACTATTCTAATATTGTAATACTTCTAAAGATAAATGCTTTCATCAAGGTGGCCATTTTCTCTACTGAAAAAGATCACCAAACTTCCATGTTTTAGTAAATGATCTCCACAGGTTGCCATGGCCAAATATATATATATATATATATTTTTTTTTTAAATCATCTTTTGGTGATTTCCCTGGTTCGCTTTCACTTCTTTGACCTGTTCTTCTGAATCTTCATCCAGATCATACCCACTATCAATGAATGTCACCCAATACTTTGTCCTGAGTCCCTTTTTCTTCTCCTTTCTTCTAGGGTAATTTCATCCCACATACATGAGTTTGATCACAGGCTAATCACTGATCAATGATCATCTCTATGAAGATGACATATGTTTGTATATATATACATATATACACATATATCTGATCATTGTCTGATCATATACATATTTATTTGTTTGTTTATTAAATATTCATTTATTTATTTGTATATGCAAACATGTGTGTGTATGTGTATCCACTTTCATATAGCCAAATGCCCTTCAAATTGCTATTGCCATTTAGAACTAGAAAGTCTAGTAGCATCTCGTACTTAGAATGCCAAAACAAAACTCATGACCGTTCCCCAAAAATCCTTCCCTTTTTTCAACTTTCCTATTACTGTTTAGAGGAAACAATTCTCCCAGTCAACCAGGCTTAGACCTTAGTGTTGTCCTGGAGTCCACACTTAGACTCATTCCCTCATATCTAATCTGCTGTGAAATCTTGTCTTTCTATTTTTATAATACCTCTTATACATGTCCCCCTTGCCTCCACTCACTTGGCAACCATTTTTGTTCAGGCTTCATCACTTGGATTAGTACAATAGAATTCTAATTGGTTGGCTTGACTGGTGTCTCTCCCTGCCAAATCATCTTTTATTCAACTGCAAAAATGATTTTCGTAAAGTGCAGGTTGGATCATATCATTCTCTGCAATACAGTTCACAACTACCACCACTACCACTACCACCTCTAATTAATAAGCTTCAATGACTCTCTTTTACCTCTGGGATCAAATGTAGAATTCCCGACTCATATTTAAAACTCTTCACAGCCTGGACCCTTTCTACCTTTGAGATTTTTTACATTTTATTTCCCTCCATGCATTCTATAATTTAGCAAAATGATGCTACTTCCTTCTCCACACACATAACACTTCATCTTTATAAACTTTTTGCTGGTTGTCTTCCATGTCTAGTATGTGCTCCCCTCTTGCCCCCATCTCCAGACTTCCTTTCAAAATTTTGTTAGAATCTCATCTTCTATAGAGGATCTTTCCCATCTTTCCTACTACTAGTGATTATATCTGAAATTATTTGACATGTATATATACATAATATATATTATACACACACATATATACATATATACATATATTTATACATAAATATGTGTGCATGTGTCTGTGAAGGTATGTACATATGTGTATGTATGTGGGTTTGTGTAGATATATAACATATACATGCATATATAACATATATGTATAGTTATATATTTATACCCCATGTGTATTTACATGTTATAATATATCTGATATAGATTTATAATATAGATATTGTATATGTAATCTATATTTTATATATCTTGCAAATATCTGTGCGTCATCTCCTCAATCAAAATGTAAGCATTTGGGGAGGAAAGACTGTTTTTGCCTTTTTCTGTATTTCTAAATTTTAGTAGAGTGTCTGGTATATAGTAGGTGCTTAATAAACGTTTGCTGGTCGGGAAGCCAAAATTTTTCTAGCTTGGTAGGCCCTGCCACAAATCTCAGTTTGTTGGCATACAATTTGAGAAGCCCATTCCACATTCATACTTTGAGAACACTTAAATAGAAAAATTTAGTGGAAGAAGATAAAATTGATTTGTAGAAAATTTACTCAGGGAGTACACCAAAGAAAAGAACAATTTGTAGGCAAAGCTCCAAAATCATACTTTTTTAATTGTTATTACTGACTTAATCGCTCCTTTTTTGCCTAGGTAAAAGTTGCAAAGTGTTTGAGGCTCAATCAGTTGTCTACAATGCAAGAAAGTTTGCATTGCAATACATTCTAAGCAAAAGGATGTTCTGTGTCCAAAGCAAGTATCTTTCATGTGACCATACTTTAAAGTTAGTAAGAACCCTTAGTCCCAAGGTTCTTATCCTGAAGTTTATGGACCCTGCTTGGATGGGAAAAATAAATACATCTTTATTTCAATATAATTAATATTGAAGCTATTGCACTTTATTCTATGCATCTAAAAACATTATGATGATAAATTGATTAAAGTCTTTACCAAACTGCCTTTTTAGATCATTGACACCAATAGTTACCTAAGTATTTGAATTTAGAATAATTACTTTCCAAATTTTTACTGAAAAAAAAAAAAACGGAGCATGCAAAAGTTGCATGGTACAGAATGAAAACTTCTAGTATGGGAGTAAAAGGATCTGAGCTCAATTCCTGAATCCAACTGACATCTCTATATCTGCATGATATTAGGCCATCTTTCTAGATCTGCATATCTTCATCAAATATGAGAGTCTTAGAACCGCTATCTCTAAGAGTCCTTCAAACTCTAATTCTCTATTTCTTATAAATTTAAATGTTCATGTTGATGATTAATTATTTAATAGGAGTAACAAAAATATGAAGTTCCACATAATTGAAATATAGCTCCAAATGTGATGACCGGGTATTTTAAAATCAGCCGGAGTCAGGAATTCAGGCTAAGGGAAAATCTTCAATCTTTATTCTCGGTAGAGGTGAAGAAGGATCAGAGGTGAAGGGTGATCAGAGGTGAAGGAGGGATCGTGATAGCAATGTGTGCAGCTGCATCAAGAAGCTAGCCAGACCAGAAGCCAGCCAGCAGTCTCTCCACCCCTCTGCCTCCACCCACTAAAATCATCATTTCCTATACAACACATCAGGACTTGCACAAAGAGTGGGCAGGGGCCATTCTTTCTCCAAGCAAATATATTAATAGAGTATGGCCCAATTACTATTTAGCCTCATGTGCTTGGGACCTCAGTGCATCAACTCGAGCTTTAGCCCATTACATCTAAGAGTCCTTCAAACTCTAATTCTCTATTTCTTATAAATTTAAATCTTCAGTTTGGTAATTAATTATTTAATAGGAGTAACAAAACTCTGAAGTTCCACATAATTGAAATATAGCTTAAGAAATAGAGACAAAAATATCTATCAGTTTACAGATAACTATCAGTTTATATAGTTTTTATTTATGTAAAGATAAAATATCTATCTCCTTATCTAGATAGACACATATCACCATATATACATAGATCTTTATAAATATGTGTATCTATCTTGATATAAGCTGATATTTATACACACATACACACACACACACACACACACACACACGCACACACACACACACACACACACATAGACACAAATGTAAGTTTTATTCAGAGTGGATATCAAAGAACAGAAATCATAGACTCAGCCCAATAATAAATAGCCTTATCTTGGATAACTAAAATTAAGTTCCATGTGCAGTCATAAATTTCTATTTAGCTTCAATTGAGAGAGAAAAACACCCTCAAGGAACTTTTTTTTTAATTTTCAGAATTTAATATCGTTTTTTATGTTCTACAACATTCCATTTCCAGACTCTATACCTTTTTATTGGTTATTCTTCATGCTTGGAATTCTACTCCCTTCTCATCTCTACTTCCTCACTTCTCACTTCTTTCAGGTCCCAGTTAAAATCCCATCTCCATGGAAGTATTTCCATATCTCCCTAGTGCCTTCTTTCTGATATGATATCCAATTTAATCTGTTTTACATATTTTGGAATGCTGTCTCCATCATTTATTTGTGAGTTCCTTGAGAACTTTCTTTATTGTTGTTATACTTGTTTTGTCTTTCATTGTATCCTCAATTCTCAGCACAGTGCCTGGCACCCAGTAGAGATTTAAAATATACTCATTGATTTGAAATGGTTATAACATGATATGTTCCAAAAAAAAATCTGCATAAAATATATTCACTTTGGAACTAACACTCATAAGTCTAATTAGCAAACCATCAAAAGCATTTCAGTATAAATGGTTTCATCTATATGAAAGCTTCATGGAAGGAAACCAATGTTCAGGGAAAGCAAAGAATTGTTGCAAAGAATCTTTCATTCTCGGTCTTTAACAATTTCAGTACCTTCCAGAGTGCTGATTCTTCCTGAAGGAGATGTGCACTTAAGGATTATAGTACTGATTTTCCTACTCCATTCAAAAATAACAGTCTTTGACTTCAATAGAACAAGATGAGTTCTACTGTGTAGGCAAACATGAATACACTGACTAATTTAAGAAGAACAGCATTGTTGAAAAGAACAGCAAAATCCCATTCAAGAAATATGACAGATAATGAACAGAAACCCAAAAATCATAAAGGTAAGTCACCTGTTTTTTAAACTTTTAAGTTTAATTATTTGTTGAATAGCAATATGATATAGTAGATGGAAGATGGACCACATTGGCCTTGAATTTTGGACTTTCTGCTTCTCACATGTGGAAAATGTGTGACAAGTCACTTAAGTTCTCTGAGTTTTACTCAACTCTCCAAGAGTAGAAGTTAAGGAGATTTGTCAAACTGTATTAGTGGAAGAAATTTACTTAACAGGATTCTCTTCTGACAATGGTTCTTAACCTGGGGTAGTGAATGTTCTTTTTTTATATTTTAATAACTATTTCAATAAAAATTGGGTTCCTTTATAATCCTACATTTCATTCCATGCATTTAGGAACATTTTATCAGACCACCAAAGGTGTCCATAAAGGAAAAAAAAAAAAAAAAAAAAAGACTGTCCTAGATCTAGGTCATCTTTTTAAAGTAATTACTAGTTGGGGAAAACTTTGCAAAATTAGGAGAATCTGGACTGACATAAAAAAAAAAAAAGAAAGGAACAAACATTGGAAATTTTGTGACATTTAACTAAGGTACAGATTGCAGCAATAATTTATTTTGGTCAAGGAATCATTATTTCTCAGTGCTCATTTGAAAGGTAACATATAACAGGGAAAAAACATGAATTTAAGGATCAAGATCATTGGTCCTAATTAATGGTATGACATTGAAAAAGTCACTTAACTCCTTTGGCTTTCTACTTCCTCATTTGGAAGAAGAGCAGAATATTTAAGAAAGGTGTATAAAATAAGGAAACTTCTAACTCTAAAAGTATCCTACATTTGTAGGTGTCTTCGTTTGTTCATTAGTTCATTGAAAAGGGTATAAATAATATATTCTTCATGCAATGTATTTTGCTCAAAACTTTGTATAAAAGCAAGCAGCACTCACATGTATGAAATAGAAATTGAACAAAAATTAGGTTTTGTAATCACAAGAATTGCATAGCATCATGAAATGAGTCACTAATGAAACTTTAAACTAATGGTTCCATATTCATTCTATAGACCTTATCACCCAGTACAATTAATTTTGTCAACTGACAAATTAAAAAAGACAATGCATTCTCCTTTATGCATTAGTTGGCCTTTTCTCCTGTGTTTCTTCTACCATGAATATCTCCTACACCCACTCACACCCTCTCCTCTTGTCAAAATTGTATTCATCCATCCTTCAGGGTCCAGCTCAAATGTCATTTCTTTGTGAAAATCTTCCCTGATCCTTACAATCAGATGTTATATTTTCCTCATCTAATACCTCATGATACTTTGTATCTTTCCAGTGGCATTCAAATGATTTTTTTTTCATTATACTTGCTTTTATATATGTTTTATCCTTTTTCCAGACTGTAAGAGTCTTGAAAATAGGAACCATATCTTTTCCATCTTTATATCTTCCAGGTCCTTGTATATAGGATGAAACTTGATAAATATTTACTAAATAAAATTTAGTCGAATACAGTAAACTGAATAATTCATTATATTTTGGAACCAATTCTAACAATATACCAATCTTTACAGGATCATAGTTATAGAGCTGGAAGGGACTTCGGAGGTCAGCTAATCCACCCCTCTATTTTTTTGTCCATCTTTTCCCATAAACTTTTTTAAAATTTATTTTAACACACATTGCTTTATTAATCATGTTTGGAGAAAAGAATCAGAGTAAAAGGAAAAAAACAGGAAAAAAAAAAGAAGTGAACATAGCATATGTTGATTTACATTTGATCTCCTTAGTTCTTTTTCTGGATGCAGATGCAATTTTCTGTTCAGTCTATTGAGATTGCTTTGAATCACCGAACCACTAAGAAGAACCAAGACTTTCATAGTTGATTATCACATATCCTTGCTATTATTGTGTACAACGTATTCCTGGTTTTGCTTGCAGCCCTCTATTTTTAAAGATCAACCACTAAGGTTTAAAGAAGTTACATGATTTTCCAAGGTCACACAGGTAGAAAGTAGAAGAAAGGGGATTTAAACTCAGGCAATCTGAATTCAAATCTAATCTACTCTTTTAATCTTGCGCTATTCTATCTTAATAGATTATTTAAAATGCAGGGAGACAATTGGTATGTTATTACTGTGCATCACAAGGAAAAGGATTATAAGTAATCAATTTTATTATCTAAACAAATGATTGTTGCTATCTTATTCCCTTGCTATCTTATGAATCTAGAAAGGGAAAGGATTGACAACTTCAAGATTTCTCAAGATATTCCCAATAAGATCAGGAGTGAAACAAAGTTGCCCACTATCACCGTTACTATTTAATATTGTATTAGCTTTGGCAATAAGAGTTGAGAAAGAGATTAAAGGAATAAGAATAGGCAATAAGGAAACCAAATTATCACTCTTTGCTGATGATATGATGGTATACTTAGAGAACCCCAGAGATTCTACTAAAAAGTTATTAGAAACAATCCACAACTTTAGCAAAGTTGCTAGATACAAAATAAACCCATATAAGTCATCAGCATTCTTATATACCACTAACAAAACCCAACAATTAGAGTTACAAAGAGAAAATCCATTTAAAGTAAGTAATGATTGTATAAAATATTTAGGAATCTATCTGCCAAGGGAAAATCAGAAATTTTATGAGCAAAACTACAAAACACTTTCCACACAAATTAAGTCTGATCTAACCAACTGGAAAAACATTAAATGCTCTTGGATTGGGTGAACAAATATAATAAAAATGACAATAGTACCTAAACTAATCTATTTATTTAGTGCTATACCAATCAGACTCCCCAAAAACTATTTTGATGACCTAGAAAAAATAACAACAAAATTCATATGGAAAAACAAAAGGTCAAGAATTTCAAGGGAATTAATGAAAAAAAAATCAAATGAAGGTGGCTTAGCTGTACCAGATCTAAAATTATATTATAAAGCAGCGGTTACTAAAACCATCTGGTATTGGCTAAGAAATAGACTAGTTGATCAATGGAATAGGTTAGGTTCAAAGGACAAAACAGCCAATAACTTTAATTATCTAGTGTTTGACAAACCCAAAGACCCCAGTTTTGGGATAAGAATGCATTATTTGACAAAAATTGCTGGGAGAATTGGAAATTAGTATGGCAGAAACTAGGCATTGACCCACATTTAACATTGTACACGAAGATAAGGACAAAATGGGTTCATGACCTAGCCATAAAGAATGAGATTATAAATAAATTGGAAGAGCATAAGATAGTTTACCTCTCAGACCTGTGGAAGAGGAAGGAATTTATGACCAAAGAAGAACTAGAGATCACTATTGACTACAAAATAGAAAATCTTGATTATATCAAATTAAAAAGGTTTTGTACAAACAAAACTAATGCAGGCAAGATTAGAAGGGAAACAATAAACTGGGAAAACATTTTTACAGTCAAAGGTTCTGATAAAGGCCTCATTTTCAAAATATATAGAGAACTGACGCTAATTTATAAGAAATCAAGCCATTCTCCAATTGACAAATGGTCAAAGGATATGAACAGACAAATGAAACTATTACCACTCATATGAAAGAGTGTTCCAAATCACTATTGATCAGAGAAATGCAAATTAAGACAACTCTGAGATACCACTACACACCTGTCAGATTGGCGAGAATGACAGGGAAAGATAATGCGGAATGTTGGAGGGGATGTGGGAAAACAGGGACACTGATACATTGTTGGTGGAATTGTGAACACATCCAGCCATTCTGGAGAGCAATTTGGAACTATGCTCAAAAAGTTATCAAACTGTGAATACCCTTTGATCCAGCAGTGTTTCTACTGGGCTTATACCCCAAAGAGATACTAAAGAAGGGAAAGGGACCTGTATGTGCCAAAATGTTTGTGGCAGCCCTGTTTGTAGTGGCTAGAAGCTGGAAAATAAATGGATGCCCATCAATTGGAGAATGGTTGAGTAAATTGTGGTATATGAATGTTATGGAATATTATTGTTCTGTAAGAAATGACCAGCAGGATGAATACAGAGAGGATTGGCGAGACTTACATGAACTGAGGCTAAGTGAAATGAGCAGAACCAGGAGATCATTATATACCTCAACAGCCATACTGTATGAGGATGTATTCTGATGGAAGTGGACTTCTTCGACAAAGAGAAGCTCTCAGTTTTAATTGATCAAGAATGGACAGAAGCAGTTACACCAAAGAAACAACACTAGGAAATGAATGTAAACTGCCTGCATTTTTGTTTTTCTTCCCAGGTTATTTATACCTTCTAAATCCAATTCTCCCTAAGCAACAAGAGAACTGTTCGGTTCTGTACACATATATTGTATCTAAGATCTACTGTAACCTATTTAACATGTATAGGGCTGCTTGCCATCTGGGGGAGGGGGTGGAGGGAGGGAGGAGAAAAATCGGAACAGAAGTGAATGCAAGGGATAATGTTGTAAAAAAAATTACCCTGGCATGGGTTCTTTCAATAAAAAGTTATTAAAAAAAAAAAAAAGACTTCTCAAGATAGGCAGGGACAAATGGGCTTCAAGGAAACTCACCACCACAGCCTCAACTCCATTTGGTTTGAGAAGAAGTAGCAAGGGAATATCACCACCATTTCCCTCCACAGTGACCCTTTCCAATTTTTACTAATTTGTTACTGACAGTTCCCATTTCCCTAAACAAACAAGATTTCTAATTCCTCTTGAAGTCCCTTCAATGTCAACTTAAATAATATTGATAAAGCACTTAGCACAGTTCCTGACACAGAATAATTAAAGCTTCCTTCCTTCCCTTTGCTTCCCCTCCCCTTATTTTATTCTTCTCTTCCTAATGCTATTAAATAAGCTCCTTTTTTTCACCATTGTATTGAGTGGAACTATATGATGGAAAATAAATGATATTGAACAGAACTTTGGGAGAAAAGAATTCTTGGTCAGAAACCCTGGAGCCCAGAGCTATAGAAATAAGAAACAAATTGTGGGTTACAAACATCAGGAAACAACTATGTAAGGTGTGTGCTGTAAGGGTGTTTTTCAACTTATGTACATCTATGTTTCATACATAAAGAATGATGTGAAGGAATAGCTCTCCTTTCAAATAAATGAAAGCATGAGTGGAGATTTATAAAGTAGTAATTAAAATAACACCTAGTGTAAAACCTTAATAGCAATATTTGAAACATTGTAATAACCTAAAAAAAATAGTTGGCTCCATGTCTTTGAAGCCTATATTACCGAAATAAATCATCATAAAATATTATTAAATGTAAAATTGGCATTTCCACTAAAGTAATTGATTTATCTTCAGTTCAAATGTAATTTCATCTACATTCCTGTCTCTGAATGGTGTTCATTAAACAAAGTACAGAATCCCACAAATCAAGTCTTGCATTATTTTATTTACATGCCAAAAAAGATACTAGACCCTGGTGAAAGTAGCTTATTAACTATCTAAAGCTGAGATAAATGGAATCCCAGGATTATTTGCCTACATTAAAACAGCAAATTCAGTTCAAGGAAGCCTGAAGGATAGCAAGGATAGCTGAATTCATAAAGATTCTCAAACTTTTCTAGCCCTTGAGTTATTTAGGAACTTCATCAAGACTCAACAGAAGAATATTAATCTCCAATAAATCATATCTCTCTAATCATCAGTTACAGTCATTATGATCATACAAACCCCTAACTTGAGTACCTAAAAGATATATTGCCATACATTGATATACCTACCCTCTTCTATCTTTGCTTAACATCACTTCTACCCTCCTGGTCAAAATTTTGCAAAGGAAAAGGAGTAAATCAAAGAGGATTATCTCAAGAAGTCCTTCAAGTTGCAAGATGTTATGGTAGATGTTGTTGTTTGGGCAACAATAAAATTTAGAAACTCTTGATGCTGTCTTAAAACCTTTTTTAAGTTCTAAACAGAATAAACCATGAGGTATTCCAAAGAAACTGAGGCATAACGAATGTTTGTGGCAGCCCTTTTTGTAGTGGCTAGAAACTGGAAACTGAATGGATACCCATCAGTTGGAGAATGGCTGAATAAATTGTGGTATATGAATATTATGGAATATTATTGTTCTGTAAAAAATGACCAACAGGATGATTTCAGAAAGGCCTGGAGAGACTTACACGAATTGATGCTGAGTGAAATAAGCAGGACCAGGAGATCATTATATACTTCAACAACAATACTATATGACGACCAGTTCTGATGGACCTGGCCATCCTCAGCAATGAGATCAACCAAATCATTTCCAATGGAGCAGTAATGAACTGAACCAGCTACGCCCAGAGAAAGAACTCTGGGAGATGACTAAAAACCATTACATTGAATTCCTAATCCCTATATTTATGCCCACCTGCATTTTTGATTTCCTTCACAAGCTAATTGTACAATATTTCAGAGTCTGATTCTTTTTGTACAGCAAAATAATGGTTTAGTCATGTATACTTATTGTGTATCTAATTTATATTTTAATATATTTAACATCTACTGGTCATCCTGCCATCTGGGGGAGGGGATGGGGGGTAAGAGGTGAAAAATTGGAACAAGAGGGTTGGCAATTGTTAATGCTGTAAAGTTACCCATGTATATAACCTGTAAATAAAAGGCTATTAAATTTAAAAAAAAAGAATTACATTGCATTCAGTTTCATTTTTTTTGCTGCTATTGTTGCTTTCATTAACATTATTATTACTAACACTATATCTACACATGTCTGTTTCTATCTGCAATAAATCTTTTCATGCTTCTCTGAAAAAAAAAGAAACTGAGGCATATAGAAGTGAAACAATTTGTTTGAGAACTGAAAACAGGAACTGTTTTCCCTTTTTGGATTAATGCAGTGCTTGGCATGTGTAGGTACATAATAAATGCTTACTAACTTATTAGTGAAGACAAGATTTCAAGTGAAATATTACCAACAGAAATTAAAGAAACATGAGTACTTTGGGAAATAGAATAAACATTGTAAAGTACAATTCATAACTTTGTAAATCAATACTAACCTTCTGTTCCAAAAGTATTGTGTTTGTAGGGATTGCTGCAAAGGCCTTGTAGTTGGACTTGATCTTGTACTGTTTAAATGAATAGCCAGAAAGCAAGGGTAGAAATGAACACAGGAAAGGAGAAAAGAAGATAAAGCTAGATTAGTTCTATCAAAGTTAAAAGACAAGTTATCAATGGAAGTAGGAAAATTATTATGATAGAACAACCTTTTTCAGGTGGAAAAATTAGGCCATCATGTTAATGTACTATTAGAACCAAGATACACACACACCCAAAAAAAAAAAAAAATACAGCCGTGAGATAAATCCACTGACTGTATCCAATTATATGCCATTCAGTTTCAAAGCTCAGAAACACTGATGAAACTATTCATTAACAGCATCCCTAATAAGAACACTATTCAGCAAATAGTCTCTCCTTGAAATAATTATTAGGCATGTGTCATATATTCATTGTTTATACCACAAATGAACATGATGCCCCATGCAATCTCAAATGACATTGACATGCAACTATACATGTAGTACTTAAACAAAGATGCAAATTTAAAAGTGCATTATCTCCTCATTTGAACATACTTAAAAATTTTATCACAGCCAGCAATTCAACTTTAGATCAGAAAGGTGCCTTTTGAATTTGGACAAAGAACTTTCCCTTTCTGGATCTCAACCTTTTTATCTGTAGAACAAGGTGGTTAGACTAAATAATGTCCAGTTCCTTTCCAATTATACAACTCTGTGATGTAGCAAGAAAAACCCTGGGCTTGGAGAAGATCTCAGTTCACATCAAGGGCTGGAGATTTACTAATTCTAAGACTGTAGATAAATTATTTAATTATTTTAACTCCACTTGGAGTCCATTTGCTAGTTTACAAAAAAAGGGAGGGGCAAGACAGTATACTTACACTGCATACTTTCACAAATTTGATGTGATTGAAGTACTTTATAAAGAACTCTATAAATATGGCATGTTATTGTGAAAACTCAAAAGCAAAATCTTTGATCTTAAATTCACCCCCTCCATTTCATCATTATTCTCATTCTCCCAACACAACAATTCCATTCAACAAGACCCAGAGACATAGAAGACAGTTTCCTGAATTCGGTTTTATTATGACAAATCTGACCATTTGTCATAAGGTAGAAAGCTTAGGGATATTATATTTCGAGGAAGAAAAAGAAAGAGGAAATGATCTATCATCAAAGGCATGGTTTGTCATGTTGCTCAAACAACCCAAGGAGCTGAACCAAGTACAAGGTTTTCATAGCTTCAAAGGTATCGTGTCTCATGCCAGCTTCCAGGGAGGCAGTGAGCCAGCAAAGAATTCTTAGTTCTTAACTAACTCCAGTGCTGAAGAAAATATATCAAAGACTGTAGGGAGGATAACATTTTAATAAAATAAAAGAAATTTATTTTATGAATGCTTTTGAGATAAGTTTTATAATAGTAGCTTGAGAAAGTTAAGGACAGAGACATAAGCAGCAATTTTGGCACATTTATGAGAGAAAAGTGGGGTGGGCCAGTAAGAACATGGTCAAAAGGCTCATAGGGAGTGAAACCAAGTCAAGGAGAGGAAAAATGAATGTGTTATTTCCTGTTTTATCTTATTATTCTTACTATTGAGATATTAAGCTCAGTTATTCTTATGTCCCATATACAAAATATGTATTTATGTATATATATTTATATGTGTGTATATATGTATGTGTATGTGTGTATTCTGAGCCCCAAGAATTCTATGTAACTTTAATGAGGCTACAATGAGAAAAATCCAATCTACCTAATTTTTCAAATGAATGGGAGAAAAGGGAATAACTATTTATATAGCATCTACTATGTGCCAGGCATTGTGAAAAATGCTTTTTACAGATGAAGAAACTGAACCACATAGAGGTTAAACAATTTGTCCATGCTCACCAGCTAAGTGTGTGAGGCCATATTTGAACTCAAGTCTTCAGGACTCCAGGTCTATTATTTTAACCACTGGGAAACTTGGAAGCTACAGTCTTAGGAAGAGGTTAAGTAACTTGTCCAAGATCACACAGCTAATACTGTCTCATTATTCCAAAAGCAACCACAATACCTAACTATTAAATAAACTCCAGTGGCTTCGCACTTTCGTGAGTAAATATGAAATGTTCTGTTTGCTATTCAAAGCCCTTCATAATCTTGCCCTTTCTTATCTTTCCAGTCTCCTTATACCTAACTCCCTTCCTTTTGATTCAGTAACACTGGCCTCCTGGCTGTTCCATGAACAACACTCCATCTCTTGGTTGCAGGTATTCTCTCTCCATGGAGATGCTCTCCTTCCTATATTTCAATTACTGACCTGCCTGGTCTCCTTTAAACCTCACCTAAATTCCCATCTTCTGCAAAAAGCCTTTCCTTAACTCTCTTAATTCCACTGCCTTCCCTCTATCATTTCCAATTATCCTGTATGTAACTCACTTTATATATATCTGTTTGTTGCATATATCTTTTTTTGTATCTCCAGTGCTTGGTACATTGTAGGTATTTAATAAATGATGCATTGATACCGTTCCATACTGGTTATGATAACATACTTGAATAAACTTCAAGATGTCATTTCTTTTTTTCTTTTATTATTATAGTTTTTTTTATTTACAAAACATATACATGGGTAATTTTTCAACACTGACCCTTGCAAAACCTTCTGTTCCAACTTTTTTCCCTCCTTCCCCCCACCTTCTCCCCTAGATGGCAGGTAGTCCAATACAGGCTAAATATGTTAAAGTTTATGTTAAATCCAATATATGGATACATATTTATCAGTTATCTTGCTGCAAAAGAAAAATTGGATCTAGAAAGAAAGAAAAAGACCTGAGAAGGAAAACAAAAATGCAAACAAACAATAAAGGAAAGAGTAGAAATGTTATGTTGTAGTCGATACTCATTTCCCATAGTTCTCTCTCTGGGTGTAGCTGATTCTCTTCTTTACTGAACAATTGGAACTGGTTTGATTCATCTTATTGTTGAAAAGAGCCACACAAGGGTAAAGGATCATAAACATTACCACAAAATATAAAGTGAAATATAGCATTAATATTATATAAGTTTCAGAGCATACCAGAAAAAAACCCTGCTGGTCTTAGAGGAGAAAGATCTGTATTATGAATTCTTTTACTATATTAGTTGTCTTCAGACATGCCTAAATCTTTGTGAATCCATTTGGGGTATTCTTATCATTTCCTTCCCCATCTCATTTTACCGATGAGAAAATCGAAGCAAACAGGGTTAAGTTACTAAACCTAAATCACATAGGTAGTGTCTAAGGCTACATTGGAACTCACCAGACTCCAGACCCAATCTCGATCCACTGCACCACCATTGACTTCTTTTACTCTAAAAAGTTGCACCTAAGATTGCACCAAAAGACTTAGTGCAATGTTAAGTTTAATTTAGAGTAGAAAGAAACCTAAGGTAATCAAGTCAGACCTCCTAATTTTACAAATGAGAGAATTGAGGCTCTGAGAGCTTAGGTGACTTATCCAAAGTCATGCAATTATTGAGTGTTGGAAACAGGAACTAAATTCAGATTTTTCTGACCCCAGCTGCAGTTCACTACATTATTTTATTTTTCAATTATTTTAGTAATGCCCACTAAGAGGTTAAATAACCTGGATGGGGTCACAGAATTAAGTTTGTGCCAGAAACAAGGCTCAGGTGTTTTTGGCTCTAAGACCAGCTCTCTATCATTTGTGCAGTATACCTTCATAATGATTATTGTCCCCAAAGGTCTGTCATAAATTGCTAAAAGTACATTCATTCCTTAGGGGTAGTGATAATATCAATATGACTCTGAATGACTTTAAAAGGGAGGAGAATAACCTCTTATTAATGACAAATGACTCATACTTTGGAAATCTACTATCAGATGCTTTCAAAGTGCTTATGTATCTGGACCAAAGGGACATTAGACCTGAAAGGTTTGCAAATAAATGATCAGAGAGAACAGAAAGAGCAGGAGTAAGAGAGTTTGAAGAAAAAAGAACAAAATGATGAAATTGAACAATTAGGAGATACAAAGGGAAAGATGGAATATAAGAGAGCATTAGATAAATTCCGACAATTTCAGAATTTTATATTATTTTGAGGGGCAAGGAAATTGAGGTTAAGTGATTTGCCTAGGGATGCACAGCTAGTGATTATTAAGTAATTGAAGGTAGACTTGAACTGAGGTCCTCCTGACTCCAGGGGCAGTGTTCTATCCACTGCACCATCTAGCTGTCCCAATTTTAAATAATTTATTGATGAATTGACCTGATCTTAGGCTACTATTCTTAACCTTTCCTATAACTTAAAGTCCTATAGAATCTCTTTTTCTCCATTCATAGGAGTCTTATTTTCTATTACACCTGTTTTTCAGTATACAAACCTCTATTCTGTCTTTCTTTGTTCTCTTACACAGCATGGACACTAAACCAGTACCCCAATGCTGATCTCACTAATTCCAGAGAATTCCATAACAACTTGTCCACAACTTCCTTGCTAATTCCCAACTCAAAGTGAATTATGGAATCTACTTTTGTGTGTGCTTACACTGAGCTTCCATTATCAGAGAAACACAAATGGGTCCAAAATAAATCCATCCTTTATCACTACAACTATGTCTTCATTGTTGTTCCATAGTCCTTTCACTCCTTTCTAAAATTTCAGTGGTTCCTAATAGCACCTAAGATAAAGCACAAACTCATCTATTTGACATTTAAATCCTTTGAAAGCTAGCTGTATTCTATCTTTCTTGGCTTATTTCATAATATTTTCCTTTGCTCATTCTACATCCCAACAAAACTAGCCTGCTTTCTGTGTGTGTGTGTGTGTGTGTGTGTGTGTGTGTGTGTTTCTATTAATTTATTAGAGGAAATGTTTCTTCCTCCAATAAGATGTAAGCTCAATGAAAGTAGAGACTGTTTTCATTTTGTATTTGTATTCCTAATGGCTCATAGAGTACTTGGCACATAGCTGCCATTTAACAACTTTTAGTTGAATTCAATTAAATGGAAGGCAAGTTAAACATGAGGGAAATATCGTTCCTATTCAAAGAGACAAAAACATCTTCCAGTAATCTCCAATCGATTTCATAGACAAGTACTCTTTGTAAATAATTTTAATGACAAGTAAGCTATCAAATCCTTTTTGGAGGAAAGTATATAGATAGATAAATAGATAGATGGATAATGTCATTATTAAAGGATAGCTGATAACACATTTAATGAATAATTAAATGGATAAATAGCTTACCTTGGCTATCTTGAAAGCCAGGCTTGATATTATACCATAATAAATTTGGGGAAAATGTTTCTACCTAGAATAAAACAAAAGCTCAAGGCCTAGCTGCAGTTGCTAGTAATTAGCTTTATGATACTCAGCCTTCACAGAGAAAGGAAATAACTCAAAGATCAAAGTTCCTGAAAATAAAACATCCAGATATGCTCCAGTTTCAAATTAAAAGTTATCTGGGTGGGGCTTTTATATGTAATATAGAATCTTGGCTATAAAATCTATTATGTAAATGTATGCCTAATCAAAATATTCCACTATTACATATTGTCTGGGAGGGAGAGGGAAAGAGAGTCATTTCAATGTCCTAAATTTCCTATTCAATCTCTGAAAAGAGATGCTCTGTAACTGAGTTGAGTCAGGCATACTCTAGCTATTTCTTTTTATTTTTAATATCAAAAGGCAGTTGGGTTCAGACTTTGAACTAATAGCCTTCAAATGTTCATGTTTTAATTTGATGGCCATCTGTGTTCTAAGACCCATTTCACATCTTGGTCTATGTCAGAGTAAAACAGATCTAAATCTGAAGCTCTGCTTAATTTCAAAGAGAGCTCGGTGCCAGGATTAACACCAGTGTAAGGAACAAGACAAGAAACAGACCATACAAGCTTTAAAAAATGCTTTGATACCACAAAGCTTTTGTCTATTTCCTCCTAAAATTCTTTAAAATAACATTACCCATTGAAGCTAAATTTGTCAAAAGACAATGCTCCTAACCTAAAATTTATCTATCAACTTAAATGATTTTTTATGATCAAGTTATATCTCCTGACAACACACACACACACACACACACACACACACACACAATATAGCATGAGAGTTGACAGATCTTTACTTAGAACTGTACTTGCAGGAAGTAAGGAAGAACAAGAAAGAAAATAGAAGTGGAAGACCAATAGGTCAACATTCTTCATATATGCAAAATTATTATCAAAATTATAATGAATTTCCCTTCATTGGAATTTTATCAATGTTTATTTTCAATGCAAAACTTAATATCTTCACTTCCATACCAGATTACAGTCAATATTCTCATTTTCATGTTCACCAACTTGTTCATGCATTTACATAAAATCTTATTCTCTTGGTTGGAAATGAACAAAAGGAAAAAGGGGAAGTGATGATTCAAAATTATTTCTATGATACTTCTGAGGTAAAAATTATACTCTAGCAAAGTATTTTGCTTCTATGGCATCACGATTTAAAAAAAGATCATTACATATTCAGAAAACAACACTACTTGAATTGCAAATGATGAAAAATTAGGTGAATTCGAAGACTATATTGCAAAGGTCTTGTCTCTTGCCAATAATTTAATGCATAGAGAGGAAAGTAGAAGCATCCTATATTAGAGAGAACACAGTACTAGCTTTCAGGAGTCTGGGTTCTAATCCTGGATTTTAATTCTGATTTTGCCACCTAGGTGGTAGTGGACATGTCTTGAATTCAAAGAATTTAAAACTATAGGAGACCTTACATATGTACTTCAAATGGGTAGTTGAATATCCAAAATCATTCAGAGTTTCTTTAAGACAGTTTCCTTATCTACAAAGTGAGTGTTACATTAAATCTCATAGCTTTTTTTTTTTTGCTTTAATTCTATTAATGAATGAAACGTAAAAATTCATTTTCAAATGACTTTTTCTAAAGAATTTTGAAATAAACATATTAATTTTTACTGGTGGCTTACTAAAGCTACACTTTTTTTTTATTCTAAGCATGAACTTGAGCATTCGGGCTGTTATTTCATTATAATTTGATTATTTCCTCCATGGCAAATATTATATCCAGTTAATATGCTATTTAATCTCAATTAACAAAGACATGTCAAGGGGTATAACACTCAGAGCTGTCACTTTGAATTAATAGAGCTTCATTTTCTATTAACATAAGTTGTTCTTAATGTGATTTAAACTTTGCAAAACACTGCTTTCATGAAGTCACTACTTAACTCAAAAACACATGATGACTCCCTATTGACTATCAGATCAAATTAGTCTCTGAGGCCCATTCCTCCATTAAAATTCCCCATCTTGTTTATTCAGGCTTGTTCTATTTCTCCAGTATTATTCTGTTTTACTTACATTTGCCTATTTATAGTTCCTTGAAAAAGGTGTGCTCCTCCCTGACTTTGCCCATGATATTTTTAACTCCTAGAATATTCCCTCTACAAGCTAAATCTCCTACTTTCTTCAAGGCTAAGCAGAAAACTCACCACCCCAATGAACCCTTCTATACCTAACCCAGTTGTGAAAATAGTATTTCTTTCATTTTCAATCAACTCAGCAATTATTCAGGTAGACTAAAGTGTACTACCTATATTTGCTTATTCAACCCCTTCATATTATTTTCTAGTTATTTTGTTATAAAATTAGAAAACTAATATTTTTATAAATTATATGTTTCTATACACAACATACACACATATAATTGCAGATTTCCATACATATGCCTACAGCTATCATCTCTATGCAGTATTTTCCAGTCTACATTTACATCCCTTACCTCTAACCTTTGCTCTAGAAACATTTCAGTTGTCTTGTATCCAACCCAAGCTGTCTAAAACATAAATCATCATTTTTTAAACTAAAATTTTGCTCATTTTCTTGACTTCTCAATGTCAGTGATGGTCAGTGATACCTTCATTATACATACACATACATATATACATACACGTTATTCATATAGTTAGAAGGGGCAGTGGATTGAGTGCTTGTCTGGAATCAGGAAGACCTGAGTTCCAATGAGGCCTCAGACATTTACTAGTTGTATGATCCTGGGCAAGTGACTTTACCCTGTTTGCCTCAGTTTCCTTATCTGTAAAATGAGTTGAAGAGAAAAAAGTCAAAATACTCCAGCATGTTTGTCAAGATCCATTCTCCAATAAATAATGGCCAAAGAATATAAGCACAAAATTTTCAAAGAAAGAAATCCAGACTATTGATAACAAAAAAGTTCAAGCCACCATTAATAAGAGAAATTAAAATCAAAACTATTCTAAGGTTCTAGGATTCCATCTCATTCCCATCATAATAGCAAAGGTGACAAAATGGAAAATGACAAATGTTGGAAGGGCTGAGGGAAAGCAGGCACACAAATTTATGGTTGTCTAAGTCATGAATTGGTCCAGCTATTCTAGGAAAAAAATTTAGAATTGTGCCCCAAAAGTCACTAAACTATCTACTTTTTCCTTTCATTGAACAATACTAATACTAGATGGAAAGGAAAGCTTCCAATAGAGAAAAGAAATGCTCCAAAAGAAAGAAAGAACTGTTTGTGATCCTTTAAACAAAAGAGAAATTCAGGTTTCAACTTTGAAGGAACCTAGGTCAAATCACGTATACATTTTTAACCAGTTTTACTGTAAGAATGTATTCTGTTCAACTATGTGTTTTTAATATGAAGTTGCTTTAGTTTTGGTTTTGCTTTGTTGTCTTTGTTTTATATTTTTTTATCATCTAAGGGAGAAATGGAAGAAAAAGTTGATAAATTCATATAAAGTAAACAGATAAATGCAAAAAACATCATAGAATATTTTATTCCATAAGAAAGTAAAAGTTTGAATTTATAATTGTCTTTGTACCTTGTTTCTTTGTATCTTTGTTTCTTGATATAAATATATCAAGAAGTTAGAAAAACTTAGAGAGATTTATATGAACTGATACAGAGCAAAATAAATAATCAAAACAATGTATGGATGACCCTAGTCTGCATAAAATATTATATATAAAATATGTATTAGAGAGATAGAGAAAATCTAGAAGAAAACAGCACCTAAAGACTTAAGCACTTCAAATAATTCAATGACTACATGATCTACAAAGAATGAAAATAAAGTATGCATCACATTGTAAACAGGGAGGTGGTAATTTTTTGGTACAGAACAATGCATACATTTGCATACATGGCCCATTTTTTTTTCTGTTTTTTTAACTATATTTTGCTTGATTATACATGTATATATGTATCTGTTACAAGGAAAAATTCTTTGATAGAGGAGGAAGAGTGTTAGTGATATATTAAAAGAAAAAAATGAAAAGAAAAGAAATTCCTTCATGGAAACCAATTAGGCAATTCAGTTTAATTTGCAATGTTACAGAAGTGCTTTGGATATGGTAAATCAGTTAATTTGACTTTAGGGCCAGTCCTATTCATTCTGCTAGGCTGCCTCTTGAATAGGTTCATAAATTCTTAAAGCTGGATCTTGGATAAATTCTGAAATATCTCCTCATTCACTAGAGATATTTCTGAGAGGCCTGGACATAATAAATCAAAGTAATTTTCTCTATTTTAGTTAATGAGTTTGAAGAGTCCATTTCTTATTGTTTAATCTTTATTGCACACTTACACATTGCACTATTTTTGTTTTTCAGACTTAAGATTTCATCATTATAGTAAATTCTGTCCATCAAATGAAAATTAAAGGCTAGTCTGTTACAGACTAGTAACTGCTAGTCTAAAATCTGAGAAAGCCTGAGGTGCAAAAGGTTAAATGATTTACTTTTAGGCACACAGCTAATATGAATTAGTAGCTGGATTTGAACCCAAGTTTTCTTTACTCCATGGTTAGCCCTAAAATTTTTGTGTATCTCACAGAGACTGCATTATATATGTATAACTAACCTATCTTTTATGTAAATATTTGTCTGAGGTAAAATAAGAAAGGGAGATAATACTTAAATAAGAAAATTAAGACTATGAATTCTAAAGCAGGAAATAATTTCACTAATACAAAAATATAAGAAATACCTCATACAAAAAAATTGTTTTACGTTTCAATATTATTGCTTTAAAGTAATTTTAAAAGTAGATTTCTTAAGGAATAACTCCAAAATTCCTTAATAAAAAAAAATTACACACCTTAATCTCAAATAATTAGGATTTTCTATTTAGGGCTGGAAGGAATTTCAGCAATAATCTAAAACAATCCCTCATTTTGCACAGGAGGAAACTGAGGACCAAGAAGATTAAGTGGTTTGTTCAAGATCACACAGAGAAAAATTGTGAAAGATTTAAACTTCTTTTCTCTTACTCCAGAGGCAGTGAATTTCCTCTTTACCACATTGTCTTCCATAAACCCTATCTATCTTCTCACTTATTTTTTTAAGTTCCATGAGATTTCATGTGTATAGCAGAAAAAAACATAAAAATAACAAATTCAGCGTTTAAAAAGGATTGTAAAAGCCATTTAATCCAATCCTCTCATTGTATAGATGGAGAATTGAATCCCAATTAGGTTAAATGATTTGTCCAAAGTCATAGAAGCAGTAAGTAGTTAAGAAAGAATTTGACTCAAGAGCTTCCTGATTTGAATGCCTGCTTGACTTATGTACTAAAGTTGATAGAAGTTACAGCCTTAAAAAAAAAAAAAAAAAAACTCTAAGATATTTGATCAGTGAACTATTGAACTATCCAGCTTAGAATTATATCTGAGAGAAATATCCTATTCTTTTTTCTTTTGCTAGTAACATTTATAGGGTACTTCTAATTAATCAGTACTACTTACTATCCATGTCAGATTTCTTTATGAATTTCATAAAACTTGTGAATTTCACAAAGTTGACAAATGCTTCTGCTTTATAAATTGTATTCCAAAACTCCTCATAGTTAATTTTAAAATAAGGGTAACCCGTAGACTCCTGATTCATTCTAAAAAAAAAATAAAAAAAACCTTCAGGATCATAAAAAAGAGTAACAATGGTTGACTATGGAAAGCCCTTATCAAAGTTGGAAAGAACACATGGTGGTATATACCTCTAAGTCCTGCTACTAGGGATGCTGAAGCTAATGACTTCTTGAGTTTAGGAGTCTGAGCTGCAATTAAATTAAGCCTAATCAAGTGTCTACACTAATTTAGGTACCAATATGGTGAATCCTCAGGAGAAAAGCCACCAGACTGCCTAAGAAGAGATAAACTGGGATAGGTTGAAAATGAATCAGGTCAAAACTTCCCAGTTGACCAGCAGTGAGATCAGGATCATGAGTTATTACAATATTTCTAGGCTAAGTGGGATTAGAAGCCACTCTCAAAAGAAGAAGAAAAAAAAAAAGGATTGTTTTGTAGATTTGCTTGAGTATCATTTGAATCTATTGCCAAAAACTTTCTCATTGCAGTGTACTAATGTACTTAGGAATTAATGTTCTAACATAAAATTAATCCTCACATTCCAATAATTTCCCAATCCCTTTCTTTTATTTCTCTCTTAAGAGCAGCATTAATGTTAAAGAAATCCATTGTTTGTTTGTTTTTTTTAAGAATGGCCATTCCAGATTAAAAAATAAGCATGCAGCATGCAAAAATATTTATGCATATAAATAGATAGATAAATATACCTTGGTTTTCTTACTTTCAGGGTCTGAAGACAAGGGCAAAGGTTGTGGTGAAGTTGACTCCTTGATTCTTGTTAGGGATATGGGAGGTACTGGGCTTGAAACAGGGGATCTACTATGTGTTACTGTTGCTTCAGTCGACACTGTAGGTCTTATGGGTAAGGTATTCACCTGATATTTTGGGTGCAGAGATGAAATCTGCTGGACTCTTTGGGAATTAATAGTATCATCAGGAGGAAGGGAGGGCCTCAAATTAGGATGAGAAAGAGAGCTTGGAATAGAAACGCTTGGAGAAGTAGCAGATATGAAATTCTTCTCCTTCGCTAATAACTGTGATGAAGCTGCTTTCAAATGACATGCAGGATTTAAGGGAGTAATTGGAAAAGAATATTCATTTGGAAAAGAAAGAGTGTTTCTTTGACTGACAGGATCAGAAACAGAACATAAGGTAGAAGAAGATGAAGTAGATGAGTATGTATGAAATCGCTTGGGCTTTTCAGGAGCTGGACTTTTGAAGTCAGCTTCATGATTGCCTTTACTAAAGGAAGCAGCAGAAATACATGGTGGAATAGGAGGTAGGGTTGATGAGTTCACTATTTTGCTTTGTAATTGTGGTGGGACCATAATCTTAGGAGAAATAGGAGGTGAAGGAGCTCTCTCTAATTTAGGAGATGGTGAACTGACACTTAAGGGTTTTCTATGGGAAAGGGGTGCTTCTTGAGAGGCAGGACTAATCTTGGTGAAAAAATGAGAGTGAACTGATTGATGGGGAAGTTCAGAAGGCTGGTGTTCACCTAGATCTGGAGATTCTTCCCTAAGGGAGAAACTAGAGTAAGATTTCTTAGGAGTAGGTGGAGTTCTCTTCACCTTTTGATCTAGTGTGAGAGTGGATGAAGTTAGGGAGTTGGAAGAGAAGGTGGGACAGGATGCAGGAGAAAAGGGTCTCCCATGAGGAGGGTTTGACTTCAAAATAGCAGTCAAAAGGGAAAGCCGAGTTGGTACTGGGGACTTAACTCCTGATTTTGCAAGATTCCCACTAGATGAAGCTTGGCTACATAAAGTTGAAGAGGACCCATAAAAAGTAGAATTCAATGGTTTAGGACTTGGGGATAATGAATGTGTGATGATACGAACAGGTATATATGATGATGAATCTGACTTGGGAGTAGTTGAGGATAGTACCTGAGTAGTGAAGCTCTGACTTGCACTTGAACTATGAGGATGCAATGGGGGAGTTGGACTGTTACTTAAAGTTTCTGACTTTAATTCAGACTTTTGGTGAGCTAAGGTTGGGTTGGAGATATATTTTAGCTGTTTAGAATCTAAGATCTGAGTACTTTTTATCTCTGAACTGGTTTGCTCTGATGCAAAACAAGGAGAAGAGTAAATGGTCCCTTCAAAATATGTTGAAGTCTCTTGCATGGTTGACCCACGTGGATCCACCCTCTTAGTATGGAATTCTTCGAGGAGAGAGGCTTGGTGCAGGCTAACCATGTCAGATTGTGCTTTCAGATTAGTTGGTGAAACAAAGAGAGCAGGTGATTTACAGGAGAGTTGATCAGAGGTAGTAGAAAGAGAAGTTAACTGGAGGAGAGAGAAAGAGACAGGTTAAAATAGGGCAGAATGTGTGAAACTAATAAATCTTCCATTCAATTCTATGATCCAGTAAAAAGCGATTTTAATTGATCAAAAAAAAAGTAGCATGTTGGTCCTTGACTAGTCAGATCTTTGACTTAAAAGCAACATGGTACAGATGCAGAGAATTGCTGGGAAAAAATCCAGCATGATTATTTACTCTTTACTACATGTGTGACGTTAAGTAAATTACTTAGTCTCTTTGGGCTTCACTTTCTTTATCTGTATAAGGAGAAAATGGACTATATGATCTCTGTGGTCATATTCAGTTCAGAATCTATGATTCTATAAACTTGTTAAAGAGGAAATTTATTATAGTAAACAAACAATGAAGCACCAAACTATGTGCTCTATCATTTAGGATGCTTATGTTATTATCTTTACATATAATATTTACCAACATGTATATGCCTACATATGCATATTTAGGTATCCTCATTTCAAATTATTACATTTTTATATTGAAAATAATTCATCAACATATATATTATCATTAAATTTAAATCCATAAAAGCATACCTTATTTTATCTGTTCAGATTTACTCACCTTATGGTTTACATTAAAATTTAAAATGAACTTTCACTTAAAAATAAAATGCATGGTTTAATATCATAACTTCATTGTTAAAATCCCAAAAGTGATTGCATAAGGAACTAAGTCTTAGTGTGGAAATACCACCCACCAATGAAAATTGGAACTTTGATATAATGAAAACTTCCTGAGAAGAGAGATTATTTTGTTTTTTTATGCTCAGGATTTAGTACATTTTGAGATATTTTATAAATTTTTTTATTGAATTGAATTCATCTATAAGTTATAGCCCTAGGTAATTGCCTGGAGCACTTAGTTGGTTGAGTGACTTATCCATAATCACACAGAAAATATACTACTTAAGAGGCAGGATATCAAATGATCTCATCCAGGAAACCAGATCCCTAAGCACTCTTTAAAAATATTTCTTGGGAGCAGCTAGATGGTCTGGAAAGAGTACCACCCCTGAAATCAGGAGGATCTGAGTTCAAATTTAACCTCAGACATTTAACACTTCCTAGCTGTGTGAACCTGGGCAAGTCACTTAACCCCAGTTGTCTCAGCCCTCCAAAATCATTTCTCAGTATTATCATGGAAATTGTTATTCATTAATTATTAATATCAAACATTTCAATTAAGAAATTTCAAAATCTGAAGACAATTCTCCTGGATTAAAAATTTGTTCAATCACTTCACTCTGAAAATAAAATGTAATTTAATCAGTCAGTCAAAATGATACTGTTTCTGGCTTTACACAAAAAGCTGCTTTCAACCCACCCTTAGTGAGCACACAGCTGGAGGGCAAAATAAGAGGTAATTGATTGCTTGAGAGGAGATAGAGGGGAAAAAAAGTTAATAATGAAGGAAAAAGTTGTTAGCATTCTCTCTGGTTACTTCCCTGATTTAAAATGTTAAATATTATTTCAATACTATAAAAAGTCATACACCCACTTCCATACCAAAGAATGCAGAACATTTGATAAATTCAGTAAACAAGAAACAATTCACCCACCACTGACTCACAAACTCAGCAGAAAGAGGAAATAAGAAAATGCTGTATCAGGCTAGGAGATACAGTAAGTAAAGCAACTCAGAACTGCTGAGTATATCCAAAGAATGCAGAGCAGTTTGTCCAGCAAACTGTCAAAAACTTATCATATTTTGAAAAGTATAGTGATTTTCTGAAAAAATGTAGTGATGAGGGATCATTTTATACCCCTTTTTCTAAGATAGAATTCTACATAGAAAGGCAATGTGGACTATAATAATCTAGTGTTTGATAAATTCAAAGATTCCAGATTCTGGAATAAGAACTCACTATTTGAGAAAAATTGCAGAAAAATTTATGGCCACAGAAGAACTAAAGAACATTATGAAACACAAAATGGATAATTTTTATTATATTAAATTTAAAAGTTTTATACAAACAAAATCAATACAGCTAAGGTTTAAAGTGAAGCAAAAAAATGGGGACGGGGGAATTTTATGCCTGAGAGTTCTGATAAAAGCCTCATTTCTAAAATATAAAGAGAATTGGCTCAAATTTATAAGAATACAAGCCATTCTCAAATTGATAAATGATCAAAGGATATGAGCAAACGATTTTCAGATGAAATTTAAACCATTTCTAATCATATGAAAAAATACTCTAAATCACTATTGACCAGAGAAATGCAAATTTAGACAATTCTGAGGTACTACTGCACACCTTGCAGATTGGCTAAAATGGCAGGAAAAGATAAATATAAAAGTTGGAGGGAATGTAGGAAAATTGGGACACATATATTATTGGTGGAGTTGTGAACAGATCCAACCATTCTGGAGAGCAATTTGGAACTATACCCAAAGGGCTATCAAATTGTGCATATCCTTTGATCCAGCTGTAGCCCAAAGAGATCATAAAAAAGGGTAAAGGATGCACATGTGCCAAAATGTAGTGGCAAGGAACGGAAAACTGAAAGGATGCCCAGCATTTAGGGTATGGCTGAAGAAATTATGATATGTGTTATAGAATATTATTGTTCTATAAGAAACAATCAGCAGGATGATTTCAGAAAGATCTGAAGAGACTTACATGAACTGATGCTAAATGAAGTGAGTAGAACCAAGAGAACATTGCACACAGTAACAAGATTATGTGATGAATAGCTCTTATGGACATGGCTCTTTTCAACAATGAGGTGATTCAGGCCAATTCCAATGGACTTGTGATGAAAAGAGCCATCTGCATCCAGAAAGAGAACTATAGAAATTGAATGTGGATCAGAACATAATATTTTCAACTTTTTTGCTGTTTGCTTGCTTTTTTTATTCTTATTTTTTTTCTTTTTGATCTGATTTTTCTTTTGCAGCATGATAAATGTGGAAATATGTATAGAAAAATCGCATATATTTAACATATATTGAATTATTTGCTGTCTAGGGAAGGGGTGGGGGAAAGGAGGGAGAAAAAATTGGAACATAAGGTTTTGCAAGGGTGAATGTTGAAAATTATCTTTACATATATTTTGAAACTAAAAAGCCATTATTAAAAAGAAAGAAAGAAAGACATCGTGGTTAGTGTACTCAATCTGGAATAAAGAATCTGGATTTAAATTGAGATGCTGCTACTAGCTTGTTATATGACATTGGGCAAGTGATTTAATCTCTCCAAGACTTGTAAAATGAGAGGTTTGGACTAAATTAACTTTAAAGCCCCTTCTTGCTATGATCTTGTGATTTGTAAGTACAAATTGGGTGAGACAATTGTGGACAATGATAATTAATTTTTTCAGGAAACACAAATCTTTAGAAATATAGACATGCATACATTGCATTTATGTTTATGATGACCAATGTTTTTGTGGTTGATGGGTTGGGGGATGGCAGGGAAAATATAAGATCTAAATGATTGAAATCTGAAAATAAAGATTCATCCAACACACTTATGCAAATCAACAGCACAAAGGGATTTGAACTTAATGACCTCCAATTATTCAGACATGAATTGTTAGACATTTTGAAGAACTATAAATTCATAGATGAATTTTGTTGTTGTTCAGTTGTTTAAGTTTTGTCTACTTCTGTGACTACAGTTGGAGTCTTCTTGACAAAGATATCAGAGTGCTTAGGATTTCCTTTTGCAACTCATTTTACAGATGAAGTAATTGAGGGTAGATAACGAGGGTGAGAAGATTTGCCAAAGGTCACACAGCTAGTAAGTGTTTGAGGCCAGATTTGAACTAAGGAAGACAAGTCTGTCTGCCTACAAGCCCAGAACTCTGTTTGTTGCTAATAATATTGTCACACAGGACATAATTGGATAGATTAATGGATAGATAAAAATTATTTGTAATTTATATGTCAACACACCACTGGTTATCCTGGTACATACACAACAATTCCATCCTTAAAGTATGCAAACTATCCTAAGATGATAGGAAAAACAATTTGTTTTCCTATAAAGTTATAAATGCCCCTTGCAATTTTCCCATGTTTATTTAAATTATCATTTTTATATTGCAAAATATATACATTACATTTCTATTTATATCATTTTTATATATCCAGTCTTTTCCAAAATTATTATAAATCCAAATTGGATAGCATAAAATATTTAATAAAACATTTTTCAATGTTATCAAGAATTTATTTTTAAAAATGAAAGGTTCATATCAGATAAAATTTTGGTGACTAAAAGTAACTTTATTAAATAAGATGTAATTGAAATAGTCACTAAAGAGAAAGGGAAAACAGACATGGAAACTAAGGAAGAATTAAATCTAAGGGATATGATTCTCATTGAGGATATCTGAAATGTCTCTTTTTTCTCAGTCTGACCTAAATTCACATCTTTTTGACAATTCTTCATTTTATTCAAGCTTTGAACTTGTTTCAAAATGAGAACTTCAAAGTATAATTCATCATAAGCTTCCAAGTTTTCAGGCTAAAGATTAAAAAAATATATACAATATTTATTTCCCAAGTGGGGAAATTGCCAGATATATCAGTTATATCTATAATAGTATGACATTTCGATTAACAAACATTTATAAAACAACTACTATTTTCAAGGTTCTATAAAGGTAACAAAGATAGTTAAAACAGTCTTTGCCCTCAAGAAACCTTCTTATCTAGGAAGGGTAATAAGTAAACCACACAAATTAGCATAAAATAAAGCAGAATAAGAAAGTGCCTAAAGAAGAACAAAGTGTTGTGAAAAGTTGGATGGGTCCTCAGAGAGACATTTAGACCAAGCTCCTCATTTTATAGGGTGAGGAAACTGAAGCTCAAAAGTTAAATGAAGTGCTCAAGACCACATAAGTAGTGAATGGCATTGGTAATACTGGAATTCAATTTAATATTATGACTCTTAATTTAGTGGGATTTTTTTCCCATTATACCAGAATGTCTTATTGTGTACGCTCAAAATAAATTCTGCAAGTATGTACAAGGTTAGCAGCTTCATTTTGGTTTGCTGATTAGACTCCTTTGTTTTTTGAAATGGTAGCAGAAGCCAAGGGTATCACACAGAAGAATTTGTAGCCTGATAAATGAGTTAGATGCAAATACTAGAGGGTAAAGAATGCAAAGGACAGAGAGAAAAGGCTCCAACAAAGACTGAGAGGTAGAAAAAAGCATTCTATAAGAAAGGAATAGTCTAAAATGACTTGCCTATAGGGTTTGTGTTAGGGGCAAATAACTGCTCAATAAATTTTAGTTTTGAGGAATTGAATTAAATTGAATAATTCAATGAAATACAGTGCAACATGTGGGCATCACAGTCAGCCCTTGGGATAACAGAAATCTAGAATGGAGCTAAAAGGGACTTCAGAGACTTTCTAGCCCCACCATGGAATAAAATTAGGATTGTAATTATAGAGAGTAGAAAAGTTCTTACAGAAGTCAACTGGTCTAACCCCCATATTTATAGATAGAAAAACTGAAGCAGAAAAAAGTTAAGTAATTTGCCCAATGTCAAATAGGTAGTAAGTGGCAGAGTTAAAATTTTAACTAAGGTCTGTGGAGTCTAGATTCAGTTTATTTCCATTAAATCAATCTTCCTGCTTGAGCAGTGAGGTTGGTACAGTGAACAGAGCACTAGCTGTGTGATCCTTACTAATTTCATTTAAACCTATTTGCTTTAGTTTCCTCATCTATAAAAATGAGCTGGAGAAGGAAATAGCAAACTATTCAAGTGTCTTTGTCAAGAAAATTTCAAATGCAGGACAGAGTCAAGATGGCAGAAAATAGACAGGTCTTTGTCTCATCTCTTCCTGGCTCCCCTCAGATGAACACCAGATCAAGCCTGTGCACAGATTTTGGAGTGACAGAACCCACAAATATCAGAGTATAACAAATTTACAGCAAAATATATTTTGGAAAAACAACTGACCTGGAAAATAGATCCAGGAGAAACCATCTAAGAATTATTGGTTACCTAAAAACTATGATGGGAAAAAAGAGCCTAGACAACATCTTTCAAATAATAATCAAAGAAAACTGCCTTGATGTCCTAAAACTAGAGGGCAAAATCATCATTAAAAGAATTCACCAATCACCTACTGAAAGAGACCCCAAAATGAAAACTCCAAGAAATATCATAGCTAAATTTCAGAATTATCAAAGGAAGGAGAAAATACTGTAAGCAGTCAGAAAGAAATAATTCAGATATCAAAGAGCCCCAATCAGGATTACCCAGGACCTAGAAACTTCTACTTTAAAGAATCAAAGGGTTTGTAATATGACATTCTGAAGGGCAAAGGATCTTGGATTGTAGCCAAGAATCACCTGTCCAGCAAAATTACACATTGACTTTTAGAGATAAAGATGGACATTCAATAATATAGGTGAATTTCATTTATTTTTGATGAAAAGACCAGAGCTGAACAAAAAAATTTGATTTTCATATACAGAACTCAAGAGTAGCATAAAAAGTAAAAAAGAAAGGGAAAAAACTGCATTTTTTAAAATGTTAAAAAGTTTACACCATTTATGAAAAGATGATATGTTTGCCTCTTGAGAATTGTTTCATTGTTAATGATATACTTAGAGGATGTAGGTATAATTTTACTTTATTGTGATGTAAAAAAGAAAGTGGGGTGGAAAAGTGACTGCCCTGGTAAAAGAGGAAAGGGGAGGTAAATTGAGTATATTACATCTCATGAAGAGACAAAAAAAAAAAAAAAAAAGACCTATTACAATTAAGGGGGGAAAGAAAGGAATGAGATTTGTGTGAGCCTTAATCTTATCAGATTTCACTCAAAGAGGGAATATTAGATGTATTTAGTTTCATAAAGAAACTTGCTTCACCTTATAGGGAAATAGGAGTGGAAAGGGGAAAGGAAAAAGGAAGACTAACAAACAGAAGGGCAACAGAAGTATAAGGGAAAGGGATAAGAAAGAGGGAGGGCCTGTAAAAAGGGAGAGCTGGGAGGGGGATGATGGTCAGAGGCAAAGCCCTGGGAAGGAAGAAAAGGGGAAAAAAAAGAGAAAAATAGAATGAGAAAATAATATGGTGGGAATTACAGATTTCATCATTTTAACTGTGAATATGAATGGAATGAATTCTCATATATATATATATATATATATATATATATATATATATATATATATATATAATTTCATTATCTATGATACCTATGATATGGTTTATAAACCAATAAAAATTTTAAAAAGCAATAAAATAGATTAATCTTTATAAATAGATAAGTATTTTGATATTTATTATTTAAATAAAAATTAAATTATTTTAAAAGTTATTTAAATTATTGTATTTTATTATTAAATTATTATGAAAATTATTTTTAAACTTGTTTTGAAATTAAATTATTATTTAAATAAAATTTAAGATTTATTATTTAATATTAAATATTTAGATAAATATAAACAAATAGATAAACCTTCAGCAACCTTATCTCTTTTTATTAGATCTATTTTTGCTCTTGCTTGATAATAAGAAAACTAATAGTTTTATGAAAAAACAATAAAATAGATAAACCTTTGGTTAATTTTAGTAGAAAAAGGAAAGAAGAAAATCAAATTGTTAGCATCAAAAATGAAAAGGATGAACATTCTACCAATGAAGAAGAAATTAGAGCAATAATTACTTTGCACAACTGTATGCCAATAAATATGATAATCTAAGTGAAATGGATGAATATTTATAAAAATATAGATTGCTCAAATTAACAGAGGAGGAAATAAATTACTTAAATAGTCAGATTTTAGAAAAAGAAATTGAACAAGCTATTAATCAACTTCCTAAAAAAAAAAAATCTCCAGGGCCAGAAAGATTTATATGGGAATTCTACCAAACAATTAAATAACAATTAATTCCCATACTATGAAATTATTTGGAAAAATGGGGAAAGTAGAAGTCCTACCAAATTCCTTTTATGACATAGATATGGTGCTGATACCTAAACCAAATAGGGTCAAAACAGAAAAAGAAAATTATAGACCAATTTCCTTAATGAATATTGAAGCAAAACTTGTATGAAATATTAGCAGAGTTTACAGCAAGTTATCACCAGGATAATGCACCATGACCAAGTAGGATTTATATTAGGAATGCAGAACTGGTTCAATATTAGGAAAATTATTAGCATAATTGACTATATCTATAAACAAAACTAATAGAAATCATACTATTATCTTAATAGATAATAGAAAAAGTAGTTGACAAAATCCAATACCCATTCCTATTAAAAACACTAGAGAGTATGGGAATAAATAGAGTTTTCCTTAAAATGATCAGTAGCAATTACTTAAAACCATCAGCAAGCTTCATATGTAATGGGGATAAACTAGAATCACTCCCAATAAGAGCATGGGTGAAACAAGGTTGCCCTCTATCATCATTACTATTCAATATTGTATTAGAAATGTTAGTTTTGGCAAGAAGGGAAGAAAAAATTTAAAGGAATTAGAGTAGGTAATGAGAAAACCAAATTATTACTCTTTTAAGATAATATATTGATATATTTAGAGAATCATAGAGAACTAACTAAAAAAACTGTTAGAAATGATTCATAACTTTAGCAAAATTGCAGGATACAATATTAATCCACATAAATTATCAACATTCCTATATGTTACCAACAAAGTCCAGCAGCAAGAGATACAAAGAAAAATTCCACTTAAAATTACGGTAGATAATATAAAATACTTGGGAGTCTACCTGCCAAGATAATGTCAGGAACTATATTATAAATTGTAATTATTTATTATATTATAATTATATTACAATTATAAAATTATAAACAATTATATTGTTTATATAATTGATAGTTTATAATTATAATTATAAATTATAAAACATTTTCCACATAAATAAAGTCAGATCTAATCAATGAACTACTAATGAGACATCTTGACATGCCTGTAACTTATGAATGACAATTCTCTATCCACTCTTACCCTATATTCATTTATAGTCATATTACTAAATGGAAAAATACTATATTTAATACTTTCTATTTAGAATTAATAGGCTTAATATGGTTTGAAATGTGTTTTCCTCTAGAAACAAAAGAAAGAGAGACAGAAGCAGACAGAAACACAGAGAGAGAGAGAAAGGAAGGAAGGAAAGAAAAAGAGAGGGAGTAAGAGAGTGAAGAAGGAAGGAAGGAAATAAGAAAGGAAGGAAGGGAGGGAGGAGAAAAGAAGGGAGGGAGGGAGGAAGGGAGAGAGGAAAGGAAGGAAGGGAGGGAAGGAGGGAGGGAGGGAGGGAAAGAAGAGAGGGAGGGAGGGAGGAACAGAATGACAAACAAAGAAAGAAACTAAGAAAGAAATAAAAAACCTTACAGGCTGCTATGTATGTTCCATTCTCTAATTTGTTGTGCATATTAACCCTTTCTGCCCCTAAGGCTATAAGCTGCTCAAGGTCAGATTTCCTTGTCTCTCTTATGTCTAGCATTTTCTGGACTTCAGTGAAAATTCAAATAATTATTTTCAAATAAAAGCTGAGAAAATCTGATTACTTATCCAGTAGATAATTTAGACTTTCCAAACACAAAAAACACAATGAAAATATAGAGGTGTGGTACAGTCCTAAAGACCCCATCATGGGAACTCAGAGAACCTTGTTCAAATCCCACCATTGTTGTTTATAACCATGGGTAATGCTCTTAATCTCCCTGGACCTCAAGTTTCCTCAAATATAAAATTATGGAATTGGGTGATGATCGCTGAGTCTTTTTTCAACTCTAGATATATGATGCTCTGAAGTTTGTTCAGACTGGCTTTTCCTCAGAATGATTAAGAATGAAAGTCATGACTTCTGAGAGACAAGATGACAGATTCAACAGTAAGTGTATGTAATTCTCCCACATTGATCTCCAAACAACTATAAAATAAGGAACCAAAACATATCCTGAAACAATAAAACCAGCAAAAATATAGGATTAGACAATTTTTTAGCCTAAAAAGCTTTTAAGGTTTGCAAAAAAGATCTTTCTCATTCAAGTAAAAGGAGAGCATGATTCAGGACAGGAAGCACCCCAGCAAGCTACAAATCAACAGGAGATCCTGAGGCCCAGTGCAGTGGATCAGGCAAAAACCAATATCAGGATACCTCTCATACCTCCCAGGTTACCTAACCAAAGTCAAGGGCCTCAACATAAATAGAGCACCAGATAGATAGTGACTACAATTCTTGGCAGAAGACACCTGATATGGTACCCTTCCCTCCCAAGAACAGAGCACAAATTTAAAAGAAAGGAAAAAGGCCCAAAAGAATGATCAAGACAGCAATAAAGATCTGACTATAAAAATGTTATTATGGTAACAGGGAAGTTCAAGATACAAACTCAGAAGAGAACAGTGTTAAAACAGATATGGATAAAATGCCAGAGATAAATAGAAAGTGATCTGAGGCCCAGAAATAAGTCATGGAAGACTCAAAAAGGAGCTTAAAAATCATATAAGTAGTAGAAGAAAAATTGTGAAAAGACACAAGAGTGATGCAAGAGAACTGTGAAAAAAATAAACAGCTTGGAAAAAAGAAAATAATTGTTTAAAAAGTAGAATTGGTCAAATGTGAAAGGAGATACAAAACTCCACCAAAGTAAATAATTCCTTAAAAAGTACAAATAGTGAAACGAAAAAGGAAATGCAAGTGCTAACTGAGGAAAACAACTCCTTAAAATTTAGAATTGGAAGTGGAAGCTTATAACACTATGACATAAAGAATCAATAAAGCAAATTCAAAAGAATCAAAATGTGGAAGAAAATGTAAAATAACTCATAGGGAAAATACCTAACCTGGAAAATAGATACAAGAAAGACAATGCCATTGTCCAGTCATAGGCCTACCTGAAAACCATAATCAAAAGGAGGACCTGGACAGCATCTTTCAAGAAATTAACAAGAAAATCTTCCCTGATATTTTGGAACTAAAGGGCAAAACAAACATTGAAAAAAAAAACCTGATCACCTCTGGAAAGAGATCCCAAAATAAATCTACAACAAACATTTCAACCAAGTTTTGGGACTATCAGGTCAAGAAAAGGATGCTATATGCAGCCAGAAAGAAATAATTCAAATATCATCAGTAAGCCACAATCAATAGTGCATCAGACTTAGGAACTATAATATTAAAGGAAAGGGGGACATAGAACATAATATTTCCTGAAGGTAAAGGAATTAGGACTACAACCTAAACCTCCCATCAGAATTAATCATAATACTTCAAGGGAAAAAATGGTTATCTAGAAGGATCTCAAGTTTTTATAAGGAGAAGACCAGAATTGAACAAAAAATTTGATCTCTAATTTCAAGACCCAAGAGAATTCTTAAAAAGAGGAAAAGGGAAAAGAAAACATGAGTGATTCAATGAAGCTGAACTATTTACATCCCTCCATGGGAAGATGATGGTAGTTGTAATTCTTAAAAATGGTAGCATTAATATCACAACTAGAAGGAATAGACATAGACATAGGTTACAGATATAAGTTGAATTTAAGGTAATAACAAGTATACTAGATGTAGAAGGAAGGGAGCGGTGGCGGGGGCAAATTATTTTATATTAAGAGGCACCAAAAAATCTACATAATACTAAAAAGAAAAATGGGAGGATAAGCAATGAATCTTGCCTGAATATTTCTCTCATCGGTATTGGTCTCAAAGAGGGAATAGTATATATGAGCAGTTGAATATAAAAATCCTTCTTACCTAATTGGAAAGTAAGAGGGGAGATTTGTAAGGGATTAAGTAAAATGAACAGTGGGCATGGGGTAGGGAAAAACTGACAAAAGGGATGGTATAAAGAGAGAGTAGTAGACAGAAGCAAACACTTATAAGGAAGGAAAGGATGAAAGGAGAAAAAGGACAAAGAATAGGAAAATAGGAGGGAAGGAAATAGATAATTATCATAACTGTGAATGTAAATGGGATGAATTCTCCCATAAAAGAAAAGTAGCTAGCAGAGCAGAGCAAAAGCCAGAAGCCTACAATATGTTAAAGAAATACACATGAAGCAGAGAGATACAACAATTTTTAAAAAAAGATTTGGTGCAGAATCTATTATGCTTCAGCTGAAGTAAAATGGCAGGGGTAGCAACCCTAATCTCAGACAAAACAAAAGCAAATATATACCTAAAAGAAATAAGGAAGAAAACTACATCTTGCTAAAAGGTAACCTTAGACAAAGAAGCAATATCAATACTAAATATATATGTACCAAGTGGCATAGCATCCAAATTCTTTAAAAAGAAGATAAGTGAGTTATAGGTTTATAACCAAATGTGTGTGTGAGAGAGAGAGAGCATTACAAAATTTTAATTCTATAAAATTTAAAAGAATTTATATTAACAAAACCACTGAAGTAAAGATTAGAAGGAAAGCAGAAAGCTGGGAAATCAGATTTATAGCAAGTATCTCTGATAAAAGCCTCATTTCTCAAAAATGTAGAGAACCAAGAAAAATTTCTAAGAATACAAGCCATTTCTCAACTGATAAATGGTCAAAGGATATGAATAGTCAGTTTTCAAATGAAGAAATATAGCACATGAAGAAGTGTTCCAACTCACTTTTGATTAAAGAAGTGAAACTTAAAACAACCCTGAGGTATACCTCACATTTATTGAATTGGTTAATATGACAAAAAAGGGAAAATGATAATGTTGGAGAAGATATGGGAAAAGTTAGACACTGATGCACAACTTCACTGTGGAGTTGTGAACTGATCCAACCACTCTGGAGAGCAATTTGGGACTATGACCAAAAGACAAGCAAACTGTGTATACCCTTTGATTCAGCAATAAATACCATTACTAGTTCTGTATCCCATAAAAAAAAGAGAAAAGAAGAAATATGTATGAAAGTTTTTATAATATATGCCTTTTGGGGATAGTAAAATGTTGGAAATTAAGGAGACATCCATCAATTGGAGAATGGCTATACAAGTTGTATTATATGAATAAAATGCAATACTATTGAGCAAGAAGAAATGACAAAGAAAAAAGAAATGATTTAGGAAAAGCCTGGGAAGACTTTTAGGAACTGATAGAAAGTGAAATGAACAGAACCAGGAAAACATTGTACACAGTATCAGCAGTATTGTGTGATGGTCAACTTAGAATGACTCAGTTCTTGTCAGCAATACAATAATGGAAGACAAGTATAAAGGACTCATAAAGAAAAGTGCTATACATAATCAGATAGGGAACTGATGAACTCTGAATGCAGATCAAAGAATAATTTATTTATTTACTTTATTCTTTTTTGTGTGTTTTCCCTTTTACTCTTTCTTTTTTCAAAATAGTGGCTAATATAGAAATATGTTTTACATAATAACATATATATAATTTACATCAAATTGCATAATATTTTCAGAAATGGTGAGAAGAGGGAGGGAGAAAGAAAAATTTGGAACTCAAAAATCATGTGAAAATTGATGTTAAATATTGTCTTGACATATATTTGGGGGGGGATACAATACCATTTTTTAAAAAAAGAATGGGAATGAATTTAAAACCATAGAAGAACACTTTTAGGGGCATATATATATATATATATATATATATATATATATATATATATATAAAATCTCCCATCTCATTTTCCTAGGGCTAAAGTATTATTGAATTTGCAATTTGATTTTATAAATATATCTCTATGTGTATGTTTCATCTTTATATTAATCAGTATGGTATTATCATCTTGTATTTCAATTCTATATATGGAGATATACACACATATATATATGCGTGTGAGAGACAGAGAGAGCATACATATTTACTTACATACATATTTATTTACATAGACACATTTGCTACTTACTGATCTGTAACTTAAAGACAGCAGGATATTATTCTGATTTCTAACAGCAACATATGAATGTTTTTATATAGTCTTATATTTGTTTGTTTAACTGGAAAAGAGTTTTAAGTTATTTTCTTTCATCTATCACATTTCTTTATATATTATTATATATTATATATAACTTTATTATATATTACATATAACTTTTTTATTGAACCTAAATAATTCTGAATAAAAAGAAAGTAGTAGCACCTGTCAAGTCTGGCTTCACAGAGGCTCTAAATCGGACCTCTTTTCCTTCTTTCTGGTAAATTCCTTATCCATGCTTTGTTTATTCCTGGGTTATTTCTAAATTTCTTTTCCTTCCTGTTCTTCTCTCCATCGATAAATAATTACCATTACATTCACATTTCTGATAATCTTGATTTTTCATGCATGTCTTATTTCCTCTCACATCAAACCTGAAATCCATCTCCTCCTACAGTATCTATCTCTACCTCACATTTCCTCATTCTTTGCCTTCCTGTAATAAGCTCTTTAGCCATCTGAATAAATGGCATGTATCATTTTTCTATGCCCAATATTGTTTCTATTGTCTATCTTTTAAAAATATATATATATCCTTTACCTGTCCGCTCACCTTCAAAATTCTGTTCTGAAAAGATAATTTTTGAGAACCTCATAATACATTCCCAGTAGTCTCAATACCACAACTCATTTTCCATGTTATTTTCATCAAAATGACCATTGTGGCTAAAGTTCCATTTTTAACCTCTATACAATCAAGGTACTCTTATGTGATTACTAATTATTCTACTAAAGACACTGACCATTTTTACTTATCCTGAAATTAATACAATTCTATAGGATTCTTCACTTTATATGTTCCCATATTGTACTGCTCACTGAACATGCAATGGTCAAAACATTTATATGACAATTTCAGACTCAAATGATCCAGGTAATACTTGGTCTACTTGACATTAAACTCCTTAGAATTGTGACAGCCTAAGGGATTTCCAAGTGTTGGTGTCATGTAGATGAAATACTCATGACTGATTTTTTTCACCTATCTGGTAAATAAAAACTCCTTGATTATAGAAGCAGTTTTCCTTTTATTGAAAACCTTAGCATTTAGCGTAATGACTGGCACAAAATAAGTGTTTAATAAATGCTTGGTTGTTTGATTGACTGGTTTCCTATAGACTCAAAAAGCCATGTTGACAGAAAAGTCAGAAAGATTTGAGTTCAAGTCTTGTCTTAGTCACATACTAGTTTGTAACCATGGAGAAATCTCTAAGTAAATCTCAAAGTACTCCCCCAAAAAACTTGCTAAGATAATGAATTACAGATGAAATGCATATGTGCATTGATGGAAGGACTTCCTTATGGATTAAGTTAAAAAAAAAAGAAAGAAAGAAAGAAAAATCTTGTAAATGTATCATTTTTATTTAGTATTCTACAAATTTCATAGCTCTCTATCTTCTACCATTCAGAAAAAAAAAATTTAAACAAGGTCTGTCAACTCTCATTTTCCTGTGACAGGAGAAATCTCATATTCCCCAGAGTACAGAGAGGGACATAAAAAGAAAATCTGTAAGAAAAAAGGTAAAAGAATCTAAGGAACTTATTTGAGAGGCTCTGGATATAGATTGGAAGGCTATAGGCCTTTAAATCTTTAATCAGTCCCAGTTGCTCAAGGCAATTAAATCATCAATGGTTTATTATTTGAAGCATTTTTACTTATATATAGAATACCATGTTAGGTTTTAGTTTCTTTTTATTGCCAGTGTCCCTGGATAGTTCTTGTGCATGGTGTCAGGAAGTGGTGGATCAAGCTGAATGGTCTAGATTACTTCCTGACAATTTAACATAATAAACTTGTCTTTTTTAATAAGACTTGAACCATTGGTACTTGGCATTCCAATATCAGCTCGCAGCATGGAAAAACCTTACTTTTCTTGCATCTTTCCAGGGCTATGACTTCTAAATGCCCTAAGGCTAAAAAGCAATTATGATTTATTTTAGTAAACAGAGTATATAACAGCATAGAACTGTGAGATAGTAAGGGTGCACTCTATTTCTAACTCTATGACTGACATTCTTTGTATGCTACATTTTTTTTAATCTATGAAGTTAATATAATAATATCTATTTCTCTCCACCTCACCTCCATTTATACTTCAAGGCCACTTAAAAGATGATCTCCCAAAGGGGAAGACCTCAGCCTTTGTATTATGCAAATCAGCCATTTAGTAAGTCCTTTTATGATAAAATGCTTTGAATTCCTTGAAATCATAGGAGAAAGAACTGCAGTGAAGCATAATGCATATGTACAACTATAAATTCTATCTGGAAAAAGGTGAAAAAGAAAAAAAAAAGATGTATCCTCTCCCATCTAATTACATTGTCCCTCAACAAAACTTGATAACCTTGCTTCTCTTATATCCTTCCTAGTTCCCTCCCCAAGACACACACTTCTTATAATTTTCCAACAGTATTAGACTATCATTTTCTGAAGGTAGCAGGAAACAATTCATATTTTGCCTTAGTTTTACAAAAAAAAATTGATCATGAAACTATTTATAGATATGGTAAATAAAAGAAAACATATTGTTCATATCACAGGTATTTATGTTTGTTTAATGGTCAAATGATCTTAAATCATAGATAAATTTAATTATGGATTACACAGACCACCCCAGAATAAAGGTACTACTGTGGACATAATGGATGTAGAGGTTTTGGTTTGCTTTGGTTTTTCTTCCAGAATACAAGTCAATTCTTCAAATCTTTATTAAACACTTACTACGTGCAAAATTCTCAGAACACAAAGATAGAAATTAAAAGTTTCAGCCCACCAAGAGTCTTCCATTCTACTAGAAAAGGTCATGTCCACAAAAAAATAAATACATGATATGTACAAAGTATCAAAGAAAAATTTTCAAGAGAAAAAACTGTCTAATGAGGAGAAGGAAAACAGGAATTAGGTACTAGGTTATGTTTTTTAAAAAGATATGTTTGTCTAAGCCATATTTTGAAAAAAGCTAAGGATTTTAAGAAGCAGTTAAGAGGCACAGTTGATAGAATGCTGAACCTGAAATCAAGAAATCCCGAGTTCAAATCTCACTGCAGATTCTGGCTGTGTGACCCTGGACAAGTCATTTAACTTCTGTGTTTATCAATCTACAGAAAATGAAAAGGTAAACCACTCCCATATCCTTGCCAAAAAAAAGTTTCATAGCCCACGGAGTCACAAAGAGTCAGACACAAGTGAACAACAACAGTGAGGATTCTAAATAGTAGGACTGAGAAACAAATATATCTATATATTTTAATTCACAGGAAGATAGAAATTCCTTTTCTATTCCTAAAATCCTGAGTAAAGTGAGTATCAGAAGAAATGATATATTTAAAAACATTAATGGGCTACACAATGCCACAATTTCTGGAGACTTTTTTTTTCCTTCTTGTTCCTTCCATTAAGAAAAAAAAAAACATGAATCAATAATTTGTACTTTGCAATACACATTTTATAATTGCACAGGTCTTGTTCAAATCAAATCAAACCTTTCTTAAGCATTTATTTTGTATAAAACAACATACTTTTATACAAAGATAAAAATATGAGTTAACACTTTCAAAGAGCTGACATTCTCCAATGGGATACATATGTAAACAGAGAAATATATAGTTTAGTCATTTTTAAGTCATCTTTGACTCTCTGTGACCCCATTTGGGCTTTTCTTGGCAAAGGTACTAGAATGGTCTGCTATTTTCTTCTCTAATTCATTTTATAGATGAGGAACTGAGACAGATTAAATGACTTGCCCATATATAATTAGTAAGTGTTTTGAGGCCAGATTTGAACTCAAGAAGATGTATCTTTAGATCTGACCCTCTATCCCCTTTGCTATCTGAGAAATATATTAAAAGCAATTGAAAAAGTAGAAAATACAAACAATTGAGGGACATAAATAGACTTTGGCTAACTGGGATATGAAAGAAACTAAGGATTATAAAGAAGAAGAATGGGGAATAATCTTTGTGAGAAAAAAAAGGAGTGGTAACTGGAGGAGGGAGAAAACAAGCAGTTCAGTTTGGATGGAATGTACAATAATATGAAACAAATCTAAAAGAATAAGTATAAATTTGATTGTGGGGTACTTGATACACCAGTCAGGAGAGTTTGCATTTTATCCTAGAGGCAATAGGATTTGCTGAAGATTTTTAAGGAAAGAAGGAGTATGGTCATATCAACTAAAGACAGTCAGGAAGTATAGTAAATAAGAGTTCCTGAGTCTGGAATCAGGTATAGCTAAGTTGAAATCTAAACTTATATACTTAGCAACTATATGATGCTGGGAAAGTCAGTTAATCTCTATCTCAGTTTTCTCATCTATAAGGGAGCTAGTGATAGTACTTGTTTTCTATGGTTGTTGTAAGTATTAAATATGATAACAGTTGTAAATCATTTAATGGAGGGTTTGATGCATATTAGGTGCTTAATAAATGATTCTTTTCTACCTTTCCTGCCTATGGATTATTATCACGACTCTTTGAAGGACAAATTATAGAAGATAGAAACTAAAAGTACTTAGGATACTATTGTGACAATAACTACAATATGCAATATTAACATAAGCATGGTTGTTGTTTTTTAGGATAATCCCTAGAAATAGATCCTTAGACTAAATCTATGGGGATGAAATTTAACAGAAAGAAAATTCAAGTCAACAAGAAACAGAAAGAGAGTTCTAGCCAACAACATTAATCACCTATAATTTTCAAATTTTATACTGAATTACAAAAAATATTAATTTCACAAGTACTAGATAAGAGGGAAATATAGTTGGATAGCAGTTCAGCAGAGAAAAAAATATGGGGCTTTTAGTAAGAGCAAGCTCATTATAAATCTACATTTAATATGGCAATGAAGATGTTAATAAAATCTTTGGCTGTATTGAAAGGCAAGAGTTCCAAAAATAAGGAGGAGAAAGTAATAAAACACTCTCCCCTGGTCACATCACATCTGAAGTATTTTTTCCATTTGGGGGCACCATATTTTAGAAATCACAGTGATAATCAACCAATCTGCCAATATTCATTAGTTAAGCAACTACTACAATCTAGAAGCAATCTTTCCTGAGGAGGCAAAGACAGTAATGAAACAATCTGTGCCATGAAGGAGCTTGCATTCTGTTGGAAGAGAGAATGTGTGCATATATACCATATGATGCATACAAAATAAATACAAAGATTTTTTTGAAGGGGAGAAGCATTAGTAGGCTTGAAAGGCAGGAATCAATTTTTAAAAAACTTTATGTAAATGTAGATTTTGAGCTGAGTTTTGGGAGAAACAACAATTTCTAAAAGGTTGTGTGAATGAGTATATTCCATTCATGGAAAACAGTCACTACCAAGAAAGTTAGACAAGAGATGGATCATTTTAAGGGAGGAATGAGAAAGCTAAGACTATGGTGTGTGAATATGATAAATAATATAAAGTTATAAAAGTAAGTCAGAATCAAGTCAGACAAGTATATTATGATCCTAGAGGGTGTCACTGAGGTTTATTGAACAAAGCAGTGACATGGTCAGATCTGTGTTTTAGGGAAATTATTGTGGTAACTGTGTGGGAGATGACTTTGAGAGGAGAGACTTAGGACTTAGGAATGTGGGAGTTGCAAAATTATAACTTGTTATCAATAAATATTTGATCTGTATACCTATGTACCCAAAGTGATTAAAAACTTCTCAGGTAAAAAGGGATCTTGAGTGGGAAAAGTTTAAAAAGCCTTAATATAGAAAAGGAATTAGTTTGAAACTAGAAAGCAGAAACAAAAAATAATTGAAAATTAAAAAGAAAGGCAAGAGGCAGAGCCAAGATGACAGAGAGGACACATGCAATTTTCTGAGCTCTCCTCTACCCTTAAAATATTTTTAAGAAACTCGGGCTCTGAATTAGCACTTGAGTGTCAGAACCCACGAATATTGGGAATACAACACATTACCAACAGAAGATAATCTTGAAATTCACCAGAAGAGATCTGTTTTTGTTCACACGTTGGGGCACAATGGGGCTAGGCCAGGTACAGACTCACAAGATAGGCAATGAAAGCATGGAGAACAGCTCATGCTGAGCAGACTGGACAGAGGTGGGGAGTGGTTTTTGCTGGCTGAAAATCTGCAGGGAGAATTTTACCACAGTGTTGGCTATTCTGCCCTGGCAACAAGCCAGTAGATCAGCAGAAAAGTTATAAACATAAACAGCAAAGACTATAACCCCAAAACACTAGAGTCTCTCAGGACCTGGCCACACTCACCTAGCAACTGGAGGGATTCAGCGACATCTCAGCACACAACCACTAATCCCAGTGCAGCCACTGTCTTCAGCTGCCACTTTGCTGCCACTTCCTGTTGTCCATTGAGGAAGCTCAGTAACCCCACATTGCCCCAAAAGCAGACTGCAGCTTTTTGTTGTTGTTGTTGTTAAAATGAGTAAAAAGGCAAAGCAAGTTCTAAGTATAGATAGCTTCTACACTGAAAGAGAGCATATTTCAAACCCTGAGGAGACTAAAAACAGTTTGTCTCTAGATGAAAACCCAAAGGTGGATATGATCTGATCCCCATCACATAAGGTTCTCATAGAAGAAATTTAAAAGGCTCATAAAAGAGAGCTAGGATAAAAATGGGGAAAGGAAAGGGAAGCTTTGCAAGAAGGTCTGGATAAGGCATGTAACTCATTAAAAAATAGAGTGGAAAAAGAAAACAACTCCCTGAAAAACAGAATTTGTGAATTGTTAAAATAAAATAACTCCTTAAAAATAAAATTGGTGAAATGGAAAAAAAATCCCATAAAACACAACAACTCATTTAAAAACTCAATTGGACAATTGCAAAAAGAAATAAAAAAGCAAATGAATAAAATAATTCATTAAAAATCAGAATTGAACAAATGGAAATGAATGACTCAAGGAGACACCAAGAATGAGTCAGGCAAAACCAAAAAAATGAAAAAAGAGAAAAAACAAAGATAAACAAAAAAAAGATTAAAAAAACAAGATATTGTTAAATATCTCTTGAGAAAACAACAGACCTGGAAAATAGATCAAGGAAATATAATCTAAGGGTTATTGGACTCCCTGAAAATCATGATGAAAAATAGAGCCTAGATACTATTTTTCTGGAAATCATCAAAGAGAATTGCACAGATGTCATAGAATCAGAAGGTGAAACAGACATTGAAAGATTTCATCAGTCACCTACTAAAAGAGATCCCAAAATTAAAACTCCAAAGAAATATTATGGCTAAATTCCAGAACTCTCAGAACAAGGGAAAAATACTACAAGCAGCCAGAAAAAAAACAATCCAAATTCTGAGGAACCACAGTAAGGATTACTCAGGATCTAGCAGTGTTCACATTAAAGGATTGAAGGGCCTGGGATCTGATATTCCAAAAGGCAAAGGAACTTGGTATGCAACCAAGAATAACTTACCCAGCCAAACTGAGCATTTTCTTCCAGGGAAGAAGATGGATATTCAATGAAATAGGTGAATTCCATTTATTTCTGATGAAATAACCATAGTGTAACAAAAAGTTTGACCTCCAAATATAGGACTTAAGAGAAGCATAAAAAGGTAAAAAGAACTCTTCAGAACTGTATTTCTGTTATGGGTATACATAAAGAGTACATGTATAATTTTGTTTTACTGTTATAATGTAAAAAAAGATCTAGAGGTGGAAAGGAAATTGTACCAGAAAAAGAGAAAAGTGGAGGTAGTGTATCTCACAAAGAAGAAAAGGAAACCTATTATATCTGAGGGAGTGTGTGAATCTTACTCTCATCAGAATTGGCTCAAAGAGAAAATATTCAGATTACAGAGAAACTTCTCTCACCTCATTGAAAAGTGGGAGGAAAAAAGCAAAAAGGGAAGGGGTAGGCTAAATAGGAAGGGATACTGAAATGGTAAGGGAAAGGTTTAAGAAAAGAGGAGAGACTCTAAAGGGGAGAGAGGGATTCTAAAGAAGGAGGGCTGCATGAGGCAAGTGGTGCTCATAAGTTTAATACTGGGGAGGGGGGTAAAGGGAAAAGGAAAGAGAAAAGCATAATCTGGGGTTAACAAAATGGCAGGAAATACAGAATTAGTAATTTTAACTGTAAATGTGAATGGGGTAAACTCCCCTATAAAGCAGAGGTGGATAGCAGACTGGATTAAAAACCAGAATCCTATAATAAGTTGTTTACAGGAAACACACTTGAAGCAGGGCGATACATATGGAGTAAAGGTAAAATGCTGGAGCAGAATCTACTATGCTTCAGGTGAACTCAAAAAGGCAGGGGTAGCCATGCTGATCTCAGATCAAGCAAAAGCAAAAATTGATCTAATTAAAAGAGATAAGGAAGGGCACTATATCTTGCTAAACGGTAGCATAGATAATGAAGTATTGTCAATATTAAACATATATGCACTGTGTTATAGCATCTAAATTCCTAAAGGAGAAGTTAAGAGAGCTGCAAAAGGAAATAGACAGCAAAACTATAATAGTGGGAGATCTCAACCTTGCACTCTCAGAATAAATCAAACCACAAAATAAATAAGAAAGAAGTTAAAGAGGTAAACAGAACACAAGAAAAGTTAGGTATGATAGATCTTTGGAGAAAACTAAATGGAGATAGAAAGAAATACAATTTCTTCTTGGCAGTTCATGAAACCTATACAAAAACTGACCATATATTATGATATAAAGATCTCAAATTCAATTGCAAAAAGGCATAAATAGTAAATTCATCCTTTTCAGAACACAATGCAATAAAAATTACATTCAATAAAAAGCCAGGGGCAAATAGACCAAAAAGTAATTGGAAACTAAATAATCTCATTCTAAAGAATGAATGGGTGAAACAGCAAATCATAGACACAATTAATAATTTCACCCAAGAGAATGACAATAATGAGATTACATACCAAAATGTTGGATGCAGCCAAAGCAGTGATAAGGGGAAATTTTATATCTCTAGAGGCCTACTTGGATAAAATAGAATAAGAGAAAATCAATGAATTAGGCTTGCAACTAAAAAAGCTAGAAAAAGAGCAAATTAAAAACCTCCAATCAAACACTAAACTAGCAATTCTAAAAATAGGAGACATTAATAAAATTGAAAGTAAAAAAAACTATTGAATTAATAAATAAAACTAAAAGTGGGTTTTATGAAAAAAACAACAAAAGAAATAAACTCTTGGTAAATTTGATTAGAAAAAGGAAAGAGGAAAGTCAAAGTATTAGTCTTAAAAATCAAAAAGGAGAATTTTCCACTAATGAAGAGGAAATTAGAGCAATAATTAGGAGTTACTTTGCCCAACTTTATGCCAATAAATTTATAACTTAAATGAAATGGATAAATACCTTCAAAAATATAAGTTGCCCACATTAACAGAGGAAGAAGTAAATTGGTTAAATAGTCCCATTTTAGAAAAAGAAATAGAACAAACTATTAATCAATTCCCTAAGAAAAAATCCCCAGGACCAGATGGATTTACATATGAATTCTACCAAACATTTAAAGAACAATTAACTCCAATGCTATATAAACTATTTTTAAAAATAGGGAATGAAGAAATCCTAGCAAATTCCTTTTATGATACAACATGGTACTGATACCTAAACCAGCTAGGATGAAAACAGAGAAAGAAAATTATAGACCAATCTCCCTAATGAATATTGATGCAAAAATCTTAAATAAAATATTAACAAAAAGATTAAAGAAAATCACTCCCAAGATAATACACCATGACCAAGTAGGATTCATATCAGGAATGCAGGGTTGGTTCAATATTAGGAAAACTATTAATATAATTGACAATATCAATAACCAAATTAACAAAAACTATATGATCATTTCAATAGATGCAGAAAAAGGATTTGATAAAATCCAACATCCATTCCTATTAAAAACACTAGAAAGTATAGGAATAAATGGACTTTTCCTTAAAACAGTCAATAGCATCTACTTAATACCATCAGTAAACATCATATGTAATGGTGATAAACTGGAACCATTTCCAGTAAAATCAGTAGTGAAACAAGGTTGCCCCCATCACCATTTTTATTCAATATTGTGTTAGAAATGCTAGCTTCAGCAATAAGAGATGAAAAGGAGATTAAAGGAATTAGAGTAGGTAATGGGGAAACCAAATAATCAGTCTATGCAGATGATGTGATGGTATACCTAGAGAACCCCAGAGATTTTACTACAAAGTTATTAGGAATACTCCCCAACTTTAGCAAAGTTGTAGGATACAAAATAAATCCACATAAATTATCATCATTTTTATACATCACTAACAAAACCCAACAGCAAGAGATACCAAGAGACATTCCATTTAAAATAACTGCTGATAGTATAAGGAATCTATCTGCCAAGGGAAATTCATCAACTATATGAGCAAAACTACACAACACTTTCCACACAAATAAAGTCAGATATAAACAAATGGAAAAATATTAAGTGCTCCTCAATACGCCGAGCGAATATAATAAAGATGGCAATACTATCTAAACTAATCTATTTATTTATTGCTATTCCAATCAGACTCCCAAGAAACTATTTTAATGACCTAGAAAAAAATAACAATAAAATTCATCTGGAAGAAGAAAAAATCAAGAATTTCAAGGGAACCAACAGAAAAGAAAAAATCAAATGAAGGTGATCTAACTGTACCTGATCTAAAACTATATTATAAAGCAGCAGTCACTAAAACCATTTGGTATTGGCTAAGAAATAGACTAGTTGATTAGTGGAATAGTTAGGTTCACAGAACAAAATAGTCAATAACTATAGCAATCTAATGTTTGACAAACCCAAAGACCCCAACTTTTGGGAATTCATTATTTGACAAAAATTGCTGGGAAAATTGGAAATTAGTATGGCAGAAACTAGGTATTAACCCACACTTAACACCATACACCAAGATAAGATCAAAATGGGTTCATGATTTAGGCATAAAGAATGTGATTATAAATAAATTAGAACATAGGATAGTTTACTTCTCAGACCTGTGGAGGAGGAAGGAATTTGTGATCAAAAAAGAACTAGAGATCATTATTGATCACAAAATAGAAATTTTTGACTATATCAAGTTAAAAAGTTTTTCATAAACAAAAGTAATGCAGACAAGATTAGAAGGGAAGCAATAAACTGGGAAAACATTTTTACAGTTAAAAGTTCTGATAAAGGGCTCATTTCCAAAATATATAGAGAATTAACTCTAATTTATAAGAAATCAAGCCATTCTCCAATTAATAAATGGTCAAAAGATATGAACAGACAATTTTTGGATGATGAAATTGAAACTATTTCTATTCATATGGAAAGGTGTTTCAAATCATTATTGGTCAGAGAAATGCAAATTAAGACAATTTTGAAATACTACTACACGCCTCTCGGATTGGCTAAGATGACAGGAAAAGAAAACGACGAATGTTGGAAGGGATGTGGGAAAACTGGGACACTGATGCATTGTTGGTGGAGTTGTGAATGGATCCAACTATTCTGGAGAGTAATTTGGAACTATACTCAAAAAGTCATCAAACTGTGCATACCCTTTGATCCAGCAGTGTTACTACTGGGCTTATATCCCAAAGAGATATTAAAAAAGGGAAAGGAACCTTTATATGCCAAAATGTTTGTGGCAGCCCTTTTCGTAATGGCTAGAAACTGGAAATTGAATGGATGTCCATCAATTGGACAATGGCTGAGTAAATTATGGTATATGAATGTTATTGAATATTATTGTTCTGTAAGAAATGACCAGCAGGGTAAATACAGAGAGGCTTGGAAAGACTTACATGAACTGATGCTTAGTGAAATGAGAAGAAAGAGTAAATCATTATACATTTCAATAACAATACTATATGAGGATCAATTCTGATAGAAGTGGCTATCTTCAACAATGAGAGGATCCAAATCATTTTCAATTGATCAGTAATGAAAAAAACCATCTACACCCAGCGAAAGAACACTGGGAAATGAGTGTGTAGTACAACATAGAATTTACACTTTTTTTCTGTTATTGTTTGCTTGCATTTTTGTTTTTCTTCCCAGGTTATTTTTACCTTCTTTCTAAATCTGATTTTTCTTGTGCAGCAAGATAACTATATAAATATGCATACATACACTATATTTAACATATACTTGGACATATTTAACATGGATGGGACTACCTGCTATCTAGGGGAAGGAGTGGAGGGAAGGGGGGGAAAAGTTGAAACAGAAGTTTTTTGCAAGGTTCAGTGTTGAAGAATTGCCCATACATATATTCTGTCAATAAAAACCTATAGTAAAAAAGGGGGCAGATTTAGGATTGAGGGGGGAAAATCCTGAAAATTAGAGCCATCCAAAAATAGAATGGGCTGCCTCAGAAGATCTCCATACTTGGAGATCTTCAAGCAAAAGTTTGAATATATTGTTTATCAGATATCTTGTAAAAGAGATTGTTTTTCTGGAATCAGTTGGATTAGAAGAATACCTAAATCCAGCCCTGAAATTTTTTTTGGTCTTAACCAAAAGGGACAAAGAAGGCCCCCAACATGTTGGGTAACTATAGTGAAGGTGGGGAGAATATAAACAAAAGTCAAAATGGACAGACATGGATGTATTGCAATTGGAATCATTTTTGGAGGACAAATCTCTCCAAATCTCTGAAATCACATATTTATTAGAGTACTTGGGGACATGATGTAAACAAAACAACAATAACAAAAAAAAACAAGAAGTGTATGAATATGTAGGAGGAGAACATGAAATATAAAAGAACTTGGAACACATGAAAAAAAAAGGAAAAATTTTTTTAAATTCTTCCATCTTAAGGGAATCTTATTCTAACAATATTGAAATGGAGGGCAGGGAGTGTTAAGAATTACACTGATTTTAAGCCATTTCTAAATCTTAACTTAGGTGTAGGCTTACTAAATCAGGGATCTTGTTGAGTGACCAAGAAAAAAAGGTGGCTCACAGCTTCTCCTTGAAGAGACACAAAAAGGAACTGGTGGAGTTGGTTTCATTTTGTATGCAAAAACAAGAAAAACCATGTAATGATGCTTTTGGTTGTTTCATCTTGTAAATCTCATGAGGAACATATGAAGAAAAGCCATCATTGAAGCTGATATGTCACTAGGGTTTGAAGAAAATGAAGATGAAGAAAAACTCTATGGAAATTTAATGAGAACCTCTAAAACAAATCAAGATGCCCTTACATAATTTGATAACTTCAGTGCTAAATTGGGCACAAAGGAAGATGGAAAAAGAAAATGTTAGAAAATATGCAGTTTTGATTAACAAAATAAATCAACATCTTTTGTAGTTTAATTGAAAATCTCATATCTGTAAATCATTTTTCCTTCAGAAGAAAAGCAGAAGATGCTAGACTTGACAAGTACTGAAAATCTCTCCCCCACCCCATCTCTGTCTCTCTGTCCTTTCTGTCTCTCTCTCTCTCTCTCTCTCTCTCTCTCTCTCTGTTATCACCATTCTCTCTCTGTCTTTCTTTTTGTCTCTTTGCCTCTCTCTACATCTCTCTATCTCTGTCTATATCTCTGTCTCTGTGTGTGTCTGTGTCTGTCTTGTCATTCCCCTCCTCTCTTTCATTCTGTCTCTCTTTGTCTTTATCTCTATCCTCTGTCTGTCTCTATATCTGTGTCTCTCTCTGCTTGTCTCTCTGTGTGTGTGTCACTGTCTCTTTGTCTGTCTTTCTATCTGTCTCTCCATCTAGTGTCTCTGTTTCTGTCTCTGTCTCTCTTACATACACACATCACACACACACAAACAAAAATGAAATTGATTATAACTTAGCAGATCAGTAAATAATGAGGAGATATATAATGATATATATTAAGTATATATAAAGATATATGTGTCAATATATATATATATATGCCATCAGAAAAGTGCTGTTACAGAAATCATTAAAAGTTTCATCAAATTAAAAGAGAACTTAATAATCATTAGCTCATATTACTTTAAAGTTTGCAGAAAACTACAAATGTAACATCTTGTTATCCTCACAATAATCTTAGAGGTAGAAGTTATTATTTATCTCCATAAGACAGATGAGGAAACAAAAGCAGAGAGTAGGATAATTCACCCATAGTCACCCAGTTAATAAGTGTGTGAGACCATATTTGACCTTAGGACTTTCTGACTTCTGGTCTAGCCCTCCATCTATTATGTTACCTAACTGTTTAAAATAAGAAGTTACTATGAAGGATAGGATCAACTTTGACTTGACCTATTTAAATGAGTCATATTGAAAATAGCATATGGAAAAATACTAACATATTGACACTGTAACTAGTTTTGGCAAAGATTTAACTAATATAAGAGAGTTGCTACAATCAAGAGACCAAAAGGGCCCAGATACTATCTTAAGCAGAAAATACTTCATCTTCTTGCTAAGCCACACAAGACAGTACTATCTTAGAATATAAACTCTTGAGGAAATGCTAGGAAAGCAGGATAATTGATGGCTATGAGAATTTTTGCCTTTTAAAGTAGTGAAAAGCATTGAAAGTCAAAATAAGTTTAAAGAAAACAGCATTAAACTCCTAAGGAGCTTTAATATCAAACTGATAAGAAGGCAACAAATAGAAGAAAGATGGAACAAATTTGTCAACATTTCTCTATTAGTCAACTTTAATTATCAGCAACAGAGACGCCATTGCATTAGGATCATCACACTTCAGTGTTATGTACTTTCTGACAAAGTAGAAATGGCACTAAGGAAATGGAAGGAGCTGCTGAAACAGACCAGACAAATGCTGAAGAAATCCATGCTTGAGGTTGTAGAGGGCTAGAACTCTGAAAAGGTGTACTTGAATCTAGGTCAGCATGGTGCTTATACTTAAGTATCTACTCAATGTAAGATGAAGGTTCTCTATAGTGAGGTAATGGCTGCCTGTGCTCAGTGTGCAGTAGTTATGTAATCATACTGAGATATTTAAGGGAGTCTCAGACACAGAAGGCTCTCTAAGCCACACCTCTCAGCCACAGACACAGAGAAGACTTCAGGCTCCAGATTCCAGACTCCATCTTTGACCAGCCTCATGGCTTCACTCCTCAACTAAGAGCAAGGACTTGGACTGATCTGAGGTCCACCAGAAAGCTAGTCCAGACTTTACAGGAGGTGACAGTTAAAAGAACTGAATATTTGCTTCAAAGATATCTGAAGAAGAGTAAGATACTAAAATAATAAGGAAAAAAATCATAGACAATATTGATATTCCAAAAATATGAAGGGAACACTCATAGCTATTGATCCATATGACTCCTTTTATGTATTTAGAAAGTCTTCTAGATGACACAGTTGATGGCACAACAGTCCTGAAGTCAGGAGGACCTGAACTCAAATCTGGCCTCAGATACTTAATATTTCCTAGCTGTCTATCCCTGGGCAAGTAATTTAACCTCAATTTCTTAAGGAAAAAGAAAAGAAAAAGGAAAAGGAAATCTTTATGATATAAATGTATATTACTGAGGCTTATTAAAATTATGAAAAGATACATAATGGATCTGCAGTTTCACATGTAAAGATCTTTTTATTATACTGTTATAGAAATGCTTGTTTTGTTCCATTAATTTTTTTTAATTTTTAAAAGAAATTCTGAAAATGACAAGTTTCCACAAATGATGCCATGCTGAAGGCTATATCCTTATAGTCACACTATTGACTGAAAGATGTGCCATAATTGAATAAAAGAGTAATTATGTCACTTTCTATCTGTGAGACACTATATTGGGTTCTTACAAAAGTGAAACAGTTCTTTATTCTTGTATTTCAATTGTAAACCATTAATTTTTAAACTTAAAACAAAATATAGCTTAAGAGCCCTCCACTAGTGAAACCCCCACGCATATTCTAAGATCATACAAGTTTCTTTGATAAAAGGGATCACAGAGATATCGTTGTTCAAGGACCTTTTGATTATTAGCATCAGATATATAAAGTAAGAAAAGATGTGCTCAACAAAGGTATTGTGAAAGTTATTTTAGGCAATGTCCAAAAAGAGGAATTCTATATTGATAGAAAGGTCTTCCAGATGTTCTTGTTAACAGCTGCAGTTGTTCAGAGTACAAGCCCCAGAACATTACATGGGTGAGATTGAACTATGATTATTCAAAAGAGAACTGGAATTTGCACACATATCAGCACACATAGTTGTAATGAACACAGCAAGATGAACCAATGAGTTGGGTCCAGAATTGACCAGTAAAAAAAGCACAAAATGAATTGCATTGGGGAATCTGTACAAAGCTTTTAATGAACACAAGCTGTTTCCTGGTGCTGGGATCCATCTTTGCAACATAAGTAATTTGCCAGTGATGTTATACAGATATAAAATCTTAGAGCATCACTATCTCCAAGGAAACAGAGTTACATTTGACCCAAAGGACAATAGAAATATGAATGGTGAGTGCCAGTAGGTTGCTACATATTTTTAATGATGACTTGAACTCAAGAAATCATACACAGTTAGCTGGCCAGGGAGCAAGATGATTGATTCCACGGCAATTTTCAGGCTAGAGGAATAAATAGAAGGGAATTGAAGAAAAGAAGATGGAATATAAAAGACTGTTGTATGATGATAGTCCCAGTGGTCATGTTTGTGTTGCATTTGGCTTGTCTATCTAAGATACTTGTCCAACATACTTTAAAGTGAATGTCTTAAAACTCATTCAAACATATTGCAGAGAAAATGAGTTTTTCTAGTCATCTTTCCCTGGTCCAACTTCCCCATCACACTGATTCATCTTATATACCTATCTCCTAAACAAAAACTTCAAAGTCATTCTTAAGTTATTATTCCCCACATCCAGGCTCTAGCCATATCCTTATATATTTTTTATTTAATAATGCCTTCTTAACTTGCTCCCTTTCTCTTCTAACTTTCCATTGTTGTTCAGTTATTATTCAGTAATGTACATAACTGTTTGTGACCTTATTTGGGGGTTCTCTTGGCAAACATATAATCATTTGCCATTTCCTTCTCCAGATTATTCGACAGATAAGAAACTGAGATAAACAAGATTAAATTACTTGCCCAGGATCACATAGTTAGTGAGTGTGAAAATGAGTCTTCCTGATTCCAAGCCTGACACTCCATTGACTCTGCTACCTAGCTTCTCCTACCACCAGAATCTTTTGTATAATCTGTGCCCCACCAGGACTCTTTCCTACCATAATTTCCATTTCCAAAATATTTTCTCTATCCATGAAATCTCCTTGTCCTCTACTCCCATGATTCCACAAAATCTCAAAGTTGGCAGACACCACAATGATCTAACAATATGTATATATTGCTTTAAGGTTTGCAAAGTATTGTAAATATGTTTCATCATTTGATCCAACACTAAGAGGTAGATGCTATTATAATTTCCTTTTAATACATGAGGAAACTGAAATTAAGAGATTAAGTGACTTTACCAAGGTAACAAATATTAAAAGTCTCAGGTGGGATTTAAACTCAAGTCTTCCTAACCTTTTTTTCCCCCTGAGACAATTGGGGTTAAGTGACTTGCCCAGGGTCACACAGTTAGGAAGTGTTAAGTGTCTCAGATCAGATGTGAATTCAGGTCCGCCTGACTTCAGGGCTGATGCTCTATCCACTGAGTCTTCCTGATCTTAAGTCCAGCCCTCTTATCCACTAAAACACTTTGTGTCTGTAATCCATAACTAAAGAACAATCACTTCTACATCCTAACTAGCAAGTAAAAATTCATCCATTTATTCCAAAAAGGAAAACTCATTGCATCCTGAGGCAGTTCCTTCCTTTTGGATAATTCTAATCATCCTCCTTATTCAATAAAATCCAGTGACCTGCAATTATTTCATGAATCAATTATAAACTCTGTTGTCTGGTTTTTAAAGCTTTCCATAACCTGTCCCCAGTTTGTCTGTCTATCTTCATTATATATTACTCCCCCTCCTACATATATTACTATCCAGCCAAACTAGCCATCTCTATGTCTCCTATACACATTCTTATTCATTTTTCATGCCTTGGTGTTGGCTATTCCCCAGTCTCGAATGCATTTCCCTACACATCTTCATACATTCATTTCAAGAGGCAACTCAAATACTATCAAGACTTTTCTGATTTCCTCTAATTGCTAATGTTCTCCCTCTCAAATTACATTGGACTTAATTTGAATTTATTTCCCATTCAATTTATACACTTTGATACATACTCATGTACCTATCATTTTCCCCAATAGACTCATCTTGCTATCCTTATCAAACACATTCAATGATCACTTTGTTCATCATGTAAATATTTGATCTACTTTTGTTACTTTGACAATTTATTAGGATGTAATTATTAGAGTCCCCAATTGAATTCCTACTCTGATGCTTCATCATGGTTAGGACATGACATGGGATCATCAAAGGACATTCCAGCACAACAATAAGATTTCTGGAAGCTCCTACCAAATTAGAAATAGTGTCCATAAGTCAAATTTCTCATACAATAAGAACCACTTTAGCTTAATTTGATATGGTTATCATGAAAAGAATGGATATCAGGAGAACAACATGATTCTAGGAAAAGAAATTAGAATTGGAATTAGACTACCTGAGCTCAAATTCTGTGTATGTGACCCCGGCCAGTTTAATTTCTCTGGACTAGAGAAATTAAACCTGAAGCAGACCTAATTATCTCCCTGGTGCTCTAAATCAGTGATCTATGTATAAGGGAAGGAGGGTGGTTCATTAATAAAATCTACTCCTCTACACAGAGAGTTTTGACCTGGATGAGTAGCAACATATGCCAGGCGACCAGGGTATAACTTCCAGTTCTGTTCTTTACAACCTGGATGACCTTGAGTAACTAAATCTCTTAATCTCAGTTTTTTTTTCCACCAGTACTTATTTAGGATTTAAAGGTTTGCAAAAGTGCTTTATGTACATCATCCCATTTTATCCTCACAATTCTCTTGTTTTATATAAGTATTCCAGGCTGGAAAATGGCCAACATCAAAGCATGAAAAATGAACTATAGTATGTATGAAAGATAGTTTTGCTGAACAGTTGTATGCAGGAAGAGGAATAATATATAATGAATGTTTATCATCAACATATAATGAATTTTTATGTCATTCTAATTCTATACATGAAGAAAAGGGGTAAGAATGAAGTGGCTTTCCTAGGGTCACATAACTAATAAGTAGCTGAAACAAGATTTGAATTTAGGACTTTTTCATCCTGAACTCTATCTACCAGCTGCGTTCATTATGGGGTGGGACTTGATAATTTTTATCATAGATCTTTTGAACTGTTGAACTATTTATATTCTGGATGCTGAATATGATATTACTGTCTTCACTGAAGGAATATGTTTGTTCATGGCATTGTTGATTGTCTTGGCCTGAAAATTCTTTAAGATACAGAACCCAGTCTATATAATATTAATTGTATAACACTTTGAGAAGGACCAGTCACAGGAAAGTATTAAAATAATGAAGGCAAGCAGTACCTGTATTTGCTTTTGTGGATTGGCTGCATCTTGAGGAAGTTCAGATCTTCCTGGAACTTGGAAATCACCATGATGTGATTTTTGCAATGCAATGACAGGCCCTGGGGCTATAGGTAGGGTCTTAGGTCTTGCCAACCCATGACCATTCCCCACAGGAAGCTGTTTCTCTTCTTTTCTGCCTATGGCTTCTTCTTCCCCTTCAGAGTCCACAATAAAGACATATTCTGCTTTGAAAAGGTCACTCTGCTGCATTGTTTCTGGTTGATTCAATTTAAGCCCTTTCTCTTGGAAAATCTTTTGGCTGGTTTCTGTAGAACAGGCGTATGTCTGAATATCACTCTCTTGTCGGATTCCACTTTTAAAAGTCAGGTGGTCTGAGAATTTATTGGAATTAGACTGCAAAAGACATAAATATATTTAGTTTAAATAAATAAATATTCTCTTTCTCACCCTTACAACCACAAGACATGAACTATCTTGAGATTATAGTAAAAAAATGCAAAAATTTGGAACACAAGGTTTTGCAAAGGTAAATGTTGGAAACTCTTTGCATGCATTTTGAAAATAAAAAAAGATATTATTTAAATTTTTTTTCAATTAATTATCTAGGCATGGGTTCTGTCAATAAAAAGTTATAATTATTTTAAAAAAATAAATAAAGTAGCATTGCCTCAGGAAAAAATATGTTTTAATTGCATATTTTAGAACAAAGCTTAGTTTTTTTATATCCAATCATACTTTGAGGTATGATCTCAAATCATTGATCTGTTCTATTATTTTTGATTAAGCAGAAAGTATAGCAATTTTATTTGCTACTCTTTGATTCCTAAAGTCACCTTATATCTGAAAATAAATCTGTATTATATGTTATGTTAGTGATGTCAAACTCAAATAAAAAAGGAGATGATCAAAAAACACATGAGGATTCCTTTAGGTCACATGTTGACTTAGAAAACTACATATTAACATTATCTGTGTTCTATTGTATTTCTATTTATTTGTTTTAATATTTTCCAATTTCATTTTAATTTAGTACTAGAAAATATTGCTAGCCAACTGCATGTTTGAAATGTCTGATCTCTATGACAACAAATAACTAAATCTAGCTGATTTGATCAATTCAGTGAGGGGGTTTACAAGTAGGGGAAGATAGAAGTCAGGTAACTAAAACAATCAGTTTTTGAATTTTAACCTTTTTTACTGTTGAGAATATTATGAGATGAAATTTGATAGTTGATTCAAGGCAGACAGCTAGAGCTTTTGTACACAAAGGTGTTAAGGGAAGGAAGGGATTAGGAGGCGGGCATGTAGATAAAGACATTTAAAGTAACTTATGAATACATATGTATGTAGTCTGTAAATCCAAAGAAAGTGATCTGAAGTCTCTGTTTAACTTTACCTATTTATGATTGATAAATTTAAGTCTGCTTACCCTAGATTAAAACATTTCTTTTTCTTTTTTCTGCATCAGTATAAAATCAAACAGCCCCTAACATTTGTAGGCCACTACCAATCTATGGCCTGAACTGAGCTAGTTGACTAGAGATAAAATGCAATAAAAAGGCTACTTATTATGGAAAAAAACAAAATAAGACATTCATTCTGCCATTTATTATTTATTATTAATGAATGTCATTTAGTTTTAATAATTCATTTTGAGAATTTGACTGTATATGGCCCTATATTAAAAGCTAGAAAAGAGTTCGGATTTCACCTAGTTTAATGCTCTTATTTTATAGTTGAGGAAATAAATACCTAAAGAGGTTATTTGATTTGGTCAAGATCACTATGAACTATGAACTCATATTGTATATTTTCTTGTCCAACATTGGGCAAACAGGTAGGAGAGTGCACTGGGGAGTCAGACCTTTGATAGTTGGAAATTCTTTGAGATTTTTCCATGTTCCAAATGTTGGACATTCATAATAGTGATTTTTTTCTATTATATCTTATTTTTCCTATTCCATGTTCATTCTGGAATATTTATAAAATAGAATAATAAAAATGATCAATCACATTTATATAGTTGCTTAAGAATTTATAAAGTGCTTTCATCATAATAGTGAAGTATTTCAAGTATCATTCCTCTTTTAAGAAAGGAAACTGAGAGATTAAGTGATTATATGGCATATACAGCAGTGTTGCAGACAGGATATAAATCTAAGCCTCCTAACTCTAAGGTTCTAGTGCTCTATTCACTAAATCACACATACTGCCTTAAACAACTAAAGAAATTATTTGTGTTTATCATGTTTTCAGTATATGAAATTTGCTACAAATACCATAGGAAATTGAGTTTTAAAGACTTTGCAAGAAGATGTTACCATATAACATAGATATACACTGACCCAGAAAAATATTATACATATCAATCTAAAAAATGCAAAGTGTATTATAATCTTTGTCAAATAACATTAAAAGTAATCTCATCTCAGCATCTGAGTTGAAGAAAAAACTTTTCATATATTTGACTTAGATATTGTTCAAGTAGTTCCTGAAAATCATTTAGTTTGTTTACTCTTTGAGATGTTGCTGTTGTTTAGTTGATTAGTAATGTCTAGCTCTTCATGATCCCATTTGTGGTTTACATTTCTTTTTCGCGTTCATTTTTACAGGTGAGAAAACTGAGGCAAACAAGTTTAAGTGACTTGCTCAAGATCTAGTAAGTGTCTGAGGCTGAATTAGAACTCAGGTCTTCGTTACTCCAGAGCAGTTATTTTATCCACTGTGCCACCTAGCTGTTCAAGATAATCTATAATCATATTCAAAGACCATAGGTCAATATGTTACCATGGTCTAGAAAAAATGAATGAATAACCTTTGATTTAGTGCCTACTACGTGCCAAGGGTATAAAGAACATAATAAATCAAAGATAGCAATCAGATTTTTTTCCTTCTCTCCAATAATTTAAGGGATATCTTTATGAGACAGAGGTCTTATAAGTGTCTGTGGTTCAATAAAAAGTAATAATTAATATCTATATAAAAGCTATTCAGTGCCAGATATTGTACTAAGTACTTTGCAAATATTAAGTCATTTAATCCTTACAACCTCTCTAAGAGATAGGTGCTATTTTTGCCCCTTATTTAATAATTAGAAAACTGATGTAGACAGCAGTTAAGTGATTTTATCAGGATCACAGGACAATTAAGTATGTGAGGCCATTTGAACTTAGGTCTGACTCCCCAGTGCACTGTCCTACCTGGCTGCCCAATGTTGAACAAGAAAATAGACAATATGAGTTCATAGTGATCTTGACCTTATTTGATTTGGTCAAGATCACTATGAACCTCTTTAGGTATTTATTTCCTCAACTATAAAATAAGAGCATTAAACTAGGTGACTTCCAAACTCTTTTCTAGCTTTTAATATAGGGCCATCTACAGTCAAATTCTCAAAATGAATTATTAAAATTAAATAATTTTAATTCTTTTTAAATTTTTACCAAAAGAATGATAAAAAAAATTGTGAGGGCTGAAAATGTGAAGAACATAAGAGCTATGACAAGAAATCATAGCAAATGATGGTTTATTACAAATGAGAATTCCTTGATGACAACAAAAAATTTGTAATCACATGCACTCTTCTTACAAATAATACAACCATCACTTTTGGCCCCAGAATTCAAAACTTTTAAGGAAAAAAAATGAAAGGGAAAGAGATGATCACTGAAAAAACTTTTTACAATTGAATTCGTTTTCATGCAAATTTTGAGAGTTTCAATGTAAGTATGAATATAGTCTACACTACTTACTGTTCCTGGGTCCTTGTCTCTTGGTTCTTCACCAATTTTAACAAGGTATTTAGAGGCATCAGAAACTTGAGACTGAGTTGGCAGTCTTCGTATGGTTGGGACAAATGTGAAGATCAATGGTTTGGTTTCAGAATCTCCAGAAAAGACCTAAAGATATATAAGAAATAAGACTTTTAGCCTTATTAAAAAGATAGCCTATCCTTTATTCTCCATAAAGCATGATGAATAACCAATATCAACTTCAGTTAGCACTAAAATATTCATTTAAAATGTGTTAGACCAGATATTAATGAGAGAGACAAAGAGAGAGACTGAGGAGAGGGAGAGAGAGAGACAGAGAGACAGAGACAGAGACAGAGAAAAAAAAATTGATTGTTTAGTATTTACCAGGGACTTAGAGGAAGTCTGAGGATGCAAATAGAAGCAAATGGGATTGAATGTCTTCAACATTTAACATACATGAGAATGTACTAACATTCTCATGGGAATAAAATAAATGAAGGAAAGCTAGATAAGGGTGAATGGTACAAGTGCAGGAACAAGAATACTGATGAAGAGATGAAGAAGTCTTGAGAATGAGCAGTGGAGCTGGAGTAAAGTGAGCATGGCCTGGTCACCACCTCATGATGTCGTAGGAAAATGCTTAATTAGTAGCAAAGTTTTTTTTTCAAAGATATTAGGCCTATTGTAATGACTATGACATAGGCAAACTTTGTCCTATGCCCCACATTCCTTTTTCTAGTTTGAATGCAACTATATTCTAATTTATGATGGGGGAGAGGGGATGTTGGTGTTTTTGTTGTTGTTGTCGTCGTTTTGGATTAGGTTTTTTTTTTTTTGGGGGGGGGGGGCGAAGAATCCATTGTGGGCCAACTTCAACCAGATCCATGTAAACATTTACACCTATGAAAATTACAAATGTTATATATCAGGCTTTGGCTTATTGTTTTGTTGATTGTCTAAACTTAAGAAAATGATGAAAAAATATTAAAATTCAGTGTAAATTTAAAATTATATTCATTTTATGGCATCTGTGCCCTTTACTCTTTTCATATATCCACTATCCTACTTCAAGTCCTCATTACCTCTTACTTGCAATATTAAAATTGCTTCTTAATGATCACATAAAATCTTTTTTTTTCTTTGTTAAGGCTTTTTATTTTTCAAAAACATATGCATGTACAATTCTTCAACATTAGCCCTTGAACAACCTTGTGTTCCAATTTTCCTCCCCTTCCCCTATGCCCTCCCCTGGATGGCAAGCCATAAATATTATATTAAACATGATAGAAATATATGTTAAATCCAATATATGTATATGTATTTATAAAATTATCGTGCCACACAAGAAAAATCAAATCAAATCAGTGAAAAAAAAAGAGAGAAGCAAAATAAAATGCAAGCAAACAACAATAAAAGGAATGAAAATACTATGTTCTGAACAACACTCAGTTCTCACAGGCCTCTCTCTGGATGCATGTGGCTTTCTTCATCACTGAACAATTGGAAGTGGTTTGAATCATCTCAATGTTGAAGAAAGCCATGTTCATCAGAACTGATCATCATATAATCTTGTTGTTGCTATGTATAATGATCTACTGGTTCTACTTATTTCACTCAGCATCAATTCATGTAAGTCTCCCCAGGTCCCTCTGAAATCATCCTGTTTGTTGTTTCTTACAGAATAATAATATCCTATAACATTCATATACTATAATTTATTCAGCCATTCTCCAATTGATGGGCATCCATTCACTTTCCAGTTTCTTGCCACTACAAAAAAGGGCTGCCACAAACATTTTTGCACAGATCACATAATTTCTTTCTCTCTCTTCTTCTCTTTCTTTTCCTCTCCCTCTGTCTTCCCTTTCTTTCCTTCCCTCCCTCCCTTTTTCAGTAGCTCAAAATTCCCAAATCAAGAGATTTACCAGCCTCAGCTTTCACAGTAGCAAGACTTATAGGCATGTGCCATTAAACCCACTTTGGACCTTAGCTTCTTTATTTGTAAAATGAGTAGTTATTTCTAAGATCACTCCCTGCTCTAATCTGGTTCAAATACTATTTTCTATATGAAATCTTCCAATAACCCCCACAAAAGAATTCCCCCTTATCTTTATATATATCCCATGTGTATTTTAATATTAACATGTGGTTTCCCTGTTTAGAACTTAAGTGATTCTATGACCCCATGAGATCATTCCTCTCTCTAAATCATACTCCATATAGCTTCCAAAGTGATAGACGTAAAGCACTGATCTGACCATGTCACACCTCTGCTCATTAAACTGCAATGCAATAATTAGCACTTATTTTATAATTTAATTTTATTTTTAATTTAAAATATTTTTTCTCTCTCCCATTATTCCATGTTAGAAAACAAAACAAAACAAAAACAAAAGTCCTGTCACAAAATTTCCCATCACTTCTAAAATCAAACTATTCAGTTTGGCATTTAAAATCCACCACAACCAGTTATCAGTCTTTGTCTCTAATCATGTACTCTATGTTCTAGCCAAAGTGGCTTTCTTGTTGTTCCTCCCATATAACATCTATCTCCCATCTCTGTACTCATGCCTACAAAATGTTCCCTCTTTAGCTCCATCTCTTAGAATCGCTAGCTTCCTTCAAAGTTCAGTTCAAGAATATAGTTTTCCAAGTACAAAAATTACTTTGTATATGGGATATATATATTTTCATATTGACATGTTATTTCACTGACATAACATAAGCCCTTAAAGACAGAGGCTGTTTCATTTGTCTTTACATTCCTTGTGAGTAGTATAGTGCTGGGAACAAAGTAGGTGATTAATAAACACCTGTTGATTAATTGTGATTAATACAGAAAGTTAATGTAACAGAAATAAACTGTAGAAGATAATTCAATGTAAAATTGAGTCTCCCTTAAAATCCATTCAAATGCATTTAGTTGCTCAAGTTCAAATGATTTCATTATTAGGAAGGAGTCCTGGCACGGTGTAATTGGTATTGTATTGCTACTAAGGTAACTTTTCTTACATTTTTCCACTAGGCAATGTTGAAGAAAGAGAAAGGGAATAAGCATTTATAATCCTCTTCAAATATCTTATTTGATCCTCACAATAACTGCAAGGTAGTGCTATTATTGTCCCCATTTTATAGTTGAAGAAACTAAATGACTCACCCAGGATTATAGAGTTAATGACAGTGTGAGAGTTCTAGATTAGAATACAAATCTTAACTCCAGGCCCAGTGTTCTATTCTCTTTGATATTTACTTGCTCCAAGTCATTGAACTTCTGTTAAATTAATTGGCTTTCCCAGGATTACAAGGCTAGTAAGTGTCGGGACACATTTTAAATCAGATCTTCCTGATCCCAGTCCCAGAGCTCCATGCATTAAGCCAACTAGCTGCCTTTGTAAATTATTATAGAAAGATGGGAAAGTGCCATTAAATTTTCATTTGAGGATTCCAGATAATTGTGATTATTAATATGAGATCATAAAATAATCCCTATTAGAGTAGATAAGTTTTTCTTCCAAAGTCAAATATCACTTAATATTATTAAATAAATCTCTGACATTGATGATTTATAGATTATTTATTTATCAATTTATAAATCCTAGCCCTTTTTACATTAATCTCGATATTTTGGGTGAAAGATATAGTGACTGAAGAGTGAATAAAAATGTTTTACCGACTTAATATGATGTTCCTTTATAACCTTGTACACCACAAGAACTGATCAACACCATAATGTGTTAATAACCAGACAGTCCTAGCTCTGTATTTGCTAAAATCATATTCATGTTTTTCTTGTTTAAGTTTGGGAAAGTATTGGGTTTTGCTTTGTTTTTTCTGTCCCATGATTTCATTGATGTAGATATCCCAAATGAAAGAACATTTATTAAGTCACTATTACATATCAGAATTATGCTAGACATTAGGGATAAAAGAGCAAATCAAAAGAATTCTAAAGAATGCCATATTCATCATGAAACAACCAGAGGGTGGAATATATAGACCACAAAGAGTCAGAAAGACCTGAATTTCAATCTGGCCTGATACTTTTCAGCTGTATGACACTGCCACAACAAGTTTCCTCAATTGTAAAATGAGATATAATAACAGCACCCACCTTCCAGGTTTGTTGTGAAGATCAAGTCAAATAATATATATATATATATATATATATTTTAAAAAGCACTTAGTATAGTGCCTTGCACACAATAGACATGCACACATGTGTGTACACAGACAGTCAGAGACAGAAACAGAGACAAAAACAGACAGTTTCCCCTCATAAAATGTCAACCTCTAGTCAGCAGGGATTGTTTCATTTTATATTTTTTCCAATGTCTGGCACACAGTAGGTACTTAATGTTTATTGTCTTCTTAATTAATTGAAGTAAATACAAGATCTGAAAAATAATAATAAATGTCAAAAATTGAGAAGAAGAGGGGAGTCTAAGAAATAGCACTAAAAATGGAGGAATGCCATGAGATAGATTTCATTTAAACTGAACCTTGAAAAGAACTAGGAATTTCAGGGTGGTAAAATTGAGGAGTGAAAGCATTTTCCATTTGGGGATGGTAATCTACACAATAATCTAGAGAAAGGAGATAGAATGTCTTCTGGTAAGAGAAATAGCATGGGTGAATGTGGCTGAAATATGTGTTTTAGAGAAAGAGGATATCAGTGTAGAAAAAAAAATTTGGAGCTAGATTGTTAATGACTTTAAGAGTCTCAAAAAATAGTTTGCATTGGATCCTAAAGGCAATAAACAGACATTGAACCTTCTTAAAACAAGGAAATGATATGACCAGGCTAGGTAAGTCAGTGAAGGATGGATTGGAAAGGAAAGAGAATGGAATAATCGAAAAAGCAAGAAAGGAATGGATGCAAATGATTGTATGAAGTACCCATGTAAAAATATCTAGTTGGAAAGATGTCTATTTTTTCTGATTGGAAAGATGAATATTTATATTTACAAGTTATCTACATTGAAATGATAACTAAACTGATGAAAGAGAGGTAGGGAACATACATTAATATAGTGTTTACTATGTGCCAGCCACTGTGCTAAGTGCTTCTTTCTTTTTTTACAAATATTATCCAACTTGATCCTCACAACAAATTTGGAAGGTGGGTGCTGTTATTATGTCCCATTTTACAGTTGAAGAAACTTATTGTGGCAGTGTCATGCAGCTAATTAGTGTCAGGCCAGATTGAAATTCAGGTCTTTCTGACTCTCAGTGGTCTATCCATTCCATCCCATGGCTGTTTCATGATTCCTTGCCAAAAGGAAACAGAAGGCTATGGACAGAGTTGTCCATAAAATACTCAAATGGCACAGTGCTGGCCCTGGAATCAAAAAGACATCTTTCTAAGTTCAAATGATCCTGGACAACTCCTGTTTGCTTCAATTTCCTCATCTGTCAAATGAACTGGAAAAGAAAATGGCAAATCACTCCAGTGTCCTTGCAAGATTGAAGTCACAAAGAATTGGATAACATTGAAAGGATTCAACAATAACAATGGGAATGAGACATAGGTGATGATTAAACAAAGGCAACTTAATAGGATAGGGTCAAACAGGTAGCAAAAAGCAAGAAGAGAACAATAACACTAAAACCAGGGAGGAGAAAGCTCAGAAGGACACTACTCCCAGTGTAGGAACTTGTTCTGCCAACTGAGAGTTTCCTAGGGCCCATGATCATAGAGCTGGTAGAATTAGATTCAAATTAAAGTCTCTCTTACTCCAAGGGCAGTACAACATCCAGTCATCAGTACATGCTTCTTGCCCCTCTGTCATATTCCTCCATCTTTATTGTTGTTCAGTTCTTTCAATCATGTCTGACTCTTTGGGATTCCATTTGGGATTTTCTTGGCAACACTGGACTATCTCCTTCTCCAGCTCATTTTATAAATTAGGAAACTAAGGTAAACAGCGTTAATTGACTTGCCCAAATCATACTGCTGGTAAATATTTCAGGCCATATTTGAATTTAGGAACAGAAAACTTCCTCATTTCAGCCACAGCATTCTATCTACAGCACAAATTCTGACTAAAAACAAATCCAAAACAAACTGTGATTTAGAACAGTAGTGATGAGAAAATGCAGAGAAATGAAAATTTCCTTCTTGGGCTACTGTTTAAAAAAAATACCCAAAATCTCATCAGGAGCAAAGTTTTTTCTATAAATGCATAAACACAGACAGAAAAGACATTAAAATAGAAGTCAATACTTCCTGTCACTTTTAAGGCGCCAGTATCATCCCAGAATACTATATCCTTTTTCATTCTATTTTCCTTGCATTCTCTTCTCTTCCAAAGTGTGAGATGTATATTTGCACAGAATTTCCATCTGAGTGGGATTTAGAACTTCTCTGGTCACCATGTAGAATTCCAATGAGAGGGTCACATGTTAACAACTAGGTTTTCAAACCTCTTATGGGGAAAGAAAAGATATTTGCTGTTCTTTTACACAAAGCAGCCAAGTTCCATGGTCCCAGAGAGATGAATTGCTATGGTGATGGCAAATTATTTTTTTCCACAAAGCAGAAATAGCCGCACTTTAATAGCTTTACATTTGTTAAATGCCAATTAACACTTCCAGTTGTCAAAGCTGCCTGAACCTCCAGCTCTCTGCCTGTGTTTGAACCACTTTGTGTGTCAAAATGAGAACAAAAAAAAACCTTATTAGACAATGCTATCTCTTTCTACAAGTAGAGCTTACGGTATATTTCCTTAGGTTTTCGTTGATTTGGTTTGAAAGTCTTACAAGGTCAGACCCTGCACCTTTTCCCTGGGAAAACAATTGGACAGACTTATAAATCATCTGAAAAGTTTTTTTTTTTCGTTTTCCCCCCCCGACATTGCATTGAAGTGCTTCTCAGCTCTGCTTTATCCTTTTCTGTAAGGCTCACTTTCATCTCTCACCCTAAAATTCCTCTTCCTTCCTAACATGACACCAAGCAGCTAAATGTTACCTCCTCCATGACACCAAACACTTTCAGACAGGAACTTACCCTCCCCTTAAATGAAGACGTTACAGGCTGTAGCATCAGTAACCCTACCCCCCACTAAGGGCACCCCAGAGGACAGATCCTTTGATTTCCCCCAGTTAACAAATGGTCTATATTTACCAGCTCACCCTTGCTCAGGATGCCAGCTATCATTTCCTTTTGGTATCCAGTCAAATTAATCTGCTGTTGCATCAGTCTCACAGCAACCTGACAGCAACAAGAGATGGTCACACAGTGCAATGTAAAACATTTAGGAAAGTCTACCTTTTACCTGGGCTTTGGTCTTTGTGCTCCCTGCTAGGCTGCCCTGGTGCACTTGGAAGTCATTGTTCCCGTTTTCACTCAGAAGCCACTGCTTTGGAAGCATCACATAAGGCAGTGAGCAAACCAATGACTGAGGTGGGAAGGAAGCCTTTCACAAAAACAACCCAAAAAAAATTCTAAAAAGAGGTAAGTGGAATAGTGCCCTCCTTGCTAGCTAACACTTTGTCAGCTCTCAATTGTAGTTTCAGAGAGAGGCATATATATATATATATATATATATATATATATAGAGAGAGAGAGAGAGAGAGAGAGAGAGAGAGAGAGAGAGAGACATAAATATGAGTGTGTGTGTGTGTGTGTGTGTGTGTGTGTGTGTGTATGTATAGAAAGAGACAGAGAGAAAGAAAAAGAGGGAGAGAAAGGGAAAGAGAGAAAGAGAGAGGAGAGAGTATGGCCTACTGTGAAGTCCTTATCTGCTAAAAATGGGTCATTAGGAATAAAAATATACCTTTCTCATCTTTGTACATAGTTTTTCTTAAATACAGCAGTGCCTTAAATGAATGAATATGCTATGAAAATAAGGGCTATATAAGATTGGAGAGAAAAGAATATTATTTTGGCAACTGCTTGGCATCTCACCACAAAAATAAGTTGGTAACATTCAAAATGAGCAATTAGGGTAAGAGACAGGAAAACATGGACAAGGATTGGTTTGTATTTGAACAAAGAGACAAATAATATGCAGTGATGGGTTAAAAAAGAAACCAATGAAATATAGTATCTGTCCTATGCATCTAAATAGCAGACAGCAACATATGAGCATCTGGATTCCCTGAAGTACTTCACCACTTAACAAAAATAGCATGAAAAAAGAGCATGAAATCAATTTTTCAAACCCGCCTCCACACTTTCCCCACCCTGCCAAGTCATCCTTCATAACACTTACCAAACTAATTATCCTCGTGCACAAAGTCAGTCTGCTCAAAGATCTTCAGTGGCTCCCAACTTCCAACTGAACAAAGTTCATATACCTTTGGCTGGCATTCAAGGACATTCCAAAGTTGGAGCCATTCTATTTTGCCAGGCTTAGTTCATATTATTTCTTTCAAAACTATACTTTCCGCTCTCCTGGCTGGAATACTTTTTCCCAAAAATATACCTTGTGTTTTTCCACCTCTGTGCTTTAGCTCATACTGTTCCTTGTGCCTAGAATATCCTCCTACTCCCTCTTCTCATCTGTTGAGTTCATATGTGTCCTTTAAAGCCCAACATAAATAATAGCTTGCTTTAATGTAGAGATGTAAAGTTGATAAAGCACTTTATTCTCATTTGATACGCACAAAAAGCTTGATGCTTGATGCTAAAATTATGTTAATTTTACAGGTAAGGAAGCTGAGACTGAGAGATGTTAAAAGTCACTAGGTTAACCAATGGGTGAATCAGGAATCAAATTCATCTTCCCAACTTCAAGTTCAACACTTTAATCTCTCCCTAGCTGCTTCCAAATGTTGTCTCTTTAATGTCTTTCCCTTTCAATTTGCCCTCTTGTTTTTTGTGTACTTGATGTTTCCATGTTCTCTTATCTATTAAAATGTATGCTCCCTAAGAGTAAAGATTGTGCTTTGGTTTGATTTGATTTGATTTTTTGGTTTTCTTTGTATTCTTGCTTATTGATCATCTGGAGTCTTTCTGTGATTCTTCGTCCTTCATTCAGTAATAAACTTCCCCATTCTAGTTTCAAAACTAACATTTGTCTCTAAAGACAGCATCAAAGCAGTAGAAAATATTTTAGATTTGGTTGGAAGATTTACATTCAGGGACATGTTGGAGTATTAGTTCCTGTTGGATACTCATAAATCATTATATTCAATGTGAGCATTTATACTTCAGAGATCATCAAAAACCATAAATTAGCACTTGATTCATTGTTTTGTTGATTTTCTAAAATTAAGAAAGTGTTGATAATGTATATTAAACTGTCATGGATATATTCTTTCTCTAGGATTAGGTTTCCTCATCTCTAAAAGGAGGGGTTTGGCTTACATGATCTTTAAATTCACTTCCAGCCTAGTCTTTTAATTTTGCCATAGATATGCCATAGATAACTCTTATCATGTCTCCAAACTCAAGCTAGAAGTTTCTAAGCTAGAACTTATATGGGGATTTCCTTCCCTAGTCAAGATCCCCAACTGATGTTACTTTGAATCCATTTGGAGTTATTTTGTTTTTATTTGATTGAATGTAAACTCTTTAAAGTCATAATCTATTTTGGTTTTGTAGATATCTGAATAGCCTAGAGTAATGATCTGTATACAGTAAGTAGTCTATAAACACTTCAATGAAGTTCTACTCCAGGACTGCAAAAAAACAGTAAATGTCCTGACTGAAGATAAATAAAACTTCACAAATTCAATTGATTGGAGCAGTCAGCTTCCAGTATTTCTATTTTCTAAGTATTGATTTTCTTCAACTCTGTGAGAGCCATATTTGTACTTTGTCAACAAAGGATGCTATGCCCCAAGGGCAAAATATGCACCAAGAAATACAGAGGAGAATAATAAAGTTCAAATACTGAGACATAGACTTGCTGTCTCCTGAAGGTGCATTGTATACGCAGAATTCTGCATTAATTGCTTCTATTCCTTTCCCTTAAGCAAAACAAATCAGACCTTTGTGGGGCATGGAAGTATCACGAGTACAAGAATGGCACAAAATGCTCCTGAGGTATTGGGGGAAAGTTAACTACTGTAGATTTTGATCATATTGATGTACAATCTCCAAGTAAGATGATTCGGTTCAAAAATGAAAGACAGCTGTGTCAAAAGGATCCACACCAGCTTGGAATCAGAAAGACTTGGGTTCAACCCTCCTTAAAATGCATACTATTTGTGTGATAGTGGATAATCACTCAACCTCCTCTAAGTGTCTCAGAGAACATTCTGAGATAAATGTATATGAGTTGCCAATTTGCATCAGTAGAGGAATTTTCATAGAGTTCCTCACACTAATGAAATCAGAGTTATCAAATATACATGCATATATACATGCATACTGCACACATACATGTGTGTACATATATATAAATATATACTCAGGGATATATGTGACTGACTACATGGAATGTAGTTTTGTATATGTGCATATATATTGTGTTTTATATATATATATATATATGTATAAACATATATACATATAAATTCATATACACATATAGCAGCATGGAGTAGTAGATAAAGAGTTGACTCTAAGTTAAAAAGACCTGAATTTTGACACATACTATCTGGATAACCCTAGGCAATTAAGCAAATCACTTAACTTCTAAAGCATATAGGCAATATTCAAAAACTATACGTAATATAGTTTACTATACTATAGTATAGCTATAATATTGCTATAGTATAACAATTTTCAAAAATTATAGATAGTATAGTCCCAACCTCTATTGGTAAAGGAAATTTTCTTACCAAAGAGCCTTATATTAATGAAATCACGTATCAATTCTTTATATATACTGTCACTATTTGATAAAATATTATTATGTGTAATATTCACTATATATGAGAGTATATATGTGTATGTTTACACATGTATACATATTAACTATATATCTATATCTGCATGCAAAGTAAATTATTTATAAATATATACACATTTGTGCATTGTGTATATACATATATGTGTGTATGTTTTAAAGTCTAAAATCACAAAAGAGAATAACTTAGAATTCATGCAATCTAAGCTTCTCATTTTACAGATGAGGAAATCCATCACCTCTAAATTCAGTGCACTGAATCATAAGTAAAATATAAGAATAGGTAATACTAACAATTTTTCAAAACTACTTTTTTCTCCAAGTTTTATGTATATTAGAATAATGTATAGATGATTATTTTAATTTCTATCCTACACTTCGGATTGGATCAAAACTATTTTAGAATTTCTACTTCTAATTAGAGTTTTCTACTTCTATTTCATTTCTACTTCTATTCTTTCCGAAGCCTTCTTATTACTGTCTTTCCAAACTCCCTAAAGCCTGAAATATGATCAAATTTGAAAGATAAAAGATTCAGGTTATTTCTTTCTCTCTTCTCCCCCACCTTAACAATTCAATTAAACAAGCATTTTTTAAATAATAATTCCCTACCTTCATTAAGCTTAAATTACACTAGGACAATACACAAGTAAATGAAGAGTGAATATTATACAAAATAATAAAAGATAATTTCAAGATGGAGAAAATGCCAAAAGATGGGAAGATCTGAAAAAAGCAGACAACATGTATAGGAGGTGAAACCTAAGCTCTGCTTTGACTCAAACTGAAGTGTCCAGAAGATGGAGATGAGAAGAAGCTGCATTCTAGTCAGAAGTCCATAAGCATCAGATGGAATGTTATTTCCTGGGAATGTTAGTAAGTCATTTTAAATCCTATAAGTCAAACTACTGTTCCCAAACTGTGGCTACAGATATTTTCAGAGATTCTGAAAATAATAGTGGCTGCCTCAGAGTTCACTGATTTGGTAAACTTGGTTTTGAACTTGGTTTGAAGACTTGTGAAAAAGAAAATCTAGAAGAATTTACCTATCTTTCTCATGCAACATAGGAGGAGGTCTGTTGGGTAGGGTCAAATGGTGCATTTGATTTCCAAATACTTATGCCCTTGACCTCTTCCCCAGAGACTATGGAAAACTGCTGTGGGAAAGCAGCAGTACTTGAAAATGATAGGAATAATTAACCCTAGCCCCACACTGATTCCCTTCTTGGTTAGGGAAGGAAAATAAAGGGAGAGAAGCCAATGTTGTTCACCCTTGGATAATAAGCAAAAATAACCAGTGCTTATTTTGTTTAGTCCCTAAATGTACCCCCATTGCATTATATGTAATGCCTATATATTAATTAATTCAAAAAAGAGAGAAGAGGACCATCTAGGACCTGGCTATGTGTTTAAGGCCTCATAGATAGACATTTGGAGAGATTCTTTGATCTTTAAAAGAGACAGGCAATATTATACCTTTTTCAGCATAAACTAAGGCACAGAATGGGAATAATGTAAAGATTTAGTTTGGATTTCCTGTGAAAAGGAGAGGTGTATTATGATTATCTTCCCTAAGCAAACATAATTTTCCCATAAGCAAGACAGTTTATAAGGATATAATTATGTATATATCTCAGTAAAACTTAAACTCTTGAGGGAAATAGAGCCAATTTCCTATTGTTCAAGGGTTTTCTTAGTTATATTTTATATCTGTTAGGGAGAGGCTACCCTAAAACTAAAGAAACTAGAAAACCAAAACATAAAAACCCTTAAATGCCAAAAAAAAAGAAATACTAAAAACCAAAGAATATATAGAAATTCAAAGGGAAAATTGTTGAATTAATAAATAAGCTTAAAAAATAAATATATCATTAGCTAGTCTGACCTTTAAAAGGGGGAGAAGAAAACTAAACTTTAAAGCATGGAAAGCAAAAATATTAAAAAAAAAAAAAAAAAAGGAGAAAGCACAACAAATGAAGAAACAAAAGGAGTCATTAGAAACTATTTTGCTAGATTATATGCCAACAAAATAAACAATTTAAGTGAAAAAGATGAATATCTTTAAGGGTGATTGGTCCCTACAACAAAAGAACATAATACTAAAATAAATAATATTGGAGGGGGGATGGGAAACACTGGAAAAGTAAGTAAAATTCAGACTATAAAGTTTTTCAATTTGAGTCCTACATCAAACTTTTGAGCCTCCTAAAACATTGATCTAATTGATCTAATATAGTTCCATAATCTTCAGTATCTTGATAATATATTTTCTTACTGCTTTCTTTTTCTGCATAACAAATAATTATTGTCATAGGCTGGATTGTAGAGATTATCACTGTGACTAAAGAAATAGGCTATAATCATTAAGTACAATTACATTCCTCAGGTATAGGTTAAAAATACCATACAAGAATTGAATTAGAGTTCTTTTGGAGATAGAAAGATGTAAGTTCAAATTCTGCCTCTCAAACTCATTAGCTCTGTGATCTTTGTTTAGGATCAGGCTTAATTTTCTCATTTCTAAAATGAGGATAATCTCACACTGTTGTTCTGAGGCTCTATTAAGAAAAGGTATATAAATCACTCTGTAAAACTTAAAACTCTATAAATATCAGTCCTTATTTTATGCCTAATCGATAATTATTTGGATTTCATTTAAAATTATTAGTGATAAATCATAATCAAAGAGAATAATCAGAATGTTTGAGCTAGAAAGGATTTTTAAAAATAATCTAGTCTGTTTCACCTTTGTTTTTTTTTTAGAAAGTATATGGGTCATTTGCCATAGAAACAATTCAACTTTGGAATGAAATTTATAGCAGTAAGTTAAAAAAAAGTCTGCTAGACTTTTATTCAGGGTAACTAGGTGAACCACTGAATCAAATATTGGGCCTGTAATCAAAAAGACCAGAATTCAAATCCAAACTCAGGCAACTTACTAGGTGTGTAAACCTAGACAAATCACTTATTCCCTGTCTACATAAAACTAGAGGAGGAAATAACAAATTGCTACAGTATCTTTATCAAGAAAACCCCATAAATATTTTGTCCATGGGATCATGAAGAATCAGAGATGACTCAACAATAAGAGGCTTTTATTAGAGGGAGGCCCCCAATAAGGATATTTATGGGAAATTCGAATTTAGCTCTCCTCTAATTAGTCTCACTTTTTCCCATGGGGAAAGAAGACAAGAGCCTCAATTGTGTAGACAATTCTTCACTTAAGACCCTTAGGCAATATTAAAAAATAAAAACTACTTCTATAATCTCTTATCTCTACAGTCACTAGGTTTTCTGGGGAGAAAAACCCTTTTCCAAAAATTTGCAACAGACAAATTTCATCTCACAAATCTTCCAGGCAATCAGGGCTAAAGTCAACCTAAATCAAAATCCTAACAAATCAGCTGTTACTGAAAAATATGTGACTCTAAAAAGATTTCTTGGAAGTAAAAGTTCTGATGCAAATAATTTAAGTAGAATCAGGAACATTATCCAAAACACACCACACAGAGACAATGATGATGTAAATAGAAAGAGGGGAAAAAATTCTGTGTTATTGTAATAATGAAGCTTAATTCCCTGGGCAGCTAGATAGCTCTGTGTATAGATAGGGCCGTGGGTTAGAGTCAGAAAGACCCAAATTCAAATTCACCCTCAGATTCTTATTATGTGACCTTGGGCAAATTTTGTCTTAATCCATTGAAGAAGAAAATGACAAACTACTCCAGTATGTTTGACAAAAAAAAAAAAAAAAAAAAAAAAAAAAAAAATTGCAGTCACGGACAGTCAGACACTATTGAAAAAGACTACCAAACAATAACAAAAAGAAATCTCATGTGCCTCTGTTCTATTTATATAAAATCTCTGTTATGAAACAGTACTGATCTGGGTGAAGCTACTGCATTTCATCTCAGCTCCATGCAGAAATTTTGTATTGATTTCAGTCTTTTTCAGTCATGTCTGACTCTTCATGACCCCTTTCGGAAATTTTTTGGCAAAGATACTGGAGTACTTTGCAATTTCCTTCACCAACTCACTTTACAAATGAGGAAACTGAGGCAGAATTAAATGACTTTTCCAGAGTCACAAACCTAATGTCTGAGGCCCTATTTGAACTCAGTAGGTGAGCCCAACACAGCATTCTTCCTTGCTACCCAAAATATTTTCATCCAGTTATCTTATTTTATAAACAGGGACATGGAAGCTCAACAAGATTAAATGTCTTTTCTAAGATCACATAAATAAGAAGCAGCAGTTCCAGGGTTCAAACCCAGGACGTCTGAGTCAGTGTGTTAGCTTGTTTTTTCTTCCCATTATATATTTGTCTTCACAAAAAGCCAATGAGGAAAAAATATAAGTATTTTATGTCCACTTTACAGGTAAAGAAAACAGGCACAGAGAAATAAAGTAATCTCCATCCAGCTACTAAGTGTCAGAGGTTCTTAAAATTTGCAAAAACAACATTTTTACATTAATCATCTAATTTTAGCCTCATAATGATCCTGTGACTCATATACTACAAATGTTATTAGTCTCATTTTACAGATAAAGAAACTCAGAAAGAGACTCAGAAAAGTTGGATGATTTTATCAGGGTCACATACCTAATTAGTGTTATAAGTAGGATTCAAACTCCTAGTCTTCTATCTACTAAACCAATGAAAAACATGAAACAGGGGGTTACCCCATTTGTAGTTATCTCTATGGAAGGATATTGTCTTCAGGAACATAATAGCATAAAAATCTAGCAACATTTCCCCCTAAGATTCTTTCTCCAAATGAACCCTTCTAGAAAATCGCTGTAAAGAAGAAAACACAGAGTTGAGAGACCTACAGTAGGCCCTAAACAATTTATGTAAGGTCAAACAAGTCATCTCTATGAACCTGTTTCCTTATCTGAAAAAATAGAGGGAGTTAAACTGGATGACCTTTAATATCTCCTTTCACTTCCAAAATCTAAAGATCATCAAATCAACAAAAAATCAGGTTCCTCAGATGTAGAATGAGAAAAAAAAGCAAAGGCCAGACTGAAGAATCATGGAAATTCTATAAGTTTGATAGTATGGTAGAAAAGATAATAGATCTGAAGCCAGTTGATTCTATTTTGAACAGTGCCCTGACTTTGATACAACACAATTGCCAGCATTCTCCACAGAACAATTTCCAATCCTAAAGTTCCTAACTTGACAATTACATAAAAGTACTACTAAGTAGTGTTATACATAGCAACAGAAGAAAGATGTTCTTCATCTCATAGCAGCATGTCTGAAGTTTCTATAGGAAATGCTTTTTATTGGTACCCCAAGTGAAACAGACAATTTCTAAGGAGTTGCTAGGAAATGCTGGGAAGAATACTAACTTTCTACTCTAAGAATTTGGACCCAAATTCTATTTCTTCTACTTGTATTATCTTAATTGAATTATTTAACTTCTCTAGGCTAGTTCCTCATCTATAAGATAATGGAGTTATCTTCTATCTGATACCTTTTCTGATCCTGCTAGCAATGAATAACCCGCCCTCGCCAATATTACTTTAGATTTATTTAGTATATATAGTATATAATATGTACATTTATTTAGTATAGTACAGCCTTACAAAAGGGTGTAAGTTGCTTGTCATTGTATCCCTAGAACTTAGCAAATAGTATGATTAGATTAATTTTAAAAGTTCTTTTTAACTCTAAATCTCTCCTCCTCTGAAACATGATAATTATGAACCCTTTTTAAAGGGTCCATAAAATATGGCATACTACTAAAAGAGTGCAGAAGACTAAAATCCAAGCCTCACCCTACCACTTATGAGCCATGTAAGCTAGGGAAACCACTTTGCTATTTTGAGTTTACACTTGCTTCATCAACAAAAATAAGAATAATAATAAAGGCAATGCTAATAATAATAACTTACTTACCTCATTAAGTCATTGGAAAGAAAGTACTTTATAAAACTGTAAAGCATCCAATGAATCTGAATTATCATTACAATTAATATAACCCTGTTATTACATTCCCCAAGAGAGGAACAAAACAATTAAATAAAATGAATTCTAGTTGACAGGTTGAATGAAAAAAAGCAGAAGTCTACATTTCTCCTAGATCTAAGGAACACATTGCATGGAAATTCCTTCTACTGAGTAATATCAGCAATTCATCTATAACTTATAGTCTAAGAGAGTTTTGTACGACACTATCACTTAATTTTGGAATAGTGATGTTTCCAATACCGTGTTCTGAGCTATTATCCTGGGAAACAAGTTTTGTGGAGACACACCCTAGCAGCTGCTCCTACAGGTGCTACAGCCATAGCTACTAAGACTTAGAACATACAGTTCTTGCCACCAAGATCCTTGTCACTGGCAAATGGATCAAGATTAGAAACTAATATCATTTCACCAGCAGAACTGATATTAATGAAGAAGCATTAGCATGTGGTTTGCCACTGCACCTGAAGAATTATGGGATTTTTCCATCTGGCTTGCAGCTGATCCCGTCCATAAATGCTGTCTCCCTAATTAGAATGTTATCCCAGTGCCTTACACATAATAAATGTTTAATAAATGTTTTTATTTATTCATCCATTTACTGTATGTCATGGTTATCTAGTGTGTGTGAGGGTCAGAACTCAAACCCAATTCTGCCTGATCCCAAAGCTACCCTACCTGCCACATCTCATTAACTCTCAGAAGGTTTAAAACCTATGCTTATGTATAATATTTTTAGAGTAAAAGGCATCACAACAGTTAAAAGATCTTAGTCGTTTGAATCTGAACAAAGAGATCTTTTAGAAAGAGAAGATTTCATCAGATTACTCTAAAAAAATATTTGACATCTGTGTACATTAATTGAAAATGCCAGTAAGTTGTTTTAAAAAGTGATGAAACTACTTTAAAAAATGTTTAAGTGGTTATTGCTTTAGGTGCTTAGAAACTGTTAGGGAAAAAATGGCTACTACAATGGAAGGTCTATTTATTATTAACAAAAGCTCAGTAACTATTTAAATTTAAGTTCTCTGGATCAAAATAGTTGTGGAGCAACACAACACCCTGTATTTAGTAATATGGAAAGTTAGCATAATAATAATATCTTGAATTTCAAAGACAATCAGGTTTTAAAATGGTGATTCCAAATGTGAACAACTAAAAACTAGCCCAAAAAGCATCAAGTTAAATTATAGGACTATTTATCATCATTTAAACAAAAATATTTTATGATTCTAAGCTCAACTGTTATTTTAAATATAGCAACTGCAAACATACATACTATACTTGTCTTAATCCATCAGTTACACTGTTACCTTCTCCTTATTTATACTCCTTCTACTGATGTCAATCACAACCTGCCCTTGCCCACTGGTTCTAGAGGCAGTTAGGTTATACACTAAATCAAGTGCCAGCCTAGGACTCAGGAAGAAAGGTCTACATTCAAATCCAGGCTCAGCTGTATGATTATGAGCAGGTTCCTGAATGTTCTGTGGGCTTCAGTTTCATTATCCTTATATGAGAATAATAATAATACCTATTTCACAAGTGATTGAATGAGATAATAATAGATATAAGACATTCTGAGAACTTTACAGCCCTATATAAATGTTAGCTATTATTGTCCTTTACAAATATTTTCTAGCCCTCCTATAAGTCCTCAGTGAAGCTTTACGCAGCGTATATGTGTGTGTGTAAATGCATATGTAGGTATATATGGGTGTGTGCATATACACATATGCATGTGTTACATCTTCTTTGTACACATGCATGTATGTGTGTACATATGTGTGTTGTATTTCTGAATGTATATACCTGCATGTGTGCATGTATATATGATGTACATATGTATGTAAATGTGCTTAAATGTTTTACTGGGATAGAGACAGATAGATAGATGATAGAAAGATATTGCAATATAACACTCAATCTGTTCATCTATTACTCCTCACTTTGTAATACAGGTTTAGATGCTTTTTAAACTATATTCTATATGTAGGTCATTGCTTCAGTCTCCTGACATTTGTGATAAAGCTTTTTCCCCCCCAAGGCAATTGGGGGTTAAGTGACTTGCCCAGGGTCACACAGCTAGGAATTGTTAAGTGCTGAGATGATGAAGCTTTTTAAGACAGCAACCTGATTCTAAGTCAAAAAGAATTGCATTCAAATCTTGCTTCAGAAACCTACTAGCTGCTGATCCTAGGCAAGTCATTAAAGCAGTATCTGCCTCTGTTTCCTCATTTATAAAATGGGGTAATAATAGTGCCTAACTCATCCTGTGGTTGCATCAAATGAGAAAACTTATAAAATATTTAGAAACATTAAAATGCTATATTGTTGTTGCTCAGTTGTCCAAATTTTTGTGACCCCCATTGGGGTTTTATTAGCAAAGATATAGAAGTGGTTTGCCATTTCCTTCTCCAGCCCATTTTACACATAAAGAAACCTAAACAAACAAGATTAAGTGACTTGTTCTCAGGAATACAGCTAATAAGTGAGAATAGATTGAACTCAGGAAAATGTCTTTCTAATTCTAGGCCCAGCACTCTTATCTACCACCACCTATTTACCCCCAAATGCTATATAAATGCTTGCTATTATTATTTCATTAACTTTTGGAGTCTGTTCTATGATTCGTAGTTATTTAGTGTCACTGGGAAAATATTAGAGTTAAAAAGATGTACTTTTATGTTAGAGTAGCTTAGAATCATTAAAAGTACTACCTAGTTTCCCAAATGTAACTCAGATTAATCCATTTATCTAATGCCAGGACTAGTTCATCCTCGGGGTGCAATAACTGTCCAAGATAACATATAATGATAAATTAAACCAATGCACTGCCTGCGCAACTGCTTGTCATAACCTGGGCAATATGCATTCTTCAATTCAATTCAACAAACATTTATTAATCACCTATGGCTTACTATCTCTTTGGTAATATGTTCTAGAATTTTGAAAGAAATTGAAGCTGAATTCACAGGCTTATAGTGTAAGGGTTCCATTCTCTTTCCTCTTTTGAAAATAAAAATACTCATCCTTCTCTAGTTCTGTGACATTTTCTTTATTCCATTATCTTTCAAAAATTTCTGAGTGCCTCAGCATTCATATCCTTCAGTTTTGAAATAACTTTGAGATATAGTTTACCTAGACCTAGAAATATACGCTTATCAAATTAAAACAGTAACCCTAAAAATAGAACATATTTAAATAACACTCTGAGGATTGGAACATAGTTCAAGTACATTATTTTATTTGAGCCTCACAGCAACCTGTAAATTGGTGGTGTTGTTTTCTCTATTTTCCAAAGGATAAACCTTTTCTGAGAGGTAAAGTGACTGTTCCAGGGTCACATAACTAGGGCTGTCTAACTCCAAATCTACCAATGGATTTGTATCATTGAAGGTAGTTTGGTATTCATCTCAGTTATCATCTTTCTATTGATTATTTTTGGCATTTCCTTTCTGGTCCCAAATTCATTCTGGTTATTACAGAAAACAGAAATAAAATAAGAATCAAACAATTTTGCATTCTTGCCCCTTATAAATTATTGCTATCCCCAAATGGTGTTATGTCATTTTTTTATCTTCATCCTTCACCCAAAATAGCTTGAAAAAAAATTGGTTTCACCATCATCAGCTTTGCCAGTCTTGACATTGTTATTCTACTGTCATGCAGTGCTTTTTATATTCATCCCATTACCTTTATTTGTTCCCACTTTCAACACATGTCAGTTAAAAATCCAAGTTTTGTCATTAAGTTCACAGCATATGCTCATGGGTCTCTTTAAATAATTCCCCTTTTTCTTTCTTGTGTGGATTATTTTTCTTCTTGTTTTCAGAATTTCATTCTTAAGTATTTCCTATTCCTCCGGGGCTAACCTTCCCTATAGAATTTCAATCTATGAGATCTTACTGCTCCTTACTCTGAACATTTTAAAACCTACACTTCCAATAATGGAGAATGCATATTAACATCCATATTTTTCTTCTCTGTAAAATAGTTTAAGATAGACTAGTCAATTCTATCATACCTAATGCAGCAGGTAGTACAATGGACAGAGTATTTGTCCTACCAGTTCAAATTCAGCTTCAGATACATAACTAGTTATCTGATACTGGAAAAGTCCCTTAACCTCTGTTTGCCTCAATTTTCTCAATTGTAAAATAGGGATAATAATAGGACCTACTTTCCAGAGTTGTTGTGAGGATCAGTTAATATAATATTTTTATGTGTTTCGTCCGAACATAGTTGCTAAAATATTCATTGTAAGAGATGTTTTTCTACTTTATGAGGAGAAAAAAAATTCTTCATGATATTATTTCTTGAATAAATGAACATAGGTAAAAACAAGTAATAATAACAATAATATTTATAAAAGTCCGGTATACAGCAGGGGCTGTTCCCTCCCCTTCCCTACTATTTCCTTCCTTCTACCCTTTTTCTACACTCCAAAGTTCCTACATTATTATCCTCAGTAACCCCATCATTGCAATAAGGAATGCTCACTTGAGAAATGTTGGCAAATGAATTCACAAAAGTCCTACTTTTATCATAGCAATGGAGATGACGCTACCTTTTTGAAAACTATGTCAATAAAGTGCAAGCCTTCAATTAAAATTTCAGTAATAATAATGAATATTTCCTAATAATCTCCCAGTCAAAGCACAGAGAGGGTTATCATTGGCTGTTCGCTACCATGTGATAAATTCTGTTGCCATGGTGACCCACAAACCAGGTAAAAATATAAAACTTTTCTCAGTCCCATGTAGCACCAGGCCTTTTCTGTGTCTGCAATGAATGTTGTAGGGGTGGGAAATGAGGGCAAAATGTACCAAGATCATAATTTTTAGGTTTCTAATCAAATTTTATTCCTAGTACTTCGAATTGACCACTAAGATGAAGCATTACTAGAAGAAAACTTTTTAAAAAGGGTTAGTAGCATAAATTTCATAGTGATCTCAAAAGCAGGAAGAAATACAGGGATCACAGATTTTGAGTTATAAGGGACTTTGGAGGTCATTGAGTACAGCCTTATATATGAGGAACTGAAACTCAGAGAAGTACTTTTCCTAAGCTAACTTAAAAACTAGGATTTAAATCCAGGTCTTTTGCTTCAATTCAGAATGTTTTTTACTATATCCTGATTTGCTATGTTCAGGATAAAAATAAACAAAGAGTCATTCATAAAGATAACTGGCATTTAGGTGCCAATATCCATTGCAGAAAATGAAGAAATATCTCAAAGAACTTGAGATCTTACAAAATAAGCCAAAGCATTTTTTGACATATAGTGACTTGAATGCAAAAGTGGGCAGAGTAAAAATGGTGGAGTATAGCTGGGAAAATATAATTTGTACAGTAAGAAACTAAAGAATCCAACTATGATAAATTGCTCAGAAACCTCATTGCTCTATATAATGATTTTTTAAGGTACACCAAACATCATCACCCAAGAAAGGAAAAAAGAGAAAGAAAGAAATTTACTATAAAAAATACAGGAAATAACTGGTTGAAAACTTGGTGGTCTCAAAATGATCTATGTATAACAAATGGTTAGGTAAAAAAATAAAAAAACTTCAAACTTGAAAAAAAAACAAAGAAGTTACTGTACATAATTATAAGTGTTACAATAAAATTTAAATTATTTAAATGGATTGTTGACTCTAAGAAAAAGAACAGATATAAGTAATGGCATTGAATCTGATTTTCATAATTTCTTAGAATAGCTTAACTAATGCAAAATAATGACCATAATGAAAAGGTCAATAGAGTTCCCAAATTTCCACAGACAGCAAAACCCTTAACCTCTTTACTATTCCAAAAGCATAGCAGCCAAGAGCAAGACCAATTTAAAGTACAAGTTTATTTGTAAATATTACAAAGAAGGATGCTAAAAGATTGCAATTTGTATCACTTCTTTAAACAGGGCTGAAAAAGCAATAAAAGGATGAAAAATACCTATAAAAATCTTGGCATTAACAAATCAAACCAGGCCAGGAACTTTTACTGAAGAAGCTTTAAAAAGCAATAGACATTCATATACCCTGATACTTCATAAATGCATAGTTCTAACATAATTTGCAGAATTGAGCTATGCTATAAAATCTGCTTAGACCAACTTTATCCTGGACAATCCCTTGTCTTGGGTTATGTATGAACAAAAGCAGAATTGTCTGGGTCAGCTAGATGACACAGAGGATAGAATACTGGCTCTTGAGTCAGGAGGACCTGACTTCAAATCTGTCCTCAGACACTTAACATTTCATCCTTCCTAGTTGTGTGACCCTGAGCAAGTCACCTAAGCCCAGTTGCCTCCCTAGCAAATAAACAAAAAAGAGCAGAGTAGTCTGAAATAAGAACAAGTTCTGCCTAATTTTTTACTCAAAATGAAATATGGTCTTCCTTTTAAATACTTACATATATGGGATTGGGTTTATGAGGAAGACTGATGTGAAATCTGTTATAGAATATATCTGTGCACTTAGTGACATATTTAAGAAAATTATGAAAATTCTAATGATGATAGGAAAATGACAGGATCATTAAGGATCTATTTGGGAGAGACAGAATAAATCCAGTTATGTAACATAAAGCCACGAAAAATCCATTACTTTATCATTCTACCTTGTACATAATAAGAGATAGCAATATAAATAGTATGTACCAAATGTCTAATGAGAGATCCTAAATACTAGGCAAAATATCATGGCACAAAGGAGACTTCAGGAGGGAAAATCAGAGCACAAGTAGAATGATGACAGAAATTTCCCTCCATTCAGGTTTTATTACAACTCCTTCTACCACTTAACAATCATAGTTGGTTTCCCCAGACTCATCATCCAATCAACAAACTGATTTATTCTCTTGAGATTTCTCTAATACACAGAAAAGAGATCAGAAACAAATAATTCTAAATCAATTGCTCTAGGTGAATACAACAGGATAAGGTCAGTAGTGTTGAAAAGACTTTTCTGATTTATTAAGTATTATGTTTTTAGTGTAGTTCCTTAATTTAGGGGAATATCTAAGACTATCTATTACTCAGAAATTCTTGTGTCCATCCAGCATTTTTTTCCATAATAGTTTCACACACACACACACACACACACACCCTTCCCTATTGAGAGACATATTCTTAATCATAGATTTTTTTTTTCTACCTGTGCCATGTCCAGAATCAGAGAAGTGTTATCTTGTGGAACAAGGATCACAGAAGAAATAAAGAGAATAGAATTATTTTGTTATTTCTTTAAAAAGTAATAATAACAGTAAATGTGTATAGACCAATCACAATGACTTGTACATATATCACAATAAATATTTGTTAAATAGACTATTTCTTTACTTTTATGAGATTCCAACCAGTCCATATTTCCTCAACCTATGTAATTCTTGATCATGTCCCTTAATCTCTAGTTGGTGCAGTGGCTGGAGTGCTAGGGACCTGACCTCAAATATGTACTAGTTGTGTGATCTTATACAAGTCATTTAACTTCTAGGTAATTCTTTAAGATTATTGGCTGCAAGGAAGGTGTTAACCTTCATTGACAAAAGGAGTTTTCTCATCTGAGAGTTTCCATATGAATGAAATCACAAATCTAATCTCTATCCCAATTCTCCTGGTGATGTTGTACATTGGGGACCACTACAACTTCAGAAGAATCAAAAATGAGATTAAATATGGTTGTTATGCATACTACTTTCACTTTTTTGTTTTTTTTCTTTCTTTTGGTTTTTCCATTTTGATCTGATTTTCTTTCACAACATTAATAATATGGAAATATGTTTAAAATGTATATCAGTTTGCTGTCTCAGGAATGGGGGGGGGAAAGTAAGGGAGAAAGGAAGAAAAAAAACTGTAATTCAGAATATTGCAAATATGAATGTTGAAAACTATGTTTAGAAAAATAAAATACTATTAAGTGGGGAAAATTTTAAAGATAAAAATGGTTGCTATCTTTAAATATATCAAAGAATTTCATAAGTACTATGAATCATAAAAGATCCTAGAAAAATTAATAAATTGGTAGAATTTTTTTCATTTAGCAATTAGGGAATAAAGGATTTATTATATGAGTAGTATCTTTTGAGCCTATTCTGAAAATCCCTAATCTATATTGTGGGAGGAAAAATACTATTTGTGTTTATCATACTTAATTAAATAAGACAGATTCTCCCCGTTTTCATTAAAGTCACAATCCTCCCTGTCCACCTTCCCATCCCCCAAATATTTTAACATTAAATTGAGAGCACAAGGTCAGTTTTGAAAGCATTAGGTCCCAGAATTCCTACATGACCTTCATTAATATTTGAGAGCCTCACCTCCATTTTCTAAAGAACACTGACTCTACCCATAGTTACACAGTCAGTAAAGTTAATTGAAACTGAGAGCTAACCTTTCCTCCCTTTTCAAAAGCTCCTCACAGCTGAGAGAAAATTTGCTTTAATAAGACTACATGCATATTTGTGAAAGCAGTATTGAGAGATAATAGTTCCAAGTGATTGAAAAATAAAGTTTACCTGTACCATTTCCTTTTGAGTTTCTGGTGTTGGATTTAGATACTTCTCCAAATAAGTGCTTCAAACTCCCTTCCCCATATACAAGGATGGAAATACATTGAAAGGACTAATAATGGGGCACACTTATCCCAGAGCAAATAGAAAAAAGGTAGATTTTATAAGAAGATAGGGCAAAAAAAATAGGAAAGAATAAAGGAATTAATGCTAACTTCCTCCTCATCCTAAATAGTGATAAGGTCTTTATAGATTCTCTAAATTAAGACTTCAATGGTCATACAATCCATTCTGAACTTTAACAACATTTAGCAATGATTTTAAAAAAACAAAGTTAAAAAATTTTAAGGGTACCAGAACTCTTAAAAAAGCTCCTGGTATCTCTTTCTTAAACTATTTCAAGGTAGTTATACATTTCATTTTGAAAGGCAATATGCCCTGCTGGCTAGAGGGACTTGAGTCTAGATTTAAGTCTCACCCCAAGCTTTGGTCAAGTCACATAATCTTTCAGTATCCTGGTCTCTCTCTCTAATTTGCAGAATAGTTATCTATTTGCATGCTTGGAAAGAGATTCTTCCCTAAGATTTCCCAACATCTATGAAACCACAGGTCCAACTCTTCCCCAAGAAAAAGATTTAAGTAAAAAAATTATTAAAAATTGAGGTATGTCTCTATTTTATGAAGTTCTGCCCTGGTATTCTCCAAATCTCTAGAATATTTTTTCTAAAATCAATGACCAAATTTTAAATATTCAACGCATAACTGTATAACAGAGAAATAACATTTTTATGCCACAATGGCAATAGAAATAACAATAGTACTATGATAGAAACTACCACTTATGTGTTACTTTAAAAATCTATGAAGAGTCTTATGTACAAGAGGTATTACCTCTGTTTTACAATTAAGCCAAGCAAGGTTCAGAAACAATGAGTGAAACAGCTACTAAGTGTCAAAGTTGGGATACAAACTGAAGCCTTCTCCAATCTGTCTATCCATTTTTCCACAATACATAAAAGTTTTACTATTTTTTTAAATTAATAAAGAGGATACATATGTCTGTGTGTGTGTTTAATTGAAGTATTTTGTCCTGTGGGCAGCTACATGGAGTTGTACCAAATTGCAAAGAGTACCAAATCTGAGTCAGAAAGATTCAACTTCATGAGTTCAAATCTGGCCTCAGGTACTTACTAGCTATGTGACCCTGGACAATTCAATTAACTCCATTTGTCTAAGTTTCTTCAACTGCAAAATAAGTTGAAGAAGAAAATGGCAAACCACTCTAGTATCTTTACCAAGAAAATTCCAAACATCATGAAGCGTTGCACACAGTTGAAAATGACTAAAAACAATAATTTTGTTCTGTAAGGAAAACAACTATTTTCTGATACTAGATATTTGATGCTGGAGAAGTCATTAAAGCTCTATCTGCATTAGGAAACTTCCTAAAATTTAGTTACTAGATTAAAATCAGCTTGGTGGGAAAAAATCACTGCCCTGAGAATTATATGAATTTTACTGATCAACGGGGCCATATGTAATAGACATACTTATCTGTCTCCTTCTGGGCTACCCTTTCCTCTAATCATTATTCATTCTAAATATAGATCGCCTTCATTAAATACTATTCAGAGTCTATCAAAGACTATTTGGAGTACAATATTATTTAATTCATTATTACAAAAACCTGACAAAAATAAAATTCTGATGTAAATATTTCAAAAGTGACCTTGAAACCTTTTCAAAATGAATTCCCCACCAGCAAGTGAATCTTATTACCTGTTCTGTGTCAAGGAGGACTGGTCATCTGGGTGTCTTAGCCTCCGATATGCTATCCATGCTGTAATGAATGCTGCTATATAAGTATGCTGATGTTTTTAAAGTCATCATGTGACTGTGTTGAAGAAAGGGGACACTGAAAATATGTGAGTTCTAGAGGTTCTAATGGCATTCAGCTCAATAGTCTGTGTGGGCCTAAAAGAATTCCAAACACAATGAATCATTGTATGAGTGCATAAGTTACAAAAATGGAATCAGAGGAAGATGAAATGCCTTCTTTTTATGGGAGACATTTACTGAGGCTCAAAACTGTACAATTCCAATTTCTTCAATCAGCTTACCCATAAAAAAAAGTGTAGCAGGAACTTGAATTTCACTGATGCTATTGAAAAAGACATAATAGTTTTGTGTCCTTTATGATCTACAAGGGCAGAAGCAAGCAGTTATGGTAAAATTCCTTTTCCAACAATTTATGTGGTAGATGGGATGTGATTTTGTGAAGCCCAATCCACAATTAATATGTGACTAGTAAATCTCACGAAAACTATCCTATGAGAGATTGCATCATACACATGAAATGTGAATTTTTGCCAATTTGTTATTTTTAAGATTTCATTTCTCATCATTGATAGAGTAATGTAATACTGATAAACCTATGTAAAGTGCTTCACTACCTGCCCTTCTCTTACTTCTCTAGTCTTTTTTCATTTTCTCTCCCTCCATCTCTACCTTGAATCTTGTAATCTACTGACCTTCTTGATGTTCCTTACAAAAACACTATCAGCTTTGGATTGTCACTGGCTGTCCTCTATTCTTGGAATATTTTGCCTCCTCAACTCTACCTCCTAGACTTTTACCTTTTTTGTTATCTTAATGCTAAGCACAGTACCTGACACAAAAGGAGTTGCTTAATAAATGCTTACTCACCAACTAACTCTAGTATAATATAACAACTTTAACTCTAGTATAATGAAACCTAGATTTGAATAATGCCTTTTATACTTACCTGTGTGACCTGAGCAAATAATCTAGCCTCTAGGAGCTTCATTTTTCTTATCTGTTAAATGGAGAAACTATACTAAATGGCCTTTGAGATCTTTTCCAGCTCTATGTCTATAATCCTTTAAATGCTATTTCGTGTTAAATAGCATTTGTCAAATGCTATTTAAATATGTCATAATTGGAATACAATATCCTCCTCATTCTTGGTCCTCTTTTCAAGACTTAGCTCCAATATTATAAGAGATGATTCTGATTTCCCCAATTGTTAGTATTCCATTCATCTTTAAATGACTTTATCTAATTTTAATATATATTTTATATTTGCTTAGCTGTACACATGTTTCTCCCAATAGAATATAAATTTCTTCATGGTAGAGACTATTTTTTGTCTTTATACAGAGAAAGTCTAGAATACATGGAATCTATTAATAAATGCTTGTTCAATTAAATTAATTTCTTTTTCACTTTTTAAAATCTCAACCTTCTACTGTCCAGTTTCCACTGCTCCACTCTACTAAAACTACTAAAGCTTACTGGTGATATCCTAATCACTGTATCCAATAATTTTTTCCCTCGACTTCTCTATTAGAGAATTCTATTAGATATTCTTTGTCACCCCTTTCCTTGAAACTCTTCTTCTTGGACTCTGTGACATTAAATCAATTTAGTGTCCCTGCTCCTCTATGTACTCATCATTGGCTCCTTAACTCCCTTTCCTACATTCTTTCCCTTTCCTAAACTATAAGCTTTCCTAGAATTTCAGCCTTGACCCTTTCCCTTTCATTTTCAAAATCCAGGCTTATAGTTTCAATGATCATTCTATTCTAATGGTTTCCAAGTTCTCTTCTTTTCCCTGAAACAGAAGTTTTCATATCCAGCTACTTCCTGGACATGTCTTGGACTTCTATGCAGTATTTTACTTCATATTCATCAGATCCAAAATTCCACCCAAAACAGAATCTCCACATCACTCCAACTTTCACTTTACTTTGTCAAATATTTTCACCAACATTGCATTCACATAGTCTCAAAACTCAGTACCTTTTGCTCAATTCTCTTTTTCATCACCAAACTTTTTCTTTTGAAATGTCTCAGCCTTCTATTCCTTCTGCTTCCTTCTGTTTCTCAATTATGAGTGATAAAATGCATAGCTTTGAATTCTGTCCTCTCAAGTCACAATGCTGAGGAGTGAGGCAACATCTTATATTTGTTTATAAGACAGAAATGATATGATTAGGCTTTCAGGTTCATTGTCCAACACATAGGGAAGCTACTAGTTTTCAGAAATAGGGAAAGGAAGTGGAAAGAAACGGGAAGGAGTGAAATATACTTGCACAATTAACACATCAAATAAATATCTAGGTTTCAGGAATACATTGAGTCCTCAGTTCACCATTCCTTTTGTTCCCCTCTCCCCATCTGTCACTTTTCACTCCTGTCTGTTTTTTGGTAATTAGGCAGATGAGGAAATATGGTTTATGATTTTCTCATTCCACATGAACTATGTAATATCTTAATAGATAGACACAGAGACACCCAGACAATTCCTTTTAGCTCTCAGTCTTCCTATGTTGAAGACTTGAGAGGACAAAAATCACATCTATTTATTTTATCATTAATTATTAAGACAGAAAATTCCAGTCTTCTTTTTTAATGTATGAATTCCATTAATAAAATAATTACTAAAACAATGAAAGGGAAACAAAAATATTTCAAAAATAACACACAAGATAATCAAGAACCTTTCCCCCAATAGACTCATGCTCAAAAAATTGGGAGGAAAAATTATTTTCAAAAAAATCTTACAATAATTGGTCACATGAAAGTATGTTCAAAACTACTAATAGTAAAATAAATACAAATTAAAACAATTATAGTCCTGTTTTATATTTGGCAATTAGAAAAGATGTCTAAAAACAAAGTCAATTCGTGTTGGAGTGGCTATGGAAAGACAAACATTAATATTTTGCTGATTTAATTAGATCCACCATTCTGGATATAAATGTGGAATCATGTAAGGCCTGAAAACTAAACCGGTGCCCATTAATTGGGGAATGGCTGGACAATTGATTAGGCAAGCATAAGTATTTATTGTGCTGTAAGAAATAAAGGGAATTCCTTTGATTATTTATGTATTGATGAACAGTACTCGTTCTAATATATTTGTATCAATGTTTAATTTATCTTGGATATTAATTATCTTTATCAGAGAAAATTTCCATGGACATTTTCCCAATTAATTATTTCTCTTATAATTGTAACTACACTTAATTTGGTTGCACAGAAAGATTTCAATTTTGAACAATCAAAATTATCTATTTTATCTTTGCTGATTATCTTCATCCCTCATTTAAGTTAAGAATTTCCTTCTAGTTGAACACTGGGCACTTGAAAGACCAATAATGGTCCCAGAGAAAAAAATGATGATGAAAACTTCCCTGCTTATGGCCAAGAGATAGAGGACTATTAGCATAGCATGGTGTTCAATACAGCTACTTTGGGACCTTTTTCTTTTCCTCAATTATTTTTCTTTGTTAAAAGGGAGGAAGGGAATATTTTCAGAAAATTGTGATGTAAAAAAGAAGGTTTATTTGAAAAAAATTAAGTAAAACATATAAATTATGAAAGGCAAGATTGAAAAAGCTGAAAATTTCTTTTTACATAATCAGCCATCACAACACTAATAAAATTAACAAACAAAAATATCACCAACTTTTATAGTAATATCAGATTTATATATTGCTTCCTTCACAACACAGTGAGTACTCCAAATATAGTATTCCCTTCTTTGCACATTAGTGAAGTGATATTCAAAGAGGTGAGTTTACTTATAAGAGTCACATAGCTAATCAACACCAAAGCCAGGACTCAAACTAGTGATATATCAACTTCAACCAGAATTAATTGTTCAATTTTTCAGTGTGAGTATTTATACCTCAAAAATTGGCAAATGTCATATGAAAAGATGCTCTAAGTCACTATTAATGAGAGAAATGCAAATTAAGACAACTCTGAGATACCACTACACACCTGTCAGATTGACTAGAATACAGGGAAAGATAATGTGGAATGTTGAAGGGGATGTGGGAAAACAGGGACACTAATACATTGTTGATAGAATTGTGAATACATCCAACCATTCTGGAGAGCAATTTGGAACTATGCTCAAAAAGTTATCAAACTGTACATACCCTTTGATCCAGCAGTGTTACTACTGGGCTTATATCCCAAAGAGATCATAAAAAAGGGAAAGGGATCTATATGTGCAAGAACGTTTGTGGCAGCTCTCTTTGTAGTGGCCAGAAACTAGAAACTGAGTAGATGCCCATCAATTGGAGAATGGCTGAATAAATTGTGATATATGAATATTATGGAATATTATTGTTTGGTAAGAAATGACCAACAGGATAATTTCAGAAAGTCCTGGAGAGACTTACACGAACTGATGCTGAGTGAAATGAGCAGGGCCAGGAGATCATTATATACTTCAATAACAGTACTATATGATAATCGATTCTGATGGACTTGGCCATCCTCAGCAATGAGATGAACCAAATCAGTTCCAATGGAGCAGTAATGAACTGAACCAGCTACACCCAGCAAAAGAACTCTGGGAGATGACTAAAAACCATTACATTGAATTCCTAATCCCTATATTTTTGCCTGCCGGCATTTTGGATCTCCTTCACAGACTAATTGTACAATATTTCAGAGTTCAATTCTTTTTGTACAGCAAAATAACGGTTTGATCATGTATACTTATTACTGTATTTAATTTATACTTTAATATATTTAACATCTATTGGTCATCCTGCCATCTAGAGGAGGGGGTGGGGGGAAGGAGGGGGAAAATTGGAACAAAAGGTTTGGCAATTGTCAATGCTGTAAAATTACCCATACTTATAACTTGTAAATAAAAAGTTATTTAAAAAAAAGTAAAAAAAAAATTGGCAAGTGCTAAAAATTAGAGCTTGGTTTATTGTTTTGTTGATTGTTTACTCTAGACATAAGAAAGCTATGAAGAAAATGGTAACAATGGAGACCAGACTTAAAAGTATGGTCTACCAAAATTTGTTTTTTCTCAAAGAACTGGTTTTTAAACATCTACTACTACCCTTTACTTAAATATATCTCTTTGGACAACATGACTAGTCTTTCCACTACATCATAATGCATTTCACTAAGATTATGACTCAAACTGAAAATCTCCAGAAAAAAATAGGATTTATAAGAACCAATGGTTATCTATACTGACTACACCAGGGAAGTCACTGATTCTGACCTAAGCAAAAGTAAGTGCAGTCTGACACTGAATGTTAGAGATTTTATAGTCTAGCATCATTTTCCAGATGAGGAAACTGAGAGGCAGAGAGCCTAGATTGATAAGTTTCACAACTAGGATCATAGGACTCAAATATGGAGAGGACTTTAGAAATTATCTATTCCAAACACTTCATTCTGCAAATAGGGAATCTGAAGCCCAAAGAGAGCCTTGGCTGAGGTCCCAAACTTCAGAGCTAGGATTCAAAGCCAAGCTCAGTGTTCTTTCTACAGCATCATTCTGATAGAGCTATTTGAAAAGCAAGATTTTTTTTTTTTGGCTCCTAACACAGTGTTTCTTCCATTACCCCACCCATCTTCCAGCATACCAGTATCCGCCTGACCTAAGGAATGCAGATGGATCTAAGGAATGTAAAGAGTGGAAAAGTCCTATGATACATCCACTCATGCTCTTTTCTAGTAAACACAGACAAAATGAGACCTTTATTACTATGCTAAAGTCTTATATAAAGTAAATTTTTTTCTGCATCAAAACTATTTACAAGTGCAAATTCTTTGATGAAAAGACCAAGTCTAGTTTACCATTTAATTACTAACTCTACCAGCCACATCTATGTATTCAGCAAATACTTTCTTTGAAGTAGTGTTTAAGTGGGAGAAATTTTATCATTTATATTTAAGGTACAGAAACAGTGTGTTGTTTGGGAAAGACTCTATATTAGGAAGTTAACCATTTTCGATTAGATTGAATAAACAAACTCATATGATTGGAATTTTTTTTCTGTGTACAATTCCCCTATTTCCCTTTTTCCCTTTTCTTTCATAATAAAGTCTATATCAGATCTTTGATCCTAATTGGGCTATAAAGGCAACTAGATAGATTGCTGAATCTGGATTGAGAAACATGAGTTCAAATCTGGCCTCATATACTAATTATGTGATCCTGAGCAAGCCATTTAATGGCTGCCCACTTCAGTTTCCTCAACTGCAAAGTGGAGATCATAATGGCATCTAGTTCCCAGTGTTGTTGAGAAGATCAAAGAAAATAACTATAAAGTGCTTATCACAGTGCCTGCCATATAATAAGCACTATATAAATATTAGCTATTATTATTATCACAATGCCTAGCACATAGTAGATGCTTAATAAATGTTTTTTTTTCTCCTTCCTTGGAAAGCTTATTCTATCACTCTGTTGAATTCAATAAACATTTATTAAGCACCTTGTCTACAATGTAATGGGGAGAAAGATTTGGAGGTGTCAATAATCAATCATTCAATTAGCATTTTCTTAGCATCTGCTGTGTGTCAGGACTGTATTGTGTTAGGCCATGGTGATACAGACATAAATAAAGTTTGTCTTTTTCCTGCATACTAAAAGTAACTTTTTCCTTGTTTCCTTGATCTCTTCTCTCACTCCCTCTCTCTGCCTTCACTTGGCTTGAGGTAGGAATTAAGAAAAATACATTTTGGGAAGCCAACTACAGTGAAGAAATTCTGGCAAGTGATATTTTGATAACCAGAACAGAGACCACAGTAGAAGAGGAAGCAGTTGCAGTTAGGAAAGCCAGGCTGGGGGTCAGGTAAGATAAACCAGCTCAGAGGATCATAGAGAGTCTGGAAGGGACTGTAAAGATCCCATAGTCCAATCTCTTCATTTTACAGATAAGAAAAATTAGACCCAGGAGATAAAGTAACAACATACTCAAAATTATACAGAGAAATACAAATATTGGGGTTTGAATCCAGAGTCTCTGACTCCAAGAATCACTGTCTTATTTTTATTGTTTTTTTTTTTCATTGCCAGGTTTGGGAGGGGAAAACTCTATACATTGTTAGACGGGGGCCAAAAATAACAATTTTTTATTTGTTATTCAAAAGTTCCCTGTAAGGGAGAATTCAATTGGAGAAGAGGATCAGTAGGAGATTTCATTGAGAAGTGACAGTGACATTTTTTTTAAAAGACCATCAATAAAACATTTATTTAAATTATCCCCATAAAATATAAAAAAAGAAAATATAACTTTAAAAGTCAAAATCTAATATAGTTGGGGTGGTTGGCTGGCTCCCATTTTCTGTACATCCTCCTACCCCATTTCCCAGAATACATTTTATGGTAATTCAGCCACTTTAAGAATATTTCACATCTGTTTTCTTTCACATAATCCATTTGTACAGATTACTGACTTGGGAGTGTGGTGCTGGTGGGGAAGCAGGAAATGAGGGAGATCAGTGAACCCAACAAGCTTGTCCATAAGTCCACTAAGTCCATAGGCAGTCGCCTAAAATATAGCTTCCATTTGCAATTCCCAACTTGTGTACCTTCAGTAATGAATTTGTTTGTGTGTTGTTTTCTTCAACTCACTGAGTCTGATGGCCTTGTCAGAAAGTCAAACTTCAAAAGTGACAAACTGCTCTGATCATGTGCACATGGCCTAGTTGCCAAGGAAACCTCTTTTTAAAGGAAAAACAAATCTTATTTGGGAAATTGTTACAGAAAAGAAACATGCATAGTTTCTGGCTGGATATAATTTGGCTTGGAATACACTTTATGGTATACTGGATAGCAAAGGGGATTTACATCTGTTGAACTTCCATGAGTATAATTAAAATTTCTAGATGCCCTGCAGAGATTCCTCTCTTATTACAATACAGAAATTAAATATGTTAAACAAGAAATTTCTCAATTTTTTGGTTTTATCATTCAATAGTAAATTGGGTCAGAGGAAGCAAACAGATGTTTGCTTCAAGAAACACACTTCTATGGTCTTCCTTAAAGAGTTCTACCATCCTTTCCTAGAAAGTCCTCATGACAATAGCTTAATATACAAAGGGAACCTATTGACATTTTTTCCCCAAAGAACATATCTACTATATCTGCCAGTACTTATAATTATTCATATCCCTGATACTCTATATATTTGCAAAAATATGAAAGAGGTAAGTCTGATTAACTTTAATTGGACTACCAAAGCTATATAAATGCAATAATGTCTTATCCTTTTTTTCATGTGAATGGCTATATTCCTTATGAATACTGGTTTTCCTAGTGGTGATAAATTCAGTCATCATCATAAATTATGTCTTCTTTCTTTTCTGGATTCTGAATAATTTTCCAACATATTCATTTACCATAGATGGATTACCAAGTCACAGAATTATGGTACCAAGAATCTTTCTCATTCTTCACTACTGGGGGAAAAAATGATGTGATGAATATATTTAACTGAATTTGGTACTCCTCTTTCTTTCTTTGTACACTTTCACCCATGACTAAGAATAACATTTCTTGATCTATGTTTATGGATTCTGGATACTTTAGTTCCATTTTTGAGTATAATTGCAAATGTCTACTTGGATAGCCTGACGCACAGTTCCACTAGTGGTATCTCAGCTCATCTATCATCTCCCTTTCAGCATTGTCTATTTTTTTCTAGTTCTTCTCATCATTGTCAATTGATTGGCTGTAAGGTTTCACATTTGAGTTTAATTGATTATAAATGCCTAGGACAATACTTTCATTATGAATATGTTTGCAAAATTGATAATGAGAGAAATTCAGATAATTAGGTGGACAAGGGAAGTTATTAATTTTTCCAGACTCCTACCAGTGCTTTTGTCTCAGCTAGCTGAATTTCTTCACTTCATTTGATGTGCTATTTCCTAATCCATGAAAATTAAATATGGCTTCCTTCTCCCTTTGCTGACTTCAGAAGACTCATTTCCACTTTTATATTTCATCATGTTGAAGTATAACTCAACCTCAATGCATGCCATACTGCAAAGTCGATTTCTTACATTCCTGACCCAGAAATGAATTTTTTCTTGAGGATACTTGACCCTATTGTCATTTGATGAAATGATCTCATTTTATGTTATTTAATGAATAGTAAGCATATTCTCTACACAGTTTTCCTGCATAAAAGAGAATCACTGAAGAATGGGTAAGTAGAATCACCTTAGGTATAGGCTGAAGAGGTAAAGTTCTAACTAGGGAAGGAAAAATAGAGTTTTTGCCCAGAGTATCAAATTTACACTTGCAGAAAATCAGTACTTGCGGTTCTTTGACAGCATAAAATACACTCTCTCTAAAGCTACCATTTCTATCAATTCTCTTCCTTAATACTTGACTGTCTGGTTTTATCATTCACTTGACTGTCCAATCACCATCTTCCCCTGTATAGTCTTTCCAATCTGGATTCTCTGTCTCTGTTATTTTATGGTTTTCCTTCTACCTATCTGACTGCTTCTCAGTCTTCTTCATTAATTCAGCATCCATATCACTCCCACTAACTGTGGATATACCATACAGGGCTATACAATAGTATAGCCTACAGTTCTATTGCAGGTCCTCTTCTTTTTTTTTTCTTTTTATTCTTCATTTCATAACATCATATATTCAACTATCATATCTATGTAGGTGATTCCCAGATTTATTTATCCAGTCCTATTACCACTCAGCTATAGTCATGTATTCCAAATGCTTATTAGATACTGTTTCAAACTGGGTATTCCATGAAGAAGAACAAGGAGGAGAAGGAGGGAGAAAAGGAGAAGAAGGAAAGGCAGAAAGAGAAGAACTAACATTTATATGACACTTTTATGGTTTGTCATATATAGAGATACTAACTGTGTGGTTCTGGGTAGGATAATAGCTAGCATTTAGAGCATTAGATTATTTCTAAATCCTACAAATGAATAAAGGAAATTAAATATACTAAATAACAATCATAAAATCTGTGTACCTTAGAACCTTAAGGTTTCAAAATAGGACTACACGATGCCAATTGAAACAAAGTATCTTTATACATGGCTTGGAACAGTCCTAATACATGGGACCATTTTTAGCTGCTACTGCTGTGAAAAGTAAGAACTAAATCTTTTAGTTCTCTTCCTAGGACTCAGGCCAAACTGTTTCTGAGTCAGTTAGCTTTGATTTATATTGAAATAGTCAATTGTTGGCCCTTAGGGCATTATGACCCAGTGGAAGCACAGCTTTCCATTCTGGTTCAGTCTGCTAACCTTGGTGTAAATAGCACCTTCCTTTTAAAAATGTGGAACAGATTAATTAAATGAAGAGGACAGGGGAGATACCTCAGGAATTCACTTTATGAAACTGAGACTCATTCTATTTTTAATCTTCTCTCGTGAGTACTTAGAGCCAGATTTTAGTCAAGTCATATTACAAAAAGTAGCCAGGTTGACAAATTACCAGTGCTTCATTTCCCTGAAATCCCCTTTCTGAATGCCATTTTCCTAGTATAGCATTCAGAAACTTGGTTAATCCAGTGCGATTTTTCTGAATTTAAAAATATAATTCAACTATGAAAACTGAAGAAATTCACAACAAAAAATTTAAAAAGTAATGAAGCATGCATCAAGACACTAATTCATCAATCAAGAATGTTCAATGCAAAGTATTCCATTAGTAATCTTACAAACTTTTACTGACTTTTAAAGTAATTTTAAAAGATGATAGTTGACATTTAGACAGTGCTTTAATATCTTCAAACTGATTATACAAATCTCATTTGATCAACAATTCTGTGAGAGAGGTGCCATTATTTTCCCCCATTTTATAGATGAGGGAACATAGACATAGAGACTTTAGGTAAATTGTCATTATTCACATAGCAAATGTGTCTGATGCCTGATTCAAACACAAATCTTCCTAATTTCAACTTCATCATTCTGCCCACTATGGCATGTGGTCTTTCTATCACTATTTCTTGATCCCAAGTCACGGTGTAGACCACAAAACTATCAAATCTACGCTCTGAAAAAATGGCCAGCATCCTTAGCTGCACACAAATTTTCCCAGTCATTTTATGTAAAGTATTCACATAGTAAGGAGAGAGGCTAGAATGTTCCATTAGGTTAAGTATGCTCACTCACAATCTTTGAGTCAATTTCACTTTTTCTTCATCCCAACCATCAAATCTGCCATCTTTCTGCTTCTTTACTGTCCTGAAAAAAAATACCTGCACTGTATGCTTTACAAGACTGTCGTGAGGATCTAATGAAATAATGTATATTAAAGAATTGTACAAACCTATTATTAGCAGTAGGAGAATGTGGAATCTGGAGTCAGAAAGTATTGAAGTTAAATCCACTTCTGACTCTTACTAATTGCATGACTATGAATAAGTCATTTAATCTCCTGAGCCTCAGATTGTTTGTTTGTGTTTTTTTTTACAGTTTAATTATTTTTTATCTCAAAAAGGATAAAAAAAAGAAAAACAGAAAAACAAAACAAAACAGAACAGAACATTGCTGTTTACTCAGTAGAACATCAGAGAAGATTTAAAATATATAACAATAAATTGGCAGTTCAAGAAAGATAATAATATTAGTAGAAATTATATTCATGAGTATTCATCTTTATTTGGTTCCTTGTGGGCTATTCTTTTGTTCTCTGCTGCACACTTTTTTTTAACTTTACTCTTCCCCCCCCCCCACCTCTTCCAAGCAGGCTATAATTAAGCACAGATATATTTATATATAGATATAGATATAGATGCATACACACATATACATATACATTCATATGCACCCAAAGATGCCCATACTTATACATATATCTATATACACATAGACATAGAATAACATACGTTCATATTTATGTATACTCAGATATACTATATATACATACTTAATATATGTATATGTACAAACATGCATTTACCAATGTATAATCATGCATCTAAAAATGTTAGTATGGCTGACATATAACGTCTCCTTGACTGAATCTTTAAGATTGACTTTGTCTAAAATCAATGATTATTAGCCATGCTTTTTTTTTTAAATAAATTCTACTGCTGTGATCCTTGTAATGTTTGTACATACCTCAATCTTTTCTATCCATGCTATCTCTTCTGCTTTAATTGTGCTCCTTCACTTATCTTGCTATTACTTAACCTCCTCCCAATCATGATTCCTCCCTTGTTGTTTTCCCCAATCATTTGCTTCACCTCAGTCCATTCCTCCCCTCCTTATTTCTTTATAGATTGTGGAGAGTTCTATATCCTTCATGGCATATATATAGTATTGTCTATTTGACCCATTGCCAATGTGGGTAGGTTTTCAGAACTATGAGCCTTCCTCCCCTCTAATATCTGTTTTCTTATTTATAAAATGGATAACCTCAAATGACATGATACGTATGAAGGCCTTTATATAAACTTTAAAGCACTAATTAAATGTCAGTTATTATTGTGTCACCTTTCCCTGAGATCCAATCTTTTATTTTTGCCTCTAGCACCATTATTTTAGTCCAGATCCTCATTTCTAGACCATTGTAAAAATCACCTATCAAGACTCTGCCAAATCTAATTTTTCTTGGCCTATGTTACTTCCTGTTCTCAATAAGCAAAAAATTGGATCTTGTCCAATTATTTTCATTTTAACCATGGGCTCAGGAATCTAAAATTGCATATATAGAACATGGACTTTAGAGTCAGAAGATAGCTAAGATCTTTTTTTGTTCAACCCGTTCATTTTATAGATGAAGTAACTAAGGTCTTAGAAATGGGAGAAATTCTTCTGTTGGTCATACTAACTCCATAATTATTGGGCTTGTCTTCAAAATGTTTTAAAAGCCACTTTCTCTCCCTATTTATTCTTGATGATTTTATTCTTTTTTATTGTTTTTCATCACAATCAAAAGGTTTTTTTTCCATCTCCAGCACTCGATTTACACATTCCTATTTAGTAGCCTTCCATTTCTCTGAAATCTGGCCAAATTCATCGCCTTGTCAATTTCCATTTTCTTTGCTACCTGGCTTAAAACTTGCTTCTACTAAGACATCATCTCTCTTTAATGCAATCCATAGAATATTATTATTTTATAAGAAATGATCAGCAGGATGATTTCAGAAAGGCCTAGAAAGACTTACATGAACTAGTGCTAAGTGAAGTGAATAGAACCAAGAGAACATTGTTTATAGCAACAACAAAATTATATGATGATTAACTCTGATGGACTTGGTTCTTTTCAACAATGAGGTAAGTCAAGCCTATTTCAATAGGCTTGTAATGGACAGAACCATCTGTATTCAGAAAGAGGATTGTGGGACTGAATGTGGATCACAATACAATATTTTCACCTTTTTGTTATTGTTTGCTTGCTTTTTTCTTTCTCATTTTTTTTCCTTTTTGATCATATTTTTCTTGTGCAGCATGATAAATGTGGAAATATGTTTAGAAAAATTGCATGTGTTTAATCTATATTGAATTACTTGCTATCTAAAGGAGAAGGGGAAGGGGAAGGAAGGGAGAAAAATTTGGAACACAAGGTTTTCCAAGGATGAATGTTGAAAACTTTCTTTACATGTATTTAAAATTAAAAAACTATCATTAGTGCCACCCATAGTTATCATTCTTCAATTGTGAATTTCCACAGCTAGCAATATCAAGTAGGCATTTTGGAAACATGGGACTAGACCTTGGGATAGAGACTATAGTTGGATGTATAAATCTGGGAGTAATCTTGAGAGAAATAATCATTGAACTCATAGGAACAAATGGAAATAGTACTGTTTGAAAGAAATCTTTGTACTTTCAGGAGTTGAGTGAGTCTTTTATACTGGAGTGGGCCCTGTGCATAAGCCATACCATGAGAAGTTTTTAGAAGAGGACTCAAGGGTATAATTTCAGAAGGAGAATTATTTAGCCTCCTGCATGATAGCAGGAGAAAGTTATCCCAGAGGTAGCAATACCCACTGGGAAACCTTCTGTTAAGGGATTGTCTGAACCACTTTTCATCTGCCCTTTAATGCTTACATTAGCACAAGTTAAAAAAAAAAAAAAAAGAATAAAAAAATAAGCTCACTCAAAATTCAATTTTATTTCTTTGAATAAGATATTTTTCTTATTGGAGTGGGGAGTGTGAAAGGAAGATAATGGGCCTAGGATTTCATGGATATGAGAAATTCCCTTTAAGCAAACTCTCAATATTAATGAAGATCAGCAACTGTGAGTTAATTAGAGAGTTGCTTCAGGCACTTAAAAGTCTGATTCACTCTGACCAGAGTCATACCATAAACTCTGTATCAGTGATAAGAATTAAGCCAGACCCACCTGAATCCAAGGCCACATCTTTATCGCAGCCTCATGTTGTCTGTCAAGATTAGTATTTTTATTAAAATACTACTGCTAATAAATAATGTTTAATAAAGGAAGACAGGAATTAATTGCAATGGTAAGTGTACAAAGATAATTTTATAGGCAGGAATGTTTCTTGAACCAAGGTTTGGAATGTAAGTAGTTCAAAGAAAGGATTTGAATCAAATGCAATATTAGAGTAATTTGGATTTGGTTCAGACACGATTTTGATGTAGCCCTGTTCATTTTAGTTCAAGGGGCCAGAGTTCAATGCAATTCTCTGGTTCAAAGTAAATTATTTATGCCAAACTGTACTCTTTTCCAGTTATATTCCTGTGAGAGCAACAGAGTTTTAGGGGTACTGTCACAATTAGAATTACACCTGCTGAATATAGCACCTTCTAGAAATGAGACAGTGCTAGAAACAAGTTCCCTGATATGTAACCTTTGATGATATATCCTTGGCTGACTACTATAAGGGTAGGAAGACAATGTTATATTGATATAATGGACACTGTTTTTTTGTTTTGTTTTTTTTTCCATTGTGAATACCTGAATTGAGAAAGCATTCTTTCCTATGACCTAAGGATTAGAATTCAAAGCCAAAGCAGAGCTGGAGAGCAAAGAATTCACAACTGGAAGGAGTCTCAGCAGCCACCTAGTCCAACTTTATGCATAAAAAGGAATGCTATATGCCCTATCCATCAAAGAGCCATCTAGTCTCTGTTCAAAGATCACCAGTGAAATACTGCCTCCCAAGAGAGCCCAATATACTCTGGATTACTTAAATTATTAGGAAGCTTTAAATTATTAGGAAATCTTGCAGAAACCTAAATTTTCATCTTTGTGGATTCTACCTAAGGGTCCTAATGCTCTCCTCTAGAGCCAAAAAAAAAAAAAAAACCAAAGCTAAATCTTCTTCAATGTGACAAATTTTTAAATACTTGAAAACTTCTTTTATATTTTCCTGATTCTTCTCTTAAGTCAGCTAGGTGGCTCAGTGGATAAAGTGCTGGGCCCTGAGTAAGGAAATTTTGAATTTAAATTCAGTCTTAGATGTTTACTACCTGTGTGACTCTGGGCAAAACACTTAACCTTGTGTGACTCAAGTCTCCTAATCTGTAAAAATAGCTGGAGAAGGAAATAACAAACCACTCAGGGATCTTGCCAAGAAAACCCCAAATGGGATCGCAAAGAATAGTACACAACTGGAAATGACTGAACAACAATAAGACAAATCATCTCTTCTATAATATTTTTCAGATCCTTCATATGTCATGGAATAAACATTCTTCCCTATCCTGACAGAATTCTTCTGGATGATGTGCATCAGTGTCTTTAACTCATATCTCTCTACAGGTGTCTTTAAATTGTGTCTTCTAGAGTAGAAAGCAATATACAAGATGAGACCTGAACATAGACAAATATCAATAAAAATATCTAACTCTTAAGGTTACCATGAGGATCAAATGACATAATAATTGTAAAGCACAGTGCCTAGTACAAAATAAATGTTTTATATAAATGTTAATTATTATTATTTTAGTAGTAGGATTCAGAGCAGTAATAACAATAATAATATCCATTATACCTTGAAATTTCTCTCTGTCACAAGAGATTTAGGATTGACATTATTAGCAAATAAGACTGCTAGCTAGAGCATGTAGAATTTAGCTGACATCAAACTTTAACTCTGGTGATTAAGTGATTAATTAAGAGAACTTCTGGCTTAGCCTTATTACTTCTATTTTCTTAAGATAAGCATGTGAAATAATGATATATAACTCTAACATTAATTAGTCTGTATATTTCAGCTTTTCCCCTACTATTTACTGACCAGTTTATTATTATACCTGATAGAGGTCTTCCCCTTCTGCTATGTATGTGAATTCTTACCTTCTCCTTCTATCCTCTACAAAATTCCATTATATCCATCCCACCTTATAGCTACAATTTATATAAAGTGCTGAAAAAGATACTCAACGCCCACTGACTTTTGTATATCATGAGTCCATGTCCTGATTATATATTAGAATAGTTTTTAAAATGTCTTTGTGTATCAATAAGTATGATTGGCAGCAGTTGGTTGGTTGTTGTCCATTCTCAAAAAGAACCAAAATGACATCATTATACCAGATCAATATGGAGTGAGTAGTGTCTGACTGGCTGAGGAGACCGATATGAGCTCAGAAGGCTCTACCATATATTGGACACAATTAATCCATGCAAACGTTTGGCATGGAGATGCCTCTAAATCTACTCATCTTACATTTCTTTTGAGCTATTGTAATTCTGTTTCATTTATAGAGCACACTGCTTTCTTTGATGTGGGCATACCATTCTGGGAAGTCCTTTGCCATGTTTCTCACATCAATCTATTCCAAAGTTTTCCAGAGAGACTTCAAGTATTGCTTCTTCAGACCACCATGTGAGAGTCTGCCTTTTCTGAATTCTCTCTAAAATAATCTTGCAGGCAAACATACATTTGGCATTCAAACAACATGGCCAACCCATTGTGTTGCATTCTCTGAAGAGTTTGAATGTTTGGCAGTTTAGCTTTTTTAAAAGGTGCCTTATCCTGCCAGGTCATGTTCAGAATCTTACTAAGACAATTCAAATAGAAACGTTTCTCCATAGTGCTGGTAATACAAGTTTCAGAAGCATACATCAATAAGGTCAGCACAATAGCTCTTAGATCATCAGTTTGGAAAACAGTTTAATTACCTTTCTCTCCTACCCTTTCCTTCAGAGCTTCCAAACACTGAGATAGTTCTAACAATGAGTATATGGCAGCAGTACTTATCAATAAATCCTTGGTCAATTTTTATGCCATTTTCTTAGAAAAAATAATCTTTTTTTTCATCAAAGAATTAGATTGTATACTTCTCCTTAGTGAATTTCATTCTTGTTAGATTTCTTCGTATCAATTTTGTTCTCAGGAACGTAGGCTTTAAAGTTTTAAGGCAACTAAGACATATTCTAGTTCAACCAGATTCTCTCAATCAGTGTGCTATCTATTCCTACTAGTTGTACCATTTTCAAATCTGATATATATATATTCATATCTTTATGCAAATACTTGATAAAAATATTAGATAACATAAGAGTAAGCTCTCAGGACACTCAAATAGAGACCTCCCACTTTGACACAATTCTAGTGACAATTATTCTTGGGTACAGTTTTTCAACAATTATATTATTTATTACTTATTATTATTATTATTACTTATTTTCTTTACTTAATATTATTATTACTTATTAACATATTATTACTTAACCTATATCTGTCCATCACTTCTACCAAAATAATTGATTAAAATTATGGAAATTATGTCTATAGTATTCCCCTAAACTAGTGGTATTATACCCTATTGAAATAGAAAATAAGGATTGTATGCCATGACTTGTTATTCATGCATGAGTCAATTGGGGTTATGTAACTTGCCCAGGATCACAGAGCTAGTTAAGTATTGAATGTCTGAGACTGGTTTTGAACTCAGGTCCTCCTGACTGCAGAGCCAGTGCTCTATTCACTATACCATCTAGCTATCCCATGAGTTGTTCTTGGAGAAGCTATTCTGGTTCATTGTAATAATGGCTTTTTCCTTAACTATTCACTATCTTTTCCTACTTTAGAATTGTCCCAGAAAAAAAGTCAGACTCATTGTTTTATTAGTTGCTATTCTCTTCCCTTTTTTCCCTCCAAAATTGGGGGGAGAGGATTATTTCCTTTTCTCTGGTCCTCTGTTATCTCTTTAATTCTCCGTAATTTTTCAAAGATCACAAATGATGGCTTGTTAACGACATCCACTAGAACTCAGTTCATGTGGGTCAGGTGACTTTCTATCATCAAGTGCAGTTAGATCATCTTAACTTTTTCTTTACACATATCATGGCTAAAAACCCCATTAGTCATTTTTGTTCTCATTTTCAGCACAGTCATTCTCCTAACAGAAAAAAAAAAAAAAAAAAAAAAAAAACCAGAAGTAAAATCAGAATTGAGCAGGTCTGCTTTTTTTCTTTTATTACTGTCCTTTCCATTTAAAATAACCATCCTTTACTTTCTAAAAACAATTGAGGGTATAAGAATAATTTTTTGTTGCCCTTTATTTTCCCAGCCTGCCTCAGCTCATTCTTTGCTTGAACATTCCTGACGCTATTTTACAAACCTAAATCATGCCGTTATCTTCAACTTCTGTTAGTTGTCCTTGCTTCTGTATTCTTTTTTCTCTTTAATCTGCATTATTTTCTTAGTTTTCTGAACATACACATCAGTCCATTCATATAACTCAAGTTTTTCCTAACTGAAATTGCTTTCTTTTGTATCTTCAGGATTTCATTCTCAAGAATTACCCATCCCTACTAGATTGACTTCCCTTGTAGAATTTTAATCCTTAGGAGCCTACTTAGTCTTACTCTGGTCTTTGAAATCTACTCTCTCAAAATATGGGTGCAGATCAGATTGTGCCTGACTTTTCTCTCCTGTATCATGAACCTAAGAGGAAGTGGTCACTTCTCCCCAAGTGCCCCATCATTTTCACCCTATAGGATCCATTTATTCTCTGTTAGTGAGAATATGATCAAGAAAGGTATCCAGTGTTCACCTGGTAACTTGTATTATCCTACCTTACAGTATTATGAAGAAAGTATCTCATTAAATGAGCCAGAAAAGTGGATGGTCATTGATCTAGAAATGAATAAACTGAAACAAAAAATTTAATGACAGACAGATAAAGCATTTGTTCAAGGCATTGTATTAGGTTTGGGGAGGTAGCCCTCCTTTATTGAAAAAGCAAGAGGCAGCTAAGTAACTCAGTGGATAGGGTGTCAGGCATGTCAGTTATCAAGATTAATACATGAAGTATACATACCTGTCTTTGCAAAGAGAGGTGCTAAATTAAAGAAAATGAATGAGATATACAGTTTCAAATATGGTTAATTTGCTGATTTGTTTTTGCTAGGTTGTACTTTGTTACACAAAAGGTTTTATCAGGAAGGGAGAGTTGGTTATACACACACACACACACACACACACACATATAATATATTAAAGCTATATGAATAAACTTTTTAGAATAGTGTTTTATAATACTATATAAACATGAACCATTATTAGGGTGTTGTCAATTGTCTCTCAACTCTACTAATGAACATGTAGCTAAGTGGGTCACCAGAGGGCAGTGGGTTCAAAAAGAAAGCAGAAATGATTGGTTTGGCATGTTGACCTGGTAGCCAATTTATTAGGAATAAACTCAAAGAAATGAGGAATTAACTTATGCCTGATTAAGTCATATTATGGGGTGGGAGGAGAGGAGATGATCTGTTGGCAAGAGTATCCCAGTACATTAGTTAGAAGAGATGGACAAAGAGAATATTAGGAGGATTCTTCTACCACTACTGAGAAAAGAAAGTCAAATTCAAATTCAAGATTTAAATTCTTTTATAAGAATAGTTCATGTGGGCACGGGAGCAGAGAAATCACTTCATATCAACCAACACTTAAAGAAAGGGTTAGAATGAGAGCTTGAAACTCAAAAAGAGTAAATTTTGGAACAAGCAAAGGGGAAAGTCATTTTTATTCTCCAAGAAACCACAGTAAGAAGAGAGTCCACCTGAAATCTTTCAATGAGGAGAGAAGAAATTCTCCTGATGTGGTAGTGAAATGAATCAAGGAAGGCAGAAATTCTGTGAGGTAGAAGTGAAGAAGAAATGCATTCCATGTTAGTTAGATGACTAGAATAAAATCATAGAGATGGAAGATATAGGATCATGAGAAAGGATCAGCAAGTAAGTCAGTAAACTGGATTGTAGAAGGAAGGAAAATATAAAAAAGATTAGAAAACTTGGAAAGGAGTTAGCCTATGACATATTCCAGATGCCCAGGCCTGAATATGTTACTTCTGTTCAAAAACATTCAACTCTTCCTATTGTGGATAGTCCCAGGCCTAAAGTAAGGAAGACCAGTTTAAATCAATCTCAGACACTAACTAGCTCTGTGAACCTGGAGGAAGTCACTTAACCCCATTTATCTCAGTTTCCTCATCTTGAAAAATAAGTTGAAGAAGGAAAATTCCAACCATTCTGATCCCTTTGCCAAGAAAACTTCAAAACCACAAATTGCAGACAAGATAAAATACAAACTCTTTAGTTTTCTAGGCTTCCTTTTTAACCTATTTTGCAGTTTCCCTTCACACCTTTTCTGTTTCAGAGGAGAGGGCTACTGGCTATTCTAAATCTTGTACTGATTTCTCCCATCTCCAGGAATAAGTTTCTCTCTGTGCTTATAATGTGTTCCCTCTTTATCTCTGCCAATGGAAATCTTTCTCTGTGTTTAAGGTGCAGTTCATGTACTTGTCTCTGAATAATGTCTTGATCATGCTATGAGAAAATGACATTCCCTGCCTCAAATTTTCTTTTTTAAAAAAACAGCTTTTTATTTTTTCAAAATATATGCAAAAATAGTTTTCAACATTCACCCTTGCAAAACCTGTATTCCAATTTTTTCTCCCTTCTCTCCATCCCTTCTACTAGACAGCAAGTAATCCAATATAGGTTAAACATGTGCAATTCTTCTAAATATATTTTCACATTCTGCACAAGAAAAATCAGATCAAAAATGAGAAAGAAAAAAAAAAAAACAAGCAAGCAAACAACTACCACACAAAAAAAAGATGAAAATACTATGTTGTGACCCACATTCATTCTCCATAGTCCTCTCTCTGAATGCAGATGGTTCTCTCTATCACAAGTCTATTGGAATTGGACTGAATCAATTCATTGTTGAAAGAGCCAAGTCTATCACAGTTGATCATCAGATAATCTTGTTATTGCTGTGTACAATGTTCTCTTAGTGCTACTCATTTCATTTACCATCAGTTCATATAAATCTCCTGGGCCTTTCTGAAATCATCCTGCTGGTCATTTCTTATTGAATAATAATGTTCCTTTACATTCATATGCCACAACTTATTCAGCCATTCCCCAACTGATGGCATCCACTCAGTTTCCAGTTCCTCACCACTACAAAAAGGGCTGATACAAACATTTTTGCATATGTGAGTCTTTTTCCTTTTTTTTTTTTTTATGATCTCTTTGGGATTCAGATCCATTAGTGAGATATCTGAATCAAAGGGTATACATAGTTTGGTAGTCGTTGGGGCATAGTTCCAAATTGCTCTCCAGAACAACTGGATCAGTTCACAACTTCACCAACAATGTATGTATCCCAATTTTCCTACATTCCCTCCAGCATTTATCACTATTTTTTCCTGTCATCTCAGCCAATCTGAGAGATGTAAAGTGGTACCTTAGAGTTGTCTTAATTTGCATTTCTCTAATCAATAATGATTTAAAGTATTGTTTAATATGACTAGAAAAGGTTTTAATTTCTTCTGAAATTTGTCTATTCATATCCTTTGACCATTTATCAATTGAAGAATAGATTATATTCTTATAAATTTGAGTCGTTTCTCTAAATATTTTAGAAATGTGTTTCAAACTTTCTTCTTAAGACCTTTTTCTGAATCTTATCATTCCCCTTAATTAAGTTAAAATGCTATACTTATGTGTAAAGGTACAATATCTTCACATGATCTTCTATGTCAAGCTGAAAGAGACTTTGGAGATCAACCAGTCCAATTCTTTCATTTTTTATGTGAGGAACCTGAATTCCACAGATAAAACGATGTACTCAAAGAGACAGAGCTAATAAGATTCTTAGGCAGATTCCAAATTCCATCTTAAACACTTTTTTCATCCTTGAGGGGAAGAACTGCTTTGTTGTCATTGTTATTTTAAATCTTTGCCCTAAATAAATAAAAGGTACTTAATAAATGGTTGGGGAGGAGACTTGGGAAGGGAAGAACATTATCAGAAAGAACTACATGGATAGAGCACCAGCCCTGGAGTCAAGAGGACCTGAATTCAAATTTGGACTCACACTCTTCATAATTACCAGGTGTGTGACACTGGGCAGGTCACTTAACCCCAATTGCCTTGCCAAATTTTTTTTTTTTTTAAGAGCATTATAGGTTTGACTTAGAAGCAAAGATCTGTGTTCCAATCTTATTTCTCAGTCTTTCTATTATATACTTGGACAAGTCACCTATTTCCCCTGAACTTCAGTTTCTATAGTTATTAAATAGGGATAAAAATTTGGAACTCTAAATCTTTTTTTATGTATACATATTTATACACTTATCTTGCTGCAGGAACTCTAAATCTTATAAAAATATATCAAAATTTTCTTGACATGTAACTGTGGGGAAAATAAAATATTATTTAAATTGTTTTTTTAAGGATAAATAAATAAATAAGGATAAAAATACTGTAGCAGGTACAACTCAGAGTTGATAACTAATGATAGCTAACATTTATATAGTTATATATATATTATACATTATATTATATATTATATAAAGTGTCAGGCACTTTAGTGTTTTACAATATTATTTTATTTGAACTTCACAATAACCCAAGGAGGTAAATGATATTATTATTTCTGTGTTACAGATGAGGGAACTGAGATAAACAATGGTTAAGTGACTCACTCTAATTCACACAACTAGACAAATTTGAAATCGTGTCTTCCTGATTCCAGGCCCAATGCTCTTTACGTTGTGCCACTTAACTGTCTTATTGGTAGGAGTTTCCTCCCAGCAAGTTCCCAACTCAACGATATTACAAATTTGACCTCATTCACCTTCTTCCTTCCCCTTCCCTCCCATTCATTACAAAATGAATGTTGAAAACTATTTTATTTTTATTGGGGAAAATAAAATACTATTGAGGAGGGGAAATAAAGAATAAATTCCATTGATTCTAGTGTTAAAAAAAAAAAAAACTTAGGGCAAGGAAAATGCTATTGTTATTCCCATATACAGAGGAGGAAACTGAGGTAAAGTAAGTAGTAACTTACTGTTAATCAATTTCTAAGGCAGAATTTAAATTCAGGTTTTCCTGACTCTGGTGTTCTTATCTGCTCTGCTAGCTGCTTACTATTTAATTCCTGCTTTTCTTTTTCTCCTATAAGCAATCTCATCCAGAAAATGGGATCTGATTGATCAATTGGGAGCTCCTAGACATCTAGGATACAACAGAAAGATAGCAGTAGAATCCCGGGTAAACATGCTGTACAAAAAGCACAAACATTGACCACTTCAAATTCCAGAGCAACTTTTTTTGGACAATTTTAGATAACTCAGTGCTCCAGACTTCTCAGGGCTCAGTGAATTTCACTTTTGAGAAGTAACTTTTAGGTGATGCCCAATAATAGTTAATAACCTCAAGAAGTGATATGCCATAAAAGAGAGAATACTGGTCTTACAATTAGGAAGATTTGAAATTAAGTCTTTCTTCTGATGCACATGCCTATGTGACCATTGCAATCCACTTAACCTCTGAGAGTATTTGGAAAATTTTAAGTTGCTTAACTTTTGCTCATCTGCAGGTGAAAAAAGTTTCCTCACAAGAAGCTAGTTCTCTACATAGATCAGATCACAATTCTGCATTTCCTCAACCCCAGAAAACTATACCTACCTGTTGGAATCTTTACAAAGTGTCAAGTCATTAGAGTTGATAGAGACAATAATTATCTAATTTAGCATGGTTCAGTATGATTGATCTGATCCTAGGAGGAGATGTTATGGGCCAGAACTTGAAACAAGGTACTAAGTGCAACTGATAAGTACTCATTGGAGTTCATACGTTTGGGAGATTTCAGGGTTTAGTATGAGATATCCGAATTCACACCTCCCTTGAAGTTCTCAGGGCCAGAGAGCACTCTGGGAGAAACCCATAATCCCATTCTCTCAGAGAAGGAGTTAACCTTTGGGAGATGATATATAAGAAGTGGACAGAGGCTCGGTAGAAAGTTCACCTGAATAAGATTGAAGAAGGGAGGTCAGTCAGTTCAACAGAAGCCCACTCTCCGAGATGCAACCAGATTCACTTCATCTCACACAGCTGTGGTGGCTGGGTTCCTGTACTTCCCCCACTGAGACGAATGTGGTCTGAAAGACCCCCCAACTAAAAGTAACAAACAGTAAGGGATTTTTAATTTTGTCCACTTTGTCCACCTGACCAAAACAGGTAAGTTTTAAGAGACACCTCTTTGATAAACTTACAACATGGGGATATTGGGATAAAGATAAAGTGGAGGATAAAGATATGGATGAATTCCACATTATAAAATGCTACCAGTAGCACAGGACTTGTAATACTATATATAGTTGTAGTTCAAGACCTCATTGTTAAGTGTCAGATATGAGTCCCCTGAAATAGTGCCAGGGGTCAGTGAAAAATAATAACAATATTCTCATAAGCTTAATTCCAAGCCTCAAGTTCCTGGCTATCTTCCCCTCCCTGGTTCTTTGGCCCTGGTATCCAATACATTCCTGCCTCCTTTCTCCCCATACATGATATTTGACTTGCTCAAGAAATTCAGTACCCCCTTGATTTGTCAGAGTTTCTCATTTTCAGAAAACGCAAAAGATTAAAACCTTAATTAAGAATAAGAAGAATTATTATTATCATTACTATATCAATTACAGAGATATCCTGCCTGAGCTAAATGTGTAGTGTCTGGAAAGCACATTAACAAAAGAAGAATTCATATTTGCTCTTTGGTAGAAGAACTCAAATAAAAATACTGCTTTAGTTCTGGCTGTAGCATCCCTGTGAGAACTGCTTGGCTGAATGATTGAATTAAATAAAAAGAATATAAGTTCAGCCCACCCAGATGTTCTCCCTTTGGATACACTCCCTAAGTAGGGCTCCAAGCTCTACTTAACAGAAAAATCTGGCTGCACTCTTGCAAATTTGAAACGAGGCAAAGGGCAAATAACTCATAAGGTAAAACCGTCCCCAAAAGTTATTTTTCCCACAAGTACTTCTGAAATTAAGCTTGTGTTTTTTCCCCATAGTAGCCTATGTAGGAAACATTATCTAGGACAAATCAACCTTCATTTTATTGAAACAAGGGAATGTTTCTATAAGAAAAAAACAATCTGGGTCCATGCTTCTTACTTACTTAACCAGTCTATGATAAAGAGCTCTTCTCATTTTCCTTCCTCTCTTTTCTACCCCACCCCCAATTCTAGGCTCATATAACCTCCTACTTTTTTTTAACTCCTCATAACAACATTTTGGCATTATGTTGGCATTAGTTTGGCATTATGAAGAAAGTAGAGTGCTTTGTCATTTCCTTCTCCAGGATAGCTCAGTTTACAATTGAGAAAACAGAGGCAAATGGGGTTAAAGGATTCACAAGGTCACACAACTACTAAGTGTCTGAAGCCAGATTTGAACTCAGAAAGAGAGGTAAGTCTTCCTGACTCCATAACCTCATCTTTTAAGAAATAAAGTCTCTAGCTCAAAGAAAATAGTTAAGAGCAGGTACTTGCTTTCTGCAGTAACATGACCTCTTCCAGCTTGTTTATCTTACTCTTACCTCATCTTTCTTATTTTCTTCATCTTCCAAAACCTACCTCTTTTTTGTTTCTTATGATTCTTTACTCTTTCCTTTTAACCTCTGGGTCATAGAATTTGAATCATAAATTGAGACTTGGAAGACAAATACGAAAAATACAGAGAAATATGGGGAGACATATGAACTAATTCAATATAAAATAAAAGAAGTAGAAAATTACACATAAATCTATGCATACATATAATAACTACAATAAATTTAATGGAAAGAACAAAAAACCTAAATGCTGCATAATCATGATGACCAAGTTTAATCCCAAAGAGATATAAGAAAACACATTCCCTTCCCTTCTTTGTAGAAGTAGAGAAATAGGGATATGGAACATTGTCTATAACATGGACTTAGTTGATGTGTAAGTTTTCCAGAACTGCTTCTATATTACTTTTTTCATTTTTATTCTTTGAAGCAAGTAATAGCTCCCTAGGTACAACAAAGGGAAGGAATATATTCAGAAATGGAGATGAAACAAAACTAAAAGATATAAATAAAATGTGTGAAGACTTTATTGTTTCCTTTACCAGAGGTATTTGTATTTTTAACAAAAGACAAAGCTATTAATCTATTGCAGAACTTCATATATCAATGAGCAAAGGGAAGTATTTTTGTTGTCAGGGACTTTCCTAGTGTCCTCAAAACCACTCTATCTGGAAATCTACCTATCATTACTCCCCCCTAAGAACATATGAAGAGTAACATTAGAATTCAGTTCATTTTATGACAACTGCTTCACCAATTGTCACATTGCTTTTCTACATTGATCTCTTCCTTTCATTACTATTCTATTTGCTGCTCTTCTTTCTTCAAAAGCAAAGTATTTGATAGCATATGTGTCCTACTACACCAATACCTTGGTAGCAGTAAAGAACAATAGGTCAGATTCTCCTTATCAGAGTAATTCTGACACTAATGTATTAAGCAGACTAAGTTTTAGTAATTAGCTCTGCCATTCACATTTCTCAATGAGGTCACAATCTATTGGAAAGACAAGAGTGGCACAAATAGCTTCAGTGCTTATGAACATAGAAAACTTGAAAGTTTGCTAACAGAAATAGGCAACTACATGATAACATGCTGAAGGAGCAGATTTTCTCATGGAAAGCAGTAGATTTCTCATAGTGGAACAAGTTTTCCAAAGGAAAAACTGCTAAGATAGATCTGATTTTGCAGCCATCTTTCACATATCTTGATTTATCACTTTGATCTATCCCTTATGCTTCCATCTACTCATTCAGCCAACTGCTGGTTTATCTGATGGTCCTGTCCATCTCCTACCATGATCTCTGAAACTCCAGTATCCAATTCCTCTGACAAATATGTATATAATAGGGAACTTGCCAATGAAAACCCAGACTTTATGAGTGTATTCACATGCTCTACCTGATCTAATCCCCTTATGAACTTTGGAGAAAAATCAAAACCATTTCCTATTTGCTTATTGTGTGACTAAGAGGAGTCATTTGAATTGCTACTAAGCTGGAGCTGAATATCCAGACAAAATGGATAAATGAGCCATATAACTCCCTGTAAGTTTTCAATTGCATTCAAGGTAAAATAACAAAATATTGTAAGTTTCTGAGTGGGGAAGCCCTGCCCTTACCAGGCCATTATATGGCCACATCACACCTAGGTAGATTTTGTTCCTCATGTTTATTCCTTTTCCTGGTCTTAACTGAAAGAGTATCCAAGACAGGATTAGCTTAAAAAATTCAACAGGCCAGAGAACCAGAGGTCTTGTGATGGGAGTCCATGACAGAATTTGCTAGGAGCCAAAAACAATAAGGAGTGATACGCTTTTGAATGAATATACAAAGGTCAATCAAGAGAAAAATGCATCTAATTGGCTATTATGAATTCAGAAGTGAACTTGGTAGTGAGAAGATAAGCAAATTGCTTTAAGTTTGAACCCACTCTCCCCATGGAAGTAAGTTTTTGTTGTTGTTGTTATTTTGTTTGTTTGTTTTTTAGAAGAAAGTGTGCCCTAGAATGTTAGGAGTGAATACCTTATGACTTTTATGCTCAATGTAATCCTGATTGGTCTGGGCATTCCCAGTTGAGGTAATAGGGAAATTTATCCCCTCACAGGTAGGTAGCCAATTTTGTTTGGCTATCCACCTTTAAAATTGGTGAGATTTAATCACCATTTGAAAGTCTCTGTCGGGGCACTCCTTTTCAATTACTCTTATCTGCTATGTCCAGAGGTAAATATCCCAGTTCTGTCATACGTGTTGAACAAAGTAGATAAGAATTGACAAAAATAGCACAGCAGTAAAGCATGAAATCAAAAAGACAGATGAGCAATATTCTTGGTCACACTAGTTTTAAAGAAGCAGGTAGTCAATCAAAGGAGGCAATCCCCCTCTATGCTGTAAGAGATGCAGGTCTTCATGATACCTAAAATGGGTATGCCCAGACCAACTTGCATTATACAACAATATCTTTTCAGCAAATATCTCTTTGTAAATTCCAATAGATATAAATAATTAAAAACATCTAAGGGCTAATCATTAGGAAAATCAATGATATAGAGGATTTCCTAATTATAAGTAGAGTATTAGATGAAAAATATAACAGAACAGCACTAATTACACTAGCATTAGGGGGGGATCTACTCTCTCTCTTGGATACCCCTAAAACCTTTAGAGGAAGATTTGGGAACCCAACTTATCTGTGGAATAAGGAAACACAATGCTTCATAAAGACTACATAGGTAAAAAAGAGTTAATAGGGGTACCTCTGATTTGCTAGAAAATCTTGTGTTTTTCTGAGATGGAATATGACAACCCCAAACACTGGGAACTAATCAGTGGTCCCTCCACCATCTCCACAAGGCACATGTTCCTCAGCAAAGAGTCAGATACATTGAGCTCCATAAGAGTTGCACCAAGGGGAAGGTAGTGTTTAGAGCACCAGCCCTGAAGTTAGGAGGACCTGAGTTCAAATTTGGTCTCAGACACTTAACACTTCCCAGCTGTGTGACCCTGGGCAAGTCACTTAACCCCAATTGCCAAAGGAGGAAAAAAAAAAAGAGTTGCATTAATCCAACAAACCAGGAATGTGTATATATGTATGTATCTGTGTATGCATGTATATGTGTATTTACATATATACATGTGTGTATTGTGTGTATGGAGAGAAATGAGACACAGAATTTTACTGGACATGACAGAGAACAAGAAATGATGGTTAGAATCTGCAGAGACATCTAGCCCCACATTGTGAAGAACCCTTTAGCCACTGGAGTTAATTTATAATAGGAAACTGCCTTAAGAAGTAGTGAGTCTCCCATCACTGGAACATGATACAGGTTGGGGAAAATTCATATGAGCATAGGTCAAGAGCTGAGAGTGATATGGAAATATGTCTAACCAAACCCTTCAGAGAACATTTCTGTATAGGTAATTAAGAGTGAACTCAGTGATTTCTCTTTCAAATCTGAGATTCAATGATGCTTTGATTTCTTCCTTTTAACTCAAAGATGTACCACCTACCAATATATAAATTCCCTAAAGCTAGTTATATATCTGGGCATCTAGATGGCACAATGGAGAAAGCAACAGTACTAAGTAGAAAGACTTATCTTTCTGAGTTCAAATCTGGCTTCACACACCAGCTATGGGACCCTGAAAAAGTCACTTGACCCTGTTTATCTGAGATTTCTCTTCTGTAATGAGATGGAGAAGGAAATGATAAGTCACTCTAGGATCTTTGCCAAGAAAACCCCAAATGGAGTAATGATGATTCAGACACAAAGTTACACGTCTGCACACCATAGATCTATTTTCTTTTGGATTTAATAAGATGTCTACCTGCCACTCCTCAAGCTACAGGAAATTTCTGACCCACCCACCCCCAGACCTCTATCTCTATTAAGCCTAGGTTCAGCATGGAAACAGCACCTACAGATAGAATACTATACAATGTCAATATAGTATATTTGGAAATCAGCTTGACTCATGCTACTCTTCCTTGTTTAAGTAGCTGGGAATCTATCTACAAATTCTAAGCACATTTTTAGAGTAGCACAGGGCACTAGGGGATATAGGAAAGAAGCCTTTAAATGTCTAACACTTCAATTTTGGGGGGAAAAAACATTTTTCTAAAAATAAGATGTGACAAAAAAAAAACTTTTCCCAAACTTCCTGTGGTTGCAATAGCTAGTGCTCTAAGTCACTATTTATTTGTTCCCTTTGACTTGCAAAGAAAAGACTTAGAAAATATATATATATATACACACTCAAACTCAAACACTGAAGCTACTCTCCAGGGAGATCTTTTTAAAGTACTTTCTTAGGGAGTAAGCTGAAAAAAGGATAAAATTGTCCTAGTTTGCCCTATTTGCAAATTTACAATTGGAAGAAAAAATAGCCATACTTGAAAATCAATGAGAAGTCCTGTCTTCTTTGCAGAAATGGGAAATTATATGAGGAAACAAATTCATGCTCCTGATGGGAGCAAATATTAAACGTAAAGCACTTTGCAAATCTTAAAGCGCTATGTAAATTCTTTCTATTATTGTTGTTAGTAATAGCAGTATGATAAGTTGTTGATATTGTTAGTATTGGTACTTGAAGTTAGTATTACTGAATGGTTTTGGTTTTTAATCCTCATTTTTATTTTTTCTTCTGAGATTCTGGGAATAGGAAAGAGGGACATATGTTGAGAAAGAACAATGTTGTAAGAACAAAAAATACCAATAAATATTTAAAAGAAAAAAAATGAAATAACTACTTTTCCTTAAATATTTTCCAAAAAGATACCTCTCTGTTGCATGCACATGCATGTGTGTGCATACACTTGTGCACACACACACACACACACACACACACACAAAGCCCTTCTCATGTGCTAGTACACACACATATGCAGCTGAGAGCTGATAGGGTAAAATAAAACTTCTCTGGAAGGTAGTAGTCATCAGCAGATAGGATAAAGTTCTTTTCATTCTAACACATTTCACTTATGTCTCTGTAAAATGAGCCTTGAAGCAGAAGCGATTCTCTTTCAACTACAAGCTACAGGAACATTCCTTGGTGAGTCAACATCAAAGGTATTATTCATTCATTCACCAAGTTATTCTCTCCTCCTCTTCTTGGTGCCCATTACAGCAAATAACACTAGAACAGAATTCAGCTCACCCATGAGATATTACCAATACACTGAAACCTCTTGGGGTAGAAGATGGAGAGAATACCTATCACATCAAAACCAACCTTGCCATACCAAGCATTTACTAAAAGTTTTTTTGTTTTGTTTTGATTTGGTTTGTTTTTGGTTTTGGAGTCTGTGAACATGTATAATGTCAGTATTATGCCTAAATCCAGATAATACATCACCAAGAAATGGAGCTATAGTTCAGAGTTTAAGATTGCCAGAATATTTAAAGACAAGGATGAAGGATAAATGGGGATTTAAATAGGATGAAATGTAAGTGGGGAAGAAGCAGGAAAAGGGAGAAAAAGAAAAGAAAAGAATGAAAAAAGGGAAAGGCAAGAAAACTGCATTCCTTACTCCCAATATGCTTAAGAATTTATTTCACTCTTTATGGAAGAGCATTCTGGAAATGTCAGAATTAAACTTTCAAAGTAAATTTTAAGAAACTGAACCTTCTAAATCATAATACACTCCAATGGTAACAAATTGCTTTTCCATTTGTTTTTATTTAGAAGGCTTTATTTTTATCTTCAAGAAGTAAGTTTATATAAAGGCTAAAAATTAAATATATTTTTTAAAAATTCACAGACACTCACCCACCCCATCCTTCAACAGCTTGAACTATTTCTAGTGATCTAAAGGCATAGAATATAGATCAACTTCTCCTGAAGATATTACAGTGCTGATATCAGCCCACATCTAACTATTCAGCCCCCTACTGTCTGCTACCATTACAAAGAGTCATGCCAGTTGAAATATAACCAATGTATTATCAAGCAAGAAAGTCCAGAAAAGGCAGTAGCCAGTTAACATTAATGTCAAATGGCAAGGCATAATAACATGACCATAGGAATTGTACTAACAACACATCAGAACTCACAGTACATCAGTCCCAAGAGACCAGCTGCAAACAGAGAGTCCAGTGCCACATGTCAGGCTAACAGATGTCAGAAAAGCAGTAGCTGTCACAACAAGGTCAACGTCAGCCAGCAAGACTCATTGACAAACACTTGCCTATGTCAGCTCTTAATACTGATGAACTGCAGAGATGACAATGCATTGTACAAATTATGCCCTCCTTTCTGCCGGCTTCTCCACAAAGTCTAGACTGTAAATAGCAATGCATCTGTTATTTCAATCCCATCTGAATATATTAACCTATCTCAACCTTAGCAGTGTTCTAATAGAAACTCAGTGCATGGCAGTTGAGGGGAACCCTCATTTAAGCCATCTTTAAAGAGTTTCAGTTTGATGGGTTTACAAAAGTACAATTTCCCTGCATTTCATTCTTAAGAATAGCATAGGAATTGGTGTCAGAAATACAATAATTTTGAGAAATTGTGAGAAATTTTCAAATTTACACTAATATTCACTCAAACCTACATTTATATAATCATGTGCAAAACACTGTGGTTAAGCCTCAGGATATATATAAACACACGTATATGTAAGAATATATGAAATATATGTAAATGGTAGGTGGCTAATGTCTGGGCTAGAGTCAGAAAGACTCAAATTCCTGAGTTCAAATCTAGCTATGTAACTCTGGGCAAGGCACTTAATCTTGTTTGTCTTAGTTTCCTCACATGTAAAATGAGTTAGAGAAGGAAATGCAAATCACTCCAGTATCTTTGCCAAGAAAATCCCAAATGTGGTCATGAACAGTGGTACATAAGGGGAACCATTAAACAATAACATTTATGTAAACACACATATATATATTTATATATGTGTGTACGCATATATGTAAATGGTAAATTTGAAATGTTATTGCACTGTTTTTTTGTATTCAATTAGTAATTTTTTTCTATTCACTTAATGTTGATTGAATTGAATATGTGCTCAACAACATCTAATTGTTTATCTGGACTTCAGAATATGAACTTTGTTCTTGTTTTTGCTTCAACTTTCCTCCTTGCATTTAGATCGTTTCTAATTATTTCTTCTATTTCCCTTTCTGTCTTCATAAAAATAATACTTCTCTGGTGAATTTTTGTCACATGGAGATGACCCTGTGTCCTGCTAAGGACTTCTGGCAGGTTGTATATCATTTTGAAAGGATTTTATATGGTCTTGACTATAGTCTGTGCCTACTGGAAAAGATCCAGCTTGCTAAGTGGAGAGAGGCTTATTGGCAGCAGATCGGGCAATAAGTAACCATGTTTTTGGCCTTGACAACCAAGGAAACAAAACAAAAAAAGACAAAATGGTCCCTATTCTTTGAGTCCTGAATCTGCAGGCAAGATGATCAAGTGACAGAAAGGAAGAAATTAGTTACTGACTAAAACTATTTTTAGTCTATCTATAAATATTATTTTATCTATGGGTGCTTAAAATGAGATTTCTTTGCCCAAAGACCAATGAGTCTTTGGGTAATTTGCATAACCTCGCTAGGCATCATTCCTTATTTGTAAAATAAGGGGATCTTGATGGCTTTTAAAGTCCCTTAGATAGAAGACGTTACTACAGCAACTGAGTCACATAAATATTGAAAGCATCTATATAAATGAAACTGGAAGACATAAGGAAGTCACAATTACATGGAAGAATGGTCCACGGGTTTTCTTTAAATGTCAATAAAGGAGGGGATGGTGTTAGTTGCATTGTGTTTCCCAAAACAAGAAACATCATTTCACATGAAGCCTTGTCATCCCGCTTTGCAGTATTTCTGATTAGCTTAAACAGAAAGGTCACCATGAAGAGAACTCTACTTTATGTGACAACATCTGTTTCAGAGAATGAAGAAGTAAAAGGATTCTGAAAAGATCTTGACAAGATCCTCTAAACCAAATAAACATATGCCTTGTACTAGTGTCTGAGAATGCCAGTAAAAGGAGCACATATGGACATGCAAGGGATACACATCTGCTGATTCTTTCCTGTGCTTTTTAAAGAAGTGTCAGAAGGTTCTCTCTTCCCTGGTGTTCTGAGAGAGATGTTGTGGTAGAAACTAGCCTCGGGGTTAAGGAAATAACTGTGGATTGAGCTCAACAGTAGTGTGAGAGGAATAACAGCAATGTAATCAAAGTCATTTTGAAGGAGGTAAGGGAGTCTGAGAGCAGTGTTGTGTGTGGGTGAGGAACAAGAGTAGTAAGTCTGTTGGGAGAGGAGGGGGGGGTGGGAGAAGAGAAAAAAATCAGTGGAAACTTAGTTGGGTAAATCAGAGAATAAGTTAATGCAATAACTCAATGCAAGTTAAAATTGGAGTCTGTAACCCCTGTGGGTGTTCAGGAACTCAGGGTGAGCAATAAATGATTTAACTGTATTCAAGTTCCTAATGTCACCCTTCCCTTAATACAAATACACATGTACACGTGTGCACATGCACGCGCGCACACACACATACACACACACACACACTTTGAAGAATATATTCAAAGGGGAAAAGGTAGGGAAAACCATGTAAGGGGAAGGAAGGATAGGTAAAGGATAGTAGAACATTCAGCCATGAGTGGAAAAACTCTATTACCTTTATATTTAATGGCTACAATGCAAAGGTAATTATGAGGTGGGGGAGTTGGAAAATACTATCTGGAGATTTTAGGTAATCAAAAGATTGCTGCCAGCCAAACATACATCATAAAGTCAGAGCTTTTGAATTACAATTTCCCATGAGGCACCCAGATCCCTAGAGCCTAGAGACTGAAATCTGTGAGCTGTTCTCAAAATTAAGATCTGGACTAAAGTCCCCTCCAAGTAGCTCCACCTAGAAGATGTTGTTCTTCTTTCCTATCTCCCCAGTTCATTTGCAGGGGAGACCAAAAATAATCATGACCTTTTAAAAAAAATGTAAGAAGTGAGAGGAGAATGAGTTCAGACCCAGTCTTTGTCAGTTTGTTAAATAGGGATCATTTCCTGAAATTATTCCAAAGGAATGTAGTGTAGCCATCAAAAATTATTGGGAATGACAAAGATTTTCTAACTTTGTCAAATAGAAGCTTGTTACAATGACCTTGTTTTTGGTGACTAGGCAGAAGGTTAAAAGACCGGTTTAATAGCTGCAGGTTCTGTTGAATTGACTGGGTGGTTTGTGTTCCAAAAGGAATCCAAAAGATTGGTAAACTTATTCTTTTTTATAACTTTATTTCAATATGATTTGGTTTGTAAACCTATATATTTTATTCTATACATTTAAAAACATTGTTATGAAAAAGAATCATAGGATCTACCATATTGCCAAAGGGAAACATGACTTGAAAAATGTTAAGAACACTTACTCTTTTTTTAATTTAAAACTTAAATAGAAAATGGTGGGAGGGAGAAAATGAAAAAGAAAAAGAAAAAAACCATTGTCATGAGCACAACAGAACATGAGAAGATTCAAAAAAAATTACAACAAATTTCCATTTTAAGAAAGCATATATAATAATAGAACATATCTTATTCATAATTTTCCATTTTTTCTTTGCTTCCTTGTAAGTTTTCTTTTGTTCTCTGCAATGCATTTTTTTATTCTTTTTTCCCCTTTCTTCCCCCTTCCCACCACCTCCACTAAGCAGGCTACAGTTAAACACAAATATATTCATGTTTGCACACACACTCATATACACACACACACACATATATATACATATACATTTATGCATGTACATGTATACATACACACCCATACACTGTTAAGGTCAATTCTCTGAGAGCCTCCACAGCTATGGATCATAGCATCTGAAGGAGTTGGAAGGCAACCTTTGCTGACACAGGTGTTGCAGACTGGGAATGAGATAAATTGGAAGCAGAGGGAAAAGGAGAGAGGTCAGACAAAGCAACTGCTTCTCAGTCTCCTTGTATTATCTTCTCACAAGAGGAGATCCATTCTGGGTTGGATCTCCAGCAGCCACTACTATCAGGTGGCTCCTATATATTCCAACAGTTCTCCCATGTATTTCAACAATACACATACATTATCTCTCATTTTACTATCCCTGATAGTTCTTCTAGTTCACTTTTATCAACTAGCTTGCCTTACTATTATTTAAACTCCCCTCCAAGAATCCCTCCTTTCCCCCAAACCTTTCCTTCCCTCTTTATCCCTTTCCCAATAATCTACACATCGTATCCCACTCCCATTAATCTACACATCCTTCCCTACCTGACCTTATCCTATTTCTTCCCCTTTTATTTTTTATAGATTTTGAAGGGTGTTATACTCTTCTAGATATAGATAGGTACTGTTTCCTTTTTAACCCATTCCTGATGTGAATAGGATTTCAAAACTGCCATCCTTCCTCTCCCATCTAATTCCTCTTCTGTCAGTTTTTGCTCTCACACCTCATTTGTATAGCATAATTACTGTTTTTAACTCTTTCTTCATGATTTTACTCTTTAGAATCACATCATACTCAGAGAACACTACTCTTTAGGGAACATGTAATATGCCAGGTGAGTTCTCCAGATGACATGAGGAGTTAGACATATAAAGAAATTGTACAAGCAAGTGTCCAACAGAACATGACAATGACCATGTAAGACAATCATATATAAACACTTGGAAGAGATTATAGAACCTAGCTTACCCATAAATATACCAAAGTGGCATGTATTTGAGATGTATGGAATAACTCCACCTGGGACAGTGGAGTCACATCAACAGAAGACATAATCATCCCTCTAGCATTAGAATCATAGCCCCATCTATGCTCATGCCCTGGCTACATATGCTCTCTACTGACATATTTAAATTACACCTGTGGCCTTCCATACATATTGTTCAAGTGAATTTTCTCCCATAGATGAAGTGATAAATTTTGTTCTCTTTATAGAAGAAACATTCTATTGCTTCTTCCTTATGATAAAACTGTTTCATTGAATGTGTGTTGTCTGATTGACTAGTAATAGTAAACACACTAAATTGGGACTCTTTAGTTATGATGCTTTTTAGTAAGTATAGACCCACATATTTCCTTGGACATGGGCTACTTTATCTTGGAAGAATGTGTAAATTGGTGATGTTTTCCATTTCTAGAGTATTAAAGTAATTAAAAAGAGATCAGAAGCAAATAGACCACTAAGAAGATTCATGTTAATATATCAATAATACTTTTTTTTTCAAATAGAGAGAAGATGTGAAACATGGTAAATATCCCATATGCACATAAACATTGTCTTTTAATATGAATGATTAAATGTTTTAACATGTGATTGGGGAAAAATTAAAAAATTTAAAATTGGTTAATGACACGGGAGTCATTTTTAAATAAATGTTCTTAATTGTAGTCAGATTATATATTAAAATGATGTATCAGTATTGATTGATGATTATGGAATTGAAATAGGAAGACTTGGCTTCAAACCTTGCCTCAATCCACACTAGCTGTGAGACTTTGGGCAAGTCACTTGACTTCCTGCCTTGTTTCTTCATCTGTAAAATAAGGGACATGGATATAGACTCAGTTTCTAAGATCCTGTCCAACTCTAAAATTATACTACCAGGATGATCCTTTGCTTATCAGTGTTGTTATTGTTCATTGTTCTGCCATTTTTCAGTCATGTCCCACTCTGTAATCCCATTTAGGATCTTCTTGGCAGAGATACTGAAGTGGTTGGCCATTTCCTTCTCCAGGTCATTTTATAGATGAGGAAACTAATGCAAACAGGGTTAAGTGCCTTGCTTAAGGTCTGACAGCTAAGAAATAACTGAAGCCAGATTTGAACTCATGAAGATGAAGTTTTCTTATTCCAGGCCTGGTACTCTATCCACAGCACTACTTACTTGCTCTTGTTTATCAATATCAAATGACAAAGCACAATATCAATATTAAATCAATAGCAAATTATAAAACAAACGTATGTGGGAGAATACAAGAGAATGTAGTGTACTACACAGAATCCAAGTGGAAATGGATTTCCTATAGATAATGAGGTTATCTGAGTTCCTACATGGTATTGTTCTGCTTATATCAAGTTCTAAAATATATAGGATCAGTCTCTACCAACTATTTCACTAGAATGAGAAACTTCCAGGTGAAGAATCTTTCTCTACCGAGAAGCAGTATGAATATGAAATAAAGGCAATGCATAATTGGAAAGGGAAGTAGGCCAATTATGTTTAAGATGAGCAAGTGATGTATTAGAGCCAGCAAAAGTTAAAGGACCTAAAGGAAGATCTCCAGAATACTGGGGAAAGCCTTGTAAAAGATTTATAAAAGAATTTGGTCAAGAAGCTTATAGAATAAGGTGGATCATCCACCACCCTAGTTCAAACTTCACCACTTCTCACCTGGTCTATTGGAGTAGCCTCTGATTTGTTCTTCCTGTGTGTAGTCTCTTTCTTCCTCAATCCATACTCTACACAGCTGCCAAAGCATAGTTTGGACCATTTCACTCTCCTGATCAAGGATCTCCAATGACTTTCATTTTTGATCCTCCAGGACCAAATAAAAACTTTTCCATTTGGTCTTTAAATTCCTTCATTTTCTGACTCCAGCCTGCCTATCCGTGTTTATATTACTTTACTCTCTTGCACACTTAACATTCCAGCCAAACTAATCAAGCCAACTATCCACCCCACATGACATTCCATCTCCTCTCACTATGCCTTTTCATAGGCTGTCACTCAGATGTGGAATGCAATCCCTCCTTACTTCAACCTGTTATACCCAGCCTGCTTCAAAATTCAGACAAAGTTTGACCTCCTTAAGAAAACCTTTCCTAACCATCAGCTGCTAGTGCCTCTACTCTACCAAATCTGCCTCATGAATATACTAGAATGAGATCTTGGTCAAATCAAGTAATATCATCCAATCTCAATTTCCTCATGTGTAAAATGGAAATAACAGCAACTACCTCAGAGTTGTTATGAGAATCAAATGAGATCAGATATGTAGAACACTTTGCAAACCTTAAAATGATATAAAAATGCTAGTTATTATTGTGTTGTTCCCATTATTCCATTCCTATGTATTTTATTTTATGCATTTAAAATATTATTCTGAGAAAAGTTCTACTGATTTCAACAGAATGCTTAAGGGATTCAAGATGCCTAGTTAAGAACTCCTACACTAAACTCTTGAGGTATACTATTCCACACCTATTAAATAACAACAATAACTATTTATATAACACATTAAAGTTTGAAAAAATATTTGCAACAGGTCAACAAGACCTCAGTTCAAATTCCACCTTCTCTTCAATGGCTGTGGATTGAGTGATTTTTGCCATCAGTCTAAATTTCCATTTTCTCAGCTGAAAAATAAAGATGATAACAATATCTTAATATATGTCTCAAAGGGTTATTGAGAGGCCCAAATGAGCTAACATTTACCTAGGGTTTTTAAATTTACAAACTGCTTTACATAGATTATTTCATTTGATCCCTACTACAACCCTGTGAGAAATGTGCAAATTTTTTTCCATTTTATGCATGAAGAAATGGGTTGGTGAAGGTTAAATGGCTTGTTCAGTTTTACAGTAAATGCCAGAATTATCCAGGTCTTTCTGACTCCAAGTCACTCTATTCTCTACATAACATAAAGGTCTCTTTGCAAACTTTAAAATGTTGCATAAATACTTATTATTAACATTTTGCAACCAAGAAACAGCATGCATCTTAAAGTAAGAATGAGTGATGGTGAAGTCATGAGCTAGAATGGTCTGTCTTAGGGTGCTGGCTTAGCTTATCCTCTCCCTCCCCCATGATCTAAGAACAGAACATCTGGTAGTAGACAATAGGGTGTTCCATCTTGAAACTCAGATGGTACATTACACTAACAAACAAGAGAACAATGGATAGGGAGAGAGGGATGTCTTCTTTATATATAAATGTTACTATTATAGTTGTTTCTGTATTCACAAAACTGAATTCTAAAGAATAAAGAAAAGCAATGGACAGAATGTTGCACATGAAATTCTTATCTCTCATAGGACCTGAATTTAAATCCTAGCTCTAATATTGCTTATAATATTAATATTGCTTCAATTTCCTCATAAAGAAATTTTTCTAAATTCTCTTCCAAAATTGATTCTATATTTCTTCACAATAGATTTGATTAGAATATCTTACCAATTTCAGGTTCCTTAGATGGGGGAGACAGGTGCTGACAAGAAAGAGATTTGCCAAAGGTCTGGATCTTTCCTTTTGACCCATGTGATTTGACTAATAGGAGAGAGCTTTGCAAATCCCAGCACAATTCCTACTACAACTCACGAAAAATAAATAAAACCAGTTACAAATTTTTAATCAAAATAAATGAGCTTTGAGGATACAATACAATATCAAATGTTATCCCCTTTCCTTAAGGAGTGTATATTCTAATTGGGGGAATACTGTGTGTGTGTGTGTGTGTGTGTGTGTGTGCGTGCATGCAGCATGTGTATATATATATTCAATATATATAGATAGTATAAATAGAATACATGTACAGTGTTGTGTGTGTATCTATATATATATATATGTACATATATATAAAACTTTGCAGATTTGTTCATTATATAAAACTATTTTCTTATCAGTTACAAAATGCTTCATATTCCTCAAAAATAATTTAACTTAAATAATTAATGAAATAATTGAATTTAAAAATAATTTGACTATATTGCTTTCTATAAATAAGCATAGGTGTATATGTGTATATGTAATGTGCTGTTGGTATTGTTGAATCATTTTTAAGTGATGTCTGAATCTTCGTGATCCCATATGAAGTTTTCTGGGCAGAGATACTAGGGTGGTTTACCATTTCCCTCTCTAGCTCATTTTAGAGAGGAAGAAACTGAGGCAAATAGGGTTAAGTGACTTGTCCAGGATCACACAGGTGATAAGTGTCTGAGGCCAGATTTAAACCTTGTTTTTCTAAATCAACCAGCTTATCATTTTCTATAGCACAGTAATCTTCCAACCCAATCACATCCTATCTTAGAGATTGTCTGTAGAAGTTTTTTTCCCCCAATTATCTGTGTTCTTTCTATTCTTGACTGCATAGTATTTTTAATACAAGAATGTTAAAATTTAAAATAAAATAAAATATTAAAATTTAAAATAAAGTTATATGTTTTGTACTTCAAAAATGTTCTCATCTTATAATATAGTTTAAGATTTGAGATCGATAAATCTGCTTCCTTTAATTCTTTTTGCCCCTGGTTTCTTTGAAGTCCTTGACCTTTCATTTTTTCATATGAACTTTATTATTATTTTTTCTAAATCTAAATTTTTACCAATTTAATTGGGATGGCATTAAATAGATAGATTAACTTGTTAAATTGTCATTTTTATCACATAGACTTTACCTATCCGTGAACAATAAATATTACTTCAGTTATTTAAATCTGACTTTTTTGTATAAAAAGTATTTTATATTTATATTCATATATTTCCTGTATCTGTTTTGGCAGGTATTTTATATTTTCTAATTATTTAGATGGTCTAAAATAATATTAAATAATCTTGCCAACACAGTGCATTTAATCTATTTTAGCTTTAACTTTGTCTAAGATCATGATAATTAGCCCAGTTTTTTTTACATAATAAATTCTACTATTATCATTGTATATCACTCATTTTTATAGCATTTCCTGAAAGTAACATATTGTTGTATTCAAAATTTTAATCTGCTATCAGTTTCCACTTTATACATGTAAATTCATCCCATTCATATTCTAACGTATAATTATTTGTGTGTTGTCCTTCCTATTTTACCTTGCTATCCTTCTCATCCTGTTTTATTCTTCCTTACTACTCTGCTTTACTCCTACTCACTACTCTGTTCTCCTATTTTTTAACCTATCCACCCTTATAAGAATCCTTTAACCTCTGCCCCAACACATGCTCTATCCCCTTGCCCTCTTATTTCTTTCTATATTTAGAACAAATTTTTAAACTGGGGGTTGCAACCCCACATGTGGTGCTATAACTGAATGTAAGGGCTGAAAAATTATAATTTATTATCAGTAAATATTTGATTTGCATTCCTATTTTATATACCTATATACTTGGGGTTGTATAGAAATTTTCAGGTTAAAAAAAATGGTCAAAAATAGAAAAAGACATTTAGAAGACATATCTTTGGTATCAATATTTTCCTTTTCATGCTTCATTTGTTCTCCTTTTTTCTTTTCCTACACAGTTTTATTTATTAGAATAACCTCATCATATACAGCTCAATTCAAATGATTTTTTCAAACTAACCAAATAATGATAACAATCATAAGAATACTGATAATATTTTCACATATAAGAAGCTAACAACTTGACCCCATTCTCCTGAATATTTTATGCTGAATTTTCCTTTAAGTTTTATTTTGTTACAAATAACTGAAAATCTTTTAATTTATTAAAAATCCTTTTTTTAAAACTTCAGGATTATAATTAAATTTTCTGAGTAAGTTATAACCCCAGGTCTTTTGCTCTATGAAATACAGCATTCCAGTATCTACTGTCCTTCAATATAGTAGCTGTTAGGTCTTATATAATCCTTATTATAGCTCCATGATATTTATTTTTGCTTTTTTACAATATTTTCTTCTTAGCTGGGACTTAAAACTTAGCTTGCTATTCCTCTTTTTTTTTTCCCAGGATATCTTTCAGGTAGTGGTTGGTGGATACTTTCTATTTATGCTTTGCTTTCTTATTCTACAATTTCAGAGCAACTTTCCTTGATAATTTCTTATAATATTGTATCAAGATTCTTTTTTAATCATAATTTTCAGATAGTTTATTATTATTCATTTTTAATTTGTTTTACAGATCTTTTTCCTGAGGAGATATTTCACTTCTCTTCTGTTTTTTTTCTTTCTTTTGATTTTGTTTTATTATTTCTTGATGTCTCAGAATGTCATTTGCTTCTTTTTGCCCAATTCTAATTGTCAAGGAATTATTTTCTTCTCTAAGTTTTTGATTTTCAATTTCAAGCTTGTTGATTTTCTTCTCAAAATTTTCTTGTTGTGCTTTTTTCCCTAATTTTTCCTTGATCTCTCTTAAAGCCATTTTTAAATTTCCTCCAAGAATTCTTTTTGTGCTTGGAATGATCTGATGTTTTTCATTGAAAAAGGAGAAACCTTTTTTGCTCTGTTATCCTCCTCTGAATGTGAACCCAAATCTCTATCCCTAGAGTAAATATCTTTTGCTTACTCATTTTTATTTTTTGTTTTTAGCAGCTATTAGGATAATCAAGTTATAGTCCCAAGGTATGGGGAATGTTGACCCAAGTCTTAGGTCCTCTTTATTGTTATTTTCTGAACTCTCAGTCTTGGGGTTCCTTCTCCACTTCTAAGCCATGGGTAAGGCCCTTAGTCACATTATCCCACATATGATCTTGCTCCCCAGAGTTCCTCAGATGATTGAAAAGTACAGGTGTTTCTGGTCAGGCCATTTGTGCTTGGTGAGCCTTAATAGTAAAAGATCCTCCAGTCTTCTCCTCAGTTATCATACACCCATACTGTCCATGAGATTACAGTTTGTAAGGCTGAGACTGCCTCCTAACCCAGATGCCTGCAAGACTTATTGTTGATTCTGTAATTAATCTGAAGGTGTTTGTACTTCATTTAGGCTGAACCTACAGGCTTTGAGATTAAGTCTTTCCTCTCAGTCATCTCAAATTGTTTTAGGAGAACAACTGCTTAACATTAATTTTTTGTTTATTTTTGCTGCTCTTCATTCCTTCTGAGGTAATATTCTTTTTATTTTGTTGAGGAATTTTGAAGAGCTGAAAATTTTCTCACCTACTTTGCCATTTTCTTGGAATCCTCTTCTATCCATTTACTATTTAAAAGAATTGTTGATTTATACTCTTGTGCAGCTAGGTGGCTCAGTAAATAAAGTTCTAGGACCTGGGGTCAGGAAGGCTGAGTTTATATCTGATCTCTGATACTTAACTCTGAAGCTGGGCTTTTGGCTCAGTTTCTTCACCAATAGAATGATAATAATGATAATAATACCAACCTCCCAGATTTGAAATCAACTTTGCTGATATTTACCAAGTAATGAGCCAAAGAATTTGTCAACCCATCATTTATAGATGTGGCCCCTTTTTCTGTTGATGAAGGTCATCCCTAGCTAATTTTGGCTTGAAGTCAATAGACCCCATTGAAAGTAGGAGGGAGAATGTTAAGTAAAGTGCCAGAGATGGATGTGCTCCCGAGATCTCCCTCAGACCAGACCACCCCTAATAACATATGGTATCATTCAAAATCTTATGGCTTCAATAAAACTGTCTCTGTTTTATGTGTTATCCAGCTAATTTTATGGTCTAAAATAAGTGTTTTCCAAGAATTAAAATAAGAAGAAAAAACACTTACTAGTGCTTAAGATATCTCTTTGTTGTTTTAGAGTCAGAAGAAGGATTTTTGAATTGGAATAGAGAATTCTCAGTGTATAAACTGCTTCTACTGATGTAGATTGGCACCTTCTCTGACTTACATAGTTGCATGGCAGCAGTTAGAGGCTAAGTCAGTTGGAAAGGAAGAAAGGCACAGGAGAAGAAAAAAAGGTAGGGCAAAGGAGAGGGAACTGATTACATAATCAGCAATATGGTATGCCAAGCATTAAGTATAATTGTTTAATACATATTTGTCAATGTTTTTAATTATTTGAAAAAGGTCTTTGAATTTTCTTAGACACCAAAAATAGTTCTGCAACATAACAAATCTTCTACCTCTCCTTCATTCCTAATAGGTTAAAGGTCTAGTAAATAGTTATTCACATAGCAAAAGATGAGGAAATAGCTGGCTTGTGTTTGTTCAAATTAAAGTTCTAGCCTTAGGCAGAAAAAGCTTAAGAGCCATTGGCCTAATACAAGCCTGATAACTAAAATATCAGCTAGTCATAATGATTAGTTGCTGTTCTTTTGGTTATAGTTTCCAAGTCCAGGCCATACAATCTGGAAATAGACTTTTTCTTTTTTTCTTTTTAAAAGATTGTAGTAAATGGAGTTATGTTTGCTGGGATCTAAGCAAAGCTTCCATGACCCAGTAGGGAAACTTATCTTTAATCTAAGGGAAGGCAACACAGAAGGAATCATAGAATCCTACACCTAGAGCCGGTCATCTGTCTTGTCCAACCCCATATTTTGCCAAAAAAGGAAATGGAAATCTAAAGAGGTTAAATAAGGTTTCAAGAAACAAAGATAATAAAGAGAGGTAGTAACCCATTAAGAGCAAGGGAGAGGTGAAGACTCAAGTTATTTTATATACTGCTTTTGACATCCATTACATTCAAAATCCTCTTTCAAATAATTAAAAAACATTAAAATGGATATTAAGCACCTATGCTTAGTGTTTAATATAGCATATTAATGATTGTATGATCAGTCTCCTCTCCTCTGCCCTTTTTTTCTTTTTGAACCCATATCTCCTCCCCCCAGTTCCAAAGTAAGCATTCTTTCTTTTTCTCAAACTGGGCTTAAGTAAAATCTGTTTAACTCATACCCTATTTTTAAAGTTCATTAAGGGACTTTTCCATCTAAACCCAACATTGAAAATTTTCAGAAGTCATGTGCCAAGGTTTAAGTGAAAAAGGCTTCAGCCTATACTTAATTCTCAACAGAAACAAAAAGGATGCTGCTGCTGCTGCTGCTGGTGGTGGTGGTGGTTGCTTAACAAATCTGTGTTTGTATTTGGGTGGCAAACTTAATCATAGATAACATTCCTATTAGCACCCGCATATAATTTTCCCTGGACTTTTTCTCAGCCTATGACCCATTCTATAATTCCTAACATTGTGACATACCCACAAGGTCTTCTGTTCATTTGCTATGTAGCTACCTCCCCTACATTATCTTTTTTTTTTTCCATTCTTACAATTAAAGATTTTTCTAATAGCTAAAGCCTCATATATTCAAAATGTCTTGTACAAAGATTTTCTAGAGCCAATTCATACCAGCAAAGAGAAGTACTAACTTTTAAGTGTGAGCATTTACACCTCAGAAATAATTAGTAAGTGTGGAACTCAGGACTTGAATTGTTTTGTTGATTGTCTAGATTTAAGAAATCATGGATAAAATATTAATAATATGAATTCAACTTTAAAGTAGGATGTGTTTAAGGAGAACCACTTGTTCAACATTTACCAGTGTATCCTGCATATATTCTAAGGAGATTACAGATAAAAAGAAGATATTCATATTTACAAAAGTATTTATAGCAACAACTTTTGCTGTAGCAAAGAATTCAAGACAAAGTAGGTGCCTATAAATTGGGCAATGGCTCAACAGTTGTGGTATATGGAAATATGTTTTCTTATAATGAAGGAGTTAGACTATTCTATATTTCAAATACCAGCAAAAATGTAACTGGCATTTATTAAATGATTACTAGGTGCCAGGCACAAGTTAAAAGTAATATCGATAATCTCCCCTCAAGGGGGCTATATTCTAATGAGGGAAGACAATATCCAAAAATAACAGAATTGAAGAGGAGAAAATAACATCTGGTAGGGGGTTAAAGGCTGGCTAGCTTAAGCCCCTCCTCAAAATGGAGGCCTTAGGAGAAACTCACTAATGGCAGAAACAGTTCATCATGACAGATGGATATTCCAGGGTAAAAAAGACACTGAGGTATGTAGAGGGCTGAACTTTGGAGAAGTATACTTGGAACAAGTACACTTGAAACAAGGTGTTAACTCAGTGGAATTGATGAGATGATTGTTCTCTAGTTCATATATATACTTGTACTTAGTATGGTAAGGTAATAGTTCTCTAAGTTCACACATAATCAGTACTCTATAATGATATAATTACAATAAGGTATATAAGGGCTAAGAAGGACTGGAAGATAGAAATTCTATCTTTGACCAGCCTCATGGTGGCTCTCATGCCTCCTGCACTAAGATCAAGACTGGGCCAGAATAAAGAATCTAGACTCTATTCTTGACCATTCTCGTGGTGTCTATCCTGCTGAGACCAAGACCTGTCCAAGGACCTCCAAAAAGTAGCCCAAACATTACAAAGGGATGTTACAGAGTAATTGAATCATGATATTGAAATACAGAAAGTCATTTGTTTTAATTCAGAGCTATAAAAGTACCATCTATAACTAATTCACTGTGCTAGATTTTTCTAACAGTTCAGAAGCTGAAAGGGGGAACAAAGGCATATCTGCTCATAAAGTAAACTAAACCTCTACTTTTTTCACAGGTATTTAGATCCCCTGTGCCCCAACTTGATAG